>NC_134867.1:1653333-2984166 GCF_049852395.1 Peromyscus maniculatus bairdii
TTAATTGAACCCTAGTGTGCCATTCATGAAAAACACTCTGCTTTGAGAAACGGGCATTCTTGAACTCTACTGTATTTCCTATAGGGACAGTACAGTGAGGTAGCTCAGAAAAAAAGAACTGTGCTTCCTACACAAACGGGGCATATCTAGTTCAAATCAGTATTGGAAACTAAGTAAAACAGGAGCTTCTCTTCAGTCCTATACACTGCACTGGGTGGGAACAGATGCGAATGCTATTTGCACCCTGTATGGCCAGAATAGCACAAGAGTACTGTTCTTAGACTGAAAGAACACTTGCTGCTAGAACTTGAAACTGAACGTGATACAACTCCGTTTAGGAAGTTTAATTGATCCCCAGTGTGCCATGCAAGAAAAACACTCTGGTTTTGGGAAATGAGCATTCTTGCACTCTACTGTGTTTCCTCTATGGCCAGAACAGTGAGCTAGCTCAGAACAAAAGAACTGTGCTTGCTACACAAACGGGGCATATCTAGTTCAACTCAGTATTGGAAACTAAGTAAAACAGGAGCTTCTCTTCAGTCCAATACACTGTACTTGCTGAGAACAGACGCGAATGCTATTTGCAGCCTGTATGGCCAGAATAGCACTAGAGTGGCTGTTCTTAGCCTGAATGAACACGTGCTGGCAGAACTTGAAAGTGAACGTGATTCAACTCCGTTTAGGTAGTTTAATTGAACCCTAGTGTGCCATGCAAGAAAAACACTCTGCTTTTGAGAAACGGGCATTCTTGCACTCTCCTGTGTTTCCTATAGGGACAGTACAGTGAGGTAGCTCAGTACAAAAGAACTGTGCTTCCTACACAAACGGGGCATATCTAGTTCAACTCAGTATTGAAAACTAAGTAAAACAGGAGCTTCTCTTCAGTCCAATAGAAGGTGCTTGCTGGGAACATACGCGAATGCCAAATTGTACTGTGTATGTCCAGAATAGAACATGAGTGCTGTTCTTAGCCTGAATGAACACTTGCTGATAGAACTTGAAACTGAATGTGATTCAACTCCGTTTAGGAAGTTTAATTGAACCCTAGTGTGCCATGCAAGAAAAACACTCTGGTTTTGAGAAAAGGGCATTCTGGCACTCTACCCTGTTTCCTTTAGGGCCAGTACAGTAAGCTATCTCAGAACAAAAGAACTGTGCTTCCTACACAAACGGGGCATATCTAGTTCAAATCAGTATTGGAAACTAAGTAAAACAGGAGCTTCTCTTCAGTCCTATACACTGCACTGGGTGGGAACAGATGCGAATGCTATTTGCACCCTGTATGGCCAGAATAGCACAAGAGTACTGTTCTTAGACTGAAAGAACACTTGCTGCTAGAACTTGAAACTGAACGTGATACAACTCCGTTTAGGAAGTTTAATTGATCCCCAGTGTGCCATGCAAGAAAAACACTCTGGTTTTGGGAAATGAGCATTCTTGCACTCTACTGTGTTTCCTCTATGGCCAGAACAGTGAGCTAGCTCAGAACAAAAGAACTGTGCTTGCTACACAAACGGGGCATATCTAGTTCAACTCAGTATTGGAAACTAAGTAAAACAGGAGCTTCTCTTCAGTCCAATACACTGTACTTGCTGAGAACAGACGCGAATGCTATTTGCAGCCTGTATGGCCAGAATAGCACTAGAGTGGCTGTTCTTAGCCTGAATGAACACGTGCTGGCAGAACTTGAAAGTGAACGTGATTCAACTCCGTTTAGGTAGTTTAATTGAACCCTAGTGTGCCATGCAAGAAAAACACTCTGCTTTTGAGAAACGGGCATTCTTGCACTCTCCTGTGTTTCCTATAGGGACAGTACAGTGAGGTAGCTCAGTACAAAAGAACTGTGCTTCCTACACAAACGGGGCATATCTAGTTCAACTCAGTATTGAAAACTAAGTAAAACAGGAGCTTCTCTTCAGTCCAATAGAAGGTGCTTGCTGGGAACATACGCGAATGCCAAATTGTACTGTGTATGGCCAGAATAGCACATGAGTGCTGTTCTTAGCCTGAATGAACACTTGCTGATAGAACTTGAAACTGAATGTGATTCAACTCCGTTTAGGAAGTTTAATTGAACCCTAGTGTGCCATGCAAGAAAAACACTCTGGTTTTGAGAAAAGGGCATTCTGGCACTCTACCCTGTTTCCTTTAGGGCCAGTACAGTAAGCTATCTCAGAACAAAAGAACTGTGCTTCCTACACAAACGGGGCATATCTAGTTCAAATCAGTATTGGAAACTAAGTAAAACAGGAGCTTCTCTTCAGTCCTATACACTGCACTGGGTGGGAACAGATGCGAATGCTATTTGCACCCTGTATGGCCAGAATAGCACAAGAGTACTGTTCTTAGACTGAAAGAACACTTGCTGCTAGAACTTGAAACTGAACGTGATACAACTCCGTTTAGGAAGTTTAATTGATCCCCAGTGTGCCATGCAAGAAAAACACTCTGGTTTTGGGAAATGAGCATTCTTGCACTCTACTGTGTTTCCTCTATGGCCAGAACAGTGAGCTAGCTCAGAACAAAAGAACTGTGCTTGCTACACAAACGGGGCATATCTAGTTCAACTCAGTATTGGAAACTAAGTAAAACAGGAGCTTCTCTTCAGTCCAATACACTGTACTTGCTGAGAACAGACGCGAATGCTATTTGCAGCCTGTATGGCCAGAATAGCACTAGAGTGGCTGTTCTTAGCCTGAATGAACACGTGCTGGCAGAACTTGAAAGTGAACGTGATTCAACTCCGTTTAGGTAGTTTAATTGAACCCTAGTGTGCCATGCAAGAAAAACACTCTGCTTTTGAGAAACGGGCATTCTTGCACTCTCCTGTGTTTCCTATAGGGACAGTACAGTGAGGTAGCTCAGTACAAAAGAACTGTGCTTCCTACACAAACGGGGCATATCTAGTTCAACTCAGTATTGAAAACTAAGTAAAACAGGAGCTTCTCTTCAGTCCAATAGAAGGTGCTTGCTGGGAACATACGCGAATGCCAAATTGTACTGTGTATGGCCAGAATAGCACATGAGTGCTGTTCTTAGCCTGAATGAACACTTGCTGATAGAACTTGAAACTGAATGTGATTCAACTCCGTTTAGGAAGTTTAATTGAACCCTAGTGTGCCATGCAAGAAAAACACTCTGGTTTTGAGAAAAGGGCATTCTGGCACTCTACCCTGTTTCCTTTAGGGCCAGTACAGTAAGCTATCTCAGAACAAAAGAACTGTGCTTCCTACAAACACGGGGCGTATCTTGTTCAATTCAGTATAGGAAACTAAGTAAAACAGGAGCTTCTCTTCAGTCCAATACACTGTGCTTGCTGGGAACATACGCGAATGCTATTTGCACTGTGTATGGCCTGAATAGCACAAGAGTGCTGTTCTTAGCCTGAATGAACACTTGCTGCTAGAACTTGACACTGAACGTGATTCAACTCCGTTTAGGAAGTTTAATTGAACCCTAGTGTGCCATGCAAGAAAAACACTCTGGTTTTGAGAAAAGGGCATTCTTGCACTCTACTGTGTTTCCCTTAGGGCCAGTACAGTGAGCTAGCTCAGAACAAAAAAACTGTGCTTCCCACTCAAACGGGGCATATCTAGTTCAACTCAGTAATGGAAACTAAGTAAAACAGGAGCTTCTCTTCAGTAAAATACACTGTACTGGCTGGGAACAGACGCGAATTCTATTTACACCCTGTATGGCCAGAATAGCACAAGAGTGCTGTTCTTATACTGAATGAACACTTGCTGCTAGAACTTGAAACTGAACGTGATTCAACTCCGTTTAGGAAGTTTAATTGACCCCTAGTGTGCCATGCAAGAAAAACACTCTGCTTTGAGAAACGGGCATTCTTGCACTCTACTGTATTTCCTATAGGGAGAGTACAGTGAGGTAGCTCAGAACAAAAGAACTGTGCTTCCTACACAAACGGGGCATATCTAGTTCAAATCAGTATTGGAAACTAAGTAAAACAGTAGCTTCTCTTCAGTCCAATACACTGTACTTGCTGGGAACAGTTGTGAATACTATTTGCACTGTCTATGGCCAGAATAGCACAAGAGTGCTGTTCTTAGCCTGAATGAACATTTGCTGCTAGAACTTGAAACTGAACGTGATTCAACTCCGTTTAGGAAGTTTAATTGACCCCTAGTGTGCCATGCAAGAATAACACTGTGGTTTTGAGAAACGGGCATTCTTGCACTCTACTGTGTTTCCTATAGGGCCAGTACAGTGAGCTAGCTCAGAACAAAAGAACTGTGCTTCCTACACTAACGGGGCATATCTAGTTCAACTCAGTATTGGAAACTAATTAAAACAGGAGCTTCTCTACAGTCCAATACACTGTAGAGGCTAGGAACAGACGCGAATGCTATTTGCACCCTCTATGGCCAGAATAGCACAAGAGTTCTGTTCTTATCCTGAATGAACACTTGCTGCTAGAACTTGAAACTGAATGTGATTCAACTCCGTTTAGGTAGTTTAATTGAAACCTAGTGTGCCATGCAAGAAAAACACTCTGCTTTTGAGAAACGGGCATTCTTGCACTAAACTTTGTTTCCTATAGGGCCAGTACAGTGAGCTAGCTCAGAACAAAAGAACTGTGCTTCCTACACAAACGGGGCATATCTAGTTCAACTCAGTATTGGAAATTAAGTAAAACAGCAACTTCTCTTCAGTCCAATACACTGTGCTTGCTGGGAACAGACGCGAATGCTATTTGCACTGTGTATGGCCAGAATAGCACAAGAGTGCTGTTCTAATCCTGAATGAAAACTTGCTGCTAGAACTTGAAACTGAACGTGATTCAACTCCGTTTAGGAAGTTTAATTGAACCCTAGTGTGGCATGCAAGAAAAACACTCTGCTTTTGAGAAAAGGGCATTCTTGCACTCTACTGTGTTTCCTATAGGGCCAGTACAGTGAGCTAGCTCAGAACAAAAGAACTGTGCTTCCTACACAAACGAGGCACATCAAGTTCAACTCAGTATTGGAAACTAAGTAAAACCGGAGCTTCTCTTCAGTCCAATACACTGCACTGGGTGGGAACAGACGCGAATGCTATTTGCACCCTGTATGGCCAGAATAGCACAAGAGTGCATTTCTAAGCCTGAATGAACACTTGCTGCTAGAACTTGAAACTGAACGTGATTCCACTCCGTTTAGGAAGTTTAATTGAACCCTAGTGTGCCATGCAAGAAAAACACTCTGATTTGAGAAACGGGCATTCTTGCACTCTACTGTGTTTCCTACAGGGCCAGTACAGTGTGCTAGCTCAGAACAAAAGAACTGTGCTGCCTACACAAACGGGGCATACCTAGTTCAACTCAATATTGGAAACTGGGTAAAAAAGGACCTTCTGTTCAGTCCAATACACTGTACTTGCTGGGAGCAGACGCGAATGATATTTGCACTGTGTATGGCCAGAATAGCACAAGAGTGCTGTTCTTAACCTGAATGAACACTTGCTGCTAGAACTTGAAACTGAACGTGATTCAACTCCGTTTAGGAAGTTTAATTGAACCCTAGTGTGCCATGCAAGAAAAACACTCTGGTTTTGAGAAACGGGCATTCTTGCACTCTACTGTGTTTCCTCTAGGGCCAGTACAGTGAGCTAGCTCAGAACAAAAGAACTGTGCTTCCTACACAAACGGGGCATATCTAGTTCAACTCAGTATTGGAAACTAAGTAAAACAGGAGCTTCTCTTCAGTCCAATACACTGTACTTGCTGCAAACAGACATGAATGCTATTTGCACCCTGTATGGCCAGAATAGCACAAGAGTGGCTGTTCTTAGCCTGAATGAAAACTTGCTGGTAGAACTTGAAACGGAACGTGATTCAACTCCGTTTAGGAAGTTTAATTGACCCCTAGTGTGCCATGCAAGAAAAACACTCTGCTTTGAGAAACGGGCATTCTTGCACTCTACTGTATTTCCTATAGGGACAGTACAGTGAGGTAGCTCAGAACAAAAGAACTGTGCTTCCTACACAAACGAGGCATATCTAGTTCAAATCAGTATTGGAAACTAAGTAAAACAGGAGCTTCTCTTCAGTCCTATACCCTGTACTTGATGGGAACAGATGCGAATGCTATTTGCACTGTGTATGGCCAGAATAGCACAAGAGTACTGTTCTTAGACTGAAAGAACACTTGCTGCTAGAACTTGAAACTGATCGTGATACAACTCCGTTTAGGAAGTTTAATTGATCCCTAGTGTGCCATGCAAGAAAAACACTCTGCTTTTGAGAAACGGGCATTCTTGCACTCTACTGTGTTTCCTATAGGGCCAGTACAGTGAGCTAGCTCAGAACAAAAGAACTGTGCTTCATACACAAACGGGGCATATCTAGTTCAACTCAGTATTGGAAACTAATTAAAACAGGAGCTTCTCTACAGTCCAATACACTGTACTTGCTGCGAACAGACATGAATGCTATTTGCACCCTGTATGGCCAGAATAGCACAAGAGTGGCTGTTCTTAGCCTGAATGAACACTTGCTGGTAGAACTTGAAACTGAACGTGATTCAACTCCGTTTAGGAAGTTTAATTGACCCCTAGTGTGCCATGAAAGAAAAACACTCTGCTTTGAGAAACGGGCATTCTTGCACTCTACTGTATTTCCTATAGGGACAGTACAGTGAGGTAGCTCAGAACAAAAGAACTGTGCATCCTACACAAACGGGGCATATCTAGTTCAAATCAGTATTGGAAACTAAGTAAAACAGGAGCTTCTCTTCAGTCCAATACACTGTACTTGCTGGGAACAGTTGTGAATACTATTTGCACTGTCTATGGCCAGAATAGCACAAGAGTGCTGTTCTTAGCCTGAATGAACATTTGCTGCTAGAACTTGAAACTGAACGTGATTCAACTCCTTTTAGGAAGTTTAATTGACCCCTAGTGTGCCATGCAAGAAAAACACTCTGGTTTTGAGAAACGGGCATTCTTGCACTCTA
The DNA here is from genome assembly GCF_049852395.1 of Peromyscus maniculatus bairdii. Taxonomy (NCBI): domain Eukaryota; kingdom Metazoa; phylum Chordata; class Mammalia; order Rodentia; family Cricetidae; genus Peromyscus; species Peromyscus maniculatus. The sequence goes on from NC_134867.1 coordinate 1,660,287, forward strand.
CTGTGTTTCCTATAGGGCCAGTACAATGAGCTAGCTCAGAACAAAAGAACTGTGCTTCCTCCAAAAACGGGGCATATCTAGTTCAACTCAGTATTGGAAACTAATTAAAACAGGAGCTTCTCTACAGTCCAATACACTGTAGAGGCTAGGATCAGACGCGAATGCTATTTGCACCCTGTATGACCAGTATAGCACAAGAATTCTGTTCTTATTGTGAATGAACACTTGCTGCTAGAACTTGAAACTGAACGTGATTCAACTCCGTTTAGGAAGTTTAATTGAACCCTAGTGTGCCATGCAAGAAAAACACTCTGCTTTTGAGAAACGGGCATTCTTGCACTCTACTGTGTTTCCTATAGGGCCAGTACAGTGAGCTAGCTCAGAACAAAAGAACTGTGCTTCCTACACAAACGGGGCATATCTAGTTCAACTCAGTATTGGAAACTAAGTAAAACAGAGCTTCTCTTCAGTCCAATACACTGTACTTGCTGGGAACAGACGCGAATGCTATTTGCACTGTGTATGTGCAGAATAGCAGAAGAGTGCTGTTCTTAGCCTGAATGAACACTTGCTGCTAGAACTTGAAACTGAACGTGATTCAACTCCGTTTAGGAAGTTTAATTGAACCCTAGTGTGCCATGCAAGAAAAATACTCTGGTTTTGATAAAAGGGCATTCATGCTCTCTACTGTGTTTCCCTTAGGGACAGTACAGTGAGCTAGCTCAGTACAAAAGAACTGTGCTTCCTACACAAACAGGGCATATCTAGTTCAACTAAGTTATGGAGACAAAGTAAAACAGGAGCTTCTCTTCAGTCCAATACACTGTGCTTGCTGGGAACATATGCGAATGCTATTTGCACCCTGTATGGCCAGAATAGCACAAGAGTTCTGTTCTTATCCTGAATGAACACTTGCTGCTAGAACTTGAAACTAAACGTGATTCAACTCCGTTTAGGTAGTTTAATTGAAACGTAGTGTGCCATGCAAGAAAAACACTCTGGTTTTGAGAAGCTGGCATTCTTGCACTCCACTGTGTTTCCTATAGGGCCAGTACAGTGAGCTAGCTCAGAACGAAAGAACTGTGCTTCCTACAGAAACGGGGCATACCTAGTTCAACTCAGTATTGGAAACTAAGTAAAACAGGAGCTTCTCTTCAGTCCAATACACTGTACTTGCTGGGAACAGTTGTGAATACTATTTGCACTGTCTATGGCCAGAATAGCACAAGAGTGCTGTTCTTAGCCTGAATGAACATTTGCTGCTAGAACTTGAAACTGAACGTAATTCAGCTCCGTTTAGGAAGTTTAATTGACCCCTAGTGTTCCATGCAAGAAAAACACTCTGGTTTTGAGAAACGGGCATTCTTGCAGTCTACTGTGTTTCCTTTAGTGCCAGTACAGTGAGCTAGCTCAGAACAAAAGAACTGTGCTTCCTACACAAACGGGGCATATCTAGTTCAACTCAGTTATGGAAACTAAGTAAAACAGGAGCTTCTCTTCAGTCCAATACACTGTGCTTGCTGGGAACATACGCGAATGCTATTTGCACTGTGTATGGCCAGAATAGCACAAGAGGTCTGTTCTTAGCCTGAATGAACACTTGCTGCTAGAACTTGAAACTGAACGTGATTCAACTCCGTTTAGGAAGTTTAATTGAACCCTAGAGTGCCATGCAAGAAAAACACTCTTGTTTTGAGTAAAGGGCATTCTTGCACTCTACTATGTTTCCTTTAGGGCCAGTACAATGAGCTAGCTCAGAACAAAAGAACTGTGCTTCCTCCACAAACGGGGCATATCTAGTTCAAATCAGTATTGGAATCTAATTAAAACAGGAGCTTCTCTACAGTCCAATACACTGTAGAGGCTAGGATCAGACGCGAATGCTAGTTGCACCCTGTATGGCCAGTATAGCACAAGAATTCTGTTCTTATTGTGAAAGAACACTTGCTGCTAGAACTTGAAACTGAACGTGATTCAACTACGTTTAGGAAGTTTAATTGAACCCTAGTGTGCCATGCAAGAAAAACCCTCTGCTTTTGAGAAACGGGCATTCTTGCACTCTAGTGTGTTTCCTAAAGGGCCAGAACAGTGAGCTAACTCAGAACAAAAGAACTGTGCTTCCTACACAAACGGGGCATATCTAGTTCAACTCAGTATTGGAAACTAAGTAAAACAGAGCTACTCTTCAGTCCAGTACATTGTACTTGCTGGGAACAGATGCGAATGGTATTTGCACTGTGTATGGCCAGAATAGCACAAGAGTACTGTTGTTAGACTGAATGAACACTTGCTGCTAGAACTTGAAACTGAACGTGATACAACTCCGTTTAGGAAGTTTAATTGAACCCTAGTGTGCCATGCAAGAAAAACACTCTGCTTTTGAGAAACGGTCATTCTCGCACTCTACTGTGTTGCCTATAGTGCCAGTACAGTGAGCTAGCTCAGAACAAAAGAACTGTGCTTCCTCCACAAACGGGCCATATCTACTTCAACTCAGTATTGGAAACTAAGTAAAACGGGAGCTTCTCTTCAGTCCAGTACTCTGTACATGCTGGGAACAGGAGCGAATGGTATTTGCACTGTGTATGGCCAGAAGAGCACAAGAGTGGTGTTCTTACCCTGAATTAACACTTGTTGCTAGCACTTGAAACTGAATGTGATTCAACTCCGTTTAGGAAGTTTCATTGAACCCTAGTGTGCCATGCAAGAAAAACACTCTGCTTTGGAGAAACGGGCATTCTTGAACTCTACTGTGTTTCCTATAGGGCCAGTACAGTGAGCTAGCTCAGAACGAAGGAACTGTGCTTCCTACACAAACGGGGCATATCTAGTTCAACTCAGTATTGGAAACTAAGTAAAACAGGAGCTTCTCTTCAGTCCAATACACTGTACTTTCTGGGAATAGATGTGAATGCTATTTGCACTGTGTACAGCCAGAGTAGCACAAGAGTGCTGTTCTTAGTCTGAATGAACACTTGCTGCTAGAACTTGAATCTGAACGTGAATCAACTCCGTTTATGAAGTTTAATTGAGCCCTAGTGTGCCATGCAATTAAAATACTCTGCTTTTGAGAAACGGGCATTCTTGTACTCTACTGGGTTTCCTATAGGGCCAGTACAGTGAACTAGCTCAGAACAAAAGAACTGTGCTTCCTACACAAACGGGGCATATCTAGTTCAACTCAGTATTGGAAACTAAGTAAAACAGGAGCTTCTCTTCAGTCCAATACACTGTACTGGCTGGGCACAGAAGCCAATGGTATTTGCACTGTGTATGGCCAGAATAGCACAAGAGTGCTGTTCTTAGCCTGAATGAACACTTGCTGCTAGAACTTGAAACTGAACGTGATTCCACTCCGTTTAGGAAGTTTAATTGAATCCTAGTGTGCCATGAAAGAAAAATACTCTGCTTTTGAGAAACGGGCATTCTTGCACTCTCCTGTGTTTCCTATAGGGCCAGTACAGTAAGCTAGCTCAGAACAAAAGAACTGTGCTTCCTACACAAATGGGGCGTACCTAGTTCAACTCAATATTGAAAACTGGGTAAAACAGGACCTTCTGTTCAGTCCAATACACTCTACTTGCTGGGAACAGACGCAAATGATATTTGCACTGTGTATGGCCAGAATAGCACAAGAGTGCTGTTCTTAACCTGAATGAACACTTGCTCCTAGAACTTGAAACTGAACGCGATTCAACTACGTTTTTGAAGTTTAATTGAACCCTAGTGTGCCATGCAATTAAAATACTCTGCTTTTGAGAAACGGGCATTCTTGCAATCTACTGCCTTTCCTATATGGCTAGTACAGTGAGCTAGCTCAGAACAAAAGAACTGTGCTTCCTACACAAACGGGGCGTACCTAGTTCAACTCAGTATTGGAAACTAAGTAAAACAGGAGCTTCTCTTCAGTCCAATACACTGTACTGGCTGGGCACAGAAGCCAATGAAATTTGCACTGTGTATGGCCAGAATAGCACAAGAGTGCTGTTCTTAGCCTGAATGAACACTTGCTGCTAGAACTTGAAACTGAACGTGTTTCACCTCCGTTTAGGAAGTTTAACCGAACCCTAGTGTGCCATGCAAGAAAAACACTGGGCTTTTGAGAAACGGGCATTCTTGTACTCTACTGTGTTTCCTATTGGGCCAGTACAGTGAGCTAGCTCAGAACAAAAGAACTGTGCTTCCTACACAAACGGAGCATATCTTGTTCAACTCAGTATTAGAAACTAAGTAACACAGGAGCTACTCTTCAGTCCAATACACTGTACTGGCCGGGAACAGACGCCAATGCTATTTGCACTGTGTATGGCCAGAATAGCACAAGAGTGCTGTTCTTAGCCTGATGAACACTTGCTGCTAGAACTTGAAACTGAACGTGATTCCACTCCGTTTAGGAAGTTTAATTGAACCCTAGTGTGCCATGCAAGAAAAACACTCTGCTTTTGAGAAACGGGCATTCTTGCACTCTACTGTGTTTCCTATAGGGACAGTACAGTGAGCCAGCTCAGAACAAAAGAACTGTGCTTCCGACACAAACCGGGCATATCAAGTTTAACTCAGTATTGCAAACTAAGTAAAACCGCAGCTTCTCTTCAGTCCAATACACTGTACTGGCTGGGAACAGACGCGAATGCTATTTGCACCCTGTATGGCCAGAATAGCAAAAGAGTGACTGTTCTTAGCCTGAATGAACACTTGCTGCTAGAACTTGAAACTGAACGTGATTCAACTCCGTTTAGGAAGTTTAATTGAACCCTAGTGTGCCATGCAAGAAAAATACTCTGCTTTTGAGAAACGGACATTCTTGCACTCTACTGTGTTTCCTATAGGGCAAGTACAATGAGCTAGATCAGAACAAAAGAACTGTGCTTCCTCTACAAACGGGGCATATCTAGTTCAACTCAGTATTGGAAACTAATTAAAACAGGAGCTTCTCTACAGTCCAATACACTGTAGAGGCTAGGAACAGACGCGAATGCTATTTGCACCCTGTATGGCCAGTATAGCACAAGAGTTCTGTTCTTATCCTGAATGAACACTGGCTGCTAGAAATTGAAACTGAACGTGATTCAACTCCGTTTATGTAGTTTAATTGAAACCTAGTGTGCCATGCAAGAAAAGCACTCTGGTTTTGAGAAGCGGGCATTCTTGCACTCCACTGTGTTTCCTATAGGGCCAGTACAGTGAGCTAGCTCACAACAAAAGAACTGCGCTTCCTACACAAACGGGGCCTACCTAGTTCAACTCAGTATTGGAAACTAATTAAAACAGGAGCTTCTCTTCATTCCAATCCACTGTACTTGCTGGGAACAGACGCGAATGCTATTTGCACTGTCTATGGCCAGAATAGCACAAGAGTGCTGTTCTTAGCCTAAATGAACACTTGCTGCTAGAAATTGAAACTGAACGTGATTCAACTCCGTTTAGGAGGTTTAAATGAACCCTAGTGTGCCATGCAAGAAAAACACGCTGCTTTTGAGAATCGGGCATTCTTGCACTCTACTGGGTTTCCTATAGGGCCAGAACAGTGAACTAGCTCAGAACAAAAGAACTGTGCTTCCTACACAAACTGGGCATATCTAGTTCAACTCAGTAGTGGAAACTAAGTTAAACAGGAGCTTCTCTTCAGTCCAATACACTGTACTGGCTGGGGACAGAAGCCAATGAAATTTGCACTGTGTATGGCCAGAATAGCACAAGAGTGCTGTTCTTAGCATGAATGAACACTTGCTGCTAGAACTTTAAACTGAACGTGATTCAACTCCGTTTAGGAAGTTTAATTGAACCCTAGTGTGCCATGCAAGAAAAACACTCTGGTTTTGAGAAACGGGCATTCTTGCACTCTACTGTGTTTCCTATAGGGCCAGAACAGTGAGCTAACTCAAAACAAAAGAACTGTGCTTCCTACAGAAACGGGGCGTATCTAGTTCAACTCAGTTATGGAAACTAAGTTAAAGAGGAGCTTCTCTTCAGTCCAATACACTGTACTTGCTGGGAACAGACGCGAATGCTATTAGCACCCTGTATGGCCAGAATAGCAAAAGAGTGACTGTTCTTAGCCTGAATGAACAATTGCTGCTAGAACTTGAAACTGAACGTGATTCAACTCCGTTTAGGAAGTTCAATTGAACCCTAGTGTGCCATGCAAGAAAAACACTCTGCTTTTGAGAAACGGGCATTTTTGCACTCTACTGTGTTTCCTATGGGGACAGTACAGTGAGCTAGCTCAGAACAAAAGAACTGTGCTTCCTCCACAAACGGGGCATATCTAGTTCAACTCAGTATTGGAAACTAATTAAAACAGGAGCTTCTCTACCGTCCAATACACTGTAGAGGCTAGGAACAGACGCGAATGCTATTTGCAACCTGTATGGCCAGTATAGCACAAGAGTTCTGTTCTTATCCTGAATGAAAACTTGCTGCTAGAACTTGAAACTGAACGTGATTCAACTCCGTTTATGTAGTTTAATTGAAACCTAGTGTGCCATGCAAGAAAAACACTCTGGTTTTGAGAAGCGGGCATTCTTGCACTCCACTGTGTTCCCTTTAGGTCCAGTACAGTGAGCTAGCTCAGAACAAAAGAACTGTGCTTCCGACACAAACGGGGCGTATCTAGTTCAACTCAGTATTGGAAACTAAGTAAAACAGGAGCTTATCTTCAGTCCAATACACTGTACTGGCAGAGAACAGAAGTGAATGCTATTTGCACTGTGTATGGCCAGAATAGCACAAGAGTGTTGTTCTTAGCGTGAATGAACACTTGCTGCTAGAACTTGAAACTGAACGTGATTCAACTCCGTTTTGGAAGTTTAATTGAACCCTAGTGTGCCATGCAAGAAAAACACTCTGCTTTTGAGAAACGGGCATTATTGCACTCTCCTGTGTTTCCTATAGGGCCAGTACAGTGAGCTAGCTCAGAACAAAAGAACTGTGCTTCCTACACAAACGGGGCATATCTAGTTCAACTCAGTATTGGAAACTAAGTAAAACAGGAGCTTCTCTTCAGTCCAATACACTGTACTTGCTGGGAACAGACACGAATGCTATTTCCACAGTGTAGGTCCAGAATAGCAAAAGAGTTCTGTTCTTATCCTGAATGAACACTTGCTGCTAGAACTTGAAACTGAACGTGATACAACTCCGTTTAGGAAGTTTAATTGAACCCTAGTGTGCCATGCAAGAAAAACACTCTGATTTTGAGAAACGGGCATTCTTGCACTCTACTGTGTTTCCTATAGGGACAGTACAGTGAGCTAGCTCAGAACAAAAGAACTGTGCTTCCTACACAAACGGGGCATATCTAGTTGAACTCAGTATTGGAAACTAATTAAAACAGGAGCTTCTCTTCTGTCCAATACACTGTGCTTGCTGGGAACAGACGCGAATGCTATTTGCACTGTTTATGGCCAGAATAGCACAGGAGTGCTGTTCTTAGCCTGAATGAACACTTGCTGCTAGAACTTGAAACTGAACGTGATTCAACTACGTTTAGGAAGTTTAATTGAACCCTAGTGTGACATGCAAGAAAAACACTCTTGTTTTGAGAAAAGGGCATTCTTGCACTCTACTGTGTTTCCTTTAGGGCCAGTCCAGTGAGCTAGCTCAGAACAAAAGAACTGTGCTTCCTACACAAACGGGGCATGTCTAGTTCAACTCAGTATTGGAAACTAATTAAAACAGGAGCTTCTCTACAGTCCAATACACTGTAGGGGCTAGGAACAGACGCGAATTCTATTTGCACCCTGTATGGGCAGTATAGCACAAGAGTTCTGTTCTTATCCTGAATGAACACTTGCTGCTAGAACTTGAAACTGAACGTGATTCAACTCCGTTTATGTAGTTTAATTGAAACCTAGTGTGCCATGCAAGAAAAACACTCTGGTTTTGAGAAGCGGGCATTCTTGCACTCCACTGTGTTTCCTAAAGGGCCAGTACAGTGAGCTAGCTCACAACAAAAGAACTGTGCTTCCTACACAAACGGGGCCTACGTAGTTCAACTCAGTATTGGAAACTAAGTAAAACAGGAGCTTCTCTTCACTCCAATCCACTGTACTTGCTGGGAACAGACGCGAATGCTATTTGCACTGTCTATGGCCAGAATAGCACAAGAGTGCTGTTCTTAGCCTAAATGAACACTTGCTGCTAGAATTTGAAACTGAACGTGATTCAACTCCGTTTAGGAGGTTTAAATGAACCCTAGTGTGCCATGCAAGAAAAACAGGCTGCTTTTGAGAATCGGGCATTCTTGCACTCTACTGTGTTTCCTATAGGACCAGTACAGTGAGCTAGCTCAAAACAAAAGAACTGTGCTTCCGACACAAACGGGGCGTATCTAGTTCAACTCAGTATTGGAAACTAAGTAAAACAGGAGCTTATCTTCAGTCCAATACACTGTACTGGCAGAGAACAGAAGTGTGTCATGCAAGAAAAACACTCTGTTTTGGAGAAACGGGCATTCTTGCACTCTACTGTGTTTCCTATAGGGCCAGTACAGTGAGCTAGCTCAGAACGAAGGAACTGTGCTTCCTACACAAACGGGGCATATCTAGTTCAACTCAGTATTGGAAACTAATTAAAACAGGAGCTTCTCTTCAGTCCAATACACTGTACTTGCTGGGAACAGATGAAATGCTACTTGCACTGTGTACTGCCAGAGTAGCACAAGAGTGCCGTTCTTAGTCTGAATGAACACTTGCTGCTAGAACTTGAATCTGAACGTGAATCAACTCCGTTTATGAAGTTTAATTGAACCCTAGTGTGCCATGCAATTAAAATACTCTGCTTTTGAGAAACGGGCATTCTTGCACTCTACTGGGTTCCCTATAGGGCCAGTACAGTGAACCAGCTCAGAACAAAAGAACTGTGCTTCCTACACAAACGGGGCATATCTAGTTCAACTCAGTATTGGAAACTAAGTAAAACAGGAGCTTCTCTTCAGTCCAATACACTGTCCTTGCTGGGAACAGACGCGAATGCTATTTGTACCCTGTATGGCCAGAATATCACAAGAGTCCTGTTCTAAGCCTGAGTGAACACTTGCTGCTAGAACTTGAAACTGAACGTGATTCAACTCCGTTCAGGAAGTTTAATTAAACCCTAGTGTGCCATGCAAGAAAAACACTCTGATTTGAGAAACGGGCATTCTTGCACTCTACTGTGTTTCCTATAGGGCCATTACAGTGAGCTAGCTCAGAACAAAAGAACTGTGCTTCCTACACAAACTGGGCATATCAAGTTCAACTCAGTATCGGAAACTAAGTAAAACCGGAGCTTCTCTTCAGTCCAATACACTGTACTTGCTGCGAAGAGTTGCGAAAACTATTTGCACTGTCAATGGCCAGAATAGCTCAAGAGTGGTGTTCTTAGCCTGAATGAACATTTGCTGCTAGAATTTTAAACTGAACGTGATTCAACTCCGTTTAGGAAGTTTAATTGACCCCTAGTGTACCATGCAAGAAAAACACTCTGATTTCGAGAAACGGGCATTCTTGCACTCTACTGTGTTTCCTTTAGTGCCAGTACAGTGAGCTAGCTCAGAACAAAAGAACTGTGCTTCCTACACAAACGGGGCATATCTAGTTCAACTCAGTTACGGAAACTAAGTAAAACAGGAGCTTCTCTTCAGTCCAATACACTGTGCTTGCTGGGAACATACGCGAATGCTATTTGCAATGTGTATGGCCAGAATAGCACAAGAGTGCTGTTCTTAGCCTGAATGAACACTTGCTGCTAGAACTTGAAACTGAACGTGATTCAATTCCGTTTAGGAAGTTTAATTGAACCCTAGTGTGCCATGCAAGAAAAACACTCTGCTTTTGAGAAACGGGCATTCTTGCACTCTACTGTGTTTCCTATAGGGCCAGTACAATGAGCTAGCTCAAAACAAAGAACTGTGCTTCCTCCACAAACGGGGCATATTTAGTTCAACTCAGTATTGGAAACTAATTAAAACAGGAGCTTCTCTACAGTCCAATACACTGTAGAGGCTAGGAACAGAGGCGAATGCTATTTGCACCCTGTATGGCCAGTATAGCACAAGAGTTCTGTTCTTATCCTGAATGAACACTTGCTGCTAGAACTTGAAACTGAACGTGATTCAACTCCGTTTAGGTAGTTTAATTGAAACCTAGTGTGCCATGCAAGAAAAACACTCTGGTTTTGAGAAGCGGACATTCTTGCACTCCACTGTGTTTCCTATAGGGCCAGTACAGTGAGCTAGCTCAGAACGAAGTAACTGTGCTTCCTACACAAACGGGGCATATCTAGTTCAACTCAGTATTGGAAACAAAGTAAAACTGGAGCTTCTCTTCAGTCCAATACACTGTACTTGCTGGGAACAGATGTGAATGCTATTTGCACTGTGTACAGCCAGAATAGCACAAGAGTGCTGTTCTTAGTCTGAATGAACACTTGCTGCTAGAACGTGAATCTGAACGTGAATCAACTCCGTTTATGAAGTTTAATTGAACCCTAGTGTGCCATGCAATTAAAATACTCTGCTTTTGAGAAACGGGCTTTCTTGCACTCTACTGGGTTTCCTATAGGGCCAGTACAGTGAACTAGCTCAGAACAAAAGAACTGTGCTTCCTACACAAACGGGGCATATCTAGTTCAACTCAGTATTGGAAACTAAGTAAAACAGGAGCTTCTCTTCAGTCCAATACACTGTACTGGCTGGGCACAGAAGCCAATGCTATTTGCACTGTGTATGGCCAGAATAGCACAAGAGTGCTATTATTAGCCTGAATGAACACTTGCTGCTAGAACTTGAAACTGAACGTGATTCACCTCCTTTTAGGAAGTTTAACCGAACCCTAGTGTGCAATGCAAGAAAAACACTCTGCTTTTGAGAAACGGGCATTCTTGCGCTCTACAGTGTTTCCTATAGGGCCAGTACAGTGAGCCAGCTCAGAACAAAAGAACTGTGCTTCCGACACAAACGGGGCATATCAAGTTCAACTCAGTATTGGAAACTAAGTATAACCGGAGCTCCTCTTCAGTCCAATACACTGTACTGGCTGGGAACAGACACGAATGCTATTTGCACTGTGTATGGCCAGAATAGCAAAAGAGTGCTGTTCTTAGCCTAAATGAACACTTGCTGCTAGAAATTGAACCTGAACGTGATTCAACTCCGTTTAGGAGGTTTAAATGAACCCTAGTGTGCCATGCAAGAAAAACACGCTGCTTTTGAGAATCGGGCATTCTTGTACTCTACTGTGTTTCCTTTAGGTCCAGTACAGTGAGCTAGCTCAAAACTAAGAACTGTGCTTCCTCCACAAAGGGGGCATATCAAGTTCAACTCAGTATTGGAAACTAAGTAAAACAGGAGCTTCTCTTCAGTCCAATACATTGTACTGGCTGGGAACAGACGCCAATGCTATTTGCACTGTGTATGGCCAGAATTGCACAAGAGTGCTGTTCTAAACCTGAATGAACACGTGCTGCTAGAACTTGAAACTGAATGTGATTCAACTAAGTTTAGGAAGTTTAATTGAACCCTAGTGTGCCATGCAACCAAAACACTCTGCTTTTGAGAAACCTGCATTCTTGCACTCTACTGTGTTTCCTATAGGGCCAGTCAGTGAGCCAGCTCAGAACAAAAGAACTGTACTTCCGACACAAACGGGGCATATCAAGTTCAACTCAGTATTGGAAACTAAGTAAAACTGGAGCTTTTCTTCAGTCCAAGACAATGTACTGGCTGGGAACAGATGCGAATGCTATTTGCACCCTGTATGGCAAGAATAGCACAAGAAGGCTGTTCTTAGCCTGAATGAACACTTGCTGCTAGAACTTGAAACTGAACGTGATTCCACTCCGTTTAGGAAGTTTAATTGAACCCTAGTGTGCCATGCAAGAAAAACACTCTGGTTTTGAAAAACGGACATTCTTGCACTCTACTGTGTTTCCTATAGGGCCAGTACAGTGAGCTAGCTCAGAACAAAAGAACTGTGCTTCCTACACAAACGGGGCATATCTAGTTCAACTCAGTATTGGAAACTAGAGTAAAACAGGAGCGTCTCTTCAGTCCAGTACACTGTACTGGCTGGGAACAGACACGAATGCTATTTGCACTGTGTATGGCCAGAATAGCAAAAGAGTGCTGTTCTTAGCCTAAATGAACACTTGCTGCTAGAAATTGAAACTGAACGTGATTCAACTCCGTTTAGGAGGTTTAAATGAACCCTAGTGTGCCATGCGAGAAAAACACGCTGCTTTTGAGAATCGGGCATTCTTGCACTCTACTGTGTTTCCTATAGTTCCAGTACAGTGAGCTAGCTCAGAACAAAAGAACTGTGCTTCCTACACAAACAGGGCATATCTAGTTCAACTCAGTATTGGAAACTAAGTAAAACAGGAGCTTCTCTTCAGTCTAATACACTGTACTAGCTGGGAACAGACGCCAATGCTATTTGCACTGTGTATGGCCAGAATAGCACAAGAGTGCGGTTCTTAGCCTGAATGAACACTAGCTGCTAGAACTTGAAACTGAACGTGATTCAACTCCGTTTAGGAAGTTTAACTGAACCCTAGTGTGCCATGCAGGAAAAAAACTCTGGTTTTGAGAAACGGGCATTCTTGCACTCTACTGGGTTTCCTAAAGGGCCAGTACAGTGAGCTAGCTCAAAACAAAAGAACTGTGCTTCCTCCACAAAGGGGGGATATCAAGTTCAACTCAGTATTGGAATCTAAGTAAAACAGGAGCTTCTCTTCAGTCCAATACACTGTACTGGCTGGGAACATACGCGAATGCTATTTGCACTGTGTATGGCCAGAATAGCACAAGAGTGCTGTTCTTAGCCTGAATGAACACTTGCTGCTAGAACTTGAAACTGAACGTGATTCCACTCCGTTTAGGAAGTTTAATTGAACCCTAGTGTGCCATGCAAGAAAAACACTGTGCTTTTGAGAAACGGGCATTCTTGCACTCTACTGTGTTTCCTATAGGGCCAGTACAGTGAGCCAGCTCAGAACAAAAGAACTGTGCTTCCGACACAAACGGAGCATATCAAGTTCAACTCAGTATTGGAAACTTAGTAAAACCGGAGCTTCACTTCAGTCCAATACACTGTACTGGCTGGGAACAGACGCGAATGCTATTTGCACCCTGTATGGCCAGAATAGCACAAGAGTGCTGTTCTTAGCCTGAATGAACACTTGCTGCTAGAACTTGAAACTGAACGTGATTCAACTCCGTTTAGGAAGTTTAATTGAACCCTAGTGTGCTATGCAAGAAAAACACTCTGCTTTGAGAAACGGGCATTCTTGCACTCTACTGTGTTTCCTATAGGGCCAGTACAGTGAGCTAGCTCAAAAGAAAAGAACTGTGCTTCCTACAAACACGGGGCATATCTAGTTCAACTCAGTATTGGAAACTAAGTAAAACAGGAGCTTCTCTTCAGTCCAATACACTGTACTGGCTGGGAACAGACGCCAATGCTATTTGCACTGTGTATGACCAGAATTGCACAAGAGTGCTGTTCTAAGCCTGAATGAACACGTGCTGCTAGAACTTGAAACTGAACGTGATTCCACTCCGTTTAGGAAGTTTATTTGAACCCTAGTGTGCCATGCAACCAAAACACTCACTCTGCTTTTGAGAAACGGGCATTCTTGCACTCTACTGTGTTTCCTATAGGGCCAGTCAGTGAGCCAGCTCAGAACAAAAGAACTGTGCTTCCTACACAAACGGGGCATATCTATTTCAAATCAGTATTGGAAACTAAGTAAAACAGGAGCTTCTCTTCAGTCCTATACACTGTACTTGATGGGAACATATGCGAATGCTATTTGTACTGTGTATGGCCAGAATAGCACAAGAGTACTGTTCTTAGACTGAAAGAACACTTCCTGCTAGAACTTGAAACTGAACGTGATACAACTCCGTTTAGGAAGTTTAATTGATCCCTAGTGTGCCATGCAAGAAAAACACTCTGCTTTTGAGAAACCGGCATTCTTGCACTCTACTGTGTTTCCTATAGGGCCAGTACAGTGAGCTAGCTCAGAACAAAAGAACTGTGCTTCCTACACTAACGGGGCATATCTAGTTCAACTCAGTATTGGAAACTAATTAAAACAGGAGCTTCTCTACAGTCCAATACACTGTAGAGGCTAGGAACAGACGCGAATGCTATTTGCACCCTCTATGGCCAGAATAGCACAAGAGTTCTGTTCTTATCCTGAATGAACACTTGCTGCTAGAACTTGAAACTGAACGTGATTCAACTCCGTTTAGGTAGTTTAATTGAAACCTAGTGTGCCATGCAAGAAAAACACTCTGCTTTTGAGAAACGGGCATTCTTGCACTAAACTTTGTTTCCTATAGGGCCAGTACAGTGAGCTAGCTCAGAACAAAAGAACTGTGCTTCCTACACAAACGGGGCATATCTAGTTCAACTCAGTATTGGAAATTAAGTAAAACAGCAACTTCTCTTCAGTCCAATACACTGTGCTTGCTGGGAACAGACGCGAATGCTATTTGCACTGTGTATGGCCAGAATAGCACAAGAGTGCTGTTCTAATCCTGAATGAAAACTTGCTGCTAGAACTTGAAACTGAACGTGATTCAACTCCGTTTAGGAAGTTTAATTGAACCCTAGTGTGGCATGCAAGAAAAACACTCTGCTTTTGAGAAAAGGGCATTCTTGCACTCTACTGTGTTTCCTATAGGGCCAGTACAGTGAGCTAGCTCAGAACAAAAGAACTGTGCTTCCTACACAAACGGGGCATACCTAGTTCAACTCAATATTGGCAACTGGGTAAAAAAGGACCTTCTGTTCAGTCCAATACACTGTACTTGCTGGGAGCAGACGCGAATGATATTTGCACTGTGTATGGCCAGAATAGCACAAGAGTGCTGTTCTTAACCTGAATGAACACTTGCTGCTAGAACTTGAAACTGAACGTGATTCAACTCCGTTTAGGAAGTTTAATTGAACCCTAGTGTACCATGCAAGAAAAACACTCTGATTTCGAGAAACGGGCATTCTTGCACTCTACTGTGTTTCCTTTAGTGCCAGTACAGTGAGCTAGCTCAGAAGAAAAGAACTGTGCTTCCTACAAACACGGGGCATATCTAGTTCAACTCAGTATTGGAAACTAAGTAAAACAGGAGCTTCTCTTCAGTCCAATACACTGTACTGGCTGGGAACAGACGCCAATGCTATTTGCACTGTGTATGGCCAGAATAGCACAAGAGTGCTGTTCTAAGCCTGAATGAACACGTGCTGCTAGAACTTGAAACTGAACGTGATTCCACTCCGTTTAGGAAGTTTATTTGAACCCTAGTGTGCCATGCAACCAAAACACTCACTCTGCTTTTGAGAAACGGGCATTCTTGCACTCTACTGTGTTTCCTATAGGGCCAGTCAGTGAGCCAGCTCAGAACAAAAGAACTGTGCTTCCTACACAAACGGGGCATATCTATTTCAAATCAGTATTGGAAACTAAGTAAAACAGGAGCTTCTCTTCAGTCCTATACACTGTACTTGATGGGAACATATGCGAATGCTATTTGTACTGTGTATGGCCAGAATAGCACAAGAGTACTGTTCTTAGACTGAAAGAACACTTCCTGCTAGAACTTGAAACTGAACGTGATACAACTCCGTTTAGGAAGTTTAATTGATCCCTAGTGTGCCATGCAAGAAAAACACTCTGCTTTTGAGAAACCGGCATTCTTGCACTCTACTGTGTTTCCTATAGGGCCAGTACAGTGAGCTAGCTCAGAACAAAAGAACTGTGCTTCCTACACTAACGGGGCATATCTAGTTCAACTCAGTATTGGAAACTTATTAAAACAGGAGCTTCTCTACAGTCCAATACACTGTAGAGGCTAGGAACAGACGTGAATGCTATTTGCACCCTCTATGGCCAGAATAGCACAAGAGTTCTGTTCTTATCCTGAATGAACACTTGCTGCTAGAACTTGAAACTGAACGTGATTCAACTCCGTTTAGGTAGTTTAATTGAAACCTAGTGTGCCATGCAAGAAAAACACTCTGCTTTTGAGAAACGGGCATTCTTGCACACTCCTGTGTTTCCTATAGGGCCAGTACAGTGAGCTAGCTCAGAACAAAAGAACTGTGCTTCCTACACAAACGGGGCATATCTAGTTCAACTCAGTATTGGAAATTAAGTAAAACAGCAACTTCTCTTCAGTCCAATACACTGTGCTTGCTGGGAACAGACGCGAATGCTATTTGCACTGTGTATGGCCAGAATAGCACAAGAGTGCTGTTCTAATCCTGAATGAAAACTTGCTGCTAGAACTTGAAACTGAACGTGATTCAACTCCGTTTAGGAAGTTTAATTGAACCCTAGTGTGGCATGCAAGAAAAACACTCTGCTTTTGAGAAAAGGGCATTCTTACACTCTACTGTGTTTCCTATAGGGCCAGTACAGTGAGCTAGCTCAGAACAAAAGAACTGTGCTTCCTACACAAACGGGGCATACCTAGTTCAACTCAATATTGGAAACTGGGTAAAAAAGGACCTTCTGTTCAGTCCAATACACTGTACTTGCTGGGAGCAGACGCGAATGATATTTGCACTGTGTATGGCCAGAATAGCACAAGAGTGCTGTTCTTAACCTGAATGAACACTTGCTGCTAGAACTTGAAACTGAACGTGATTCAACTCCGTTTAGGAAGTTTAATTGAACCCTAGTGTGCCATGCAAGAAAAACACTCTGGTTTTGAGAAACGGGCATTCTTGCACTCTACTGTGTTTCCTCTAGGGCCAGTACAGTGAGCTAGCTCAGAACAAAAGAACTGTGCTTCCTACACAAACGGGGCATATCTAGTTCAACTCAGTATTGGAAACTAAGTAAAACAGGAGCTTCTCTTCAGTCCAATACACTGTACTTGCTGCAAACAGACATGAATGCTATTTGCACCCTGTATGGCCAGAATAGCACAAGAGTGGCTGTTCTTAGCCTGAATGAAAACTTGCTGGTAGAACTTGAAACGGAACGTGATTCAACTCCGTTTAGGAAGTTTAATTGAACCCTAGTGTGGCATGCAAGAAAAACACTCTGCTTTGAGAAACGGGCATTCTTGCACTCTACTGTATTTCCTATAGGGACAGTACAGTGAGGTAGCTCAGAACAAAAGAACTGTGCTTCCTACACAAACGAGGCATATCTAGTTCAAATCAGTATTGGAAACTAAGTAAAACAGGAGCTTCTCTTCAGTCCTATACCCTGTACTTGATGGGAACAGATGCGAATGCTATTTGCACTGTGTATGGCCAGAATAGCACAAGAGTACTGTTCTTAGACTGAAAGAACACTTGCTGCTAGAAATTGAAACTGATCGTGATACAACTCCGTTTAGGAAGTTTAATTGATCCCTAGTGTGCCATGCAAGAAAAACACTCTGCTTTTGAGAAACGGGCATTCTTGCACTCTACTGTGTTTCCTATAGGGCCAGTACAGTGAGCTAGCTCAGAACAAAAGAACTGTGCTTCATACACAAACGGGGCATATCTAGTTCAACTCAGTATTGGAAACTATTTAAAACAGGAGCTTCTCTACAGTCCAATACACTGTACTTGCTGCGAAC
This sequence comes from Peromyscus maniculatus bairdii, assembly GCF_049852395.1. Taxonomy (NCBI): domain Eukaryota; kingdom Metazoa; phylum Chordata; class Mammalia; order Rodentia; family Cricetidae; genus Peromyscus; species Peromyscus maniculatus. The sequence goes on from NC_134867.1 coordinate 1,677,853, forward strand.
AGACATGAATGCTATTTGCACCCTGTATGGCCAGAATAGCACAAGAGTGGCTGTTCTTAGCCGGAATGAACACTTGCTGGTAGAACTTGAAACTGAACGTGATTCAACTCCGTTTAGGAAGTTTAATTGACCCCTAGTGTGCCATTAAAGAAAAACACTCTGCTTTGAGAAACGGGCATTCTTGCACTCTACTGTATTTCCTATAGGGACAGTACAGTGAGGTAGCTCAGAACAAAAGAACTGTGCATCCTACACAAACGGGGCATATCTATTTCAAATCAGTATTGGAAACTAAGTAAAACAGGAGCTTCTCTTCAGTCCAATACACTGTACTTGCTGGGAACAGTTGTGAATACTATTTGCACTGTCTATGGCCAGAATAGCACAAGAGTGCTGTTCTTAGCCTGAATGAACATTTGCTGCTAGAACTTGAAACTGAACGTGATTCAACTCCTTTTAGGAAGTTTAATTGACCCCTAGTGTGCCATGCAAGAAAAACACTCTGGTTTTGAGAAACGGGCATTCTTGCACTCTACTGTGTTTCCTATAGGGCCAGTACAATGAGCTAGCTCAGAACAAAAGAACTGTGCTTCCTCCAAAAACGGGGCATATCTAGTTCAACTCAGTATTGGAAACTAATTAAAACAGGAGCTTCTATACAGTCCAATACACTGTAGAGGCTAGGATCAGACGCGAATGCTATTTGCACCCTGTATGACCAGTATAGCACAAGAATTCTGTTCTTATTGTGAATGAACACTTGCTGCTAGAACTTGAAACTGAACGTGATTCAACTCCGTTTAGGAAGTTTAATTGAACCCTAGTGTGCCATGCAAGAAAAACACTCTGCTTTTGAGAAACGGGCATTCTTGCACTCTACTGTGTTTCCTATAGGGCCAGTACAGTGAGCTAGCTCAGAACAAAAGAACTGTGCTTCCTACACAAACGGGGCATATCTAGTTCAACTCAGTATTGGAAACTAAGTAAAACAGAGCTTCTCTTCAGTCCAATACACTGTACTTGCTGGGAACAGACGCGAATGCTATTTGCACTGTGTATGGGCAGAATAGCAGAAGACTGCTGTTCTTAGCCTGAATGAACACTTGCTGCTAGAACTTGAAACTGAACGTGATTCAACTCCGTTTAGGAAGTTTAATTGAACCCTAGTGTGCCATGCAAGAAAAACACTCTGGTTTTGATAAAAGGGCATTCATGCTCTCTATTGTGTTTCCCTTAGGGACAGTACAGTGAGCTAGCTCAGTACAAAAGAACTGTGCTTCCTACACAAACAGGGCATATCTAGTTCAACTAAGTTATGGAGACAAAGTAAAACAGGAGCTTCTCTTCAGTCCAATACACTGTGCTTGCTGGGAACATATGCGAATGCTATTTGCACCCTGTATGGCCAGAATAGCACAAGAGTTCTGTTCTTATCCTGAATGAACACTTGCTGCTAGAACTTGAAACTAAACGTGATTCAACTCCGTTTAGGTAGTTTAATTGAAACGTAGTGTGCCATGCAAGAAAAACACTCTGGTTTTGAGAAGCGGGCATTCTTGCACTCCACTGTGTTTCCTATAGGGCCAGTACAGTGAGCTAGCTCAGAACGAAAGAACTGTGCTTCCTACAGAAACGGGGCATACCTAGTTCAACTCAGTATTGGAAACTAAGTAAAACAGGAGCTTCTCTTCAGTCCAATACACTGTACTTGCTGGGAACAGTTGTGAATACTATTTGCACTGTCTATGGCCAGAATAGCACAAGAGTGCTGTTCTTAGCCTGAATGAACATTTGCTGCTAGAACTTGAAACTGAACGTGATTCAGCTCCGTTTAGGAAGTTTATTTGACCCCTAGTGTTCCATGCAAGAAAAACACTCTGGTTTTGAGAAACGGGCATTCTTGCAGTCTACTGTGTTTCCTTTAGTGCCAGTACAGTGAGCTAGCTCAGAACAAAAGAACTGTGCTTCCTACAAAAACGGGGCATATCTAGTTCAACTCAGTTATGGAAACTAAGTAAAACAGGAGCTTCTCTTCAGTCCAATACACTGTGCTTGCTGGGAACATACGCGAATGCTATTTGCACTGTGTATGGCCAGAATAGCACAAGAGGTCTGTTCTTAGCCTGAATGAACACTTGCTGCTAGAACTTGAAACTGAACGTGATTCAACTCCGTTTAGGAAGTTTAATTGAACCCTAGAGTGCCATGCAAGAAAAACACTCTTGTTTTGAGTAAAGGGCATTCTTGCACTCTACTATGTTTCCTTTAGGGCCAGTACAATGAGCTAGCTCAGAACAAAAGAACTGTGCTTCCTCCACAAACGGGGCATATCTAGTTCAACTCGGTATTGGAAACTAATTAAAACAGGAGCTTCTCTACAGTCCAATACACTGTAGAGGCTAGGATCAGACGCGAATGCTAGTTGCACCCTGTATGGCCAGTATAGCACAAGAATTCTGTTCTTATTGTGAAAGAACACTTGCTGCTAGAACTTGAAACTGAACGTGATTCAACTACGTTTATGAAGTTTAATTGAACCCTAGTGTGCCATGCAAGAAAAACCCTCTGCTTTTGAGAAACGGGCATTCTTGCACTCTAGTGTGTTTCCTAAAGGGCCAGAACAGTGAGCTAACTCAGAACAAAAGAACTGTGCTTCCTACACAAACGGGGCATATCTAGTTCAACTCAGTATTGGAAACTAAGTAAAACAGAGCTACTCTTCAGTCCAGTACATTGTACTTGCTGGGAACAGATGCGAATGCTATTTGCACTGTGTATGGCCAGAATAGCACAAGAGTACTGTTGTTAGACTGAATGAACACTTGCTGCTAGAACTTGAAACTGAACGTGATACAACTCCGTTTAGGAAGTTTAATTGAACCCTAGTGTGCCATGCAAGAAAAACACTCTGGTTTTGAGAAACGGTCATTCTCGCACTCTACTGTGTTGCCTATAGTGCCAGTACAGTGAGCTAGCTCAGAACAAAAGAACTGTGCTTCCTCCACAAACGGGCCATATCTACTTCAACTCAGTATTGGAAACTAAGTAAAACGGGAGCTTCTCTTCAGTCCAGTACTCTGTACATGCTGGGAACAGGAGCGAATGGTATTTGCACTGTGTATGGCCAGAAGAGCACAAGAGTGGTGTTCTTACCCTGAATTAACACTTGTTGCTAGCACTTGAAACTGAATGTGATTCAACTCCGTTTAGGAAGTTTCATTGAACCCTAGTGTGCCATGCAAGAAAAACACTCTGCTTTGGAGAAACGGGCATTCTTGAACTCTACTGTGTTTCCTATAGGGCCAGTACAGTGAGCTAGCTCAGAACGAAGGAACTGTGCTTCCTACACAAACGGGGCATATCTAGTTCAACTCAGTATTGGAAACTAAGTAAAACAGGAGCTTCTCTTCAGTCCAATACACTGTACTTTCTGGGAATAGATGTGAATGCTATTTGCACTGTGTACAGCCAGAGTAGCACAAGAGTGCTGTTCTTAGTCTGAATGAACACTTGCTGCTAGAACTTGAATCTGAACGTGAATCAACTCCGTTTATGAAGTTTAATTGAGCCCTAGTGTGCCATGCAATTAAAATACTCTGCTTTTGAGAAACGGGCATTCTTGTACTCTACTGGGTTTCCTATAGGGCCAGTACAGTGAACTAGCTCAGAACAAAAGAACTGTGCTTCCTACACAAACGGGGCATATCTAGTTCAACTCAGTATTGGAAACTAAGTAAAACAGGAGCTTCTCTTCAGTCCAATACACTGTACTGGCTGGGCACAGAAGCCAATGGTATTTGCACTGTGTATGGCCAGAATAGCACAAGAGTGCTGTTCTTAGCCTGAATGAACACTTGCTGCTAGAACTTGAAACTGAACGTGATTCCACTCCGTTTAGGAAGTTTAATTGAATCCTAGTGTGCCATGAAAGAAAAATACTCTGCTTTTGAGAAACGGGCATTCTTGCACTCTCCTGTGTTTCCTATAGGGCCAGTACAGTAAGCTAGCTCAGAACAAAAGAACTGTGCTTCCTACACAAACGGGGCGTACCTAGTTCAACTCAATATTGGAAACTGGGTAAAACAGGACCTTCTGTTCAGTCCAATACACTCTACTTGCTGGGAACAGACGCAAATGATATTTGCACTGTGTATGGCCAGAATAGCACAAGAGTGCTGTTCTTAACCTGAATGAACACTTGCTCCTAGAACTTGAAACTGAACGTGATTCAACTACGTTTTTGAAGTTTAATTGAACCCTAGTGTGCCATGCAATTAAAATACTCTGCTTTTGAGAAACGGGCATTCTTGCAATCTACTGCCTTTCCTATATGGCTAGTACAGTGAGCTAGCTCAGAACAAAAGAACTGTGCTTCCTACACAAACGGAGCATATCTTGTTCAACTCAGTATTGGAAACTAAGTAACACAGGAGCTACTCTTCAGTCCAATACACTGTACTGGCCGGGAACAGACGCCAATGCTATTTGCACTGTGTATGGCCAGAATAGCACAAGAGTGCTGTTCTTAGCCTGAATGAACACTTGCTGCTAGAACTTGAAACTGAACGTGATTCCACTCCGTTTAGGAAGTTTAATTGAACCCTAGTGTGCCATGCAAGAAAAACACTCTGCTTTTGAGAAACGGGCATTCTTGCACTCTACTGTGTTTCCTATAGGGACAGTACAGTGAGCCAGCTCAGAACAAAAGAACTGTGCTTCCGACACAAACCGGGCATATCAAGTTTAACTCAGTATTGCAAACTAAGTAAAACCGGAGCTTCTCTTCAGTCCAATACACTGTACTGGCTGGGAACAGACGCGAATGCTATTTGCACCCTGTATGGCCAGAATAGCAAAAGAGTGACTGTTCTTAGCCTGAATGAACACTTGCTGCTAGAACTTGAAACTGAACGTGATTCAACTCCGTTTAGGAAGTTTAATTGAACCCTAGTGTGCCATGCAAGAAAAATACTCTGCTTTTGAGAAACGGACATTCTTGCACTCTACTGTGTTTCCTATAGGGCAAGTACAATGAGCTAGATCAGAACAAAAGAACTGTGCTTCCTCTACAAACGGGGCATATCTAGTTCAACTCAGTATTGGAAACTAATTAAAACAGGAGCTTCTCTACAGTCCAATACACTGTAGAGGCTAGGAACAGACGCGAATGCTATTTGCACCCTGTATGGCCAGTATAGCACAAGAGTTCTGTTCTTATCCTGAATGAACACTTGCTGCTAGAAATTGAAACTGAACGTGATTCAACTCCGTTTATGTAGTTTAATTGAAACCTAGTGTGCCATGCAAGAAAAGCACTCTGGTTTTGAGAAGCGGGCATTCTTGCACTCCACTGTGTTTCCTATAGGGCCAGTACAGTGAGCTAGCTCACAACAAAAGAACTGTGCTTCCTACACAAACGGGGCCTACCTAGTTCAACTCAGTATTGGAAACTAACTAAAACAGGAGCTTCTCTTCTTTCCAATCCACTGTACTTGCTGGGAACAGACTCGAATGCTATTTGCACTGTCTATGGCCAGAATAGCACAAGAGTGCTGTTCTTAGCCTAAATGAACACTTGCTGCTAGAAATTGAAACTGAACGTGATTCAACTCCGTTTAGGAGGTTTAAATGAACCCTAGTGTGCCATGCAAGAAAAACACGCTGCTTTTGAGAATCGGGCATTCTTGCACTCTACTGGGTTTCCTATAGGGCCAGAACAGTGAACTAGCTCAGAACAAAAGAACTGTGCTTCCTACACAAACTGGGCATATCTAGTTCAACTCAGTATTGGAAACTAAGTTAAACAGGAGCTTCTCTTCAGTCCAATACACTGTACTGGCTGGGGACAGAAGCCAATGAAATTTGCACTGTGTATGGCCAGAATAGCACAAGAGTGCTGTTCTTAGCATGAATGAACACTTGCTGCTAGAACTTTAAACTGAACGTGATTCAACTCCGTTTAGGAAGTTTAATTGAACCCTAGTGTGCCATGCAAGAAAAACACTCTGGTTTTGAGAAACGGGCATTCTTGCACTCTACTGTGTTTCCTATAGGGCCAGAACAGTGAGCTAACTCAAAACAAAAGAACTGTGCTTCCTACAGAAACGGGGCGTATCTAGTTCAACTCAGTTATGGAAACTAAGTTAAAGAGGAGCTTCTCTTCAGTCCAATACACTGTACTTGCTGGGAACAGACGCGAATGCTATTAGCACCCTGTATGTCCAGAATAGCAAAAGAGTGACTGTTCTAAGCCTGAATGAACAATTGCTGCTAGAACTTGAAACTGAACGTGATTCAACTCTGTTTAGGAAGTTGAATTGAACCCTAGTGTGCCATGCAAGAAAAACACTCTGCTTTTGAGAAACGGGCATTTTTGCACTCTACTGTTTTTCCTATAGGGAGAGTACAGTGAGCTAGCTCAGAACAAAAGAACTGTGCTTCCTCCACAAACGGGGCATATCTAGTTCAACTCAGTATTGGAAACTAATTAAAACAGGAGCTTCTCTACCGTCCAATACACTGTAGAGGCTAGGAACAGACGCGAATGCTATTTGCAACCTGTATGGCCAGTATAGCACAAGAGTTCTGTTCTTATCCTGAATGAAAACTTGCTGCTAGAACTTGAAACTGAACGTGATTCAACTCCGTTTATGTAGTTTAATTGAAACCTAGTGTGCCATGCAAGAAAAACACTCTGGTTTTGAGAAGCGGGCATTCTTGCACTCCACTGTGTTCCCTTTAGGTCCAGTACAGTGAGCTAGCTCAGAACAAAAGAACTGTGCTTCCGACACAAACGGGGCGTATCTAGTTAAACTCAGTATTGGAAACTAAGTAAAACAGGAGCTTATCTTCAGTCCAATACACTGTACTGGCAGAGAACAGAAGTGAATGCTATTTGCACTGTGTATGGCCAGAATAGCACAAGAGTGTTGTTCTTAGCGTGAATGAACACTTGCTGCTAGAACTTGAAAACTGAACGTGATTCAACTCCGTTTTGGAAGTTTAATTGAACCCTAGTGTGCCATGCAAGAAAAACACTCTGCTTTTGAGAAACCGGCATTATTGCACTCTCCTGTGTTTCCTATAGGGCCAGTACAGTGAGCTAGCTCAGAACAAAAGAACTGTGCTTCCTACACAAACGGGGCATATCTAGTTCAACTCAGTATTGGAAACTAAGTAAAACAGGAGCTTCTCTTCAGTCCAATACACTGTACTTGCTGGGAACAGACACGAATGCTATTTCCACAGTGTAGGGCCAGAATAGCAAAAGAGTTCTGTTCTTATCCTGAATGAACACTTGCTGCTAGAACTTGAAACTGAACGTGATACAACTCCGTTTAGGAAGTTTAATTGAACCCTAGTGTGCCATGCAAGAAAAACACTCTGATTTTGAGAAACGGGCATTCTTGCACTCTACTGTGTTTCCTATAGGGACAGTACAGTGAGCTAGCTCAGAACAAAAGAACTGTGCTTCCTACACAAACGGGGCATATCTAGTTGAACTCAGTATTGGAAACTAATTAAAACAGGAGCTTCTCTTCTGTCCAATACACTGTGCTTGCTGGGAACAGACGCGAATGCTATTTGCACTGTTTATGGCCAGAATAGCACAGGAGTGCTGTTCTTAGCCTGAATGAACACTTGCTGCTAGAACTTGAAACTGAACGTGATTCAACTACGTTTAGGAAGTTTAATTGAACCCTAGTGTGACATGCAAGAAAAACACTCTTGTTTTGAGAAAAGGGCATTCTTGCACTCTACTGTGTTTCCTTTAGGGCCAGAACAGTGAGCTAGCTCAGAACAAAAGAACTGTGCTTCCAAAACAAACGGGGCGTATCTAGTTCAACTCAGTTATAGAAACTAAGTAAAACAGGAGCTTATCTTCAGTCCCTTACACTGTACTTGCTGGGAACAGACGCGAATGCTATTTGCACCCTTTATGGCCAGAATAGCACAAGAGTGCTGTTCTTAGCCTGAATGAACACTTGCTGCTAGAACTTGAAACGGAACGTGATTCAACTCCGTTTAGGAAGTTTAATTGATCCCTAGTGTGCCATGCAAGAAAAACACTCTGCTTTTGAGAAACGGGCATTCTTGCACTCTCCTGTGTTTCCTATAGTGCCAGTCCATTGAGCTAGCTCAGAACAAAAGAACTGTGCTTCCTACACAAACGGGGCATGTCTAGTTCAACTCAGTATTGGAAACTAATTAAAACAGGAGCTTCTCTACAGTCCAATACACTGTAGGGGCTAGGAACAGACGCGAATTCTATTTGCACCCTGTATGGGCAGTATAGCACAAGAGTTCTGTTCTTATCCTGAATGAACACTTGCTGCTAGAACTTGAAACTGAACGTGATTCAACTCCGTTTATGTAGTTTAATTGAAACCTAGTGTGCCATGCAAGAAAAACACTCTGGTTTTGAGAAGCGGGCATTCTTGCACTCCACTGTGTTTCCTATAGGGCCAGTACAGTGAGCTAGCTCACAACAAAAGAACTGTGCTTCCTACACAAACGGGGCCTACGTAGTTCAACTCAGTATTGGAAACTAAGTAAAACAGGAGCTTCTCTTCACTCCAATCCACTGTACTTGCTGGGAACAGACGCGAATGCTATTTGCACTGTCTATGGCCAGAATAGCACAAGAGTGCTGTTCTTAGCCTAAATGAACACTTGCTGCTAGAATTTGAAACTGAACGTGATTCAACTCCGTTTAGGAGGTTTAAATGAACCCTAGTGTGCCATGCAAGAAAAACACGCTGCTTTTGAGAATCGGGCATTCTTGCACTCTACTGTGTTTCCTATAGGACCAGTACAGTGAGCTAGCTCAAAACAAAAGAACTGTGCTTCCGACACAAACGGGGCGTATCTAGTTCAACTCAGTATTGGAAACTAAGTAAAACAGGAGCTTATCTTCAGTCCAATACACTGTACTGGCAGAGAACAGAAGTGTGTCATGCAAGAAAAACACTCTGTTTTGGAGAAACGGGCATTCTTGCACTCTACTGTGTTTCCTATAGGGCCAGTACAGTGAGCTAGCTCAGAACGAAGGAACTGTGCTTCCTACACAAACGGGGCATATCTAGTTCAACTCAGTATTGGAAACTAATTAAAACAGGAGCTTCTCTTCAGTCCAATACACTGTACTTGCTGGGAACAGATGAAATGCTACTTGCACTGTGTACTGCCAGAGTAGCACAAGAGTGCCGTTCTTAGTCTGAATGAACACTTGCTGCTAGAACTTGAATCTGAACGTGAATCAACTCCGTTTATGAAGTTTAATTGAACCCTAGTGTGCCATGCAATTAAAATACTCTGCTTTTGAGAAACGGGCATTCTTGCACTCTACTGGGTTCCCTATAGGGCCCGTACAGTGAACCAGCTCAGAACAATGAACTGTGCTTCCTACACAAACGGGGCATATCTAGTTCAACTCAGTATTGGAAACTAAGTAAAACAGGAGCTTCTCTTCAGTCCAATACACTGTACTTGCTGGGAAGAGACGCGAATGCTATTTGTACCCTGTATGGCCAGAATATCACAAGAGTCCTGTTCTAAGCCTGAGTGAACACTTGCTGCTAGAACTTGAAACTGAACGTGATTCAACTCCGTTTAGGAAGTTTAATTAAACCCTAGTGTGCCATGCAAGAAAAACACTCTGATTTGAGAAACGGGCATTCCTGCACTCTACTGTGTTTCCTATAGGGCCATTACAGTGAGCTAGCTCAGAACAAAAGAACTGTGCTTCCTACACAAACGGGGCATATCAAGTTCAACTCAGTATCGGAAACTAAGTAAAACCGGAGCTTCTCTTCAGTCCAATACACTGTACTTGCTGCGAAGAGTTGCGAAAACTATTTGCACTGTCAATGGCCAGAATAGCTCAAGAGTGGTGTTCTTAGCCTGAATGAACATTTGCTGCTAGAATTTTAAACTGAACGTGATTCAACTCCGTTTAGGAAGTTTAATTGACCCCTAGTGTACCATGCAAGAAAAACACTCTGATTTTGAGAAACGGGCATTCTTGCACTCTACTGTGTTTCCTTTAGTGCCAGTACAGTGAGCTAGCTCAGAACAAAAGAACTGTGCTTCCTACACAAACGGGGCATATCTAGTTCAACTCAGTTACGGAAACTAAGTAAAACAGGAGCTTCTCTTCAGTCCAATACACTGTGCTTGCTGGGAACATACGCGAATGCTATTTGTAATGTGTATGGCCAGAATAGCACAAGAGTGCTGTTCTTAGCCTGAATGAACACTTGCTGCTAGAACTTGAAACTGAACGTGATTCAATTCCGTTTAGGAAGTTTAATTGAACCCTAGTGTGCCATGCAAGAAAAACACTCTGCTTTTGAGAAACGGGCATTCTTGCACTCTACTGTGTTTCCTATAGGGCCAGTACAATGAGCTAGCTCAAAACAAAGAACTGTGCTTCCTCCACAAACGGGGCATATTTAGTTCAACTCAGTATTGGAAACTAATTAAAACAGGAGCTTCTCTACAGTCCAATACACTGTAGAGGCTAGGAACAGACACGAATGCTATTTGCACCCTGTATGGCCAGTATAGCACAAGAGTTCTGTTCTTATCCTGAATGAACACTTGCTGCTAGAACTTGAAACTGAACGTGATTCAACTCCGTTTAGGTAGTTTAATTGAAACCTAGTGTGCCATGCAAGAAAAACACTCTGGTTTTGAGAAGCGGACATTCTTGCACTCCACTGTGTTTCCTATAGGGCCAGTACAGTGAGCTAGCTCAGAACGAAGTAACTGTGCTTCCTACACAAACGGGGCATATCTAGTTCAACTCAGTATTGGAAACTAAGTAAAACAGGAGCTTCTCTTCAGTCCAATACACTGTACTTGCTGGGAACAGATGTGAATGCTATTTGCACTGTGTACAGCCAGAATAGCACAAGAGTGCTGTTCTTAGTCTGAATGAACACTTGCTGCTAGAACGTGAATCTGAACGTGAATCAACTCCGTTTATGAAGTTTAATTGAACCCTAGTGTGCCATGCAATTAAAATACTCTGCTTTTGAGAAACGGGCATTCTTGCACTCTACTGGGTTTCCTATAGGGCCAGTAAAGTGAACTAGCTCAGAACAAAAGAACTGTGCTTCCTACACAAACGGGGCATATCTAGTTCAACTCAGTATTGGAAACTAAGTAAAACAGGAGCTTCTCTTCAGTCCAATACACTGTACTGGCTGGGCACAGAAGCCAATGCTATTTGCACTGTGTATGGCCAGAATAGCACAAGAGTGCTATTATTAGCCTGAATGAACACTTGCTGCTAGAACTTGAAACTGAACGTGATTCACCTCCTTTTAGGAAGTTTAACCGAACCCTAGTGTGCAATGCAAGAAAAACACTCTGCTTTTGAGAAACGGGCATTCTTGTACTCTACTGTGTTTCCTATTTGGCCAGTACAGTGAGCTAGCTCAGAACAAAAGAACTGTGCTTCCTACACAAACGGGGCATATCTTGTTCAACTCAGTATTGGAAACTAAGTAACACAGGAGCTTCTCTTCAGTCCAATACACTGTACTGGCTGGGAACAGACGCGAATGCTATTTGCACCCTGTATGGCCAGAATAGCAAAAGAGTGCTGTTCTTAGTCTGAATGAACACTTGCTGCTAGAATTTGAAACTGAACGTGATTCCACTCCGTTTAGGAAGTTTAATTGAACCCTAGTGTGCCATGCAACCAAAACACTCTGCTTTTGAGAAACGGGCATTCTTGCGCTCTACAGTGTTTCCTATAGGGCCAGTACAGTGAGCCAGCTCAGAACAAAAGAACTGTGCTTCCGACACAAACGGGGCATATCAAGTTCAACTCAGTATTGGAAACTAAGTATAACCGGAGCTCCTCTTCAGTCCAATACACTGTACTGGCTGGGAACAGACACGAATGCTATTTGCACTGTGTATGGCCAGAATAGCAAAAGAGTGCTGTTCTTAGCCTAAATGAACACTTGCTGCTAGAAATTGAACCTGAACGTGATTCAACTCCGTTTAGGAGGTTTAAATGAACCCTAGTGTGCCATGCAAGAAAAACACGCTGCTTTTGAGAATCGGGCATTCTTGTACTCTACTGTGTTTCCTTTAGGTCCAGTACAGTGAGCTAGCTCAAAACTAAGAACTGTGCTTCCTCCACAAAGGGGGCATATCAAGTTCAACTCAGTATTGGAAACTAAGTAAAACAGGAGCTTCTCTTCAGTCCAATACATTGTACTGGCTGGGAACAGACGCCAATGCTATTTGCACTGTGTATGGCCAGAATTGCACAAGAGTGCTGTTCTAAACCTGAATGAACACGTGCTGCTAGAACTTGAAACTGAATGTGATTCAACTACGTTTAGGAAGTTTAATTGAACCCTAGTGTGCCATGCAACCAAAACACTCTGCTTTTGAGAAACGGGCATTCTTGCACTCTACTGTGTTTCCTATAGGGCCAGTACAGTGAGCCAGCTCAGAACAAAAGAACTGTGCTTCCGACACAAAGGGAGCATATCAAGTTCAACTCAGCATTGGAAACTTAGTAAAACCGGAGCTTCACTTCAGTCCAATACACTGTACTGGCTGGGAACAGACGCGAATGCTATTTGCACCCTGTATGGCCAGAATAGCACAAGAGTGCTGTTCTTAGCCTGAATGAACACTTGCTGCTAGAACTTGAAACTGAACGTGATTCAACTCCGTTTAGGAAGTTTAATTGAACCCTAGTGTGCTATGCAAGAAAAACACTCTGCTTTGAGAAACGGGCATTCTTGCACTCTACTGTGTTTCCTATAGGGCCAGTACAGTGAGCTAGCTCAGAAGAAAAGAACTGTGCTTCCTACAAACACGGGGCATATCTAGTTCAACTCAGTATTGGAAACTAAGTAAAACAGGAGCTTCTCTTCAGTCCAATACACTGTACTGGCTGGGAACAGACGCCAATGCTATTTGCACTGTGTATGGCCAGAATTGCACAAGAGTGCTGTTCTAAGCCTGAATGAACACGTGCTGCTAGAACTTGAAACTGAACGTGATTCCACTCCGTTTAGGAAGTTTATTTGAACCCTAGTGTGCCATGCAACCAAAACACTCACTCTGCTTTTGAGAAACGGGCATTCTTGCACTCTACTGTGTTTCCTATAGGGCCAGTCAGTGAGCCAGCTCAGAACAAAAGAACTGTACTTCCGACACAAACGGGGCATATCAAGTTCAACTCAGTATTGGAAACTAAGTAAAACTGGAGCTTCTCTTCAGTCCAATACAATGTACTGGCTGGGAACAGATGCGAATGCTATTTGCACCCTGTATGTCCAGAATTGCACAAGAAGGCTGTTCTTAGCCTGAATGAACACTTGCTGCTTGAACTTGAAACTGAACGTGATTCAACTCCGTTTAGGAAGTTTAATTGAACCCTAGTGTGCCATGCAACCAAAGCACTCTGCTTTTGAGAAACGGGCATTCTTGCACTCTACTGTGTTTCCTATAGGGCCAGTACAGTGAGCTAGCTCAAAACAAAAGAACTGTGCTTTCTCCACAAAGGGGGCATATCGAGTTCAACTCAGTACGGGAAACTAAGTAAAACAGGAGCTTCCCTTCAGTCCAATACACTGTAATGTCTGGGAACAGACGCGAATGCTATTTGCACTGTGTATTGCCAGAATAGCACAAGAGTGCTGTTCTTAGCCTGAATGAACACTTGCTGCTAGAACTTGAAACTGAATGTGATTCCACTCAGTTTAGGAAGTTTAATTGAACCCTAGTGTGCCATTCAAGAAAAACACTCAGCTTTTGAGAAACGGGCATTCTTGCACTCTACTCTGTTTCCTATAGGGCCAGTACAGTGAGCTAGCTCAGAACAAAAGAACTGTGCTTCCTACACAAACGGGGCATATCTAGTTCAACTCAGTATTGGAAACTAAGTAAAACAGGAGCTTCTCTTCAGTCCAATACACTGTGCTTGCTGGGAAAAGACGTGAATGCTATTTGGACTGTGTATGGCCAGAATACACAAGAGTGCTGTTCTTAGCCTGAATGAACACTTGCTGCTAGAACTTGAAACTGAACATGATTCAACTCCGTTTAGGAAGTTTAATTGAACCCTAGTGTGCCATGCAAGAAAAACACTCTGCTTTTGAGAAACGGGCATTCTTGCACTCTACTTTGTTTCCTATAGGGCCAGTACAGTGAGCTAGCTCAGAACAAAAGAACTGTGCTTCCTACACAAACTGGGCGTACCTAGTTCAACTCAGTATTGGAAACTAAGTAAAACAGGAGCTTCTCTTCAGTCCAATACACTGTACTGGCTGGGAACAGACGCCAATGCTATTTGCACTGTGTATGGCCAGAATAGCAAAAGAGTGCTGTTCTTAGCGTGAATGAACACTTAGTGCTAGAACTTGAAACTGAACGTGATTCACCTCCGTTTAGGAAGTTTAACCGAACCCTAGTGTGCCATGCAAGAAAAACACTCTGCTTTTGAGAAATGGGCATTCTTGTACTCTACTGTGTTTCCTATTGGGCCAGTACAGTGAGCTAGCTCAGAATCAAAGAACTGTGCTTCCTACACTAACGGGGCATATCTTGTTCAACTCAGTATTGGAAACTAAGTAACACAGGAGTTTCTCTTCAGTCCAATACACTGTACTGGCTGGGAACAGACGGCAAGGCTATTTGCACTGTGTATGGCCAGAATAACACAAGAGTGCTGTTCTTAGCCTGAATGAACACTTGCTGCTAGAACTTTAAACTGAACTTGATTCAACTCCGTTTACGAAGTTTAATTGAACCCTAGTGTGCCACGTAGAAAAACACTCTACTTTTGAGAAACGGGCATTCTTGCACTCTACTGTGTTTCCTATAGGGCCAGTACAGTGAGCTAGCTCAGAACAAAGAACTGTGCTTCCTACACAAACAGAGCATATCTAGTTCAACTCAGTATTGGAAACTAAGTAAAACAGGAGCTTCTCTTCAGTCTAATACACTGTACTGGCTGGGAACAGACGCCAATGCTATTTGCACTGTGTATGGCCAGAATAGCACAAGAGTGCGGTTCTTAGCCTGAATGAACACTTGCTGCTAGAACTTGAAACTGAACGTGATTCCACTCCGTTTAGGAAATTTAACCGAACCCTAGTGTGCCATGCAGGAAAAAAACTCTGGTTTTGAGAAACGGGCATTCTTGCACTCTACTGTGTTTCCTATAGGGCCAGTACAGTGAGCTAGCTCAAAACAAAAGAACTGTGCTTCCTCCACAAAGGGGGCATATCAAGTTCAACTCAGTATTGGAAAGTAAGTAAAACAGGATCTTCTCTTCAGTCCAATACACTGTACTGGCTGGGAACATACGCGAATGCTATTTGCACTGTGTATGGCCAGAATAGCACAAGAGTGCTGTTCTTAGCCTGAATGAACACTTGCTGCTAGAACTTGAAACTGAACGTGATTCCACTCCGTTTAGGAAGTTTAATTGAACCCTAGTGTGCCATGCAAGAAAACACTCTGCTTTTGAGAAAAGGGCATTCTTGCACTCTACTGTGTTTCCTATAGGGCCAGTACAGTGAGCCAGCTCAGAACAAAAGAACTGTGCCTCCTACACAAACGGGGCATATCAAGTTCAACTCAGTATTGGAAACTAAGTAAAACCGGAGCTTCTCTTCAGTCTAATACACTGTACTGTCTGGGAACAGACGCGAATGCTATTTGACCCGTCCAGCAGGCCAGGTTATTCGAGGGTCTTGAGGAGGGACCACCTGTGAATCAATGGGGGGTGAGAGGGAAAGGAGTCCAAGAGCGTGAAGAAAGACAAAGCAGTCTGAGTTGTGTCAAGGCCTCACTTTATTGACTGGTGTTAGAGCTTATAAACAGGGCTTCAGGTAGGGAGGGGGAGCAGGAGTGAGGAGAGGACAAAGAAAATTCCTAAGGAGGGTCAGCAGGAGGTCGCTTTGGTCCCAGGCCCCTGCAGCTAGCTGATTTAAAGAGGTTTATTTAGTCCTACATTCCTATGTTAGAATAAAAGCCTCTTATTTACAGGAGGCTTGATAAATCGTGGCAGGTAACACAAGGTTCAAGACACAGCTGTCCAGAGTCGGTCTCCAACAGTTCCCCCTCTTTTCTCAAAAATGGACCAAGTCCATAAGATCGGGATTGTGGAGGTCCGAGAGAGCCTCTGTCTTAGGCTATACAGGGGGACTCCCATGCACGGCAGCGTGCCATGTTGAGCCGGTCTCAACGACCTCTGTATGCTGTCGTCTCCTGCGTGGGCCCTGTACTATTCCCGTCATTGAGTACTCTCTAGCAAGACCATGGGGACGTTAGGGCTTTAGGACACTGAATCTGAATCCTTGATGGGGCTCCTGGCTGGCCTCCTAGGAATCTACTCTGTGATAATGAATCGAGACGTGTCGTGGTAAGGCCAATTCAATCTGATTTTTGATAAACCGAGTCAACCGCTGAAAGGCCCAGGGACCAAAGGTAATGAGAAGGAGAAGGAAAATAATCAGGGGGGCCAGGAGGGTGGGGATCAGGGTAGAAGGCCAAGGGGATTCTTTAAAGCTTTTATATAGAAGGCAAACCCTGCTCCTAAGAGCAAGAGCCGCATCTTACTGAAGCCCCATAAAGGCTAATAAAGGAAAAACCCACAAGATTACAATTCCCATACAATTTCGTTTCACAACATCATGGTCTGGGTACAGAGTGATCACAGATGGGTAATTTGTGTCAACAGGTACATTTTTCCTGAAACCTCAAGGGAGGGGTATCAAGGCGGGAGTGGAGTTTATACAAAGGTCACAGTGGTCCTTCCTGGAACACCTGCAACTATCCCAGTCACAGTTAAGCACATCTCTTAGCAGAAATCTCTTTACATTGTTATATGGTTGCAGGGGAGATTGAACAATGGCTAAGTCAGGTTGCTCTTGGAACTAGATTTTTAGTTTCTCATTTCCTGGTGCTTGAAGTTTTCTCTTTTCCTGAGGCTTGGGGGTGTAAGCCTGAAGGGCTAGAGTCTTTCATTCCCCCATTTTTTTTTGGCAAATTTTAATCTTAAAATTATGGTATTACATTTAGTAACTCATGGTCTATTTTAGTAACTCATGGCCTGTAATGTCCATGCATAGTCTATGTATAATTAGCCATCTTGTTTCTATGCCAGGGAGTTTTCTTTTGACCCAGCATTTCAGCCTTTTTAGAACAAGGAAAATGGGACGATGTATTTTCTTTCTGGAACTGCTTCAAGCTGGCATTGGGGTGTCGTTATCAGGGCCCCTCCCCCAAAAGGCTGAAAAGCTGGTCAAAGACTGGGCAGGGGGCATTTGTCAGTAGCATGTAGCTGCCTGACACCATAGTGACAGAGAAGAATCATGTTAGCTGGGCTGGTCCATGTTAGCCTTTAGCACGTCCGGAGTCCACAGTCGTCTGGAGTGGTGGAGTCAGCAACTGAAACTTGGAGGTGTCTGCCAGCCAAGTAGAAATCTGTTGAGACAGATTTGAACTAGGAACAGAGGTTAAAATTTATGAACTTATTTGAAACCTTAGGTCCATACCCTTAGTAATGGGGAAAGCACTGATCCCAAGACCAGGAGAGAGGAAAAATACCATCTTTATGAATACTTATCTGGGGTTCTTTCCGACCTCTGTGGAGTGGGTCTATGTTTTTATGACTCTTTTGATCCTTTTGAGGCCTTTTTGCAGAATGACATAAAAGTTTTAGATACATTAGTATTACCAGTCTGTACTGAAATCCATATTATAGACAAAGCAGATAATGGGTATCTGTAAAACAGCAGAAGTAGACTTATTCCTTTGAGTCCCAACAAGAACTACAGATTTTGGCATTTTACTTCTGTCCAGAAAGCCAGGTGTAAGTTGGACAGAGATTTTAAGCCTGGTGAAAAGCACTTTTAGGTTTACATTTAGACATATCTAGATGACATCTAAAACAAATCCAAAATGTTGAGCTTGTGACTGAACAGTAAGTGGTCATTGCTCTATCAGCTCATCAGGACTCCTAAATGTTAAGCTCTGAACCATAGAACAAGAGAGTAATCTGAAACATATCTTATTTTAGACTCATACCCGAACCTTTATGATTTATTTAAATTTTTACATCTTAGAACATTTTCTTTTAAAGTGAGCTAAAAGGCTAGCTATGGCCTTGCAGAAGGATCTGGTTGTCTGATGCTGCCATGCTGACAAAGTTAGAGCTAGCCTAGCCATCAAAGATCTGAGAAGGATAAACTATATCTGAGTGCAGACCAAGAAGCATCCAATCCTATAAATTACAGTGATCAATCCCTACCCAGGTCTCTATAGCGTTGGAGGTACCAGTCAGAACAACATCAATCTTCTATCACCATCAAGCCCATAAGGCAGAGTACCTTTTCTGTGGAATAGGGACATGGAAGACTGACAGTGTCCTACTACTTGTCCACAGTCTGGGCTGGGTCCTGGAGGCAGGTGTTGCATTGGGGCATCTTGCCCTGTGGTCAGTGTCGTTAGCAATTCAGGTGGCATCTTCTTGTCATTCCATATCTTCTTTGGAGACCTTGGGAATCATTGTTAGGAGCTGGGGAGCTGGGAGTCTCTGTTTCTGATAGTAAGTTTTTAATCAAATAATTTAAATGTCATATTCATCAGATCATTGACAGGATTGAGGACCATTATCTATTAAATGTATCTGAGCCAAACAAATCTAGGCCTAATCTTGAAAATATCTCTAAGTTTGGTAATAATGACCAGGCTAATTTGTTTTCCTATAGATATATTAGTCAAATATACCTTTCAGTTTGTTTTATTTTAAATAGAACCGTTTATGCTCTAAACTAGTATCTGGATAGCCAGATGACTAGTATTAACTTGTATTCCTTAACACAGAAGGACATGCATGCAAACGCAGACATTCAAAACCAAACATACATGTGGCCACATTTTCATTCATACTTGCAGAATAGACAGACATTTTTAAAACTACGACCCTTTGGAGTCTCCATGTAACAGGAGAATAGCAAGAGAAAGAAATCTGAAACATGTTTACTTAAACTTTAAAGTTAGATCTTAAAGTTTTATTATATTTTTTAAACCCTCATGACATGCTTAAGCCTTTAAATTTTTACATCTTAAACTGTTTCCTCAAGTCAAAAAATTATTTATTTAAACTTTTATTTTAACCAACAATAATTTGAAACCAATTTTCTTAAATGATGGCAAGTATTTGTAACACATTGAACTCAAATGACCAAAACCCATGTAAATTTTTACTTTTCCTGTAGAAACAAAAGCATAATTTTCCTAGTATCTTGAACTGGTAATTTAACATTTCTTTATCAAGCAATATCAGTGTTATGCCCAGATTGTATCCCCAAAGAAGCCACTGGAGACCTCAGGTACAGAATGCAAAAGCAAGGTTTATACAAATGAAGTTTACAAGCCTTGGCAGGGGGGGCTCATTCCAAACCTCTCACACACAGCAGGGAGGTTGGAAGGAGCTTGCACCTTTCTTTGTGAGGCTAGCACAGACCACATAATTCATCTCCCACCACCCTCTTTTAGGTTCATATCAGTAGTTTATTATATTATCTTTATTTCTCGTTTGTTTAGCGACCGTGTTTAGGAGTTTTATGAGCTGTCTCCCGGGTTTGGGGAGTTTGGGGAGTTTGGGATGTTTTATGACCACTTAGTCTCTGTCAGATGGTCATATACCCTAACTCTTTGTTTTCTTAAGTTTCTGTAGTTGATAAAGCCACCTGGAAAAAGGCGTCTAAATTCTTATCTACATTTAAGAATCCTGGTTTTAGCTTCTCTTTGTCTGTAGGGGATGAAGTGTGTGTGTGTGTGTGGGGGGAGGTTACTGAGGTTTCACAATCAGGACAGAGAAGGGTTAACAAGAGAAATTCCTAGCTGGCAGAAGAGACCTTGAAGTTATCACAGTAAAGGAAGGGAGGGGGAGCAGTGGTCATAAAGTATGTCCTTGGCTGCCAGTGTTCCTGAAAAAAAGTTTTTGTTAACTCCTCTGACTAAAGTCAGATTCTTTGTTCAGTGTTCACACAGTTTTGTCAGTTGCAGGCAGCCATTGCCCTGTCCAGAGCAGGACATGAGAATCTTAGCCCGCCTGTACCGAGAGCACGCACCCCGACCGTCGTGAGAGCAGCCAGCTGCCTGCAGTCCAGATAGCAAGAGAGCTAGGGAGGGAGGGAGGTGGCCCTCGCTATGCCTCTCTCCTTCTCCCTGGGAAAATAAGGGAGGTGAGTAGCAGAAACAGATGACATTTACACAGACAATTCAAGTACCAGAACATCAGCACTGAGATGATGATGGCCTCACTCACAGCAAGGAAGCCCCTCGATTGTGGCTCACACATCCTTCTGGTGGGCTAGGCAAAGGTCTAGTGGAGAAGAAGGGGACTGTCCCATAGCGTCCGTCACAGTCAAGTCAACAATGAGAACAGTTAACACATTACACACAAGACCAAGGGCACACGAAAGAAAAAATTTTGCCCCAACGAGACAACCAACAAAGCTCCAAGAACAATGACAGCCTGATGTGCTCTGTGGAGAGTGACCCTCCAGGCTCAATCACACCAAAAACAATCCAGACTCGAAGATCTCTGTCCTTGATCAAACAGACATCAGGGGGCTTTCACATCCCTGTCAGTCAGACATGCACCTTATTTCTTGGAAGAGAAACAGAGTGTAAAGTAACAATGACCACAATAAAACATACAAAAAAAAACCCACAAAATGGCTCTAACAATTTCCCGGAACAAAATACAAAGTGGCACTTCCTCCCACCATGGGGAAAGTTACCCAAAGATGCTCCTCTCCTGAGCACTCCCTGGAGGAGACTCCTAAAATCAAATGGTCACATCTGAGGTGGCCCCAAATGGCTCGGGACTAGGGGGTCCCTTGCCCAAATCAGGGAATGAGACGTCTCTCTTTCCCTCCCAGGATCACTGTCCGGACACGTCTGTCCCAGTGAGAGCCTGCAAAGTACAAATCAGTCGACTGGCACAAAACTTAACGAGACAAGACAGAGACAGAGACAAGACAGAGAGCGCTCTTACCGGTAGATGTCAATAAACCTCTGGACCCTTGAGGGTCCCGGTGGGTCTTTTGGTCTTTTGTTCAATGTGATTTGTGACAACCTCACTCTTACCGTCTTCTGGGATGGACACATCGTTTAATAGGTCCTCAGCAAGTGCCAGAAGATGTGACACCCTACTATCCTTTTCTGAATCCTTTAAAACATCTCTGATTACTCCATAGAAACTAAAGAATGCATTGGGGACGTACTCTCCGTCCTTAAGCAAGTTATTGATATCCTTTCCAACTTTATTCCACGTCAAAGGGTGGATGCCCGGGCCATTAATAACCAGCCAGGGACATTTTTCTTCCACGAAACAGAAAAACTTAGTTAAATCTTTTTTTTTCTTTCTTTGTTTTTGACTCTTATTCCCCTCTTCCTGATTTCTTCATTTCCTTAATGAAGAGAGCCTCTTTAGAGAGTGCTTTACCCATTGATTGATGAACGGCACTTACCTCAAGGCTGCCCGCAGCGCACGAGTGATGCTGTTGGAGCACCTCTACCCTAGTGAGTCTGGCCAGACCACGTTTTCTCTTTGCCGTCCAGTAGTGAGCCGCCGTGCCTCGAGCCCCACGTTCGGGCGCCACTTGACCCGTCCAGCAGGCCAGGTTATTCGAGGGTCTCGAGGAGGGACCACCTGTGAATCAATGGGGGGCGAGAGGGAAAGGAGACCAAGCGCGTGAAGAAAGACAGAGTCAGTCTGAGTTGCGTCAAGGTCTCACTTTATTGACTGGTGTTAGAGCTTATAAACAGGGCTTCAGGTAGGGAGGGGGAGCAGGAGTGAGGAGAGGACAAAGAAAATTCCTAAGGAGGGTCAGCAGGAAGTCGCTTTGGTCCCAGGCCCCTGCAGGTAGCTGATTTAAAGAGGTTTATTTAATCCTACATTCCTAGGTTAGACTAAAAGCCTCTTATTTACACGAGGCTTGAAAAATCATGGCAGGTAACACAAGGTTCAAGACACAGCTGTCCAGAGTCGGTATCCAACACTCTGCTTTTGAGAAAAGGGCATTCTTGTACTCTACTGTGTTTCCAATATGGCCTGTACAGTGAGCTAGCTCAAAACAAAAGAACGGTGCTTCCTACACAAACGCGGCATATCTAGTTCAACTCAGTGTTGGAAACTAAGTAAAACAGGAGCTTCTCCTCAGTCCAATACACTGTACTTGCTGGCAACAGACGCGAATGCTATTTGCACTGTATATGGCTAGAATAGCACAAGAGTGGTGTTCTTACCCTTAATGAACACTTGCTGCTAGAATTTGAAACTGAATGTGATTCAACTAAGCAGGAAGATTAATTGAATCCTAGTTTGCCATACAAGAAAAACACTCTGCTTTGAGGAAAGGGCATTCTTGCACTATACTGTGTTTCCTATAGTGCCTGTACAGTGAGCTATTTCAAAACAAAAGAACTGTGCTTCCTATACCAATGCGGCATATCTAGTTCAACTCAATATTGGAAACTAAGTAAAACAGGATCGTCTCTTCAGTCCAATACACTGTACTTGCTGGCAACAGACACGAATGCTATTTGCACTTAATATGGCCAGAAGAGCACAAGGGTGGTGTTCTTACAATGAATGAACACTTGCTGCTAAAACTTGAAACTGAATGTGATTCAACTCCATTTAAGAAGTTTAATTAGGGCTGGAGAGATGCCTCAGAGGCTAAGAGCACTGGTTGCTTTTCCAGAGGTCCTGAGTTCAATTCCCAGCAACCATATGGTGGCTCTCAACCATCAATAATGAGATCTGGTGCCCTCTTCTGGACTGCAGACATACTATATACATACTAAATAATTTAAAAAAAAATGAGGCCAGACTGTGCTACAGAGTGAGTTCAAGGAAAGGTGCCAAAGCTACACAGAGAAATCCTGTCTCAAAAAAAAAAAAAGGATTTATTACAGCCGGGCGATGTTGGCGCATGCCTTTAATCCCAGCAATCGGGCGGCAGAGAAAAGCGGCTCTCTGTGAGTTCGAGGCCAGCCTGGGCTACCAAGTGAGTTCCAGGAAAGGCACAAAGCTAAACAAAGAAAGCCTGTCTCGAAAACCAAAAAAAAAAAGAAGTTTAATTAAACCCTAGTTTTCCATACAAGAAAAACACTCTGCTTTTGAGAAAAGGGTATTCTTGTACTCTAATGTGTTTCCAATATGGCCAGTACAGTGAGCAAGCTCAAAACAAGGGAAGTGTAATTCCTACACAAACGGGGCATATCTAGATCAACTCAGAAATGGAAACTAAGTCAAACAGGAGCTTCTCTTTAGTCCAATACACTGTACTTGCTGGTAACAGAAGCGAATGCTATTTGCACTGTGTATGGCCAGAATAGCACAAGAGTGGTTTTCTTTCCCTGATTTAACACTTCCTGCTAGAACTTGAAACTGAATGTGATACAACTCGGTTTAGGAAGTTTAATTGAACCCTAGTTTGCCATACAAGAAAAAAACTCTGATTTGAGGAAAGGGCATTCTTGCACTCTAATGTGTTTCCTATAGTGCCAGTACAGTGAACTAGCTCAAAACAAATGAACTGTGTTTCCTATACAAACGGGGCATATCTAGTTCAACTAAGTATTGGAAACTAGTAAAACAGGAGCTACTTCTCAGTCCAATACACTGTACTTGATGGGAACAGACACAAATCCTTTTCACTGAGTATGGCCAGAAAAGCACAAATGTGGTCTTCTAACTCTGAATTAACAACTGCTGCTAGAACGTGAAACTGAATGTGGTTCTACTCCGTGTAGGAACTTTAATTGAAACTTAGTTTGCCATACAAGAAAAACACTCTGCTTTTGAGAAAAGGGCATTCTATCCCTCTATTGTGTTTTCTTTAGGACCAGTCCAGTGAACCATTTCAAAAAAAAACTGTGCTTCCTACACAAACTGGGCATATCTAGTCCAACACAGTATCAGAAACCAAGTAAAACAGGAGCTTCTCTTCAGTCTGAAAAACTATTGGTGGCAACAGACACGAATGCTATTTGCACTGTGTAAGGCCAGAATAGCACAACAGTGGTATTCTTACCCTGAATTAACACTCGCTGCTAGAACTTGAAACTGAATGTGATTCAACTCGGTTTAGGAAGTTTAATTGAAACCTAGTTTGCCATACAAGAAAAACACTCTGCTTTTAAGAAAAGGGCATTCATACACTCTACAGTATTTCCATTTGGCGCGTACAGTGAGTTAGCTCAAAACAAAAGAACTGTACTTCCTATACAAAGGGGCATATCTAGTTCAACTCAGTATTGTAAACTAAGTAAAAGTGGAGCTTCTCTTCAGTATAATACACTGTGCATACTGGGAACAGTCGGGAATGCTATTTGCACTTTTCATGGCCATAATATCACAAGAGTGGTGTACTTACCGTGATTGAACACTTGCCACTAAAACTTGAAACCGATTGTGATTGAACTGCGTTTAGGAAGTTTAATTGAAACATAGTTTGCCATACAAGAAAAACACTCTGCTTTGAGAAAAGGGCATTCTTGCACTACACTGTGTTTCCTATAGGGCCTGTACAGTGAGCAAGTTCAAAACAAAAGAACTGTGCATCCTACACAAACAGGGAATATCTGTTTCAACTCAGTATTGGAAACTAAGTAAAACAGGAGTTTCCCTTCAGTCCAATACACTGTACTTGCTGGCAGAGACGAGAATGCTATTTGCACTTCATATGGCCAGAAGAGCACAAGGGTGGTGTTCTTACCCTGAAATACAACTTGCTGCTAGCACTTGAAACTGAATGTGATTCAACTCCGTGTAGGAAGTTTAATTGAACCCTAGTTTGCCATACAAGGAAAACACTCTGATTTTGAGAAAGGGCATTCTTGCACTCATCTGCGTTTCCTATTGGGCCAGTACAGTGAGCAAGCACAAAACAAAAGAACTGTGCTTCCTGCACAAACAGGGCATATCTAGTTCGACTCAGTATTGGAAAGTAAGTCAAATAGGACCTTCTCTTCATCTATTACACTGTACTTTCTGAGGACAGACTCGAATGCTCTTTGTACTGTGTAGGACCAGAATAGCACAAGAGTAGATTGCTTACCCTGAATCAACACATGCTGCTAGCACTAGTAACTGAATGTGATTCAACTCCATTTAGGAAGTTTAATAGATTCCTAGTTTGCCAAACAAGAAACACACTCTGCTTTTGAGAAAGGGCAATCTTGCATTCTACTGTGTTTCCTATAGGGCCAGTACAGTGAGCTACCTCAAAACAAAGAACTGTGGGTCCTATACAAACGGGCCATATCTGATTCAACTCAGTATTGGAAACTAAGTAAAACAGGAGCTTCACTTCAGTCCAAAACACTGTACTTGCTTGGAACAGACGCCAATGCTGTTTGTACTGTGTATGGCCAGAATAGCAAAAGAGTGGTGTTCTTAACCTGAATTAACACTTGCTGCTAGCACTTGAAACAGAATGTGATTCAACTCCGTTTAGGAAGTTTAATTGAACCCTAATTTGCAATTCAAGAAAAACACTCTGCTTTTGAGAAAAGGGCATTCTTGCACTCCTCTGTGTTTCCTATAGGGCCAGGACAGTGAGCTAGCTCAAAATTAAGAATGGTGCTTCCTCCACAAACGGGCCATATCAGTTCAACTCAGTATTGGAAACTAAGTAAAACAGGAGCTTCTCTTCAGTCCAATACACTTACTTGCTGGGAACAGACGCGAATGCTATTTGCACTCTGTATGGTCAGAATAGCACAACAGTGGTATTCTTACCCCGAAATAACACTTACTGCGAGCACTTGAACCTGAATGTGATTCAACGCCGTGTAGGAAGTTTAATTGAACCCTAGTTTGCCATACAAGAAAAACACTCTGCTTTTGAGAAAAGAGCATTTTTGCACTCTTCTGTGTTTCCTATATGGCCAGTACAGCGAGCTAGCTGAAAACAAAAGAACTGAGCTTCCTACACAAATGAGGCATATCTAGTTCAACTCAGTATTGGAAAATAAGTCAAACAGGAGCTACTCTTCTGTCCAATACACTTTACTTGCTGGGAACAGATGCGAATGCTATTTATACTGTGTAGGACCAGAATAGCACAAGAGTGGTGTGCTTACCCTGAATCAACACTTGCTGTTAGCACTTGTAACTGAATGTGATTCAACTCCGTTTAGGAAGTTTAATAGAACCCTAGTATGCCAAACAAAAAAAACACTCTGCTTTTGAGAAAAGGGCGTTCTTGCAATCTAATCTGTTTCCTATAGGACAAGTACAGTGAGCTATCTCAAAATTAAACAACTGTGCTTCCTCCACAAACGGGGATATATCTAGTTCAACTCAGGATTGGAAACTAAGTAAAATAGGAAATTGGCTTCAGTCCAATACACTTACTTGCTGGGAACAGACGCGAATGCTATTTGCACTGTGTACGGCCAGAATAGCAAAACAGTGGTGTTCTTACCCTGAATTAACACTTGATGCTATGACTTGAAACTGAATGTGATTCAACTCCATTTAGCAAGTTAAATTGAACCCTAGTTTGCCATACAAGACAAATACTGTGCTTTTGAAAAAAGGGCATTCTTGCACTCCACTGTGTTTCCTATAGGGCCAGTATATTGTGCTAGCTGAAAACAAAAGAACTGTGTTTCCTCCAGAAACGGGGCATATCTAGTTCAAATCAGTATTGGAAACTAAGTAAAACAGGAGCTTCTCTTCAGTCCAATACACTGTACTTGCTGGGTACAGACGGGAATGCTGTTTGCAGTGTGTAGGTCCAGAATAGCACAAGTGTCGTATTCTTGCCCTGAATTAACAATTGATGCAAGACTTTGAAATTGAATGTGATTCAACTCCGTTTAGGAAGTTTAATTGAACACCAGTTTGCCATAGAAGAAAAACACTCTGCTTGGAGGAAAGGGCATTCTTGCACTATACTGTTTTTCCTATAGGGCATGTATAGTGAGCTTTTTCAAAACAAAGGAACTGTGCTTCCTACACAAACGGGGAATATCTGTTTCAACTCAGTATTGGAAACTAAGTAAAACAGAAGTGTCTCTCCAGTCCAAAACACTCTACTGGGTGGCAAAGACGCGAATGCTATTTGCACTTCATATGGCCAGAAGAGCACAAGGGTGGTGTTCTTACCATGAATTAAAACTTGCTGCTAGCACTTGAAACTGAATTTGATTCAACTCCGTATAGGAAGTTTAATTGAACCCTACTTTGCCATACAAGAAAAACACTCTGATTTTGAGAAAGGGCATTCTTGCACTCTACTGCGTTTCCTATAGGGCCAGTAGAGTGAGCTAGCACAAAACAAAAGAACTGTGCTTCCTGCACAAACAAGGCATATCTAGTTCAACTCATTATTGGAAACTAAGTCAAACAGGAGCTTATCTTCAGTGCAATACACTTACTTGCTGGGAACAGACGCGAATGCTATTTGAACTCTGTATGGCCAAATAGCACAAGAGTGGTGTTCTTAAACTGAAATAACACTTCCTGCTAGCACTTGAAACTGACTGTGATTCAACTACGTTTAGGATTTAAATTGAACCCCAGTTTGCCATACAAGACAAAAACTCTGCTTTTGAGAAAAGGGCATTCTTGCACTCTATTGTGTTTTGTATAGGGCCAGTACAGTGAGCTAACTCAAAACAAAAGAACTGTGCTTCCTCCAGAAATGAGGCATATCTAGTTCAACTCAGTATTGGAAACTAAGTAAAAAAGGAGCTTCTCTTCAGTCCAATACACTGTACTTCCTGGGAACAGATGCGAATGCTATATGCACTGTGTATTGCCAGATTAGCACAAGAGTGGTGTTTTTTCCCTGAATTAACACTGCTGCTAGCCCTTGAAACTGTATGTGATTCAACCTCATTTAGGAAGTTTAATAGAACCCTAGTTTGCCATATAATAAAAACACTCTGCTTTTGAGGAAAGGGCATTCTTGCACTCGAATCTGTTTCCTATAGGACCTGTAGAGTGAGCTAGCTCAAAACAAAAGAACTGTGCTTCCTACACAAACGGGGTATATCTAGTTCTACTCAGTATTGGAAACTAAGTCAAACACGAGTTTCTCTTCAGTCCAATACATTGTCATTGCATGCAATGGACGCGAATGCTATTGGCACTGTGTATGACCAGGATAGCTCAAGAATGGTGTTGTTACCCTGAATTAACACTTGCTGCTATAACTTGAAATTGAATATGATTCAACTCCTTTTGGAAGTTTTATTGAAACTTAGTTTGCCATGCACGAAAAACACTATGGTTTTGAGAAAAGGGCATTCTTGCCCTCTACTGTGTTTCCTTTAGGACCAATCCAGAGAGAGAGCTCAAAACAAAAGAACTGTGCTTCCTCCAGAAACGGGGCATGTCTATTTCAACTCAGTTTTGGAAACTAAGTCAAACAGGAGCTTTTCTTCAGTCCAATACATGTACTTGCTGGGAACAGATGAGAATGCTATTTGTACTGTGTTGGGCCAGAATAGCACAAGAGTGGTGTGCTTACCCTGAATAAACACTAGCTGCTAGCACTTGAACCAGAATGTGATTCAACTCCGTTTAGGAAGTTTAATAAAACCCTAGTTTGCCATATAAGAAAAACACTCTGCTTTTGAGAAAAGGGCATTCTTGCAGTCGAATCTGTTTCCTATAGGACCTGTGCAGTGAGCTGTGTTAAAAAAAATGAACTGTGCTTCCTCTAAAAACGGGGCATATCTACTTCAACTCAGTATTGGAAACTAAGTAAAATAGGAACTTCTCTTCAGTCCAATACTCTTACTTGCTGAGAACAGACGCGAATGCAATTTGCACTCTGTATGGCCAAAATAGCACAACAGTGGTGTTCTTACCCTGAATTAATACTTGCTGCTAGCACTTGAAACTGAATGTGATTCAACTACGATTAGGAGGTTAATTGAACCCTAGTTTACCATACAAGACAAACACTTTGCTTTTGAGAAAAGGGCATTCTTGCACTCTATTGTGTTTCCTATAGGGCCAGTACAGTGAGCTAGCTCAAAACAAAACTGTGCGTCCTACACAAACGGGGATTATCTAGTTCAACACAGTATTGGAAACTAAGTAAAACAGCAGCTTCTCATCTGTCCAATACGGTGTAATTGCAGGGAACAGATGCAAATGCTATTTGTACTGTGTAGGGCCAGAATAGCACAAGAGTTGTATTCTTACCCTGAATTAACACTTGCTGCCAGCACTTGAAACTGAATATGATTCAACTCTTTTTAGGAAGTTTAATTGAACCCTAATTTGCAATTGAAGAATAACACTCTTCTTTTGAGAAAAGGGCATTCTTCCACTCTTCCCTGTTTCCTTTAGGGCCAGCACAGTGAGCTAGCTCAAAACAAAAGAACTGTGCTTCCTCCCCAAAGGGGGCATATCTAGTTCAACTCAGTATTGGAAACTAAGTAAAACAGGAGCTTCTCTTCAGTCCAATTCACTTACTTGCTGAGAACAGACGCGAATGCTATTTGCATTGTGTATTGCCAGAATAGCACAAGAGTGGTGTTCTTACCCAGAATTAACACTTGCTGCTAGCACTTGAAACTGAATCTGATTCAACTCTGTGTAGGAACTTCAATTAAACCCTAGTTTGCCATACAAGAAAAACACTCTGCTTTTGAGAAAAGAGCATTCTTGCACTCTTCTGTGTTTCCTATAGGGCCAGTACAGCGAGCTAGCTCAAAATGAAAGAACTGTGCTTCCTACACAAACGGGGCATATCTAGTTCAACTCAGTATTGGAAAATAAGTCAAACAGGAGCTACTCTTCTGTCCAATACACTTTACTTGCTGGGAACAGATGTGAATGCTATTTGTACTGTGTTGGGCCAGAATAGCACAAGAGTGGTGTTCTTACCCTGAATTAACACTAGCTGCTAGCACTTGAACCAGAATGTGATTCAACTCATTTTAGGAAGTTTAATAGAACCCTAGTTTGTCATATAATAAAAACACTCTGTTTTGAGAAAAGGGCATTCTTGCACTCGAATCTGTTTCCTATAGGGCCTGTACAGTGAGCTAGCTCAAAACAAAACAACTGTGCTTCCTACACAAACGGGGCATATCTAGTTCAACTCAGTATTGGAAACTAAGTCAAACAGGAGTTTCTCTTCAGTCCAATACATTGTAATTGCAGGCAACGGACGCGAATGCTATTTGCACTGTGTATGGCCATGATAGCTCAAGAATGGTGTTCTTACCCTGAATTAACACTTGGTGCTAGAACTTGAAACTGAATGTGATTCAACTCCGTTTGGAAGTTTAATTGAAACTTAGTTTGCCATGCACGAAAAACACAATGTTTTTGAGAAAAGGTCATTCTTGCCCTCTACTGTGTTTCCTTTAGGACCAGTGCAGTGAGATAGCTCAAAACAAAAGAACTGTGCTTCCTCCAGAAACGGGGCATATCTATTTCATCTCAGTTTTGGAAACTAAGTCAAAGAGGAGCTTTTCTTCAGTCCAATACACTGTACTTGCTGGGAACCAACACGAATGCTATTTATACTGTGTATGGCCAGAATAGACAAGAGTGGTATTCTTACCCAGAATTAACACTTGCTGCCAGAACTTGAAACAAAATGTGATTCAACTCCGTTTTGGAAGTTTAATTGAACAGCAGTTTGCCATACAAGAAAAACACTCTGCTTTGAGGAAAGGGCATACTTGCACTATACTGTGTTTCCTATAGTGCCTGTACAGTGAGCTAGTTCAAAACAAAAGAACTGTGCTTCCTAAACAAACGGGGAATATCTGTTTCAACTCAGTATTGGAAACTAACTAAAATAGGAGTTTCTCTTCAGTCCAATACACTCTACTTGCTGCCAAAGACGCGAATGCTATTTGCACTTCATATGGCCAGAAGAGCACAAGGGTGGTGTTCTTACCCTGAATTAAAACTTGCTGCTAGCACTTGAAAATGAATGTGATTCAACTCCGTTTAGGAAGTTTAATAAAACCCTAGTTTGCCATATAAGAAAAACACTCTGCTTTTGAGAAAAGGGCATTCTTGCAGTCGAATCTGTTTCCTATAGGACGTGTGCAGTGAGCTGTCTTAAAATAAATGAACTGTGCTTCCTCTACAAACGGGGCATATCTTGCTCAACTCAGTATTGGAAACTAAGTAAAATAGGAACTTCTCTTCAGTGCAATACACTTATTTGCTGAGAACAGACGCATATGCAATGTGCACTCTGTATGGCCAGAAGAGCACAACAGTGGTGTTCTTACCCTGAATTAACACATGCTGCTAGCACTTGAAACTGAATGTGATTCAAATGCGATTAGGAGGTTAATTGAACCCTAGTTTGCCATACAAGACAAACACTCTTCTTTTGAGAAAAGAGCATTCTTGCACTCTATTGTGTTTCCTATAGAGCCAGTACAGTGAGCTACCTCAAAACAAAACTGTGCGTCCTACACAAACTGGGCTTATCTAGTTCAACTCAGTATTGGAAACTAAGTAAAACAGCAGCTTCTCTTCTGTCCAATACAGTGTACTTGCAGGGAACAGATGTGAATGCTATTTGTACTGTGTAGGGCCAGAATAGCACAAGAGTTGTATTCTTACCCTGAATTAACACTTGCTGCTAGTACATGAAACTGAATATGATTCAACTCCTTTTAGGAAGTTTAATTGAACCCTAATTTGCAATTCAAGAAAAAAACTCTGCTTGTTAGAAAAGGGCATTCTTCCACTCTTCCCTGTTTCCTTTAGGGCCAGCACAGTGAGCTAGCTCAAAACAAAAGAACTGTGCTTCCTCCCCAAAGGGGTCATATCTAATTCAACTCAGTATTGGAAACTAAGTCAAACACGAGTTTCTCTTCAGTCCAATACATTGTAATTGCATGCAATGGACGCGAAAGCTGTTTGCACTGTGTATGGCCATGATAGCTCAAGAATGGTGTTCTTACCCTGAATTAACACTTGATGCTAGAACTTGAAACTGAATGTGTTTCAACTCCTTTTGGAAGTTTAATTGAAACTTAGTTTGCCATGCACAAAAAACACTATTGTTTTGAGAAAAGGGCATTCTTGCCCTCTACTGTGTTTCCTTTAGGACCAGTCCAGAGAGATAGCTCAAAACAAAAGTACTGTGCTTCCTCCAGAAACGGGGCATATCGATTTCAAGTCAGTAATGGAAACTAAGTAAAATAGGAACTTTTCTTCAGTCCAATACACTGTACTTGCTGGGAATAGACGGGAATGCTATTTGCAGTGTGTCGGTCCGGAATAGCACAAGAGTCGTATTCTTGCCCTGAATTAACAATTGCTGCAAGACTATGAAACTGAATGTGATTCAACTCCGTTGAGCAAGTTTAAATGAAACAGCAGCTTCTCTTCTGTCCAATACATGTACTTGCTGGGAAACGACACGAATGCTATTTACACTGTGTTTGGCCAGAATAGCACAAGAGTGGTGTTTTTAGCCAAAATTAACACTTGCTGCCCGAACTTGAAACTGAATGTGATTCAACTCCGTTTAGGAAGTTTAATTGTCCACCAGTTTGCCATACAAGAAAAACACTCTGCTTTGAGGAAAGGGCATTCTTGCACTATACTGTGATTCCTATAGGGACTGTACAGTGTGCTAGTTCAAAACAAAAGAACTGTGCTTCCTACACAAATGGGGAATATCTGTTTCAACTCAGTATTGGAAACTAAGTAAAACAGGAGTTTCTCTTCAGTCCAATACACTGTACTTGCTGGCAAAGACGCGAATGCTCTTTGCACTTCATATGGCCAGAAGAGCGCAAGGTTGGTGTTCTTATGCTGTATTAAAACTTTCTGCTGGCATTGAAACTGAATGTGATTCAACTCCGTGTAGGAAGTTTAATTGAACCCTAGTTTGCCATACAAGAAAAACACTCTAATTTTTAGAAAGGGCATTCTTGCACTCTACTGCGTTTTCTATAGGGCAGTACAGTTAGCTAGCACAAAACTAAAGAACTGTGCTTCCTGTACAAACAGGGCATATCTAGTTCAACTCAAGTCAAACAGGAGTTTGTCTTCAGTCTATTACACTGTACTTTCTGGGCACAGACTCGAATGCTATTTGTACTGTGTAGGACCAGAATAGCACAAGAGTGGTGTGCTTACCCTGAATCAACACTTGCTGTTAGCATTTGTAACTGAATGTGATTCAACTCCGTTTAGGAAGTTTAATAGAACCCTAGTTTGCCAAACAAGAAAAACACTCTGCTTTTGAGAAAAGGGCATTCTTGCAATCTATTCTGTTTCCTATAGGACCAGTACAGTGAGCTAGCTCAAAACAAAAGAACTGTGCTTCCTCCAGAAACGGGGCATATCTATTTCAACTCAGTTTTGGAAACTAAGTCAAAGAGGAGCTTTTCTTCAGTCCAATACACTGTACTTGCTGGGAACAGACGCGAGTGCTATTTGCACTGTTTATGGCCAGAATAGCACAATAATGGTGTTCTTACCCTGAATTAACACTTAATGCTAGAACTTGAAACTCAGTGTGAATCAACTCCGTTTAGGAAGTTGTATTGAACCCCAGTCGGCCTTACAGGAAAAACACTCTGCTTTTGAGAAACAGGCACTCTTGCACTCTACTGTGTTTCCTATAGGGCCAGTACAGTGAGCTAGCTCAGAACAAGAGAACTGTGCTTCCTACACAAACGGGGCATATCTAGTTCAACTCAGTATTGGAAACTAAGTAAAACAGGAGCTTCTCTTCAGTCCAATACACTGTATTTGTTGGGAACAGACGCGAGTGCTATTTGCACTGTTTATGGCCAGAATAGCACAATAGTGGTGTTCTTACCCTGAATTAACACTTAATGCTAGAACTTGAAACTCAGTGTGAATCAACTCCGTTTAGGAAGTTGTATTGAACCCCAGTCGGCCTTACAAGAAAAACACTCTGCTTTTGAGAAACAGGCACTCTTGCACTCTACTGTGTTTCCTATAGGGCCAGTACAGTGAGCTAGCTCAGAACAAGAGAACTGTGCTTCCTACACAAACGGGGCATATCTAGTTCAACTCAGTATTGGAAACTAAGTAAAACAGGAGCTTCTCTTCAGTCCAATACACTGTATTTGCTGGGAACAGACGCGAGTGCTATTTGCACTGTTTATGGCCAGAATAGCACAATAGTGGTGTTCTTACCCTGAATTAACACTTAATGATAGAACTTGAAACTCAGTGTGAATCAACTCCGTTTAGGAAGTTGTATTGAACCCCAGTCGGCCTTACAAGAAAAACACACTGCTTTTGAGAAACAGGCACTCTTGCACTCTACTGTGTTTCCCATAGGGCCACTACAGTGAGCTAGCTCAGAACAAGAGAACTGTGCTTCCTACACAAACGGGGCATATCTAGTTCAACTCAGTATTGGAAACTAAGTAAAACAGGAGCTTCTCTTCAGTCCAATACACTGTATTTGCTGGGAACAGACGCGAGTGCTATTTGCACTGTTTATGGCCAGAATAGCAAAAGAGTGGTGTTCTTACCCTGAATTAACACTTGCTTCTCACATGATACTGAATGTGATTCAACTCTGTTTGGGGAGTTTAATTGAACCGTAGTTTGCCATACAAGAAAAACACTCTGCTTTTGAGAAAAGGGCATTCGTGCACTCTACTGTGTTTCCTATAGGGCCAGTACAGTGAGCTAGCTCAAAACAAAATAACTGTGCTTCCTACAAAAACAGGGCATATCTATGTCAACTCAGTAATGGAAACTAAGTAAAACAGAAGCTTCTCTTCAGTCAAATACACTGTACTTGCTGGGAACAGGCACGAATGCTTTTTGCACTGTGTATGGCCAGAATAGGACAACAGTGGTGTTCTTACCCTGAATGAACACTTGCTGCTAGCACTTGAAACTGAATGTGATTCAACTCCATTTAGGAAGTTTAATTGAACCCTAGATTGCCATACAAGAAAAACACTCTGCTTTTGAGAAAAGGGCATTCTTGCAGTTTAATGTGTTTCCTATAGGACCAATACAGTGAGCTAGCTCAAAACAAAAGAACTGTGCTTCCTACACAAACGGGGCATATCTAGTTCAACTCAGTTTAGGAAACTAAGGAAAAAAGGAGCTTCTCTTCTGTCCAATACACTGTACTTGCTTGGAACAGGCTCGAAAGCTATTTGCACTGTGTATGGCCAGAATAGCACAAGAGTGGTGTTCTTAACCTGAATTAACACTTGTTGCTAGCACTTGAAACTGAATGTGATTCAACACCGTTTAGAAATTTTAATTGAAACCTAGATTGCCATACAAGAAAAACACTCTGCTTTTCAGAAAACTGCATTCTTGCAGTTTATTGTGTTTCCTACAGGGCCAGTACAGTGAGCTAGCTCAAAAAAAAAGAACTGTGCTTCCTACAAAACGCGGCATATCTAGTTCACCTCAGTATTGGAAACTAAGTAAAACAGGAGCTTTTCTCAGTCCAATACACTGTACTTGCTGGGAACAGATGCGAAATCTATTTGCACTGTGCATGGCCAGAATGGCACAAGAGTGGTATTCTTTCCCTGAATTAACAGTTGCTGGTAGAATTTGAAACTGAATGTGATTCAACTCCGTTTAGGAAGTTTAATTGATCCCTAGTTTGCCATAAAAGAAAAACACTCTGCTTTTGAGAAAAGGGCATTCTTGCACTCTACAGTGTTTCCTATAAGGCCAGTAGAGTGAGCTAGCTCAAAACAAAAGAACTGTGCTTCCTACACAAACGGGGAATCTAGTTCAACTCAGTATTGGAAACTAAGTAAAACAGGAGCTTCTCTTCAGTCCAATACACTGTACTCGCTGGGAACAAACGTGAATGTTATTTGCACTGTATATGGCCAGAATAGCACAAGAGTGGTATTCTTACCCTGAATTAACACTTGCTGCTAACACTTGAAACTGAATGTGATTCAACTCCGTTTAGGGAGTTTAATTGAACCCTAGATTGCCATACAAGAATAACACTCTGCTTTTGAGAAAAGCACATTCTTGTAGTTTAATGTGTTTCCTATAGGGCCACTACAGTGAGCTAGCTCAAAACAAAAGATCTCTGCTTCCTATACAAACGGGGCATATCTAGTTCAACTCAGTATTGCAAACTAATTAAAACAGGAGCTTTTCTTCAGTCCAATACACTGTACTTGCTGGGAACAGAGACAAATGCTGTTTGCACTGTTTATGTCCAGAATAACACAAGAGTGGTAATCATACCCTGAATTAACACTTGCTGCTAGAAATTGAAACTGAATGTGATTCAACTCCATTTAGGAATTTTAATTGAACCCTAGATTGCCATACAAGAAAAACACTCTCCTTTTGAAAACGGGCATCATTCATTTTAATGTGTTTCCTATAGGGCCAGTACAGTGAGCTAGCTCAAAACAAAAGATCTGTGCTTCCTACATAAACGGGGCATATCTAGTTCAACTCAGTATTGGAAACTAAGTAAAACAGGAGCTTCTCTTCAGTCCAATACACTGTTCTTGCTGGGAACAGATGCGAAATCTATTTGCACTGTTTATGGCCAGAATAGCACAAGAGTGGTATTCTCTCCCTGAATTAACAGTTGCTGCTAGAATTTGAAACTGAATGTGATTCAACTCCGTTTAGGAAGTTTAATTGATCCCTAGTTTGCAATACAATAAAACCACTCTGCTTTTGAGAAAAGGGCATTCTTGCACTCTACTGTGTTTCCTATAGGGCCAGTAGAGTGAGCTAGCTCAAAACAAAAGAACTGTGCTTCCTCCACAAATGGAGGAAATCTAGTTAAACTCAGTATTGGAAACTAAGTAAAATAGGAGCTTCCCTTCAGTCCAATTCACTGTACTTTCTGGGAAGAGGCACGAATGCTATTTGTACTGTTCGTGGCCAGAACATCACAAGACTGGTGTTCTTACCCTGAATTAACACTTGCTGCTAGCAATTGAAACTGAATGTGATTCAACTCCGTTTAGGAAGTTTAATTGAACCCTAGATTGCCATACAAGAAAAACACACTGCTTTTCAGAAAAGTGCATTCTTGCAGTTTAATGTGTTTCCTATAGGGCCAGTACAGTGAGCTAGCTCAAAACAAAAGATCTGTGCTTCCTTCATAAACGGGGCATATCTAGTTCAACTCCGTATTGGAAACTAAGTAACACAGGAGCTTCTCTTCAGTCCGATACGCTGTTCTTGCTGGGAACAGATGGGAATGCTATTTGTACTGTGTATGCCAGAATAGCACAACAGTAGTGTACATACCCTGAATTAACAGTTGCTGCTAGAATTTGAAACTGAATGTGATTCAACTCCGTTTAGGAAGTTTAATTGATCCGTAGTTTGCCATACAAGTAAAACACTCTGCTTTTGAGAAAAGGGCATTCTTGCACTCTACTGTTTTTCCTATAGGGCCAACAGTGAGCTAGCTCAAAACAAAAGAACTCTGCTTCCTACAAAAACGGGGCATATCTACTTCAACTCAGTTTTGGAAACTAAGGAAAACAGGAGCTTCTCTTCTGTCGAAAACACTGTACTTGCTGGGAACAGGCGGGAATGCTATTTGCACTGTGTATGGCCAGAATAGCACAAGAGTGGTGTTCTTACTGTGAATTAACACGTGCTGCTAGCAATTGAAACTGAATGTGATTCAACTTTGTATAGGAAGTTTTATTGAAACCTAGATTGCCATACAAGACAAACACTCTGCTTTTGAGAAAGGGCATTCTTGCAGTTTAATGTGTTTCCTATAGGGCCATTAAAATGAGCTACCTCAAAACAAAAGAACTGTGCTTCCTACACAAACGAGGCATATCTAGTTCAACTCAGTATTGGAAACTAAGTCAAACAGGAGCTTTTCTTCAGTCCAATACATGTACATGCTGGGAACAGATGAGAATGCTATTTGTACTGTGTTGGGCCAGAATACACAAGAGTGGTGTGCTTACCCTAAATTATCACTAGCTGCTAGCACTTGAACCAGAATGTGATTCAACTCCGTTTAGGAAGTTTAATAAAACCCTAGTTTGCCATATAAGAAAAACACTCTGCTTTTGAGAAAAGGGCATTCTTGCAGTCGAATCTGTTTCCTATAGGACCTGTGCAGTGAGCTGTCTTAAAATAAATGAACTGTGCTTACTACACAAACGGGGCATATCTAGTTCAACTCAGTATTAGAAACTAAGTAAAATAGGAACTTCTCTTCAGTCCAATAAACTTACTTGCTGAGAACACACGCGAATGCAATTTGCACTCTGTATGGCCAGAATAGCACAACAGTGGTGTTCTTACCCTGAATTAACACTTGCTGCTAGCACTTGAAACTGAATGTGATTCAACTACGATTAGGAGGTTAGTTGAACCCTAGTTTCCCATACAAGACAAACACTCTGCTTTTGAGAAAAGAGCATTCTTGCACTCTATTGTGTTTCCTATAGAGCCAGTACAGTGAGCTAGCTCAAAACAAAACTGTGCATTCTACACAAACTGGGCTTATCTAGTTCTACTCAGTATTGGAAACTAAGTAAAACAGCAGCTTCTCTTCTGTCCATTACAGTGTACTTGCAGGGAACAGATGCGAATGCTATTTGTACTGTGTAGGGCCAGAATAGCACAAGAGTTATATTCTTACCCTGAATTAACACTTGCTGCTAGCAGTTGAAACTGAATGTGATTCAACTCCTTTTGTATTTTAATTGAAACTTAGTTTGCCATGCACGAAAAATACTCTGCTTGTGAGAAAAGGGCATTCTTCCACTCTTCCCTGTTTACTTTAGGGCCAGCACAGTGATCTAGCTCAAAACAAAAGAACTGTGCTTCCTCCCCAAAGGGGGCATATCTAGTTCAACTCAGTATTGGAAACTAAGTAAAACAGGAGCTTCTCTTCAGTCCAATTCACTTACTTGCTGCGAACAGACGCGAATGCTATTTGCATTGTGTATTGCCAGAATAGCACAAGAGTGGTGTTCTTAACCAGAATTAACACTTGCTGCTAGCACTTGAAACTGAATCTGATTCAACTCCGTGTATGATGTTTAATTGAACCCTAGTTTGCCATACAAGAAAAACACTCTGCTTTTGAGAAAAGAGCATTCTTGCACTCTTCTGGGTTTCCTATAGGGCCAGTAGAGCGAGGTAGCTCAAAACAAAAGAACTGTGCTTCCTACAAAACGGGGCATATCTAGTTCAACTCAGTATTGGAAACTAAGTCAAATAGGAGCTACTCTTCTGTCCAATACACTTTTCTTGCTGGGAACAGATGCGAATGCTATTTGCACTCTGTATGACCAGAATAGCACAAGAGTGGTGTTCTTACCCTGAAATAACACTTGCTGCTAGCACTTGAAACTGAATGTGATTCAACTACGTTTAGGATTTAAATTGAACCCTGAACCCTAGTTTGCCATACAAGACAAAAACTCTGCTGTTGAGAAAAGGGTATTCTTGCACTCTATTGTGTTTTGTATAGGGCCAGTACAGTGAGCTAACTCAAAACAATAGAACTGTGCTTCCTCCAGAATTGAGGCATATCTAGTTCAACTCAGTATTGGTAGCTAAGTAAAAAAGGAGCTTCTCTTCAGTCCAATACACAGTACTTCCTGGGAACAGATGCGAATGCTATTTGCACTGTGTATTGCCAGATTAGCACAAGAGTGGTGTTCTTTCCCTGAATTAACACTTGCTGATAGCCCTTGAAACTGAATGTGATTCAACCTCGTTTAGGAAGTTTAATAGAACCCTAGTTTGCCATATAATAAAAACACTCTGCTTTTGAGAAAAGGGCATTCTTGCACTCGAATCTGATTCCTATAGGACCTGTAGAGTGAGCTAGCTCAAAACAAAAGAACTGTGCTTCCTACACAAACGGGGCATATCTAGTTCAACTTACTATTGGAAACTCAGTCAAACACGAGTTTCTCTTCAGTCCAATACATTGTAATTGCATGCAACGGACGCGAATGCTATTTGCACTGTGTATGGCCAGGATAGCTCAAGAATGGTGTTCTTACCCTGATTTAACACTTGCTGCTATAACTTGAAACTGAATTTGATTCAACTCCTTTTGGAAGTTTAATTGAAACTTAGTTTGCCATGCACGAAAAACACTATGGTTTAAAAAAAGGGCATTCTTGCCCTCTACTGTGTTTATTTTAGGACCAGTCCAGAGAGATAGCTCAAAACAAAAGAACTGTGCTTCCTCCAGAAACGGGGCATATCTATTTCAATTCAGTTTTGGAAACTATGTCAAACAGGAGCTTTTCTTCAGTCCAATACATGTACTTGCTGGGAACAGATGAGAATGCTATTTGTACTGTGTTGGGCCAGAATAGCACAAGAGTGGTGTGCTTACCCTGAATTAACACTAGCTGCTAGCACTTGAACCAGAATGTGATTCAACTCCGTTTAGGAAGTTTAATAAAACCCTAGTTTGCCATATAAGAAAAACACTCTGCTTTTGAGAAAAGGGCATTCTTGCAGTCGAATCTGTTTCCTATAGGACCTGTGCAGTGAGCTGTCTTAAAATAAATGAACTGTGCTTCCTCTACAAACGGGGCATATCTTGTTCAACTCAGTATTGGAAACTAAGTAAAATAGGAACTTCTCTTCAGTCCAATACACTTATTTGCTGAGAACAGACACAAATGCAATGTGCACTCTGTATGGCCTGAAGAGCACAACAGTGGAGTTCTAACCCTGAATTAACACATGCTGCTAGCACTTAAAACTGAATGTGATTGAACTGCGATTAGGAGGTTAATTGAACCCTAGTTTGCCATACAAGACAAACACTCTGCTTTTGAGAAAAGAGCATTCTTGCACTCTATTGTGTTTCCTATAGGGCCAGTACAGTGAGCTACCTCAAAACAAAACTGTGCGTCCTACACAAACTGGGCTTATCTAGTTCAACTCAGTATTGGAAACTAAGTAAAACAGCAGCTTCTCTTCTGTCCAATACAGTGTACTTGCAGGGAACAGATGCGAATGCTATTTGTACTGTGTAGGGCCAGAATAGCACAAGAGTTGTATTCTTACCCTGAATTAACACTTGCTGCTAGCACTTGAAACTGAATATGATTCAACTCCTTTTAGGAAGTTTAATTGAACCCTAATTTGCAATTCAAGAAAAAAACTCTGCTTGTGAGAAATGGGCATTCTTCCACTCTACCCTGTTTCCTTTAGGGCCAGCACAGTGAGCTAGCTCAAAACAAAAGAACTGTGCTTCCTCCCCAAAGGGGTCATATCTAATTCAACTCAGTATTGGAAACTAAGTCAAACACGAGTTTCTCTTCAGTCCAATACATTGTAATTGCATGCAACGGACGCGAATGCTATTTGCACTGTATATGGCCATGATAGCTCAAGAATAGTGTTCTTACCCTGAATTAACACTTGCTGCTAGAACTTGAAACTGAATGTGATTCAACTCCTTTTGGAAGTTTAATTGAAACTTAGTTTGCCATGCACAAAAAACACTATGGTTTTGAGAAAAGGGCATTCTTGCCCTCTACTGTGTTTCCTTTAGGACCAGTCCAGAGAGATAGCTCAAAACAAAAGTACTCTGCTTCCTCCAGAAACGGGGCATATGGATTTCAAGTCAGTAATGGAAACTAAGTAAAATAGGAGCTTTTCTTCAGTCCAATACACTGTACTTGCTGGGAATAGACGGGAATGCTATTTGCAGTGTGTCGGTCCGGAATAGCACAAGAGTCGTATTCTTGCCCTGAATTAACAATTGCTGCAAGACTATGAAACTGAATGTGATTCAACTCCGTTGAGCAAGTTTAAATGAAACAGCAGCTTCTCTTCTGTCCAATACATGTACTTGCTGGGAAACGACACGAATGCTATTTACACTGTGTTTGGCCAGAATAGCACAAGAGTGGTGTTTTTAGCCAAAATTAACACTTGCTGCCCGAACTTGAAACTGAATGTGATTCAACTCCGTTTAGGAAGTTTAATTGTCCACCAGTTTGCCATACAAGAAAAACACTCTGCTTTGAGGAAAGGGCATTCTTGCACTATACTGTGATTCCTATAGGGACTGTACAGTGAGCTAGTTCAAAACAAAAGAACTGTGCTTCCTACACAAATGGGGAATATCTGTTTCAACTCAGTATTGGAAACTAAGTAAAACAGGAGCTTCTCTTCAGTCCAATACACTGAACTTGCTGGCAAAGACGCGAATGCTATTTGCAATTCATATGGCCAGAAGAGCACAAGGTTGGTGTTCTTATGCTGTATTAAAACTTTCTGCTGGCACTTGAAACTGAATGTGATTCAACTCCGTGTAGGAAGTTTAATTGAACCCTAGTTTGCCATACAAGAAAAACACTCTAATTTTTAGAAAGGGCATTCTTGCACTCTACTGCGTTTTCTATAGGGCAGTACAGTTAGCTAGCACAAAACTAAAGAACTGTGCTTCCTGTACAAACAGGGCATATCTAGTTCAACTCAAGTCAAACAGGAGTTTGTCTTCAGTCTATTACACTGTACTTTCTGGGGACAGACTCGAATGCTATTTGTACTGTGTAGGACCAGAATAGCACAAGAGTGGTGTGCTTACCCTGAATCAACACTTGCTGTTAGCATTTGTAACTGAACGTGATTCAACTCCGTTTAGGAAGTTTAATAGAACCCTAGTTT
Organism: Peromyscus maniculatus bairdii; assembly: GCF_049852395.1. NCBI lineage: Eukaryota > Metazoa > Chordata > Mammalia > Rodentia > Cricetidae > Peromyscus > Peromyscus maniculatus. The sequence goes on from NC_134867.1 coordinate 1,720,517, forward strand.
GCCAAACAAGAAAAACACTCTGCTTTTGAGAAAAGGGCATTCTTGCAATCTATTCTGTTTCCTATAGGACCAGTACAGTGAGCTAGCTCAAAACAAAAGAACTGTGCTTCCTCCCCAAACAGGGCATATCTAGTTCAACTAAGTATTGGAAAATAAGTAAAACAGGAGCTTCTCTTCAGTCCAATTACATACTTGCTGGGAACAGACGTGAATGCTATTTGCACTGTGTATGGCCAGAATAGCACAAGAGTGGTGTTCTTACCCTAAATTAACACTTGCTGCTAGCACTTGAAACTGAATGTGATTCAACTCCGTTTAGGAAGTTTAATAAAACCCTAGTTTGCCATATAAGAAAAACACTCTGCTTTTGAGAAGAAGCCATTCTTGCACTCTTCTGTGTTTCCTATAGGGCCATTACAGTGAGATAGCTCAAAAGAAAAGAACTGTGCTTCCTACACAAACGGGGCATATCTAGTTCAACTCAGTATTGGAAAATAAGTCAAACAGGAGCTACTCTCCTGTCCAATACACTGTACTGGCTGGGAATAGACGTGAATGCAATTTGCACTGTGTATGGCCAGAATAGCACATGAGTGGTGTTCTTACACTGAATTAACACTTGCTGCTAGCATTTGAAACTGAATGTGATTCAACTCCGTTTAGGAAGTTTAATTGATTCCTAGGTTGACATAAAAGAATAACACTCTGGTTTGAGAAAAGGGCATTTTTACACTCTACTGTGTTGCCTATAGGGCCAGTACAGTGAGCTAGCTCAAAACAAAGGAACTTTGCTTCCTACACAAACGGGACATATCTAGTACAACTCAGTATTGGAAACTAAGTATAACAGGATCTTCACTTCAGTCCAATACACTGTACTTGCTGGGAACAGACGCGAATGCTATTTGCACTGTGTATCCCCAGAATAGCACAAGAGTAGTATACTTACCCTGAATTAACACTTGCTGCTAGAATTTGAAACTGAATGTGATTCAACTCCGTTTAGGAAGTTTAATTGAACCCTAGTTTGCCATACAAGAAAAGCACTCTGCTTTTGAGAAAAGGGCATTCTTGCACTCTAATGTGTTTCCTAATGGGCCAGTACAGTGAGCTAGCTCAGAACAAAAGAACTGTGCTTCCAACACAAACGTGGCATATCTAGTTAAACTCAGTATTAGAAACTACGTAAAACAGGAGCTTCTTTTCAGTCCAATACACTGTACTTGCTGGGAACAGACGCGAATGCTATTTGCACTGTGTATGGCCAGAATAGCACATCAGTGGTGTACTTACACTGAATTAACACTTGCTGCTAGCACTTGACACTGAATGTGATTCAACTCTGTTTAGGAAGTTTAATTGAACCCTAGTGTGCCACACAACAAAAACACTCTGCTTTTGAGATTAGGGCATTCTTGCACTCTACTGTTTTTCCTATTGGGCCATTACAGTGAACTAGCTCAAAACAAAAGAACTGTGCTGCCTACACAAACGGGTCATATCTAGTTCAACTCAGTATTGGAAACTAAGTAAAACAGGAGCTTCTCTTCGGTCCAATACAGTGTACCTGCTAGGAACAGACGTGAATGATATTTGCACTGTGTATGGCCAGAATAGCACAAGAGTAGTATACTTACCCTGAATTAACACTTGCTGCTAGCCCTTGAAACTCAATGAGATTCAACTCCGTTTAGGAAATTTAATTGATCCCAAGTTTGCCATACAACAAAAACACTCTGCTTTTGAGAAAAGGGCATTCTTGCACTCTACTGTGTTTCCTATAAGGGAGTAAAGTGAGCTAGATCAAAACAAAAGAACTGTGCTTCCTCCCCAAAGGGGTCATATCTAATTCAACTCAGTATTGGAAACTAAGTCAAACACGAGTTTCTCTTCAGTCCAATACATTGTAATTGCATGCAATGGACGCGAAAGCTGTTTGCACTGTGTATGGCCATGATAGCTCAAGAATGGTGTTCTTACCCTGAATTAACACTTGATGCTAGAACTTGAAACTGAATGTGTTTCAACTCCTTTTGGAAGTTTAATTGAAACTTAGTTTGCCATGCACAAAAAACACTATTGTTTTGAGAAAAGGGCATTCTTGCCCTCTACTGTGTTTCCTTTAGGACCAGTCCAGAGAGATAGCTCAAAACAAAAGTACTGTGCTTCCTCCAGAAACGGGGCATATCGATTTCAAGTCAGTAATGGAAACTAAGTAAAATAGGAACTTTTCTTCAGTCCAATACACTGTACTTGCTGGGAATAGACGGGAATGCTATTTGCAGTGTGTCGGTCCGGAATAGCACAAGAGTCGTATTCTTGCCCTGAATTAACAATTGCTGCAAGACTATGAAACTGAATGTGATTCAACTCCGTTGAGCAAGTTTAAATGAAACAGCAGCTTCTCTTCTGTCCAATACATGTACTTGCTGGGAAACGACACGAATGCTATTTACACTGTGTTTGGCCAGAATAGCACAAGAGTGGTGTTTTTAGCCAAAATTAACACTTGCTGCCCGAACTTGAAACTGAATGTGATTCAACTCCGTTTAGGAAGTTTAATTGTCCACCAGTTTGCCATACAAGAAAAACACTCTGCTTTGAGGAAAGGGCATTCTTGCACTATACTGTGATTCCTATAGGGACTGTACAGTGTGCTAGTTCAAAACAAAAGAACTGTGCTTCCTACACAAATGGGGAATATCTGTTTCAACTCAGTATTGGAAACTAAGTAAAACAGGAGTTTCTCTTCAGTCCAATACACTGTACTTGCTGGCAAAGACGCGAATGCTCTTTGCACTTCATATGGCCAGAAGAGCGCAAGGTTGGTGTTCTTATGCTGTATTAAAACTTTCTGCTGGCATTGAAACTGAATGTGATTCAACTCCGTGTAGGAAGTTTAATTGAACCCTAGTTTGCCATACAAGAAAAACACTCTAATTTTTAGAAAGGGCATTCTTGCACTCTACTGCGTTTTCTATAGGGCAGTACAGTTAGCTAGCACAAAACTAAAGAACTGTGCTTCCTGTACAAACAGGGCATATCTAGTTCAACTCAAGTCAAACAGGAGTTTGTCTTCAGTCTATTACACTGTACTTTCTGGGCACAGACTCGAATGCTATTTGTACTGTGTAGGACCAGAATAGCACAAGAGTGGTGTGCTTACCCTGAATCAACACTTGCTGTTAGCATTTGTAACTGAATGTGATTCAACTCCGTTTAGGAAGTTTAATAGAACCCTAGTTTGCCAAACAAGAAAAACACTCTGCTTTTGAGAAAAGGGCATTCTTGCAATCTATTCTGTTTCCTATAGGACCAGTACAGTGAGCTAGCTCAAAACAAAAGAACTGTGCTTCCTCCAGAAACGGGGCATATCTATTTCAACTCAGTTTTGGAAACTAAGTCAAAGAGGAGCTTTTCTTCAGTCCAATACACTGTACTTGCTGGGAACAGACGCGAGTGCTATTTGCACTGTTTATGGCCAGAATAGCACAATAATGGTGTTCTTACCCTGAATTAACACTTAATGCTAGAACTTGAAACTCAGTGTGAATCAACTCCGTTTAGGAAGTTGTATTGAACCCCAGTCGGCCTTACAGGAAAAACACTCTGCTTTTGAGAAACAGGCACTCTTGCACTCTACTGTGTTTCCTATAGGGCCAGTACAGTGAGCTAGCTCAGAACAAGAGAACTGTGCTTCCTACACAAACGGGGCATATCTAGTTCAACTCAGTATTGGAAACTAAGTAAAACAGGAGCTTCTCTTCAGTCCAATACACTGTATTTGTTGGGAACAGACGCGAGTGCTATTTGCACTGTTTATGGCCAGAATAGCACAATAGTGGTGTTCTTACCCTGAATTAACACTTAATGCTAGAACTTGAAACTCAGTGTGAATCAACTCCGTTTAGGAAGTTGTATTGAACCCCAGTCGGCCTTACAAGAAAAACACTCTGCTTTTGAGAAACAGGCACTCTTGCACTCTACTGTGTTTCCTATAGGGCCAGTACAGTGAGCTAGCTCAGAACAAGAGAACTGTGCTTCCTACACAAACGGGGCATATCTAGTTCAACTCAGTATTGGAAACTAAGTAAAACAGGAGCTTCTCTTCAGTCCAATACACTGTATTTGCTGGGAACAGACGCGAGTGCTATTTGCACTGTTTATGGCCAGAATAGCACAATAGTGGTGTTCTTACCCTGAATTAACACTTAATGATAGAACTTGAAACTCAGTGTGAATCAACTCCGTTTAGGAAGTTGTATTGAACCCCAGTCGGCCTTACAAGAAAAACACACTGCTTTTGAGAAACAGGCACTCTTGCACTCTACTGTGTTTCCCATAGGGCCACTACAGTGAGCTAGCTCAGAACAAGAGAACTGTGCTTCCTACACAAACGGGGCATATCTAGTTCAACTCAGTATTGGAAACTAAGTAAAACAGGAGCTTCTCTTCAGTCCAATACACTGTATTTGCTGGGAACAGACGCGAGTGCTATTTGCACTGTTTATGGCCAGAATAGCAAAAGAGTGGTGTTCTTACCCTGAATTAACACTTGCTTCTCACATGATACTGAATGTGATTCAACTCTGTTTGGGGAGTTTAATTGAACCGTAGTTTGCCATACAAGAAAAACACTCTGCTTTTGAGAAAAGGGCATTCGTGCACTCTACTGTGTTTCCTATAGGGCCAGTACAGTGAGCTAGCTCAAAACAAAATAACTGTGCTTCCTACAAAAACAGGGCATATCTATGTCAACTCAGTAATGGAAACTAAGTAAAACAGAAGCTTCTCTTCAGTCAAATACACTGTACTTGCTGGGAACAGGCACGAATGCTTTTTGCACTGTGTATGGCCAGAATAGGACAACAGTGGTGTTCTTACCCTGAATGAACACTTGCTGCTAGCACTTGAAACTGAATGTGATTCAACTCCATTTAGGAAGTTTAATTGAACCCTAGATTGCCATACAAGAAAAACACTCTGCTTTTGAGAAAAGGGCATTCTTGCAGTTTAATGTGTTTCCTATAGGACCAATACAGTGAGCTAGCTCAAAACAAAAGAACTGTGCTTCCTACACAAACGGGGCATATCTAGTTCAACTCAGTTTAGGAAACTAAGGAAAAAAGGAGCTTCTCTTCTGTCCAATACACTGTACTTGCTTGGAACAGGCTCGAAAGCTATTTGCACTGTGTATGGCCAGAATAGCACAAGAGTGGTGTTCTTAACCTGAATTAACACTTGTTGCTAGCACTTGAAACTGAATGTGATTCAACACCGTTTAGAAATTTTAATTGAAACCTAGATTGCCATACAAGAAAAACACTCTGCTTTTCAGAAAACTGCATTCTTGCAGTTTATTGTGTTTCCTACAGGGCCAGTACAGTGAGCTAGCTCAAAAAAAAAGAACTGTGCTTCCTACAAAACGCGGCATATCTAGTTCACCTCAGTATTGGAAACTAAGTAAAACAGGAGCTTTTCTCAGTCCAATACACTGTACTTGCTGGGAACAGATGCGAAATCTATTTGCACTGTGCATGGCCAGAATGGCACAAGAGTGGTATTCTTTCCCTGAATTAACAGTTGCTGGTAGAATTTGAAACTGAATGTGATTCAACTCCGTTTAGGAAGTTTAATTGATCCCTAGTTTGCCATAAAAGAAAAACACTCTGCTTTTGAGAAAAGGGCATTCTTGCACTCTACAGTGTTTCCTATAAGGCCAGTAGAGTGAGCTAGCTCAAAACAAAAGAACTGTGCTTCCTACACAAACGGGGAATCTAGTTCAACTCAGTATTGGAAACTAAGTAAAACAGGAGCTTCTCTTCAGTCCAATACACTGTACTCGCTGGGAACAAACGTGAATGTTATTTGCACTGTATATGGCCAGAATAGCACAAGAGTGGTATTCTTACCCTGAATTAACACTTGCTGCTAACACTTGAAACTGAATGTGATTCAACTCCGTTTAGGGAGTTTAATTGAACCCTAGATTGCCATACAAGAATAACACTCTGCTTTTGAGAAAAGCACATTCTTGTAGTTTAATGTGTTTCCTATAGGGCCACTACAGTGAGCTAGCTCAAAACAAAAGATCTCTGCTTCCTATACAAACGGGGCATATCTAGTTCAACTCAGTATTGCAAACTAATTAAAACAGGAGCTTTTCTTCAGTCCAATACACTGTACTTGCTGGGAACAGAGACAAATGCTGTTTGCACTGTTTATGTCCAGAATAACACAAGAGTGGTAATCATACCCTGAATTAACACTTGCTGCTAGAAATTGAAACTGAATGTGATTCAACTCCATTTAGGAATTTTAATTGAACCCTAGATTGCCATACAAGAAAAACACTCTCCTTTTGAAAACGGGCATCATTCATTTTAATGTGTTTCCTATAGGGCCAGTACAGTGAGCTAGCTCAAAACAAAAGATCTGTGCTTCCTACATAAACGGGGCATATCTAGTTCAACTCAGTATTGGAAACTAAGTAAAACAGGAGCTTCTCTTCAGTCCAATACACTGTTCTTGCTGGGAACAGATGCGAAATCTATTTGCACTGTTTATGGCCAGAATAGCACAAGAGTGGTATTCTCTCCCTGAATTAACAGTTGCTGCTAGAATTTGAAACTGAATGTGATTCAACTCCGTTTAGGAAGTTTAATTGATCCCTAGTTTGCAATACAATAAAACCACTCTGCTTTTGAGAAAAGGGCATTCTTGCACTCTACTGTGTTTCCTATAGGGCCAGTAGAGTGAGCTAGCTCAAAACAAAAGAACTGTGCTTCCTCCACAAATGGAGGAAATCTAGTTAAACTCAGTATTGGAAACTAAGTAAAATAGGAGCTTCCCTTCAGTCCAATTCACTGTACTTTCTGGGAAGAGGCACGAATGCTATTTGTACTGTTCGTGGCCAGAACATCACAAGACTGGTGTTCTTACCCTGAATTAACACTTGCTGCTAGCAATTGAAACTGAATGTGATTCAACTCCGTTTAGGAAGTTTAATTGAACCCTAGATTGCCATACAAGAAAAACACACTGCTTTTCAGAAAAGTGCATTCTTGCAGTTTAATGTGTTTCCTATAGGGCCAGTACAGTGAGCTAGCTCAAAACAAAAGATCTGTGCTTCCTTCATAAACGGGGCATATCTAGTTCAACTCCGTATTGGAAACTAAGTAACACAGGAGCTTCTCTTCAGTCCGATACGCTGTTCTTGCTGGGAACAGATGGGAATGCTATTTGTACTGTGTATGCCAGAATAGCACAACAGTAGTGTACATACCCTGAATTAACAGTTGCTGCTAGAATTTGAAACTGAATGTGATTCAACTCCGTTTAGGAAGTTTAATTGATCCGTAGTTTGCCATACAAGTAAAACACTCTGCTTTTGAGAAAAGGGCATTCTTGCACTCTACTGTTTTTCCTATAGGGCCAACAGTGAGCTAGCTCAAAACAAAAGAACTCTGCTTCCTACAAAAACGGGGCATATCTACTTCAACTCAGTTTTGGAAACTAAGGAAAACAGGAGCTTCTCTTCTGTCGAAAACACTGTACTTGCTGGGAACAGGCGGGAATGCTATTTGCACTGTGTATGGCCAGAATAGCACAAGAGTGGTGTTCTTACTGTGAATTAACACGTGCTGCTAGCAATTGAAACTGAATGTGATTCAACTTTGTATAGGAAGTTTTATTGAAACCTAGATTGCCATACAAGACAAACACTCTGCTTTTGAGAAAGGGCATTCTTGCAGTTTAATGTGTTTCCTATAGGGCCATTAAAATGAGCTACCTCAAAACAAAAGAACTGTGCTTCCTACACAAACGAGGCATATCTAGTTCAACTCAGTATTGGAAACTAAGTCAAACAGGAGCTTTTCTTCAGTCCAATACATGTACATGCTGGGAACAGATGAGAATGCTATTTGTACTGTGTTGGGCCAGAATACACAAGAGTGGTGTGCTTACCCTAAATTATCACTAGCTGCTAGCACTTGAACCAGAATGTGATTCAACTCCGTTTAGGAAGTTTAATAAAACCCTAGTTTGCCATATAAGAAAAACACTCTGCTTTTGAGAAAAGGGCATTCTTGCAGTCGAATCTGTTTCCTATAGGACCTGTGCAGTGAGCTGTCTTAAAATAAATGAACTGTGCTTACTACACAAACGGGGCATATCTAGTTCAACTCAGTATTAGAAACTAAGTAAAATAGGAACTTCTCTTCAGTCCAATAAACTTACTTGCTGAGAACACACGCGAATGCAATTTGCACTCTGTATGGCCAGAATAGCACAACAGTGGTGTTCTTACCCTGAATTAACACTTGCTGCTAGCACTTGAAACTGAATGTGATTCAACTACGATTAGGAGGTTAGTTGAACCCTAGTTTCCCATACAAGACAAACACTCTGCTTTTGAGAAAAGAGCATTCTTGCACTCTATTGTGTTTCCTATAGAGCCAGTACAGTGAGCTAGCTCAAAACAAAACTGTGCATTCTACACAAACTGGGCTTATCTAGTTCTACTCAGTATTGGAAACTAAGTAAAACAGCAGCTTCTCTTCTGTCCATTACAGTGTACTTGCAGGGAACAGATGCGAATGCTATTTGTACTGTGTAGGGCCAGAATAGCACAAGAGTTATATTCTTACCCTGAATTAACACTTGCTGCTAGCAGTTGAAACTGAATGTGATTCAACTCCTTTTGTATTTTAATTGAAACTTAGTTTGCCATGCACGAAAAATACTCTGCTTGTGAGAAAAGGGCATTCTTCCACTCTTCCCTGTTTACTTTAGGGCCAGCACAGTGATCTAGCTCAAAACAAAAGAACTGTGCTTCCTCCCCAAAGGGGGCATATCTAGTTCAACTCAGTATTGGAAACTAAGTAAAACAGGAGCTTCTCTTCAGTCCAATTCACTTACTTGCTGCGAACAGACGCGAATGCTATTTGCATTGTGTATTGCCAGAATAGCACAAGAGTGGTGTTCTTAACCAGAATTAACACTTGCTGCTAGCACTTGAAACTGAATCTGATTCAACTCCGTGTATGAAGTTTAATTGAACCCTAGTTTGCCATACAAGAAAAACACTCTGCTTTTGAGAAAAGAGCATTCTTGCACTCTTCTGGGTTTCCTATAGGGCCAGTAGAGCGAGGTAGCTCAAAACAAAAGAACTGTGCTTCCTACAAAACGGGGCATATCTAGTTCAACTCAGTATTGGAAACTAAGTCAAATAGGAGCTACTCTTCTGTCCAATACACTTTTCTTGCTGGGAACAGATGCGAATGCTATTTGCACTCTGTATGGCCAGAATAGCACAAGAGTGGTGTTCTTACCCTGAAATAACACTTGCTGCTAGCACTTGAAACTGAATGTGATTCAACTACGTTTAGGATTTAAATTGAACCCTGAACCCTAGTTTGCCATACAAGACAAAAACTCTGCTGTTGAGAAAAGGGTATTCTTGCACTCTATTGTGTTTTGTATAGGGCCAGTACAGTGAGCTAACTCAAAACAATAGAACTGTGCTTCCTCCAGAATTGAGGCATATCTAGTTCAACTCAGTATTGGTAGCTAAGTAAAAAAGGAGCTTCTCTTCAGTCCAATACACAGTACTTCCTGGGAACAGATGCGAATGCTATTTGCACTGTGTATTGCCAGATTAGCACAAGAGTGGTGTTCTTTCCCTGAATTAACACTTGCTGATAGCCCTTGAAACTGAATGTGATTCAACCTCGTTTAGGAAGTTTAATAGAACCCTAGTTTGCCATATAATAAAAACACTCTGCTTTTGAGAAAAGGGCATTCTTGCACTCGAATCTGATTCCTATAGGACCTGTAGAGTGAGCTAGCTCAAAACAAAAGAACTGTGCTTCCTACACAAACGGGGCATATCTAGTTCAACTTACTATTGGAAACTCAGTCAAACACGAGTTTCTCTTCAGTCCAATACATTGTAATTGCATGCAACGGACGCGAATGCTATTTGCACTGTGTATGGCCAGGATAGCTCAAGAATGGTGTTCTTACCCTGATTTAACACTTGCTGCTATAACTTGAAACTGAATTTGATTCAACTCCTTTTGGAAGTTTAATTGAAACTTAGTTTGCCATGCACGAAAAACACTATGGTTTAAAAAAAGGGCATTCTTGCCCTCTACTGTGTTTATTTTAGGACCAGTCCAGAGAGATAGCTCAAAACAAAAGAACTGTGCTTCCTCCAGAAACGGGGCATATCTATTTCAATTCAGTTTTGGAAACTATGTCAAACAGGAGCTTTTCTTCAGTCCAATACATGTACTTGCTGGGAACAGATGAGAATGCTATTTGTACTGTGTTGGGCCAGAATAGCACAAGAGTGGTGTGCTTACCCTGAATTAACACTAGCTGCTAGCACTTGAACCAGAATGTGATTCAACTCCGTTTAGGAAGTTTAATAAAACCCTAGTTTGCCATATAAGAAAAACACTCTGCTTTTGAGAAAAGGGCATTCTTGCAGTCGAATCTGTTTCCTATAGGACCTGTGCAGTGAGCTGTCTTAAAATAAATGAACTGTGCTTCCTCTACAAACGGGGCATATCTTGTTCAACTCAGTATTGGAAACTAAGTAAAATAGGAACTTCTCTTCAGTCCAATACACTTATTTGCTGAGAACAGACACAAATGCAATGTGCACTCTGTATGGCCTGAAGAGCACAACAGTGGAGTTCTAACCCTGAATTAACACATGCTGCTAGCACTTAAAACTGAATGTGATTGAACTGCGATTAGGAGGTTAATTGAACCCTAGTTTGCCATACAAGACAAACACTCTGCTTTTGAGAAAAGAGCATTCTTGCACTCTATTGTGTTTCCTATAGGGCCAGTACAGTGAGCTACCTCAAAACAAAACTGTGCGTCCTACACAAACTGGGCTTATCTAGTTCAACTCAGTATTGGAAACTAAGTAAAACAGCAGCTTCTCTTCTGTCCAATACAGTGTACTTGCAGGGAACAGATGCGAATGCTATTTGTACTGTGTAGGGCCAGAATAGCACAAGAGTTGTATTCTTACCCTGAATTAACACTTGCTGCTAGCACTTGAAACTGAATATGATTCAACTCCTTTTAGGAAGTTTAATTGAACCCTAATTTGCAATTCAAGAAAAAAACTCTGCTTGTGAGAAATGGGCATTCTTCCACTCTACCCTGTTTCCTTTAGGGCCAGCACAGTGAGCTAGCTCAAAACAAAAGAACTGTGCTTCCTCCCCAAAGGGGTCATATCTAATTCAACTCAGTATTGGAAACTAAGTCAAACACGAGTTTCTCTTCAGTCCAATACATTGTAATTGCATGCAACGGACGCGAATGCTATTTGCACTGTATATGGCCATGATAGCTCAAGAATAGTGTTCTTACCCTGAATTAACACTTGCTGCTAGAACTTGAAACTGAATGTGATTCAACTCCTTTTGGAAGTTTAATTGAAACTTAGTTTGCCATGCACAAAAAACACTATGGTTTTGAGAAAAGGGCATTCTTGCCCTCTACTGTGTTTCCTTTAGGACCAGTCCAGAGAGATAGCTCAAAACAAAAGTACTCTGCTTCCTCCAGAAACGGGGCATATGGATTTCAAGTCAGTAATGGAAACTAAGTAAAATAGGAGCTTTTCTTCAGTCCAATACACTGTACTTGCTGGGAATAGACGGGAATGCTATTTGCAGTGTGTCGGTCCGGAATAGCACAAGAGTCGTATTCTTGCCCTGAATTAACAATTGCTGCAAGACTATGAAACTGAATGTGATTCAACTCCGTTGAGCAAGTTTAAATGAAACAGCAGCTTCTCTTCTGTCCAATACATGTACTTGCTGGGAAACGACACGAATGCTATTTACACTGTGTTTGGCCAGAATAGCACAAGAGTGGTGTTTTTAGCCAAAATTAACACTTGCTGCCCGAACTTGAAACTGAATGTGATTCAACTCCGTTTAGGAAGTTTAATTGTCCACCAGTTTGCCATACAAGAAAAACACTCTGCTTTGAGGAAAGGGCATTCTTGCACTATACTGTGATTCCTATAGGGACTGTACAGTGAGCTAGTTCAAAACAAAAGAACTGTGCTTCCTACACAAATGGGGAATATCTGTTTCAACTCAGTATTGGAAACTAAGTAAAACAGGAGCTTCTCTTCAGTCCAATACACTGAACTTGCTGGCAAAGACGCGAATGCTATTTGCAATTCATATGGCCAGAAGAGCACAAGGTTGGTGTTCTTATGCTGTATTAAAACTTTCTGCTGGCACTTGAAACTGAATGTGATTCAACTCCGTGTAGGAAGTTTAATTGAACCCTAGTTTGCCATACAAGAAAAACACTCTAATTTTTAGAAAGGGCATTCTTGCACTCTACTGCGTTTTCTATAGGGCAGTACAGTTAGCTAGCACAAAACTAAAGAACTGTGCTTCCTGTACAAACAGGGCATATCTAGTTCAACTCAAGTCAAACAGGAGTTTGTCTTCAGTCTATTACACTGTACTTTCTGGGGACAGACTCGAATGCTATTTGTACTGTGTAGGACCAGAATAGCACAAGAGTGGTGTGCTTACCCTGAATCAACACTTGCTGTTAGCATTTGTAACTGAACGTGATTCAACTCCGTTTAGGAAGTTTAATAGAACCCTAGTTTGCCAAACAAGAAAAACACTCTGCTTTTGAGAAAAGGGCATTCTTGCAATCTATTCTGTTTCCTATAGGACCAGTACAGTGAGCTAGCTCAAAACAAAAGAACTGTGCTTCCTCCCCAAACAGGGCATATCTAGTTCAACTAAGTATTGGAAAATAAGTAAAACAGGAGCTTCTCTTCAGTCCAATTACATACTTGCTGGGAACAGACGTGAATGCTATTTGCACTGTGTATGGCCAGAATAGCACAAGAGTGGTGTTCTTACCCTAAATTAACACTTGCTGCTAGCACTTGAAACTGAATGTGATTCAACTCCGTTTAGGAAGTTTAATAAAACCCTAGTTTGCCATATAAGAAAAACACTCTGCTTTTGAGAAGAAGCCATTCTTGCACTCTTCTGTGTTTCCTATAGGGCCATTACAGTGAGATAGCTCAAAAGAAAAGAACTGTGCTTCCTACACAAACGGGGCATATCTAGTTCAACTCAGTATTGGAAAATAAGTCAAACAGGAGCTACTCTCCTGTCCAATACACTGTACTGGCTGGGAATAGACGTGAATGCAATTTGCACTGTGTATGGCCAGAATAGCACATGAGTGGTGTTCTTACACTGAATTAACACTTGCTGCTAGCATTTGAAACTGAATGTGATTCAACTCCGTTTAGGAAGTTTAATTGATTCCTAGGTTGACATAAAAGAATAACACTCTGGTTTGAGAAAAGGGCATTTTTACACTCTACTGTGTTGCCTATAGGGCCAGTACAGTGAGCTAGCTCAAAACAAAGGAACTTTGCTTCCTACACAAACGGGACATATCTAGTACAACTCAGTATTGGAAACTAAGTATAACAGGATCTTCACTTCAGTCCAATACACTGTACTTGCTGGGAACAGACGCGAATGCTATTTGCACTGTGTATCCCCAGAATAGCACAAGAGTAGTATACTTACCCTGAATTAACACTTGCTGCTAGAATTTGAAACTGAATGTGATTCAACTCCGTTTAGGAAGTTTAATTGAACCCTAGTTTGCCATACAAGAAAAGCACTCTGCTTTTGAGAAAAGGGCATTCTTGCACTCTAATGTGTTTCCTAATGGGCCAGTACAGTGAGCTAGCTCAGAACAAAAGAACTGTGCTTCCAACACAAACGTGGCATATCTAGTTAAACTCAGTATTAGAAACTACGTAAAACAGGAGCTTCTTTTCAGTCCAATACACTGTACTTGCTGGGAACAGACGCGAATGCTATTTGCACTGTGTATGGCCAGAATAGCACATCAGTGGTGTACTTACACTGAATTAACACTTGCTGCTAGCACTTGACACTGAATGTGATTCAACTCTGTTTAGGAAGTTTAATTGAACCCTAGTGTGCCACACAACAAAAACACTCTGCTTTTGAGATTAGGGCATTCTTGCACTCTACTGTTTTTCCTATTGGGCCATTACAGTGAACTAGCTCAAAACAAAAGAACTGTGCTGCCTACACAAACGGGTCATATCTAGTTCAACTCAGTATTGGAAACTAAGTAAAACAGGAGCTTCTCTTCGGTCCAATACAGTGTACCTGCTAGGAACAGACGTGAATGATATTTGCACTGTGTATGGCCAGAATAGCACAAGAGTAGTATACTTACCCTGAATTAACACTTGCTGCTAGCCCTTGAAACTCAATGAGATTCAACTCCGTTTAGGAAATTTAATTGATCCCAAGTTTGCCATACAACAAAAACACTCTGCTTTTGAGAAAAGGGCATTCTTGCACTCTACTGTGTTTCCTATAAGGGAGTAAAGTGAGCTAGATCAAAACAAAAGAACTGTGCTTCCTACACAAATGGGGCATATGTATTTCAACTCAGTATTGGAAACTTAGTAAAGCAGGAGCTTCTCTTCAGTCAAATACACTGTACTTGCTGGGAACAGACACGAATTATTTTGCACTGTGTATCGCCAGAATAGCACAAGAGTAGTATACTTACCCTGAATTAACACTTGCTGCTGTCAATTGAAACTTAATGTTATTCAACTTCATTTAGGGAGTTTAATTGAAGCCTAGTTTGCCATAGAAGAAAAACACTCTGCTTTTGAGAAATTGGCATTCTTGGACTCTACAGTGTTTCCTATAGGGTCAGTACAGTGATCTAACTCAAAACAAAAGAACTGTGCTTCATACACAAACGGGGCATATCTAGTTCAACTCAGTATTGGAAACTAAGTAAAACAGGAGCTTCTCTTCATTCCAATACACTGTACTTGCATGGAACAGAAGTGAATGCTATTTGCACTGTGTATGGCCAGAATAGCACAAGAGTGGTGTTCTTACCCTGAATTAACACTTGCTTCTCACATGATACTGAATGTGATTCAACTATGTTTAGGGAGTTTAATTGAACCCTAGTTTGCCATACAAGAAAAACACTCTGCTTTTGAGAAAAGGGCATTCGTGCACTCTACTGTGTTTCCTATAGGGCCAGTACAGTGAGCTAGCTCAAAACAAAAGAACTGTGCTTCCTACAAAAACGGGGCATATCTATGTCAACTCAGTAATGGAAACTAAGTAAAACAGAATCTTCTCTTGAGTCCAATACACTGTACTTGCTGGGAACAGGCACGAATGCTTTTTGCACTGTGTATGGCCAGAATAGGACAACAGTGGTGTTCTTACCCTGAATGAACACTTGCTGCTAGCACTAGAAACTGAATGTGATTCAACTCCATTTAGGAAGTTTAATTGAACCCTAGATTGCCATACAAGAAAAACACTCTGCTTTTGAGAAAAGCACATTCTTGTAGTTTAATGTGTTTCCTATAGGGCCACTACAGTGAGCTAGCTCAAAACAAAAGATCTCTGCTTCCTATACAAACAGGGCATATCTAGTTCAACTCAGTATTGCAAACTAATTAAAACAGGAGCTTTTCTTCAGTCCAATACACTGTACTTGCTGGGAACAGAGACAAAGGCTGTTTGCACTCTTTATGGCCAGAATAGCACAAGAGTGGTAATCTTACCTGAATTAACACTTGCTGCTAGAAATTGAAACTGAATGTGATTCAACTCCATTTAGGAATTTTAATTGAACCCTAGATTGCCATACAAGAAAAACTCTCTGCTTATGAAAACGGGCATAATTCATTTTAATGTGTTTCCTATAGGGCCAGTACAGTGAGCTAGCTCAATACAAAAGATCTGTGCTTCCTACATAAACGGGGCATATCTAGTTCAACTCAGTATTGGAACCTAAGTAAAACAGGAGCTTCTCTTCAGTCCAATACACTGTTCTTGCTGGGAACAGATGCGAAATCTATTTGCACTGTTTATGGCCAGAATAGCACAAGAGTGGTATTCTCTCCCTGAATTAACAGTTGCTGCTAGAATTTGAAACTGAATGTGATTCAACTCCGTTTAGGAAGTTTAATTGATCCCTAGTTTGCAATACAAGAAAACCACTCTGCTTTTGAGAAAAGGGCATTCTTGCACTCTACTGTGTTTCCTATAGGGCCAGTAGAGTGAGCTAGCTCAAAACAAAAGAACTGTGCTTCCTCCACAAACGGAGAAAATCTAGTTAAACTCAGTATTGGAAACTAAGTAAAATAGGAGCTTCCCTTCAGTCCAATTCACTGTACTTTCTGGGAACAGGCACAAATGCTATTTGTACTGTTCGTGGCCAGAACAGCACAAGACTGGTGTTCTTACCCTGAATTAACACTTGCTGCTCACATGATACTGAATGTGATTCAACTCCGTTTATGGAGTTTAATTGACCCCTACGTGGCCATACAAGAAAAACACTCTGCTTTTGAGAAAAGGGCATTCGTGTACTCTACTGTGTTTCCTATAGGGCCAGTACAGTGAGCTAGCTCAAAACAAAAGAACTTTGCTTCCTACAAAAACGGGGCATATCTATGTCAACTCAGTAATGGAAACTAAGTAAAACAGAAGCTTCTCTTGAGTCCAATATGCTGTACATGCTGGGAATAGGCACAAATGCTATTTACACTGTGTATGGCCAGAATAGGACAACAGTGGTGTTCTTACCCTGAATTAACACTTCCTGCTAGCACTTGAAACTGAATGTGATTCAACTCCATTTAGGAAGTTTAATTGAGCCCTAGATTGCCATACAAGAAAAACACTCTGCTTTTGAGAAAAGGGCATTCTTGCACTCTACAGTGCTTCCTATAAGGCCAGTAGAGTGAGCTAGCTCAAACAAAAGAACTGTGCTTCCTACACAAACGGGGAATATCTAGTTCAACTCAGTTTTGGAAACTAAGTAAAACAGGAGCTTCTCTTCAGTCCAATACACTATACTTGCTGGGAACAGACGCGAATGCTAATTGCACTATGTATGGCCAGAATAGCACAACAGTGGTGTACTTACCCTGAATTAACACTTGGTGCTAGCACTTGATACTGAATGTGATTCAACTCTGTTTAGGAAGTTTAATTGAACCCTAGTGTGACACACAAAGAAAACACTCTGCTTTTGAGAAAAGCGCATTCTTGTAGTTTAATGTGTTTCCTATAGGGCCACTACAGTGAGCTAGCTCAAAACAAAAGATCTCTGCTTCCTACACAAACTGGGCATATCTAGTTCAACTCAGTATTGCAAACTAAGTAAAACAGGAGCTTTTCTTCATTCAATACACTGTACTTGCTGGGAACAGAGACAAATGCTGTTTGCATTGTTTATGGCCAGAATAGCACAAGAGTGGTATTCTTACCCTGAATTAACACTTGCTGCAAGCAATTGAAACTGAATGTGATTCAACTCCGTTAAGGAATTTTAATTGAACCCTAGATTGCCATACAAGAAAAACACTCTGCTTTTGAAAACGGGCATTCTTTCAGTTTAATGTGTTTCCTATAGGGCCAGTACAGTGAGCTAGCTCAAAACAAAAGAACTGTGCTTCCTACACAAACGAGGCATATCTAGTTCAAGTCAGTATTGGAAACTAAGTAAAACAGGAGCTTTTCTTCAGTCCAATACACTGTACTTGCTGGGAACAGAGGCGAATGCTATTTGCACTATTTATAGCCAGACTAGCACAAGAGTGGTATTCTTACCCTGAATATTCACTTACTGCTAAAATTTGAAACTGAATGTGATTCAACTCCGTTTAGGAAGTTTAATTGATCCCTAGTTTGCAATACGAGAAAACCACTCTGCTTTTGAGAAAAGGCATTCTTGCACTCTACTTTGTTTCCTATAGGGCCAGTAGAGTGAGCTAGCTCAAAACAAAGAACTGTGCTTCCTCCACAAACGAAGAATATCTAGTTCAACTCAGTATTGGAAACTAAGTAAAACAGGAGCTTCCCTTCAGTCCAATACACTGCACTTGCTGGGAACAGACCGGAATGCTATTTGCACTGTGTGTTGCCAGAATAGCACAACTTTGGTGTACTTACCTGAATTAACACTTGCTGCTACCACTTGATACTCAATGTGATTCAACCTCGTTTAGGAAGGCTAATTGATCCGTAGTTTGCCATACAAGAAAAACACTCTGCTTTTCAGTAAACGGCATTCTTGTAATCTACTCTGTTTCCTATGAGGCCAGTACCGTGAGCTAGCTCAAATCAAAGAACTATGCTTCCTACACAAACGGGGCATATCTAGTTCAACTCAGTTTTGGAAAGTAAGGAAAACAGGAGCTTCTCCTCTGTACAAAACACTGTACTTGCTGGGAACAGGCGCGAATGCTATTTGCACTGTGTATGCCCAGAATAGCCCAAGAGTGGTGTTCTTACCCTGAATTAACACTTGCTGCTAGCAATTGAAACTGAATGTGATTCAACTCCGTATAGGAAGTTTAATTCAAACCTAGATTGCCATACAAGAAAAACACTCTGCTTTTGAGAAATTGGCATTCTTGCACTCTACAGTGTTTCCTATACGGTCAGTACAATGATCTAACTCAAAACAAAAGAACTGTGCTTCCTACACAAACGGAGAATATCTAGTTCACCTCAGTATTGGAAACTAAATAAAACAGGAGCTTCTCTTCAGTCCAATACACTGTAATGGCATGGAACAGAAGTGAATGCTATTTGGAATGTGTATGGCCAGAATAGCAAAAGAGTGGTGTTCTTACCCTGAATTAACACTTGCTGCTCACATGATACTGAATGTGATTCAACTCCGTTTATGGAGTTTAATTGACCCCTAGGTGGCCATACAAGAAAAACACTCTGCTTTTGAGAAAAGGGCATTCGTGCACTCTACTGTGTTTCCTATAGGGCCAGTACAGTGAGCTAGCTCAAAACAAAAGAACTGTGCTTCCTACAAAAAACGGGGCATATCTATGTCAACTCAGTAATGGAAAATGAGTAAAACAGAAGCTTCTCTTGAGTCCAATACGCTGTACATGCTGGGAATAGGCACGAATGCTATTTGCACTGTGTATGGCCAGAATAGGACAACAGTGGTGTTCTTACCCTGAATTAACACTTCCTGCTAGCACTTGAAACTGAATGTGATTCAACTCCATTTAGGAAGTTTAATTGAGCCCTAGATTGCCATACAAGAAAAACACTCTGCTTTTGAGAAAAGGGCATTCTTGCACTCTACCGTGCTTCCTATAAGGCCAGTAGAGTGAGCTAGCTCAAAACAAAAGAACTGTGCTTCCTACACAAACGGGGAATATCTAGTTCAACTCAGTTTTGGAAACTAAATAAAACAGGAGCTTCTCTTCAGTCCAATACACTATACCTGCTGGGAACAGACGCGAATGCTAATTGCACTATGTATGGCCAGAATAGCACAACAGTGGTGTACTTACCCTGAATTAACACTTGGTGCTAGCACTTGATACTGAATGTGATTCAACTCTGTTTAGGAAGTTTAATTGAACCCGAGATTGCCATACAAGAAAAACACTCTGGTTTTGAGAAAAGGGCATTCTTGTACTCTACAGTGCTTCCTATAAGGCCAGTAGAGTGAGCTAGCTCAAAACAAAAGAACTGTGCTTCCTACACAAACGGGGAATATCTAGTTCAACTCAGTTTTGGAAACTAAGTAAAACAGGAGCTTCTCTTCAGTCCAATACACTATACTTGCTGGGAACAGACGCGAATGCTAATTGCACTATGTATGGCCAGAATAGCACAACAGTGGTGTACTTACCCTGAATTAACACTTGGTGCTAGCACTTGATACTGAATGTGATTCAACTCTGTTTAGGAAGTTTAATTGAACCCTTGTGTGACACACAAGGAAAACACTCTGCGTTTGAGAAAAGCCCATTCTTATAGTTTAATGTGTTTCCTATAGGACCACTACAGTGAGCTAGCTCAAAACAAAAGATCTCTGCTTCCTACACAAACTGGGCATATCTAGTTCAACTCAGTATTGCAAACTAAGTAAAACAGGAGCTTTTCTTCATTCAATACACTGTACTTGCTGGGAACAGAGACAAATGCTGTTTGCACTGTTTATGGCCAGAATAGCACAAGAGTGGTATTCTTACCCTGAATTAACACTTGCTGCAAGTAATTGAAACTGAATGTGATTCAACTCCGTTAAGGAATTTTAATTGAACCCTAGATTGCCATACAAGAAAAACACTCTGCTTTTGAAAACGGGCATTCTTTCAGTTTAATGTGTTTCCTATAGGGCCAGTACAGTGAGCTAGCTCAAAACAAAAGAACTGTGCTTCCTACACAAACGAGGCATATCTAGTTCAAGTCAGTATTGGAAACTAAGTAAAACAGGAGCTTTTCTTCAGTCCAATACACTGTACTTGCTGGGAACAGAGGCGAATGCTATTTGCATTATTTATAGCCAGAATAGCACAAGAGTGGTATTCTTACCCTGAATATTCACTTACTGCTAGAATTTGAAACTGAATGTGATTCAACTCCGTTTAGCAAGTTTAATTGATCCCTAGTTTGCAATACAATAAAACCACTCTGCTTTTGAGAAAAGGCATTCTTGCACTCTACTGTGTTTCCTATAGGGCCAGTAGAGTGAGCTAGCTCAAAACAAAAGAACTGTGCTTCCTCCACAAACGAAGAATATCTATTTCAACTCAGTATTGGAAACTAAGTAAAACAGGAGCTTCCCTTCAGTGCAATACTCTGCACTTGCTGGGAACAGACCGGAATGCTATTTGCACTGTGTGTTGCCAGAATAGCACAACTTTGGTGTACTTACCTGAATTAACACTTGCTGCTACCACTTGATACTCAATGTGATTCAACCTCGTTTAGGAAAGCTAATTGATCCGTAGTTTGCCATACAAGAAAAACACTCTGCTTTTCAGAAAACGGCATTCTTGTAATCTACTCTGTTTCCTATGAGGCCAGTACCGTGAGCTAGCTCAAATCAAAGAACTATGCTTCCTACACAAACGGGGCATATCTAGTTCAATTCAGTTTTGGAAACTAAGGAAAACAGGAGCTTCACCTCTGTACAAAACACTGTACTTGCTGGGAACAGGCGCGAATGCTATTTGCACTGTGTATGCCCAGAATAGCCCAAGAGTGGTGTTCTTACCCTGAATTAACACTTGCTGCTAGCAATTGAAACTGAATGTGATTCAACTCCGTATAGGAAGTTTAATTGAAACCTAGATTGCCATACAAGAAAAACAATCTGCTTTTGAGAAAGGGCATTCTTGAAGTTTAATGTGTTTCCTATAGGTCCAGTACAGTGACCTAGCTTAAAAAAAAAGAACTGTGCTTCCTACAAAAACGGGGCATATCTAGTTCAAATCAGTATTGGAAACTAAGTAAAACAAGAGCTTTTCTTCAGTGCAATACACTGTATTTCCTGGGAACAGCGGTGAATGATATTTGAACTGTTTATGTCCAGAATAGCACAGAGTTGTATTCTTACCCTGAATTAACACTTACAGCTAGAATTTGAAACTGAATGTGATTCAACTCCGTTTAGGAAGTTTAATTGTTCCCTAGTTTGCAATACAAGAAAAACACTCTGCTTTTGAGAAAAGGGCATTCTTGCACTCTACTGAGTTTCCTATAGGGACAGTACAGTGAGCTAGCTCAAAACAAAAGAACTGTGCTCCCTACACAAACGGAGAATATCTAGTTCAACACAGTATTGGAAACTAAGTAAAACAGGAGCTTCTCTTCAGTCCAATCCACTGTACTTGCTGGGAACAGACTCGAATGCTATTTGCACTGTGTATGGCGAGAATAGCACAATATTGGTATACTTAACTTGAATTAACACTTGCTACTAGCACTCTTGTTGGTAGCACTTGAAACTGAATGTGATTCAACTCCGTTTAGGAAGTTTATTTGAAACCTATTTTGCCATACAAGAAAAACACTCTGCTTTTGAGAAAAGGGCATTCTTGCACTCTACTGTGTTTCCTATAGGGACAGTACAGTGAGCTAGCTCAAAACAAAAGAACTGTGCTCCCTACACAAACGGAGAATATCTAGTTCAACTCAGTATTGGAAACTAAGTAAAACACGAGCTTCTCTTCAGTTCAATACACTGTACTAGCTGGGAATAGACTTGTTTGTAATTTGCACTATGAATGGCCAGAATAGCACATGAGTGGTGTTCTTACCCTGAAATAACACTTGCTGCTAGCATTTGAAACTGAATGTGATTCAACTCCGTTAGGACGTTTAATTGATCCCTAGTTTGCCATACAAGAAAAACACTCTGGTGTGAGAAAAGAGCATTCTTGCACTCTACTGTTTTGCCTATAGGGTAGTACAGTGAGCTGGCTCAAAACAAAAGATCTTTGCCTCCTACACAAACGGAGTATATCTAGTATAACTCAGTATTGGAAACTAAGTAAAACAGGAGCTTCTCTTCAGTCCAATACACTGTACTTGAGGGAACAGACACGAATTATTTTGCACTGTGTATCGCCAGAATAGCACAAGAGTAATATACTTACCCTGAATTAACACTTGCTGCTGGCACTTGAAACTGAATGTAATTCAACTCCATTTAGGGAGTTTAATTGAAGCCTAGTTTGCCATACAAGAAAAACACTCTGCTTTTGAGAAATTGGCATTCTTGCACTCTACAGTGTTTCCTATACGGTCAGTACAGTGATCTAACTCAAAACAAAAAACTGTGCTTCCTACACAGACGGAGAATATCTAGTTCAACTCAGTATTGGAAACTAAATAAAACAGGAGCTTCTCTTCAGTCCAATACACTGTACTGGCATGGAACAGAAGTGAATACTATTTGCACTGTGTATTACCAGAATACCAAAAGTGTGGTGTTCTTACCCTGAATTAACACTTGCTGCTCACATGATACTGAATGTGATTCAACTCCGTTTATGGAGTTTAATTGACCCCTAGGTGGCCATACAAGAAAAACACTCTGCTTTTGAGAAAAGGGCATTCGTGCACTCTACTGTGTTTCCTATAGGGCCAGTACAGTGTGCTAGCTCAAAACAAAAGAACTGTGCTTCCTACAAAAACGGGGCATATCTATGTCAACTCAGTAATGGAAACTAAGTAAAACAGAAGCTTCTCTTGAGTCCAATACACTGTACTTGCTGGGAACAGGCACGAATGCTATTTGCACTGTGTATGGCCAGAATAGGAAAACAGTGGTGTTCTTACACTGAATTAACACTTGCTACTAGCATTTGATACTGAATGTGATTCAACTCCATTTAGGAAGTTTAATTGAACCCTAGATTGCCATACAAGAAAAACACTCTGCTTTTGAGAAAAGGGCATTCTTGCAGTTTAATGTGTTTCCTATAGGACCAGTACAGTGAGCTAGCTCAAAACAAAATAACTGTGCTTCCTACACAAACGGGGCATCTCTAGTTCAACTCAGTTTTGGAAACTAAGGAAAAAAGGAGCTTCTCTTCTGTCCAATACACTGTACTTGCTGGGAACAGGCGCGAATGCTATTTGCACTGTGTATGGCCAGAATAGCACAAGAGTGGTGTTCTTAACCTGAATTAACACTTGTTGCTAGCACTTGAAACTGAATGTGATTCAACACCGTTTAGAAATTTTATTTGAAACCTAGATTGCCGTACAAGAAAAACACTCTGCTTTTCAGAAAACTGCATTCTTGCAGTGTAATGTGTTTCCTATAGGGCCAGTACAGTGATCTACTTCAAAATAAAAGAACTGTGCTTCCTACAAAATGGGGCATATATAGTTCAACTCAGTATTGGAAACTAAGTAAAACAGGAGCTTTTCTTCAGTCCAATATACTGTACTTGCTCGGAACAGTTTCGAAATCTATTTGCACTGTATATGGCCAGAATAGCACAAGAGTGGTATTCTTTCCCTGAATTAACATTTGCTGCTAGAATTTGAAATTGAGTGTGATTCAACTCCGATTCTGAATTTTAATTGAACCCTAGATTGCCATACAAGAAAAACACTCTGCTTTTGAAAACGGGCATTCTTGCCCTCTACTGTTTTTCCTATAGGGCCATTACATGAACTAGCTCAAAACAAAAGAACTGTGCTGCCTACACAAACGGGGCATATCTAGTTCATCTCAGTATTTAAAATAAGTAAAACAGGAGCTTGTGTTCAGTCCAATACACTGTATTGCTGGGAAAAGACGCGAATGCTATTTGCACTGTGTATGGCCAGAATATCAAAACAGTGGTGTTCTTACCCTGAGTTAATACTTGCTGCTGGCACTTGATACTGAATATGATTCAACTCCGTTTAGAGAGTTTAATTGATCCCTAGATTGCCATACAAGAAAAACACTCTGCTTTTGAGAAAAGCACATTCTTGCACTCTACTGTGTTTACTATATGGACAGTACAGTGAGCTAGCTCAAAACAAAAGAACTCTGCTTCCAACATACACGAGGCATATCTAGTTCAAGTCAATATTGGAAACTAAGTAAAACAGGAGCTTCTCTTCAGTCCAATACACTGTACTTGCTGGGAACAGGCACGAATGCTATTTGCACTGTGTATGGCCAGAATACCACAAAAGTGGTGTTCTTCCCCTGAATTAACACTTGCTGCTTGCACTTGAAACTGAATGTGATTCAACTCCGTTTAGGAAGTTTAATTGAACCCTAGATTGTCATACAAGAAAAACACTCTGCTTTTGAGAAAAGGGCATTCTTGCAGTTTAATATGTTTCCTATAGTGCCAACAGTGAGCTAGCTCAAAACAAAAGAACTGTGCTTCCTACACAAACGGGGCATATCTAGTTCAACTCAGTATTGGAAACTGAGTAAAACAGAAGCTTCTCTTCAGTCCAATACACTGTACTTGCAGGGAACAGACGCGAATGCTATTTGCACTGTGTATGGCCATAATAGCACAATATTGGTGTACTTAACCTGAATTAACACTTGCTGCTAGAACTGGATACTGAATGTGATTGAACTCCGTTTAGGAAGGTAAATTGATCTGTAGTTTGGCATACAAGAAAAATAATCTGCTTTTGAGAATTGGGCAATCTTGCACTCTATTGTGTTTCCTCTAGGGCCAGTACAGTGACCTAGCTCAAAAAAAAAAGAACTGTGCCTTCTACACAAACGGGGCATATCTAGTTCTACTCAGTATTGGAAACTAAGTAAAACAGGAGCTACTCTTCAGTTCATTACACTCTAGTTGCTGGCAACAGATGTGAATGCTATTTGCACTATGTATGGCCAAAATAGCACATGAGTGGTAATCTTACCCTGAATTAACAATTGCTGCTAGCACATGAAACTGAATGTGATTCAACTCCGTTTAGGAAGTTTAATTGAACCCTAGTTTTCCATACAAGAAAAACACTGTGAATTTGAGAAAAGGGAATTCTTGTAATCTACTGTGTTTACCTAAATGTCAGTACAGTGTCCTAGCTCAAAAGTAAGAACTGTGCTTCCTACACATACGGGGCATATCTAGTTAAACTCAGTATTGGAAACTAAGTTAAACAGGAGCTCCTCTTCAGTCCAATACACTGTACTTTCTGGAAACAGACCCGAATGTTATTTGCACTGTGTATGGCCAGAATAGCACAACATTGGTGTACTTACACTGAATTAACAGTTGCTGCTAGCACTTGCAAATGAATGTGATTGAACTCCGTTTAGGAAGTTTAATTGAACCCTAGTTTGCCATACAAGAAAAACAATCTGCTTTTGAGAAAAGGGCATTCTTGCACTCTAATAAGTTTTCTACAGGGCAAGTACAGATAGCTAGCTCAAAACAAAAGAACTGTCCTTCCTACACAGACGGGGAATATCTAGTTCAAATCAGTATTTGAAACGAAGTAAAACAGGAGCTTCTCTTCAGTTCAATACACTGTACTTGCTGGGTACAGACGTGACTGCTATTTGCACTGTTTATGGCCATAATAGCACAACAGTGGTGTACTTACTCTGAATTAAAATTTGCTGGTAGCACTTGCAACTGAATGTGATTCAACTCCGTTTATGAAGTTTAAATGAACCATAGTATGCCATACAAGAAAAACACCCTGCTTTTGAGAAAACGGAATTCTTGTAATCTAATGTGTTTCCCTAAGGGCCAGTATAGTGTAGATACCTCAAAACAAAGAACTGTGCTTCCTACACAAACGGGGCCTATCTAGTTCAACTCAGTATTGGAAACTAAGTTAAACAGGAGCTCCTCTTCATTCCAATACACTGTACTTTCTGGGAACAGACCCGAACGCTATTTGAACTGTGTATGGCCAGAATAGCACAACAGTCGTGTACTTACACTGAATTAACACTTGTTGCTAGCACTTGAAACAGAATTTGATTCAACTCCGTTTAGGAAGTTTAATTGAACCCAAGTTTGCGATACAAGAAAAACACTCTGCTTTTGAGAAAAGGGCAATCTTGCACTCTACTGTGTTTCCTATAGGGCCAGTACAGTGAGCTAGCTCAAAGCAAAAGAACTGTGCTCTCTCCACAAACGGGGTATATCTGGTTCAACTCAGTTTTGGAAACTAAGTAAAACAGGAGCTTATCTTCAGTCCAATACACTGTACTTTCTGGGAACAGGCACGAATGCCATTTGCACTGTGTATGGCCAGAATGACACAAGAGTGGTGTACATACCGTGAATTAACACTTGGTGCTAGCACATGATACTCAATGTGATTCCACCCCGTTTAGGGTGTTTAATTGAACCCTAGTTTGCCATACATGAAAAACACTCTGATTTTGAGAAAAGGGCATTCTTGCACTCTACTGTGTTAATTATAGGACAAATAGAGTTAGCTAGCTCAAAACAAAAGAACTGTGCTTCCTCCACAAACGGGCCATATCTATTTCAACTAAGTAATGGAAACTAAGCAAAACAGGAGCTTCTCTTCAGTCCAATACACTGTACTTGCTGGGAACAGACGCGAATGCTATTTGCACATTGTTTGTCCAGAATAGCACCATAGTGGTGTACTTACCGTGAATTAACACTTGCTGCTAGCACTTGAAACTGAATGTGATTCAACTCCCTTTAGGAAGTTTAATTGAACCCTAATTTGCCATACAAGAAAAACACTCTACTTTTGAGAAAAGGCCATTCTTGTTCTCTAATATGTTTTCTATAGGGCAAGTATAGTGAGCTACCTCAAAACAAAAGAACTGGGCTTACTACACAAACGGGGCATATCTAGTTCTACTCAGTATTGTATACTAAGTAAAACAGGAGCTTTTCTTCTGTTGAATACACTGTACTTGCTGGGAACATGCACGAATGCTATTTGAACTGTGTATGGCCAGAATAGCACAAGAGTGGTGTTCTTACCCTGAATTAACACTTGCTGCTAGCACTTGAATCTGACTGTGATTGAACTTCGTTTAGGAAGTTTAATTGAACCCTAGATTGCCATACAGGAAAAACACTCTGCTTTTGAAAAAAGGGCATACTTGCAGTTTAGTGTGTTTCCTATAGGGCCAACAGTGAGCTAGCTCTAAACAAAAGAACTGTGCTTCCTACACAAACGGGGCATATCTAGTTCAACTCAGTATTGGAAACTAAGTAAAACAGGAGCTTCTCTTCAGTCCAATACACTGTACTTTCTAAAATACTCGTGAATGCCATTTGCACTATGTATGGCGAGAATAGCACAAGAGTGTTGTACTTACCCTGACTAAACTCTGGATGCTAGCACTTGATAGTGTATGTGATTCAACTCCGTTTAGGAAATTTAATTCGTCTGTAGTTTGCCATACAAGAAAAACACTCTGCTTTGGAGAAAAGGGCATTCTTGCACTCTAATGTGTTTCCTATAAGGACAGTACAGTGAGCAAGCTCAAAACAAAAGAACTGTGCTTCCTACAAAAACGGGGCATATCTAGTTCAACTCAGTATGGAAAGTAAGTCATACAGGATCTTCTCTTCAGTCCAATACAGTGTACTGGATGGGAACAGACTTGAATGCTATTTGTACTCTGTATGTCCAGAATAGCACATGAGTGGTGTTCTTACCCTGAATTAACACTGGCTGATAGCACTTCAAACTGAATGTAATTCAACTCCGTTTAAGAAGTTTAATTGAACCCTTGTTTGCCATACAAAAAAAACACTCTGCTTTTGAGAAAAGGGCAATCTTGCACTCTACTGTGTTTCCTATAGGGCCAGTACAGTGAGCTAGCTCAGAACAAAAGAACTGTGCTTCCTCCAAAAACGGGGTATATCTGGTTCAACTCAGTTTTGGAAACTAAGTAAAACAGGAGCTTATCTTCAGTCCAATACACTGTACTTTCTGGGAACAGGCAGGAATGCCATTTGCACTGTGTATGGCCAGAATAACACAAGAGTGGTGTACATACCGTGAATTAACACTTGGTGCTAGCACATGATACTCAATGTGATTCCACTCCATTTAGGGTGTTCAATTGAACCCTAGTTTGCCATACATGAAAAACACTCTGATTTTGAGAAAAGGGCATTCTTGCACTCTACTGTGTTACCAATAGGACAAGTAGAGTTAGCTAGCTGAAAACAAAAGAACTGTGCTTCCTCCACAAACGGGCCATATCTATTTCAACTAAGTAATGGAAACTAAGTAAAACAGGAGCTTCTCTTCACTCCAATACACTGTACTTGCTGGGAACAGTCGTGAATGCTATTTGCACAGTGTATGTCCAGAATAGCACCACAGTGGTGTACTTACCCTGAATTAACACTTGCTGCTAGCACTTGAAACTGAACGTGATTCAACTCCGTTTAGGAAATTTAATTGAACCCTAGTTTGCCATACAAGAAAAACACTCTGCTTTTGAGAAAAGGCCATTCTTGTACTCTAATGTGTTTTCTACAGGGCAATTACAGTGAGCTACTTCAAAACAAAAGAACTGGGCTTACTACACAAAAGGGGCATATCTAGTTCAACTCAGTATTGGAAACTAAGTAAAACAGGAGCTTCTCTTCAGTCCAATACACTTACTTGCTGGGAACAGAAGCGAATGTTATTTGTACTGTTTATGGCCAGAATAGCACAAGATTGGTGTTCTAACCCTGAATTAACACTTGCTGCTAGAACTTGAAACTGAACGTTATTCAACTCTGTTTAGGAAGTTAATTGAACCCTAGTGTGCCATGCAAGAGAAACACTCTGCTTTTGAGAAACGGGCATTCTTGCACTCTACTGTGTTTCCAAAAGGGCCATGACAGTGAGCTAGATCAGAACAAAAGAACTGTGCTTCCTACACAAACGGGGCATAACAGGTTCAAATCAGTATTGGTAACTAAGTAAAACACTAGCTTCTCTTCATTCCAATACACTGTAATTGCTGCGAAGAGACAGGAATGCTATTTACACTGTGTGTGGCCAGAATAGCACAAGAGTGGTGTTCTTATCCTGAATAAACACTTGCTGCGAGACCTTGAAACTGAATATGATTCAACTCCCTTTAGGAAGTTTAATTAAACCCTAGTTTGCCATACAAGTAAAACACTCTTCTTTTGAGAAAAGGGCATTCTTCCATTCTAAAGTTTTTCCAATAGGGCCAGTAGAGTAATCTAGCTCAGAACAAAAGCACTGTGCTTCCTACACAAACGGGGAATATCTAGTTCAACTCAGTATTGGAAACTAAGTAAAACAGGAGCTTCTCTTCAGTCCAATACACTGTACAAGCTGGGAACAGACGCGAATGCCATTTGCACTGTGTATGGCCAGAATAGCACAAGAGTGGTGTTCTTAGCCTGAATGAACCCTTGCTGCTAGAACTTGAAACTAAATGTGATTCAACTACGTTGAGGAAGTTTAATTGAACCCAAGTGTGCCATGCAAGAGAAACAGTCTGCTTTTGAGAAACGGTATTCTTGCACTCTACTGTTTCCTATAGGGCCAGTACAGTGAGCTAGCTCAGAACAAAAAACTGTGCCTTCTACACAAATGGGGCATATCTAGATCAACTCAGTTTGGAAATAATGTAAAACAGGAGCTTCTCTTCAGTCCAATACACTGTACTCGCTGGGAACAGACTCGAATGCTATTTGCACTGTGTATGGCCAAAATAGGACAAGAGTGTTGTTCTTAGCCTGAATGAAACCTTGCTGCTAGAACTTGAAACTGAACGAGATTCAACTCCGTTAGGAAGTTTAATTGAACCCAGTGTGCCATGGAAGAGAAACACTCTGTTTTTGAGAAAAGTTCATTCTTGCACTCTACTGTGTTTCCTATAGGGCCAGTACAGTGAGGTAGCTCAGAACAAAGAACTGTGCTTCATACACAAACGGGGCATATCTAGTTCAACTCATTATTGTAAACTAAGTAAAACAGGAGCTTCTTTTCAGTCGAATACACTGTAGTTGTGGGAACAGAGGCTACTGCTATTTGCACTGTGGAACGCCAAAATAACACAAGAGTGGTGTTCTTAGCCTGAATGATTCCTTGCTGCTAGAACTTGAAACTGAACGTGATTCAACTCCGTTTAGGAAGTTTAACTGAACCCTAGTGTGCCATGCAAGAGAAACAATCTGCTTTTGAGAAACGGTATTCTTGCACTCTACTGTGTTTCCTATAGGGCCAGTACAGTGAGCTAGCTCAGAACAAAAACTGTGCTTTCTACACAAATGGGGCATATCTAGATCAACTCAGTTTGGAAATTATGTAAAACAGGAGCTTCTCTTCAGTCCAATACACTGTACTTGCTGGGAACAGACGCGAATGCTATTTGCACTCTGTATGGCCAGAATAGGACAAGAGTGGTGTTCTTAGCCTGAATGAACCCTTGCTGCTAGAACTTGAAATTGAACGAGATTCAACTCCGTTTAGGAAGTTTAATTGAACCCAGTGTTCCATGCAAGAGAAACACTCTGCTTTTGAGATACGGGCATTCTTGCACTCTACTGTGTTTCCTATAGGGCCAGTACAGTGAGCTACCTCAGAACAAAAGAGTTGTGCTTGCTACACAAACGGGGCATATCTAGTTCAACTCATTATTGGAAACTAAGTAAAACAGGAGCTTCTGTTCAGTCCAATACACTGTACTCGCTGTGAACAGACGCGAATGCTATTTGCACTGTGTATGGCCAGAATAGCACATGAGTGTTGTTCTTACCCTGAATGAACCCTTGCTTCTAGAACTTGAAACTGAACGTGATTCAACTCTGTTTAGAAAGTTTAATTGAACCCTAGTGTGCCATGCAAGAGAAACACTCTGCTTTTGAGAAACGGGCATTCTTGCACTCAACTGTGTTTCCTATAGAGCCAGTACAGTGAGCCAGCTCAGAACAAAAGAACTGTGCTTCCTACACAAAAAGGGTTTATCTACTTCAACTCAGTATTAGAAACCAGGTGAAATAGGAGCTTCTTGTCAGTCCAGTACACTGCACTCGCTTAGAACTGACACGTTGATATTTGATCTTTGTATGGCCAGAAGAGCACAAGAGTGGTGTTCTTAGACTGAATGAACCCTTGCTGCTAGAACTTGAAACTGACCGCGATTCAACTCCGTTTAGGAAGTTTAATTGAAACCTAGTGGTCCATGCAAGACAAACACTGTGCTTCTGAGAAACTTGCATTCTTGCACTCTACTGTGTTTCCTATAAGGCCAGTCCAGTGAGTTAGCTCAGAACAAATGAACTGTGCTTCCTACACAAATGGGGCATATCTAGTTCAACTCAGTATTGGAAACTAAGTAAAACAGGAGCTTCTCTTCAGTCCAATACACTGTACTTGCTGAGAACAGATGTGAATGCTATTTGCACTGTGTATGGCCAGAATAGCACAAGAGTGGTGTTCTTTTCCTGAATGAACTCTTGCTACTAGATCTTGGAACTGAACGTGATTCAACTCTGTGTAGGAAGTTTAATTGAACCCTAGTGTGCCATGCAAGAGAAACATTCTCCTTTTAAAAAATGGGTATTCTTGCACTCCACTGTGTTTCCTAAAGAGCCAGTACAGTGAGCTAGCTCAGAACAAAAGAACTGTGCTTCCTACAGAAAAGGGCATATCTAGTTCAACTCAGTATTTGAAACTAAGTAAAACAGGAGCTTCTCTTCAATCCAATACACTGTAGTTGCTGAGAACAGAGGCGAATGCTATTTGCACTGTGTAACACCAGAATAACACAAGAGTGATGTTCTTAGCCTGAATGAACCCTTGCTGCTAAACTTGAAACTGAACGTGATTGAACTCTGTTTCGTAATTTTAATTGAACCCTAGTGTGCCATGCAAGAGAAACACTCTGCTTTTGAGATACGGGCATTCTTGCACTCTACTGTGTTTCCTATAGGGCCAGTACAGTGAGCTAGCTCAGAACAAAAGAACTGTGCTTCCTACACAAACGGGGCATATCTAGTTCAACTCATTATTGGAAACTAAGTAAAACAGGAGCTTCTCTTCAGTGCAATACACTGTACTCGCTGGGAACAGACGTGAATGCTATTTGCACTGTATATGGCCACAATAGCACAAGGGTTGTATTCTTAGCCTGAATGAACCCTTGCTGCTAGAACTTCAAACGGAACATAATTCAACTCCGTTTAGGAAGTTTAAAATGAACCCTAGTGGGCCATGCAAGAAAAACACTGTGCTTCTTAGAAACTTGCATTCTTGCACTCTACAGTGTTTCCTAAAGTGCCAGTACAGTGAGCTAGCTCAGAACAAAAGAACTGTGCTTCCTACACAAATGGGTCATATCTAGTTCAACTCAGTATTAGAAACTAAGTAAAACAGGAGCTTCTCTTCTGTCCAATACACTGTACTCTCTGGGATCAGACTCGAATGCTATTTGCACTGTGTATGGCCAGAATAGCACAAGAGTGGTGTTCTTAGCCTGAATGAACCCTTGCTGCTATATCTTGAAACTGAACGTGATTCAACTCTGTTTAGGAAGTTTAATTGAACCCTAGTGTGCCATGCAAGAGAAACACTCTGCTTTTGAGATACGGGCATTCTTGCACTCTACTGTGTTTCCTACAGGGCCAGTACAGTGAGCTAGCTCAGAACAAAAGAACTGTGCTTCGTACACAAAAGGGGCATATCTAGTTCAACTCATTATTGGAAACTAAGTAAAACAGGAGCTTCTCTTCAGGGGAAAACACTGTACTCGCTGGCAACAGACGTGAATGCTATTTGCACTGTGTATGGCCACAATAGCACAAGGGTTGTGTTCTTAGCCTGAATGAACCCTTGCTGCTAGAACTTGAAACTGTACGTGATTCAACTACGTTTAAGAATTTTTATTTAACCCTAGTGTGCCATGCAAGAGAAACACTCTGCTTTTGAGATACGGGCATTCTTGCACTCTACAGTGTTTCCTATAGGGCCAGTACAGTGAGCTATCTAAGAACAAAATATCTGTACTTCCTTCACAAACATGGCTTATCTAGTTCAGCTCAGTATTGGAAACTAAGTGAAATAGGAGCTTCTCTTCAGTCCTAAACACTGTACTCGCTGAGAACTGACACGATGCTATTTGCACTTTGAATGGCCAGAAGAGCACAAGAGTGGTGTTCTTAGACTGAATGAACCCTTGCTGCTAGAACTTGAAACTGAACGTGATTCAACTCCGTTTAGGAAGTTTAATAGAACCCAGTGTGCCATGCAAGAAAAACACTCTGCTTTTGAGCAACGGGCATTCTTGCACTCTACTGTGTTTCCTATTGGGCCAGTACAGTGAGACAGTTCAGAACAAAAGAACTGTTCTTCCTACACAAATGGGCCACATCTAGTTCAACACAGTATTGGAAACTAAGTAAAACAGGAACTTCTCTTCAGTGCAATACACTGTACTCGCTGGGTCAGACGCGCATGCTATTTGCACTGGGTATGTCCAGAATAACACAAGAGTGGTGTTCTTAACCTGAATGAACCCTTGCTGCTAGAACTTGAAACTGAACGTGCTTCAACTCCGTTTAGGAAGTTTAATTGAACCCTAATGTGCCATGCAAGAGAAACACTCTGTTTTTGAGAACCCGGCATTCTTGCACTCTACTGTGTTTCCTATAGGGCCAGTACAGTGAGCTAGCTCAGACAAAAGAACTGTGCTTCCTACACAAACGGGGCATATCTAGATCAACTCAGTATTGGAAACAAAGTAAAACAGGAGCTTCTCTTCATTCCAATACACTGTATTCTCTTGGAACGGACACAAATGCTATTTGTACTGTGTATGGCCAGAATAGCACAAGAGTGGTGTTCTTAGCCTTAATGAACCCTTGCTTCTAGAACTTGAAACTGAACGTGATTCAAATACGTTTAGGAAGTTTAATTGAACCCAGTGTGCCATGCAAGAGAAACACTCTGCTTTTGAGAAATGGGCATTCTTGCACTCAACTGTGTTTCCTATAGGGCCAGTACAGTGAGCTAGCTCAGAACCAAAGAACTGTGCTTCCTACACAAACAGGGCTTATCCAGTTCAACTCAGTATTGGAAACTAGGTGAAATGGGAGGTTCTCGTCAGTCCAATACACTGTACTTGCTGAAAACTAACGTGAATGCTATTTGCACTTTGTATGGCCAGAATAGCACAAGAGTGGTGTTCTTAGCCTGAATGAACCCTTACGGCTAGAACTTGAAACTGAACGTGATTCAACTCCGTTTAGGAAGTTTAATTGAACCCTAGTGTGCCATGCAAGAGAAACACTCTGCTTTTGAGATACGGGCATGCTTGCACTCTACTGTGTTTCCTATAGGGCCAGTACAGTGAGCTACCTCAGAACAAAAGAGTTGTGCTTGCTACACAAACGGGGCATATCTAGTTCAACTCATTATTGGAAACTAAGTAAAACAGGAGCTTCTGTTCAGTCCAATACACTGTACTCGCTGTGAACAGACGCGAATGCTATTTGCACTGTGTATGGCCAGAATAGCACATGAGTGTTGTTCTTACCCTGAATGAACCCTTGCTTCTAGAACTTGAAACTGAACGTGATTCAACTCTGTTTAGAAAGTTTAATTGAACCCTAGTGTGCCATGCAAGAGAAACACTCTGCTTTTGAGAAACGGGCATTCTTGCACTCAACTGTGTTTCCTATAGAGCCAGTACAGTGAGCCAGCTCAGAACAAAAGAACTGTGCTTCCTACACAAAAAGGGTTTATCTACTTCAACTCAGTATTAGAAACCAGGTGAAATAGGATCTTCTTGTCAGTCCAGTACACTGCACTCGCTTAGAACTGACACGTTGATATTTGATCTTTGTATGGCCAGAAGAGCACAAGAGTGGTGTTCTTAGACTGAATGAACCCTTGCTGCTAGAACTTGAAACTGACCGCGATTCAACTCCGTTTAGGAAGTTTAATTGAAACCTAGTGGTCCATGCAAGACAAACACTGTGCTTCTGAGAAACTTGCATTCTTGCACTCTACTGTGTTTCCTATAAGGCCAGTCCAGTGAGTTAGCTCAGAACAAATGAACTGTGCTTCCTACACAAATGGGGCATATCTAGTTCAACTCAGTATTGGAAACTAAGTAAAACAGGAGCTTCTCTTCAGTCCAATACACTGTACTTGCTGAGAACAGATGTGAATGCTATTTGCACTGTGTATGGCCAGAATAGCACAAGAGTGGTGTTCTTTTCCTGAATGAACTCTTGCTACTAGATCTTGGAACTGAACGTGATTCAACTCTGTGTAGGAAGTTTAATTGAACCCTAGTGTGCCATGCAAGAGAAACATTCTCCTTTTAAAAAATGGGTATTCTTGCACTCCACTGTGTTTCCTAAAGAGCCAGTACAGTGAGCTAGCTCAGAACAAAAGAACTGTGCTTCCTACAGAAAAGGGCATATCTAGTTCAACTCAGTATTTGAAACTAAGTAAAACAGGAGCTTCTCTTCAATCCAATACACTGTAGTTGCTGAGAACAGAGGCGAATGCTATTTGCACTGTGTAACACCAGAATAACACAAGAGTGATGTTCTTAGCCTGAATGAACCCTTGCTGCTAAACTTGAAACTGAACGTGATTGAACTCTGTTTCGTAATTTTAATTGAACCCTAGTGTGCCATGCAAGAGAAACACTCTGCTTTTGAGATACGGGCATTCTTGCACTCTACTGTGTTTCCTATAGGGCCAGTACAGTGAGCTAGCTCAGAACAAAAGAACTGTGCTTCCTACACAAACGGGGCATATCTAGTTCAACTCATTATTGGAAACTAAGTAAAACAGGAGCTTCTCTTCAGTGCAATACACTGTACTCGCTGGGAACAGACGTGAATGCTATTTGCACTGTATATGGCCACAATAGCACAAGGGTTGTATTCTTAGCCTGAATGAACCCTTGCTGCTAGAACTTCAAACGGAACATAATTCAACTCCGTTTAGGAAGTTTAAAATGAACCCTAGTGGGCCATGCAAGAAAAACACTGTGCTTCTTAGAAACTTGCATTCTTGCACTCTACAGTGTTTCCTAAAGTGCCAGTACAGTGAGCTAGCTCAGGACAAAAGAACTGTGCTTCCTACACAAATGGGTCATATCTAGTTCAACTCAGTATTAGAAATTAAGTAAAACAGGAGCTTCTCTTCTGTCCAATACACTGTACTCTCTGGGATCAGACTCGAATGCTATTTGCACTGTGTATGGCCAGAATAGCACAAGAGTGGTGTTCTTAGCCTGAATGAACCCTTGCTGCTATATCTTGAAACTGAACGTGATTCAACTCTGTTTAGGAAGTTTAATTGAACCCTAGTGTGCCATGCAAGAGAAACACTCTGCTTTTGAGATACGGGCATTCTTGCACTCTACTGTGTTTCCTACAGGGCCAGTACAGTGAGCTAGCTCAGAACAAAAGAACTGTGCTTCGTACACAAAAGGGGCATATCTAGTTCAACTCATTATTGGAAACTAAGTAAAACAGGAGCTTCTCTTCAGGGGAAAACACTGTACTCGCTGGCAACAGACGTGAATGCTATTTGCACTGTGTATGGCCACAATAGCACAAGGGTTGTGTTCTTAGCCTGAATGAACCCTTGCTGCTAGAACTTGAAACTGTACGTGATTCAACTACGTTTAAGAATTTTTATTTAACCCTATTGTGCCATGCAAGAGAAACACTCTGCTTTTGAGATACGGGCATTCTTGCACTCTACAGTGTTTCCTATAGGGCCAGTACAGTGAGCTATCTAAGAACAAAATATCTGTACTTCCTTCACAAACATGGCTTATCTAGTTCAGCTCAGTATTGGAAACTAAGTGAAATAGGAGCTTCTCTTCAGTCCTAAACACTGTACTCGCTGAGAACTGACACGATGCTATTTGCACTTTGAATGGCCAGAAGAGCACAAGAGTGGTGTTCTTAGACTGAATGAACCCTTGCTGCTAGAACTTGAAACTGAACGTGATTCAACTCCGTTTAGGAAGTTTAATAGAACCCAGTGTGCCATGCAAGAAAAACACTCTGCTTTTGAGCAACGGGCATTCTTTCACTCTACTGTGTTTCCTATTGGGCCAGTACAGTGAGACAGTTCAGAACAAAAGAACTGTTCTTCCTACACAAATGGGCCACATCTAGTTCAACACAGTATTGGAAACTAAGTAAAACAGGAACTTCTCTTCAGTGCAATACACTGTACTCGCTGGGTCAGACGCGCATGCTATTTGCACTGGGTATGTCCAGAATAACACAAGAGTGGTGTTCTTAACCTGAATGAACCCTTGCTGCTAGAACTTGAAACTGAACGTTCTTCAACTCCGTTTAGGAAGTTTAATTGAACCCTAATGTGCCATGCAAGAGAAACACTCTGTTTTTGAAAACCCGGCATTCTTGCACTCTACTGTGTTTCCTATAGGGCCAGTACAGTGAGCTAGCTCAGAACAAAAGAACTGTGCTTCCTACACAAACGGGGCATATCTAGTTCAACTCATTATTGGAAACTAAGTAAAACAGGAGCTTCTCTTCAGTGCAATACACTGTACTCGCTGGGAACAGACGTGAATGCTATTTGCACTGTATATGGCCACAA
Source organism: Peromyscus maniculatus bairdii (assembly GCF_049852395.1). Taxonomy (NCBI): domain Eukaryota; kingdom Metazoa; phylum Chordata; class Mammalia; order Rodentia; family Cricetidae; genus Peromyscus; species Peromyscus maniculatus. The sequence goes on from NC_134867.1 coordinate 1,758,475, forward strand.
TAGCACAAGGGTTGTATTCTTAGCCTGAATGAACCCTTGCTGCTAGAACTTCAAACGGAACATAATTCAACTCCGTTTAGGAAGTTTAAAATGAACCCTAGTGGGCCATGCAAGAAAAACACTGTGCTTCTTAGAAACTTGCATTCTTGCACTCTACAGTGTTTCCTAAAGTGCCAGTACAGTGAGCTAGCTCAGAACAAAAGAACTGTGCTTCCTACACAAATGGGTCATATCTAGTTCAACTCAGTATTAGAAACTAAGTAAAACAGGAGCTTCTCTTCTGTCCAATACACTGTACTCTCTGGGATCAGAATCGAATGCTATTTGCACTGTGTATGGCCAGAATAGCACAAGAGTGGTGTTTTAGCCTGAATGAACCCTTGCTGCTATATCTTGAAACTGAACGTGATTCAACTCTGTTTAGGAAGTTTAATTGAACCCTAGTGTGCCATGCAAGAGAAACACTCTGCTTTTGAGATACGGGCATTCTTGCACTCTACTGTGTTTCCTACAGGGCCAGTACAGTGAGCTAGCTCAGAACAAAAGAACTGTGCTTCGTACACAAAAGGGGCATATCTAGTTCAACTCATTATTGGAAACTAAGTAAAACAGGAGCTTCTCTTCAGGGGAAAACACTGTACTCGCTGGCAACAGACGTGAATGCTATTTGCACTGTGTATGGCCACAATAGCACAAGGGTTGTGTTCTTAGCCTGAATGAACCCTTGCTGCTAGAACTTGAAACTGTACGTGATTCAACTACGTTTAAGAATTTTTATTTAACCCTAGTGTGCCATGCAAGAGAAACACTCTGCTTTTGAGATACGGGCATTCTTGCACTCTACAGTGTTTCCTATAGGGCCAGTACAGTGAGCTATCTAAGAACAAAATATCTGTACTTCCTTCACAAACATGGCTTATCTAGTTCAGCTCAGTATTGGAAACTAAGTGAAATAGGAGCTTCTCTTCAGTCCTAAACACTGTACTCGCTGAGAACTGACACGATGCTATTTGCACTTTGAATGGCCAGAAGAGCACAAGAGTGGTGTTCTTAGACTGAATGAACCCTTGCTGCTAGAACTTGAAACTGAACGTGATTCAACTCCGTTTAGGAAGTTTAATAGAACCCAGTGTGCCATGCAAGAAAAACACTCTGCTTTTGAGCAACGGGCATTCTTGCACTCTACTGTGTTTCCTATTGGGCCAGTACAGTGAGACAGTTCAGAAGAAAAGAACTGTTCTTCCTACACAAATGGGCCACATCTAGTTCAACACAGTATTGGAAACTAAGTAAAACAGGAACTTCTCTTCAGTGCAATACACTGTACTCGCTGGGTCAGACGCGCATGCTATTTGCACTGGGTATGTCCAGAATAACACAAGAGTGGTGTTCTTAACCTGAATGAACCCTTGCTGCTAGAACTTGAAACTGAACGTGCTTCAACTCCGTTTAGGAAGTTTAATTGAACCCTAATGTGCCATGCAAGAGAAACACTCTGTTTTTGAGAACCCGGCATTCTTGCACTCTACTGTGTTTCCTATAGGGCCAGTACAGTGAGCTAGCTCAGACAAAAGAACTGTGCTTCCTACACAAACGGGGCATATCTAGATCAACTCAGTATTGGAAACAAAGTAAAACAGGAGCTTCTCTTCATTCCAATACACTGTATTCTCTTGGAACGGACACAAATGCTATTTGTACTGTGTATGGCCAGAATAGCACAAGAGTGGTGTTCGTAGCCTGAATGAACCCTTGCTTCTAGAACTTGAAACTGAACGTGATTCAAATACGTTTAGGAAGTTTAATTGAACCCAGTGTGCCATGCAAGAGAAACACTCTGCTTTTGAGAAATGGGCATTCTTGCACTCAACTGTGTTTCCTATAGGGCCAGTACAGTGAGCTAGCTCAGAACCAAAGAACTGTGCTTCCTACACAAACAGGGCTTATCCAGTTCAACTCAGTATTGGAAACTAGGTGAAATGGGAGGTTCTCGTCAGTCCAATACACTGTACTTGCTGAAAACTGACGCCAATGCTATTTGCACTTTGTATGGCCAGAATAGCACAAGAGTGGTGTTCTTAGCCTGAATGAACCCTTACGGCTAGAACTTGAAACTGAACGTGATTCAACTCCGTTTAGGAAGTTTAATTGAACCCTAGTGTGCCATGCAAGAGAAACACTGTGCTTTTGAGAAACGGGCATTCTTGCACTCTACTGTGTTTCCTATAGGGCCATTACAGTGAGCTAGCTCGGAACAAAAGAACTGTGCTTCCTACACAAACGAGGCATATCTAGTTCAACTAAGTATTGGAAACTAAGCAAAATAGGATCTTCTCTTCAGTCCAATACACTGTACTCGCTGAGAAGAGACTCGAATGCTATTTGCACTGTGTGATGGCCAGAATAGCACAAGAGTGGTGTTCTTAGCCTGAATGAACCCTTGCTGCTAGAACTTGAAACTGTACGTGATTCAACTCCGTTTGGGAAGTTTAATTTAACCCAGTGTGCCATGCAAGAGAAACACTCTGCTTTTGAGAAACGGGCATTCTTGCACTCTACTGTGTTTCCAAAAGGGCCATTACAGTGAGCTCGCTCAGAACAAAAGAACTGTTCTTCCTACCAAACGGGGCATAACAGGTTAAAATCAGTAGTGGTAACTAAGTAAAACACTAGCTTCTCTTCAGTCCAATACACTGTACTTGCTTCGAGCAGACACGAATGCTATTTACATTGTGTGTGGCCAGAATAGCACAAGAGTGTTGTTCTTATCCTGAATAAATGTTGCTGCGAAAAATTGAAACTGAATATGATTCAACTCCCTTTAGGAAGTTTAATTAAACCCTAGTTTACCATACAAGAAAAACACTCTGCTTTTGAGAAAAGGGCATTCTTCCACTCTAAAGTTTTTCCAATAGTGCCAGTACAGTGAGCTAGCTCAGAACAAAAGCACTGTGCTTCCTACACAAACGGGGCATATCTAGTTCAACTCAGTATTGGAAACTAGGTAAAACAGGAGCTTCTCTTCAGTCCAATACACTGTACAAGCTGGAAACAGACGCGAATGCTATTTGCACTGTGTATGGCCAGAATAGCACAAGAGTGGTGTTCTTAGCCTGAATGAACCCTTGCTGCTAGGACTTGAAACTAAACGTGATTCAACTCCGTTTAGGAAGTTTAATTGAACCCAAGTGTGCCATGCAAGAGAAACAATCTGCTTTTGAGAAACGGTAAACTTGCACTCTACTGTGTTTCAAATAGGGCCAGTACAGTGAGCTAGCTCAGAACAAAAAACTGTGCTTTCTACACAAATGGGCCATATCTAGATCAACTCAGTTTGGAAATAATGTAAAACAGGAGCTTCTCTTCAGTCCAATACACTGTACTCGCTGGGAACAGACGCGAATGCTATTTGCACTGTGTGTGGCCAGAATAGGACAAGAGTGTTGTTCTTAGCCTGAATGAAACCTTGCTGCTAGAACTTGAAACTGAACGATATTCACTCCGTTTAGGAAGTTTAATTGAACCCAGTGTGCCATGCAAGAGAAAAACTCTGCTTTTGAGAAACGGTATTCTTGCACTCTACTGTGTTTCCTATAGGGCCAGTACAGTGAGGTAGCTCAGAACAAAAGAACTGTGCTTCATACACAAACGGGGCATGTCTAGTTCAACTCATTATTGGAAACTAAGTAAAACAGTAGCTTCTTTTCAGTCGAATACACTGTAGTAGTGGGAACAGAGGCTAATGCTATTTGCACTGTGTACCTCCAGAATAACACAAGAGTGGTGTTCCTAGCCTGAATGAACCCTTGCTGCTAGAACTTGAAACTGACCGTGATTGAACTCTGTTTAGTAATTTTAATTGAGCCCTAGTGTGCCATGCAAGAGAAACACTCTGCTTTTGAGATACGGGCATGCTTGCACTCTACTGTGTTTCCTATAGGGCCAGTACAGTGAGCTACCTCAGAACAAAAGAGTTGTGCTTGCTACACAAACGGGGCATATCTAGTTCAACTCATTATTGGAAACTAAGTAAAACAGGAGCTTCTGTTCAGTCCAATACACTGTACTCGCTGTGAACAGACGCGAATGCTATTTGCACTGTGTATGGCCAGAATAGCACATGAGTGTTGTTCTTACCCTGAATGAACCCTTGCTTCTAGAACTTGAAACTGAACGTGATTCAACTCTGTTTAGAAAGTTTAATTGAACCCTAGTGTGCCATGCAAGAGAAACACTCTGCTTTTGAGAAACGGGCATTCTTGCACTCAACTGTGTTTCCTATAGAGCCAGTACAGTGAGCCAGCTCAGAACAAAAGAACTGTGCTTCCTACACAAAAAGGGTTTATCTACTTCAACTCAGTATTAGAAACCAGGTGAAATAGGAGCTTCTTGTCAGTCCAGTACACTGCACTCGCTTAGAACTGACACGTTGATATTTGATCTTTGTATGGCCAGAAGAGCACAAGAGTGGTGTTCTTAGACTGAATGAACCCTTGCTGCTAGAACTTGAAACTGACCGCGATTCAACTCCGTTTAGGAAGTTTAATTGAAACCTAGTGGTCCATGCAAGACAAACACTGTGCTTCTGAGAAACTTGCATTCTTGCACTCTACTGTGTTTCCTATAAGGCCAGTCCAGTGAGTTAGCTCAGAACAAATGAACTGTGCTTCCTACACAAATGGGGCATATCTAGTTCAACTCAGTATTGGAAACTAAGTAAAACAGGAGCTTCTCTTCAGTCCAATACACTGTACTTGCTGAGAACAGATGTGAATGCTATTTGCACTGTGTATGGCCAGAATAGCACAAGAGTGGTGTTCTTTTCCTGAATGAACTCTTGCTACTAGATCTTGGAACTGAACGTGATTCAACTCTGTGTAGGAAGTTTAATTGAACCCTAGTGTGCCATGCAAGAGAAACATTCTCCTTTTAAAAAATGGGTATTCTTGCACTCCACTGTGTTTCCTAAAGAGCCAGTACAGTGAGCTAGCTCAGAACAAAAGAACTGTGCTTCCTACAGAAAAGGGCATATCTAGTTCAACTCAGTATTTGAAACTAAGTAAAACAGGAGCTTCTCTTCAATCCAATACACTGTAGTTGCTGAGAACAGAGGCGAATGCTATTTGCACTGTGTAACACCAGAATAACACAAGAGTGATGTTCTTAGCCTGAAGGAACCCTTGCTGCTAAACTTGAAACTGAACGTGATTGAACTCTGTTTCGTAATTTTAATTGAACCCTAGTGTGCCATGCAAGAGAAACACTCTGCTTTTGAGATACGGGCATTCTTGCACTCTACTGTGTTTCCTATAGGGCCAGTACAGTGAGCTAGCTCAGAACAAAAGAACTGTGCTTCCTACACAAACGGGGCATATCTAGTTCAACTCATTATTGGAAACTAAGTAAAACAGGAGCTTCTCTTCAGTGCAATACACTGTACTCGCTGGGAACAGACGTGAATGCTATTTGCACTGTATATGGCCACAATAGCACAAGGGTTGTATTCTTAGCCTGAATGAACCCTTGCTGCTAGATCTTCAAACGGAACATAATTCAACTCCGTTTAGGAAGTTTAAAATGAACCCTAGTGGGCCATGCAAGAAAAACACTGTGCTTCTTAGAAACTTGCATTCTTGCACTCTACAGTGTTTCCTAAAGTGCCAGTACAGTGAGCTAGCTCAGAACAAAAGAACTGTGCTTCCTACACAAATGGGTCATATCTAGTTCAACTCAGTATTAGAAATTAAGTAAAACAGGAGCTTCTATTCTGTCCAATACACTGTACTCTCTGGGATCAGACTCGAATGCTATTTGCACTGTGTATGGCCAGAATAGCACAAGAGTGGTGTTCTTAGCCTGAATGAACCCTTGCTGCTATATCTTGAAACTGAACGTGATTCAACTCTGTTTAGGAAGTTTAATTGAACCCTAGTGTGCCATGCAAGAGAAACACTCTGCTTTTGAGATACGGGCATTCTTGCACTCTACTGTGTTTCCTACAGGGCCAGTACAGTGAGCTAGCTCAGAACAAAAGAACTGTGCTTCGTACACAAAAGGGGCATATCTAGTTCAACTCATTATTGGAAACTAAGTAAAACAGGAGCTTCTCTTCAGGGGAAAACACTGTACTCGCTGGCAACAGACGTGAATGCTATTTGCACTGTGTATGGCCACAATAGCACAAGGGTTGTGTTCTTAGCCTGAATGAACCCTTGCTGCTAGAACTTGAAACTGTACGTGATTCAACTACGTTTAAGAATTTTTATTTAACCCTATTGTGCCATGCAAGAGAAACACTCTGCTTTTGAGATACGGGCATTCTTGCACTCTACAGTGTTTCCTATAGGGCCAGTACAGTGAGCTATCTAAGAACAAAATATCTGTACTTCCTTCACAAACATGGCTTATCTAGTTCAGCTAAGTATTGGAAACTAAGTGAAATAGGAGCTTCTCTTCAGTCCTAAACACTGTACTCGCTGAGAACTGACACGATGCTATTTGCACTTTGAATGGCCAGAAGAGCACAAGAGTGGTGTTCTTAGACTGAATGAACCCTTGCTGCTAGAACTTGAAACTGAACGTGATTCAACTCCGTTTAGGAAGTTTAATAGAACCCAGTGTGCCATGCAAGAAAAACACTCTGCTTTTGAGCAACGGGCATTCTTTCACTCTACTGTGTTTCCTATTGGGCCAGTACAGTGAGACAGTTCAGAACAAAAGAACTGTTCTTCCTACACAAATGGGCCACATCTAGTTCAACACAGTATTGGAAACTAAGTAAAACAGGAACTTCTCTTCAGTGCAATACACTGTACTCGCTGGGTCAGACGCGCATGCTATTTGCACTGGGTATGTCCAGAATAACACAAGAGTGGTGTTCTTAACCTGAATGAACCCTTGCTGCTAGAACTTGAAACTGAACGTTCTTCAACTCCGTTTAGGAAGTTTAATTGAACCCTAATGTGCCATGCAAGAGAAACACTCTGTTTTTGAAAACCCGGCATTCTTGCACTCTACTGTGTTTCCTATAGGGCCAGTACAGTGAGCTAGCTCAGAACAAAAGAACTGTGCTTCCTACACAAACGGGGCATATCTAGTTCAACTCATTATTGGAAACTAAGTAAAACAGGAGCTTCTCTTCAGTGCAATACACTGTACTCGCTGGGAACAGACGTGAATGCTATTTGCACTGTATATGGCCACAATAGCACAAGGGTTGTATTCTTAGCCTGAATGAACCCTTGCTGCTAGAACTTCAAACGGAACATAATTCAACTCCGTTTAGGAAGTTTAAAATGAACCCTAGTGGGCCATGCAAGAAAAACACTGTGCTTCTTAGAAACTTGCATTCTTGCACTCTACAGTGTTTCCTAAAGTGCCAGTACAGTGAGCTAGCTCAGAACAAAAGAACTGTGCTTCCTACACAAATGGGTCATATCTAGTTCAACTCAGTATTAGAAACTAAGTAAAACAGGAGCTTCTCTTCTGTCCAATACACTGTACTCTCTGGGATCAGAATCGAATGCTATTTGCACTGTGTATGGCCAGAATAGCACAAGAGTGGTGTTTTAGCCTGAATGAACCCTTGCTGCTATATCTTGAAACTGAACGTGATTCAACTCTGTTTAGGAAGTTTAATTGAACCCTAGTGTGCCATGCAAGAGAAACACTCTGCTTTTGAGATACGGGCATTCTTGCACTCTACTGTGTTTCCTACAGGGCCAGTACAGTGAGCTAGCTCAGAACAAAAGAACTGTGCTTCGTACACAAAAGGGGCATATCTAGTTCAACTCATTATTGGAAACTAAGTAAAACAGGAGCTTCTCTTCAGGGGAAAACACTGTACTCGCTGGCAACAGACGTGAATGCTATTTGCACTGTGTATGGCCACAATAGCACAAGGGTTGTGTTCTTAGCCTGAATGAACCCTTGCTGCTAGAACTTGAAACTGTACGTGATTCAACTACGTTTAAGAATTTTTATTTAACCCTAGTGTGCCATGCAAGAGAAACACTCTGCTTTTGAGATACGGGCATTCTTGCACTCTACAGTGTTTCCTATAGGGCCAGTACAGTGAGCTATCTAAGAACAAAATATCTGTACTTCCTTCACAAACATGGCTTATCTAGTTCAGCTCAGTATTGGAAACTAAGTGAAATAGGAGCTTCTCTTCAGTCCTAAACACTGTACTCGCTGAGAACTGACACGATGCTATTTGCACTTTGAATGGCCAGAAGAGCACAAGAGTGGTGTTCTTAGACTGAATGAACCCTTGCTGCTAGAACTTGAAACTGAACGTGATTCAACTCCGTTTAGGAAGTTTAATAGAACCCAGTGTGCCATGCAAGAAAAACACTCTGCTTTTGAGCAACGGGCATTCTTGCACTCTACTGTGTTTCCTATTGGGCCAGTACAGTGAGACAGTTCAGAAGAAAAGAACTGTTCTTCCTACACAAATGGGCCACATCTAGTTCAACACAGTATTGGAAACTAAGTAAAACAGGAACTTCTCTTCAGTGCAATACACTGTACTCGCTGGGTCAGACGCGCATGCTATTTGCACTGGGTATGTCCAGAATAACACAAGAGTGGTGTTCTTAACCTGAATGAACCCTTGCTGCTAGAACTTGAAACTGAACGTGCTTCAACTCCGTTTAGGAAGTTTAATTGAACCCTAATGTGCCATGCAAGAGAAACACTCTGTTTTTGAGAACCCGGCATTCTTGCACTCTACTGTGTTTCCTATAGGGCCAGTACAGTGAGCTAGCTCAGACAAAAGAACTGTGCTTCCTACACAAACGGGGCATATCTAGATCAACTCAGTATTGGAAACAAAGTAAAACAGGAGCTTCTCTTCATTCCAATACACTGTATTCTCTTGGAACGGACACAAATGCTATTTGTACTGTGTATGGCCAGAATAGCACAAGAGTGGTGTTCTTAGCCTGAATGAACCCTTGCTTCTAGAACTTGAAACTGAACGTGATTCAAATACGTTTAGGAAGTTTAATTGAACCCAGTGTGCCATGCAAGAGAAACACTCTGCTTTTGAGAAATGGGCATTCTTGCACTCAACTGTGTTTCCTATAGGGCCAGTACAGTGAGCTAGCTCAGAACCAAAGAACTGTGCTTCCTACACAAACAGGGCTTATCCAGTTCAACTCAGTATTGGAAACTAGGTGAAATGGGAGGTTCTCGTCAGTCCAATACACTGTACTTGCTGAAAACTGACGCCAATGCTATTTGCACTTTGTATGGCCAGAATAGCACAAGAGTGGTGTTCTTAGCCTGAATGAACCCTTACGGCTAGAACTTGAAACTGAACGTGATTCAACTCCGTTTAGGAAGTTTAATTGAACCCTAGTGTGCCATGCAAGAGAAACACTGTGCTTTTGAGAAACGGGCATTCTTGCACTCTACTGTGTTTCCTATAGGGCCATTACAGTGAGCTAGCTCGGAACAAAAGAACTGTGCTTCCTACACAAACGAGGCATATCTAGTTCAACTAAGTATTGGAAACTAAGCAAAATAGGATCTTCTCTTCAGTCCAATACACTGTACTCGCTGAGAAGAGACTCGAATGCTATTTGCACTGTGTGATGGCCAGAATAGCACAAGAGTGGTGTTCTTAGCCTGAATGAACCCTTGCTGCTAGAACTTGAAACTGTACGTGATTCAACTCCGTTTGGGAAGTTTAATTTAACCCAGTGTGCCATGCAAGAGAAACACTCTGCTTTTGAGAAACGGGCATTCTTGCACTCTACTGTGTTTCCAAAAGGGCCATTACAGTGAGCTAGCTCAGAACAAAAGAACTGTTCTTCCTACCAAACGGGGCATAACAGGTTAAAATCAGTAGTGGTAACTAAGTAAAACACTAGCTTCTCTTCAGTCCAATACACTGTACTTGCTTCGAGCAGACACGAATGCTATTTACATTGTGTGTGGCCAGAATAGCACAAGAGTGTTGTTCTTATCCTGAATAAATGTTGCTGCGAAAAATTGAAACTGAATATGATTCAACTCCCTTTAGGAAGTTTAATTAAACCCTAGTTTACCATACAAGAAAAACACTCTGCTTTTGAGAAAAGGGCATTCTTCCACTCTAAAGTTTTTCCAATAGTGCCAGTACAGTGAGCTAGCTCAGAACAAAAGCACTGTGCTTCCTACACAAACGGGGCATATCTAGTTCAACTCAGTATTGGAAACTAGGTAAAACAGGAGCTTCTCTTCAGTCCAATACACTGTACAAGCTGGAAACAGACGCGAATGCTATTTGCACTGTGTATGGCCAGAATAGCACAAGAGTGGTGTTCTTAGCCTGAATGAACCCTTGCTGCTAGGACTTGAAACTAAACGTGATTCAACTCCGTTTAGGAAGTTTAATTGAACCCAAGTGTGCCATGCAAGAGAAACAATCTGCTTTTGAGAAACGGTAAACTTGCACTCTACTGTGTTTCAAATAGGGCCAGTACAGTGAGCTAGCTCAGAACAAAAAACTGTGCTTTCTACACAAATGGGCCATATCTAGATCAACTCAGTTTGGAAATAATGTAAAACAGGAGCTTCTCTTCAGTCCAATACACTGTACTCGCTGGGAACAGACGCGAATGCTATTTGCACTGTGTGTGGCCAGAATAGGACAAGAGTGTTGTTCTTAGCCTGAATGAAACCTTGCTGCTAGAACTTGAAACTGAACGATATTCACTCCGTTTAGGAAGTTTAATTGAACCCAGTGTGCCATGCAAGAGAAAAACTCTGCTTTTGAGAAACGGTATTCTTGCACTCTACTGTGTTTCCTATAGGGCCAGTACAGTGAGGTAGCTCAGAACAAAAGAACTGTGCTTCATACACAAACGGGGCATGTCTAGTTCAACTCATTATTGGAAACTAAGTAAAACAGGAGCTTCTTTTCAGTCGAATACACTGTAGTAGTGGGAACAGAGGCTAATGCTATTTGCACTGTGTACCTCCAGAATAACACAAGAGTGGTGTTCCTAGCCTGAATGAACCCTTGCTGCTAGAACTTGAAACTGAACGTGATTGAACTCTGTTTAGTAATTTTAATTGAGCCCTAGTGTGCCATGCAAGAGAAACACTCTGCTTTTGAGATACGGGCATGCTTGCACTCTACTGTGTTTCCTATAGGGCCAGTACAGTGAGCTACCTCAGAACAAAAGAGTTGTGCTTGCTACACAAACGGGGCATATCTAGTTCAACTCATTATTGGAAACTAAGTAAAACAGGAGCTTCTGTTCAGTCCAATACACTGTACTCGCTGTGAACAGACGCGAATGCTATTTGCACTGTGTATGGCCAGAATAGCACATGAGTGTTGTTCTTACCCTGAATGAACCCTTGCTTCTAGAACTTGAAACTGAACGTGATTCAACTCTGTTTAGAAAGTTTAATTGAACCCTAGTGTGCCATGCAAGAGAAACACTCTGCTTTTGAGAAACGGGCATTCTTGCACTCAACTGTGTTTCCTATAGAGCCAGTACAGTGAGCCAGCTCAGAACAAAAGAACTGTGCTTCCTACACAAAAAGGGTTTATCTACTTCAACTCAGTATTAGAAACCAGGTGAAATAGGAGCTTCTTGTCAGTCCAGTACACTGCACTCGCTTAGAACTGACACGTTGATATTTGATCTTTGTATGGCCAGAAGAGCACAAGAGTGGTGTTCTTAGACTGAATGAACCCTTGCTGCTAGAACTTGAAACTGACCGCGATTCAACTCCGTTTAGGAAGTTTAATTGAAACCTAGTGGTCCATGCAAGACAAACACTGTGCTTCTGAGAAACTTGCATTCTTGCACTCTACTGTGTTTCCTATAAGGCCAGTCCAGTGAGTTAGCTCAGAACAAATGAACTGTGCTTCCTACACAAATGGGGCATATCTAGTTCAACTCAGTATTGGAAACTAAGTAAAACAGGAGCTTCTCTTCAGTCCAATACACTGTACTTGCTGAGAACAGATGTGAATGCTATTTGCACTGTGTATGGCCAGAATAGCACAAGAGTGGTGTTCTTTTCCTGAATGAACTCTTGCTACTAGATCTTGAAACTGAACGTGATTCAACTCTGTGTAGGAAGTTTAATTGAACCCTAGTGTGCCATGCAAGAGAAACATTCTCCTTTTAAAAAATGGGTATTCTTGCACTCCACTGTGTTTCCTAAAGAGCCAGTACAGTGAGCTAGCTCAGAACAAAAGAACTGTGCTTCCTACAGAAAAGGGCATATCTAGTTCAACTCAGTATTTGAAACTAAGTAAAACAGGAGCTTCTCTTCAATCCAATACACTGTAGTTGCTGAGAACAGAGGCGAATGCTATTTGCACTGTGTAACACCAGAATAACACAAGAGTGATGTTCTTAGCCTGAATGAACCCTTGCTGCTAAACTTGAAACTGAACGTGATTGAACTCTGTTTCGTAATTTTAATTGAACCCTAGTGTGCCATGCAAGAGAAACACTCTGCTTTTGAGATACGGGCATTCTTGCACTCTACTGTGTTTCCTATAGGGCCAGTACAGTGAGCTAGCTCAGAACAAAAGAACTGTGCTTCCTACACAAACGGGGCATATCTAGTTCAACTCATTATTGGAAACTAAGTAAAACAGGAGCTTCTCTTCAGTGCAATACACTGTACTCGCTGGGAACAGACGTGAATGCTATTTGCACTGTATATGGCCACAATAGCACAAGGGTTGTATTCTTAGCCTGAATGAACCCTTGCTGCTAGAACTTCAAACGGAACATAATTCAACTCCGTTTAGGAAGTTTAAAATGAACCCTAGTGGGCCATGCAAGAAAAACACTGTGCTTCTTAGAAACTTGCATTCTTGCACTCTACAGTGTTTCCTAAAGTGCCAGTACAGTGAGCTAGCTCAGAACAAAAGAACTGTGCTTCCTACACAAATGGGTCATATCTAGTTCAACTCAGTATTAGAAATTAAGTAAAACAGGAGCTTCTCTTCTGTCCAATACACTGTACTCTCTGGGATCAGACTCGAATGCTATTTGCACTGTGTATGGCCAGAATAGCACAAGAGTGGTGTTCTTAGCCTGAATGAACCCTTGCTGCTATATCTTGAAACTGAACGTGATTCAACTCTGTTTAGGAAGTTTAATTGAACCCTAGTGTGCCATGCAAGAGAAACACTCTGCTTTTGAGATACGGGCATTCTTGCACTCTACTGTGTTTCCTACAGGGCCAGTACAGTGAGCTAGCTCAGAACAAAAGAACTGTGCTTCGTACACAAAAGGGGCATATCTAGTTCAACTCATTATTGGAAACTAAGTAAAACAGGAGCTTCTCTTCAGGGGAAAACACTGTACTCGCTGGCAACAGACGTGAATGCTATTTGCACTGTGTATGGCCACAATAGCACAAGGGTTGTGTTCTTAGCCTGAATGAACCCTTGCTGCTAGAACTTGAAACTGTACGTGATTCAACTACGTTTAAGAATTTTTATTTAACCCTAGTGTGCCATGCAAGAGAAACACTCTGCTTTTGAGATACGGGCATTCTTGCACTCTACAGTGTTTCCTATAGGGCCAGTACAGTGAGCTATCTAAGAACAAAATATCTGTACTTCCTTCACAAACATGGCTTATCTAGTTCAGCTCAGTATTGGAAACTAAGTGAAATAGGAGCTTCTCTTCAGTCCTAAACACTGTACTCGCTGAGAACTGACACGATGCTATTTGCACTTTGAATGGCCAGAAGAGCACAAGAGTGGTGTTCTTAGACTGAATGAACCCTTGCTGCTAGAACTTGAAACTGAACGTGATTCAACTCCGTTTAGGAAGTTTAATAGAACCCAGTGTGCCATGCAAGAAAAACACTCTGCTTTTGAGCAACGGGCATTCTTGCACTCTACTGTGTTTCCTATTGGGCCAGTACAGTGAGACAGTTCAGAACAAAAGAACTGTTCTTCCTACACAAATGGGCCACATCTAGTTCAACACAGTATTGGAAACTAAGTAAAACAGGAACTTCTCTTCAGTGCAATACACTGTACTCGCTGGGTCAGACGCGCATGCTATTTGCACTGGGTATGTCCAGAATAACACAAGAGTGGTGTTCTTAACCTGAATGAACCCTTGCTGCTAGAACTTGAAACTGAACGTGCTTCAACTCCGTTTAGGAAGTTTAATTGAACCCTAATGTGCCATGCAAGAGAAACACTCTGTTTTTGAGAACCCGGCATTCTTGCACTCTACTGTGTTTCCTATAGGGCCAGTAGAGTGAGCTAGCTCAGACAAAAGAACTGTGCTTCCTACACAAACGGGGCATATCTAGATCAACTCAGTATTGGAAACAAAGTAAAACAGGAGCTTCTCTTCATTCCAATACACTGTATTCTCTTGGAACAGACGCGAATGCTATTTGTACTGTGTATGGCCAGAATAGCACATGAGTGTTGTTCTTACCCTGAATGAACCCTTGCTTCTAGAACTTGAAACTGAACGTGATTCAACTCTGTTTAGAAAGTTTAATTGAACCCTAGTGTGCCATGCAAGAGAAACACTCTGCTTTTGAGAAACGGGCATTCTTGCACTCAACTGTGTTTCCTATAGAGCCAGTACAGTGAGCCAGCTCAGAACAAAAGAACTGTGCTTCCTACACAAAAAGGGTTTATCTACTTCAACTCAGTATTAGAAACCAGGTGAAATAGGAGCTTCTTGTCAGTCCAGTACACTGCACTCGCTTAGAACTGACACGTTGATATTTGATCTTTGTATGGCCAGAAGAGCACAAGAGTGGTGTTCTTAGACTGAATGAACCCTTGCTGCTAGAACTTGAAACTGACCGCGATTCAACTCCGTTTAGGAAGTTTAATTGAAACCTAGTGGTCCATGCAAGACAAACACTGTGCTTCTGAGAAACTTGCATTCTTGCACTCTACTGTGTTTCCTATAAGGCCAGTCCAGTGAGTTAGCTCAGAACAAATGAACTGTGCTTCCTACACAAATGGGGCATATCTAGTTCAACTCAGTATTGGAAACTAAGTAAAACAGGAGCTTCTCTTCAGTCCAATACACTGTACTTGCTGAGAACAGATGTGAATGCTATTTGCACTGTGTATGGCCAGAATAGCACAAGAGTGGTGTTCTTTTCCTGAATGAACTCTTGCTACTAGATCTTGAAACTGAACGTGATTCAACTCTGTGTAGGAAGTTTAATTGAACCCTAGTGTGCCATGCAAGAGAAACATTCTCCTTTTAAAAAATGGGTATTCTTGCACTCCACTGTGTTTCCTAAAGAGCCAGTACAGTGAGCTAGCTCAGAACAAAAGAACTGTGCTTCCTACAGAAAAGGGCATATCTAGTTCAACTCAGTATTTGAAACTAAGTAAAACAGGAGCTTCTCTTCAATCCAATACACTGTAGTTGCTGAGAACAGAGGCGAATGCTATTTGCACTGTGTAACACCAGAATAACACAAGAGTGATGTTCTTAGCCTGAATGAACCCTTGCTGCTAAACTTGAAACTGAACGTGATTGAACTCTGTTTCGTAATTTTAATTGAACCCTAGTGTGCCATGCAAGAGAAACACTCTGCTTTTGAGATACGGGCATTCTTGCACTCTACTGTGTTTCCTATAGGGCCAGTACAGTGAGCTAGCTCAGAACAAAAGAACTGTGCTTCCTACACAAACGGGGCATATCTAGTTCAACTCATTATTGGAAACTAAGTAAAACAGGAGCTTCTCTTCAGTGCAATACACTGTACTCGCTGGGAACAGACGTGAATGCTATTTGCACTGTATATGGCCACAATAGCACAAGGGTTGTATTCTTAGCCTGAATGAACCCTTGCTGCTAGAACTTCAAACGGAACATAATTCAACTCCGTTTAGGAAGTTTAAAATGAACCCTAGTGGGCCATGCAAGAAAAACACTGTGCTTCTTAGAAACTTGCATTCTTGCACTCTACAGTGTTTCCTAAAGTGCCAGTACAGTGAGCTAGCTCAGAACAAAAGAACTGTGCTTCCTACACAAATGGGTCATATCTAGTTCAACTCAGTATTAGAAATTAAGTAAAACAGGAGCTTCTCTTCTGTCCAATACACTGTACTCTCTGGGATCAGACTCGAATGCTATTTGCACTGTGTATGGCCAGAATAGCACAAGAGTGGTGTTCTTAGCCTGAATGAACCCTTGCTGCTATATCTTGAAACTGAACGTGATTCAACTCTGTTTAGGAAGTTTAATTGAACCCTAGTGTGCCATGCAAGAGAAACACTCTGCTTTTGAGATACGGGCATTCTTGCACTCTACTGTGTTTCCTACAGGGCCAGTACAGTGAGCTAGCTCAGAACAAAAGAACTGTGCTTCGTACACAAAAGGGGCATATCTAGTTCAACTCATTATTGGAAACTAAGTAAAACAGGAGCTTCTCTTCAGGGGAAAACACTGTACTCGCTGGCAACAGACGTGAATGCTATTTGCACTGTGTATGGCCACAATAGCACAAGGGTTGTGTTCTTAGCCTGAATGAACCCTTGCTGCTAGAACTTGAAACTGTACGTGATTCAACTACGTTTAAGAATTTTTATTTAACCCTAGTGTGCCATGCAAGAGAAACACTCTGCTTTTGAGATACGGGCATTCTTGCACTCTACAGTGTTTCCTATAGGGCCAGTACAGTGAGCTATCTAAGAACAAAATATCTGTACTTCCTTCACAAACATGGCTTATCTAGTTCAGCTCAGTATTGGAAACTAAGTGAAATAGGAGCTTCTCTTCAGTCCTAAACACTGTACTCGCTGAGAACTGACACGATGCTATTTGCACTTTGAATGGCCAGAAGAGCACAAGAGTGGTGTTCTTAGACTGAATGAACCCTTGCTGCTAGAACTTGAAACTGAACGTGATTCAACTCCGTTTAGGAAGTTTAATAGAACCCAGTGTGCCATGCAAGAAAAACACTCTGCTTTTGAGCAACGGGCATTCTTGCACTCTACTGTGTTTCCTATTGGGCCAGTACAGTGAGACAGTTCAGAACAAAAGAACTGTTCTTCCTACACAAATGGGCCACATCTAGTTCAACACAGTATTGGAAACTAAGTAAAACAGGAACTTCTCTTCAGTGCAATACACTGTACTCGCTGGGTCAGACGCGCATGCTATTTGCACTGGGTATGTCCAGAATAACACAAGAGTGGTGTTCTTAACCTGAATGAACCCTTGCTGCTAGAACTTGAAACTGAACGTGCTTCAACTCCGTTTAGGAAGTTTAATTGAACCCTAATGTGCCATGCAAGAGAAACACTCTGTTTTTGAGAACCCGGCATTCTTGCACTCTACTGTGTTTCCTATAGGGCCAGTAGAGTGAGCTAGCTCAGACAAAAGAACTGTGCTTCCTACACAAACGGGGCATATCTAGATCAACTCAGTATTGGAAACAAAGTAAAACAGGAGCTTCTCTTCATTCCAATACACTGTATTCTCTTGGAACAGACGCGAATGCTATTTGTACTGTGTATGGCCAGAATAGCACAAGAGTGGTGTTCTTAGCCTGAATGAACCCTTGCTTCTAGAACTTGAAACTGAACGTGATTCAAATACATTTATGAAGTTTAATTGAACCCAGTGTGCCATGCAAGAGAAACACTCTGCTTTTGAGAAATGGGCATTCTTGCACTCAACTGTGTTTCCTATAGGGCCAGTACAGTGAGCTAGCTCAGAACCAAAGAACTGTGCTTCCTACACAAACAGGGCTTATCCAGTTCAACTCAGTATTGGAAACTAGGTGAAATGGGAGCTTCTCGTCAGTCCAATACACTGTACTTGCTGAAAACTGACGCCAATGCTATTTGCACTTTGTATGGCCAGAATAGCACAAGAGTGGTGTTCTTAGCCTGAATGAACCCTTACGGCTAGAACTTGAAACTGAACGTGATTCAACTCCGTTTAGGAAGTTTAATTGAACCCTAGTGTGCCATGCAAGAGAAACACTGTGCTTTTGAGAAACGGGCATTCTTGCACTCTACTGTGTTTCCTATAGGGCCATTACAGTGAGCTAGCTCGGAACAAAAGAACTGTGCTTCCTACACAAACGGGGCATATCTAGTTCAACTAAGTATTGGAAACTAAGCAAAATAGGATCTTCTCTTCAGTCCAATACACTGTACTCGCAGAGAAGAGACTCGAATGCTATTTGCACTGTGTGATGGCCAGAATAGTACAAGAGTGGTGTTCTTAGCCTGAATGAACCCTTGCTGCTAGAACTTGAAACTGTACGTGATTCAACTCCGTTTGGGAAGTTTAATTTAACCCAGTGTGCCATGCAAGAGAAACACTCTGCTTTTGAGAAACGGGCATTCTTGCACTCTACAGTGTTTCCAAAAGGGCCATTACAGTGAGCTAGCTCAGAACAAAAGAACTGTTCTTCGTACCAAACGGGGCATAACAGGTTAAAATCAGTAGTGGTAACTAAGTAAAACACTAGCTTCTCTTCAGTCCAATACACTGTACTTGCTTCGAGCAGACACGAATGCTATTTACATTGTGTGTGGCCAGAATAGCACAAGAGTGTTGTTCTTATCCTGAATAAATGTTGCTGCGAAAAATTGAAACTGAATATGATTCAACTCCCTTTAGGAAGTATAATTAAACCCTAGTTTACCATACAAGAAAAACCCTCTGCTTTTGAGAAAAGGGCATTCTTCCACTCTAAAGTTTTTCCAATAGTGCCAGTACAGTGAGCTAGCTCAGAACAAAAGAACTGTGCTTCCTACACAAACGGGGCATATCTAGTTCAACTCAGTATTGGAAACTAGGTAAAACAGGAGCTTCTCTTCAGTCCAATACACTGTACAAGCTGGAAACAGACGCGAATGCTATTTGCACTGTGTATGGCCAGAATAGCACAAGAGTGGTGTTCTTAGCCTGAATGAACCCTTGCTGCTAGGACTTGAAACTAAACGTGATTCAACTCCGTTTAGGAAGTTTAATTGAACCCAAGTGTGCCATGCAAGAGAAACAATCTGCTTTTGAGAAACGGTAAACTTGCACTCTACTGTGTTTCAAATAGGGCCAGTACAGTGAGCTAGCTCAGAACAAAAAACTGTGCTTTCTACACAAATGGGCCATATCTAGATCAACTCAGTTTGGAAATAATGTAAAACAGGAGCTTCTCTTCAGTCCAATACACTGTACTCGCTGGGAACAGACGCGAATGCTATTTGCACTGTGTGTGGCCAGAATAGGACAAGAGTGTTGTTCTTAGCCTGAATGAAACCTTGCTGCTAGAACTTGAAACTGAACGATATTCACTCCGTTTAGGAAGTTTAATTGAACCCAGTGTGCCATGCAAGAGAAAAACTCTGCTTTTGAGAAACGGTATTCTTGCACTCTAATGTGTTTCCTATAGGGCCAGTACAGTGAGCTAGCTCAGCACAAAATAACTGTACTTGATAAACACACGGGGCATATCTAGTTCAACTCAGTATTGCAAACTAAGTAAAACAGGGGCTTCTCTTCAGTCCAATACACTGTATTTGCTGGGAACAGACGCGAAAGCTATTTGCACTGTGTATGGCAAGAAGAGCACAAGAGTGGTGTTCTTAGCCTGAATGAACCCTTGCTGCTAGAACTTGAAACTGAACGTGATTCAACTCCGTTTAGAAAGTTTAATTGAACCCAGTGTGCCATGCAAGAAAAACACTCTGCTTTTGAGAAACGGGCATTCTTGCACTCTAATGTGTTTCCTATGGGCAAATACAGTGAGCTAGCTCAGAACAAAAGAACTGTGCTTCCTAAACAAACAGGGGCTTATCTAGTTCAACTCAGTATTGGAAACTAAGTAAAAGAGGAGCTTCTCTTCAGTCCAATACACTGTACTCGTTGGGAACAGACGCGAATGCTATTTGCACTGTGTATGGCCAGAATAGCACAAGGGTGGTGTTCTTAGCCTGAATGAACCCTTGCTTCTAGAACTTGAAACTGAACGTGATTCAACTCCGTTTAGGAAGTTTAATTCAACCTAGTGGACCATGTAACAGAAACACTCTGCTTTTGAGAAACGGGCATTCTTGCACTCTACTGTGTTTCCTATAGGGCCAGTACAGTGAGCTAGCTCAGTACAAAAGAACTGTGCTTCCTACACAAATGGGCCACATCTAGTTCAACACAGTATTGGAAACTAAGTAAAACAGGAACTTCTCTTCAGTGCAAAACACTGTACTCATTGGGAACAGACGCGAATGCTATTAGCACTGTGTATGGCCAGAAGAGCACAAGAGTGGTGTTCTTAGCCTGAAGGAACATTTGATGCAAGAACTTGAAACTGAACGTGATTCAACTCTGGTTAGGAAGTTTAATTGAACTCTAGTGAGGCATGCAAGAGAAACACTCTGCTTTTGAGAAACGGGCATTCTTGCACTCTACTGTGTTTCCTATAGGGCCAGTACAGTGAGATAGCTCAGAACAAAAGAACTGTGCTTGCTACACAAACGGGGCATATCTAGTTCAACTCAGTATTGTAAACTAAGTAAAACAGGAGCTTCTCTTCAGTCCAATGCACTGTACTCGCTGGGAACAGACACGAATGCTATTTGCACTGGGTGTAGATAGAATAGCACAAGAGTTGTGTTCTTAGCCTGAAAAAACCCAAGCTATTAGAACTTGAAACTGAACGTGATTCAACTCCATTTAGGAAGTTTAATTGAACCCTAGTGGACCATGTAACAGAAACACTCTGCTTTTGAGAAACGGGCATTCTTGCACTCTACTGTGTTTCCTATAGGGCCAGTACAATGAGCTAGCTCAGAAAAAAAGAACTGTGCTTCCTACACAAACGGGCCATATCTAGTTCAACTCAGTATTGGAAACTAAGTAAAACAGGAGCTTCTATTCAGTCCAGACCACTGTACACGCTGGGAACAACGCGAATGCATTTGCACTGTGTATGTCCAGAATAGCACAAGAGTGTTGTTCTTAGCCTGAATGAACCCATGCTGCCAGAAATTGAAACTGAACGTGATTCAACTCTGTTTAGAAAGTTTAATTGAACCCTAGTGTGGCATGCAAGAGAAACACTCTGCTTTTGAGAAACAGGCATTCTTGCACTCTACTGTGTTTCCTATAGGGCCGGTAAGTGAGATAGCTCAGAACAAAAGAACAGTGCTTGCTACACAAACGGGGCATATCTAGTTCAACTCAGTATTGGAAACTAAGTAAAACAGGAGCTTCTCTTCATTCCAATACCCTGTACTCTCTTGGAACAGACACAAATGCTATTTGCACTGTGTATGGCCACAATAGCACAAGAGTGTTGTTCTTAGCCTGAATGAACCCTTGCTGCTAGAACTTGAAACTGAACGTGATTCAACTCCGTTTAGGAAGTTTAATTGAACCTAGTGTGCCATGCAAGAAAAACACTCTGCTTTTGAGAAACGGGCATTCTTGCACTCTACTGTGTTTCCTATAGGGCCAGTAGAGTGAGATACCTCAGAACAAAAGAACTGTGCTTCCTACACAAATGGGCCACATCTAGTTCAACACAGTATTGGAAACTAAGTGAAACAGGAACTTCTCTTCAGTGCAATAAACTGTACTCGCTGGGTCAGACGCGCATGCTATTTGCAGTGGGTATGTCCAGAATAGCACAAGAGTGGTGTTCTTAACCTGAATGAACCCTTGCTGCTAGAACTTGAAACTGAACGTGATTCAACTCCGTTTAAGAAGTTTAACTGAACCCTAGTGAGGCATGCAAGAGAAACACTCTGCTTTTGAGAAACGGGCATTCTTGCACTCTACTGTGTTTCCTATAGGGCCAGTACAGTGAGCTAGCTCAGACAAAAGAACTGTGCTTCCTACACAAACGGGGCATATCTAGTTCAACTGAGAATTGGAAACAAAGTAAAACAGGAGCTTCTCTTCATTCCAATACACTGTACTCTCTTGGAACGGACACAAATGCTATTTGTACTATGTATGGCCACAATAGCACAAGAGTGGTGTTCTTAGCCTGAATGAACCCTTGTTTCTTGAACTTGAAACTGAACGTGATTCAACTCCATTTAGGAAATTTAATTCAACCTAGTGGACCATGTAAGAGAAACACTCTGCTTTTGAAAAACGGCCATTCTTGCACTCTACTGTGTTTCTTATAGGGCCAGTACAGTGAGCTGGCTCAGAACAAAAGAACTGTGCTTGCTACACAAACGGGGCATATCTAGTTCAACTCAGTATTGTACACTAAGTAAAACAGGAGCTTCTCTTCAGTCCAATACACTGTACTCGCTTGGAACAGACGCGAATGCTATTTGTACTGGGTATACACAGAATAGCACAAGTATTGTGTTCTTAGCCTGAATGAACCCTTGCTAATAGAACTTAAAACTGAACGTGATTCAACTCCATTTAGGAAGTTTAATTGAACCCTAGTGGACCATGTACCAGAAACACTCTGCTTTTGAGAAACGGGCATTCTTGCACTCTACTGTGTTTCCTATAGGACCAGTAAAGTGAGGTAGCTCAAAACAAAAGAACTGTGCTTCCTATAGACACGGGGCATAACTAGATCAACTCAGTGTTGGAAACTAAGTAAAACAGGAGCTCCTCTTCAGTCCAATACACTGTAATTGCTGGGAACATATGCGAATGCTATTTGAACTGTGTATGGTCAGAAGAGCAAAACAGTGGTGTACTTACCCTGAATTAACACTTGCTGCTAGAACTTGAAATTGAATGTGATTCAACCTCGTTTAGGAAGTTTAATTGAACCCATTTGCCATACAAGAAAAACACTCTGCTTTTGAGAAAAGGGCATTCTTGCACTCTATTGTGTTTCCAATAGGTCCAGTACAGTGAGCTAGCTCAAAACAAAAGAACTGTGCTTCCTACACAAAAGGGGCATAGCTAGTTCAACTCAGTATTGGAAAATAAGTAAAACAGGAGCTTCTCTTCAGTCAAATACACTGTACTTGCTGGGAACAGACGCGAATGCAATTTGCACTGTGTATGGCCACAATAGCACAAGACTTTTGTTCCTACCAAGAATTAACACTTGCTGCTACAACTTGAATCTGAATATGATTCAACTCCGTTTAGGAAGTTTAATTGAAACATAGTTTCCCATACAAGAAAAACACTCTGCTTTTGAGAAAAGGGCTTTCTTGCATTCTATTGAGTTTCCTAAAGTCCAGTACAGTGAGCTAGCTCAAAACAAAGAACTGTGCTTCCTCCACAAAGGGGCATATCTAGTTCAACTCAGTATTGTAAACTAAGTAAAACAGGAGCTTCTCTTCAGTCCAATACAGTGTACTTGCAGAGAACAGAGGCGATTGCTATTTGCACTGTGTATGGCCAGAATCGCACAGCAGTGGTGTAATTACCCTGAATTAAGACAGGTGTACTTACCCTGAATTATACTAACTTGATCTTGCAATTGAAACTGAATGTGATTTAACTCCTCTTAGAAAGTTTAATTGAACCCTAGTTTGCCATACAAGAAAAACACTCTGCTTTTGAGAAAAGAGCATTCTTGCACTCTACTGTGTTTCCTATAGGACCCGTACATTGAGCTAGCTCAAAACAAAGAACTGGGCTTCCTCCACAAATGGGCATATGTAGTTCAACTCAGTATAGGAAACTACGTAAAACAGGAGCTTCTCTTCATTCCGATACACTGTACTTGCTGGGAACAGACGCGAATGCTACTTGCAGTGTGTATGGCCAGAAGAGCACAACAGTGGTGTACTTACCCTGAATTAACACTTGCTGCTAGCACTTGAAACTGAATGTGATTCAACTCAGTTTAGGAAGTTTAACTGAACCCTAGTTTGCCATACAAGAAAAACACTCTGCTTTTGAGAAAAGGCATTCTTGCACTCTACTGGGTTTCCTATAGGGCCAGTACAGTGACCCAACTCAAAGAAAAAGAACTATGCTTACTACACAAACAGGGCATATCTAGTTCAACTCAGTATTGGAAACTAAGTAAAATAGGAGCTTCTCTTCAGTCCAATACACTGTACTTGCTGGAAACAGACGTGAATGCTATTTGCACTGTGTATTGCCAGAATAGCACAAGAGTGGTGTACTTACTCTGAATTAACACTTGTTGCTAGCACTTGAAACTTAATGTGATTCAACTCCGTTTAGGAAGTTTAATTGAACCCTAGTTTGCCCTACAAGAAAAACACTCTGCTTTTGAGAAAAGGGCATTCTTGCACTCTACTGTTTTCTGATAGGGCCAGTACAGTGACCCAACACAAAACAAAAGAAATGTGCTTCCTACACAAACAGGGCATATGTAGTTCAACTCAGTATTGGAAACTAATTAAAAATGGAGCTTCTCTTCAGTCCAATACACTGTACTTGCTGGAAACAGACGTGAATGCTATTTGCACTGTGTATGGCCAGAATAGCACAAGAGTGGTGTTCTTACTCTGAATTAACACTTGCTGCTAGCACTTGAAACTGAATGTGATTCAACTCCTTTTAGGAAGTTAAATTGAACCCTAGTTTGCCATATAAGAAAAACACTCTGCTTTTGAGAAAAGGGCATTCTTGCACTCTACTGTGTTTCCTATAGGGCCAGCACAGTGAGGTAGTTCAAAACAAAAGAATTGTGCTTCCTATAGACACGGGGCATATCTAGATCAACTCAGTGTTGGAAACTAATTTAAACAGGAGCTCCTCTTCAGTCCAATACACTGTAATTGCTGGGAACATACGCGAATGCTACATGAACTGCATATGGACAGAAGAGCACAACAGTGATGTACTTACCCTGAATTAACACTTGCTGCTAGCACTTGAAATTGAATGTGATTCAACTCCTTTTAGGAAGTTTAATTGAACCCATTTGCCATACAAGAAAAACACTCTGCTTTTTAGAAAAGGGCATTCTTGCACTCTACTCTGTTTCCTATAGGGCCAGTACAGTGAGCTAGCTCAATAAAAAAAGAACTGTGCTTCCTCTACAAACTGGGCATATCTATTTCGCTCAATATTAGAAACTAAGTAAAACAGGAGCTTCAATTTACTCCAATACACTGTACTTGCTAGGAACAGACGCGAATGCTATTTGCACTGTGTATGGCCAGAATAGTACAAGAGTGGTGTTCTTACCCTAAATTAACACATACTGCTAGCGCTTGAAACTGAATGTGATTCAACTCCTTTTAGGAAGTTAAATTGAACCCTAGTTTGCCATATAAGAAAAACACTCTGCTTTTGAGAAAAGGGCATTCTTGCACTCTACTGTGTTTCCTATAGGGCCAGCACAGTGAGGTAGTTCAAAACAAAAGAATTGTGCTTCCTATAGACACGGGGCATATCTAGATCAACTCAGTGTTGGAAACTAATTTAAACAGGAGCTCCTCTTCAGTCCAATACACTGTAATTGCTGGGAACATACGCGAATGCTACATGAACTGCATATGGACAGAAGAGCACAACAGTGATGTACTTACCCTGAATTAACACTTGCTGCTAGCACTTGAAATTGAATGTGATTCAACTCCTTTTAGGAAGTTTAATTGAACCCATTTGCCATACAAGAAAAACACTCTGCTTTTTAGAAAAGGGCATTCTTGCACTCTACTCTGTTTCCTATAGGGCCAGTACAGTGAGCTAGCTCAATAAAAAAAGAACTGTGCTTCCTCTACAAACTGGGCATATCTATTTCGCTCAATATTAGAAACTAAGTAAAACAGGAGCTTCAATTTACTCCAATACACTGTACTTGCTAGGAACAGACGCGAATGCTATTTGCACTGTGTATGGCCAGAATAGTACAAGAGTGGTGTTCTTACCCTAAATTAACACATACTGCTAGCGCTTGAAACTGAATGTGATTCAACTCCATTTAGGAAGTTTAATTGAACCCTAGTTTGCCATACAAGGAAAACACTCTGATTTTAAGAAAAGGGCATTCAGGTAATCTACTGTGTTTCCTATAGGGCCAGTACAGTGAGCTAGCTCAAAACAAAATAACTGTGCTCCCTACACAAACGGGGCATATCGATTTCAACTCAGTATTGGAAACTAAGTGAAAAAGGAGCTTCTCTTCAGTCCAAAACACTGTACTCGCTGGGAACAGACTCAAATGCTATTTTACTAGGTACGGCCTGAATAGTACAAGAGTGGTGTTCTTACCTGAATTAACACTTGCTGCTAGCACTTGAAACTGAATTTGATTCAACTCCGTTTAGGAAATTTAATTGTACCCTACTTTGACATATAAGAAAAACACCTTGCTTTTGAGATACGGGCATTCTTGCACTCTACTGTGTTTCCTATAGGGCCAGTCTAGTGAGCTAGCTCAAAACAAAAGAACTGTGCTTACTCCACAAATGAGGCATATCTAGTTCAACTCAGTATTGGAAACTAAGTAAAACAGGAGTTTCTCTTCCGTCCAATAAACTTACTTGCTGGGAACAGTCTCGAATGCTATTTGCACTGTGTATGGCCACAATAGTACAAGACTGCTTCTTACCCTGAATTAACCCTTGCTGCTAGCACTTGAAACTGAATGTGATTCAACTAACTTTAGGAAGTGTAATTGAACCCTAGTTTCCCATACAAGAAAAAAACTCCTCTTATGCGAAAAGGGCATTCTTGCACACTACTGTGTTTCCTATAGGGCCACTACAGTGAGCTAGCTCAAAATAAAAGATCTGTGCCTCCTACACAAACGGGGAACATGTAGTTCAACTCAGTTTTGGAAACTAAGCAAAAAATAGGAGCTTCTCTTCAGTCCATTACACTTACCTGCTGGGAACAGTCGTGAATGCTATTTGCACTTGCTGCTAGCACTTGAAACTGAATGTGATTCAACTCCGTTTAGGAAGTTTAATTGAACCCAAGTTTGCGGTACAAGAAAAACACACTCCTTTTGCGAAAAGGGCATTCTTGCACTCTAGCCTCTTTCCAATAGGGCCATTACAGTGAGCTAGCTCAAAACAAAAGAACTGTGTTTCCTACACAAACCGGGCATATCTAGTTCAACTCAGTATACGAAATTAAGTAAAACAAGAGCTTATCTTCAGTCCAATACACTTACTTGCTGTGAACAGACACGAATGATATCTGAACTGTGTATGGCCAGAATAGCACAAGAGTGGTGTTCCTACCCTAAATTAATACTTGCTGCTAGCACTTGAAATTGAATGTGATTCAACTCCTTTTCGGAAGTTTAATCGAACCCTAGTTTGCCATACAAGAAAAACACTCTGCTTTTGAGAAAAGGGCATTCTTGCAGTTTAATGTGTTTCCTATAGGGCCAGTACAGTGAGCTAGCTCAAAAGAAAAGATCTATGCTTCCTACACAAACGGGGCATATCTAGTTCAACTAAGTTTTGGAAACTAAGTAAAACAGGAGCTCCTCTTCAGTCCAATACTCTGTACTGGCTGGGAACAGACTCGAAATCTATTTGCACTGTTTATGGCCAGAATAGCACAAAAGTTGTGTTCTTCGCCTGAATTAACACTTGCTGCTAGAATTTGAAACTGAATGTGATTAAACTCCGTTTAGGAAGTTTAAATGATCCCTAGTTTGCCATACAAGAAAAACACTCTGCTTTTGAGAAAAGGACATTCTTGCACTCTACTGTGTTTCCTATAAGGCTAGTATGGTGAGCTAGCTCAAAACAAAAGAACTGTGCTTCCTACACAAACGGGGCATATCAAGTTCAACTCAGTATTGGAAACAAAGTAAAAAAGGAGCTTCTCTTCAGTCCAATACACTGTAATTGCTGGTAACAGACTCAAATTCTATTTGCACTGTGTATGGCCAGAATAGCACAACAGTGGTGTACTTACCCTGAATTGACACTTGCTGTAGCACTTGATACTGAATGTGATTCAACTCCGTTTAGGGAGTTTAATTATGCCTAGTTTGCCATACAAAATAACACTCTGCTTTTGAGAAAATGGCATTCTTGCACTCTACTGTGTTTCCGGAAGGGCCAGTAGAGTGAGCTAGCTCAAGACTAAAGAACTGTGCTTCCTACCCAAATGGGGCATATATAGTTCAACTCAGTTTTGGAAACTAAGGAAAACAGGATCTTCTCTTATGTCCAATACACTGTACTTGCTGGGAACAGGCACGAATGCTATTTGCAATGTGTATGGCCAGAGTAGCACAAGAATGGTGTTCTTACCCTGAATTAACACTTGCTGCTAGCACTTGAAACTGAATGTGATTCAACTCGTTTAAGGCAGTTTAATTGAACCCTAGATTGCCATTCAAGAAAAACAATCCGCTTTTGAGAAAAGGGCATTCTTTCACTCTACTGTGTTTCCTATAGGGCCAGTACAGTGAGCTAGCTCATAACAAAAGAACTGTACTTCCTACACAAACGGGGCATATCGAGTTCAACTCAGTATTGGAAATTAAGTAAAACAGGAGCTTCTCTTCAGTCCAATACACTGTACTTGCTGGGAACACACGCAAATGCTATTTACCCAGTGTATGTCCAGAGTAGCACAAGAGTGGTGTACTTACCATGAATTAACACTTCCTGCTAGCACTTGAAACTGAATGTGATTCAACTCCGTTTAGGAAGTTTAATTGATCTGTAGTTTGCCATACAGGAAAAACACTCTGCTTTTGAGAAAAGGGCATTCTTGCACTCTACTGTGTTTCCTATATGGCCAGTACAGTGAGCTAGCTCAAAACAAAGAACTGTGTTTCCTACACAAACGGGGCATATGTAGTTCAACTCAATATTGGAAACTAAGTAAAACAGGAGCTTCTCTTCAGTCCAATACACTGTACTTGCTGGGAACAGACTCAAAATCTATTTGCAATGTGTATGGCCAGAATAGCACAAGAGTGGTATTCTTACCTTGAATTAACACTTGCTGCTAGAATTTTAAGCTGAATGTGATTCAACATCGTTTAGGAATTTTAAATGATCCCTAGTTTGCCATGAAAGAAAAACACTCTGCTTTTGAGAAAAGTCATTCTTGCACTCAACTGTGTTTCCTATAGCGCCAGTACAGTGAGCTATCTCAAAAAAAAAAGAACTGTGCTTCCTACACAAACGGGGATTATGTAGTTCATCTCAGTATTGGAAACTAAGTAAAACAGGAGCTTCTCTTCAGTCCAATACACTGTGCTTCCTGGGAACAGACGCAAATGCTATTTGCACTTTGCATGACCAGAATAGCACAACAGTGGAGTAATTACCCTGCATTAACACTTGCTGTTAGCACTTGATACTGAATGTGATTCAACTCCGTTTAGGGAGTTTAATTGAACCCTAGTTTGCCATACAAGAACAACACTCTACTTTTGAGAAAAGGGCATATTTACACTCTAATATGTTTCCTATAGGGCCAGTACAGTGAGCTAGCTCAAAACAAAAGAACTGTGCTTTCTACACAAACGGGGCATATCTAGTTCAACTCACTATTGGAAACGAAGTAAAACAAGAGCTTCTCTTCAGTCCATTACACTGTACTTGCTGTGAACAGGCATGAATTCTATTTGCACTGTCAATGGCCAGATTAGCACGAGACTGGTGTTCTTACCCTAATTAACACTTTTTGCTAGCCCTTGAAACTGAATGTGATTCAACTCCGCTTAGGAAGTTTAATTGATCTGTAGTTTGCCATACAAGAAAAACACTCTGCTTTTGAGAAAAGGGCATTCTTGCACTCTACTCTGTTTCCTATAGGGGCACTACAGTGAGCTACCTCAAAACAAAAGAACTGTGCTTCCTAAACAAACGGGGCATATCTAGTTCAATTCAGTATTGGAAACTTAATAAAACAGGAGCTTCTCTTCAGTCCAATACACTGTAATTGCTGCAAACAGACGCGAATGCTATTTGCACTGTGTATGGCCAGAATGGCACATGAGTGTTATTATTAACCTGAATTAACACTTGCTGCTACACTTGAAACTGAATGTGATTCAACTCCGTTTAGGAAGTTTAATTGAACCCTAGTTTGCCATACAAGAAAAACACTCTGCTTTTGAGAAAAGGCCATTCTTGCACTCTAATGTGTTTTCTATTGAGCCAGTACAGTGAGCTAGCTCAAAACAAAAGAACTGTGCTTCCTACACAAACGGGGCATATCTAGTTCAACGCAGTTTTTGAAACTAAGTACAACAGGAGCTTCTCTTCAGTCCGATACACTGTACTTGCTGGGAACAGACTCGAAATCTATTTGCACTGTGTATGTCCAGAATAGCACAAAAGTGGTATTCTTACCTTGAATTAGCACTTGCTGCTAGAATTTTAAACTGAAAGTGATTGAACTCCGTTTATGAAGTTTAAAAGATCCCTAGTTTGCCATAAAAGAAAAACACTCTGCTTTTGAGATAAGGGAATTCTTGCACTCGACTGTGTTTCCTACATGGGCAGTACAGTGAGCTACCTCAAAACAAAAGAACTGTGCTTCCTCCACAAATGGGGTATATCTATTTCAACTCAGTATTGGAAACTAAGTAAAACAGGAGCTTCTCTTCAGTCCAATACACTGTACTTGCTGGGAACAGACGCGAATGCTATTTGCACTGTGTATGGCCAGAAGAGCACAACAGTGGTGTACTTACCCTGAATTAGCACTTGCTGTTAGCACTTGAAACTGAATATGATTCAACTCCATTTAGGAAGTTTAATTGAACCCGAGTTTTCCATGCAAGAGAAACACTCTACTTTTGAAAAAAGGGCATTCTTGCACTCTAATGTTTTTTCTATAGGGCTAGTACAGTGCGATAGCTCAAAACTAATGAAATGTGCTTCCTACACTAACGGGGTATATCTAGTTCAACTCAATTTTGGAAACTAAGGAAAACAGGAGCTTCTCTTCTGTCCCATTCACTGTACTTGCTGGGAACAGACACGAATGCTATTTGTACTGTGTATGGCCAGAATAGCACAAGAGTGGTGTTCTTACCTGAATTAACACTTGCTGCTAGCAGTTGAAACTGAATGTGATTCAACTCCGTTTAGGAAGTGTAATTGAACCCTAGATTACCATAAAAGAAAAACACTCTGCTTTTGAGAAAAGGGCATTCTTGTACTCTTCTGTGTTTCACATAGGGCCAGTACAGTTAGGTAGCTCAAAACAAAAGAACTGTGCTTCCTCCACAAACGGGGCATATCTAGTTCAACTCAGTATTGGAAACTAAGTAAAACAGGAGCTTCTCTTCAGTCCAATACACTATACTTGCTGGGAACAGACGCAAATGCTATTTGCACTGTGTATGGCCAGAAAAGCACATGAGTGGTGTTCTTACCATGAATTAACACTTGCTGCTAGCACTTGAAACTCAATGTGATTCAATTAAGTTTAGGAAGTTTAATTCAACTCTAGTTTGCCATACAAGAAAAACCTTCTGCTTTTTAGAAAAGGACATTGTTTCAGTTTAATGTGTTTCCAATTGTGCCAATACAGTGAGCAAGCTGAAAACAAATGAACTGTGCTTCCTACACAAACGGGGCATATATAGTTCAACTCAGTATTGGAAACTAAGTAAAAGAGGAGCTTCTCTTCAGTACAATACACTGTACTTGCTGGGAACAGACGCGAAAGCTATTTGCACTATGATTTCCCAGAATAGCACAAGAGTGGTGTTCTTACCCTGAATTAACATTTGCTGCTAGAATTTGAAATTGAATGTGATTCAACATCGTTTAGTTAGTTTAATTGATCCCTAGTTTGCCAAACAAGAAAAACACTCTGCTTTTGAGAAAAGGGCATTCATGCATTCTACTGTGTTTCCTAGAGGGCCAGTTCAGTGAGGTAGCTCAAAACAAAAGTACTGTGCTTCCTACACAAACGGGGCATATCTAGTTCAACTCAGTATTGGAAACGAAGTAAAACATGAGCTTATCTTCAGTCCAATTCACTGTACGTGCTAGGAACAGATGCGAATGCTATTTGCACTGTGTATGGCCCGAAAAGCACATGAGTGGTGTTCTTACCCTGAATTAACACTTGCTGCTGGAACTTGAAACTGAATGTGATTCAAACCCATTTAGGAAGTTTAATTGAACCCTAGTTTGCCATTCAAGAAAAACTCTCTGCTTTTTAGAAAAGGACATTTTTGCAGTTTAATGTGTTTCCTATAGAGCCAATACAGTTTGCTATCTCAAACAAAAAGACTGTGCTTCCTCCACAAACGGGGCATATCTAGTTCAACTAAGTATTGGAAACTAAGTAAAACAGGAACTTCTCTTCAGTCCAATACACTGTACTTGCTGGAAACAGACGTGAAATCTAAATGCACTGTGTATGGCCATAATAGAACAAGAGTGGTATTCTTACCCTGAATTAACACTTGCTGCTAGAATTTGAAACTGAATGTGATTCAACTCCATTTAGGAAGTTTAATTGATCCCTAGTTTGCCATACAAGAAAAATCCTCTGCTTTTGAGAAAAGGGCATTCTTGCAGTTTAACGTGTTTCATATAGGGCCAG
This sequence comes from Peromyscus maniculatus bairdii, assembly GCF_049852395.1. Classification (NCBI taxonomy): domain Eukaryota; kingdom Metazoa; phylum Chordata; class Mammalia; order Rodentia; family Cricetidae; genus Peromyscus; species Peromyscus maniculatus. The sequence goes on from NC_134867.1 coordinate 1,790,874, forward strand.
TACAGTGAGGTAGTGCAAAACAAATGATCTGTGCCTCCTACACAAATGGAGCATATCTAGTTCAACTCAGTATTGGAAACTAAGTAAAACAGGAGCTTCTCTTCAGTTCAATACACTGTACTTGCTGGGAACAGACGCGAATGCTATTTAAACTGTGTATGGCCAGAATAGCACAAGAGTGGTCTCCTTTCCTTGAATTAACACTTGCTGCTAGCATTTGATACTGAATGTGATTCAACTCCGTTTAGGAAGTTTAACTGAACCCTAGTTTGCCATACAAGAAAAACACTCTGCTTTTGAGAAAAGGGCATTCTTGCACTCTACTGTGTTTCCTATAGGGCCAGTACAGTGATCTAGCTCAAAGCAAAAGAACAGTGCTTCCTCCACAAACGAGGCAGATCTAGTTCAACTCAGTATTGGAAACTAATTAAAACAGAAGCTTCTCTTCAGTCCAATATTGTGTACTTCCTGGGAACAGACGCCAATGCTATTTCCACAGTGTATGGCCAGAACAGCACAAGAGTTGTGTCCTTACCCTTAATTAACACTTGCTGCTAGACTTGATACTGAATGTGATTCCACTCCGTTTAGGTAGTTTAACTGAACCCTAGTTTGCCATACAAGAAAAACACTCTGCTTTTTAGAAAAGGACATTCTTGCAGTTTAATGTGTTTCCTATAGGGCCAATACAGTGAGATAGCTCAAAAGGAAAGAACTGTGCATTCTACACAAAAGGGGCATATCTAGTTCAACTCAGTATTGGAAACTATGTAAAACAGGAGCTTCTCTTCAGTCCAATACATTGTACTTGCTGGGAACAGTCGCGAAAGGTATTTGCACTGTGTATGGCCAGAATAGCACAAGAGTGGAGTTCTTACCTTGAATTAACACTTCCTCTAGAATTTGAAACTGAATGTGATTCAACTCCGTTTAGGAAGTTTAATTGATTTCTAGTATGCCATACAAGAAAAACACTCTGCTCTTGAGAAAAGGGCATTCTTGCACAATACTGTATTTCCTATAGGGCTATTGTAGTGAGCTAGCTCAATACAAAAGAACTGTGCTTCCTACACAAACGGGGCATATCTAGTTCAACTCAGTATTGGAAACGAAGTAAAACAGGAGCTTCTCTTCAGTCCAATACACTGTACTTGCTTGGAACAGATGCGAATGCTATTTGCACTGTGTATGGCCAGAAAAGCACAAGAGTGGTGTTCTTACCCTGAATTGACACTTGCTGCTAGGACTTGAAACTGATTGTGATTCAACTACGTTTAGGAAGTTTAATTGAACCCTAGTTTGCCATACAGGAGAAACACTCTGCTTTTTAGAAAAAGACATTCTTGCAGTTTAATGTGTTTCCAATAGGGCCAATACAGTGAGCTAGCTCAAAACAAAAGAACTGTGCATCCTACACAAACGGGGCATATCTAGTTCAACTCAGTATTGGAAACTAAGTAAAACAGGAGCTTCTCTTCTGTCCAATACACTGTACTTGCTGAAACAGACACGAAACCTATTTGCACTGTGATTGGCCAGAATAGCAAAATAGTGGTGTTCTTACCTTGAATTAACACTTGCTGCTAGAATTTGAAACTGAATGTAATTCAACTCTATTTAGGAAGTTTAATTGATCCCTAGTTTGCCATACAAGAAAAACACTCTGCTTTTGAGAAAAGGGCATTCTTGCACTCTACTGTATTTCCTATAGGGCTAGTGTAGTGAGCTACCTCAAAACAAAAGAACTGTGCTTCCTACACAAACGGGGCCTAGCTAGTTCAATGCAGTATTGGAATCTAAGTAAAACAGGAGCTTCTCTTCAGTCCAATACACTGTTCTTGCTGGGAAGAGACGCGAAAGCTATTTGCACTGTGTATGGCCAGAATATCATAACATTGGTGTACTTACCCTGAATAAACACTTGCTGTAAGCACTTGAAACTGAATGTAATTCAACTCCGTTTAGGAAGTTTAATTGGACCCTAGTTTGCCATACAAGAAAAACACTCTGCTTTTGAGAAAAGGGCATTCTTGCATGCTACTGTGTTTCCTATAGGGCCAGTTCAGTGAGCTAGCTCAAAACAAAAGGACTGTGCTTCTTACACAAACGGGGCATATCTAGTTCAACTCAGTTTTGGAAACTAAGCAAAATAGGAGCCCCTCTTCAGTCCAATACAGTGTAAGTGCTGGAAACAGTCAAGCATGCTATTAGCACTGTGTATGGCCAGAATAGCACAAGAGTGGTGTTCTTACACTGAATTAACACTTGCTGCTAGCACTTGAAACTTAATGTGATTCAACTCCGTTTAGGAAGTTTAATTGAACCCTAGTTTGTGATAGAAGAAAAACACTCTGCTTTTGAGAAAAGGGCATTCTTGCACTCTACTCTGTTTCCTATAGGGCCAGTACAGTGAGCTTGCTCAAAACAAAGAACAGTGCTTCCTCCACAAACGAGGCATATCTAGTTTAACTCAGTATTGGAAAATAAGTAAAACAGAAGCGTCTCTTCAGTCCAATATACTGTACTTGCTGGGAACAGACGCCAATGCTATTTGCACTGTGTATGGCCAGAATAGCACAAGAGTTGTGTCCTTACCCTCAATTAACACTTGCTGCTAGACTTGAAACTGAATGTGATTCAACTCCGTTTACGAAGTTTAATTGAACCCCAGTTTGCCATACAAGAAAAACACTCTGCTTTTGAGAAAAGGGCATTCTTGTACTCTACTGTGTTTCCTATAGGTCCAGTGCAGTGAGGTAACTCAAAACAAAAGAGCTGTGCTTTCTCCACAAACGGGGCATATCTAGTTCAAATCAGTATTGGAAACAAAGTAAAACACGAGCTTCTCTTCAGTCCAATACACTGTACTTGCTGGGAACAGACGAGAATGCTCTTTGCACTGTGTATGACCAGAATAGCATAACAGTGGTGTACTTACCCTGAAATAACACTTGCTGCTGAAACTTGAAACTGAATGTGATTCAACTCCATTTAGGAAGTTTAACTAAACCCTAGTTTGCCATACAAGAAAAACACTCTGCTTTTTAGAAAAGGGCATTCTTGCACTCTACTGTGTTTCCTATAGGGCCAGTATAATGAGCTAGCTCAAAACAAAAGAACTGTGCTACGTACACAAACAGGCCATACCTATTTCAACTCACTGTTGGAATCTAAGTAAAACAGTTGCTTCTCTTCAGTCCAATACACTGTTCTTGCTCGGAAGAGATGCGAATGCTTTTTGCACTGTGTGTGGCCAGAATATCATAACATTGGTGTACTTGCCCTGAATTAACACTTGCTGCTAGCACTTGAAACTTAATGTGATTCAACTCCGATTAGGAAGTTTAATTGATCCCTAGGTTGCCATACAAAAAAAACACTCTGCTTTTGCGAAAAAGGCATTCTTGCACTCTACTGTGTTTCCTATAAGGCCAGTACAGTGAGGTAGCTCAAAACAAAAGAACTGTGCTTCCTCCACAAACGGGACATATCTAGTTCAACTCAGTAATGGAAACTAATTAAACTAGGAGCTTCTCTTCATTCCAAAACACTGTACTTGCTGGGAACAGACGCGAAATCTATTTGCATTGTGATTGCCCAGAATAGCACAAAAATGGTGTTCTTACCCTGAATTAACACTTGCTGCTAGCACTTGAAACTGAATGTGATTCAACTCCGTTTAGGAAGTTTAATTGAACCCTAGTTTGTGATACTAGAAAAACACTGTGCTTTTGAGAAAAGGGCATTCTAGCACTCTACTGTGTTTCCTATAGGTCCAGTACAGTGATCTAGCTCATAACAAAAGAACAGTGCTTCCTCCACAAACGAGGCATATCTAGTTCAACTCAGTATTGGAAAATAATAAAACAGAAGCTTCTCTTCAGTCCAATATACTGTACTTGCTGGGAACAGACGCCAATGCTATTTGCACTGTGTATGGCCAGATTAGCACAAGAGTGGTGTCCTTACCCTGAATTAACACTTGGTGCTAGACTTGAAACTGAATGTGATTCAACTCCGTTTAGGAAGTGTAATTGAACCCTAGTTTGTGATACTAGAAAAACACTCTGCTTTTGAGAAAAGGGCATTCTAGCACTCTACTGTGTTTCCTATAGGGCCAGTACAGTGATCTAGCTCATAACAAAAGAACAGTGCTTCCTCCACAAACGAGGCATATCTAGTTCAACTCAGTATTGGAAAATAAGTAAAACAGAAGCTTCTCTTCAGTCCAATATACTGTACTTGCTGGGAACAGACACCAATGCTATTTGCACTGTGTATGGTCAGAATAGCACAAGAGTGGTGTCCTTACCCTGAATTAACACTTGCTGCTAGACTTGAAACTGAATGTGATTCAACTCCGTTTAGGAAGTTTAATTGAACCCTAGTTTGCCATACAAGAAAAACACTCTGCTTTTGAGAAAAGGGTATTCTTGCACTCTACTGTGTTTCCTATAGGGCCAATACAGTGAGCTAGCTCAAAAGAAAAGAACTTTGCATCCTACACAAAAGGGGCATATCTAGTTCAACTCAGTATTGGAAACTAAGTAACGCAGGAGCTTCTCTTCAGTCCAATACATTGTACTTGCTGGGAACCGGCGCGAAAGCTATTTGCACTGTGTATGGCCAGAATAGCACAAGAGTGGTGTTCTTACCTTGAGTTAACACTTGCTGCTAGAATTTGAAACTGGATGTGATTCAACTCCTTTAGGAAGTTTAATTGATCCCTAGTATGCCATACAAGGAAAACACTCTGCATTGGAGAAAAGGGCATTCTTGCACTTTACTGTGTTTCCTATAGGTCCCATACAGTGACGTAGCTCAAAACAAAAGAAATGTGCTTTCTCCACAAATGGGGCCTATCTAGTTCAAATCAGTATTGCAAATAAAGTAAAACACGAGGTTCTCTTCAGTCCAATACACTGTACTTGCTGGGAACAGACGAGAATGCTATTTGCACTGTGTATGGCCAGAATAGCACAACAGTGGTGTACTTACCCTGATATAACACTTGCTGCTGGAACTTGAAACTGAATGTGATTCAACTCCATTTAGGAAGTTTAACTGAACCCTAGTTTGCCATAGAGAAAAACACTCTGCTTTTGAGAAAAGGGCATTCTTGCACTCTACTGTATTTCCTATCGGGCTAGTGTAGTGAGCTAGCTCAAAACAAAAGAACTGTGCTTCCTACACAAACGGGGCATACCTAGTTCAACGCAGTATTGTGCGGTGCGCTCCTCGGCCAGCGAGGAAGAACGACCACCATGCGATGATTCTTCTCAGATCACACTTTATTGGAGCACCTCTTGGTTAAGGGAGAGCGGATGGTGAGGGGCCCGAGGACTAAACTGCAGCTGCTCATATAGGGAATCAGGCAAACGTGCCGTACTGTGATTGGGTCCCGCCAGAATGCGAATACAGGGAGCCACGGGATAGGCTGAGGACATAAGGCCAATTACCATACTTGTGCATCATAGCCAAATATGGAGTTGTTTACAGCTAGGCTACCAGGAAGCCAGCGCCATCTTAGAATGGCGGCTCCCTACATCTCCCCCCTCTTTATTAATTAAGCAGGAGAGAGTATAGGTCTGATTTCTGCAACACAAGTATTTCATCCGATCAGGTCCCCACCTCATGATGTTTTGACCGATCGAGGATGAGTTAACTGTGCATAATTGCCTGCATACCTTCCTGAGTGCAATGGACCAACCAGTCCCTGGGGTGCAAAGGCTATGCATGTAACAATTGTCCGCATACCTTCCCGTGTGCAATGGACTAACCAGACCCAGGGGTGCAAAGGCTATGTGTGTAACAATGGTCCACATACCTTCCCAAGTGCAATGGACTAACCAGTCCTAAGGGTGCAAAGGCTATGTGAACCCATATGCAGTCAGACTTGCTCTCCTTGAAGGAAGGAAAATGTCCTACACTTCAAGTGCAGTGCACGAGCCTGGCATCCTGTGCTCAATACAAGTATGTGAAAGCTGTCCACATACCTTCCCGCGTGCAATGGACTGCCAGTCCTAGGGGTGCAAAGGCTGTGTGGATATTAGGTAAAGCCAGATCTGGGGGGAGGAGCCACACTCCAAAGCGGCTAATGCTTGAGTGATAATGACCTTGTCCTTTTTTGTACGTGCTCGCAAATGGCAGACCAACCACAGACAAAACACGCATCCTCCAAGGCAGCATGCCAAAAATATACCCTACCCCCACCCATTCTAAACAGGGAGAAGGTAGAAGCAATCCAGGAGGACAGTCCCTCTGCCATGCTGAGGTCCACTCGTGTGGAGTTGATAGTCACCACCGCCACTCTCAGTTTCTCCAAGGTCTCCTCAAATTCTCCAGACCAATTTCCTATAAGATAACTGGACAATCGTTTAGACAAATTCGCTGCTCGGGAACCATTCTGAAACTGCACACTAGTGACACAAACCAGGCATTCTCCACTCACAGCCCAATTGGACCAGCTGCCAAAGGATGTCAACTTGTTCTTGTACCAAGCCAATGCACTGGTTAAGCACCATAAGGCCACCTTTCAACTGTGCATTTAGGGAAGTAGAGGTATGAAGGATGGTTTCGAGCCATCAACTCCTTCCACCTGAAGAGGCTGAAATGGCCAAGCTTGCATCTCAGGAGACAGGGACCAGCTGCAGCAGTTTGAACCTCCACTGCAATGGTGATACCTAGCACCTGGCCCCCAGCCAGCACAAGGATTCCCCATCACCTCTCTGAGAATGATTAGAATTCTCCCTTGTGCAGCTCGTGTGGCCGCAAGGACTGCTGCCGCTAGGCCAGCATTACTGAGTGGTCCCCCAATTTCTCTGCAGGCTTTTAGCCAAGTTTCTATTCCCTTTCCTTTCCATGGGGTAATAGCTCTACGACATTCTTTAGTGCTTTGCTCATATACTAATTTTTGAACCAGAGGCATAGCTGTTTCTACATCACCAAATATCTTTCCTGCAGCCTCTACCAGATATAAGGCACAGGTTCATGATATCTGTTGTTTGTTTGTGGATCTTCAAAGACTGGAAACGCGGACGCTAGCCGCACCCAGGTGTCCCTCCTGATAAAATGACAACCTCCACCTGTTTGCAGATACGAAGGTGTTGCCGGGGGTGGATGTGGTCCCGAAGGCGCCGTTGGTTCCACATTCACCCCAGCAGAAACATTATAAGGAGGAGGTCGCCGCCGCCCATATCTCTCTTTTTTATATTCAGCGGCAGCTTCCTCTAAATTTTCCTCCTCATCTGAATCTAATTCATTATCAGATAAATCAAGTTTTGCAAATCTCTCTAGTACTAGATACAAAGGATTCCCTTTCTTTTCTGAATTTTCTTCCTTTTCTTCATTCTTTTCTTTCTTCTTTTTAGGCCTACTTAAGTTCTCCCCTTTAAAGTCTGATTCTGATAGACTATCCTGGTTCTTAATTAATGCCTTGCGTCCCTTTCTAATGATTTCCACATTGCGTTCTTCCTTGAGACATGCATGTACAAAACAGCAAAGAGGAACAACAATTGTCATAAGAATGAACACAAGAGCAAGCACAAACGGATTTATCCCAGCAATCAGCATACCTGGCGAACTTACCGACATCACCGTTCCGACGTCACCGCTCCGTGTGTTGAGTTCTGAATCCTCTTCGACCCCTCACCTGGTGTCCGAAGTTTCCGTCCCGTCCCGGGTTTCGGCACCAGTTGCGGCGCGCTCCTCGGCCAGCGAGGAAGAACGACCACCATGCGAGGATCCTTCTCAGAACACACTTTCCCGGGTTTCGGCACCAGTTGCAGCGCGCTCCTCCGCCAGCGAGGAAGAACGACCACCATGTGAGGATTCTTCTCAGATCACACTTTATTGGAGCACCTCTTGGTTAAGGGAGAGCGGGAGGTGAGGGGCCCCGAGGACTAAACTGCAGCTGCTCATATAGGGAATCAGGCAAACGTGCCGTACTGTGATTGGGTCCCGCCAGAATGCGAATACGGAGAGCCACGGGATAGGCTGAGGACATAAGGCCAATTACCATACTTGTGCATCATAGCCAAATATGGAGTTGTTTACAGCTAGGCTACCAGGAAGCCAGCGCCATCTTAGAATGGCGGCTCCCTACAGTATTGGAATCTAAGTAAAACAGGAGCTTCTCTTCAGTCCAATACACTGTTCTTGCTGGGAAGAGATTCAAAAGCTATTTGCACTGTGTATGACCAGAATATCATAACATTAGTGTACTTATCCTGAGTTAACACTTGCTGTTAGCACTTGAAATGTGAATGTGATTCAACTATGTTTAGGAAGTTTAATTGCACCCCAGATTGCCATACAAGAAAAACACGCTGCTTTTAAGAAAAGGGTAGTCTTGTACTCTACTGTGTTTTCTATAGGGCCAGTACAGTGATCTAGCTCAAAACAAAACAACTGTGCTTCCTACACAAACGGGGCATATCTAGTTCAACTCAGTTTAGGAAACTAAGGAAAACTGGAGCTTCTCTTCAGTCAAATACACTGTACTTGCTGGGAACAGACACGAATGCTATTTGCACTGTGTATGGCCAGAATCGCACAAGAGTGGTGTCCTTACCCTGAATTAACACTTGCTGCTAAAACTTGAAACTGAATGTGATTGAACTCAGTTTAGGAAGTTTAATTGAACCCTAGTTTGCCATTCAAGAAAACACTCTACTTTTTAGAAGAGGACATTCTTGCAGTTTAATGTGTTTTCTACAGGGCCAATAAAGTGAGCTAGCACAAAACAAAGAACTGTGCATCCTACACAAACGGGGCATATCTAGTTCAACTGAGTATTGGAAACTAAGTAAAACACGAGCTTCTCTTCAGGCCAATACTCTGTACTTGCTGGGAAGAGAAGCAAATGGTATTTGTACTCTGTATGACCAGAATAGCACAAGAGTTGTGTTCTTACCCTGAATTAACACTTGCTGCTATAACTTGGAACAGAGTGTGATTCAACTCCGATTAGGAAATTTAATTGAACCCTAGTTTGCCATACAAGAAAAACACGCTGCTTTTGAGAAAAGGGCATTCTTGCACTCTACTGTGTTTCCTATAGGGCCAGTACAGTGAGCTAGCTCAAAACAAAAGAACTGTGCTTCCTACACAAACGGGGCATATCAAGTTCAACTCAGTTTTGGAAACAAAGGAAAATAGGAGCTTCTCTTCAGTCCAATACACTGTACTTGCTGGAAACAGGAGCGCATGCTATTTGAACTGTGTATGGCCAGAATAGCACAAGAGTGGTGTACTTACCCTGAATTAACACTTGCTGCTAGCACTTGAAACTGAATGTGATTCAACTACGTTTAGGAAGTTTAATTGAACCCTAGATTGCCATACAAGAAAAACACTCTGCTTTTGAGAAAAGGGCATTCTTGCACTCTACTGTGTTTCCTATAGGGCCAGTACAGTGAAATAGCTCAAAACAAAAGAACAGTGCTTCCTCCACAAACGGGGCCTATCTAGTTCAACTCAGTATTGGAAATTAAGTAAAAGAGGAGCTTCTCTTTAGTCCAATATACTGTACTTGCCGGGAACAGACGCGAATACTATTTGCACTGTGAATGGCCAGAATAGCACAAGAGTGGTGTCCTTTCCCTGAAATAACACTTGGTGCTAAAACTTGAAACTGAATGTGATTGAACTCATTTAGGAAGTTTAATTGAACCAAAGTTTGCCATGCAAGAACACACTCAGCTTTTTATAAAAGGACGTTCTTGCAGTTTAATATATTTCCTACAGGACCAATACAGTGAGCTAGCTCAAAACAAAATAACTATGCATCCTACATGAACGGGGCATATCTAGTTCAACTGAGTATTGGAAACCAAGTAAAACAGGAACTTCTCTTCAGTCCAATACACTGTACTTGCTGGGAACAGACGGGAAATCCATTTGTACTTTGTATGGCCAGAATAGCACAAGAGATGTGTTCTTACCCAGAATTAACACTTTCTGCTAGAACTTGAAACTGATTGTGATTCAACTCCGTTTAAGAAGTTTAATTGAACCCTAGTTTGCCATACAAGAAAAACACTCTGCTTTTGAGAAAAGGGCATTCTTGCACTCTACAGTGTTTCCTATAGGTCCAGTACAGTGAGCTAGCTCAAAACAAAAGAACTGTGCTTCCTACACAAACCGGGCATATCTAGTTCAACTCAGTATTGGAAACTAAGTAAAACTTGAGTTTCTCTTCAGTCCAATATACTGTACTTGCTGAGACACGCGCGAATGCTATTTGCAATGTGTATGGCCAGAATAGCACAACAGTGGTGTCCTAACCCTGAATTAACACTTGCTGCCAGCACTTGAAACTGAATGTGATTCAATTCCGTTTAGGAAGTTTAAATGAACCCCAATTTGCCATAGAAGAAAAACACTCACTTTGAGAAAAGGGCATTCTTGCACTCAACTGTTTTTCCCATAGGGCCAGTACAGTGATCTAAATCAAAACAAAAGGAATGTGCTTCCTACACAAACGGGGCACATGTAGGTCAACTCAGTATTGGAAACTAAGTAAAACAGGAGCTTCTCTTCAGTCCAATACACTGTACTTGCTAGGAACAGACGCGAATTCTATTTGCAATGTTTATGGCCAGAATAGCACAAGAGTGGTGTTCTTACCCAGAAATAACACTTGCTTCTCAAAATTGAAACTTAATGTGATTTGAGTCCGTTTAGGAAGTTTAATTGAACCCTAGTTTGCCATACAAGAAAAACACTCTGCTTTTGAGAAAAGGGCATTCTTGCACTCTAATTTGTTTCCAATAGGTCCAGTAGAGTGAGCTAGCTCAAAACAAAGAACAGTGCTTCCTGCACAAACGGGGCATATCTAGTTCAACTCAGTATTTTAAACTAAGTAAAATAGGAGCTTCTCTGCAGTCCAATACACTGTACTTGCTGGGAACAGACGTGAATGCTTTTTGTATTGTGTATGGCCAGAATATCACAACTGTGGTGTGCTTACCCTGAATTAATCTTGCTGCTAGCACTTGAAACTGAATGTGATTCAATTCCGTTTTGGAAGTTTAATTGAACCCTAATTTGCCATAGAAGAAAAACCCTCTATTTTGAGAAAAGGGCATTCTTGCACTCAACTGTTTTTCCCATAGGGCCAGTACAGTGATCTATCTCAAAACAAAGAACTGTGCTTCCTACACAAATGCGGCATATCGAGTTCAACTCAGTATTGGAAACTAAGTAAAACAGGAGCTTCTCTTCAGTCCAATACACTGTACTTGCTGGGAACAGACACAATGCTATTTGCACTGGGTATGGCCATAATAGCACAAGAGTGGTGTTCTTAGCCTGAATGAACCCTTGCTGCTAGAACTTGAAACTGAATGTGATTCAACTCCGTTGAGGAACTTTAATTGAACCCTAGTGTGCCATGCAAGAGAAACACTCTGCTTTTGAGAAACGGGTATTATTGCACTCTACTGTGTTTCCCATAGGGCCAGTACAGTGAGCTAGCCCAGAACAAAAGGACTGTGCTTCCTACACAAACGGGGCATATGTAGTTCAACTCAGAATTGGAAATTAAGTCAAACAGGAGCTTCTCTTCATTCCAATGTACTGTACTTCCTGGGAACAGACGGGAATGCTCTTTGCACTTTGTAAGACCAGAATAGCACGAGATTCGTGTTCTTACCCTGAATTATCAATTGCTGCTAGAACTTGAAACTGAATGTGATACAACTCTGTTTAGGAAGTTTAATTGATCCCTATTTTGACATACAAGAAAAACACTCTGCTTATGAGAAGAGGGCATTCTTGCACTCTACTGTGTTTCCTATAGGGCCAGTACAGTGAGCTAGCTCAGAACAAAAGAACTGTGTATCCTATACAAACGGGGCATATCTAGTTCAACTCCGTATTGGAAACTAAGTAAAATAGGAGCTCCTCTTCAGTCCAATACACTGTACTTGCTGGGAACAGAAGGGAATGCTATTTGCACTGTGTATAGCCAGAACAGCACAAGAGTGGTGTTCTTAGCCTGAAAGAACACCTGCTGCTAGAACTTGAAACTGAACATGATTCATCTCCGTGTTGTATAGGGCCAGTACAGTGAGCTATCTCACAACAAAAGAACTGTGCTTCCTACACAAACGGGGCATATCTAGTTCAACTCATTATTGGAAACTAAGTAAAACAGGAGCTTCTCTTCAGTGCAATACACTGTAGTTGCTGGGAACAGATGCCAATGCTATTTGCACTGTGTATGGCCAGAACAGCACAAGAGTGGTGTTCTTACCCTGAATGAACACTTGCTGCGAGAACTTGAAACTGAACGTAATTCAACTCCGTTTAGGAAGTTGAATTGAACCCTAGTGTGCCATGCAAAAAAAAACACTCTGCTATTGGGAAACGGGCATTCTTGTTCTCTACTGTGTTTGCTATAGGGCCAGTAGAGTGAGCTATCTCAGAACAAAAGAACTGTGCTTCCTACACAAACGGGGCATATCTAGTTCAACTCAGTATTGGAAACTAAGTAAAATAGGAGCTCCTCTTCAGTCCAATACACTGTACTTGCTGGGAACAGAAGGGATTGCTATTTGCACTGTGTATAGCCAGAAGAACACAAGAGTGGTGTTCTTAGCCTGAATGAACACTTGCTGCTAAAATTTGAAACTGAACGTGATTCAACTCCGTTTAGGAAGTTTAATTGAACACTAGTATGCCATGCAAGAAAAACACTCTGCTTTTGAGAAACGGGCATTCTTGCTCTCACTGTGTTTCCTGTACTGCCAGTACAGTGAGTTAGCTCAGAACCAGAGAACTGTGCTTCCTACACAAACCGGGCATATCTAGTTCAACTCAGTATTGGAACGGAAGTAAAACAGGAGCTCCTCTTCAGTCCAATACACTGTACTTGCTGGGAACAGACACAAATGGTATTTTCTTTGTGTATGTCCAGAACAGCACAATAGTGGTGTTCTTACCCTGAATTAACACTTCCTGCTAGAACTTGAAACTGAACATGATTCAACTTCGTTTAGGATGTTTAATTGAACCCTAGTGTGCAAAGCAAGAAAAACACTCTCCTTTTGAGAAACGGGCATTCTTGCACTTTACTGTGTGTCCTTTAGTGCCAGTAAAGTGAGCTAGCTCAGAAAAAAAGAACTGTGCATCCTACATAAACAGGACATATCTAGTTCAAGTCAGTATTGGAAACTTAGTTAAAACAGGAGCTTCTCTTCAGTCCAATACACTATACTTGCTGGGAACAGACGCGAATGCTATTTGCACTGTGTTTGCCCGGAACAGCACAACAGTGGTGTTCTTAGCCTGAATGAACACTTGCTGCTGGAACTTGAAACTGAATGTCATTCAACTATGTTTAGGAAGATTAATTGAACCCTGGTGTGCCATGCAAGAAAAAAACTCTGCTTTTGAGACCCGTTCATTCTTGCACTCTACTGTGTTTCCTATAGGGCCAGTACAGTAAGCTTGCTCAGAACAAAAGAACTGTGCTTCCTACACAAACTGGGCATATCTAGTTCAACTCATTATTGGAAACTAAGTAAAACAGGAGCTTCTCTTCAGTCCAATACACTGTACATGCTGGGAACAGACGCGAATGCTATTTGCACTGTGTATGGAAAGAACAGCACAAGAGTGGTGTTCTCAGCCTGAATGAATGCTTGCTGCTAGAAATTGAAACTGAACGTGATTCAACTCTGTTTAGGAAGTTTAATTAAAACCTAGCATGCCATGAAAGAAAACACTCTGCTTTTGAGAAATGAGCATTCTTGCACTCTACTGTGTTTCCTATAGGGCCAGTACAATGAGCTAGCTCACAACAAAACAACGGTGCTTTTTACACAAACGGGGCATAACTAGTTCAACTCAGTATTGGAAACTAAGTAAAACAGGAGCTTCTCTTCAGGCCAGTATACTGTACTTGCTGGGAACAGACACCAATGGTATTTGCAATGTGTATGGCCAGAAATGCACAAGAGTAGTGTTCTTAGCCTGAATGAACACTTGATGCTATTAATTGAAACTGAACGTTATTCAACTCTGTTTAGGAAGTTTAATTGAACGCTAGTGTGCCATGCAAGAAAAACACTCTGTTTTGTGAAACGGGCATTCTTGCACCCTACTGTGTTTCCTATAGGGCCAGTACAGTGAGCTAGCTCAGAACAAAAGAACTGTGCATCCTATACAAACAGGGCATATCTAGTTCAACTACGTATTGGAAACTAAGTAAAACAGGAGCTCCTCTTCAGTCCAATACACTGTACTTGCTGGGAACAGACGTGAATGCTATTTGCACTGTGTATGGCCAGAATAGCACAAGAGTGGTGTTCCTACCCTGAATTAACACCTGCTGCTAGAACTTGAAACTGAACGCGATTCAACTCCGTTTAGGAAGTTTAATTGAACCCTAGTTTGCCATGCAAGAAAAACACTCTGCTTTTGAGTACGGGCATTCTTGCACTCTACTGTGTTTGATATAGGGCCAGTAGAGTGAGCTATCTCAGAGCAAAAGAACTGTACTTCCTACACAAACGGGGCATATCTAGTTCAACTCATTATTGGAAACTAAGTAAAACAGGAGTTTCTCTTCAGTCCTATACACTGTACTTGCTGGGAACAGAAGCGAATGCTATTTGCACTGCTTATGGCCAGAATAGCACAAGAGTGGTATTCTTAGCCTGAATTAACACCTGCTGCTAGAACTTGAAACTGAACGTGATTCAACTCCATTTAGGAAGTTTAATTGAACCCTAGTGTGCCATGCAAGAAAAACACTCTGCTTTTGAGAAACGGGCATTCTTGCAGTCTACTGTGTTTCCTATAGGGCCAGTAAAGTGAGCTATCTCAGAAAAAAAGAACTGTGCTTCCTACACAAACGGTGCATATCTAGTTCAACTCATTATTGGAAACTAAGTAAAACAGGAGCTCCTCTTCAGTCCAATACACTGTACATACTGGAAACAGTCGCGAATGCTATTTTCAATGTGTATGGCCATAACAGCAAAAGAGTGGTGTTCTTAGCCTGACTGAACGAACACTTGCTGCTAGAACTTGAAACTGAACGTGATTCAACTCGTTTTCGAAAGTTTAATTGAAACCTAGGGTGCCATGCAAGAAAAACACTCTACTTTTGAGAAAAGGGCAATCTTGTTTCCCATAGTGCCAATACAGTGAGCTAGCTCAGAACAAGAGAACAGTGCTTCCTACACAAACGGGGCATATATAGTTCATCTCAGTATTGGAAACTAAGGAAAACAGGAGCTCCTCTTCAGTCCAATACACTGTTCTTGCTGGGAACAGACGTGAATGGTATTTGCACTGTGTATAGCAAGAACAGCACAAGAGTGGTGTTCTTAGCCTGAATGAACACTTGCTGCTAGAACTTGAAACTGAACGTGATTCAACTCTGTTTAGGAAGTTTAATTGAACCTAGGGTGCCATACAAGAAAAACACTCTGCTTTTGAGAAACGGGCATTCTTGCACTCTACTGTGTTTGCCTAGGGCCAGTACAGTGAGCTATCTCAGAAAAAAAGAACTGTGCTTCCTATACAAACAGGGCATATCTAGTTTAACTCAGTATTGGAAACTAAGTAAAATAAGAGCTCCTCTTCAGTCCAATATACTGTTCTTGCTGGGAACAGACGTGAATGCAATTTGCACTGTGTATAGCCAGAACAGCACAAGAGTTGTGTTCTTAGCCTGAATGAACACTTGCTGCGAGAACTTGAAACTGAACGTGATTCAACTACGTTTAGGAAGTTTAATTGAACCCTACTGTGCCATGCAAGAAAAACACTCTGCTTTTGAGAAAAGGGCATTCTTGCTCTCAATGTGTTTCTTATAGTGCCAGTACAGTGAGCAAGCTCAGAAAAATAGAACTGTGCTTCCTACACAAACCGGGCATATCTAGTTCAACTCAGTATTGGAAACGAAGTAAAACAGGAGCTCCTCTTCAGTCCAATACACTGTACTTGCTGGGAACAGAAACCAATGCTGTTTGCACTGTGTATGTCCAGAACAGCACAACAGTGGTGTTCTTCCCTGAATTCACCTTCCTGCAAGAACTTGAAACTGAACTCGATTCAACTTCGTTTAGGAAGTTAAATTGAACCCTAGTGTGCCATGCAAGAAAAACACTCTGCTTTTGAGAAACGAGCATTTTGCACTCTACTGTGTTTCCTATAGGGCCAGTATAGTGAGCTAGCTCACAACAAAACAACGGTGCTTTTTACACAAACGGGGCATATCTAGTTCAACTCAGTATTGGAAACTAAGTAAAACAGGAGCTTCTCTTCCGTCCAATACACTGTACTTGCTGGGAACAGAAGCCAATGCTATTTGCACTGTGTATGGAAAGAGTAGCATAAGCGTGGTGTTCTTAGACTGAATGAACACTTGCTGGTAGAACTTGAAACTGAACGTGATTCAACTTCATTTCAGAAGTTTAATTGAACCCTAGTGTACCATGCAAGAGAAACACTCTGTTTTGAGAAAGGGGCATTCTTGCACTCTACTGTGTTTCCTTTAGGGCAAGTACAGTGAGCTAGCTCAGAACAAAAGAGCTGTGCTTCCTCCCAAACCGTGCATATCTAGTTCAATTCAGTATTGGAAACTAAGTAAAACAAGAGCTTCTCTTCAGGCCAGTATACTGTACTTGCTGGGAACAGACGCCAATGGTATTTGCAATGTGTATGGCCAGAAATGCACAAGAGTAGTGTTCTTAGCCTGAATGAACACTTGATGCTAGAAATTGAAACTGAACGTTATTCAACTCTGTTTCGGAAGTTTAATTGAACGCTAGTGTGCCATGCAAGAAAAACACTCTGTTTTGAGAAACGGGCATTCTTGCACTCTACTGTGTTTCCTATAGGGCCAGTACAGTGAGCTAGCTCGGAACAAAAGAACTGTGCATCCTATACAAACGGGGCATATCTAGTTCAACTCCGTATTGGAAACTAAGTAAAACAGGAGCTTCTCTTCAGTCCAATGAACTGTACTTGCTGGGAACACACGTGAATGCTATTTGCACTGTGTATGGCCAGAATAGTAAAAGAATGGTGTTCTTACCCTGAATTAACTCTTGCTTCTAGTACTTGAAACTGAATGTGATTCAACTCCTATTAGGAAGTTTAATTCGACCCTAGTTTCACATACAAGATAAACACTCTGCTTTTGAGAAAAGTACATTCTTGCACTCTACTGTGATTCCTATAGGGCCAGTACAGTAAGCTAGCTCTAAACAAAAGAACTGTGCTTGCTACACAACCGGGGCATATCTAATTCAACTCAGTATTGAAAACTAAGTCAAACAAGAGCTTCTCTTCAGTCCAATACACTGTACTTGCTGGGAACAGATGCCAATGCTATTTGCACTGTGTATGGCTAGAATAGCAAAAGAGTGGTGTTCTTACCCTGAATTAACACTTGCTGCTAGAAAGTGAAACTGAATGTGATTCAACTCCGTATAGAAAGTATAATTGGACCCTATTTTGCCATACAAGAAAAACACTCTGCCTTTGAGAAAAGGGCATTCTTGCACTCTAATGTGTTTCTTACAGGGCCAGTACTATGAGTTAGCTCAAAACAAAAGAACTGTGCTTGGTACAAAAACGGGGCATATGTAGTTCAACTCAGAATTGGAAATTATTCAAAAAGGAGCTTCTCTTCAGGCCAATACACAGTACTTGCTGGGAACAGACGCGAATGCTATTTTCACTGTGTTTGGCCAGAATAGAACTGGAGTTGTGGTCTTACCCTGAACTAATACTTGCTGCCAGAACTTAAAATTGAGTGTGATTCAACTCCGTTTAGGAAGTTTAATGGTACCCTAGTTTGCCATACAAGAAAACCACTCTGCTTTTCAGAAAAGGGCATTCTTGCACTCTACTGTGTTTCCTATAGGGCCAGTACAGTGAGCTAGCTCAAAACAAAAGAACTCTGCTTCCTACACAAATGGGGCATATCTAGTTCAACTCAGTTTTGGAACTTAGTCGAACAGGAGCTTCTCTGCAGTCCAATACACTGTACTTGCTGGGAACAGACACAATGCTATTTGCACTGGGTATGGCCATAATAGCACAAGAGTGGTGTTCTTAGCCTGAATGAACCCTTGCTGCTAGAACTTGAAACTGAATGTGATTCAACTCCGTTGAGGAACTTTAATTGAACCCTAGTGTGCCATGCAAGAGAAACACTCTGCTTTTGAGAAACGGGCATTCTTGCACTCTACTGTGTTTCCTATAGGGCCAGTACAGTGAGCTAGCCCAGAACAAAAGGACTGTGCTTCCTACACAAACGGGGCATATATAGTTCAACTCAGAATTGGAAATTAAGTCGAACAGGAGCTTCTCTTCATTCCAATGTACTGTACTTCCTGGGAAGAGACGGGAATGCTCTTTGCACTTTGTAAGACCAGAATAGCACGAGATTCGTGTTCTTACCCTGAATTATCAATTGCTGCTAGAACTTGAAACTGAATGTGATACAACTTTGTTTAGGAAGTTTAATTGATCCCTAGTTTGACATACAAGAAAAACACTCTGCTTATGAGAAGAGGGCATTCTTGCACTCTACTGTGTTTCCTATAGGACCAGTACAGAGACCTAGCTTAAAACAAAAGAACTGTGCTTCCTACATAAATGGGGCATATGTATTTCAACTCAGTATTGGAATTTAAGTCAAACAGGAGCTTCGCTTGATTCCAATACACTGTATTTGCTGGGAACAGACGCAAATGCTATTTGCACTGTGTATGGCCAAAATAGCACAGGAGTGGTTTTCTTACATTGAATTAACACTAGCTGCTAAAACTTGAAATTGATTGTGATTCAACTACGTTTAGGAAGTTTATTTGAACCCTAGTTTGCCATAAACGAAAAACACTCTGCTTTTGAGAAATTGGCATTCTTGCACTCTACTGTGTTTCCTATAGCGCCATTAGAGTGAGCTAGCTCAAAACAAAAGACCTGTGCTTCCTATACAAACAGGGCATTGCCTCACCAAAGGCTCTTCGCTGGAAAAACGGAGACTGCCAGGCATGCCTTAGGGTCTGTCGCCCTGCCAATTCTCCCTCCACTTGCCTGTTCACCCTGACTTGATCTGAGAACCTCCTTCTACCAGTGCCTGGCAAAGGGTTCCCGTTTCCTTCCTGGAGTACTCGGGTGGGATGTCTGTGTGTGTGTGTGTGTGTGTGTGTGTGTGTGTGTGTGTGTGTGTGTTTGTGTGCGTTTGCTTCCCTGGCAGCCTGCCTGAAGCTTTGGTCTGGCTCCCTTCTCCTCCTCCTCGTTCTCATAGTCCTCCTCGTCCTCCTCATCCTCGTCCTCATCCTCGTGCTCCTCCTCAGCATTGTCGTCGTCGTCCTCCTCCTCCTCCTCATCCCCCTCCTAGTCCTCCTCGCCCTCCTCAATGGTTTCAGTCAAAGCAGTCTTAGGGTGAGTTTAATCTGCTTTAGTGTGGGGTTAACCTGCTTTATGGTGGGTTTTAGCCAAAATCCATAGGCAGGAAGGAGTTGTGCTTGGAGTACAGTGCTCAGGCAAGAAGTGGAGGGCAACTGCCTGTGTCTTCCACGGAGAGGTTCTCAACCCTCCCTGGAGCCTGGATGGAGGTCCCCTTCAGGGTCCCTTTGGCAAAGGTGGTGGCATGCTCTGCACCTGTGGAGTTCCTGGCTGACCTCCTGGCAAGCAAGCCAGCCAGCAAGGTAGCCAGCAAGCTAGCAGGCTAGCGGGCTTTGCCCCCGCCCCTCCCTATCCCCAACCCCAACCCCTCCCTCTCCCCCTCCCCCATCAGGTGGGCCTGCAATCCCAGGCTGCTGCCAGACCAGGCGCCAGGGATCAGGGGCTTAGTGGGCGGGGCCGCCGGCGGGAGAGGAGGCAGGTATAAAAGTCCCAGGAACTACACCTGGAGGCACTCACTCCATGCTGGAGCTCTCCTCCTGAGCGGTCCTGCTTAGATTCGCCAGTGGCAGGAGAGTCCTGGCAAGGCTACCTTAGCCCGATGGAAGTGGAAGATGGCCGCAGCAGCAATCTGGGGGACAGCACTGGGGCCCTGGCGTCCAGGCGCCCAAGGACTGTTTGGACAGCCGGGCAGCGGGAGGCCCTGCTGACAGCTTTCCCACGGAACCCTTACCCCAGCTTCAGGGTCAGGCAGGACCTGGCCAGGGAAATGGGGCTGCCTGAGTCCCGCATCCGCGTGTGGTTTCAGAACCGCAGAAACCGCACGAGGGAGGTGCCCCGCCCAGGCGCCCAGGGGTCGGCGGCGGCGGGACCAAGCGGGCTAGCTTCCCCGCAGCGACCCAGAGAGCCTGGTGCCAGGGCACGAGGTGGAAGAAGCAGCCCCGAGGAGGGACGCACCAGGCCTCGCACTCGACTCAGCCCGGCACAGTTGATGATCCTGATCCAGGCGTTTGAGGTCGAACCAGAGCTGGAATATCATGCCAGGGTGAAGCTCGCCGAAGCGACTACTTTGCCTGAGGACACCGTCCACATCTGGTTCCAAAACCGGAGATCGCGACACCCTGGCGGTGGCAGGGGCAGAGTTCGAGGTCAAGACTCCCTGGCTTCACAGCCACCACCGCCACCGCCACAGCCTTCACCTGCGCCCAATGGGGAGCCCAGTGGACCACCTTGCAACCCCAGGGAGAGTGAATAGCATGCCCAAGACAGCCTGTTGCCACTGGCCGCTGTTACACTTGGCCTGGGCGTCCAGACTCTGAGTCTGCCCTCCCCACCAACCTCCTTCCCAGTGTCCTTGCCTGCAGCAGCACAGCCCTCCTCTGGACCATACCATGAAGGCGACCCGGAACCCCACCCGTTCGCCAATCACTATACTGTGGACGATGTCGAGCTCATGCTCGACCACCTGTTGATGCAACTCCAGGCTGACCAGCAGGCCCAGGACACTCTGGATCCCCACGTGCCGTGGGAGGACATCATACCAACCCTTGCGCTCCCTCTGGACCAACAAGAATACTGGACCTTCCTGCTGGATCTCTTCTAAAAGAGATACAGCAAGGCTTCATTGGACCTCGTGCCCCATTTCATTCAGCACTTTGACCTGTGTTCAAGTTGACTTCACCAAGCACCTGGTACCTATGTTCCCCAGTGGGAGGCCACGGCCTAGAGCCTGGCAGGAGGCTCGGACCACCACCATGTCAGAACTTCCAAAACCACACACTCTGTCACAAGTTCTGCTCCAGAGCACACTGGAACCTCCCGAAATCTCTTGACTCTTCTTTCAAGACTCAGCCCTGAAGACCTGATACCACAGACCATCCCCTCACACAGTCCACCCTATGCACAGGAAACCAACAACCCAGAAATAAATATTTATTTATTGATTGATTGATTGATTTACTTTGTTTTGGGCAGTGTCCTGGAAATCCTTAGATACACCTGTCCAGTGCCCAAAGCACAGGGATGCACCTATTTCTGCCTCCCTTGGTCTTCGATGAAATAAATACAAGTGCGCCTAGGGCAAGCTTTCCACTCATGTTCTCTCCACAGGGACCCAGTAGCTCCTCTGATCTTCACAGTCTCTAGAACCCTGACAGCTGCCATTTGCAGGCCATTCTGGTAGCTTTTGGAAAACAAGCACTTAGGGATCCATCTCTCCCTCTCACCCCTCAGCCACTCCAGTCTCTCTCCACCCTCTCTCCCTCTCTCTGGCCCTCCTCTTTGTGGTGTGCCTCTGAGTCTGAGGATGGGCCTCTTTGCAGGGATCTCTCTGCACGGTGCTTCTCCACTCCTCTTTACTGTGGAATTTTGCTCCAAGGAACGGTGCATTCATTCTCTGGGAGTTTTCCTACTCCTCCAAACTCAGCCAGACTCAGAAAGCCAGCGAAAGGATAGGGAATCCCGTCGACAGACAGACAGACGAACGAATGGATGGACTGAGGAGTTGCTTGTTTCTGTGGAGCTCCAATAGGAGGAGGCGAACACATCACAAGGGCCCCTATCTATATTCCTATGTGTGTCAATCAACATGGCTTCCACACACTTGTGCTCTGAGGACCTGGAAGGCAATCTCATCGGATTAGCGGCCTGCCTGCTCTGAACCCTGGACACCTTCACTATGAACTGCTAGCTTGGAGATAACTGTGATTATTAGATCTGAGGGTTTTCTTTGGCTTTGCGAGTGCCTCGTGCCATCAGGATGCCACCACTTAAAGCACAAGAGCTCACGCTGCTTTCAGTGGGTTCTCCTAGCCTCCCCAAAGGCTCCTGGCTGGAGAAATGGATACTTCCAGGCATGCCTTAGGGTCGGTTGCCCTGCCCATTCTCCCTCCACTCGCCTGCTTACCCTGACTTGACCTGAGCCCCTCCTTCTACTAGTGCCTGGCAAAGGGTTCCCGTTTGCTTCCTGGAGGACTGGCGTGGGATTTGTGTTGGGGTGGGGGGTTGTGCTTGTGCCTACCCATGTGTGTGTTTGGGACCAGATTTTATGCAATTCAGGTTGGCTTCAAACTTTCCATATATCTGAGCCTGGCCTCCTTCCCACAAGTGACAGGTCCAGTGATCTGTTTCATGGCTTGCTCATGGTTGGGTTTCGAATGTGACCCCAAGCTGGAGATCTCCAACATGTCTCACCTTCTGCTATCAAGTTCTGCAAGAAGCTTCTGTGATGAAAGTGTGGATAGGCAATATTGTTGGGCAAAGCAATTAGTTACCAGGAATAATTTTGCTACTATATACTCGTAGCAGTAGAAAGGTAGTTGGTGGTACTTTCTAAATTTTAAGAGTTCTTCTAGGTTTGTGGGAGTGGGCAACCAACATTTGGTTTAACTTGAGGCCCATACCAAGAGAGGGAGCCTGTGGTGATATTATGTCCCCCAATATATTGTGCACCCTAATAAATTTGTCACGGTCAGATAACAGAATAGCCACTAGATAGACATATCTATTGGCGACACACGCACCGTTAGTCCTATCACTTGGCATGCAGAGATCCATCCAGATCTCTATGAGTTCAACGCCACACTGGAAATTGTCAGGCATGGTGACACACAACTTTAATCCCAGGAAACAGAAAGGTATATATGGCATAAGGACCAGGAACTTGAGGCTTTTAAGCTTTTAGGCTTTTAGCAGCAGTTCAGCTGAGATCAATTCAGATGAAGACTCAGAGGCTTCCAGTTTGAGGAAAAAGGATTGGCAGAGAAGTTGGTGAGGTGAAGACAGCTGTGGTTTGATGTGCTTTCTCTGACCTTTCAAATATCATCTCAGTATCTGGCTCTGTGTTTTTTTTATTAAAAAGACCACTTACCAACTCATCTCTACAGGAGCCCATGCCCTACATTGCCTGGGTGGCCATAACCCAAAGACTGGATAGCCCTGAGTGTGTGTGGGGGGTGGGGAATCAATGAAATGATTCCTGGCAGGGTGGTACTGATGCATGTCTTTAATCCCAGCACATGGGAGGCAAAGCCAGGTGGATCTCTGTCAGTTTGAGGCCAGCCTGGTCTACAGAGTGAGATCCAGGACAGGAACCAAAACTACACAATGAAACTCTGTCTCAAAAAAAACAAAACAAAACAAAAAATGATTACTGATGATATTCTGCTATACTCATAGATCAATGTCTTCTTCAGTCATCGTCAGAGAAGCTTCGTCCTGCAGCAGATTGCAATAGGTCCAGATGAGAGAAGACTCTTCTGCTCGCATATAAAACATCCCCACCACAGTTCCCCCCCCTTCTCTCCTCCTAGCCCTACCCCACCTTCTCTCTTCCCCAGATCCACTCTCTCTCTCTCTGTTTCCTCTTCAGAAATGAGTTGGCCTCCAAGAGACAAGTGTCAAACAGGAGAATACATGACACATGAGACAAGGCAAAAGCCCTCATATCAAGGCTGGACAAGGCAACTCAATCAGAGGAAAAGAGTCCCATGAGCATACAAAACAGTCAGAGACACACTAGCACCCACTGTTAGGAGTCCCTCCAAAACAGCAAACAACACCATAAAATATATGCAGAGGACCTAGTGCAGACCCTGCCTAGCCTCTTCCATCTCTGTGAGTCCAGGTAAGCCCTGCTTATTGATTCAGTGGGTCATGTTCTCCTGGTATCCTCTGTCTGATCTGATTCCTACAATCTTTCTTTTCTCTCTTCCACAGGATTACCCTAGCTCTGAGAGGGGAGGCCCAATGGAGACCTCCAACTTAGACTCTTTCTCCAAAAAGTGTCTGACTGTGGGTCCTTGCACCTGCTCCCATCTGCTGCCAGAGAAAAACTCTCTGATCACAACTGGACAGGGCACTGATCTATGAGCATGGCACAATATATTTGGAAATCATTTTCTTGATTTTCTTTTTTTCTGCCTGTCTGTTTGGGTCTGTTCTAGGTCTCTGGGATATCCAGGCTCCAACATCTATTTTCAGTAAGATAAAACCAGATATATTTTAATTTTTCTGAAAGACATGGTAGTCTCCAAAAAAAAAAGTAATCACAATAATTATCCTAGACTACTTTTTCTCAAAAACTGGTTTTAGAAGAATTGATTGTAGATGAATTTCTAAATGGTCTTATTAAATAAAAACATGGAGCCACATATAGGGGTGAAAGCCTTAGAGATCAGGGAAATAGGAAAACTCACCAACCAACCTTACCTCACCAGCGTTGCAGCTTCCAAGTGCAAGCTACTTCTTGTCTTACCCGTGCCTTCATTGCCTTGCTGTTCTGTCCTCTCATTGGCTCTTAGCCCAGATATCTAACTTCCTTCTCACTGCTTGTTTGTGCAGACTTCCTGATCTCTATGGTTGGTATTGGGATTAAAGGCATGTGTCACCATGCTTGGCTCTGTTCCCTAGTGTGGCCTTGAACACCCAGAGACCCTGCCTGCTAAGTGATCGGATTAAGGGCATGTGATATCTCTGTCTGACTTCTATGTTTACATAAATGGCTTGCTATTTCCTCTGATCTCCAGGCAAACTTTATTAAAGCACAAATAACATAAGACCTCATTTCCCCTTTTTGTCTGATAAAAATGAAAAAATTAAAGTTATAACTAATATAAGAAAAACTATATACAATAAGTACAATAGCTATATACAATATATACAAACAATAAATACATCAACAATGTCTAGGCCATTTGCATTTAACAAATTCAGAGAAAATATTCCATTATCTATCCTATTTTGATGAGTCCATATTGTACCTAATTCATTTTCTATCCTATCTTGTATTACCAACAGAAAACTCT
Source organism: Peromyscus maniculatus bairdii (assembly GCF_049852395.1). Taxonomy (NCBI): domain Eukaryota; kingdom Metazoa; phylum Chordata; class Mammalia; order Rodentia; family Cricetidae; genus Peromyscus; species Peromyscus maniculatus. The sequence continues at coordinate 1,816,058 of NC_134867.1, forward strand.
TATGATGTCTTTCAAACTTATACACTTAACACCTCTTATTGAGTTTCTTTTCTGAATTTCTTAACAAGGAAAATTGTTACTACAACTATCTAATCTTCCACTCCCTCAGAGACCCAAGAAGGAAATAATATTACCTAGTAAAACAGGAAGTGCAAACAAGCGACTTCCAAAAGAAATGTGAATTGACAGAAACAGCCATCTGCCTGGACAGTCACTCGAATTTCCTCTGCACATTGGGGCATCATCTTCAGCCTACAGGCTTAGCATATCTGACAGACTCATTTGTGAAGTAGGATGTACACAAGGCCTACAGCTCAACCTCATATTCAGTGTGAGTATTCCATGTGCCAGATAAACCTCAATTCTGCCAGTGTGCAGTCATGATTCGGTATTTTAAATTCTGGATAATGCTGATGGTTTTGGAATTTGTCTGCCTATTCTTCTTAGCTTGTGGGTGGCTTCATATCAGCATCCCATTCTTCTCCATATCCTACCATGGACTGGCCCATCGGGGGTACCACGACCATAGCGGGACCAGAGCTTGGGTAGTCAGGAAGGCAAGGATTTGGCGAATGACAGACAGACAACACACTCAGAAGTGGTTTGAATCTGCTGCAATTTTTACTTCTGCAAATCAGTAGTTTATATACAGGAAAGAAAATTATCAAGTCATACAAGGAACAACAAGAGCTTGGCAATAATTGAGTTACATCATCTTTAAAAAAACAGCAAACACACAATTACTAATCAGTGCTAGACATATTCCTTTACCCACAAGAACATTATGACCCAAAGAGCATTCTGTGTTTTTTAAACTTAGTACAGTCCCTAGACTTGTGAAGGCTTCTTGCAGCTGTATCCTTCATCTTTATCTCAGCCGCTCTCTAGTTTATTATGTATTTCTGCTTTTCTGGTTCTCATGACCCACTTAGCCAATTTGGATGCTGCAGATCCTCCCTAAGTCTTTCTTCAGTTCTTTTATCACATATCTTTTTTAATATAAAAGCTTTTTACCTGCTGGAATATGGACTCTTGTACTTTTACTCCTGTAAGGGGAAGGGGTCCTATTTTAGTCCTTAAGTTTTCCATGCTGAACTTCCTCAACAGAGGGGCCCACCATCTATCTGCCTCCTATGAGTTAACATTTTCTGCCATAAATCACTTTAGTTAGGATTCCTAAAAGATTCCTAGTGGGTGAGTGTTCATTCCCTAGAAATACCTGAACTATTATTCTTTCTTTATCTAGCGGCTTGGGGTCTTTAAGGAATAGGTCATTTTTCTATATCTAAATAAGGTCCATGTCCAGCTTTCCCTTTCCTACATAGTTCACAACCCAAGCATTCATTAATTTTGGCTGTGTTTTATAGATTAATTAGAACATTATCAGAAAAGCAGTTATACAGAACCCATAGCCCAGAGAGCTCATGATCTGTGAAGCACGTCTCCTTCAAGAAGGAGGCATAACATGGGCACTCTGCCAGGGACCTCCAGGGAGCTTAGTCCCATGGGACACGTATCTCCCATTTTCTATTATTGACCTAAGTGTTTATGTCACACGGACGACACTGGAGTTGTTGTGGCAATATCCCCTTGTTCTCAGTTTGTGGGTGGCTTCATCTCCTTTGTTAAATGCAGTCTACCATTGAGAGGTTAGACTCCATCAACCTAGTTACTCTTACAAGAATAACTGTTTCATCTACTGTTCCACTGCACACCAGAAGCCACCAGTACATTGCCTGTCCAGCTGCCTTCTAAGAAAGGGGCACTGTACCTTTTCTGGATTACAAAGCCACTTCAGCAATGGTGTCATATTGTCCTGGCCTCAGAAGACACCTGTTGCCAAAGCTGTAACCACACTTGTCTTGACAAGGATTGGAAGTCGTTTGTTTTGTGTCCTGTTTGCCCATTTTGGATAGCATACTGTCAGCAGTTGGTGCAAATGTACTTTGTTGCCCAGTGGCTAACTTTTGCCACAATGAAAGTTAACTCCATATGCAGTATCTTCAGTGACCAATCTTCTCTGAAGTATATTGGTGCTGCCAGGAGCAGGCATGTCTCATAGTCATAAAAATCTATGTTATTGAAATTCTGTAGATCTCTGAAATTCTGTAGATCTCTGAAGGGTTTGAAGATGAGCTGTCTATCTAAAATATATCTCTGCTTGACCTTGAAAACATACCTAATTAATTGTAATGTCTAACTACTAACTTTCATTTTTTTTATCTCCTAATAGTTGGTAATAATAACATTCAAGGATTATCAAATTGCATTACATTGTTAAATGAGCTGTATAGGTACACTATCCTGAACAAGATTACAAATATATGCACAGTATTTTCTAACAATATCAATCTCAAAATATATAGTTTGTATATAATATATAAAAATCCAACCAAATGCAAAGTATTGAAAACTTATAGTTGTCTTTTTAAAGTAGATTCAATAATTATCTTTTTATCTATATCATATCTATAGCCTCTCTTTTTTCTTTTCAGAGTAGATTCAATAATCTAACCTTTATTCTATCATTTCTATATATCTTTTTTTCAGAGAAGATTCAATAATCTACCTCTTATCTATATTCTCTTTTTGTCCTTTTCAAACAAGAACATTAAATCTAATCTTCTTTGTTTAGCCCTTTTCCTGACCATTAACAACAACAACTTGTACCAACCCTCCTAAACAATGACAACTATCCCAAACTCAATACCACTGAAAGACCAAAAACCACCTACCCTACATTTGGGGAATATGGACATTGTGTTCTTAAAATTACTTCCTGCTGTTTGAGGGTGAAGGCATCTTTAGGGGATCTTAAAAAGAAAAATTTTGGGTTAATTGTCAAGTTACAGAAGAGGTAGCTATATCATTTGTTGTCCAGTCTCTGCATAATGCAAAATGCAGGGCTTATCTCAAGTCCTCCCTCAAATAGTCTGTGAGGCTCGATCATCTCAGCTAACCATCTCAAAATTGTCCTGTGCAGTTTGTAGTCCAAAGATGATCTTTTGAGATGTTTGTCAGCTTAGTGGTATTATTATTGTCCATGTGGAATCATTGTTGTGGGGCCCCATTATCTTTCTGGAAACTCCAAATTTGCTGTTAGGCCTAGTCATGATTCCCTGCAGAAAACTGATAAAGACTCCAATACAAAAACATGCATACACAGCTAAATGAAGCCTTTTTTCTAGAATTACTTAGTATTCTATATGACCATTAACAGCATAACAAAAGTTTAAAATATATAAATTAATCTTATAAATTTTGATATAAAATTTATACCGTAAAAAGAGTTTAAAGAATCAAAATAGAACTAAAGAATTGAGATTAGTGGCAATAGAACAGTCCCTTAATTTTTTGGTTTTCTTCTGTCCCATATCAGAAGATGGCTTTTTCTTCTGATGTGATACAGAGATTTTGTAATTTCCTTTTAACAAACATACTTGGATTTAGAGAAGGAGAGAGACATTCTTCAACCCCAAAGCCAGCTTTAATTTTTTAATTGAACTGGGACTACAAAAAGACCATTTGTGTTAAGTGTCTATAGAGAAGAGCAGAAACAAACATTTAGGAACATTTATGAAATTTTATATGTGATATGCCAATAGGCCAATTTACTCTTTTCTTGGAACAGTTTTTCTAGATGATTTGTCCTTTTTCTTCAGATGTCTCATTTGTACAGTGTTCTTCAGATTCCTTAGCCTTCATTCTCCTGGAAGACAAAAACAAAAACCCTTCCTCAAGCCTAGCTTTGCGCATGTTCACTTTTGGTAAGTTTTAGCTGACTAAATGAAAAGCATTTGTTAATGGTATAAGTTAGTTTCAATTGGACAGTGATGCTGGTTGATGAACTATTATCTCTTCTTTTAAGAGTCCTCTCTTGTTCAAATCTAACCTTTATCAATTTTGATGGTATCCACAGCTTATCTTCTCCTGTAGAAACAAAAACAAAACCTTGTCCCCAATGTAACACATACACTGGTTTCCATTCTGAGGTCAACACGTCTTTAAAGTATATAGGCTGATTTAATTCTATAGTTTTTTTCTATTATCCAGTGTCTCTCTGCAGCTGTTGTTCTCAATGATAATCAGAAATGATTAGCATTGAGAGAATTCAAAGTTAATAGAGCATTATGTAATCTATTTCTCGGGGGGTTGCTACCCCTTTCAGTTTGTTTAGTATATCATTTAGAGTTCTGTTTGATCTTTCTACCACTGCTTGGCCTATAGGATTATGAGGCATACATGTAATATGCTCTATATTGTAACAAGCAAAAAATGTTTAATTTTACCAGAGACATATACTGGGGCATTGTCAATTTTAATTTGTGCAGGTATACCCACGATGGCCATAACTTCTAGCAAATGTGTGATTACAAATCAGCTTTTTCAGAACCTAAAGGTTCTGCCCATTGAAATCCTGAATAAGTGTCCATAGTGTGGTGTACATATTTCAGATTTTTTTTAAATTCTGCAAAGTGAAACACATCCATCTGCCAGATTTCATTCCTCTGAGTACCCTTTGGGTTACATCCGGCTAGTAATGGAGTCTAACAGTAAGAAGAACAAGTAGGACATTTCCTTATAATTTCCTTGGCTTGTTGCTAGGTTATGGAAAGATCCTTTTGTAAACCTTTACTATTGACATGATGTTTTTATGAAATTCTGAGGCCTCCATCACACGTCTATCAATAGTTGATCAATTTCATCATTACCTTGTGATAGAGGGCCTGGCAGAGCTGTATGGAATCTGATGTGAATTATATGTAAAGGATGTTTCTTATTCCTGATTATATCTTGTAACTGAATAAATAACAAAGTTAATTCTGACTCATCAGGAAAAAATTCTGCAGTCTCAATATGTAAGACCACCCTTTCAGCATACTGAGAGACAGTAACTATTTTGAGAGGTTCAGAAATGTCCATTAATACCAATAGAATAGCATACAATTCTGATTTTTGAACCAAATTATGAGGAGTTTGAGCCACTTTACTTAAATTTTTCTGACTTGTAATCTGCCTTTCCTTGTTTGTTTGCATCTGTATAGAATGGACAGGCACTAGATATGGGTGTTTCCCATACAATGTGAGGCAAAATCTAATCAGCTCTCTTTATAAGTCAATTCTATCAATTTGGGGATATTTGCTGTTAGTTTCTCCCAAAAAATTACTGCAAGCTCTTTGCCAAGGTTCACTTTCTGCCCATAATTTGTCAATGACCTCCTTAATTAAAAGTATGACAAATTCTGCTGGGTCTATTCTTGCTAATTGATGACATCTCAATTTTCCTTTTAAAAGCAAATTCAGAGATTTTTTCCATATAACTTTTTAATTTTTTACTCTGTTTATTTGGTAGAAATATCCATTCCAATGTAATATATTTCCTCTGCATTAAAATTCCTGTAGGTGAATGCTTTGAGTTTAAAATAACCAAAATGAGCCGGGCGGTGGTGGCGCACGCCTTTAATCCCAGCACTTGGGAGGCAGAGCCAGGCGGATCTCTGTGAGTTCGAGGCCAGCCTGGGCTACCAAGTTAGTCCCAGGAAAGGCGCAAAGCTACACAGAGAAACCCTGTCTCGAAAAAAACCAAAAAAAAAAAAAAATAACCAAAATGTAATCAAGCTTTGGATGCACATGATCCACATGTCCTTTTTATACTTTCTTTTCCACCAAGGCAAATTCTCTCTCAGCTTCAGCTGATTATTCTCTTGGACTAGTTATGTCCTTGTCACCTTCTAATATTTTGAACAAATTACACAGTTCATCATTTCTTACCCCAACAACAGTTCATAAATGGGAAATATTTCTGAATAATCTTTGAAAGCCATTAAGAGTTTGTAATTGATCTCTCCTAATTTGTACTTTTTGAGGTCTAATTTTTTGTAGACTTACTTTATATCCTAAATAACTAATAGATTCTCCTCTTTGTATCTTTTCAGAAACAATTTGTAATCCCCAACAAGGCAATTTTTTTAACTTCTTCAAGCATTCTTTCTAAAGTATCTGCATTTGAATTCGCTAGTAAAATATCTCTCATGTAATGATAAATTATAGATTTAGGAAATTGTTTATGTATTACTTCCAATGGCTATTGTACAAAATATTGGCACAGGGTTGGGCTACTGAACATTCCCTGTGGGAGAGCCTTCTGTTGATACTTTTTAACTTGTTGAGAATTATAAGAAGTATGCACTATGAAGGCAGATCTTTCTCTGTCTTTTTCTTATACGGGTATTGAAAAGCAACAGTCTTTTTTAAATCAATAGCTATAAGAGGCCATCCTTTAGGTAACAGAGTAGGCAAAGGAATTCCAGATTGTAGAGAGCCCATTGGCTGAATTACTTAGTTAATATCTGTAAGGTGTGTTACCATTCTCCATTTACCAGATTTCTTTTTAATGACAAATACAGGAGAATTCCAAAGGCAAGTTGATTCTTCAATATGCTGAGCATTTAACTGCTCTTGTACCAGCTCTTCTAAAGCCTGAAGTTTCTCTGTTGTTAACGGCCATTGCTGAACCCATACAAGCTTGTCTGTTAACAATTTTAAAGGTAGAGCTGTTGGTGTCTTTGGAAGATCATCAGTTGTGCCCTGTTCTTACACAATCTGGATGGCTGGAGACTGCTCTTTAGAATAACACCTCCTAATATTTATCTCAGAATTTTGTATTAGTTTATGTTTTATTTCTGAGGTTGGAGGGATGTTAATTTAAGTATTCCATTGTTGTAATAGATTACTGCCCCCATAAGTTCATAGCTATATTAGCCAAACATGTCTTTAATTTTCCTCTCTGCCCTTCTATACCTATACATTTGAGCAATCTCACACTCTGTTTCACTTGAGACAATGTTCCAATCCCTAAAAGCTGAATATTTACATCCTGAAGAGGTCAATTTAGATGCCAAAATTCTGGTTCAATTATTGTAACATCTGCACCTGTGTCCAATAAACCTTCCAAGAGAATGTCATTTATTCATATTTTTAATTTTGGTCTTTGTTCATTTATAGAAATTTGCCAAAAATTGATTTATAGTCTCTTGAATTTTTTATTCTCTCTGCTACAGCTGTTCTATCACCCCAAGGAGCCTGGTGTATTCCAGTAGGCATTTGATTATTTAATTGCTCTGAGAAGGTGTTTCTTCTATGATGGCAGGAAAGGTCTGAACTGAATTTGCTGTGGGGGCCTGCATGAGGTCTTTCTGTGAGTTTCCTAAGGGCAGAGGTAAAGGATTACCTTGTCTGTCCCTTGTTAATCTACATTTGTTGCTCCAATGTTTACCCTTATCATACCTTCTGCATAATCCAGAAGGAAAGAGTATTCTGTTGCTGTTGTTCCTTGAATAAACATTCTTTTTAGTAATTTCCTCTTTACACTCTCTTTTCAAATGACCTTGTTTACCGCAACCAAAATATCTGACATTGTTTTTCCCCAAATCTTTTGATATAATCTCTCCTATCCATATCTCATCATGGTCATAAGACTCAATATTAATTGTGCCCCTGATCCAATCCTCCAAGGGAGCTGATCTGGCCTTTAATGGCTTGATTATTCTTTTGCATGCTGCATTCATGTTCTCAAAAGCCAAAGATTCAATTATTATCTGTCTAGCTTCTGAAATTGCTATTATTTTATTTACTACTGGAGACAGTCTTTGTAAGAAATCTGTGAAGGAGTCTCTAGGGCCCTGTGTAACTTTTGTGAATGATTTGATTTTTCTTCCTGCTTCCTGAATTCTGTCCCATGCATTCATAGCTACCATGTGGCATAGAGTTGTTTGGTTGTCATATAAACATTGTCTTTGTAGATCAGCATATTTGCCTTCTCCAAGCAGCTGATCCTGGGAAATTTCCACACCTCTACTTCTACACTTTTGTTCGATTATTTTAGCCTCCTCCTTAAACCATGTTCTCCACTGTAACTGTGCCCCAGCCTCCAGGGCAGCTGTTACCAATTCTTTCTAGTCCTGAGGAATAATCTTATTACAAGTTGACCACAAGTTTAACATTTGCTTTATGAATGGAGAATGAATGTCATATGATACTATAGCTTCCTTAATTCTAACATTTCCACTGGAGTCCAATCAGCTTGTACATGACCTTGAGCAGGTAGTTCTTGTAAGGTTATCAGATAGATTAATTTTCATTGTTTAAAAACAGGCTGTCTCTCTGTAACTATATAATTCAATCCTGAAATAATTTCACCTTGAAATTCTTCTGTCTGGGTCTAAATTACTCTATAAGTCATTTTAACAGGTTTTTCTAAAGCTTTTATCTTGGCACTTAAATTGACCAATCTTTTTAATACTAAAATAAGGATGATTAAACAAATAATATTTATAATTGATGTTACACACATCGCATGAACATTAATTATCCTCTTATTTAATTGTTCCATTTTTAGACTGCCTAATTTGTTATCACAAAAAGATTAATTTCCTTCCATTGTAAAAATGTTTCCCATTATTTAATGGGAAAAATCTCTTTGCACTAGTTTTTTTTTCCTTTAAGATATCTTCATTGACTTACCAAGTCTGTGTGTAGAACAGTAGAAGTCCAAGGGAAATTCAAAGCAGCTACCTAGTGTGGTGGTAGTCTGAGATGGAAATTCAGAGAGAGTGAGAAAGGGGGAAGGCCACCACCCACCAGGACAGAGAATGCCAAAGAGATTCTGGCCACGTGCTCTGGCCTTAGTCACAAGCAGTCTGGCCATGTGCATCTCTGGCCAATTGCAATGTTCAGCTCTGGTGGAGCTGGGACCCTTACAGCCACAGGTAAGTGGCTTTTTTTGTAAATTCCTGCCACACAGTTAGATGCCAAATGTAGATGAATTTCTAAATGGACTTATTATATAAAAAAACATGGAGCCAAATATAGGGTTGAAAGCCTTAGAGATCAGGGAAATAAGAATAGACACCAGCCAACCTTACTTGACCAGTTCTGCAGCTTCCAAATGTGAGCTACTTCCTGTCTTACCTGTGCCTTTATTGCATGCTGTTTTGCCCTCTCACTGACTATCTTAGGCCAGCTACCTCACTTCTTTGTCACTGCCTATCCTTACAGACCTCCAGATCTCTATGGTTAGTACTGGGATTAAAGGTGTGTGTCACCATGCTTGGCTCTGCCCCCAAGTATGGCCTCTAAAACACAGAGACTCTGTCTGCTAAGTGTTCACATTAAGAGCATATGCTACCACTGTCTGACTTCTATGCTTACTTAAAATGGCTTGCTATTTCCTTTGATCTCCAGGCAAACTTGATTAAAGCACAAATAATATATCACATTTCAGCACAAACAAAATATCACCACACTTGATGTTCATAATAGAAAATTTTAGAAAAAAAAATCATTTTAGAAACTACAATAATATTAGTTTAAACGTCTCAGTGTTTATAAAAGCCAAAAAAGTAATCATTACTTATTTACAGCAACAAATTGTTACTTGTGAATTTTTATTGTTTGACAGTTTCATACATTTATATAACGAGGGTCAGTCATTTCAACCCTAATTCCGCTCAATGAAAACCTTCTTCTCAAAAAGTACCATCCTCATTCCCCTGCCTCCCCCAACAGAAACTTTTCTCTCAACAAGCCCCTCTCTCATTCTCTACCTTGCCCAATGGAAACCTCCCTCTCAACAAACCCATCCTGCCTACTTCCAGTCTGAATCAGCTATGACTCCTGCATACTACAGAAAGATAATTGTTCAATTATCATCGTTTATTCATTTCAAATTATTTAATTTTCTCATGGCTGCCATATAATGTTCATATCAATTTTTCTACCCTGCCTCTATTGTTTCATCTACCGTATTTCAACTTATTAAGGCAGGTTGCAAGATTCTCCCCTCATCTCTGCAATGACAGTAGAGACTCTCCATGCAAGAAAGAGAAAGTGAAGTCCACAGACAAACAAAAGCTCAACACAGACATTGTACTGGAAATACTTAAGTCAAAAGTTTAAATCTTGAGTTCATTGCCTAAAGAGTATCATTTTAATGTTTTCTGCCATTGCTCATTTGCTTATGAGCCTGGGCTATCCCTGGGGTCTAACCCACAGATTTGTATCCAACTCCCAATAAATGTGGTGAGCTGCTTTAAAGTTAAAAAAAGAAGAAGAATTCTTCTAGAATCAATGTGAATATTCCTCAAATTAATCCACAAAATAAGAACAGAAGGAATATTGTGCATTTTTCCCCATGAAGACAGTTACCTTGATGCCTAAAACATGTAAAGTCTCCCAAAAGACACTTTATTATATGCCAACTTCCTGATGAACTTATATACAGAAAGCCTCAAGAAAATACTTGCAAACTGTATCCAAGAACACATAAAAAATATCATCTACCATAGGCTTCATCCAAAGAGATGGAGGGATGGTTGAACAAATGTAAATCAATAAATGCAATCCACCACATAAACAAACTGAAAAACAAATTCCAGATGTTCATTTCATTTTCTGCAGAAAATCATTTGACAAAATCTAACACCCATTCCTTATAAAAATCATGGAGGGACTAACGACACATGGGACATAATTGGAATTTACAGACATCCCATAGCCCAGATCAAACTAAATGGAAATTCAAAACCTTTCCTCTAAAATAGGGAACAATATAAGGATGTTCACTCTCTCTGTATGTGTTCAGTATAGTACTTGAAGTCTTAGCTAGAACAGTAAGACAAGTGCAGAAGATCAAGTGGTGATGGATAGGAAAGGATGAAATCAAAGTGACTTTATCTGCAGAAACTATAATTTTATACAGACTAAGAACTCAGTCTTTATAAAGACTAAGAACTCCACCAGGAAACTCTTACAGTTGAGAAACACCTTAATCAAAGTTAATAAGTTAATATATTACAAAATTAACTAAAAATATCAGTATCCTTCCTCTATACAAATGACAAAAGGACTTAGAAAAGTATCTTGGAAGGACAGTTTTCAGCATAATACAAAAAAAAAAACTCACAATAGTTAAACTATCATCAAAAATATAAGAACTGTTGGAGGTATTGCCACTGCTAATGTTAAATTATACTACAGGGTTATAGAAATAATCAAGTTTTATACAACAATGATACCAGTAAAAAAGAGACACATTTGTGAATGAAATCAAATTATATATATTGACATAAGAGCACTCACCTATGACAACTCGCTTTTGCTAAAGAAGCTAGATACATAATAGTAAATTGAGAGCATTTAACCCTAACCACAACTAAGCTATCTCCAGCTGATAACTACTCACAAATGAAAAATCAGTTTTCTCTAACAGAGACTCATAGGGATAAAAACCACTTTTACAGGCAGTCCCCATGAGGACCAGTTGGTGGATGACAATCAATGGCATATTTGTTATTTATTCTTTTGGAAATTCTCTTAGAAATGTCTTAACAAAATTATGTCAATTCTTTCAGCTTTTAAATCCTTAATTTAATGTATGTTATGAAAGATCTTCTATCTGTTTCCCTCATAGAGATTGTTACTTTAGAATAAGGTTTCTGAAGATTTTAATATGCCACCTTGCATATGGGTCTACATATTTAAAAAATTGTGTGCCTAATATTTTTGAAAACTTTTTACCTACTTGTACTATTTCAGACATTTATATATTTTCCTTTACTCTAGGTCTGTGTTACCATCAACCACAAGACCTATTTTCACATGAGAATATATAAGATTCTATCCAGAAATTATTATCAGGAATATTTGGAAGTAGTGAGCTGGAGACCTTTTGACCTTACATTTAAGGATGTTACAGAAATGTTGGAATGAAAGCAAACAGCATGGACTCTGTTATGATAGAAATAATCTGTATTTAGTAGTCACCTGTAATGGTCTAGCCAAAAAAGTTCAAGAACCTCTACCTTCACTCAAAAGAAGTCACATTAGGTCATTTATATTTTCAGAAGAAGATTTTTCTGCAGTGAAACATTCACATAAAGTTTTAAAATACGTTTTTATCCTGCACAGATATTTGAAAATCCTGAAAAGTGGCACACGCTACAATACAATTAATTCCTCAAGTTACTTTTTGTGTATGGAATTAAAATATATTTTTAAAACTTTAAAAAAAGAGACTTATAAGTAAAGAAAATATTCTGCATGTAATCAGAATGACACACTCTCTAACATTCTTTATATTTCCCTCAACAGTTAATTCCATTTTGTGACAAGTTATTTAATTTAGATCCTGAAAAGGCTTGTCTCAAACAAATGAGACTGAAAAGATATCATAGTGTTTCTAGTTGTGAAAAGCCTTACACATATAATGATGGTACTGAAGCCTTTACATTGATCTCTGTGAAGAATAATTACCAGAACCCTCATCTTAAAAGGGACAATTTCTGAAGACAATGACTCAGGGAATGTCTTTACTGAGTATATAAAAAACTAATAACACTTATATGACCACTGTTCTTCCTGAGAGTCATTACAACTATGATAATTATAAGGAAATTTTGATTATAAAAACAAGCACCTTTTTATGCACCAGGATGACCAAAACCAAGAGAATCATTATAGAAGCAATCAAAATAAGAGAATATTTAATGAACACTTCAAACTGTGATGTGTGCAGAAGCACCATTATTGGAATAAATTCCAATAGATATAGAAAATGAGAAAAGATCAATGAGGTTATCAAAAAGAGAAAGAGATAATATAAATGATATTGGAGCAAATCCTTGCCAGGTTTAACTATGTTATGGATCCTTCCATTCATGTTCAAATATCATTCAAATTCATTCAAGAAACATTCAATGGAAGAGAGACAACATAAATGCAAAATCTATAGACAATGTTTATCCAATATTACATGATATAAAGAAACAATTTAAATGTAATGAATGTGAAAAATACTTCAGGATATTTATACATCTCACACATTTAAGAGAATGTAGAAAGCACTTCAACAGATGTCCACATCTCACTAAGCAAAGGAGAATTCATCCAAAAGAGAAGATGTACAAATATAAGGAATGTGGCAAGTCCTTCAGAAAGTTCTTGGTTCATAGAACACACTCTCAAATCCATCATACAATAAACCTCTAAAAATGTAAGGAATACAGAATATAGTTCAGAAGCCCCTCAAATCTCACTACTCCTAGGAGATCTCACACTGGAAGAAAATACTACACATATGAAGAATGTGGAAACTATCTCCAGACTACTCAAACATTTGGAGACACCAGAGAATCTATACTGGAGATAAATCTTTGAAATGTCAAGTATCAGGTCCTTTGCTCACCAATCAACACTTCAGGCTCACACCAGAATCCATACTGGTTACAAGTCTTACAGATGTCAAGAATGTGGCAAATCCTTTACCTGTAAATCAAATCTTCAATCTCACCACAGAATCCATAATGGTAGCAAACCTCACAGATGTAAAGAGTCTCAACTCTTCATGTTCACCATAAAATTCCTACTGGTGATTGTGGTGATATATTGTGTATCAAATAAAACTTGCCTGAGAATCAGAGGACAGAGCCAGCCATTAAACATAGAGGCCAGGCAGTGGTAGCACACGCTTTTAATCCTAGCACTTGGGAGGCAAGTTCTAGGACAGACAGGTCTATACAGAGAAACTTTGTCTGAAACAAACAACAAAAGATAAGTTCTAAATATAAATTTTATATAGATAAAAATATTTTAATAATAAAAGTTATACATAATGATTAAGATGGATATATGTTTACAAAATGGATAACTTTTATAAGTTATAAAAGACCAAGTAAATTATTTAAGATGTATAAAGATTGATATAACATATGTAAGTTATATAAAGAAGAAGAGTTAGGTAGGCCACTGCCCTCAGACCTTCCCCATGCTCTCAGCTGCCCAACCCAGCCAGAAGTTGAGTTAGACTACCCACCTGGTGACCTTCCTCACCTCTAGCCCCCAGCAGACCCAATACTCAGTTGTCCCTCTTCCCCTCATTGCTGGGTCCCAGCCCCAAACTCTGGCAGACACTCCCTTCCAAATCATAGGTGACACCTGCCAGAAGACCAGATAGACCAGCTACCAACAAACCTCCCATACTCTTCCTGTTCCCTTAGACAGTTAACACCAGCCCAACCACTGGACAGAAGACCGTCTAGGATGCCCACCCATGGACCTCCTCAACACTCTCTGTGTCACCACTGGCACTGTCTACAATATGCCCTCACCTACTCATTGATGTGTCCCAGCTCGAAATTTGTTCAGAGACTTCCTGATCAACAAGAGACCATGCCAGCCACCAGAAGTCAAGCCCAAAACTTGGGTGGTGACCCCCTCATCAACCAGAGGCCACACAGACCAGAAGTTCAAAGAGTAAACAGAAACCAAGGAACAAAACATCCATCCAAAAAAGACAAACACAGAAACTGACACCAAGAACTATAATCACAGCAAACCAAGAGGACTAGATGCTACTTACAGAAAACAACCCACAATAGTCAGGGCAGTATATCACCACAAGAGCCCAACTATCTTATTACATCAAGCACTTAATATTCCAACACAGCTGAACACAAAAAGACCTTAAAATTAACTCTATGAAGATGATAGAGGTCCCTAAAGTGGAAGTGGATGAATAAGAAAGACAGGAAAAGACAAACAAAACATCGGAAGAAATGAGTATAAATTTTCAAGGCCTGAACATGGAAAAGGAAGCAATAAAGAAAGCACATACTAAGGGAGTTGTGGAAATGAGCAATCTAGCAAGGTGAACAGAAACTTTAAACACTAGGTTCACCAACAGAATATAAGAAGTGGGAGAGAGAATCTCAGACATTAAGATACAATAGAAGAAATAGATACTTCGGTTAAAGAAAGTGTTAAGTATATAAAAGTATATTAAAAAATTAGTCACAAAATATTCAGGAAATCTAGGGCTCTATGAAAAGACCACACCTAAGAATAATAGGAATAGAAATAAGAGAAAAATCACAGCTCCAATTCCTAGAAAAATATTTTCAACAAAATCGTACAAGAAATTTACTTAATCAAAGAAATGGGATGCCTACAAAAGTACAAGATACATAAAATACATCAAATAGATTGCGCCAGCAAAAAGTCCATTGCTACATAATAATAAAAACTAAACATACAGAACAAAGAAAGAAAATTAAGACCTGCAAGGAAAACAGTGCAAATAAGATTTAAAGGTAGAATTATTAGAATTACACCCTACTTCTCAATGGAGACTCTCACAGCCTTTAGTTCATGGACAGGTGTTCTGTAGACTCTAAGAAACCACAGACAGAGCAGAAACTATTATACCCAGAAAAGCTTCCAATTACCATAGATGGAGAAAACAAGATATTCCATGATAAAGTGAAATTTAGACAATGTCTATCTAAAAATCCAGCCCTCCAGATGATACTAGGAAGAAAACTCCAACCCAAAGAGGTTTAGCTACACCCAGGAAAACATAGGAAATAAATAATCTCAGACCAACAAACCCAAAAGAAGGGAAGCACACACACACACACACACACACACACACACACACACACACACACACAGAGAGAGAGAGAGAGAGAGAGAGAGAGAACATCATCACCAATAACAACAGCAACATAAAAAACAAAACAGCATAAATTAACAGTTATTTATCACTGATATCAGTCTCAATGGATGTAATTCCCCAATAAAAAGATACAGAAAACAAAATGAATGTGAAAACAGGATCCATTTTTCTGTAGCATACAAGAAAAATCTCAACTTCAAAGATAGACATCAGCTCAGAATAAAAGGGTTGAAAAAAGATATTCTAAGAAAAAAGACCCAAGAAGCAAGCTGATAGCAGCCTTTCTAATACCTAACAAAATATACTTCAAACCAAAAGTAATCAAATAGTTGGGGAAGGAGACTTTATATTCATCAAAGGAAAAATCCATCAAGGTGATGTTCCAATGCTTAACATAAATGACCTCAAAGCAAGGGTACCCTTGTTTGTAAAAGAAACATTATTAAAGGTTAAATCACACATCAACACTCACACATTAATATTGGGAGATTCAATACCCCACTTTCACCAATGAATATGGCATTGGACAAATACTGGAGCTAACAGACATTATAAACCAAATGGAAATAAGAGGTATCTAAAGAATATTTTATCCAAAACCAAAATTAAAATATATCTTCTTGTCAGAACCTTTTCCAAAACTGACCACATACATGGTCACAAAGCAAATCTCAAAAGATATAAGAAAATTGATACTATCTTTTTCATCCTGTGTCTCCAGCATGGATTAAAGCTTGATTTCCACAAAAATGGAAACAACAGAAAGCCTACAAACTCATGGAAACTGAACAATTACCTACTGAATAACTAATGAGTCAAGACAGAAATAAAGGAAGAAATAAAAGATCCTAGAATTCAATGCAAATGAATGCAAACATACTAAAATTTATGGGATATAATGAGTGTGATTTTAGGTGGAAAGCTTATAGCAATAAGTGTCTATATGAAAAAATGGAGAAATCTTATTAAAGCTATTTAACAGTACACCTGAAAGCTCTAGAGCAAAATCAAGCATTCACACCAAAGAGGAGATACCAAGAAATAATCAAACTAAGGACTGAAATCAATACAATAGAAACAAACACTCAATGAAACAAAGAGTTGATTCTTGAGAACAACAAGATAGATAAACCCTTATACAACCTAAGAAAAACACAAAGAGATAATATCCTAATTAATAAAATCAGGAACAATAAGGGGGACATAAAATCAAACACCAAGGAAAACTAAAGACTCATTAGGTGATACTTTAAAATTTCTATTCCACAAAATTGGTACATTTTCTTGATACATGCCATATAATAATTTTAAATCAAGATCTGATAAATATTTTAAATAGAGCTAGAACCACCAAAGAAATAGAAGCAGTCATTAAAATCTCACAACCAAACTAAAAAACATCCCAGGGCCAGATAATTTTAGCTCAGAATTCTAACAGACCTTCAAAGAAGAGTTAATGTCATTACTCCTCAAATTATTCCAGAAAATAAAAAGAGAAGGAACACTGCCAAATTTATTTTATTAGACCACAGTCAGCATGATTTTAAAACCACACAAAGAATCAGCGAGGAGAATTACAGACAAATTTCCCTCATAAACACAGATGGAAAAATATTCAATAAAGTACTCACAAACCAAATCCAAGAACACATAAAAAAGATCATGATCAAGTAGGTTTCATACCAGAGATACTAGGATGGTTTGACAAACTAAAATCAATCTATGTAGTCAATCATACAAACAAACTGAAAGTATGTATAAATAAATAAATTAATTAATTAATAATAAATAACTTGATCATTTCATCAGCTGCAAAAAAGCCTTTGACAAACACATGATCCCTTAATGATAAAAGTCTTGAAGATATTATGGATACAAGGAACAAATCTAAACATAATAAAGGCAAATTACAGTGAGCCCATGTGCAACAACAAATTAAATGGAGGGAAACTCAAAGCAATTCCATGAAAATCAAGAACAAGACAAGGCTTTACACTCTGTCCATATCTGATAAATATAACATTTGATGTTACAGCTACAGAAAAAAAAACACAGAAGATCAAGAGGATACAAATTGGAAAGGAAGAAGTCAAAGTATCTTTATTTGCAGATTATATTATAGTATACATAAGCAACTCCAAAAATTCTCGCAGGGAACGCCTACTGCTGACAAACAACTTCAGTGAAGTGGCTGGATACAAGAGTATCTCAAATAAATCAGTGACTTTCCTATAGACAAAAGGACTTAGAAATCAGGGAAGGAAAATCACTCACAATAGCTTCAAATAATATAAAATATCTCTATGTATCTCTAACCAAGCAAGTGAAAGACTTTTATGATTAAAAACTTCTAGTTTTCAAAAATAAGAAATTGAAGAAGATATTAGAAAATGAAAAGTTCTCACATACTCATGGATTGATAGTATTAACAGCAAAAATTCCCAACCTACCAAAAGCAATCTACAGAATCAACTCAATTCTAATCAAAATTCCAACACAATTCTTTACAGACATTGAAATGACAATACTCAATTTTATATGAAATAAAACTCAGGATAGCTAAAATAATCCTGAACAATAAAAGAACTTCCATAAGCATAACCATCCTGAGTTTCAAGCTGTACTACTGAGCTATAATAGTAAAAACAGCATTATATTGGCATAAAAACATACATTTTGATCAATGGAATCAAATCAAAGACCCAGAATTGAATCCACACACCTATGGGCACTTGAGTCTTTTGTTTTACAAAGAAGCCAGAAATATACAATGGGAAAAAAGCATCTTCAGCAAATGGTGCTAGTTTAACTGGATGTCTGCATGTAGAAAAAGGCAAATAGATCCATATATCACTATAAGATGAATTACTACGTGGTTTTGTTAATAAAAAAACCCAGAGACAGATGTTGGGGTAAAAAACTGAGAGATCAGAGGAATAGGACAAGCCACAGCCTACCTGACCTCACCAACTCCTCAGCTTCCAAAGAGACCTACTTCCTGTATACCCACACCTATATACCCCTTTGTTCTGCCACCTCACTTCCTCTCTCTGCCCAGATACATCACTTCCTGTCTGTCTGTGCAGACCTCCAGACCTCTATGGTTAGTGCTGGGATTAAAGGCATGTGCCACCATGCCTGGCTCTGTTCCCAATGGGGCCTTGAACTCACAGAGATCTGAATAGATCTCTGCCTCCCAAATGTTAGGATAAAAGGCGTGTGCTACCATTGCCTGACTTATATGTTTAAAATAGTGGCTGGCTTATTTCCTCTGATCCTCAGATAAGCTTTATTAGGGTGCACAATATATTGGGGGACACAATATATCACCACATTTCCCTTTTTGTCTAAAATTAAAAGTAAAAAGTTATAACTAATGTAAGAAAAACTGTATATAATAAGTACAATAACCATATATAGTATATACATGCAATAAACACATCAACAATGTCTAGATCATTTGCATTTAACAAATTCAGAGAAAATATTCCATTAGCTATCATATTTTTGTGAATCCAAGGGATTGTATCTAATTACCCTTCTATCTTAATTTGCATTACCAAAACTATCTTTTGATGTCTTTCAAACTTACATACTTTACACCTCTTCAGTGAGTTTCTTTTCTGAATTTCTGAACAATGAAAACTATAGCTATCTAATCTTCAACTACCTCAGAGACCTGAGAAGGAAATATTACCTAGTTAAACAGAAAGTACAAACAAGTGACTTCCAAAAAATCTGAGTTATGACAGAAACAGCTAGCTGCCTGGACAGTCACTGGAGGTTTCTCTGCAACATTGGGGCATCATCTTTAGCCTACAAGCTTAGCATGTCTGACAGACTCATCTTTGAAACAGGATTTTCTAAAGAGCCTTCCTAACTTGTCTTGGCAAGATTTGGGAGTATTTTGTTTTATGTCCTGCTTGGCCATTTTGGACAGCATACTATAGAAAAATTTCTAAATGGTCTTAATAAATAAAAAACACAGAGCCAAATATAGCGGTGAAAGCCTTAGAGAGATCAGGGAAATAGGGAAAGCCACCAACCAACCTAAACTCATCAACTCTGCAGCTTCCAAAGAGAGTGACTTCCTGTCTACCCAGGCTTATATGCCTTTTTATTCTGCTAACTAATTTCCTCTCTCCACCAAGCTATATCACTTCCTCTTCCTGCCCAGCTCTGTCACTTTATGTCTGTCTGTACAGACCTCCAGACCTCTATGTTTGGTACTGGGATTAAAGGCATGTGTCACCATGCTTGGCTCTATTCTCTAGTGGGGCCTTGAACACACAGAGAGATTTGTAGCTGGAAGGTTTCTCTCTGGGCCTGCCCAGCCTGTGGTCCCAGAGCCATTTATAAAATAATCACTCAGAAGCTTATTATTAATTATAACTGCTGGACCATTAACTTAGGCTTATTACTGATAGCTCTTACACTTAAACAAACCCATAATTCTTATCTGTATTTAGCCAGGTGGTTTGGTACCTTTTCTCAGTTCTGCCTTCACATTTTGCTTCCTCTGTGTCTGGCTGGTGACTCCTGACTAAGCCTTTTTCCTGTCTCTCTGTTTAGATTTTTCTACCTGCCCCTAAGCTGCCTTGCCATAAGCTAAACAGCTTTATTTATCAATCAATTAGAGAAACACATATTCACATATCCCCTGTCACCTTCTTCTCCCTTTCTCTTTTGCTTTGTGACCAAGAGGTGGGTGGTCTTCATCTACCATCACTATGATGGGCTGCTTCACCACAGGCCGAAGAGCAGTGGGGCCAACTGAACCTAAACGATGAAACTATACAAACTCTTTCTCTTCATCAGTTGATTATATTAGATCTGATTATATTAGATCATACTGGTAGAAAGATAATGAGCTTGGTATATTCAGTTGATGCAGGACCAAGCCCCTATCCCTTGAATCAAGGCTGAGCAAGGGATCCCACCAAAGGTAATAGGCTCAAAAAAGCCAGCTTGTGAACCAGGGATACATCTTGTTCCCACTGCTAGGGGCCCCTCAAACCACCCAAGATACACAACCATCTCTTGTGTGCAGACAGCCTTGTTCAGTCCCATCCTAGCTTGAAAACTGTTGGTCTAAACTTCATGAGTTCCCACAAGTTTGGTTCAGTAGTCTCTGTAGATTTCTCCATCATGATCTTGACCTCTCTTGCTCATATAATCCCTCTTCTCTCTCTTCAACTGGACTCCAAGAGCTCAGCCTAGTGCTTGCCTGTGGATCTCTGCAACTTATATGATAGTTAGGGTATTCACCAATCTTATTACAGAGGTAGGCCAGTTCAAGCACCCTCTCCACTATTGCTAGTAATCTAAGGTGGGGTTATCTTTGTGGCTTTCTGGGAATTTCTCTCATACCAGGTTTCTCCCTAACCCCATAATGTTCATAGCAGCATTATTTGTAATAGCCAGGACCTAGAAACAACATAGATGCCCCTCAATCGAAGAATGGATAAAGAAATGTGGTACATATACACAATGTAGTATTATTACTCATCTGTAAAAAAAATGGCATCATAAAATTTGCAGGCAAATGGATGGAAGTATAAAATACCATCCTGAGTGAGGTAACCCAGACTCAGACAAACATGGTATCTATCTACTCACTCATAAGTGGATACTAGATGAAACCAAAGTATAACCAGACTATAACCCACAGCTCCAGAGGAGCTAGCTAACAAGGAGGACCCTAAGAGAGGTGCATGGATGGCCCTGGGAAGGGGAGATAGATGAGATCTCCTGAGTAAACTGGGGACAGGGGGCAATAGAGGGGATGGGATGGGGCATGAGAATGTAAGAAAGTGGGATGGTTGAGCTGGAGGTGGAATAGAGTGGGAGAGCAATGAAAGAGACATCTTGGTAGAGGGATACCCAAGCCACACAAAGATGCAACAAAGTAAGAGAATTATAGATCAATCTCCTTCATGTATATTGATGCAAAATACTCAATAAAACACTGGCAAACCAAATCCAAGAACACATCAAAAAGATCATCTACTATGACCAAGTAGGCTTCATCCCAGAGATGTAGGAATGGTTCAACATATGAAAATCTGCCAATGTAATACACCATATAAACAAACTGAAAGAAAAAAAAACACATGACCATCTCATTAGATGCTGAAAAAGCCCTTGACAAAATCCAACACCCATTCATGATAAAGGTCTTGGAGAGATCAGGGATACAAGGAACATAACTATACATTATGAAGGCAATTTGTAGCATACTGATAGCCAAAGTTAAATTAAAAGGTGAGAAATTCAAAGCAATTCCACTAAAATCAGAACAAGACAAGGTTGTCCATTCTCTCAATACCATTCAATATAGTACCTGAAGTTCTAGCTAAAGCAATAAGACAACTAAAGGAATCAAGAGGATACAAATTGGAAAAGAAGAAGTAAAAGTATCATTATTCACACACACACACACACGCGCGTGCGCGCGCGCGCGCGTGTGTGTGTGTGTGTGTGTGTGTGTGTGTGTGTGTGTGTGTGTGTGTGTGAAACCCCAAAAACTCTACCAGAGAACTCCTACATGCAAAGGAAAGCCCTATATGACAAGAAGAGAGTAAAAAATTTAAAACTTATGTGGAAAAGATCTCTGAGTTGATTCTAAAAGGAAATTTTAGACTTCATCAATTAGCAGAACAGACCCAGCAGAAATTATAATACCTTTTGCTAATGATGAAATTGACAAATTATGGGCATAAAGTAAAACTTGGTAAAGAGCTTGCAGCATTTTTTTGGGAGATGCTAACAACAAATATCCCCAAAGCAAGAGAATTCGATTTAAAAAGTGGATCCTGCCTTGCATTGTATGGGGAGCACCAATATCTGGAACCCCTACATTTCATATTGATACAAACCAAAAAGGAAAGGCCGGTTACAAATCAAAAAAAATTAAGTAAAGTGGATCAAAGTCCTTATATTTCTGTCCAAAAATCAGAATTATATGCCATTCTAATGGTATTAATGGATTTTATGGAAACACTTGACATAGTTGCTGACTTAAAATGCAGACGGAGTGGCCTTATACATTGAAACTGCTGAATATATCTCTGATGAGTCAGAATTAATTTCATTATTTATTCACTTACAAGAAATAACCAGGAATAGGAATCATCACTTATACATAACACGCATCTGATCCCATATGGTTCTGCCAGGCCCTATAGCACAAGGGGTGCTAATGATGAGATGGATCAACTATTGATAGGAAATGTGATGGGGGCCTCAGAATTTCATGGAATACATCATGTCAATAGTAAGGGTGACACACCTAAACATAATAAAGGCAATTTACAGCAAGCCAACAGCCAACATCAAATTAAATGGAGAGAAACTCAAAGGGATTCCACTAAAATCAGGAACAGGGCAAGGCAGTCTACTCTCTTCAATCTATTCAATATAGTCCTCAAATTTCTAGGTAAAACAGTAAGACAACAAAAGGAGATCAAAGGAATACCAATTGGAAAGGAAGAAGTCAAGCTTTTGCTATTTGCAGATAATATGATAATCTACATAAGTGACCCCAAAAATCTACCAGAGAACTCCTACAACTGATAAACACCTTCAGTAATGTGGCAGGATACAAGGTTGAAGTCAGTAGTCAATGCCTGGATGTGTCTTCCAGCCAAATTGAAGCCCACTGAAACAGATATACACTAGAGACAAAAGTTAAACCTTGTGAACTTATTTGCAATTTTTAGGCCCACAACCTTAGGAAATATATTAGTGTTATCAATCAGTAGTGAAATACATATTGTAGTAAAAGCAGTAACAGGTATCTGTCTGTGAGTTTAGAAGTTTTTCTATTCATTTTAAATACCAACCACAGATTCCCCTGTCCTCCCTAATCCTGCCCTCCAGCCTTTCCTCCAAATCACCGCCTCTAAGGCAAGGTCTCCATGGGCAGTCAGCAGAGCCTGCCTGGTACACTCAGTTGAGGCAGGTCCAAGGCCCTCCTTCCTACACCAAGGCCGTGCAAAGTGTCTCACCATAGGCACTAGGTTCCAAAAAGCCAGCTCATGCACTAGGGACAGGTCCCGATCCCACTACCTGGGGGCCCCCTATACAGTTCAAGCTAAACAACTATCTCACTTATCCAGAGGGCCTAGTCCCAGTACCATGGGGGCTCCTCAGTTCCTATTGGTCCTCAGAATTATTGGTCCACAGTTCATGCATTTTCAGCAGTTTGGCTAGTTGTCTCTGTACTTTTTCCAGTCATGGTCTCGATATCCCTTGCTCATAGAATCCCTCCTCTCTCATTGATTGGACTCCTGGAGCTCTGCCTGGTACCAGGCCATGGATCTCTGCATCTGCTTCCATCAGTCACTGGATGAGGGTTCTATGATGACAGTTAGGGTATTCAGCCATCCAATTACCAGAGTATTCCAGCTCAGGAACCCCCTCAACTATTGCCAGTAGCCTATGGTGGAGTCATCCTTGTGGATTCCTGGGAACCTCCCTAGAACTCTGTTTCTCTCTATTCCCATGGTGTATTCATTTATCATGGTATCTCTTTCCTTGCTCTCACACTCTGTTCCCATTCTAACTTGAAACTCCCACTTCCCTAAGCTCTCATCCCCCATTCCTTGCCCTGCATTCCCGCCCACACCCCAGTTTGCTCATGTAGATCTCATCCATTTATCCATCACTGGGCAAACCATGTATCCTTCCTAGAGTCCGCCTTACTAGCTAGCCTCCCTGGAACTATGGGTTGCAATCTGGTTATCCTTTGTTTTATATACAGTATCCACTTATGAGTGGGTACATACCATGTTTGTCCTTCTGAGTTTGGGTTACCTCACTCAGGATGATATTTTCCTGCAAACCTCATGATGTCATTGTTTTTCTCTGCTGAGTAGTATTCCATTGTGTATATGTACCACATTTTGTTTATCCATTCTTCAGTTGAGGAGCATCTAGCTGTCTTCAGGTCCTGGCTATTACAAATAATGCTGCTATGAACATAGTTGAGCAAGTGTCCTTGTGGTATGATTGAGCATTCCTTGGGTATATGCCCAAGAGTGGTATAGCTGGGTCTTGAGGAAGATTGATTTCCAATTCTCTGAGAAACTGCCATACTGATTTCCAAAGGGGCTGTACAAGTTTGCATGTCCACCAACAGTGGAGGAGTGTTCCCCTTGCTTCACATCCTCTCCAACATAATATGTCTTCAGTGTTTTTGATCTTAGCAATTCTGACAGGTGTAAGATGGTATCTCAGAGTTATTTTGATTTCAATTTCCCTGGTGACTAAAGATTCTGAGCAATTCCTTAAATGTCTTTTGGCCATTTGAAATTCTTCTATTGAAGAATTCTTCTCTGTTTAGCTCTATAGTCCATTTTTTAATTGGACTGTTAGGTATTTTGATGTTGAGTTTCTTGAGATCTTTATATATTCTGGAGATCAGCCCTCTGTCAGATGTGGGATTGATGAAGATATTTTCCCATTCTGTAGGTGGTCATTTTGTCTTATTGAATGTGTCCTTTGACCTACAAAAGCTTCCCAGTTTCAAGAGGTCCCATTTATTAATTAATTTATTAATTGTTGTCCCATTTATTAATTGTTGCTCTCAGTGTCTGTGCTACTGGTGTTATATTTAGGAATTGTTCTCCAGTGCCAATGCATTCAAGACTACTTTCTACTTTCTCTTCTATCAGGTCCAAAGTAATTTGATTTGTGTTGAGGTCTTTGATCTACTAGGACTTAAGTTTTGTGCATGGTGACAGATATAGATATATTTTAATCTTCTACATGTTGACATCCAGTTATGCCAACACCGTTTGTTGTTTCTTTTTTTCATTGTACAGTTTTGACTTCTTTGTCAAAAAATAGGTGTTCATAGGTGTGTGGATTAGTGCCAGGGTCTTCAATTCTATTCCATTGGTCCACATATTGGTTTTTATGCCAGTACCAAGCTGTTTTTATTACTGTAGCTCTATAGTAGAGCTTGAAGTCAGGGATCATGATGAATCCAGAGGTTGCTTTATTGTGCAAGATTCTTTTAGCTGTCCTGGGTTTTTTGGTTTTCCATATGAAGTTGAATATTGTTCTTTC
The DNA here is from genome assembly GCF_049852395.1 of Peromyscus maniculatus bairdii. Classification (NCBI taxonomy): domain Eukaryota; kingdom Metazoa; phylum Chordata; class Mammalia; order Rodentia; family Cricetidae; genus Peromyscus; species Peromyscus maniculatus. The sequence goes on from NC_134867.1 coordinate 1,841,643, forward strand.
TTGGTCTTTGAAGAACTGTGTTGGGATTTTAATGGGGATTGCATTGAATCTGTAGATTGCTTTTTGTAAGATTGACATTTTTTACTATGTTAATCCTACCTATCCAAGAGCTGGGAGATCTTTCCATTTTCTGATATCTTCTTCAATTTCTTTCTTTAGGGACTTATAGTTCTTGTCATACAGATCCTTCACTTGCTTAGTTAGAGTTACCCCAAGGTGTTTCATATTATTTGTGGCTATTGTAAAGGGTGATGTTTCTCTGATTTCTTTCTCAGCCCTTTTATCATTTTATCTAGGAGGGCTACTGATTTTTTTTAGTTAATCTTGTATCCTGCCACATTACTGAAAGAGTTTATTAGCTGTAGGAGTTCCCTGGTAAAATATTTAGGGTCACTCATGTATACTATCATATCATCTGCAAATAATGAGTTTGACTTCTTCTTTTCTAATTTGTATCCTTTTTTACCTTCTTTCATTGTCTTATTGCTCTAGCTAGAACTTTAAGTACTATAGTGAATAAATTTGGAGAGAGTGGACAGCTTTGTCTTGTTCCTAATTTTAGTGGAATCTCTGAGTTTCTCTTTATTTAATTTGATGTTGGCTATTGGCTTACTGTAAATTCTCTTTATGTTTAGGTATATTCCTTGTATTCTTGATCTCTCTAGACCTTTATCATGAAGGGGTGTTGGATTTTGTCAAAGAACTTTTCAGCATCTAATGAGATGATCACATTTTTTTTCCTTTCAGTTTGTTTACATGGTGTATTACTTTGACAGATTTTCAAATATTGAACCATCCTTGCATCCCTGGGATGAAGCCTACTTGATCATGGTGGATAATTTTTCTGATGTGTTCTTGTATTTGGTTTGTCAATGTTTTATTTTGCATCAATGTTCATGAGTGAGATTGTTATGTAATTCTCTTTCTTTGTGGCATCTTTGTGTGGTTTGGATATCAGGGTAACTGCATCCTCATAAAAGGAATTTGGTAATGTTTTTTCTCTTTCTATTGTGTGGAACTATTTGAAGAGTATTGGAATTAGCTCTTCTCTGAAATTCTGGTAAAATTCTGAGCTAAAACCATCTGGTTCTGGGTTTTGCTTGTTGGGAGCTTTTTAATGACTGTTTCTATTTCCTTAGGGGTTATTGGCCTATTTAAATAGTTTATCTGGTCTTGATTTAACTTTGGTGTGTGGTACCTATTCAGAACATTGTCCATTTCTTTCAGATTTTCCAATTTGTGGTATACAGATTTTTGAAGTATGACCTGATAATTCTCTGGATTTCCTCTTTGTCTGTTGTTATGTCTCCCTTTTCATTTCTGATTTTGTTAATATTGATTCTCTCTCTCTCTCTCTGTCTCTCTCTCTCTCTCTCTCTCTGTGTGTGTCTCTCTCTGTCTCTCTCTCTCTCTCTCTCTGCCTTTTGGTTAATTTGGATAAGGACTTGTCTATCTTGATTTTTTCAAAGAACCAACTCTTTGCTTCATTGACTCTTTGTATTGTTCCCTTTGTTTCTATTTCATTGATTTCAGCTCTCAATTTGATTATTTCTTGGCATTGATTCCTCCTGGGAGAGTTTGCTTCTTCTTGTTCTAGAGCTTTCAGTTGTGCTGTTAAGTCCTAGTGTGAGATTTCTCCATCTTCTTTATGAGGGTATTTAGTGATATATTTCCTCTTAGCACTACTTTCATAGTGTCCCATAAGTTTGGGTGTGTTGTACTTTCATTTTCATTGACTTCTAGGAAATCTTTAATTTCATTCTTTATTTCTTCCTTGATCCATTGGTGATTCATTTGGGCATTGTTCAGTTTCCGTGAGATTGTAGGCTTTCTGTAAATTTGGCTGTTGTTGAAATCTAACTTGAAGCAATGGTGGTCCAATAAAATACAGGATGTTATTCCATTTTTTTGTTTTGTATCTGTTGAGATTTGCTTTGTGACTAAGCATGTGGTCAATTTTATAGAAGGTCCAGTGGGATGCTGAGAAGACGGTATATTATTTTGTGTTAGTGTGGAATGTTCTGTAGATATCTATTAAGTCCATTTGAGTCATAACTTCTGTTAGGTCCCTTATTTCTCTGTTAAGTTTCAGTCTGGCAGATCTATCCAGTGGTGAGAGTGGGATGTTGCAATCTCCCACTACTAGTGTGTGGGGTTTGATGTGAGATTTAAGCTTTAATACTGTTTCTTTTTCAAATGTGGGTGCCCTTGTATTTGGGGCATAAATGTTCAGAATTGAGACTTCATCTTGGTGGATTTTCCCTGTGATAAGTATGTAATGTTCTTCCTGACCGCTTTTGATTGATTTCATTTGAAGTCTATTTTATCAGATATTAGGAGAGCTACACCAGCTTGCTTCTTAAGTCCATTTGTTTGGGAAGTCTTTTCCCAGGCTTTTATATTGAGATAGTGTCAGTCTTTAAAGTTGAGGTGTGTTTCTTGTATGCAGCAGAAGGATGGATCCTGTTTTTATATCTATTCTGTCAGCCTGTGTCAATTGAGACCATGGATATTAATGACTGTTGATTGTTAATTCCTGTTATTTTTTTGTTGGTAGTGTTGTGTGTTTCTCTTCTTTGGTATTTGTTGGTGTGGAATTATCTATCGCCTGTATTTTTATTGGTGTATCTAACTTCCATTGGTTGAATTTTTTCCTTCCTTTGGTGCTTTCTTTAAAGATGGATTTGTGGATATGTATTGCTTAAATATGATTTTATCATGGAATGTTTTGGTTACTCCATCTATGACAATTGAGAGTTTTGCTGAATATAATAGTGTGGGTTGGCATCCATGGTCTTAGTGTCTGCATAACGTCTGTCCAGTACTTTCTGGCTTTCAGAGTCTCCATTGAGAAGTCAGAAGTCATTCTTATGGGTCTGCCTTTATATGTTTTTTGGCCTTTTTCTTTTGCAGCTCTTAAAATTTTTTTCTCTCTTCTGCATGTTTAGTGGTTTGATTATTATGTGACAAGGGGTCTATTTTTGGATCCAGTCTATTTGGTGTTCTATAGGCTTCTTGTACCTTCATAAGCATTTCCTTCTTTAAATTGGGCAAGTTTTCTTCTATAATTTTGTTGAATATTTTTCCTGTGCCTTTGAGTAGGTATTCTTCTCCTTCTTCTATCCCTATTATTCTTAGGTTTGGCCTTTTCATGGTATCCCAAATTTCCTGGATGTTTTATGTTATGACTTTTTTGGCTTTAGTGTTTTCTTTGACTGATGAATCTATTTTCTCTATTGTATCTTCACTGCCAGAGATTCTCTCTTCCATCTCTTGCATTCTGTTGCTTATGCTTGCATCTGTAGTTCCTGTTCCTTTACTCAGATTTTTCATTTCTAGCCTTCCTTCAGTTTGTATCTTTTTTATTGCCTCTATTTCAGTTGTCAAATCTTGGACTTTTTCCTGTTTAATTGCTTTTCCTTGGCTTTCTTTAAGAGATTTATTGATTTCTTCCCATTTTTATTTGTCTTTTCTTCTAATTCTTTAACGGTAGTTTTCATTTCCTCTTTAAAGGCTTCTATCATCTTTTTAAAGTCATTTTTAAGGTCTATTTTTTTTTGCTTCTTCTGCTTTGGGATGCTCAGGTCTTGCTGGTATGGCATCACTAGGTTCTGAGGGTGCCATGTTGGTCTTTATGTTGTTGACTGTATTTTTGCACTGGTGTATATTCATCTCTTCCTCCACTCTCTGCAAGTGTTTTTTGTGTCTGAGGAAGCCTCTTTTTTTCTGATTGATATTCTTGGTCTAATGGGAGCTCTTAGTCTAATCTGGGCTCTTGGTACAATAGGTGCTAATGGATTCTGTGTCTCAGGGATCAGATCTTAGTCCAACGGACACCAGTGGGATCTGCATCAGGAAGCAGCTATTCCCAATCAGTACAGGGTAGGACCTGTTTTCTGTCCCCAATCAGTGCAGGGTAGTCTTATATCTCTGGTTTTCACTGGGGTCACTGGGATCTGTTTTTTGGCAAGGGGGTGGGGGAAGGGGCACCTAGCTGGTCCCTGGGGCTCCAATGGCTTGGGGGAGGTGCACAGTGTGTGCCCCCAGGGCCCAGGGGCTAGGGACCTGGTCTGCCCAGTGGAGAGATGGGGCGTTACATGCTCCCAATTGGTGCCGGTTGGGCTTATGTCTCAGGTTTTCATTTGTGTCAAAGGGGGCTGTTTTCTTGGCCAGGGGGTGGGGGAAGAGGCAGCTTGCAGGTCCCTGGGGCTCCAATGGCTTGGGGAAGGGGTACAGAGTGTGCTCCCCAGGGCCTAGGGGCTAGGGACTTGGTCTGCTCAGTCCAGAAATGGGGCTTTACCTGTTCCCAATCGGTGCAAGGTGGGCTTATCCACAAAAGAAAATTTTAAAAAATAAATTAAATTAGAAAAACTTTGCATCTCTATTTTTCCTACCTTTTGCCTCTGGGCTTTTCCCACTCTCTTATTTCTGTAAATCTTACTTTTTCTTCATGGCTGGCTGTGTAGCTGGGTAGCTGGCCCCTGGAGTCCTCCTTCTCTGGCTTCTTCTTCTTCTCCTCCCAGATTTTTCCCTCTACTTATACTCTCTGCTTGCCTAACTTTCAGCCTTCCTGTGCCCTGAAAACTACATTCTATTTTCAGCATGAAGCAATTACAGAAGACAGTACCTTACATACCCCTTGTCCCCAACAGGCTGAAAAACTAAGTGAAAAGGAAACTGCCTAGAAACATAGGGAACAAAAGGCAACCTAAAGTACCAATCAGCATACCAGGAAAGTGGACCCAGATGTATCAACAGGTAGATTCATTTACTAAAATTGCTCTACATTATGATAGGGCACTTGATCTGCTCTAGGTAAAACAGAGATGTTAATGTATAGCTTTAAGGGAAAATTGTTTCTATGAAAACCATTCAGGATTATTAGAGATAATCTGACTTGCTCAAATAAACATTGCATGAAAAGGAGACCTGAGATGAAATAAATGAATGGTCCCCATTCTTGTTTCCAGGCACCTCCTAGAAGGTAACTCTGACTTCAGGCTTTGCAGGGACTTTGATCCTTCTGTTTCCAGACTGGGTACTATTATGCTAATGGTTATTAGATCCCAATATGAACAGGTACCCTGTAGACAAATTTCAAAATGGTATCAATAAATAAAAAACATGAAGCCAGAAATTTGGGTTAAAGGCCAAGAGAGCAGTGGCTCTCTAAGCCCAACTACATCATTTCCTTTTCGTACACAGCTCTGTCACTTTCTGCCTGTCTGTGCAGACCTCCAGTCCTCTATGGTTGGTACTGGGAATAAAGGCTTGTGTCACCACACTTGGCTCTGTTCCCTAGTGTGGCCTTGAACACACATAGATCCTGCCTCCTAAGTGATAGGATTAGGGTGCATGCTACCTCTGTCTGACTTCTTTGTTTACTTATAATGGCTGGCCTTTTACCTGTGATCTCCAGACAAGCTTTATTAATTAAAGCATGAATAAAATATCACCACATTTCAGCACAAATAAAACATCACCACAGTACCCGTCACAGAGTCAAGGGTTAGATCTAGGATATAACTCAAGGGGCAGTGTGAGAACCAAGGTTAAATGCTGGGAGCTATTGTTTATGTTTTCACTCCCATAAACAAGTTCACTGGACACAACTGCACCTGATGTGCTTGACTGGATATAGGTGGGATGTACAAGGGATGGAAATGCATCAGCATATGTTTGCCCGTGACTGGACCTGGTGGGAAATATGGTGGCCCTGTGGTTTTGGCTTTTGAAGCCTCTACAAAACATGACCCATAACCATTTCCTGGGAAATCTGAAATGGACTCAGCCAAATTTCAACATCCTGGCCAGTATTTGACTAAAGCTTGCTTCAAATTTGGCTCAAAATTGTGGAACTGTGCTTCCTCTCTTGAATCTGAGGTTTAGCAAAAACCTCACCAACAGAATACAAGTGATAAACCAAAGAATGTCATCCACTAAGGACATGATAGAAGAAATAGATACCACAGTCAAAGAAAATGTGAAACCAAAAAAAAAAAAATCCTGGCACAAAGCATCCAGGAAGCCTGGGAGACTTTGAAAAGATCAAATCTATGAATAACAGGATTAGAGGAAGAAGAAACAGGAATCAAAGGCACATGAAATACTTTCAACAAAATCACAGAAGAAATTTTCCCTAACCTAAAGAAGTAGATATCTATAGAGGTCCAAGAAGCAGGCAGAACACCAAATAGACTGGATCAGAAAAGAAGTCCCTTCAGCACATAGTAATCTAACCACTAAGCCTGATAATGGAGACTCTAAAAGCCAGAAAGGCCAGAACACATGTGCTACAGACTATGAGAGACCACAGATGCCAGCCCAGACTACTATACTCAGAACAAGTTACAACCATCAGTTCTGCCCTGAGTTCATTCCCTAACTTCCTGGATGATGGACTACAACACATAAGATGAAATAAACACTTTGTCCCAACAAAACCAATTCATATTAATAAAACCAATAGATTGCCTGCTGTGGCCTAGGACTTCCACAGACATAAACTTTTTTTTACAGTTTTTGTAGTATCGAAGGTTTGTGATTTCTGAGTCTTCTTAAAATTTTCAGGCAATACATTAAAAAAAATAGTATGACAAGTGTGAATTGTCAGAATCCTTTAAAATGAACTTAAATTTTGCAAAACAAATCCTTGCAGTAATGCATGGGTGCCACTAGGTGACGCAGTCTCCCTGGCCTTAAAGGCTCCTCAACCCTTGATGACATTCCAAGGAGGAAACCTCTGATTACTGTCAGAACTCTTGTGAAATTCTAACAAGTTCTCACACCAAATTGATTCTGACCCATCATCGAGTGTGGTGGTACAGGCTTGCAATCCAGCACTTGGGAGGTGACAAAGAACAGACATTCCTGGTCATCCTCAGATACGTAGAAGTTGGTCAAGGCCAACTTGGGCTTTGTGACCCTGTCTCAATAACAGTATTAAATACAAATAATTTAACTTGGAAAAAGAGATTTTAAAATGGTCCTTCTAAACTTTGTTAGTACTAATTCTGACTTTTTCAGATCCATCACCTTTCTGCGCTGGAAGATGCTCCAACCGGTCTTAAGGCACTTGCTACCAAGCTTGACAACCTGAGTTTGAGCATCTAGACTCACATGGTAGAAAGAAAGAATATGTTCCTACAGGTTGTCTTCTGGCCTCCACATGTATGCCATGGCAGAAGCTCACTTACACACACAGCACACAAACCCACACTCATACACACACACACAGAGAAGTTAAAAATACAATGTGTTTCCTCTCCCTCACATTCTTTTACAGATTTATTCATAAACAATGGGCCAGTACAGCACAGCAGACTGAGGACACAGACTCTTATTTTAAGATTTACCTTATTTTTATTATTTGTGTACAGTGTGTGTGTGTGTGTGTGTGTGTGTGTGTGTGTGTGTGTGTGTGTGGTTTTCTGAGGAGGCCAGAAGAGGGCATCAGATACCCTGAAACTGGAACTTTGAATGGTTGTGAGCCACTTGGTGTGGGTCTTGGGAATCAAACTCCGGCCCTCTACAAGAGCACCAAGCAGGCACTCTCAAACATTGAGCCATTTCTCTAGCCTGGGGAGGACACAGACTCTTAAAGCCCTGACATGACATCTACCAATTCATAACAACTGGAAATTTAATTGAACAAGACTAGGTTCATATGTGTGATGCCAGGTACAGAATGAAAAAAAAATTGGCCCTTTATTTAAAAACAACAACAACTAGGGGGCTGGAGATCTGGCTCAGCTGCTGAGAGCTCCTGCTGCTCCTGCAGACCTGAGTTTGGCTCCCAGCACCCACTCTGGGCAGTTCAGAACTGCGCATAGCTGCAGCTCCAGGGAATTTGATGCCCCCGGCCTCCACAGGGACCTGAACTCACACAAACATATCACACACATAGACACATGCACATAATAAAAAATAATGTGTTTTTAATGAAGATTCTGAAGATAGCAAAGGAATGCAAGGCCTTGGGCTACTGAATCCACCACATGTCCAGGAACCTGGCTTCTATACAGCATCTGATAAAAGAAAAATTATGCATCTAGATATGGTGCAGCATGACTATATTCCCAGCATTGGGAAGGCTGAGGCAGAAGGATTGCCATGAGTTTTAGATTATCCAGCTGCACAATAAAATTTCATTTCAAAAAATGAAAACTAAAGAAGAGAAAAAGCTATAATCCCAGCACTCGGGAGGCAGAGGCAGGGAGATCTCTGTGAGTTCGAGGCCAGCCTGGGGTACCAAGTGAGTTCCAGGAAAGGCACAAAGCTACACAGAGATACCCTGTCTTGAAAAACCAAAAAAAAAAAAAAAAAAAAGAAGAAGAAGAGAAAAAGGAAATTATGAGATGTTCTAAAATTAAAGGTAGCAAAAAATGGGGGCTAATTCACAGCCTTTACAGCCAATGGTGAAACAAACAAAAACAAACAAAAAACCCGATTATTTATGTTGGAACCATAACTTAATTCAGTCCCATCACAACTACAACCTGGTCTATCTACCTGTTTGGATTTAATTTCATTTTTTAAATTTATGAAATGATTTGTTTATTCTATACAAATTGGTATTTTGCCTGCATGTATGTCTGCGTGAAGGTGTCAGATTCCCTGGAACTGAAGTTACAGACAGTTATGAGCTGCTATGTTGGGTGCGGGAAATAGAACCCAGGTCCTCTGGAAGAGCAGACAGTACTCTTAACCACAGAGACATCTCTGCCACTTCTTTGTTTTTATTTGTTTGTTTGTTTATTGAGACAAGGTCTCTTGCAGTCCAGGCTGTCCTGGAACTTGCTACATAGCCAACTCTGTCCCCGGGCTCCTCTTCTTTGGCTTGCACTTCCCAAGAACTGGGATCACAGTGGTGGCCACCTCACCCAGCTCATCAAAGCTCAGACTTCCTGTACTGTTGACAGCAGTCAATCCAGATGTGGCAGGTGTCTGACGGTCATGCCAGAACTTTCTCCATGTACGGTAGTTAACAGCCCATATAGATTCAATTGGATAAAGTCTCTTCCCTTCCAAGTCCCGGTTCCTTTCTTTTTTTGTATTTTGTATTTTGCTCAATTTCACATTATGAAATTCTCTGACTTTCTAGAACTAGCAGACATTTTTCTCCCAACTGCTACCTGACCTCACTATTAGTACTTTGTAGAAGCTTGTCCCATGACCTGGTTGTTTTTGTAGATTACCTCCATATCTATTGGCTCAGTGCACTCTATTTTAGAGGGCTGTTGGTTTCTGGAACAAGTTTCAAACATCTCCAGGCCTCTACTTCTCCACACCTCACAGTGAAATGAAGATTAATGGGGCACTGCCCTTGGAACATGCAGAGCATAGCTTGCATACAGAACACACCAGTGGAGGGCCCTGCTTTCCCATGCTCAGCAGACCCTGCATCTCCTGCACCACACCAGCCTCCTTTAGAACCTGTAGCCCGAACAATGTTGTGTTTGTTCTTTGACACAAGGGCCGGCTGTGTAGACCAGGCTGGCCCAGAGATGGTCCTGCCTCTGCCTCCCGAGTGCTAGGGTTCAAGGCCTGGGACACCATGCTCAGCACCACAGAACAGTGATCTGTAGTGGAGTTTTCCTGGTCCTGCCTGGCCCACGGTCAGGATAAATCTCTCTCACCCACTAGTCCCGCAGCCGTTCAGACCCAATCAAGTAAACACACAGAGACTTATATTGCTTATAAACTGTATGGCCATGGCAGACTTGCTAACGTTCTTATATCTTAAATTAACCCATTTCTATAAATCAATACCTTGCCATGTGGCTCATGGATTACCGGTACCTTATCTTCTCATGGTGGCTGCTGGCATCGTCACTCTGCCTCAGCCTTCCACTTCCCAGAATTCTCTTCTCTGCTTGTCCCGCCTATAATTCCTGTCTGGCTACTGGCCAATCAGCATTTTATTTGTACAGAGCGATATCCACAGCAGTGTTCTTTAGCTCAGCTCTCATTATGGTCCTGTTTTGTTTTGACAAAACCCAAACTCTCCTTGCTTAAAGAACAGATCCAGATTTATTGACTTAACCGCCATGCACACTCTTGTTTCACCTCCCATTGCCCTTCTCACTCCCTGGCCTCTCTCTGGCTGTCTGTTCTCCTGTAAATACCCCCTTACTCAGCAATGTAGGGAATTGTGGAGCTGAAGGTAGAATGCTTCCCTAGCCTAGGGACAGCAATGCAAAGACACCTAAATAACCTGCTCCATTTGCCAGGCCTGTGGGCACAGGCTTGGGATCCCAGAAGAGGAGGATCACAAGTTCAAAATCTGCCTGGGATGCAGAGGAATGAGTCCAAGTCACAGAACTGTCTCAGAGTTAGTGCTTTTAACTTTGGGCCAAACAGCTTCAGACCTACAATCCTGGTATTTAGGAGAGAGGCAGGAGGCTCGGGAGCTCAAAGTCATTCTTGGGTACATAGTATGTTTGTAACAGCCTGGGATACATAAGATCCTGATTCAAAAACAAAACAACAATAAAACAAACAAAACACTGCACCCTAAATCCAACATCTAGATCACCCTACACCACTCTCCAGGGTCAAGGAACATTGTAAAAGAGAGGGCATCAAGGAAGTAAGATTCTGGAGAATGGTGAGGAATGCTCTGAAATACTGTCTTCTGGAAGGCACAGGGCCATTGCATTCATGATCACAGCAGCTGGTGCTACCCGAACAAGAGCTGCACAAGACCAAGCCACCAAGCATTCTGGCATGGGTGAGGGAGGGGCTCATGAGCTCTCACTCCAAGCTCAGGAGCTGTTGGCAGTTAGTTGACAGTTGTTGAGGAAGGAAGAGTCAATTGTCTTTGTGGTATGGCTCCTGGGAAGTGTCATATGCTCCAATAGATGACACAACACCTGTGTGCACATGGGCAGAACTACTGGACTCAGTGGGTTATTTTTTTAAAGACAGGAAGGTAGGAGAGGCACATGTTGACGGGGAGAGGAAGGGGAAAGGGGTGAAAATAACCGTGGTACATTGTATACATGTATGATATTGCCAAATGTAAATAAAGATACAGTAAAACAACAAAGAATTCCTTACCATGTAGACTGAAAATATAGTCCATCATACAAGAGACTTAGACACAATACACGGTGGGAGTGATCAAGAAAAGAATCATAAAAGTCAAAAGGAAGCAGAAGTCACAACTGAAACTTGATTTATTCATTTAATTATTTTGGGACAAGGTGTTAGATTTATGAGCACAGAACATAAAGACAGAAGGCAGGAAAGAGACCATAGTCTACCCTCAGCAGATGAGGCTGTGTTTGTTAACACACTCAGCAAGAGAAGGGGCACCAACTCTCCCATGAGGGAGAGGAGTTGAGGGGATAAGGAACTTTTTGTTTGTTTTTCCAGATAGGGCTTCTCGGTGTAACCCATCTGTCCTGGAGCTCACTCTGTAGACCCGGCTGTCCTGGAGCTCACTCTGTAGACCCGGCTGTCCTGGAGCTCACTCTGTAGACCCGGCTGTCCTGGAGCTCACTCTGTAGACCCGGCTGTCCTGGAGCTCACTCTGTAGACCCGGCTGTCCTGGAGCTCACTCTGTAGTCCTGGCTGTCCTGGAGCTCAGGCATCTGCCTGCTTCTGCCTCCTGCATGCTGGTTTGCACTACCACCACCTGGCAGCTTTGGCCTTTTATAGAGACAATAAAGGGACTGAGAATGAGGGAGCTGATGCAGCTTCAGGGGGCTCTGTGGGAGTCTGCAATCTCCATCCTGGTCTTGTCTGTTCAGGCAAGACAGGTTATCTTGGGAGCTGCTCTGTCCCAGCAAACAGTCCACTCTGCTCTGCTGCTGACTGATAAGGTTGAACTAGGTCAGCTGTAATCCCAAGGAATCCTGTTTTACAACTGAGACACCATTCCAAGCCCTGAAAACAGGGAAAATGGACAAGGGTGACTTGAACCAGCAGGAAGAAGGGCACCAAACAATGGAGTGTCAAGTGGGACGACCAGGGATGAGACATGAAGTCAAAGGCAATAGCTAGGACCAGAGGTCTTGCATAAGCTGATGACTTATACCAAGCAAGTTTGATAAGAAGTACAGCACCTCATACACTATTCGCAGGAGGAAGAATGGGCAATGTGAGCGTGGAGCTTAGTCAGTCTTGGCAAAGAGAACACAGCTGCCTGAGGACTGATTACCACAACCCAGGGGCAAGAGGCAGGTCCCCAGACACCTCAGCCCTGACTCCTCTGTGGCACTAGCCCCAGTGTCAGACTGTCCATGACAATTCTGGCATGCACAAGGACACAGAACTAAAGTTCCCTCTGTCCTTTCATCAGGACCTCGAAGAATGTCTTGGGTCGATCTGGATTTCCACAGAACGGGGCATCAATTCTTTCTTAACTGCAACTAGCTGAGGAGGGCCATTGCCAGAGGGGGTTAGTTCTGGTCCTTTGACCTCGGTCCTCTGTTCATCTAGAAGGACAGGATTTTATCTTGGTCTGCTATGATGGATCATGAGAGAAGCCAGAATGGGGGTGGGGGGCAGAAGCCCATACATAGGAGGAGTCTTGTGGTTGACTTTTTTGTCTGGTCCTTGTGTCTTTGGGCCCCATCTCAAACCAGTTAGGATTTGTTGGTTTGGAAGCAGCACTGCTCATGGAGGAGGGACAAATTCCACTGTTAACAGATGTCAGATCTAGTATGCTTCATTTTGGAGTTCTGCCACAGCTAAAGAATCAAGTTAGTCTTGAAGGATGTGAAGCTAATCTGACATTTAGTTTTGAGTCCTGGAAAATGTCTAGAGTAGCAATAAAAGGGATGGATTGGTTGGTCCAACAGTCCCTTCTCAGAGGTCACCCAAAGTGTTTTCAAGGGGTTGGGGTTGGGGTTACCAACCTCTCTTAACTGCTCCAAACATAACCAAGGGGTGAGATAGACAGGGCAGCAGATGGAGTGCCTCAGAGAAGGCTTTGGACTTCTGACGCTCCTGCATTTGGAGAACTTACATTACAGGCATGTAGCACTATATGTAAAATTCTCAATCTTTTTCTTAAGACAGCTTCTAGCTCTGTAACCCTGGGTGGCCTCGAACTCTGTATGTAAAGGCTAGCTTTAGACTTGTGATAATCTTCCTCTAGTTACACACACACACACACACACATACACACACACACACACACACACACATTGTGCTGGGATGACAGGTACACATCACCACACACAGTGTGGTTCACAGCAGAATTGAATAGAAAGTAGTTTCTCCGTCTTTCTGTGACACTGGGAGCTGAAGTGCTGAAGAAGCTGCATCAGTGTTAAAGATCCCATGGACGGGTTGGCGTTGGCTGACTATGATCGGGGAGAAAGACTGTTGTGGGTCCAAAGCCAAAGTCACCTTGGGCTGTCTTTAGCCTCTCCTTCCCCTGGCCTTGAACTTTTATACAGGTAAGTGTGAGCCTGGATTATTAATGGCTCTGTCTCCATCTCCGAAGTTCTGGGGTTACCACTTTCTGTGGTACTGGAGCTCAAACTCAAGGTGAACCCACGGTCTCTTACATGCTGGACAAGCACTCTACCAATTGAATTACAGCCCTAGCCCTCATCAGCCCTTTTTGATAGACATCTACTATCAACCTTTGTTTCTCACTTAAAATTTTCTTGACCTTAATATAAAACCCTTTATTCGAGATATCAGGAGCTGAAGGAAGGGTGAAATAGTAATCCAGGGCCCCCATCACAAGCAATCAAGAAGCTCTTAGAATGTATTGATAAATTGGACAGACCTCTAGCCTCCATCAGTCCTAAGCTAAGAATGTCAGAATGATAACTTCAGGGGCTGAAGAGATGGCTCAGAGGTTAAGAGTACTGACTGTTCTTCCAGAGGTCAGGAGTTCAAATTCCAGCAACCAAATAGTGGCTCACAACCATCTGTAACAAGATCTGGTGCCCTTTTCTGGACAGCAATCATATATTGCATAACAAATACATTAATCTTAAAAAAAAGAAAGATATCCTCAGTCCAAGGCAATGGTTCTCAAACTTCGTAGTGCTGGGAAACTTTAACACAGTTCCGCATGTTGTGTGGAACCAAAAAATTATTCTTATAGCTGCTTTATAACTGTAATTTGGCAGGAGTACTCAGACAAGAATTGGATGGGTCCTGCCCGTATCTTCTTCCATGGCGAGTTTCTCAAACCTCCCTGGACACTGGAGGTCCAGCTCCTCCTCCTCCTTGCCATCCCACTCCTTCATCTCCATCTATGTCAATTTCCACCCAGACAGACTCTGCATGGTTTGTTTCTCATGGCATAGCAGGACAACTTGGGCAGAGAAAGGCCACAGGTTTCATGCAAAGCAGACATAAGATGAGGTTAACCTGCTTTAGGGTGGGCTTTAGCAAAATCGAAAGGCAGGAGAGCTCAGGCAAGTATTGGATGGGTCCTGCCCGTGTCTTCTTCCATGGAGAGTTTCTCAAAACTCCCTGGACGCTGGAGGTCCCCTTCAGGGTTCCTTTCACAAAGGTGGCGTGCTCTGCACCTGTGGAGATCCCAGGTGAACTCTTGGCACACCAAGCGGGCTGAGGCCCCCCTACTCAACCCCAACCCCTGCCCAACACTGGAGTTGCCATCCCAGGCTGCGCCAGGTACCAGGGATCAGGTTAATGGGCTGGGCTGTGAACAAGTCGATAAGTCCCACGGACCATACATGGAGGAACTCACTCAATGCTGGAGCTTTCCTCCTGAGCAGCCTTGCTTAGACTTGCCAGTGGCAGGAGAGTCCTGGCAAGGATACCTTGGCCAAATGGTAGATGGCAGAGCAATCTGGGGGACAGCAAGGGACCCTGGCATCCCGGCGCCAAAGGACTGTTTGGAAAGCCAAGCAGCAGGATGCCCTGCTGACAGCTTTCGCCAACAACCTTTACCCAAGCTTCAGGGCCAGACAGGCCCTGGCCAGGGAAATGAGGCTGCCTGAGTCCCACATCCACATGTGGTTTCAGAACCACCGAAATGGCATGAGGGAGGTGCGCTTAGGCAATGAGGGCTCAGTGGCACCAAGCAGACCAACATCCCCACAGCAACCCAAAGAGACTCTTGCCAGGGCATCAGATGCAAGAAGGCTCACTCAGGAGGGACACACCAGGCTTTGCACTCAACTCAGCATGGCACAGTTGTCCATCCTACTCCAAGCGTTTGGAAGGACCCATGCCCGAAATATTCTTCCAGGATGAAGCTCGCCCAAGAGACCGTTTTGCCTGAGAACGCCATCCACATCTGGTACCAGAACCGGAGAGCATGCCACCCTGGCGTGGCAGGGGCACAGTTTGAGTACAAGACTCACTGGTTTAGCTTCCACCTCGGGAGCCTTAGCCGCTTTCACCTGTGTCCAATGTAGAGACTGAAGGACCACCGTTCTGCACAAGGGAGGTTGAGCAGCATGCTCAAGACAGCCTTTTGTCACCAGGTGCTGCACTAGGCATGGGCAAACAGACTTTGAGTCGGCCCTCCTTACCAGGCTCCTTCCCTGTATCCTCGCCTGCAGCTGCACAGCCCTCTGGACCATTCCAACAAGTCCACAGCGGCAACCCGCAACCCCACCCAGTTGCAAATAACAACTACACTCTGGAGGATGTCCAGCTCATGCTTGACCACCTGCTGACCCAACTCCAGGCTGACCAGCAGGCCCAGGACACTCTGGATCACCATGTCCTCTAGAAGGACATTAATCCAACACTTGAGTTCGCTCTGGACCCACAAGAATACCAGACCCTCCTGCTGGATCTCTTCTAAAATACAGCAAGGCTTCATTGAACTTCCTGCCCCATTCCTTTCATCACTTGACCTATGTTCCAGCTGGCTTCACCAAGCATCTACTACCTATGTTCCCCAGTGGGAGGCCACGGCTGAGAGCCTGGCAAGAGAAGTGACAGCACCCAAGCCAACAAAGGCCTTCTGATGCCTGCATGCAACTCAGTAGAGGGGAAGTCTGTCTGTTACACAGTCAGCACCATGTCAGAGCTTCGGAAACCATAAAATCTTCAAGAAGCTCTGCTCCACAGCATAGTGTAAATTCCCAAAATCTCTGGAATCTTCAACACTCAGTTCTAAAGACCTGATACCACAGACCATACCCTCACACAGTCCATCCTATCCACCAAAAACAAGAAACCGATATTTGTGTTTTATGTTCCTTCCCCATTTCTCTTCTTTCTACCAATTACACCTGTCCTACCAACATTTTTTTTTTTTACTTTTTTTTGGAGGCAGTGTCCTGGAAATCCTTAGGTACACCCGTCCAACCCCCATAGGGCAGGCAGGCACCTGCTTCTGCCTCCCTAAATCTTGGATGAAATGAAAGTGCACCTAGGGCAACCATTCCACCTATGTTCTTCACACATGGACCCAGTAGCTCCTGTGATCTCCACAGTCTCTAGAACCCTGATAGCTGCCATTTGGAGGTCATTCTTGTAACTTTTGGAAAACAACCACTTCGGGATCCGTCTCTCCCTCTCAACTCTTGGCCACCCCAGTCTCTCTACACTAACTCCCTCCTCTCTCTGGCGCTCCTCTTTTGGTGTACCTCTGAGACTGAGTATGTGCCTGTTTGCAGGGGTCTCTCTGTGTGCTTCTCAACTCCTCTTTACTGTGGAATTTTTCTCCAAGGATAGGTTCATTCTCTGGGAGGTTACCAACTCCTTCAAAGTCAGCCAGACTCAGAAAGCCACTGAAAGGATAGGGAATCCCGTCGCCAGTCTGAGGATGTGCTCTTTTCTGTGGAGCTCAAGATCGAGGAAGATATATCACCAGGGACCCTTCTACACGTACTCTATCTAATACCCTACCTGTGGAAATCAACATGGCTTCCACCCGGCTACGAGGGCATGTAAGGAAATCTCATCAGACTAGCACCCTGCTCTGAACACTGGACACCTTCACTAAGAACAGCTAGCTTGGAGAAAACTGTGATTACTAACTCTTAGGGATTTCTTTGGCTTCCCAAGTCCCTCCTGCAATCAACTCACCACTTAAAGCACAAGAGCTCATGCTGCTTGCAGTGGGTTCTCCTATGCTCCTGAAAAGCTCCAGGCTGGAGAAATGGAGACTACCAGGCATGCCTTAGGGTCCCCCAGCCAAATGTCCACTCACCTACTCACCTTGATTTGACATGAGCCCCTACTTCACCAGTCCTTGCAAAAGTTTACCTTTTTCTTCCTGGAGTACTGGTGTGGGAGTTTGTGTGTGTGTGTGTGTGTGTGTGTGTGTGTGTGTGTGTGTGTGTGTGTGTGTTTGTGTGTGTGTGTGTGTGTCTGTGTGCCTTCCTGCTAGCCTATCTGAAGCCTTGGTCTGGCTCCCTCC
Organism: Peromyscus maniculatus bairdii; assembly: GCF_049852395.1. Classification (NCBI taxonomy): domain Eukaryota; kingdom Metazoa; phylum Chordata; class Mammalia; order Rodentia; family Cricetidae; genus Peromyscus; species Peromyscus maniculatus. The sequence continues at coordinate 1,858,963 of NC_134867.1, forward strand.
TGCTCCACCTCCTCCTCCTCCTCTTCCTCCACCTCCTCCTCCTTGCCATCCCACTTATTCATCTCCATCTAAGTCAATTTCCACCCAGGCAGACTCTGCATGGTTTGTTTCTCATGGCAGAGCAGGTCAACTTGGGCAGAGAAAGGCCACTGGTTTCATGCAAAGCAGCCTTAGGGTGGGGTTAATCTGCTATAGGGTGGGCTTTAACAAAATCGATAGGCAGGAGTGCTCAGGCAAGAATTGAATGGGTCCTTTCGGTGTCTTTTCCATGGAGCGTTTCTCAAAACTCCCTGACACTGGAGGTCCCCTTCAGGGTTCCTTTCACAAAGGTGGCATGCTCTGCACCTGTGGAGAACCCAGGTGACCTCCTGATACACCAAGCGGACTGAGACTCCCCTATTCAACCCCATCCCCTGCCCAACCCTGGAGGCTGCAATCTCAGGCTGCACCAGGTGCCAGGGATCAGGTGAGTGGGCTGGGACGTGACCAAGTCTATAAGCCCAAAGGACTATGCCTGGGGGCACTTACTCCATGCTGTAGCTTTCCTCCTTAACGGACCTGGTAAGACTCGCCAGTAGACTGGCAGGAGTCCTGGCAAGGCTACCTTGGCGGAATGGAAGAGGGAAGCAGCAATCTGCGGGATGGCGCTGGGACCCTGGCATCCTGGTGCCAAAGGACTGTTTGGAAAGCCAGGCAGCAGGACGCCATGCTGACAGCTTTCGCCAAGAACCTTTACCCAAACTTCAGGGCCAGACAGGCCCTGGCCAGGGAAATGGGGCTGCCTGAGTCCCACATCCGCGTGTGGTTTCAGAACCACCGAAATCGCATGAGGGAGGTGCACTGAGGCAATGAGGGTTCAGTGGAACAAAGCAGACCAGCATCCCCACAGTGACCCAAAGAGCCTGTTGCCAGGGCACCAGGTGCAAGAAGCCTCTACGAGGAAGGACACACCAGGCTTTGCACTCAACTCAGCTCGGCACAGTTGACCATCCTGCTCCAGGCGTTTGAGAAGGACCCATGCCCGAAATATGTTTCCAGGAGGAAGCTCAACCAAGGGATCGGGTTGCCTGAGATCACCATCCACATCTGGTAAGAGAACCGGAGAGCGTGTCACCCTGGCCATGGCAAGGCCAGAGTTCGAGTTCAAGACTCACTGTTTTAGCTTCCAACTCGGGAGCCTTAGCCGCTTTCACCTGTGTCCAAAGTAGAACGTGAAGGACCACCATTCTGCATACGGGGAGGTTGAGCAGCATGCTCAAGACAGCCTTTTGTCACCAGCTGCTGCACTAGGCGTGGGCAACCAGACTTTGAGTCTGCCCTCCCCACTGCCCTCCTTCCCAGTGTCCTTGCCTGCAGCAGAACAGCCCTCTGGACCATACCACGAAGGCGACCCGGAACCCCACCCGGTCGCCAATAACAACTATACTGTGAACGATGTCGAGCTCATGCTCGACCAAATGCTGATACAACTGCAGGGTGACCAGCAGGCCCAGGACACTCTGGATCCACACGTCCTGTGGGAGGACATTAATCCAAACCTTGAGCTCCCTCTGGACCCACAAGAATACCGGACCCTCCTGCTGGATCTCTTCTAAAATACAGAAAGACTTCATTGAACCTCCTGCCCCATTCCTTTCATCACTTGACCTGTGTTCAAGGACCTACTAACTTGTTTCCCAGTGGTAGGAGACAGCTGAGAGCCTGGCAAGAGGAGTGGGCAGCACCCAAGCCAACAGAGGCCTTCTGAGCCCTGCATGCAACTCAGTAGAGGGGAAGTCTGTCTGTTACACAGTCACCACCATGTCAGAGCTTCGTAAACCACAAATTCTTCCAGAAGCTCTGCTTCACGGCCCAGTGTAACTTCCCGAAATCTCTGGACTCTTCAAGACTCAGCTCTGAAGACCTGAGACCACAGACCATCCCCTCACACAAGGCACCCTATGCACAGAAAACAAACAACCGATATTTGTGTTTCATGTTCTTTCCTCTTTTCTTTCTCTTACCGCTGTCCTAAAAACATTTTTTTTTTTGAGGCAGTGTCCTGGCAATCCTTTTGAACACCCGTCGAACCCCCATATGGCAGGCATGCAACTGCTTCTGCCTCCCTAAATCTTGGATGAAATGAAAGTGCACCTATGGCAACCATTTCACCTATGTTCCCCATACATGGACCCAGTAGCTCCTGTGATCTCCACAGTTTCTAGAACCCTGATAGCTGCCATTTGGAGGCCATTCTTGTAGCTTCTGGAAAACAACCACTTAGGGATCAGTCTCTCCCTCTCACCTCTTGGCCACCCCAGTCTCTCTCCACACTAACTCCCTCCTCTCTCCGGCCCTCCTCTTTTGGTGTGCCTCTGAGACTGAGTATGTGCCTGTTTGCAGGGGTCTCTCTGTGTGCTTCTCGACTTCTCTTTACTGTGGAATTTTTCTCCAAGGATAGGTTCATCCTCTGGGAGTTTTCCTACTCCTCCAAAGTCAGCCAGACTCAGAAAGCCACTGAAAGGATAGGGAATCCCGTCGCCAGTCTGAGGAGGTGCTCCTTTCTGTGGAGCTCATGAGCAAGGTAGATACATCACCAGGGACCCTTCTCCACATACTCTATCTAAATCCCTACTTGTGGAAATCAACATGGCTTACACACGGCTACGAGGGCCTGTAAGGAAATCTCATCAGACTAGCACCCTGCTCTGAACACTGGACACCTTCAATATGAACAGCTAGCTTGGAGAAAACTGTGCTTATTAACTCTTAGTGATTTCTTTGGCTTTCCAAGTCCCTCCTGCTATGAAGTCACGACTTAAAGCACAAGAGCTCACGCAGCTTTCAGTGGGTTCTCCTGTCCTTCTGAAAGGCTCTAGGCTGCAGAAATGGAGACTACCAGGCATACCTTAGGGTCCCCCTGCCAATTGTACACTCATCTACTCACCTTGACTTGACATGAGCCCCTACTTCACCAGTCCTTTCAAATGTTTCCCTTTTTCTTCCTGGAGTACTGGGGTGGGAGTTTCTTTGTGTGTTTGTGTGTGTGTGTGTGTGTGTGTGTGTGTGTGTGTGTGTGTGTGCCTTCCTGCTAGCCTATCTGAATCCTTGGTCTGGCTCACTTCTGCTCCTCCTCCTCCTCCTCCTCTTCCTCCTCCTCCTCCTCCTCTTCCTCCTCCTCTTCCTCCTCCTCCTCTTCCTCCTCCTCCTCTTCCTCCTCCTCCTCTTCCTCCTCCTCCTCTTCCTCCTCCTCCTCTTCCTCCTCCTCCTCTTCCTCCTCCTCCTCTTCCTCCTCCTCCTCTTCCTCCTCCTCCTCTTCCTCCTCCTCCTCTTCCTCCTCCTCCTCCTCCTCCTCCTCTTCCTCCTCCTCTTCCTCCTCCTCCTCTTCCTCCTCCTCCTCTTCCTCCTCCTCTTCCTCCTCCTCCTCTTCCTCCTCCTCCTCTTCCTCCTCCTCTTCCTCCTCCTCCTCTTCCTCCTCCTCCTCTTCCTCCTCCTCTTCCTCCTCCTCTTCCTCCTCCTCTTCCTCCTCCTCTTCCTCCTCCTCTTCCTCCTCCTCTTCCTCCTCCTCTTCCTCCTCCTCTCCCTCCTCCTCTTCCTCCTCCTCTTCCTCCTCCTCTTCCTCCTCCTCTTCCTCCTCCTCTTCCTCGCCATCCCACTCCTTCAACTCCATATAAGTCAATTTCCACCCAGGCAGAATCTGCATGGTTTCTCATGGCAGAGCAGGTCAACTTGGGCAGAGAAAGGCCACTGGTTTCATGCAAAGCAGACTTAGGGTGGGGTTAACCTGCTTTAGGGTGGGCTTTAGCAAAATCGATAGGCAGGAGTGCTCAGGCAAGAATTGGATGGGTCCTGCCCGTGTCTTCTTCCATGGAGAGTTTCTCAAAACTCCCTGGACGATGGAGGTCCCCTTCAGGGTTTCTCTCACAAAGGTGGCATGCTATGCACCTGTGGAGATCCCAGGTGACCTCCAGGCACACCAAGCGGGCTGAGGCCCCCCTACTCAACCCCATCCCCTGCCCAACCCTGGAGGCTGACATCCCAGGCTGCACCAGGTACCAGTGATCAGGTTAATGGGCTGAGCTGTGACCAAGTCTATAAGTACCAGAGAGCGTGCCACCCTGGCCTTGGCAGGGGCAGAGTTCGAGTTCAGGACTCAATGGTTCAGTTGCCACCTGGGCAGCCTTAGCCGCTTTCACCTGTGTCCAATGTAGAGCCTGAAGGACCACCGTTCTGCAGCAGGGAGGTTAGGCAGCATGCTCAAGACAACCTTTTGTCACCAGCTGCTGCACTAGGCATGGGCAGACAGATTTTGAGTCTGCCCTCCCCACCAGCCTCCTTCCCTGTATCCTCGCCTGCAGCAGCACAGCACTCTGGACCATGCCACCAAGCCCATTGCGGTGACCTGACACCCCACCCTGTCGCCAATAACAGCTACACTCTGGACAAAGTCGAGCTCACGCTTTACCAACTGCTGATACAACTCCAGGCTGACCAGCAGGCCCAGGACACTCTGGATCACCATGTCCTCTGGGAGGACAATAATCCAACCCTTGAGCTCCCTCTGGACCCACAAGAATACCAGACACTCCTGCTGGATCTCTTCTAAAATACAGCAAGGCTTCATTGAACCTCCTGCCCCATTCCTTTCATCACTTGACCTGTGTTCCAGCTGGCTTCACCAAGCACCTACTACCTATGTTCCCCAGTGGAAGGCCACAGCTGAGAGCCTGCAAGGGGAGCATGTGGCACTCAAGCCAACAAAGGCCTTCTGAGGCCTGCATGCAACTCAGTAGAGGCGAAGTCTGTCTGTTACACAGTCAACACCATGTCAGAGCTTCGGAAACCACAAACTCTTAAAGAAGCTCTGCTCCACGGCACAGTGTAACTTCCTGAAATCTCTGGACTCTTCAAGACTCAGCTCTGAAGACCTGAAACCACAGACCTCCCCCTTCCACAGTCTATCCTATGCACACAAAACAAACAACCGATATTTGTGTTTCATGTTCCTTCCTCTTTTCTCTTCTTTCTCCATCTTACCCCTGTCATACCACCTTTTTTTTTACTTTTTTTTTTTTGAGGCAGTGTCCTGGCAATCCTTAGGTACACCCATCCAATCCCCATATGGCAGCCATGCACCTGCTTCTGCCTCCCAAATTCTTCAGGAAATGAAAGTGCACCTAGGGCAAGCATGCCACCTATGTTATCCACACATGGACCCAGTAGCTCCTGTGATCTTCACAGTCTCTACAACCCTGATAGCTGCCATTTGGAGGCCATTCTTGTAGCTTTTGGAAAACAACCACTTAGGGATCCGTCTCTCCCTCTCACTTCTTGGACACCCCAGTCTCTCTCCACCCTCTCTCTGGCCCTCCTCTTTTGGTGTGCCTCTGAGACTGAGTATGTGCCTGTTTGCAGGGGTCTCTCTGTGTGCTTCTCGACTCCTCTTTACTGTGGAATTTTTCTCCAAGGATAGGTTCATCCTCTGGGAGTTTACCTACTCCTCCAAAGTCAGCCAGACTCAGAAAGCCACTGAAAAGATACGGAATCCCTTTGACAGTTGGAGCTGGTGCTCATTTCTGTGGGGCTCAAAAGAGGAAGTGGACACATCACCAGAGACCATTCTCCACAGAGTCTATCTAATGCCCTACCTGTGGAAATCAAAATGTCTTCCACCAGCCTACAAGGGCCTGTAAGGAAATCTCATCAGACTAGCACCCTGCTTTGAACCCTGGACACCTTCACTATAAAAAGGTACCTTGGAGAAAACTGATAATTAACTCTTGGGTATTTCTTTGGCTTCCTGTGTCCCTTGTGCTATCAAGTCTCCACTTAAAGCACAAGAGCTCACGCTGCTTTCAGTGGGTTCTCCTATCCTCATGAAATGCTCCAGGCTGGAGAAATGGATACTGCCAGGAAGCCTTAGGGTCCCCCTGACAGTTCTCCACTCACCTGCTCACCTTGAAATGAGGCCCTACTTCACTGGTCCTTGCAAAAGTTTCCCATATTTCCTCCTGGAGTACTGGGGTGGTAGTTGTGTATTTGTGTGTGTGTGTGTGTGTGTTTGTGTGTGTGTGTGTTTGTGTGTGCGCGCGCACGTGTGCACGCGCCATCCTGCTAGCCTATCAGAAGCCTTGGTCTGGCTTCCTTCTCCTCCTCTTCCTCCTCCTCCTCTTCCTCCATCTCCTCCTCGCCATCCCACTCCTTCATCTCCATCTATGTCAATTTCCCCCCAGGCAGAATCTGCATGGTTTGTTTCTCATGGAAGAACAGGTCAACATGGGCAGAGAAAGGCCACTGGTTTCATGCAAAGCAGACTTAGGGTGAGTTTAACCTGCTTTAGGTTAGCAAAATCGATAGGCAGGAGTGCTCAGGCAAGAATTGGATGGGTCCTGCCCGTGTCTTCTTCCATGGAGTATTTCTCAAACCTCCCTGGACGCTGGAGGTCCCCTTCAGGGTTCCTTTCACAAAGGTGGCATGCTCTGCACCTGTGGAGATCCCAAGTGACCTCCAGGCACACCAAGCGGGCTGAGGCCCCCCTACTCAACCCCATCCCCTGCCCAACCCTGGAGGCTGATATCCCAGGCTGCACCAGGTACCAGTGTTCAGGTTAATGGGCTGAGCTGTGACCAAGATGATAAGTACCAGGGACCATGCCTGGAGGCACTCATTCCATGCTGGAGCATTCCTCCTGAGTGGCCCTGCTGAGACTTGCCAGTGGACTGGCAGGAGTCCTGGCAAGGATACCTTGGCTAAATGGAAGATGGCAGCAGCAATCTGGGGGACAGCACTGAAACTCTGGCATCCCAGCGCCAAAGGACTGTTTGGAAAGCCAGGCAGCAGGACGACCTGCTGACAGCTTTTGCAAACAACCTTTATCCAAGCATCAGGGCCAGACAGGTCCTGGCCAGAGAAATGGGGTTGCCTGAGTCCCACATCCGCATGTGGTTTCAGAACCACCGCAATCCCATGAGGGAGCTGTCCTGAGGCAATGATGGCTCAGTGGGACCAAGGAGACCAGCATCCCCACAGCGACCCAAAGAGCCTGTTGCCAGGGCACCAGGTGCAAGAAGCCTCTATGAGGAAGGACACACCAGGCTTTGCACTCAACTCAGCTCGGCACATTTAACCATCCTGCTCCAAGGGTTTGAGAAGGACCCATGCCCGAAATATACTTCCAGGATGAAGCTCGCCCAAGAGACCGGTTTGCCTGAGAACGCCATCCACATCTGGTACCAGAACCGGAGAGCGTGCCACCCTGGCCGTGGCAGGGGCCGAGTTCGAGTTCAGGACTCAATGGTTCAGCTGCCACCTGGGCAGCCTTAGCCGCTTTCACCTGTGTCCAATGTAGAGCCTGAAGGACCACCGTTCTGCAGCAGGGAGGTTGAGCAGCATGCTCAAGACAACCTTTTGTCACCAGCTGCTGCACTAGGCATGGGCAGACAGACTTTGAGTCTGCGCTCCCCACCAGCCTCCTTCCCTGTATCCTTGCCTGCAGCAGCACAGCACTCTGGACCATGCCACCAAGCCCACTGCGGTGACGCGGAACCCCACCCTGTCACAAATAACAGCTAAACACTGGACAAAGTCGAGCTCACGCTTGACCAACTGCTGATACAACTCCAGGCTGACCAGCAGGCCCAGGACACTCTGGATCCCCATGTCCTCTGGGAGGACATTAATCCAACCCTTGAGCTCCCTCTGGACCCACAAGAATACCAGACACTCCTGCTGGATCTCTTCTAAAATACAGCAAGGCTTCATTGAACCTCCTGCCCCATTCCTTTCATCACTTGACCTGTGTTCCAGCTGGCTTCACCAAGCAACTACTACCTATGTTCCCCAGTGGAAGGCCACAGCTGAGAGATTGCCAAGGGTGGGCAACACCCAAGCCAACAAAGGCCTTCTGAGGCCTGCATGCAACTCAGTAGAGGGGAAGTCTGTCTTTTACACAGTCAGCACCATGTCAGAGCTTCGGAAACCACACACTCTTCCAGAAACTCTGCTCCACGGCACAGTGTAACTTCCTGAAATCTCTGGACTCTTCAAGACTCAGCTCTGAAGACCTGATACCACAGACCTCCCCCTCCCACAGTCTATCCTATGCACACAAAACAACCGATATTTGTGTTTCCTGTTCCTTCCTCTTTTCTCTTCTTTCTCCATCTTACCCCTGTCATACCACCATTTTTTTACTTTTTTTTTGAGGCAGTGTCCTGGCAATCCTTAGGTACACCCATCCAATCCCCATATGGCAGCCATGCACCTGCTTCTGCCTCCCAAATTCTTCGATGAAATGAATGTGCACCTAGGGCAAGCATGCCACCTATGTTCTCCACACATAGACCCAGTAGCTCCTGTGATCTTCACAGTCTCTACAACCCTGATAGCTGCCATTTGGAGGCCATTCTTGTAGCTTCTGTAAAACAACCACATAGGGATCCGTCTCTCCCTCTAACTTCTTGGACACCCCAGTCTCTCTACACCCTCTCTCTGGCCCTCCTCTTTTAGTGTGCCTCTGAGACTGAGTATGTGCCTGTTTGCAGGGGTCTCTCTGTGTGCTTCTCGACTCCTCTTTACTGTGGAATTTTTCTCCAAGGATAGGTTCATCCTCTGGGAGTTTTCCTACTCCTCCAAAGTCAGCCAGACTCAGAAATCCACTGAAAGGATAGGGAATCCCTTTGACAGTTGGAGCTGGTGCTCATTTCTGTGGGGCTCAAAATAGGAAGTGGACACATCACCAGGGACCATTCTCCACGGAGTCTATCTGATACCCTACCTGTGGAAATCAACATGTCTTCCACCAGCCTACAAGGGCCTGTAAGGAAATCTCATCAGACTAGCACCCTGCTTTGAACCCTGGACACCTTCACTATGAACAGGTACCTTGGAGAAAACTGATTATTAAATCTTGAGTATTTCTTTGGCTTCCTGGGTCCCTCATGCTATCAAGTCTCCACTTAAAGCACAAGAGCTCACGCTGCTTTCAGTGGGTTCTCCTATCCTCCTGAAAGGCTCCAGGCTGGAGAAATGGATACTTCCAGGCAAGCCTTAGTGACCCCTGCCAGTTCTCCACTCACCTGCTCACCTTGACATGAGGCCCTACTTCACAGGTCCTTGCAAAAGTTTCCCATTTTCTTCCTGGAGTACTGGGGTGGTAGTTGTGTATTTGTGTATGTGTGTGTGTGTGTGTGTGTGTGTGTGTTTGTGTGTATTTGTGTGTGTGTGTGTTTGTGTGTGTGTTTGTGTGTTTGTGTTTGTGTGTGTGTGTGTTTGTGTGTGTGTGTGTTTGTGTGTGTGTGTCTGTGTTTCTGTGTGTCTGTGTGTGCACGTGTGCTCGCGCCATCCTGCTAGCCTATCTGAAGCCTTGGTCTGGCTTCCTTCTCCTCCTCTTCCTCCTGCTCCTCTTACTCCATCTACTCCTTGCCATCCCACTCCTTCATCTCCATCTATGTCAATTTCCCCCCAGGCAGAATCTGCATGGTTTGTTTCTCATGGAAGAACAGATCAACATGGGCAGAGAAAGGCCACTGGTTTCATGCAAAGCAGACTTAGGGTGAGTTTAACCTGCTTTAGGTTAGCAAAATCGATAGGCAGGAGTGCTCAGGCAAGAATTGGATGGGTCCTGCCCGTGTCTTCTTCCATGGAGTATTTCTCAAACCTCCCTGGACGCTGGAGGTCCCCTTCAGGGTTCCTTTCACAAAGGTGGCATGCTCTGCACCTGTGGAGATCCCAGGTGACCTCCAGGCACACCAAGCGGGCTGAGGCCCCCCTACTCAACCCCATCCCCTGCCCAACCCTGGAGGCTGTTATCCCAGGCTGCACCAGGTACCAGTGATCAGGTTAATGGGCTGAGCTGTGACCCAGTCGATAAGTACCAGGGATCATGCCTGGAGGCACTCATTCCATGCTGGAGCATTCCTCCTGAGTGGCCCTGCTGAGACTTGCCAGTGGACTGGCAGGAGTCCTGGCAAGGATACCTTGGCTAAATGGAAGATGGCAGCAGCAATCTGGGGGACAGCACTGAAACGCTGGCATCCCAGCGCCAAAGGACTGTTTGGAAAGCCAGGCAGCAGGACGACCTGCTGACAGCTTTTGCAAACAACCTTTATCCAAGCATCAGGGCTAGACAGGCCCTGGCCAGAGAAATGGGGTTGCCTGAGTCCCACATCCGAATGTGGTTTCAGAACCACCGAAATTGCATGAGGGAGGTGCACTGAGGCAATGATGGCTCAGTGGAACCAAGGAGACCAGCATCCCCACAGCGACCCAAAGAGCCTGTTGCCAGGGCACCAGGTGCATGAAGCCTCTATGAGGAAGGACACACCAGGCTTTGCACTCAACTCAGCTTGGCACAGTTAACCATCCTGCTCCAGGCGTTTAAGAAGGACCCATGCCCGAAATATACTTCCAGGATGAAGCTCGCCCAAGAGACCGGTTTGCCTGAGAACGCCATCCACATCTGGTACCAGAACCGGAGAGCATGCCACCCTGGCCGTGGCAAGGGCAGAGTTCGAGGTCAAGACTCACTGGTTCAGCTGCCACCTGGGCAGCCTTAGCCGCTTTCACCTGTGTCCAATGTAGAGCCTGAAGGACCACCGTTCTTCAGCAGGGAGGTTGAGCACCATGCTCAAGACAACCTTTTGTCACCAGCTGCTTCACTAGGCATGGGCAGCCAGACTTTGAGTCTGCCCTCCCCACCAGCCTCCTTCCCTGTATCCTCACCTGCAGCTGCACAGCACTCTGGACCTTGCCACCAAGCCCACTACAGCGACCTGGAACCCCATCCTGTCGCAAATAACAGCTACACTCTGGACAAAGTCGAGCTCACGCTTGACCAACTGCTGATACAACTCCAGGCTGACCAGCAGGCCCAGGACACTCTGGATCCCCATGTCCTCTGGGAGGACATTAATCCAACCCTTGATCTCCCTCTGGACCCACAAGAATACCAGACCCTCCTGCTGGATCTCTTCTAAAATACAGCAAGGCTTCATTGAACCTCCTGCCCCATTCCTTTCATCACTTGACCTGTGTTCCAGCTGGCTTCACCAAGCACCTACTACCTATGTTCCCCAGTGGAAGGCCACAGCTGAGAGCCTGCAAGGGGAGGGTGTAGCACTCAAGCCAACAAAGGCCTTCTGAGGCCTGCATGCAACTCAGTAGAGGGGACGTCTCTCTGTTACCCATTCACCACCGTGTCAGAGCTTCGGAAACCACACACATTTCCAGAAGCTATGCTTCACCGCACAATGTAACTTCCTGAAATCTCTGGACTCTTCAAGACTCAGCTCTGTAGACCTGATGCCACCGACCATCCCCTCACACAGTCCATCCTATCCACCAAAAACAAAAAAACCGATATTTGTGTTTAATGTTCCTTCCTCTTTTCTTTCTCCCTCTTACCCTCGACCTACCACCATTTTTTTTTACTTTTTTTTTTTGAGGCAGTGTCCTGGCAATCTTAGGTACTCCTGTCCAACCCCCATATGACAGGCATGCACCTGCTTCTGCCTCCCTAAATCTTGGATGAAATTTAAGTGCACCTAGTGCAAGCATTCCCCATATGTTCACCACACATGGACCCAGTAGCTCCTGAGATCTCCACAGTCTCTAGAACCCTGATAGCTGCCATTTGGAGGCCATTCTTGTAGCTTTTGGAAAACAAACACTTAGGGATCTGTCTCCTCCTCTCACTTCTTGGCCACCACAGTCTCTCTCCACCCTCTCTCCCTCTCTCTGGCCCTCCTCTTTTGGTGTACCTCTGTGACCAAGTATGTGCCTGTTTGCAGGGGTCTCTCTGTGTGCTTCTCGACTCCTCTTTACTGTGGAATTTTTCTCCAAGGATAGGTTCATCCTCTGGGAGTTTTCCTACTCTTCCAAAGTCAGCCGGACTCAGAAAGCCACTGAAAGGATAGGGAATCCCGTCAACACTCTGAGGACCTCCTTTCTGTGGAGCTCAAGATGGAAGTACATACATCACCAGGGACCCTTCTCCATGGAGTCTATCTAAATCCCTATGTGTGGAAATCAACATGGCTTCCACCTGGCTACCAGGACCTGTAAGGAAATCTCATCAGACCAGTACCCTGCTCTGAACCCTGGACAACTTCACAATGAACAGCTAGATTGGAGAAAACTGTGATTATTAACTCTTAGGGATTTCTTACGCTTCTGTAGCCCCTCGTGCTATCAAGTCAACACGTAAAGCACAAGAGCTCACGCTGCTTTCAGTGGGTTCTCCTATCCTCCTGAAAGGCTCCAGGCTGGAGAAATGGAGACTGCCAGGCCCCCCTTAGGGTCCCCCTGCCAATTCTCTACTCACCTGCTCACCGTGACTTGACATTAACCCCATATTTCACCAGTCCTTGCCAAAGTTTCCCCATTTCTCCCTGGAGTACTGGGGTGGAAAGTGTGTGTGTGTGTGTGTGTGTGTGTGTGTGTGTGTGTGTGTGTGTGTGTGTGTTGTTTGTGTTTGTGTGTGTGCCTTCCTGCTAGCCTATCTGAAGCCTTGGTCTGGCTTCCTTCTCCTCCTCCTCCTCTTTCTCCAGCTCCTCGCCATCCCACTCTTTCATCTCCATCTATGTCAATTTCCACCCAGGCAGACTCTGCACCGTTTGTTTCTCATGGCATAGCAGGTCAACTTGGGCAGAGAAAGGCCACTGGTTTCATGCAAAGCAGACTTAGGGTGAGTTTAACCTGCTTTAGGTTAGCAAAATCGATAGGCAGGAGTGCTCAGGCAAGAATTGGATGGGTCCTGCCCGTGTCTTCTTCCATGGAGGGTTTCTCAAACCTCCCTGGACGCTGGAGGTCCCCTTCAGGGTTCCTTTCACAAAGGTGGCATGATCTGCACCTGTGGAGATCCCAGATGACCTCCTGGCACACCAAGGGGGCTGAGGACCCCCTACTCAACCCCACACTGCTGCCCAACCCTCGGGCTGCAATCCCAGGTTGCACCAGGTGCCAGGGATCAGGTTAATGGGCTGTGCCAGGACCAAGTCTGTAAATCCCAGGGACCATGCCTGGAGGCACTCACTCCATGCTGGAGCTTTCCTCCTGAGTGGCCCTGCTTAGACTCGCCACTGGACTGGCAGGAGTCCTGGGAAGGCTAACTTGGCCGAATGGAAGATGGCAGCAGCAATCTGGGGGACAGCGCTGGGACCCTGGCATCCCGGCCTCAAAGGACTGTTTGGAAAGCCAGGCAGCAGGACGACCTGCTGACAGCTTTCACAAAGAACCTTTACCCAAGCTTCAGGGCCATCAGCCCTGGCCAGGGAAATGGGGCTGCCTGAGTCCCACATCTGAATGTGGTTTCAGAACCGCCGAAATCGCATGAGGGAGGTGCACAGAGGCAATGTGGGTTCAGTGGAACAAAGCAGACCAGCATGCCCACAGCGACCCAAAGAGCCTGTTGCCAGGGCACCAGGTGCAAGAAGCCTCCCCGAGGAGGGACACACCAGGCTTTGCACTCAACTCAGCTCGGCACAGTTGACCATCCTGCTCCAAGCGTTTGAGAAGGACCCATGCCCAAAATATACTTACAGGATGAAGCTCGCCCAAGAGACCGGATTGCCTGAGATTGCCATCCACATCTGGTACCAGAACCGGAGAGCGTGCCTCCCTGGCCGTGGCAGGGGCAGAGTTCGAGTTCAAGACTCACTGGTTTAGCTTCCACCTCGGCAGCCTTAGCCGCTTTCACCTGTGTCCAATGTAGAGCCTGAAGGACCACCGTTCTGCAGCAGGGAAGTTGAGCAGCATGCTCTAGACAGCCTTTTGTCACCAGCTGCTTCACTAGGCATGGGCAGACAGACTGAGTCTGCGCTCACCACCAGCCTCCTTCCCTGTATCCTCGCTTGCAGCTGCACAGCACTCTGGACCATGCCACAACGACCACGGCGGTGACCTGGAACCTCACCCAGTCGCAAATAACAATACGTCTGGGTTTTCAGTTTTTGAAGACCCACAAACAACAGATATCATGAACCTGTACCATATAAACAATTAAAAGACCTGGTAGAGGCTCCTCGAACCTATGGAGTAACAGCCAGTTATACCTTAACATTGTTGACTAGGCTTACTACTCAGGCTATGACCCCAACTGATTGGTTTGAAGTAGCCTGAGCATGTTTAACTACAGGGCAGTTCTTGGATTTTAAATCTGTAGTTACAGATAGAGCTCCGGTACAAGCTAGAATTAATCTTCAGAATAATCGACCCCAGTGGATGGCTTACATTCTACTGGGTCAAGGACAATGGACTGTGAATCAGACTGCCCTCCTATTGAAGTTTATCAACAAATAAATGAGATTTATTGTAAAGCTTGGAAATCATTATCAAATAAAGGAGAAGTATGAGGGAATTTAACTAAGATCATTCAGGGACCAAACGAATCTTTTTCAGATTTTGTAGCTAGAATGATGGAGGCAGCAGGTAAAATATTTGGAGATGTAGAGACAGCCATGCCTCTGGTTCAACAATTAGTGTATGAGCAAAGCACAAAAGAATGTCGTAGGGCCATTACCCTGTGGAAAGGAAAGTTATTAGATGCTTGGCAAAAAGCCTCCCGAGAAATTGGGGAACCGCTAAGTAATGCTGACCTAGTGGCAGCAGTCCTTGCGGCCACATGAGCTGCACAAGTGAGAAAGAATGAAGGATGTTTTCACTGCGGGCAAAAGGGACACTTTAAGAGGCAGTGCCCTAAGTCCAGGGAATGCTTAACTACGCCTCAAATTCCCACAATGACGCAGCCTGGCCTGTGTCCTAAGTGCAAAAAGGGGAAACATTGGGCAAATGAATGTAGGTCGGTCAAGGACATTAATGGTCAACCCATCCCTCAGTCTACTGACCAAGAGCCAAAAAACAGGGTGAGGAGCCCACGTCCCCAGGGCCCGAAAATTTTGGGGGCAATACAGGGTCCAGTGCCAGTGAAGTGCCCAGTACAATGACACTCTTAGGCCAAAGAGAGATTTTGGCATAACTGCAGCAATTATAGTTGCCATTTCCATTGCTGCAACCTCTGCCACTGTTGCTGGTATAGCCATGTCCACTGTGCAAACAGCTGCTACCTTAAATAATTTGTCTGCTACAGTGGCCCAAGCCCTGGATACTCAAACTTCTTTAAATGCACAGTTGAAAGGCGGCCTTATGGTGCTTAACCAGCGCAGTGACTTGGTACAAGAACAATTTGACATCCTTTGGCAGCTGGCCCAATTGGGCTGTGAGTGGAGAATGCCTGGTTTGTGTGTCAGTAGTGTGCAGTTTCAGAATGGTTCCCGAGCAGCGAATTTGTCTAAACAACTGTCCAGTTATCTTATAGGAAATTGTTCTGGAGAATTTGAAGAGACGCTAGAAAAACTGAGAGTGGCAGTGGTGACCATCAACTCCACACCAGTGGATATCAGCCTGGCGGAGGGACTGTCCTCCTGGATTGCTTCTACCTTTTCCCTGTTTAAAGAATGGGTGGGGGTGGGTATATTTTTGGCATGCTACCTTGGGGGGGTGTATATTTCGTCTGTGGTTGGTCTGCCATTTGCGAGCACGCACTAAGAAGGACAAGGTCATTATCACTCAAGCATTAGCTGCTCTGGAGTGTGGCTCCTCCCCTCAGATTTGGCTCTCTGCCTTAAAGAGCACATAATGTCCACATAGCCTTTGCACCCGTAGGACTGGTTGGTCCATTGCACATGGGAAGGTATGTGGACAGCTGTCATATTATCTGCATAGCCTTTGCACCCCTAGGACTGGTTAGTCCATTGCACATGGGAAGGTGTGTAGACAATTGTCACATTTAATTCATCTTCGATCGGTCAACACATCATGAGGTGGGGACCTGATTAGATGAAATACTTGTGTTTTGGCACAGTGCTATTGCCCAGTTATCATATTTTAATACATCTTCGATCGGTCAACACATCATGAGGTAGGGACCTGATTGGATGTAATAGTTGTTATGGGCATGAGATGCCATTGCTTAGTCAATAAAGAAGGGGGAGATGAAGGGAGCTGCCATTCTAAGATGGCGCTGACTTCCTGACAGCCTAGCTGTAAACAACTCCATATATGGCTATGCTCCTAGGACTACATGTCCTAAGGTCTGCGCATGCGGGAGTATGGTAATTGACTTTATGTCCTCAGCCTATCCTGTGGCTCCTCGTGCTAGCATTATGGCAGGATCCAATCACAGAATGACCCGTCTACTTGAAACCCCCTATAAGCAGCTGCATTCTGGCTCTCAGGGCCCCTCACCTCCCGCTCTCCCTTAATCAAGAGGTGCTCTAATAAAGTGTGATCTGAGAAGAATCCTCGAATGTGGTCGTTCTTCCTTGCTGGCCGAGGAGCTCGCCGCATAGCATAAATACCAAAATGTGCTAGTTCCAGAAGTAAACTTTTCCTACTCAATCGCTCAAGGCCAAATAAAACTGTCTAGGTAACAATCATTGCTAAGCAACACTGGCAAATACAAGCATGCCCATTCTTTCCACACACATCATTAACAGCCCTTGTAACAAACAACATCAATGCACATATGCAGTGGAGGCCTGCCTGTCTCGCTTGGCCTTAGTTTGTTCTTATTTGCCTGTTCTTTTCAGTATTCTGTAGTTTCTGTCCCAACAATTCTCAAATACCTGGCAGCCAATTCCCAAATACTTGACTCAGGGGCTTAATATTACTTATTAATGTTCAGCTGTTAGCTGAAGTTTATTACTAACTAGCTCTTATACTGAAATTAACCCATAATTCTTATCTGTGTTTAGCCATGTGGCTTGGTACCTTTTCTCAGTTGAGCATTCTCATCTTGTTTGTGTGTGTGTGTGTGTGTGTGTGTGTGTGTGTGTGTGTGTGTGTGTGGTGACTCCCCACTCTGCCCTTCCTCTTCCCAGAATTCTCCTAGTCTGGTCACCCCACCTATTCTTCCTGCCTGGCTACTGGCCAATCAGCATTTTATTAAACAAATTTGAGTGACAAATCTTTACGGTATACAAGAGCATTATCTCACATCACTTTCCTTCTTCAAAAATTGAAGAGGCCAGCCAGAGATTCACAGTGAGATTCCATCTCAAGGGCCAGTGAAAGAACACTCTGGCCCTGAGACCAGAACCAAGGAGAAACACCCTGGTCCCATCTAAGCTGAGGACTTGAAATCCCACCAGTCCCTGTGCTTACCCCAAGATCAGGCCACAAATTCCCACCCATCCGTACACATGAATTCCAATCAATTCCTAAGTATGAAACCCAACAATTCCCTGAGCTTGGGCCAGAGTCTCACCACAGAATCCCACCAAGCTTGGGACTTGAAATCCCACCAATCTCTGGCCTTGTCCAAGCTTAGAACTTGAGATCCCACTAGTCCCCATCTTGGAAAGCTCCATTCTGCCAGTAGCTGTATATTAGTCCTATATCCTGTTCAGTTTGCTGTTGCTTCTCACTGTAGCTAAGGCAGCCACCCTCCTGGATTTTCCCTTCCCAATAACTCTTAAATTTTGTTATAAGGACTTCTACAAGAGCACGATTCTGAGTACTTTGCCACAGCAGAGCAGAGCTATTAACACTTCTGAAAGGGGAAGTTTCCCTTAGGGGAGCAGAGCTGTAAGTTCACTAGAGCAGAGCAGTGCTGTAACTGTAGGGTGAAAAGGGCCAAGGAAAAACACCCCACCCCTTACTAGACCTGAGACCTAGGCCCTGGGAAACACTGACCATTATTTGACCCCAAGACTAGCAGTTGAAATTGTACCCTGAGGTCCCTGAAATCAAAATGCCACCAATCCCTGAGCACGAAATGCGACAAATCTGAGTTTGCCCCAGAATCAGCACAAAATCCACCAATCCCAAGCCACCCTGGAAAGCTCAGCCCTCCCCCAGGAAATCCTGTACCCTGTTCAGTTTGCTGTAGTTTCCCCCTGGGGCAACCATCCTCCTGGATTCTTCTTTCTCCATAAATCTCCAACTCAGAGCAGGGCAGAGCTGATCAGAGCAGAGCTGTAACAACTTTTGCCAGCGCAAAGCAGAGATGTAATGACTTTCTCCAGAGCATAGCAGAGCAGAACTATAAGGAGTTAACCCAGAGCAGCCGTCTACTTTCCACTGAGAAGAGCAGAACTGTAACACTTTTGCTGGGGAAAGCCCCCCCTTGCCAGAGTACAGTTGTTACACTTGCATTAGCGGAACCTTTCCTAGAGCAAGGGCTGTAACACTTTCCTGGGGAAAACCTCCCCACAGGAACACAGCTGAAACACGTCTGCTGGGAAAACTTTCCCTTCAGAGCAGCAGGCATTCTTTGGCTCCTGACTGCAAGGATACCTTTCTCTTCAGAGCTGTAACACTTAAAATTCCTCCATTTCTTCTTTTCCAAGGAGAGACTGGACCATACACCTGCAAGTATACTTTCTTAGCATGATCCAGTATGCAGTCTCATATAAAAAATATCAATCTTAGGGGATTGGGGGCTGAATGGGGAGAAGGACTGGGAGGGGAGAGCGGAGTAGGAGGCTGCAGCTGGGATATAAAATAAATACATGAATTAAAACAATTTAAAAAATAGCAATCTGTTTGGAAAATACAGTTGAGTCTGAAAAAACAATGTTTCACAAAGTTTCTTGTTGAAGAAGTAAAAAGAATGAAGTGAAATGGTATTGATTCAAGGACAATCCAGTTCAAACCATATAATTTATTTTGACATTCTAATATCCTGATACTATAAGGAGCCCTAAACTTCCTTGTTTTTGAACAGAGCTTCTCCTAGACTTCAAACTCTAAATTTCAGTATTTTACTACTTCAGTTCACCAGGTGACTATTAACATGTATACAGAAATTAAAACTGTACAATTTGCTTCTCAGTCTTGAAATGTTTAGAATCCCAAGGGAAAACCACTGTGTAATTCATCAATGGGGATAATTTATAATGCTGCAGATATCAGAAATTGTTACTACTGAACTAAAGAGTCAGCCCAGTTGACAACACTAATAAATTCTAATGCATGTGTTGTTCTATTGCTGTTCTTCCTTTGTCCAGCAATGAAACATTGATCTAGTTGAGTTTTTTCGTGATGATTCTAGATCTGCAAGTTTATCACCAAGTGACATTGAAAAGAAGCATAGGCACACTGGTGAGATGGGATGGGATTTATCTACTAACTATAGTTAATATAAATTAAATTCAATGTCTTCCTGCTGAGGCAGAGTGGGGAAATACCATGAACTCTGAGGCACAGAATCAAGAGTCTTGGGAAATGTTCCTTAATATGGTTCCTGGGACTTGAACTCAGGACCTCAGAGAAAGCAGCCAGCGCTCTTAATGTCTGAGCCATCTCTCCAGACCATTTTTAAAAAATATTTTATTTATTGTTTACTTATTTTTATTCGTGTGCATTGATGTTTTGCTTGCATGTATATCTATGTGAGGATCTCAGATTCCCTGCAACTGGAGTTAACAGGCAGTAGTGAGCTGCCATGTGGGTGCTGGAATTAAACACAGGTCCTCTGGTAAAGCGGTCAGTGCTCTCTTTACTGCTGAGCCATCTCGCCGGCCCAATGTTCCTTAATATGGAAGAAGCACTTGGTAGGCCAATCACTTCCCTGAGTAAGGTGATAAAGATCTGTCCCAACCACAGATTGTGCTACAGAGAATGATGTACAGGAACCCTTGTCTCCTGGTTACTTTCAAAGAGGGAATGCGTCCCTGACTTCTTTCTGCAAGTGTTTGGATGCATGTAATAATTTAGTGTATTCACAAACCCATTTGATGGCAGGAAAGAGCAACTCCTCCAAAGTAACATACTTAAGTTTGTTTTCATTAACATTTTAATGAGTACACTTACACATTACATTTTCCTTCTCTAGCATAGTACAATGTATTCCACCCAAATGTTTCACTTGGGAAGTGACCAATTCCCTCTTTTAAAAGAAGTTCAATGGTGACTTCAGAATCCCATTTAGTGGTATACATGAGTGTTCTAGAATGACAGGAAGAGATCAATTTTATGTTTTCAACTAGTTCCACAATCACTTCAGAATCATATTTTATTCCATATACAAGTGTTGTTCTACAATGACAGAAATATGATCAACTGATTTAAACAGTTAATGGAATATATTTGAGCACTTAAATATCTTGTCTATTTGTGCATAATTGATCATTTATTAACAGACTTAAGTATCTTGAGAGCACAATTTCACACATGTGTGTCTATAAATAAGGATGTATATATGCCTAATTTAATGCCCTTTTAATGGGGAATGAGTGTGCTTAAGATATCATTTGTTAGATGTACAAAAGGTTTACATGAAGATTTTTAATTTCTTCTTGTCAAGTAACAAATAGCCATTGTAATAGTTTAATGGCAGAGTGTAACCTTGGCAGGTTGGACTCATGGAGCACCAGAAAGTCACACCATGAAACAGAGCTCACATGTGAGGTTTATAAGAGGGTGTTCACAGGTGGACGCTGAGCAAGAGTGGAAGGAAGAGAGAGGGGTGAGTATGGCATACTTTTTATAAGGGAATATGGTGCATGTGCATGGGGAGGTTGCTCTACTCAGTGGCTACAGTAGTCACAATGTTACAACTTGGTTGCTGCTGCTGCTGCTGTGTCCTGCTACATTCCCAAGTGCAGGCCCATGGAAAGACCTGAATGCTTACATTCCTTCCTTTGGTTTATTTTAAGTGATGAGAGAAAATAGGAAGGGGTGGTGAGGCAGGGATAGGGGCATCATGTTCTTTTAGACATCTTCTTGGTGTCTGGGGGTATACATATCTCTGGGGTGTTTGTTGGTTATCATCTGGGCAAATTTGGTGGTCATGCACCTTCAGCTCTGTGACTAGTGGTTGGTAGTCCTGTGACACCAGCTGATTAATTGTTCAATTAGAGATTTTTAAATACATCATTGGAGAAACATAGAAAAGAAATTGATAATGCAGGGTGTGATTGGTAGAGACAGGAGAATGGGAAGGAAAGAGGTCAGGAAGGGAAGTATCCACTTGTATATGGGTTCTCAATCCAGTAGAGTTGAGCATGGGTGCTGAGGTGAAGCCTTATTTTTCTGGAACCGGGGAGAGTTGATCTTGGTGTTTTTGAAAACTTAAAGGAGCAGGATCCTCTTTGGGTTGATGTGTAGGAAGATGGGGTATTGAGAAGGTAAGAAGGAAAGTGGTCACTTGGGTAGAGCCTACAGCCTGAGAAGAGCCAAAGGATGAAGCTTTACCCAATCAAGGTGAAGTGCTGTTAGCCATAAGAAGTTGAAGCAGGCATTCAGCTGACAATGGCAAAACCTAATACCTGGAAGAGCAGGGCTGTTCCAGAGGATAAAGCCAAGACTCAAGGAGTATTGATAATATTGTCTTTTGAATATGCTAGCTGTCGCCTACAATGAATTTCTTGTGTGCTATTTTAGCTTTCCCATTTGACTGATCATTCATTGAGCACAATTTTTCCTTATACAGCTTGTGGTATTTGGATAACATCTCCCAACTGGGGGTCTTTCTCTAATTATCTCTACTAGCAAGTATCCAGCCAGGGTCGTCTCCAAACAATATTTTATCTGAGATACTCCTCAAACATCCAAGGACAACTGCAGATAGAGAAGCATTCAGACCCCCTGCGAGTTTCCCGAGACAAGGTAAATATATTACTGAGACAGCCACCAAAACCAGGCAGACATTAGGAGCAAAGCTTTGTTTCTTGTGCAAATTAGGCTCAAACCCTCCTTTCTCCCATAGCCCAAGTCCCCCTTTAAAAATTAACTCAGAACAAAGGGGGTTTTACATACCAGGCACATCAAGCTGTGACACACGCTATCCAGCTACCAAGTATTCCTCCCCATCCCTGCCAGAAAATGGCACAGACAAGATAGGCTGAGACAGATACAGCTCCAAGGGGCAAAAGGCAGTTTTATTTCACTCATGACTTATAGTGACATAAAACTTCCAACATTTTACCTAACCGCTTCTAAGAATATAGTTTGAGCACATGAATTTCATTTTTTGATCTACTAATCAATTTTAGCCCTTGGTTGACCCCAACTCCTTTAATCACTCCCCTTTGGGGTTATAAATGAAGCTGCCAAACCCTGCTCCTTGTATTGTTCTTATCACCTCTCCTATTGACCCTGAATGCCTCTAATTGCATTGTAAATGTATCACTGCTTCTAAGTATATATTATACCGATACCCCACAGCACTGGGAGACTTGGACTTAGAGGAGGAGAAAGATGGAAAGAACTTAGAACGATGAGAGAGTTCCTCTCTGTCTCTTCTCCTGCTAAGTATGAGAACAGAATTGAAGCTGTATAGATAGATTTTTGACTTAGAACAAAGGGCAGAGACTAAAGAACTCTGTGTACTTAGGTTCATTCAAGACTCCGTGTATTAATTTCTTCACCACTGGTAGTGTCTCTTTTGGAACTCTGCTAATAGACTATAAGGGGCTATACCCCTCAATATTTTTTGTTAGTGAAGTTCATATGATAGTTTGACAAGGGTGTTCTTTAATGAGCAGTTAGTTACTGGGGATGTTATGGGATATGAAAATGCCAAGGAATGCTGGAGGTTTTAGATTGGATTTGGGAAATCTGGGAGGTAAAATCAGGATCATTGTCTTACTAGAGGAAGGTGAGGATTCTAAATCAGAGAATGGTCTCCTAGAGGAGAAGTTCAGAGACCATCTAAGTCCTTTTGTTGGTGGTGCAGAAGTTATCCACCCACCTTGAGAAGGTGACCACCAAGATTAGGAGTTACCTAACTTGTTTGACTGTGGGCATGTGTTTAAAGTCAAGGTGCCAGGTGGTCCCTGAGAGGGAACCTCTGGTCTGGTGAGTAGGAAAAGGAGGGCTGTGGTATCTTGTGGGGCGTTTCCCCACCAACCCCACAGCTCCCCAGAGTTTTCTTGAGTGTGAGCAGCAGGAAATATTAGATAGAAGGATTTATATTGTGGAGATAAACAGAAAATAAAGGATAGCCTTGAGAGGGCCTAGAATCTTTTCCAACAGGCCCAGACTGTCTCTGCCCCAGGGTATTTATAGAGACACCAAGGGGTGGAGCAAAAGACCTCTCCCAGCACAGCCAAGTGCATACCATTTCAGACACCTGCACTCAGGCCCATGGTCCTAATCATCCTCTCTATGAGGACATGCAGGGTAAAGTCATGAAGAACCAGAAAACAGGCTCCCACAGGTACCCCCTGCTTAATATATAAAAAATAATTCATGAATGGCTTATAGCAAGCTCCATAGCTGTTACACCTTCCACTATGGAGTACAGGATGATAAAGATGGCATTTCTCTTTTGAATTAGGTCCAAGGTGACTACAGCAGTCTTTAGCTGCATCACGCCCTTTCTAAACCAAAAACTTAATGCAATTGCAAACAATCCCTTAGCTTCATCATTACCATTAACAGGTTAACAAATATTGCTATACATAGTCACAATTCTCCCAATCTTACAACTCAAACTCTTAACAGAACCACTTGAATTAGCATATATGGTGCTATATATAGTCAATTTTCTCAGTCTTACAATTTTAACTCTTAATCATTTGAATGTTCCTGCTAACAGAACATAGGAAAAACTTCGATGTATTCACAAACTTAAATATTTCCTTAACTCCACAAAACCAGGGTGCATTAATACCAATAGGTTAAACATGATTTCTGCAAACATAATTCAACCTTAATTCACTCCTAACTCCTTTTCTTCATAACTTTTTAAACAAAGTCTCATACCTAGTTAGAAAAAAACCCAAACTTATGTAATTCCTACAAACCCATATTGAAAAGCAATATTCTCAATCTAACCATTAATACTTTGAAAATTTTAAGCAAAACCTCAAAAGCAGTTACTTAATAAAACTCTTTACTCTTTAAAAGTAGTCTCTTGGTATACCCTATTTGCATTTCTTACTAACAAAACATGACATTAATCCACTCAAACAATTTTTGAAATTAGACTAAGGAATATTAACTCTCCCTTTTCTTTATAATTTTTTAAGCAAAATCTCAAGCCTAGTTAGAAAACCCAAACTTTTCCATTTAAAGAGTTCCATTTGTAACACAAAACCAGTTCTGTATGTAATTCCATTTTTACATAAACAGTTCCACAAAACAATTGCATCTTTAACACAGAATACATGAATCACCAGCATATATGCATACACAAAACTGCATCTTGAGTCAAGGTACAAACAATAAATTTCTTCATTTAAACAGTTCCATTTTTAACCCAATTCCAGAAAACAGTTCCTAGGTCATTACTAGAAGTAATCTCAAAATTGTCCCATTGCAATGAAATCTCTATTCATTTCATTTAAGTCCCAAAATTCAAATGATAAATTCTGGTACTAGCTTTCCAAATATGAAGAAATCCATAACCAAAATCTTTTTGTAGTTTTATCTCATTTTAAGTTCAAAAAGTTCAAACAAGAAATAAATTCTGGTATCAGGCTTTCACTTCCAAATATGAAGAGACATTTTACAACCAAAACTTTTTGCAGTTAACAATTTCAGTTCAAACAAGCGTCTCTGCAACTTTTGTTCTCACAGACAGAGACCTTTTTAGGTAGAGTATTCTAAACCACACCGTTTTTGATGTTAGCTCAGGTTTTTCTATGTCGCATTGATTTACCATGGATCTCAGCTGCAGATGCCTTGTTGTGCTGGTTCTGGCGTCAGCAATTCTTAGCCTCTTAGCTGCTTCTGGAGCTTTTGAAACCATTCGGACTGCCTGCTTTGCCATCTGCTAGGACACTACACCTTCTGTGTCTCGGGTTCTTTTACCATATACATGAAGCATAGATTCACACTCAATGTTTACACTTTCACAAACTCACATAACATGTGCTTAAGCATAAACTCACACTCAACACTTACATATTTTTACAAACTCACATATAACATTAACATCTACTTATTTATACTCTTTAAGGAAGCTATAGAACTACTTTAGCAAATATATTTCTTATTACTTCTTATATACTTATATTCATTCCATCTTATTTCTTATTTAAACTTACATTTACACCTAGCATCTTACAATCTTATTACTTCATGTCTTAAGACTGCCTTGGATACTTCTTGCAAGTATATATTCTTAAAGAAACTCTATTGATCTATTTTACAAACTTATATAGGGCTACCATTAGCATATATTTACCTTAGCAAACACCCAAAGATTTCTCAACACAGATCTAATAGGAGAATAAATTCTACAAACTCACATATCTTATTTTCATCTTTTTCTACTTCTTACTCTTAATCATCATCACTATCTCTATTAGATTCTCTTAACTAGACAGGAAGTACGTACATCATTTCTAAAGTTTAGAGTTTATAGTCAGCTTTGCTATAAAATCCAGATTTAGTGAGTGTTGTCTTTATAGAGTTGTGATACTTGGTGCTAGGGGACTAACATTCTCAGGTTGAAGCCACACCCCAAAGTTGCCAAGTTCTCTCAGCCATTCCGGAACTGGCAGAGATGCACTGTCAGCAGTAAACAGTTTTTAACTACAGGCTGGCCCTTCACCCAAATTCATAATAGCTCCCCTAAGTACTTCAATTCAGACAAATGTTTCTATTACAGCAGTACTATTGGTTCATTCTACCAAAAAAACTTAACGCTGAGCGAGAAATTACCCTATTTAGCTGCTGTAAAGCTCTTTGCCAAATATTGCACAGCTATTAGGTGATATAAAGTATTTTTCTAAAGGAACTAGTAAAGCCAAAAGCAGCAGGGCTCCGAACTCTATTTCCTCACTGTTTGCATTAACCAGTGACAAAACCTCAGAAACACTAAACACTTTCATTCTGGTTCCTTTATAGGAACGTCATTGGAGCTGACCTTTCCTTAGTTCCACACTCCTTACCAAATGCTCCGGTAACCACAGAGCTTCATTCTCTTGTGAAAAAACACAAACATGTTCTCGACCCCATATTAAAACAGGATGGAGACCCTTCCATAATCCCGAGCAGGGATCTTTCCATTTCACTTGAGCAAAAGTCGCTTGGATGCCACTGTGCCAAAATCTATCTGTGGCAGACTGCTCACAGACATCCACATTCTAAAAGTTCTGAACAAAAAGAGCATGATGATTTAATGTATTATGTGGTGATTGAGGGTAAATTTCTTCATTTTTATTTTTCAAAGTTGTATTTTAAGACTGCTATGAGCCCTTTCTACAATACCTTATCCCTGAGGATTATAAGGAATACCTGTCTTATGTATGATTTCCCATGTTGAAACGCCTTACTACTGTATCCAGAACCATTATCAGTTTTAATAATTTTTGGTATATTCATATACGAAAAGCACTTCAAGCAGTGCATAATTATATGTTTTATAGCTTCCCCAGATTGTGCACTAGCCATTAAAAATCCTGAATAAGTGTCAATGGTCACATATACATATTTTAATTTGACAAATTCTGCAATATGGGTAACATCCATTTACCATAGATGATTGGGAAGAAGACCTCGAGGGTTTACCCCTAAGTGAGGGATAGGAAAATATTTTGGACATATCCCACATCGTTTAACTGTTTGACGAGCTGCTTCTTTGGTGAGATTGAATTGCTTTCTTAAACTTTTGCTATTTTGATGAGGAGCATGTGACTGTTGAGCCATTTCCACTTGGGATAATGCTACTAATCTTTGTTAACTTATCAGCCATTGCATTATCCTTAGCTAAAGGACAAGGAAGATGAGACTGAGCTCTAATATGGCCCACAAAGCATGGCAGCTTTTTTTTATGAATAGTGTCTTGAATTTGTTGAAGCAATTTGACTTGATTGTTGTTAATTCCAATATTTTCACCAAAACTGTTACTATTCAAAGGAGTCAAGAACATAGATGTTCTTTCATGAAACGTATCCTTCATTAGCTTACTTTGAGAAAAAGCATTTTCAGCATTTAATATTTCCATTGCATTAGCTTTAACTCCTGATGTTGTTAGTAGCTGTAATATTTAGCATTGATTTTTTATAAGGAACTTTCAGGTGAAGCAACTATTTTTTTAAGACAGATTTTCTGAAGTTTCTTTCCCATCTATAAAGCAGTCATTTCTTTTTGAATGCCTGTTTCCTTGTATCCTTATTAGATTCGCAAAGGAATTACTCATTGCAGGCAGTTTGTTCAAAAGGCAAAGAACTTTTTTAATTTCAACATAAGTTTCTTCATATCTAAGACAACATTCAGTGTATAAACTGATTTCTCTTGCTTTAAGGATTTTAAAGTGGCTTGTTTGCTCTTAAAGGTAGCTTTTTGTCATCCAACTACAGGTATTAGGTTAAATAAGGCATTTTACCATGGGAGCCCCAAACTGCAAAGCACCTAGTTCCTTCCGTGTCTTTTCAATTTTTTCATTGGAATGGACACTAAAACTCTCAGACGATTTTCCTCCTTATTCTTTTAAAGCTGTATTTTAAGTTTACCATGAACGTATTTCAAGCTGACAAGTGTTTCAGGGCAATGTCACTATCTTTAGCGGAAAAACTACCTTTCCCAGAGGGCATTTCCCATATATCAGTCCATAATAATATCAGTCTCTTATATCATTTCCCTTATATCAGTCATTTCCCATAGTTCTTTTTGGCTCTGAGCGACAACTGGTTCTCTTATACCAGACTTGCTTACAAATTCTTGCCCGGGAGGTTTGAACAAAGTTTTTTGCTTTTGCAACGGGAGATTTGAACAAGCATTTTACATTTTCAGCTATGGCACATTGGGAGATTTCTACTCTCTCCTCAGCTGGCTTCAACAGGTGTCTCTCCTTCATTTGACACTGGCCCCTGAATCCAAACTGCACCTGCCTCATTAGCACGCATTGAGGCTGGCATTTCTGATACCAACTTTCCTTGGGGCTTGTGCTTGCCTTAGCCAGTCAGTGAGAAAGAAACATTTACAACAGCTTTTCCATAGCTCCTTCAGAGAGATTTTCTTCCGCTGATTTATCTCATTTTGTTTATCTCTCCCCCCACCCCCACCCCACCCCCCACCAGATGCAGAGCTTCAGGTATCTATCTGCGGCTCTGTACCTCTGCTAGCTGTTTTTGGAGGTAGGGGCTTTTTTCTCCCCCCAAATCTGCCTCAAATTCTAGCAGCTTTTTCAGGTCATATATTTTTCTGGGGAGGATTATGTCCCTTCTGTTTCTTTAGAGTCTTTCTCCCAGATAGTTCCCAGGTTGGTCTCAATTTATTCCCTCTACCCCAGAAACATTTCCGACACTATGGTGGCGACTTTTCCTGTTACTGAAGGTAGGGGCTTTTTGTCCGTTTCTATTTTCAGGGTCTGTGGAGTTTGTGTTCATAAATCAAGCTTCTGTTTTTCTAACAAGGGAGGTTTTGGCCATCACTAAACTCCCATTAGGACAGGTGCTTTGCCTCATCAGGTCTTCACCTGGCATAGAGTCCCCCAGTGGGTTGCATTTGCTTGTCTGGGTGCTCAAGGACAGAGCTTATGCCAGAGGCAATCACCCCTTAGGGCTAAACTCCCTCATCTTACTGGGAGTCAGTTGAAACAGTTTTTTTTCAAAGAGATGCTTTCTCTGTCAAAAATAAAGCTTTATTCATGGGTAGTTCTGTCCTGCCCTGGCTGGATTTTTTCCCCAGACAGTGTTCTGACTCAGCAGCACAACTGCTTCAGACACAGTTCAGCTTTACTGTTTTCCCAGAAAGGTCCTTACTCTGATAGGAAAGCTTTTTCTCAGATTTCTTTTTGCAGCTGTGGACCTACCAACCCAAGACTTGGAGGAAAGTGGGCAACTGTGCTGTTCTCACTGGCTTTAGTTTTGTTTGTTCATTGGCAATCTTCCCCTGGGTCCTGCACCTCCCTGCCTCAGCTGTGTGCTCCAGGAAGTTTACAACTGCAGGAACCCTAGTATCCCCAAAAATGCATTTCAACTCAAAGATGCTGGCCAGTTGCCTCTGGGTTTTTGGTCAGAAGCGAGGATACAATGCTAACAGTTTCAGGGAATCTTTGCATTAGGATGATTAGGAGCACCTTTTCATAGCTCAGACAAAACCCTTGGTGCCTCAGCTCAGCTGTAACTGAAAAGCTTGGCTTTTTTGCCTTTCTCAGGTAAAGTTTCCTGCCCTTTTGGGCTCTCTGTAGCTATTTACCCACACTCTCCTAAGTGTTTCCCTCAGGGGACTTTGACCCACTGTTACTAGCTTGAGACAGAGCTTAGAAGAGAGGTTTTTAGGAACTCCATCTGGGTCTCCTTCATTGCAGGGAGGATTTTTTTTAAATATGTTTTGAAATTTTATTATCACTGTTTAGCAATGGGAAAATGCAATTTATTTACACCAGCAGCCATATGGGCAGGAGAACACAGAGTTAATTAGCTATTTGTATAGGATGGATTACTTATTAAAAAATAAGAATCTCCAAAACAAAGAACATTGATAAATTTCACACTACCCTCCCCTAATGATCCCAGCATGCAATAATACCAGGCAGTGGACCCTGGGGATGTGGTGGTGGGAATTATTTTATGGAAGAAAAAACCACAAACCACAGAAATGTTAAAGAACCCCTTTCCCCCATACACACTCAGATACGTAGTAGGATTACAGATTGGTCAATAGAATTAATCGAAGAGGAAAGATAGGATTCTGCTGTTATAGGAAAAGCAGGGAAGGAAGAGTTCCTAACCACTTTCAACTATATGGTGGAGAACATTAGCTCCCCAGAAAGTAATTATTCCCCAGGGCAATAATAGCTGAACTGAGCCCACCTATCTACACAGGGTGGGGAGCTATGGCCCTAATGGAAATGATGGAGACAGGAACAAAAACAAAAATGCGAAGTCATATGAGCAAACCATTACCCCACACTACCACCCACTTCTTATGTTCTATCCAGAACAGACAAGAAAGGAAATACTAAAGTCACATTTGAGCTTCCTATCTGAAGGCAAGAGTGAGTGGGTCATGGCCGTCCTCCCTGTCATCATGTTTCCAAGTACTTTAATAGACAGGAGCCTTAAGACTGCTTTTTCTTCAATTTACTGAGAATGCTGAAAGAACTCATGGAGCAAGCTATCTTTTAAAAGTATTTTTAGTTCCTAGCCAAGGGTTCATTGTTTCCTAAGTTCTCACATTTCTTGGACTGAGGATCCATCAAACTAACTAGGCCCCAACCCTGAGAGAACTTAGAGAGATTTTGCTCTCTTAAGTAGTTTGTTGTTTTTCCTTAGAGCTAATCACAGGTGGTCCCCATACCAATATCTTCAGGTGATTCTAATTTTTGTCCTGAGAGAGTTCTGAAAGGCTTTAGTTTTTAAGTTTAAGAGAGCTTTTAGTTTGAGAAAGAAAAAAGCTTTTTAGAGAGATTTCTTTCCCCAAATTTTCCAAGAAAAGCTTTATAGTTTGAGAGATTCCCCGCCCCGCCCCCCAAGAGAAAAAGACCAACTTTTCCCAAAGCTTTTGAACTTTAACCTTTTTGACTTCTTACACCCACATTTTTGCCTCAGGGAGAAAACACTTTCTCCTGTGCTTGGTCTTAGCATTTCAGCTGTCCGCAGGTCAAAAGCTTCCATGGGAAATTTTGCTTCCCCATAAGCTCCAAGAAGAGCTTTTTTACTACCCGTAAAGCCCAAAAAAAGATTTCCCCCCCAGTTTGCATTCATAGTCCCCCCTTTTTTTTTCTTTAGTCCCTGTTCATGGCCCCATTCCTTGGGATATTTACCCACCAACCCCACAGTTCCCCAGAGTTTTCTTGAGTGTGAGTAGCAGGATATATTAGATAGAAGGATTTATAGTGTGGAGATAAACAGATAGAAAATACAGGATAGCCTCAAGAGGGCCTGGAACCTTTTCCAACAGGCCCAGACTGTCTCTGCGTCAGGGTTTTTATAGAGACGCCAAGGGGTGGAGCAAAAACCTCCTCCCCCAGCACAGCCAAGTGCAGACTATCTGAGACACCTGCGCTCTGGCCTGTGATCCTAATCATCCTCTCTATGCGGACCTGCTGGGTAAAGCCATGAGGAACC
Source organism: Peromyscus maniculatus bairdii (assembly GCF_049852395.1). Lineage (NCBI taxonomy): Eukaryota > Metazoa > Chordata > Mammalia > Rodentia > Cricetidae > Peromyscus > Peromyscus maniculatus. Next base: position 1,889,910 of record NC_134867.1, read on the forward strand.
TGAAAACAGGCTCCTACACTATCTGAAGTTGAAGTAATGATTAGTCCCAAGTAGGTGACCTGAGGAGTGAACAGTTGGACAGAGGTGAGGCTGTATAGCCCTGGCTGTACAAAAAATTTAGAAGAGCAGAGGTGTCAGTTTGGCTAATTTATAGGAACATACTGCAAAGAAGGTCATCTACATACTTTATGAGTTTAGATTGGGGGAGAGACAAAGAGAGTAGATCAGAGGCCAGGTTCTGGCCAAATAGTTGTGGGCTTTCCCAGAAACCCTGGGGTGGGACAGTACAGGTGAGTTAGGTAGAGAGGAGAGTGTCAGAATCAGTCCAGGTAAAAGCAAAAATGTTTCATGAGTTGGTGTTGAGAGAGATACAGAAGAAGGTGACCTTGAGGTTCAGGACTGAGAAATGGGGGGTCGCTGAGGGGTAGGGGAAAGCACTGTGTAAGGTTTGGCACAACAGAGTAGAGTGGGTCCACTCAAGTGTGTATCTATCCATGTCTGGGTTTCTTTCTTCTCTCTCTCTCTCTCTCTCTCTCTCTCTCTCTCTCTCTCTCTCTCTCTCTCTCAATTTCTATCTATTAAACTTAGGGAAAAATATAGGAATAGGAATATAATGTAGAAAAAACTTAGATTAAGGTAGAAAAACAACAAGACAGAGGAGCTGTGTTCTTGGGAAGAATCAGATTAATATAAAATACTGTGAGAATAATGGGCAGAAAAAGATTCCAGTGGAAACTTTTGGCCTTTGGACAGCTTAGATATGAGTCCTGAGTGGCAGGAAAACATTTTCCCTGAGGCATATGCATGTGAGGCAAACCCTCTGCTCCAGTGCTGCTAGATAAAAACATTTTCTGATTACCTTGTTCCATCATGGTCAGTTCATTCTTGGCCATGAAGCAGAGTTTAAGGGAACAGAAGTCTTGGGATAAGACAAAGGAGGAACTGAAGGGCTTGAAAAATGTTGTAATTTCTCTCACTCCAGAAAAAAAATCCTTGAAGCTCTATGGTGATATTTTTTGTACTGAAATATGATTTTATTTTTATGTTAATAAATAAAGTTGCCTGGGGGTCAGAGCTAATAGCAAGTCATCGCAGAAGCTGGATGGTAGTGGTGCACTCCTTTAACCCCAGCACTTGGTAGGCAGAGCTAGGTAGATCTCTGTGTGTTCAAGGATACAGCCAGCATGGAGACACATGCCTTTAATCTCAATACCAACCATAGAAGACCTGGAGGTCTGTAGAGACAAACAGTGACAAAGCAGCCATGTGGTTGAGATTACAATCAAGGAGAAGGCAGAACAGAAAGTCTTTTATAAAGACAGACACACAGGAAATAGATCTCTTTTGGAGATGTAGGACCACCGCGAGAGGAAGGGTAAGGTTTTTAGCTCTTAGCTATTGCTCTGACCTCTTGGCTTTTATCTCTGTATTGGCTCTGCGTTTCTTATTTAATAAGACAGTTGGTTACATCTATAAAGCTCTTTAATTCTCATATTCTTTCTGTATGGGCAGAACATCTATCAGAATGGGAAAGCTGCTCATAATTTCCCTAGCACAAAAATCCCCTAGAGCATTGTAAACCCTCAATGTTAGTGCTGTGTCTCCTCTTCTAACCTGCACTTGAGAAGCAACTAGTGGAATGCCAGATAGCAAGCACTTCTTTGAGTGTGTTCCAGGGATACTGGTTTCCTAGCAGTTTCCAGATAGCATCTCCAAGGGTGGAACCAGAGGAGAAGCAGTGTGGGACCTGAGAGAAAACTACTGTTGTGGAGAAAACAGTGGAGGCTGTGAAACTCTCCCTGCAATGAAAAAAGCAGGGTCTAAGTACTTAGCAGTAGCTGCAATCACAGCATGGGAAATGTTAAGTCAGAATTTGGCTATACAAATGAGGCAGAAACAGGGACTCAAGTCCCTACCCCTAGAAATGAAAGTGGTCAGCAGAGAGCCTGAGCAGAAACAGCGGTGTCAACGACTCTATGTCTAGAGGGAGGAGACAAGCAGGGACAAGTAGGAGATCTGTTGGGAAAGGGGTCTTTCTGGAGAAGTCTCTTGTTTCAAGTGCTGTCATCATTTTTTTCACTGACCTGGTGAGGCATGCAGGGGGCAATCCCTGAAGTTTTTTGCTTCTGGCACCAAGTGCTGGTCTGCGTGCACATGAGCAGATTGGCATGACCTACTCCGGGGACAGTGCCAGGTGAAAAGTCTGATTAGGGAGGTACATCTGTCAAACGGTAACAAAGGTGTCCTAATATAAGCTTAGGGAAGACAAAAACCTACCATGGCAAAAAAAGCTAAAGCTTGATCTTGACTTCAGTGTGAATACAGATCATGTGAATGGAACCAGGAGTGTAGTGGCCACAATTGGTTGCAGCTGGGTTTTCTTCAGAACCTGGAAGGGCTGCTTGTGAACTATAGCTCATAAAAGTGAGGCTGCAAGATGGCCCAGAGGGAAGCACAAACAGACAAGGACAAAAGTTTTCAAATGTTCCTGGTTATTGAGAAGCAAGATGCTCAGGAACGTATGCAAATGCTGATTCTAATTCCTTTTAAAGAGCTTAAGGAGTTAAAAACAGCTTACTGTCAATGTAGACCAAAAACTCTAAAATACTGTTGTTCCACAAGCCTTGTTATCCATACCTCCTGAAAAAGAGAAACAGATGATCAAAGGTTTCTTGTGAGGAGGCAATTAAAATACAAATGACATGTCTCAAGATGCCTTGAAACCCTTTAGAAAGCAAGGAAATGCAGTCCAAACACCAGTAAGTTGCTTTGGGTATGAAAAAAATACTTATGAGCAAATAAATAACTTGGGTTGTGCTTGAGATGCAAAAGGGAAATATTGGACTAATAAAAAGACAAGACATAATTGAAAGAGTTCATGGCAATCTTAAGATTCAGCTTCAAAAATTAAGGGGGAAAATTTTACCCTCAGCCACCAAATGAAGCTTGCTGACTGCCTGAGTTTGGTACTATGTGTGGAACAGAAAATGTCAGCTCTAATGATACCATATCTGCTGACATTCCTCCAGAAAAGCTAGAATGATATGGAACCTGGAGGCACACCACACTTAGTAGCAAATGAAAGTGTGGCCCCTTTAAGAAACAGTTTGATGGGTTGTGGATTTAGCCCAGTGGTAGAGTGTTTGACTTGCAAGCTCAAGGCCCTGGGTATGGTCCTCAGCTCCAGAAAAAAAAGACAAGAAACAGTTTGAGTCTCACCAGTTGAACAGAAAAGCAGCTCAGTTACTATGGCAACCATTCCTGCCCTGAGGCAAGGCTTCTTGGAAAAGCTAACCAAAAGGGCAACTGTAACTGGATGAAGTTTCAGCAATGTTTGTTTGAATTGTGGCCCTCAGGGGAGCTGCAATAAGTAAAGGGCCAGCCGCCTGACTGGTGACCATCTGCTGCTGGGTGCACTTCTGCTGCTTCTGGAACAGCTGAGAGGGTACAGCAGGAAAGGTAGCTTTGGGGCAGTGGTGTCATCCTGAGTGCTACAGTCCCCTAGCAATGGCACTCACTGAATTCTGGGGTTTAGGGAGCTGAACACAAAGACTCTAGAGCCACTGACTTCAATCTATCATGAAAACTTTCAAGATGATATCAAAGCTGGATGTGAAGTCTGAACTTCAGGAATGAAGCCATTTTGAGTTCACCTACAATTTTAACTGTGGTAACTCATGATTTGCATACTCTCAGTTTCATTGGGAGAAAAAATGTAAATCATTCTGTTAAGAGATCTTTTTTAGAGCCTTGCTAAAATTTGTAAAGTAGTCGCATAGAGTTTGCTTTTAAATGTAAGTTTGTAAAAAGTATAAATATGTATCATGATATTCATGCTGCTTATAAATATATAAGTTTCACACTAGATTTATGTTAATTCTTTAATGAACCATGCTTTAGTGAAGCTAATGAAATTTTTTTTCAGAGCTGAGGACAGAACCCAGAGCCTTGTGCTTGATAGGCAAGTGCTCTACCACTGAGCTAAATCTCCAGCCCCACTAAGGGTATCTTTAAGTTGATAGTTTATTAGTATCAAGAGTTTTGATTTAGAAAAGGGATTGACACAGCTAAGGCTGTTATATACCTCTTAGATCCATTCACAAAGAACATTCCATCTTCATTATCCTCTACTCCTTTCCTGGCATGTGTGTGGCAGATTAGGTATTGCTGTGGATGTTCCAGCTACATGCAAGCTCTTAGTAGGGACCTGAGTCAGAGCTGAATTGGGCTCTGTAGCCCCTCTTGCCAGAGGTTGGTAGTCAAAATAGGGAATTCTCTTCTTGCTAGCTTCCAACCTAAACCAGCATATGCTTGATGGAAAGTGTATCTCCATGAAGGGTAAAGAAGATTAGTAAAGAAGAAAGACCTAAGACAGGCACAGCCTATATGTAGGGCCTAGGGAGTCCTTTATTATATAAAGAAGGGGGAACTGTGGAGGCCCACAAAAGTTTCCTAGTGAGATTAGAGCTTGCTTTACCCAGCAGGGCTGCTTTAAGGGATGGCTTGAGCACATGCATAGTTACCAAGTGTTTGGAAGTGTCTACACTTGGCTGTGCTAGGGAGAGGTCCTTTGTCCCACCCCTTGGCATTCCTATAAAAAGCTCTTTTAAAGAGACAGAAGGGACCAGGGGATATTGATTCATGTCCTCCTGAAGATATTCTGTGTTTTTGTCTTACTTCTCCACACTATCTTTCTATCTGAAACTTTCTTATCTCTCTCTTCTCAACAGTACCCTGGGAAAAAGTGGGAGCTGGCCTCCTACAGGACAGAGGATCCTGAGGCATGAAAGCAGGAAAACCAGTTCTAACTTCTGCTCATTGCTGCAAGAGAAGAAATACTGTGGGCAATGCTTCAGAGCTCACCCTGGTAATGCGGACAGGAAAGAAATGGCAGGCAGACCAATGCAGACCTGCCCAGGTCCAAAACAGGGTTGTAACTTGGCCCACCTAATATCCAACCCATCTATGATCTACTGGAACACCTGAAGAGACTTGACCCACAGACCCAAAGCTGCTGGATCTCCACAACACAGGGCTACAATTGGATATTCAAGAAGAGACCTAGTGAGGGCCCAGCATCAATCATGGAGTAGCAACCAGAGGCCTTGAACTACACCAATGACTCTTTGCAATGAACACTTGCAAGTAAAACTATATGGACAAAGGAAGTTACTGCATGATACATTGTGTCACACTGTAGCTTCTATGATGAGATTTTTAATTTTTACCCTTTACCTCCTTTTTCTCTTAAATTTTGTTTTATTTTGGGGGTGTGCAGGAATGAAGGGCAGATGCAAAGTGATGGGGGAATGAATGGGATTAAGATGCATGATGTAAAAGATGAATAGAATAAAAAAGGACTGTGTCTGGGGGTTCCTTCAAGAATACCAGTGGCATAGCAGTTGTTCAGTGGTCAGTCTCATGTATCCAGGCAAGTGTTTACACTGACCAGGAGAAAGGGGACTTACCAATCACTGCCTGTGTTGAGTAAAGTGTCCTGTGATCAGTTAGTTGCAAGTAATCCTGTTGAAGGTGCACTGGGTACAGTGTGTGCCTCAGACTGCCTGTGGGCAGAAGAAGCCTCCATCAGGGCCCGGCAGAGTCAGGACACCAATGTAATAGTTTAACATCAGAAGGTGACCTTGGTGGGTTGGAATCAAGAAGCACCACAAAGTCACTCCATGTAACAAAACTCATGTGGGAGCTTTACCGGGGGTGTGTGCAGAGGCAGCCTCTGGGTTAGAATAGAGTAGGGCAAGGATGGCTTACATTTTATAAGCAGATACAGTGCATGTGCATAGGGAGAGTGCTGTACTCAGTGGCTACAGAAGTCACAGCATCACATCTTGGCTGCTGCTGGTTCCTGCTAGGTTCTCAAGGGCATGCAGCTAGAGCTTTCCTGCTTGGCCCACAGTCAGGACAAATCTCTCTCACCCTCCAGGCCCACAGCTGCTCAGACCCAAGCAAGTAAACACACAGAGACTTACATTGCTATAAACTGTATGGCTGTGACAGGCTTCTTTCTAACTGTTCTTACATCTTATATTAACCCATTTCTATTAATCTATAAGTTGCCACATGGCTTGTGGCTTACAGGTACTTTACATCTCACTTGTCATGGCAGTATCTGGCAGTGTCTCTCTGCCTCAGCCTTCCTGTTCCCAGAATTCTCTTCTCTGCTTGTCCAGCCTATACTTCCTGCCTGGCTACTGGCCAATCAGCATTTTATTTATACAGAGCAATATCCACAGCAAGGTCAGTGTAAGTGCTGGAATAGTAAAATATAATCCTGCCACATCTAGTACCCCTTCCTATTTCCTCAACTTTTCATAATAAACAAAAGGGAGGAATGCTAGTTTCTGCCATGGCAGTAGCCTGCCTCTGCCTCCAGAGCAGGTAAATCATCACTTGTCACCAGGTGCTTTTCCACCATCAGCTATTCAGCATGTGACACCCTTAAAAGTGCCCACCATGCACAGCTCTCTTGACTCTGCTTTTCTTTCTTACCTCTCTTGCCTCTTCTTTCCTCTTTTGCCTCCTTCTCTTCTCTTGCCTCTCTTCTGTCTCTTGTTTCTTCCATCTCTCAATCTGTGCTTGCCTGCCTCTGTCCTGTCCCCATTCCTACATGGCTTTTCACTCACTCTCCCCTTCCCACTTCCCCCAATAAACCTCTTGCACTAACTCTATTGTGCATGGAGTGTTTGATTAGTGGCAAACACCTGGGTGGGCCCATCAAAAAGTACCCACATCACCTTTGTTTTTCCTTCTTACAGTCATTTGTATGATTAAAGTGATATGAATGATTTTCAAAAAAAAATAATGTTGGTTTAGAGAATCCATGGAAGTTTCAGCTGTTGGCACTAGTAGGCATTTGTTCAGCACTGAAGTGTGTGCTATATAAATAGTAAATTTACCACCATCCTTCTCTGCTATTAAAAAGCATATATGCTATTACATAATATTTATAAGGTTGCACAACTAGAAAGTGTGAACTTCAGAACTTACACCATCTGTCCCTCTAAAGCTTCTCTGTCACTCACCTGTCATTCATCTTCACTAAAGTTTAGTCAAAAGTTTTTCTTTCATATGAGTAATAAAACTTAAAGAGTTATTGGGGAAAAACAGAAAATCACCCTGAACAGCATCTGGTAAGAGTAGTAGTCACTTAAGGAAACATGACATCAATATTCTTCAAGGAAAGCACTCTGGAGTCACCTAACAGCTTAAGATTTTACTTCTACTCATGCTGAATATACTAAAATATGAAGAAACACCATTTAGTGACTTAAATTTCCTGATGAATCAATTATAAAATACTTCATAGTTTATAAAAACTCATATGAAACCTCTTAACTCATATAAGATTATATGACTATCAAAATGATATTCTAAATAACAAAAAACAGTTGTAATCCAAGGACACATAAACAGATTGTATCTCTCAACCTCCATAGAATACTTTTAGCTTCAGGTGCTCCATTGTAGCAGCTGTTTCCTATGATCTTGAGTCCGAATTGGTGTGTTACAGAGTACTGTGATTAGTTTTCAAGATTCCTTGTGATCTCAAAATCTTTAGAATCAGAGATTTTATACAGAAAAGAGGAATACTTGGCTCACAGAAATTGTAAAACACATGAAAAGACACACAAATAAAATAAAAAGTACAATAAATGTTTCAAGAAGCCTAGTGTCATGGGAAACAAACACTCAATTAAATGCAAAACTTCCTGCACTCCAGCAGGGGTAGTTGGAAGAGAAAACAAAATGGAGAGTAAGTAAATTAATAATACCCTTCAAATATGCTGAAAGTGTTAGTGTAACACTATGTGCATGCACATGGTCTACAATTCATGTAAAAACAATTTCTCTCCAAGACTTCTCTCATCTTGCTCTTTTCAAAAGTATGATACCATGTACATTGTTAAGTGAAGTTCACTCTCTAACCTCTGATGGTAGTACCATGTAGCAATGTATTGACTAACAGCAGCTATCAAAAACCTTAACACAAACTGTTAAACTTAGCTAGAAATCTCAAGAAAGCTCTAAGCCAGATTTGACACATAGGAAAATTGACTTTCTACATGGGACACTCTCAATGCAGTTAGAGGGGCAAGAGAATGCGCACGCTAACATTTTTGTCATGAGCTGGCTACTTGTTAACTATGGGAACATGGAATTAAATTCTCTGGATTGCAGTTGCTAAATTAGCAAGACACTGAGTTATAGTGCCATAAACATTTGAAAACTGTAATGCTTCCTGTACTGTCTGATTTTCTGTGTCTACTTGACACAAGCTGGAGTCATCAGAGTGGTAGGAGGCCTGGCTGGGGAAATGAATCCATGAAATCCATCTGTAAGGCATTTACCCAATTAGTGATCAATGGTGGAGGGCCCAGCCCATAGTGGGTGTTGCATCTCTGGGCTGGTGGTCCTGTGTTCTAGAAGAAAGCAGACTGAGCAAGTCAGGGAGAGCAAACCAGTAAGCCACACATTCCATTACATCAGCTCCTGCCTCCAGGATCCTGCTCTGAGTTCTTGTCCTGACTTCCTTCAATAATGAACAGCAATATGGAAGTGCAAGCCAAATAAAACCCCTTTCCCCCCAACTTGCATTTTGGTCATGGTGTTTCATCACAGCAATAGAATCCTTAACTAAGACAAAATGTGCATTTAGGGAAGCATATGGATTCCAATTCAGATTAGAGCATTCAACAATCAGTAGCTTCCTTTCCTGGTTCAAACAATCAGTTAGCATTCATTTTGAAGAACTTTAAATTCCTATGCTGTCAGAGATATGTTTTCAGTATGACTTTCTGTTATTGAAGAACAAGTAAAACATATTTTATTAGATGACATTAATCTATAAAATATAATACATATACACAAAGAAGCTTTGGAAGTAAATAATAACTATGCTACTGATAAGTAATTAATACATTTAGAAAGCTTCACCTTCTTTGAGTTTGTTGAATGAAAACAATATAAGAAAATATCAGAAATTAATATATAAAATGAAGTATCAATTTGCAATGACTATTTCCTGACTGAAGAACAAGACTGGTAGAAAATTATGCCATTACCAGATTCGGTACCCATCACAACTAACAAGCAGAGAGCAATTTGTCTGTAATTATCACACTAGGAATGATTTGTAGATAGTATAAACACTTTGTTATGACACAACAAAGTTTTTGCAGTCATCCATATGCATCTATCCAATTAAGGATGAAACAGCCTATCACAAAGAACCAGAGTCAATGGGCATTGTGCTTTTCAATCTTCCACTAAATGATGGAAACTGAGCAGGACAATGTTACTCACAAAGACTTAAAGGAATAGAGAAGAGATCTAAGGTGGAATCAGCGTGGTTCACTCTCCCTGATATCCTCAGGTTAGGTGAGGATGAGCTCTTTTAGATCAGACTATAATTCTCATTCTTCTTTTTCTTTTGATTTTTCTTTATTAAGAAATTTCTCTCTCTGTCTTTTGGTTAGGTTGGATAAGGGCTTGTCTATCTTGTTGATTTTCTCAAAGAACCAACTCTTTGTTTCATTAATTTTTTGTATTATTCTCTTAGTTTCTAATTTATGAATTTCACCTCTCACTTTGATAATTTCCTGGCATCTATTGTTCCTGGGAGACTTTGCTTCTTCTTGTTCTAGAGCTTTCATATGTGCTGTTAAGTCACTAGTGTGGGATTTCTCCAACTTCTTTATGTGGGCATTTAGTACTTTGAATTTCCCTCTTAACACTGCTTTCATAGTGTCCCATAAGTTTGGGTATGTGGTGTCTTCATTTTCATTGATCTCTAGGAAGTCTTTAATTTCTTTCTTTATTTCTTCCTTAACCCATTGGTGATTCAGTTGAGCATTATTCAGTTTCCATGAGATTGTAGGTTTTCTGTAGTTTTTGTTGTTGTTGAAATCTAGCTTTAAACCATGGTGGTCTGATAGAACACAGGAGGTTATTCTGATTGTTTTGTATCTGTTGAGATTTGCTTTGTGGCCAAGTATGTGGTCGATTTTAGAGAAAGTTCCATGGGGTGCTGAGAAGAAGGTATATTCTTTCTTGTTAAGATGGAATGTTCTGTAGATATCTATTAGGTCCAATTGGGTCAAGACATCAGTTAAGTCCTTTATTTTTCTGTTAAGTTTCGATTTGGGAGATCTGTCCAGTGGTGAAAGTGGGGTGTTGAGATCTCCCACTATTAATGTGTGGGGTTTTATATGTGGTTTAAGCTCTAGTAATGTTTCTTTTACATATGTGGGTGCCCTTGTGTTTGGGGCATATATGTTCAGAATTGAAACTTCATCTTGGTCGATCTTTCGGGAGGCAGCTGTGCATTGGTGCCGGGTCCTGGGCTTGTTGCATGAGTTGGCTGTTTGAATCCTGGGACTTATGCAGAGACACTTGGCTCAGTCTGTGAGGCGGGAATGGACCTGCCTGGACAGAGTCTACCAGGTCGATCCCGGACCTCGGGGGAGACCTTGATCTGTAGGAGGTGGGAATGGGGGTGGGCTGGGGGCAGGGGGGGGTGAGAGGGGGAGAACAAGGGAATCTGTGGCTATTATGTTGAACTGAATGGTGTTGTAAAATAATAAAAATAAATCAGTTAAAAAAGAAAAAAAAGAAATTTCTACTCACTCTACATCCCACCCACAGTTCCCCCTTCTCCCTCCTCCCACTCTCCAGCCCTCCCCCCAAGCCACCCCCAAATCCCCACATCTTCCAAAATCAAGGTCTCCCGTGGGGACTCAGCAGAGTTCAGCACACTGAGCCTAGGCAGGTCCAAGCCCCTCCCCAAGGTCATGCAAGGCATCACACCACAAGCACCAGGCTCCAAAAAGCCTGCCATGCACCAGGGACAGATCCCGATCCCCCTACCCGAGTGACCCCAAACAGTTCGAGCCAAACAATCCTCTTTCATATCCATAGGGCCTAGTTCAGTCCCATGAGGGCTCCACGACCACTAGTCTACAGTTCATGGGCTTCCACTGGTGTGGCCAGTCATCTCTGCACATCTTCCCCTCATGATCTCGATGTCTCCTACCTGCAGAATCCCTCCTTTCTCTCATCAATTGGATTCAGCCTTGCACCTGGCCATCTGCCTCTGCATCTGTCTCCATCTGTCACTGGACAAAGGCTCTATGATGACGGTTAGAGTATTCACTAAACGGGTCACCAGAACCTCAATTCAAAATCATTGTTTTTATGGCTAAACCCAACAGGGATGGAACATAAAATTGTAGTAATGCAAAATCTACCAACTTATTGAAAACTATTAAAGATAATTAAAAATACAAATTAATGGTTAGTCACCTTATAAATGATCAAATTGCTAAGTATTAATATAATCGATTCCTTACTTATGCCCCTGGCATTTAAAATGTTTATGCTTCTCACAATAGACAAAACTGCCCATGCCTTGCTTGCTGTTAAGGCTCTGTTCAAACTATATACATTTTTGGGACAGTCACCCTGCTTTGCCTGGTCAAGTCAGGGTCAATTCCCCAAGTTGCTCCTTTACAGAAAAATCTCACACTTGTTTCTGACAGCCAAAGGCCTATGATGCTCTGTATGACAGCTGAAGATCTGTAACCACTGTCCCCAACAAAACTATGGAGGCCATTGGAGCCTAAGGTAACCTGTCTGGGTAATGGAGCGCTGTCATTTTAACTGATTATATTTCCAGTCATCATTTATCCTTTTCAGATCTCTAATGATATTGGCTGGCTATAGCTTTAAATATAACTTTAAATATAATTCCCGAGGCTTAAGCTACCTTCTCTGTTTTCTGCATAAGGAAAATTCCTGACACTGGCATCACTTCCTAAGGTTAACACAATGTCTACAAACAATTTGCCTTACTACCAGATTCCAAATAAGAAATAAACTCGCTGGGCAGTGGTGGCCTACACCTTTAATCCCAGCACTCGGGAGGCAGAGCCAGGTGGATCTCTTTGAGTTCGAGGCCAGCCTGGTCAATAGAGCGAGATCCAGGAAAGGCGCAAAGCTACAGAGAAACCCTGTCTTGAAAAGCCAAAAAAAAAAAAAGGAAAGGAAAGAAAAGAAAAGATAGAAATAAACTAAACCAGGCTTCATAGTAACTTTTCACTGTTCCTTTGTTTAAAGGAACTTGTTTTACAATGACTACTTCAGTAAATAACCACCTGTGTCTTCTGATAAATAACTGGATTAAAAAGGGGTATAAAGTTTAAGCTATAAGGATTCAAAAAGTACTTTAAGCTATAAAAAGGTGTTTTAAGATATATAAGTACAAGTTTATATAAGATCTGAGGACATAAAAGCAAAGTTATGATAAAAATGATTTAAATACTGACTATTGTTATCATAGTCACAAACTCATAGTTTTTTGTTTGTTTGTTTGTTTTTTGAGACAGGGTTTCTCAGTGTAGTTTTGGAGCCTGTTCTAGATCTTGCTCTGTAGACCAGGCTGGCTTCAAACTCACAGAGATCTGTGTGCCTGTGCCTCCTGAGTGCTGGGATTAAAGGCGTGCACCACCACCACCCAGCCAGCTCAAGGTTTTAATATGCATTTGGTTATTTTATTAGGGTTAAAAATGTTTCTCATTGTGCTAAAAACATCTGCCTAATCTATATACACCTAATCTTCTGGATAATGGAAAAAATGTTCATGCTCTTACCCAAAATAATTTTTAGGATTTCAAACTTTTACTATGACTCAAAGGCATAAGTCTACTGCCTCTTCTACAATATAGATTTCAGTACAGACTTCAAAATACAATAATGCCAACATATTTGGAACTTTTGCCTCTTAAAAAAGTTCTTATAAGCTTCAGGAAATCAACATGGACCTACCATCTCTCACAGGTCAAAATGGAGTCCAGGTAAGTACCACCCATCAACAGTCTGTTTCCACACCTGCCTGCTCTTCGGGAGTGAGACCTCTTCCCCTTTCCCTGATTTTGTGACACTCCTCTCCCATCTGCCATGGACCTAAAAATTTCAAATGTACATCTAAGAGAAAAATTTCCCTTTTAAAATTCCTTAACTTCATTTTCTGCCCACTAATATATATTTGCTTCACCAAATTTCTAATTAATTAAAGGCTACAGACTGCTCCAAATGTGGTCTGAACTTCCCAAGGCCCAGATGGTCCTGCAGAGCCTTGACAACAAAAGAAATAATATGCTCTTCCTGGACTTGGTCAATATTCCAGCCTTTCTGTGTTCCCAGCAATGCCCCGATATCAGTAGGAAGTAGTCATGGATGATTTCAGCACCCCCTGTCACTCATTGATTATCAAAATAAAAGGCTGCGATGTTAAGATTCAGACCTTGGACACATGACAGGGGTACCTATTCATCACGTGAAAGCTGGACCTGGCTGCCAAGTTATTCCAACTTCCCTCAGAAGCTACATGCTACAGTGTATGGCTCACATACCTGTCCTCTACCCTGAACACTCCAGCCAAGGCCTGAACTTATTTTTTAAATATTTTATTACTAATTGTATAAAATCTTCCCATGATCATGGTCTGTATATTGTAATCAGACAGTATCCCTATGTACTATTGCTAGTTAATCTGATAAGAAGATCTTGCTATGTATGCATTGAAACAGGTTGCTACTTCCCTCTCATAGCCAAAATGGTTCATTGATTACTTTGATTGCAATGTTGAGATCTATCTCAGCTTCAAATACAGTTGTGGTTCAGCAAGTGCACACTGCTAATCATGTGAACTCTATATCTAGAAATGTTTCATTGGCATTAATTATTCAGGAAGGGATTGGTCAAGGACTTATAGAGTCCTTTAATGGAAGTTACTCTTTACATGGGAACTCAAATCCAAAATATTAAGACACATTTAAGCATTCCATAACATGCTAAATACACTTGATTTATGTACTCTTCTGCCTTACAATAGATCAGAGATGTCATGGGATCAAGTTCAGCTACACCTACAACATGTCTGGAATAGTTCTCATCTTGCTATTAGTATAGATACTCTCCTTTCTCAGATTAGTGCCATTAGTCATTGTAGGCTACAGATAACCTCAGCAGAAGGGCTGGCTAGTTACTTCATCAATTCAGTTAAAAATTTTGTTCAAAATAGTTTTTTATGGAATTTTCTTATTAATTTGGGAATCATTGGAGGATTAAATATTTTTTCTATTTCCAGTCATCTTTAAATGTTTAAGATCTAAAGTACAATCTGCCCAGAGGGAGGTTAACATGCTTAATTTAATTTAAATTTCTTTTAATTTAATTTAAAGAGAGGAGATTCTAGTAGCCAGGTCAGAGGAGCAGTAGGTGGCAATTGAAGTTCAAGGTGTCAGACTACCAGGAGGCAACTCCCAGATGGGTCAATCTGCGACAGGCAATGCCCAAGAGCACAGACCCCAGAATATCTTTTGCTACTGTTGTGCCTGTACATGTTTGCTTCTGCCATCTTTCTCTGGTATCTGGCATGGTGTAAATGGGTTGGCAAGATCCCTACTGCCTGTAATGTAGTGTGTTTATCTCATGGAAACATCTCATTCTACTGGGCATTTTTATTTGTGTGTTATTATGCAGGTAATTCCTTCCTAAGCTGTACTGTCTAATTGATAATGATAATAATAATAAAGATTTTGATAAATAAAATATATACAAGGAAATGTTACACAGCTAGTATCTATGAGTTTCACTTAAGGAGCTGCATACATCACAGCTCAAGTTAATGATTAAGAAAAACAATTGAGTCCCAGGAGCCAAGCTGGCTTGAATTCCTTTAATCTTAATGCTGAAAGATTCAGTCACAGATTTTGATGTGCATCAGCTCAAACAAAGCCTTATAATAATTTCGGGTTATATCAGATGTTTTGATAATTGCTTTGAGGTGAAAAACCCAAGGTGCAATCTAAAATTTTAGAAAGTCACATAGTTGAGTGAGGAACTCTTTAAGGTCAAGGAACAAGAACAAAGCAACCCAATCATTACTAGTTGATGGACTTTTCTTGCTAGGATTGTTTGATGACCAAAGGTGAGGATTAGTACCTTAGACCCATGTCTGTCCTCAATATCCTGATATAAAATCTATTGATGAGTGGGTATGGACCCTAATGGTTTAAAGGAGAAGTGACTGGTTCTTTTTTATACATAAAAGTTTAGTTTTGTGATTCCTTTAAGATTCCTTATAATTTCTTTCTTCAGGGACTTAAAGTTATTTTCATATAGGTCCTTCACTTGTTTAGAGTTACCCCAAGGTATTTAATATCATTTGTGGCTATTGTAAAGGGTGATGTATCTCTGATTTCTTTCTCAGCCCATTTGTCATTTGTATATAGGAGGGCTATTTTTTTTAGCTAATCTTGTATCCTGCTACATTACTGAAGGTATTTGCAAGATGTTTGAGTACCTTTGTCAAATTTTTGGGGTTACTTATGTATACTAGCATGTCATCTACAAATAGGGAAAGCTTGACTTCTTCCTTTCTATTTTGTATCACCTTGATCTTCTTATGTTGTCTTATTGCTCTGGCTAGAACTTCAAGTACTATATTGAATAAGTATGGGGAGAGCAGACAGCCTTGTCTTGTTCCTGATTTTAGTGGAATTGCTTTGAGTTTGTCTCCATTTACTTTGATGTTGGCTGTTGGCTTGCTGTAAATTGCCTTTATCATGTTTAGGTATGTTCCCTGTATTCCTGAATGCTCCAAGACTTTTATCATGAAGGGTTATGAATTTTGTCAAATGCCGTGTCTGCATCTAGTGAGATGATCATGTGTTTATTTTCTTTGAGTTTGTTTATATGGTGTGTTACATTGATGGACTTTCATATGTTGAACCACCCTTGCATCCCTGGGATAAAGCCTACTTGATCATGGTGGATAATTGTTTTGATGTGTTCTTTGGGTCTGTTTGCCAATATTTTATTGAGTATTTTGGCATCAATGTTCATGAGGGAGATTGGTATGTAGTTCTCTTTCTTTGTTGCATCTTTGTTTGGCTTGAGAATCAGCATAATTGTAACTTCATAGAAGGAGTTTGGTAACGTTCCCTCTCTTTCTATTGTGTGGAACAATTTAAAGAGTATTGGTATTATCTCTTCCTTGAAGATCTGGTAGAATTCTGAGCGAAAACCATCGGGTCCTGTACTTTTTTTGGTTGGGAGACTTTTAATGACTGTTTCTGAGTGAGGTAACCCACTCAGAAAGACAAACATGATATGTACTCACTCATAAGTGGATACTAGATGTAAAGCTAAGGATAACCAGACTGCAACTCACAACTCCAGGGAGGCTACCTAGTAAGGAGGACCCTGAGAAAGACACAGAGATCACCCAATGACAAAGAAATGGATGAGCTCTACATGAGCAAACTGGGGGGAGGGGATAATGTAGGGCAAGGGTCAGGGGAAAGAGAGCTTAGGGGAGCAGGAGGGCCCAGCTGGATCAGGAGCAGAGTGGGAAAATGGGGAGGGAGATTCCGTGATAAATGAAGACCCCAGGGGGATAGCAAGAAGCAGAGTGCTAGAGAGGTCCCCAGAAATCCACATAGATACCTCCACTGTAGACTATTAGCAATGGTCGAGAGAGCACCTGAGCTGACCTGTTCTGGCTATCCAGTGACTGAACAACGTGGCTGTCATGATAGAATTCTCATCCAGTGTCTGATGGAAGCAGATGCAGAGATTCACTGGCGAATCCCAGGCAGAGCTCTGGGAGCCCAATCAGTGCGAGATAGGGGGGATTGTATGAGCCAGAGACATTGAGACCATGACTGGAAAAAGCACAGGGACAAATAGCCAAACTAGTGGAAATACATAAACTGTGAACCAATGGCTGAGGAGCCCTCATGGAAATGGACAGCGCCCTCTGGATAAGTGGGACAGTTGATTAGCTTGAACTGTTTGGGAGGCCCCCAAGCAGTGGAGCTGTGACCTGTCCTTGGTGCATGGGCTGGCTTTTTGGAGCCTGGGGCCTATGCTGGGACACTTTGTTCAACCTTGGTGTAGAGGGGAGAGGATTGGACCTGCCTAGGCTGAGTCTACCAGGCTGGGCTGACTCCCCAGGGGAGACCTTGCATTGGAGAAGGTGGGAATTGGGGGGGTGTATTGGGGGGCAGGGCTGGGGTAGGAGGAGGTAGGATGGGAGAATCAGTGGCTGATGTGTGAAATTAAGTTAATTATAAATTTAAAATAAAAAACAAAAACAAACAAACAAAAAAGATTCCTTATAAGATTACCTTTAAAGGTAAGTAATAAAAAAATTGAACCTTTTTTTGTAACTGCAAAATACAGTCTGCCAATAAAAGACCTGACAGAGTAGAATTATCTTGCTTGCCTACATGGTTAATCTATAACAAGTTGCTTGGGTATGAATGTATGTGGTTTCTTTGGATAATCTGATTTTCACATTTAATTTGTAAAATGTTTAATCATGTAAGTGGTAATATGGAAACCACATTGTTTTTTTACTTGTATTCATCATAATCATTCACTTGAAAAACAGAATGTAACTATGTTTGCTTGGGTATATAAGCTATAATGGAAAGAATAAAGATAGAGTTAAAATGGGTTAGAAAGAAAACATCAAGAATAAGAGAGTTAGAAGGAAAACATCAAGAATGAGAAAATTAGGATGAGAACATCAAGAGAGGCTGAAAGAGAAGGAAAACAAAAGAGACAGAAGGGACATTTCTGGATGGAGATAAGAAAAGAGACCATAGAGCACAGAATGAAGGATACAGAAGAATAGAGAATTAAAGAAGGAAACCATCAATAGTGTGTGTGTGTGTGTGTCTTTCCCCTGATCCCCTCATATACAAATGTCAAGTACAGGATGACTCCATGGATTCACTTTGAGCCCTGGTGCTGATGGGGGCTGTACACCACTCAGGCAGCAAAAATACAGCTAATGACATTTGGATTCAAAAATTACACTCAGTGTCTTCCTTCTGAGGTAGAGTTGGAAAATGCCCTCAACACTGAGGCACAGACTCAAGTGTCTTGGAAAATGTTACTTAATATGGAAAGAGCACATAGCAGGCCAATCACTTCCTGACACCTTCCCTGAGAAAGGTGATAGAGATCTGTTCCAACCACAGATTGTGCTACAGAGGATGATCTACAGGAACCCTTGTCTCCTGGTTATTTTCAAAGAGGCAATGGGTCCCTGACCTCTTTCTGCAAGTGTTTGGATTCATGTGATAATTTAGTATATTCACAAACCCATTTGATGGCAGGAAGGAGAGACTCCTCCACAGTAACGAACTGTGATGATCTTCTAGGGTACTTGATTGCTTTGAATACATGATAAGGTTCCGATGCCTAGCAATGACTGTGGAGAAATCTTAAGAGCCTTGGTTGCCATAGCAGAGTACTATTATAATGGAATGATTCTGAATTCACAGACAGAAGGGCAAGTGGACTTCGAGCTTTCACAGATCCATTAGTGCTATGATAGAGATCATAATCAGCCTGATAGTCAAGATTAACCCACATTGGACTGAAGGACGGGCTTATTGGCACCAAATCACCATGAAAAATGCTAACTAGCTTTCTTCATGTCTGTCACATCCATCTGACATATGCAAGACATTTGACTTCTTTAGACTTAGAGGACCTCTTAAGTTCCTGGGTACTTAAGGAGTGGGATGGATGACATAATTCCAAGAGGAAAACAATAGTCATTTCTGTGGAACTGTATATTTTGATACTCAAAAATATTAGAAAAGTGGGAACACAACACCAATTTTATCCCATGCATGGGGCCTCCTGACTAGGGACAAGACAGTAGTCATGGGGGACCTGGTCATTGATGACAAAGACACCATTCAAGGCCTTGAGGAGACCCCAAGCTTGGAGCACATCTTGTTCACCTGCTGCCACAACCAGCACCTGGCCCTGCTGCGCACCAGGAGACAGCTGCTTTCCCGGAGTGATAACAGGAGGGGCATCACAGATAGCAAATGAACTGGCCTGTGAAGGACACTGAGGTGTGTCAACAGGGACCTGCATGCACAAGTGACTTTTTCCAAGCAGGGAGCTACGGTAACTTCCACTTGAACAAGCTCTGCCATGTGGCTTTTCTCAAGATGGCTGCACCCAGAAGGAGCATGGCTGGCACAGAAATACGATGGGGAAATCAGGATTTTTTTTAATAAAAATAAAAACAAAAAAAAATGTTTTGTTTGGACAGTTTCTGCCAGCCATTGAGCCTTTGAGCAGTTGGTACATTAAGTAGAAATGAAAAACTAAGTAAAAACGCCTGCCACAGTGCAAGCATTGGCATTCTAGACCTTTAAAAAGGTTGAATGAAGTTTCTGGTCAGACAAACATCCAAAAGGCCTGAGTTTCATGCATGGCTTTCTTGACCCCAGAAGGGGGCAGATCCAGCTGAGAGCTGCACAGGAGACCCCAAATGTAGGTTAGCAGTTTAAAGATTTGCTTGTGCAGTCCAAAAAAGACTAAAAGATATTCAGAAAAAGACATCCAGACAGAAAAACCTCTAAAGAGGTTCCACTATGTTTTTCAATATGCATAGACTTAAGAAAGGGAAAAAAGGGGTATAGACAGTCATAGAAAGAAATAGTTTAAAAATATTAAAGTCTTTAAAGAGAGAAGTACAATAATAAAAAAATAAGCCAGGTAGAGATGGGAATTACACAGGGAGTTTGGATCCTGTATGTTGTGTGAATTATGAATTTTTGAATGGTCATAAGCAAACAAGAGCTGCTAAGAGACAAGAGGGACTGATGGAATAAATCAGTCTATATACTTTAGGAATGCCTTAGCTTTTACAAAGTCAAAAAATATATTTCTCAAATGGAAGTAAAAAAATGCTTTGGAGTTTTGTTCCCTCAGGAGATGAGAGGCTGTGGATTCCTCCAGGGTTAAAATGGATCAGGTTTGATCAGACGAGACCTCCTGAAACATGATAAGTGATGTCTATCAGCAGAGATTAGTGCTAGCCTTCCCAGGATTTTGCCAGTATCTCAAATATTCTCTCTATGCTCTTGAAGATACTTCATTCACAGACAGCAGGAAGAAGTATGGAGAAACTATACCAACATTCCCAAGGATTGTGGGGTGTGGGTGGCTTTAGGTTATTTGGTGGGTTATGAATGTTTGTTAACATTCAGGAGGATGTAGTATAGTGATACAAATGTAAAGTTAATTTTGTTTCACTGCATATGTTTCTACTCTTGTTTAAATGATTTTTGTATATTGATAGAAACATAAGGTTATTTTTATTACAGCATATTGTATATATGTTTCTATTCTTGTTTAAGGTATTATACCTATGCAGTTTATTTAAAACTGTAGGGTAAGCCGGGCGGTGGTGGCGCACGCCTTTAATCCCAGCACTCGGGAGGCAGAGGCAGGCGGATCTCTGTGAGTTCGAGGCCAGCCTGGACTACCAAGTGAGTTCCAGGAAAGGCGCAAAGCTACACAGAGAAACCCTGTCTCGAAAAAAAAACTGTAGGGTGAAATTCTAGTTTTTGAGAGCTATTATAAACTATATAGGATAAGCAGGAAACATAGGTTAGTGGCCAGTCATTTATAACAATCAAATTTGTAGATATGTTAGGTATGCTTTTCAAATCATATAAGAATATATTTTAGATAGACAGATGGTCTTCAAAACTTTCAAAGACATATAGAATATGGCATTTAAAATGTTTTAACTTATGGATTTTCATGACAGTGAGATACATGTGCACCTGACAGCTCCAATTTACTTCAGAGAAGATGATGGGCATTAAAGAAACTCCTTATGGAATTTGCTTTCATTGTGGCAAGGTTAGCCACAAAGGCAAGGAAACTGTTCTCGACTTTGATTGCTGATAATGTGCTGTGCAGACTGGACTTGCAGGACACAGAGGAAAGTAATTGTTGAGCTTTGCCAAAACAAGTCAGGAAAGTCTTGCAAAATTCTTATTTCACAGAAGAATCTGTCAGATATTCTTCAGGACACAAAGGGAAAAGACTGAAGAACTTTGCTAAAACAAGTCAGAACAGTCCAAAATTCCAGCTTCATAGAAAAGTCTGTCAGACATTCTTGGCTGGTAGGCTGAAGATGGATGCCCCAACATTGCAGAGGAACTTTGAGCGACTGTCCAGGCAGCCATACGTCTCTGTTGTTAGATAATATTACATCCTTCTGGGTCTTTGAAGGAGTTTAAGACTAGATAGTTATAGTAGCAGTTTTTATTAGTTATAATACAAACTTAGGTGTAAAACTTTGAATTCAATAAGATAGGATAGATAATGCATTATTTTCTCTGCATTATTTTCTCTGAATATGCTAAATATAATTAGACAAAAAAATATGAATGAAATCCTTACTTGATAATTAGTAATGTATATAGTCTTACTATGTATAAGTTAAAATCCTTACATTTTTATTTAGACAAAAGTGGGAAATGTAGTAGAATATTATTTTAAGGGCTGTTACTTTTGTTTATGTTGCTTTTGTTTAACTCTGTAAAACTGTGTTATTGTGCCTATGTAAAATACCTGATGGTCTAATAAAGAACTGGCAAATAATAAGGAAGGAGAAAGAATTGTGGGGCTGGCAGGCAGAGAGACAATATATAGAGAGAATCTGCAAAGGAGATGAAGAAGGAGCCAGAGAAGGGGAGGACATCAGGGGCAAAGCACCCAGCTACACAACCAGCAAGCCATGGAGTAAGAAGAGGAAGAATTACAGCAGTAAGCGAACGGGAAAAGCTCAGACGCAAAAGGTAGATGGGATAAGTTAAGATAAGGAAAGCTGGCTAGAAACTATGCCAAGCTAAGGCCTGCATACATAATTAAAAATAAGTCGAATGTGTGTGAATTATTTGGGAGCGGGGTGGTAGGCACCCTAAAAGAGCCAAAAAAAACCTCAACATGTTTATACATGTGTGGTGATACTTTATTTGTGCTCTAACAAATAAAGCTTGTCTGAAAATCAGAAGGAGCTCACTACTAGTTAACCATAGAGGTCTAGAGTTCTGTACAGAGAGACATAAAGTAATAGAGCTGGGCAGAGAGAGGAAGTGATAAGGTGGACTAGAGAGAAGCTTACTCTCTTGAAGCTGAGGGTTTTTTTTAGAGGTAAGAACATGGCTAGCTTATTCTTTTTCTCTGATCTTTCAGCCTTCACCCCATATCTGGCTGCACAGTTTCCTTTTTATAATTAATAAGACCTTTCAAGATTTGTGTTGCATCTGGTGACTCAATGTTTGTGGCACAAATTCACTAGAAAGCTGCTTGTGGCCTTGCAGGCCCCCAGCTCAGGCCTGAGCTGCATGCAGCAGGATTCTCCACCCCACATGGGTTGGAATCTCTTTGGTTTCATCTCTCCTAGTAGGTTGTGGGTTCTCTCTGGATCCCCATCTCAGACTCCCACCACACCAGGTAGCTGCCTTGAAACTTGCTCAGGCTTCTACTGCTCAATGCAGAAGCAGTCAGCCTCACATCTGAATCACTATTGTCAGCAAATTTGTGAGTCAATTAAGTTTTCTTAAAGGGAGGAATGAGTTAAAAGGGAATTTTTCCCCACATTAAAAAACATGAAACAATTTTAATGGAGGGAATTTGGTCTGGTCTCTGTTTGATAACACATTAGGCAGTGTGAAAATGGAACAATTAAATGAGATAATAATTAATGTTGATGGGATATATATAACATCAATTATAAATATTATTTGTTTGACCATTTTTGTTTTATCATTAAAAAGCTTAGTGCCAAGATAACTTTTAGAAGAAATTGTTAAAATAGATCATAGAAATATTCAGACCCAGAGGAATTTAAAGGTAAACCTATCTCAGCATTGCATTATATGGTTACAGAGAAAGAGCCTAAGGCTTCAAAACAGCCAACCGTAATCTATCTGATAACCTTACAGGAACTGCCAAATGCTCAAGGCTGGTTATGAGCTGCTTGGACACCTGCACAAATGTTAGATTTGAGGAGATTCAAAGAAGCTATAGTGTCATATGATATGCATTCTCCATATGTGAAGTAAATGTTAAACTCATGGTCAACTTGTAATAGAATTATCCCTCAAGACTGGAAAGCTTTGGTTACAGCTATTTTAGAGGCTGGCCCCCAGTTACAATGGAGGACCTGAGGGAAAGATGAGGCTCATACCATTGGACAACGATTAGGGCTAGAGGTATGGAAATTTCTCAAGATCAACTTCTTGGATAAAGTGATTATGCTGATAAACAAACATAATCGTCATATGATGACCACACCCTAATTTTATGTCAAATGGTAGCATTGAATGTTTGGGGCACAATTGAAGTAGGAAAAAACCTGAGACATTTACAGAAGTTATAAAAAGCCCAAAGAAACCTTCATGGATTTATTACACAGGATGTAAAAACTACATTAGCAGTAATTAGAATGATGATACCAAATTCAGAAGATGGACAGATAATAATTGAATGTCTGGTGTTTGAAAATTCTAATGTACAACATTAAAGGATAATTAGGCCATTAAAGGCAAGATCAGCACCTTTGGAGGAATGGATCTGAGGTACAATTCATATTGAATCTCATGACCATGATGTTACTTGTATAGGAGAGGTGATTTACAGAGGTCTGAAGAAAAATAGTAATGTCAGGTCATCCAATCGTGGCAAGCAAGGTCACCTAAAAAGGGACTGTAAACAGGACATTCCTAGAAACAATGTTTTTTCAAGGAATAATCCCAACAGAATACCCCTCCCTTCTGGAATATGCAGAAGTTTTGGTAAAGGCAAATAATGGACTAACAAACATAGATCAATAAGGGACAGACAAGGTAATCCTTTCCCTTTGCTGTCAGAAAACTCCCTGAGTGGCCTCTTGCCAGCCCCATGACAAAAAAACTCAGGCCTTTCCTGCCTCAATGGACGAAACTCTGTCCCAGAGAAATTAAGTAACCTAATGTGTATTGTAAAAAAAAATACAGCTCTCAATGATGAACAGCTATAGAAGAGAGAACAAAAGATCAGGAGAAACTATAAATTAAAATTGATGAAAGTTAGATTGGGAACCTCCCAAAGTTAGGGTGAGGAAGTGTTTTGTTTTCATCTTTCAGGAGAATGAAGGCTTAGGAATCTGAAGAACACTGGACAAATGAGACATCCAAAGCAAAAGGACAAATCATCCAGAAAAAAAAATGTCCCAAGAAAAAGAATAAATTGGCCTATTTGTATATCACATACCTAATGGGATAAAATTTCATAAGTCTTCCTAAATGTTTGTTTCTGCTGTTCTCTACAGACACAAACACAAATGCTCTTTATGCAGTCCTAGTCTGTGGGAGCCCGTTCTGGGGTTCCTCGTGGCTTTACCCAGCAGGTCCGAGTAGAGGATGATCAGGACCACGGGCCTGAGTGCAGGTGTCTGAGATGGTCTGCACTTGGCTGTGCTGGGGGAGGAGGTCTTTTGCTCCACCCCTTGGCGTCTCTATAAAAACCCTGGACCAGAGACAGTGGGGGCCCGTTGGAATAGGTTCCAGGCCCTCTCGAGGCTATCCTTTATTTTCTATCTGTTTATCTCCACAAGAGTCTCCGCTATAAATCCTTCTATCTAATATTTCCTGCTGCTCGCACTCAAGAAAACTCTGGGAAGCTGTGGGGGTGGTGGGTAAACGCCCCACAGAATGGCGCCATGAACAGGGACTAAAAAGGGACTAAAAAAAAGGGACTAAAGAAAAAAAAAAGGACGGAAAAAAAAAGGAACAAAAAAAAGGGGGGACTAAATACAAATGAACAGGGACTTAAGACAAAGTAATAGGGACTAAAGATAAAGGAAAATAATAGTTTTATTACAGAGTTTTTGGTGAAAGTGCTGAGTCAGCCCTGCCAGTGGAAAGGCATGCCGGTGTTATGGAATATATATATATATTTTTATATATATTTTTTGGGAAGGCAGGCGTTTTATCCTCGAGAGAAAAGAAAAGCGGACTGGAAGGATGTCCGATGCTGCAGCGAAATTCTCTTCTGTCAAAATTTTCTATCTTCTATCCCTTTCTCAATTTCTATCTGTGATAAGTAAGATATAGGGTAGTAATATAGTTTAAGAAAAACTTAGAAGTATAAGATTGTGTAGGAAAAAATAAGTAAGGCAACTAGACAGAAAAACTCAATTTTCTAACTTTGGGGGCTTTGAAAGCAAACTGGGGAAAAAAATCTTTGGGCTTTACGGGTAGTAAAAAAGCTCTTCTTTGAGCTCATGGGGAAGAAAAAGTTTCCTATGGAAGCTTTTGACCTGGGGACAGCTGAAAAGCCAAATCCAAGCAGCAGGAGAAAGTAATTTCTCCCTGAAGCAAAAATGGGGGTGTAAGAAGTCAAAGTTTAAAGTTGGGAAGTTTTGGGAAAAGTTGGTCTTTCTCCTGGGGAAAAAAAAAAAAAAACTTTCTCTTAAACTCTAAAGCTTTTCTTGAAAAATTTTTGGGGAAAAATCTCTCTAAAAAGCCTTAATCTTTCTCAAAAGCTCTTAAACTTAAAAACTAAAGCCTTTAACTCTCTCAGAAGGACAAAAATTAGAATCACCTGAAGATATTAGTATGGGGACCACCTGTGATTAGCTCTAAGGGAAAACAAACCTCTTAAGACAGCAAAACCTCGAAGTTCTCTTTCAAGCTTTAACAATCCTCCCTGCAATGCAGGAGGCAGGGTCAAGTTCCTAAAAACCTCTTCTAAGCTCTGTCTCTTCAAGCTAGTAAAAGACAGTGGGTCAGAGTACCCTGAGGGAAACGCTTGGGAGAGTGGGAGACGAGCTACAGAGAGCCCAAAAAGGGCAGGAAACTTTACCTGAGAAAAGCAAAATAGTCAAGCTTCACAGTTACAGCTGAGCTGAGGCAGCAAAGCTTTTGAGTGAGCATTTCAGAATGAAAAGGTGCTCCTAATCATCCTATGCAAAGATTCCCTGAAACTGTTAGCATTGTATCCTCGCTTCTGAGCAAAAACCCAGAGGCGACTGGCCAGCGTCTCTGAGTTGGAGTGCATTTCGGGGATACTAGGGTTCCTGCGTTGTAAACTTCCTGGAGCACAGAGCTGAGGCAGGAAGGTGCAGGACCCAGGGGAAGATTGCTAATGAAAAAACAAAGCTAAAGCCGGTGGGAACGGCATAGTTGTCCACTTTCCTACAAGTCCCAGGTTGAAAGGTCCACAACTACAAAAAGAAACCTGAGAAAAAGCTTTCCTATCAGAGAAAGGATCTTTCTGGGAAAACAGTAAAGCTGAACTGGGTCTGAATAAGTCGTGCTGCCGAGTCAGAACGCTGTCTGGGGAAAGAGCCCAGCCAGGGAAGAACAGAACTAACCAGGAGTAAAGCTTTCTTTTCTGTCAGAGAAAGCATCTCTTTGAGAAAAGCTTTGTTTCAACTGACTCCCGATGAGATGAGGGAGTGTAGCCCTAAAGGGTGATGGCCTCTGGCATAAGCCTTGTCCTTGAGCACCCGGACAAGCAAATGCAACCCACTGGGGGACTGGGCCAGGTGAAGGCCTGATGAGGCAAAGCACCTGTCCTAATGGGAGTTTAGAAATGGCAAAAACCTCCCTTGTTAAATTTTTCAGTCTGTACACAAACCATACAGACCCCGAAAACAGAAATGGACAAAAAGCCCCTACCTTCAGTAGCAGGGAAAGCCGCCACTGTAGTGTCGGAAACTGTTTCTGGGGTAGAGGGGATAAACTGAGACCAAACTGGATACTGTCTGGGAGAAAGACTCTGAAGAAACAGAGGGGACAGATTCCTCCCCAGAAAATGCATGACCTGAAAAAGCTGCTAGAATTGGAGGCAGATTCGGGGGAGAAAAAAAAGCCCCTACCTCCAAAGGCAGCTAGCCGAGGTACAGAGCCGCAGATACCTGAAGCTCTGCATCTGGGGAAGGAAGGAACAAGCAAAATGAGATAAATCAGTGGGAGAAAATCTCTCTGAAAAGAGCTATGGAAAAGCTGTTGTAAATGATCTTGTTTTTCACTGACTGGCTAAGACAAACACAAGCCCCAGAAAGTTGCTATCAGAAATGCCAGCCTCAATGCCGGCTAATGAGGCAGGTGTGGTTCTGATTGGGGCCAGTGTCAAATGAAGTTAAAACACCTGTTAAAGCCAGTTGAGAGAATAGAAATCTCCCAATGTGCCATAGCTGAAAATGTAAAATGCTTGTTCAAATCTCCCATTGCAAAAGCAAAACCCTTGTTCAAACCTCCCGGGGAAGAATTTGTAAGCAAGTCTGGTAAAAGAGAACCAGTTGACTCTCAGACCCAAAAAGAACTATGGGAAATGATATAAAGGACTGATATAAGGGACTGATATGGAACTGATATTATTATGGACTGATATAAGGGAAATGCATTCTGGGAAGGTAGTTTTTCTGCTAAAGATGGCGACATTGCCCTGAAACACTTTTGTCAGCTCAAAAATACGTTCATGGTAAACTTAAAATACAGCCTTTAAAAAGAATAAGGAGGAAAATCATCTAAGAGTTTAAGTGTCAGTTCCAAAGAAAAATTGAAAGGATACGGAACTAGGTGCTTCGTGGTTTGGGGCTCCATTGGTAAAATGCCTTATTGACCCTAATAGCTGTGCAAAGTTTTTACAGTAATTGGATGATAAAAAAGCTACCTTTAAGAGCAAACAAGCCACTTTAAAATTCTTAAAGCAAGAGAAAAGCAGTTTATACACTGAACGTTGTCTTAGATATGAAGAAACTTATGTTGAAATTAAAAAAAGTTCTTTGCCTTGAACGAACAGCCTGCAATGAGTAATTCCTTTACAAATCTAATAAGGAGACAAGGAAACAGGCATTCAAAAAAGAAACGACTGCTTTATAGATGGGAAACAAACTTCAGAAAATCTAGCTGTCTTACAAAAGAGTTGCTTTACTTGAAAGTTCTTTATAAGAAATCAATGCTAAATATCACCGCTGCTAATAACACCAGGAGTTAAAGCTAACGAAGTGAAAATACTAAATCCTGAAACTCAAGTAAAATGGAAAGATCCCTGCCCGGGATTATGGAAGGGTTCCGATCCTGTGTTAATATGGAGTCTAGGACATGTTTGTGCTTTTTCACAAGAGGAGAATGAAGCTCGGTGGTTACCGGAGCGTTTGGTAAGAGCATTGGAACTAAGGAAGGTCAGCTCCAGTGACATTTCCTATAGAGGAACCAGAATGAAAGTGGCTCAATTAGTGTTTCTGAGGTTTTGTCACTGGTTAATACAAACAGTGAGGAAATAGAGTTCAGAGCTGTGCCACTTTTGGCTTTACTAGCTCCTTTAGAGAAATACCTAATAGCTGTGCAGTATTGGTGAAGAGCTTTACAGAAGCTAAATATGGTAATTTCACCCTCAGCGTCAAGTGAAGTTTTTTCAGTAGAACAAACCAAAAGTACTGCTGTGATAGAAACGTTTGTTGGAATTGAAGTTCTTAGGGGAGCTATTATGAATTTGGGTGAAGGGACAGCCTCTAGTTAAAAACCGTTTACCGCTGACAGTGCATCTCTGCCGGTTCGAAAAGGCCGACTTGCAACTTTGGGGTGTGGCTTCGTCCTGAGAATGTTATAATCCCCTAGCAACAAGTATCACAACTCTATAATGACAACACTCACTAAATCCCAGTGCTTTATAACAAAACTGACTATGAACTCTAAACTTTAGAAATGATGTACGCACTTCCTGTCTAGTTAGAGAATCTTTATAATAGAGATAGTGATAATAATTAAGAGTAAGAAGTAGAAAGATGAAAATAAGATATGTGAGTTTGTAAAAATTCTGTCTTGTTTGATCTGTATTAAAAAATCTTTAGATGTTTGCTAAGTTAGATATATGCTAATAGTAGCCTATATAAGTTTATAAAATAGATCTATAGAGTTCCTTTAAGAATATAAGCGTGTAAGAAGTATCCAAGGTAGTCTTAAGACATGTAGTAATAAGCTTGTAAGATGCTAGTTGTAAATGTAAGTTTAAATAAGAAATAAGATGGAATGAATATATAAGAATTAATAGGAAATATATTTGCTAAAGTAGTTCTATAAAGTATAAATAAGTAGATGTTAATATGTTGTATGTGAATTTATAAAAACGTGTAAATGTTGAATATGAGTCTAAATGCTTTGCAAGGCAAAAAATGTTATATGTGAGTTTGTGAAAAAGTGTAAATGTTAAGTGTGAGTCTATTCTTAATGTATATGGTGAAAACACTTGAGACACAGGAGATAGTGTCCTAGTAGACTGCAAGGTAGGCAGTCTGAATGGTTTCAAAAGCTCCAGAAGCCGCTAAGAAGCTAATGGCGGACGCCAGAACCAGCATAAGGCATCTGCAGCTGAGATCCGTGGAATATCAACGCAGCACAGAAAAACCTGAGCTAACAGCAAAAACGGTGCGGTTTAAAATCTTACTATAACTAAAAAGGTCTGTCTGTGAGAACAAAAGTTGCAGAGACGCTTGTTTGAACAAAAATAATTAACTGCAAAAAGTTTTGGTTGAAAAACGTCTCTTCATATTTGGAAGTGAAAGCCTGATACCAGAATTTATTTCTTGTTTGAACTTTTTGAACTTAAAATGAGATAAAATTACAAAAAGATTTTGGTTATGGATTTCTTCAAATTTGGAAGGCTAGTACCAAAATTTATCATTTGAATTTTGGTACTTAAATGAAATGAACAATAGAGATTTCATTGCAATGGGACAAATTTGAGCTTACTTATAGTAATGACCTAGGAACGGTTTTCTGGAATTGGGTTAAAAATGGAACTGTTTAAATGAAGAAATGTATTTCTACTTAGAATCAAGATGCAATTTTGTGTATGCATATATGCTTTATTAACTGGAGATTTATGAATTGTTTTGTGGAACTGTTTATGTAAAAATGGAATTACTTAAGGAACTGGTTTTGTGTTACAAATGGAACTGTTTAAACAGATAAGTTTGGGTTCCTCTAACTAGGTTTGAGACTTTGTTTAAAAAATTATAAAGAAAAGGAGGAGCTATGAGATTGAATTATGTTCGCAGAAACCTATTGATATTAATGCACCCTGGCTTTGTGGAATTGAGGAAATGTTTAAGTTTGTGAATACATCGAAGTTTTTCCTATGTTCTGTTAACAAGAAAATTTAAATGACTGAGTTAAAGTTGGAAGACGGAGAAAATTGTTAACTATATATAGCACCATATATGCTAATTCAAATGGTTCTGTTAAGAGTTTGCTTTGAGTTGTAAGATTGAGAGAATAGTGACTATGTATAGCAATATTTATGTTAACCTGTTAATGGTAATGATGAAGCTAAGGGATTCTTTAAGTTTGTAGTTGCCTTAAGAGTTTTTGGGTTAGAAAGGGCTTGAGGCAGCTAAGACTGCTGTAGTCACCTTGGACCTAATTCAAAAGAGAAATGCCATCTATATCATCCTCTACTCCCATACTGGGAGGTGTAACAGCTATGGAGATTGCTCTAAGCCATTAATAGTTATTTTTTTATATATTAAGAAGGGGGGACCTGTGGGAGCCCGTTCTGGGGTTCCTCGTGGCTTTACCCAGCAGGTCCGAGTAGAGGATGATCAGGACCACGGGCCTGAGTGCAGGTGTCTGAGATGGTCTGCACTTGGCTGTGCTGGGGGAGGAGGTCTTTTGCTCCACCCCTTGGCGTCTCTATAAAAACCCTGGACCAGAGACAGTGGGGGCCCGTTGGAATAGGTTCCAGGCCCTCTCGAGGCTATCCTTTATTTTCTATCTGTTTATCTCCACAAGATTCTCCGCTATAAATCCTTCTATCTAATATTTCCTGCTGCTCGCACTCAAGAAAACTCTGGGAAGCTGTGGGGGTGGTGGGTAAACGCCCCACACTAGTCCAATTAAAAATTAAAGCTGGCCTCCTATTCTTTGTTCTCCCACTCTGTTCTTGATCCAGCTGGGATCTCCCACTCTCTTTCCCTCGACCCTCGCCCTTCATTGCTCCCACTCATGCCCAGGTTGTTCATGTAGATCTCAGCCATTTCTCCATCATTGGGCGAACCTCGTGTCTTTCTTGGGGTTCTGTTTTCCAGGTAGTCTCATTGGTGATGTGATTAGCAGTCCATGGTAAATGAAGACCACTTGAGTAAAGGAAGAAACAAAGTGCTAAAGAGGCCCACAGAAATTCACAAAGATACCCGCACAAAAGACTGCTGGCAATGGCTGAGAGACATCCGGGACTGACCCACTCTGGTGATGGGATGGCCAAACACCCTAATAGTTGTGCCAGAAACCCCATCGAAGGACTGAGGAATCTGGATGTAGACATCCATGGCTAGGCCAGGGTTGAGCTCCGGGAGTCTAATTAGTGAGAAAGAGGAGGGTTTATATGAGAGAGAATTGTTGAAACGAAGGTTGGATAAAGCACAGGGACAAATAGCCAAAGGAATGGAAACACATGAACTATGAACTAAAGGCTGAGGGGCCCCAAACTGGATCAGGCCCTCTGAATAGCTGAGACGGTTGATTGGCTTGATCTGTTTGGGAGGCATCTAGGCAGGGGTAATAGGTCCTGGGTTCATTGCATAAGTTAGCTGTTTGAAACCTGGGACTTATGCAGGGATGCTTGGCTCAACCTGGGAGGAGGGGGAGGAGACTGGACCTGCCTGGACTGAGTCTATCAGGTTGATCTCAGTCCTCGGGGGAGACCTTGCTCTGGAGGAGGTGGGAATGGGGGGTGGACTGGGGGGAAGGGGAGGGGGGCAGGAAGGGGGAGATCAAGGGAATCTGTGGCTGTTATGTAGAACTGAAAAGTATTGTAAAATAAAGTAATAAAAAATATTAAAGCTGGCTTTGGAATTGGAGCT
This sequence comes from Peromyscus maniculatus bairdii, assembly GCF_049852395.1. NCBI lineage: Eukaryota > Metazoa > Chordata > Mammalia > Rodentia > Cricetidae > Peromyscus > Peromyscus maniculatus. The sequence goes on from NC_134867.1 coordinate 1,921,678, forward strand.
TGGCTCTCTCCTTCTCTAAACCCAAGCATGCTTGTTAAAAGGAAAATCCAAAATCTCTGTATCGTGTCAGAAAAGCCACCTGATATGGGACAGAAAAAATTAAGGGACTATTCGATTGCCACTAATTTCATAAATCTTTGGTTTTATTATGACTCTTCAAAACTTTTCTTAAGGTATGAATTTTATATCAAAATTTATAAGATATATATAAAACTTTTGTCATGATATTAATGGTTATATAGAGTATTAACTAATCCTAGAAAAAAGGCTTCATCTAGCTGCGTGTACATGATTTCGGGTTTGAGGCTCTATCAGTATTTTTTTCAGTGAAAGATGATCATTCCTAACAGTGACTTTGAAGTCTCCAAAGAGATGGAGTCCCACATCAATGATTCCATCAGGACGATGATAATACTACTAAGGATGACAAACACCACCCAAAGATCGGCTTTGGACTACAAACTGCTCGGGACAATTTCGAGATGGCTAGCTGATATGATCCAGCCTCACAGACTACTCGAACAATGACTTGAGACAAGCCATGCCTTTTCCCATCATGCAGAGACTGGACAACAAATGATACAGCTACCACTTCCAGGACTTGACAATTAACCCAAAATTTTCTTTTCAGGATCCCCTAAAGATACTTCTGGGTGATTGCAGGTGCAAGTAATTTTAAGAACCTAACAGCCATACTCCCAAGAGGTGAGTTGGGTGGTTTGTGGGTTGTTCAGTGGGCTATGGATAATTGTTATTGTTTAGGGTGTTTGATTATGAAGGAGATTAGATTCAGGGTTCTTATTTTGAAAAAAAAAAGAAAAAAAGAATATATTTAAGAGGTAGATTATTGAATCTACTCTGAAAAAAAATATAGAAATGATAGGATAAAAGAGTAGATTACTGGATTGTGGTGGTAATCTAATTGTACTGAAATATTATTTTGATTGTATGTTAATAAATAAAGTTGTCTGGGGGTCAGAGCTATTAGAGCCATAGCAAGAGCCGGGCGGTGGTGGCACACGCCTTTAATCCCATAAGATCTCTGTGTGTTCAGGGATATAGTCAGCATTGGAGACATATGCCTTTAAGACCTAGGGGGCTGTACATTCAGACAGTGACGAGGCAGTCATGTGTTTGGGTTTACAACCAATGAGAAGGCAGAACAACATACTTTAAAACAACGAACCGACAGGAAGTAGCTCTCTTTTCGCGAAGCTGGGACAGCAGGAGGAAGGGTGAGATTTTAGCTCTGAGCTCTGACTTCTCGGCTTTCTCTTTTACATTGTTTCTGTGTTTCTTATTTAATAAGACGGTTGGTTACATCTACACTGGATCTACTCTAAAAATAAAAAAGAGAGAATATGGATATGACAAGATAAAAAGGTAGATTATTGAATCTACTTTGAAAAAGCAATGACTAATTTTAAATATTTTACATTGGATTAGATTGTTTTATATTGTATACAAATTATGTATATTGAAACAAATTTGAGATTGATTTTGTTAGAAAATACTGTACAAATTTTTCTAATTTTGTTTAAGGTATTGTACCTATACAGTTCATTTAACCATGTAATGTAATTTTATAGTCCCTGAAAGTTATTACTAAATATTTAGGATGATAAAGAAATGCAGGTTAGTAGTTTCTCACTATAATCAAACTTGTAGTCATATTAGGTATGTTTTTAAAGCCAAGCAGAAATATATTTTAGAAAGACAGGTGTCTCCAAACACTTCAGATATCTACAAAATATGCATTTAATATATTTTAATAACAGATATTTTTCAATTCTTATGACTATGAGATGTGTCTGCTTCTGGCAGCACCAATATACTTCAGGGAAGATGATGGGCATTGAAGAAACTCCATATGGAGTTTACTTTCTTTGTGGCAAAAGTTAGCCATTCGGCAATCCAAGTGCCCTTACATTGACTGCTGAGAGCATGCTATCCAAAATCGACAAGCAGGATACAAAAGAAAGGACTGTCGATCCATGCCAAGACAAGTAGGAAGGTCCTTTTGGAAATCCTGCTTCACACATGAGTCTGTCAGATATGGTAGGCTGTTGCTGGAGGGCTTCTCTCCAGGTTCCACCAAACCCTGCAGTCCCACAATCCACATATAAAATAATCACGCAGACGCTTATAATACTTATAAACTGTATGGCATCGCAGTCTTCTTGCTAACAGTTCTTATATCTTAAATTAACCCATTTTTATAAATCTATACCTTGCCACGTGGCTGGTGGCTTACCAGCGTCTTTACATGCTGCTTGTACTGGCTGTGGCTGCAGTGTCTCTCCTTCCTTCTTCCTGTTTTCCCAATTCTCCTCTCTCCTTGCCCCTCCTATACTTCCTGTCTGGTCACTGGCCATCAGTGTTTTATTTATATAAAATGATATCCACAGCACTTCCCCTTTTCTTTTTTTAAAAAGGAAGGTTTTAACTTTAACATGGTAAAAGTACATATAACAAAACAATTATCGAGCAAGAATTACAGTTGCAATATTAAAGAAGATGTCCTATCTATCTTATATTTGTGAGTTTAAGGTTTTATATCTAACTTATATTTTATCATAACTGAGGAAATTACAACTATCTAGTCTTCAACCACATCAAAGACCTGAGAAGGAACATAATGGTACCTGAGAAATGGTAGATGGATGCAAGCACCTTTCAGGAATCTTGCAAGAGTAGACCAAGACAGCTGGCAGCCTGGACAGTCACCTAATGTTTCTCAGAATTATGGTGCATTTAAAGTGGCTACAGGCCTAGAGTATATGACAGACCATGTTTAGAAGCAGGAATTCTGAAAGAGCATCTTACCCTGTCTTGGCAGAGTACAGTGGTCGCTTTCTTTGGGTCCCGCTTGGCCAGAATGGACAGCATTGCATTCGTACTGTTAGCCATCAAGGCAAGGGCAGTTCTTTGTCCGGCAGGCCATTTTGTGCCAAGAAGACAAACTTCCAAATGGAAATGTCTTAGAAGCCCAACATTCTCTCGGGAACAAATTGGTCCAGCCAGGAGCAATTGTGTCTCATGTCAACAGAATTCTAAGTTATTTAAATGCCATATTCTCTAGGTCTATGAAGTGTTTGAGGATTACCTATCTATCTGAAATATATCTATGTATACCTAGAAGACTTAACTAACATGGCTACAAATATGATTATCATAGATGACTAATTATTAATCTATTTTTAATTATCCATTACAATTTTAAATGAGTTACATAAACATAATATCACAAAGAATATATATATATATATATATATATATATATATATATACAGTATAACAAAATTAACTTCAAGCTTGTATCAATAAACTAAAGTTTATACCAATGTAAAACATATTAAACATAAACTAAAATCTATACCAATGTAAAACATTTTAAACAAGTTGTTCTTTAAAAGTAGGTTCATTAATCTACCCTTTTTCTTATCTCTATATCCTCCTATATATCTATATCATATCCCCTTTTCTTTTTCAGAAAGAGATCACATTTATAATCAACCTGTTTTAAATAAAAATATTGGTTTTTCTCAGTCCCACACAAGAGGGATCTTCTGATTTGGGACACAAGAATCTCTTAACCATTTTTTTAAAGCAATATGTCTGGGTTTAGAGGGGGAGTGAGCCAATTCGACCTCTAAAGCCAGCTTGGTATATTTGGGAATTTGGGCGTAGCATCTCTTACTACTTCCTGCTGGAGGGGGGCGCTGTATCTTATGGGGACGCAAAGAAAATTTTAGGCCTATGGGGTAGTCTATGTGGCTGTATTGTGTGAACCAGTTGCCTTGAAACCACTCTGGATGTTAGATCATCTGGACCATAGTGTCATTGAAGACCTTTCAGGGGGTCTTGGCTGGTGAAAACTGATGTATCTTAATCTGGAACAAATCCATAGCCTCTGGCTTTCTGTGGAAACAAAAGCAGAACCTCTTTTCCAAAGCAACATATCCTTAAATCCAAATTTTGAAGTTAAGGTACCTTTAAAATATACATATTGGTTTAATTGAACATCTTTTTCGATCAAATAATTTTTGCAGTTAAAAATCCCAAAGACAACACAATCCAGATTGTCTGTGTAATATTCATCTTTACGTGGCTTTTTTATATTAATTTATCTTTTTTTGTCTCTTTCAAGCATACATATTGTGAATCTATTGCTTTAAACTGTAGTATTTTAAGACTGAAATGGCACTGTGGCTGCTAGATCTGCCCATTTCAGCTTACCAACGTGGCATTTTCCGCCAGTTCTGTGAGTCATCAAGTCTCAGAAATAGTGAGTCTAAGCTTTTATCAAAGCAGCGTGTAGCCCAGAAACCTCTTTTTTTTTTTAATAGTAAAGACTAAATCTACCACACAGCATAATGTGCCACTGGCAGACGCCTCATTCCCGCCATACTGCTGGTCAAACGCAAACGCCAGGAACACGCCAGCGTTCAAACCCACGTTTTGTGGCGTCTACTTGCCGATATGAGACATGAAGCAGGAACCTGGTTTTGGCTCTGTTTAGAATTGGTTATTAAATATTCTCAGGTTTAAGGTGGAAACTCAAGCCGTTGGGTGCCATTTGTTGCTGGAGGGCTTCCCTCCAGGTTCCACCAAATCCCGCAGTCCCACAATCCACATATAAAATAATCACTCAGACGCTTATAATACTTATAAACTGTATGGTCGTGGCAGGCTTCTTGCTAACTGTTCTTATATCTTAAATTAACCCATTTTTATAAATCTATACCTTGCCACGTGGCTGGTGGCTTACCGGATTCTTTACATGCTGCTTGTCCTGGCGGTGGCTGCAGTGTCTCTCCTTCCTTCTTCCTGTTTTCCCAATTCTCCTCTCTCCTTGTCCCACCTATACTTCCTGTCTGGTCACTGGCCATCAGTGTTTTATTTATATAGAACGATAACCACAGCAGTAGGCCTATAGGCCAAAGATGAATAACCCAACATTGCAGATAAATCTTGGGTGACTGTCCAGGCAGCCACCTATTTCTGTTATTTCTCACATTTTTTTGGAGGTCAAAAGTTTGTAATTCCTGTTTACTCAGTTAATATTATTTCCTTCTTGGGTCTCTGAGGGAGTTGAAGATATTTAGTTTTCCTTGTTAAGAAATTCAGAAAAGTAACTCACTAAAGAGGTGTAAAGTGTATAAGTTTGAAAGACATAAAAATATAGTTTTTGGTGGGTGGTACAAGTTAGGATAGCACAAAACTAGAATACATAAAAGAGTATTTTCTGAATTTTTCAAATGTTTATGGACTAGACCTATTTTTTTGGTTTTTCGAGACAGGGTTTCTCTGTGTAGCTTTGCGCCTTTCCTGGGACTCACTTGGTAGCCCAGGCTGGCCTCACACTCACAGAGATCCGCCTGGCTCTGCCTCCCGAGTGCTGGGATTAAAGGCGTGCGCCACCACCGCCGAGCTGGACTAGACATTATTAATTCTTGATTATATATATTGTATATTTTGAGGCGTTTACTCACCAACCCCACAGAGCTTCAGAGTTTTCTTGAGTGTGAGCAGCAGGAAATGTTAGATAGAAGGATTTATATTGTGGAGATAAAGAGATAGAAAATAAAGGATAGCTTCAAGAGGGCCTGGAACCTTTTCCAATGTGTCCTGACTGTCTCTGCCTAAGGGTATTTATAGAGACACCCAGAGGTGAAGCAAAAGTCCTCCCCCAGCACAGCCAAGTGCAGACCATCTCAGACGCCTGCACTCAGGTCCGTGGGCCTAATCATCCTCCTCTATGGGGAACTGCTGGGTAAAACCATGAGGAACCTGAAAATGGGCTCCCAAAGATCCCCCTTTCTTTATATATATATATATATGTGTGTGTGTGTGTGTGTGTGTGTGTGTGTGTGTGTGTGTGTGTGTATGTATGTATGTGTATGTATATATTTATATGTATATATATGCATATATATATATGCTCATTATTAATGGCTTACAGCAATCTCCATAGCTGTTATGCCTCCCAGTATGGGAGCAGAGGATGATAAAGATGGCATTTCTCTTTTGAATTAGGTCCAAGGTGACTACAGCAGTTTTAGCTGCATCAAGCCCTTTCTAAACCTAAAACTTAATGCAATTGCAAACTTAAAGAATCCCTTAGCTTCATCATTACCATCAACAGATTAACATAAATATTGCTATACATAGTACAATTCTTCCAATCATACTACTCAAAGCAAACGCTTAACAGAACCATTTGAATTTACATATGGTGCTATATATAGTTACCAATTTTCTCAGTCTTACAACTTTACCTCTTAATCATTTGAATTTTCTTGCTAACAGAATACTAGAAAAAATTCAATGTATTCACATCAAACTTAAATATTTCCTTAACTTCACAAAACCAGGGTGCATTAATATCAATAGGTTAACATAATTTGGGCAAACATACTTCCACCTTAATTCACTCATAACTCCTCCTTTTCTTTATAATATTTTTAAACAACATCTTGAACCTAGTTAGAAAACCCAAACTTTTCTGTTTGAACAGTTCCATTTGTAACACAAAACCAGTTCGGTAAGTAATTCAATTTTTACATAAACATTTCCATAAAACAATTTATGTAGCCGGGCGGTGGTGGCATACGCCCTTAATCCCAGCACTCGGGAGGCAGAGCCAGGTGGATCTCTGTGAGTTCGAGGCCAACCTGGTCTCCAAAGCGAGTTCTAGGAAAGGCGCAAAGCTACACAGAGAAACCCTGTCTCGAAAAACCAAAAAAAAAAAAAAAAACAATTCATGAATCACCAGTTAATAAAGCATATATGCATATATAAAATTGCATCTTGATTCTAGGTAGAAATAAATTTTTTCATTTAAACAGTTCCATTTTTAACACAACTAACTCCAGAAAACAGTTCCTAGGTCATTACCATAAGTAAATTAAAAACTGTCCCATTACAATGAAATCACTATTGTTCATTTCATTAAGTCCTAAAATTCAAATGATAAATTCTGGTACTAGCCATCCAAAGGTGAAGAAATCCATAACTAAAATCTTTTTGTAGTTTTATCTCTTTAAGTTCAAAAAGTTCAAAAAAATAAATTCTGGTAGCAGGCTTCCACTTCCAAATATGAAGAGATGTTTTACAACCAAAACTTTTTGCAGTTAAAAATTTTAGTTCAAACAAGCGTCTCTGCAACTTTTATTCTCAAGCCAGAGACCTTCTTAGTTACAGTAATATTTTAAACTGTACCATTTTTTGCTGTTAGCTCAGGTTTTTCTATGTTGCATTGATTTTCCACGGATCTCAGCTGCCTTGTTGTTGTTCTGGTGTCTGCCATTCTTAGTTTCTTAGCGGCTTCTGGAACTTTTGAAAATCACTCAGACTGCCTGCTTTACAGTCTGCTAGGACACTAACTTCTGTATCTCAGGTTCTTTCACCATATACATTAAGCATAGATTCACAATCAACATTTACACTTTTTTTACAGACTCACATATAGCATGTGCTTAAGTATAAACTCACACTCAACATTTACACATTTTTACAAACTCACATATAACATATTAACATCTACTTATTTATATTCCTTAAGGAAACTAGAGCTACTTTAGCAAATATATTCATTCTATCTTATTTAAACTTCTTAGGACTACCTTAGATTTACAGCTAGCATCTTTACTACATGTCTTTTCAATTTTTTCTACTTCTTACTCTTATCATCACTATCTCTATTAGATTCTCTTAACTAGACAGGAAGTATGTAATTCATTTCTAAAGTTTACAGTTTATAGCCAGCTTTGTTATACAACACTGGGATTTAGTGAGTGTTGTTGTTAAGAGTTGTGATACTTGCCTTCTTCTCCACGCACGTGTCTCTCCCACACGCCTGAGCACTCTCTGTCCCTTTAACTCTAATAAACTCTTATAAGCGGATTCTGTCATGTTTTGTGACATTTCCTGGCAGGGTAAGAACACAACGCAGCTAAATAACTAACATTTTGGTTTGGTGCTAAAACCGAGCGGGCGCTTCTGGGCGCCCTGCGCCTGGAAGCCCGCGAACCGGGTAATCTGCTCCATATGCGACAGACCGCTCTCCATTCACCTGAACCGCATCCAAATTGCATCCAACACCGCTTTCTTTGATTGGTGAGTTCCCCCATTTTTCGGCCAGCATAAACGGTTTCCTGAATCTGTTAGAACGACCGTTGATCGTCCGGTGCCTCACGCGTATTCGTGAGACCGGGGGTACCCCGGACCACAGTCTTCATTGGCTACGGTCAGCCCCTATCGCAGGCCTAACTTTTCTAGCCATCTCCCACGTCTGTGGCCTGAGATATTTCTCGCATTGGGGCCCACGTCAGGGTGCGTCCCAGGAGCCATGTGGGGTCAACGGGTTCCATCCTCCCGACAGGGAGGCAAACGCCGTCCGGAATCTCGGAGATACTTTTCCCTCACCATGGAGGGGGCCACTGCTTCTAGCTGATGAGTGGAGAAGCAGGCTGTGCCCAGTATCTGCCCTGGACCCTGGGTACGCCTGAGGTCTTGGCTCCGGATCACGTTTATTTTTTATTTTTTTATTATTTTTCTGCCTCCGCTGCAGACATGGGAAACAAGGCTTCCAACCCTGTTAGTCCTTCCTCTCCTTTAGGCTGTCTTGTTGAAGCTTTAAAACCTCTCAGTTTAATGCCTTACATAAAGATTTCTAAGCTAACTCATCTATGTTCAAAAAAGTGGCCAAAGTATGCTTTAGAGAGTAACAAAAATGGCCGCCTAGCAGCACCTTGAATCCTGATATTTTGCGGGAGCTATCCAATTACTGTCAGCGTCCAGGCAAATGGAAAGAGTTGCTTTCTTCCTTCTCAATGCTAAACTGTCTTCTTCTTGTTTCCTTCTCTCCTGCTCATATGCTCCTAGCTATACGTAAACCAGAGGATTCTCTGTCTCCGGAATCTCTGACTCTAGATCTTGCTAAGGAACCAATAATTAAAATTCATGTTCCATTCTCTCTCTAACAGAACTCTCAGATAGAAAGTAAGCTGGGTTCTTATACGTCTAATTCTGCTTCCTTTATTAAACAGTTTCAATATATAACTCAATCTTATAGTGTCACCTTTCATGACTTCCTGAGGAGCTCAGGCGAGTATGGGAGCAGGCTAGGACTCATGCAGACGAAATTCATCAAATTAACCTTTCACACCCCCCAGGAGCTGAGGTGGTTCCTGACTGAGAGCCACACTGGGACTACAACACCCAGAGTGGCTGTCTAGCCAGAGATAGGTTTATTACCTGTCTCCTGAGAGGCCTCCATAAGGCTGCCCTCAAACCAGTAAATAGTTCAGGATATATACAAAAATCCGTCTCTTGTTGCCCAGACCTCCCCGACTAAATCTTAAGCATCTGGAGACCAAGGCTCCTGACCCCACAGGCAAAAGAGTCATCTGTGGCACTTAAGGTGTGCCAGGGAAAAGATAAAAGCCCGAAAACAAAATTGCCAAGTGCTGGCACTCGCTGACTTCCAAAAGCTGTTGGGTCCCTGTTTTAAGTGAGGAAATGGCTACGGGCTAGCAAATGCCCTGCCAGGCCATTAACAGCCTTGTTAAAAGTGCTGCCTAGAAAGACAGAGTCAGCTGACTGCCCCCAGGCACCAAGATGCATGGGTACATCAAGCTAAGACCTACAACAGACCTAGGCTTGGCTACAGACATGACAGGGAACCCAGAACGCCGCAGGGAAGCGATCTGTTTCTTTCCTTCTGGACACCAGAGCCATTGACTCAGTCCTGGGAGTTTTGGGATGCCACCTCCTTTATTGTCGGGTATTCACCTCATCAGACACCGCCACTTAATTGTATTTTCAGAGGCATCCCTCTCACACACACATTCTTAGTGGTGCCAAGTTGCCCTGTACCTTTAATGGGGAGGGATCTCCTAGCTAAGGTGGAGCATACCAACCGGTCTGTAAAAACTATTCTTACTAAGATGTCACAGGAACTTCATCTCGACTGGGTAAAATTATTGCCTCTAGCTCTCCTCAGGCTCAGGGCTCTTCCTAAAAAGCCTCTTTCAATCTCTCCATTTGAACTAACGTATGGAAGGCCAGTTCTAACACCAGGTCTTTTTTCCAAACCTCCAATTGTTCCAGATAGCCTGTTAACTCCTCTTTTATGTCACCTAAGGTCTATTCTATGGAGCTATGCGGACTTTTCACTGACTCAGCCATGTGACAATCCTTGCCCATCTCCAATACACATTGGGGATCAGGTTCTTCTCTTTCCTTCAGGCCAGCGCCCTTCACCCCTTTCCCCTAAGTGGCAGGGACCCTTCAAAGTAATTCTTGTAACCCCCACAGCTGATAAACTCAAGGGCTTTCCTCACTGGGTCCACCTGTCTCACCTAAAACCTTTTATCTCACCTCCATCCCAGAAAAATCTCTCTTCATACACAGTGAAACAAACAGGGCCTCTCACTCTCAAGCTCCAGAGGACATCAGGACCCACTGCCTTGTCACCAATTCCAGAGGAATAAGGTATCACCCCTTCCTTTCCCAACCAGGGCCACACAGAGCCGGAGGCAAAAGGACCATCAAAAATATCCAGGTGGTAAGGAATAATGTAATGCAACAATTTATCATTGTTCAATACTCAGCAGCTGATCACCTGTGTTTCCTAAGTGGTAACCTAATAAGGGAAACAGGTGCCTTAAATGAACTACCTCCAACAAGGCTTGCCTAAGGAAAACAGGTGCCTTAATGAACTACCTCTAATGAGGCTTGTCTCAGATAGAAATTAAGCAGTGTACTAAGACCAGATCTACCTCAGGTAAATGTCACATGCCTCTATCTGGGCAGGCCAAATCTACCTCAGACAAATGCCAACTCCAAAATAAAAGAATAATGATTTTTTCTCTCTAAGCTCTTTCTATGTCAACAGTATCTTGTTAAACGGAAGGTCCCCAGCAGCAGCACGGATGGACAGCTGCAGAACGAGGAGACCGCAGAACGTCATTCCAGGACCTCCACCATCATCCCTGGACTTCACAAGATACCCCTCAACCCCCCCCCCCAAGAGCCAACCAACGCCACTATTCAGCTGGAAGCAGTCTTTGAGAGAAACGTCGCCCCTGTACCCAGTCAACCACAATTTTTTCTTTTTTAAAAAAGAAAAGAGTCGGGAATGAAAGGTTCACAACACGCCCCCATGGTCGCATATACCGGGCAGACACTTCTGCCTAGCCAATTCCAGGTCAGGATAGGCATTTCTGGGTCAGGGTGTCTCTCATAACCAGGATACCCGGCGCACCCGGACACCTCTGCCTAGCAAGTTCCGGGGCAAGACATCTCGCGTAACCAGGATCCGTGATGTTACATGACCACGTAAGCGTGCAACGTGACCATGTGATCTACGCACACGCGTGGAGTAGTGACATGACACACCCCCAGCCGGTTTTAAAGTGGAGCGCCATGATTCCCAGCCCCCCTTCTTCTCCACGCACGTGTCTCTCCCAAAGGCCTGAGCACTCTCTGTCCCTTTAATTCTAAAGAACTCTTATAAGTGGGGGCGGCAGGGGGGAGTTGTGATACTTGTTGCTAGGGGACTGTAACCTTTTCTGGATAAAGCCACACCCCAAAGTTGCCAAGTTCTCTCAGCCATTCGAGAAAAGGCAGAGATGCACTGTCAGCGGTAAATGGTTTTTTAACTAAAGGCTGTCCCTTCACCCAAATTCATAATAGCTCCCCTAAGTACTACAATTCAGACAAACATTTCTATTACAACAGTACTTTTGGTTTGCTGTACCGAAAAATTTTACTTTATGCTGAGGGTGAAGTCACCATATTTAGCTGCTGTACAGCTCTTCGAAAATTACTGTACAGCTATTAGGTGATATAAAGTATTTTTCTAAAGAAACTAGTAAAGCCAAAAGCAGCACAGCTCCAAACTCTATTTCCACACTGTTTGCATTAACCAGTGACAAAACCTCAGAAACACTAATTGAGACACTTTCATTCTGTTTCCTTCATAGAAACATCATTGGAGCTGACCTTTCCTTAGTTCCATGCTCCTTAGCAAACACTCCTGTAACAACGGAGCTTCATTCTCCTTTTGTGAAAAAAACACCAACATGTCCTTGACCCCATATTAAAACAGGATCGGGACCCTTCCATAATCCCGAGCAGGCATCTTTCCATTTCACTTGAGCAAAAGTCATTGGGATGCTACTGTGCCAAAATCTATCTGTGGCATCCACATTCAAAAAGTTCAGAACAAAAAGAGCATGATTTAATGCATTATGTGGCTATTGAGGGTAAATTTCTTCCTTTTATTTTTATTTTTTGAAGTTGTATTTTAAGACTGCTATGAGCCCTTTCCACAATGCCTTGTCCCTGAGGATGATAAGGAATACCTTTTTTATATACGATTTCCCGTTGGGTACAAAAATTGTTGAAATGCCTTACTGTATCAAGAATCATTTTCAGTTTTAATTTTTGGTATACCCATATACAAAGAACATTTCAAACAGTGCATAATTACATGTTTTGTAGCTTCCCTAGATTGTACATTAAAATCCTGAATAAGTGTCAATGGTCGCATGTACATATTTTAATTTGTCAAATTCTACAATATGGGTAACATCCATTTGCCACAGATGATTAGGAAGAAGACCTCGAGGGTTTACCTCTAAGTGAGAGACAGGAAAATATTTTGGACATACCCCACATCATTTAACTTTTTGAAAAGCTGCTTCTTTGGTAAGATTGAATTGCTTTCTCTTAAAGCTTTTGCTATTTTGACGAACATGTGACTGTTGAGCCATTTCCACTTGGGATAATGCTCAGCCATTGCATTACCCTCAGCTAAAGGACCAGGAAGATTGGAGTGAGCTCTAATATGGCCCACAAACCATTGCAGCTTTCTTTTGTGAAGAGCGTCTTGACTTTGTTGAAACATTTTGACTTGATTGTTGTTAGTTGCAATATTTCCAAAACTGTTAGTATTCAAAAGAGTCAAGAACATAGATGTTCTTTCATGAAACGTATCCTTCATTAGCTTACTTTGAGAAAAAACATTTTCAAGATTTAGTATTTTCACTTCATTAACTTTAACTCTTAATGTTATCATTAGCGGTATTAGTGATATTTAGCATTGATTTCTTATAAGGAACTTCTAGGTGAAGCAACACTTTTGTAAGACAGCTAGATTTTCTGAAGTTTGTTCCAGTCTATAAAGCAGTCATTTCTTTTTGAATGCCTGTTTCCTTGTCTCCTTATTAGATTTGCAAAGGAATTACTCATTGCAGACTGTTCTTTCAAGGAAAAGAACTTTTTTAAATTTCAACATAAGTTTTTTTCATATCTAAGACAACGTTCAGTGTATAAACTGCTTTCCTTTGTTTTAAGGATTTCAAAGTGGCTTGTTTGCTCTTAAAGGTAGCTTTTTGTCATCCAACTACTGTAAAAGCTTTGCACAACTATTAGGGTAAATAAGGCACTTTACCATAAGAGCCCCAAACCGCAAAGCACCTAGTTCCATATCCTCTAAATTTTTCATTGGAACGGACACTTAAACTGTTAAACGATTTTCCTTCTCCTTTTTCCTTTAAAAGCTGTATTTTGAGTTTACCATGCACGTATTTTCCAGCTGACAAAAGTATTTCAGGGCAATGTCGCCATCTTTAGCAGAAAAACTACCATTCCCAGAATGCATTTCCCTTATATCAGTCCTTTATTGCAAGCCAGTTTTTGGACTTCATTTCCCATAGTTCTTTTCTGGTCTGAGAGTCAACTAGTTCTCTTTTACCAGACTTGCTTACAAATTTTTCCCCGGGAGGTTTGAACAATTTTTTTTTTTTTTGCTTTTGCAACGGGAGATTTGAACAAGCATTTTACATTTTCAGCTATGGCACATTGGGAGATTTCTATTCTCTCTTCAGCTGGCTACAACAGGTGTCCCTTTCATTTGACACTCGCCCCCAAATCAGAACTGCACCTGCATCCTTAGAGTGCATTGAGGTGGGTAATTTCTGATAACAACTTTCCTCGGGGCTTGTGCTTGCCTTAGCCAGTCAGTGAAAAACAAATATTTACAACAGAGTTTTTCCATAGCTCCTTTAGAGATTTTCTCCCACTGATTTTATTCTCATTTTGCTTGTGTCTCTCCCCCCCCGCCCCAATGCTGAGCTTGGGGTATCTGTCTGCAGGCCTATACCTCTGCTAGCTGCCTTTGGAGGTAGGGTTTCTTTTTCTCCCCGCCGCCGCTGTCACCACCACCTCGCTCCACCAATCTGCCTCAAATTCTAGCAGCTTTTTCGGGTCATACATTTTCTGGGGAGGATTTTGTCCCTGCTGTTTCTTCAGTCTTTCTCCCAGACAGTTCCCAGTTTGGTGTCAATTTCTCCCCTCTACCACAGAAACAGTTCAACACCACAGTGACAGCTTTTTTGCTTCTGAAGGTAGAGGCTTTAGTCTGTTTCTGTTTTGGGGGTCTGAGGTTTGTGTTCATAAATCAAGCTTAGCCAGGAAGGTTTTTGCCATATCTAAGCTTGCATTAGGACAGGTGTTTTTCCCTCAGGCCTTTCACCTGACCCAGTCCCCCGTGGGTTGTATTTGTTTGTCTGGGTGCTCAAGGACAGAGCTTATGGCAGACGCAATCACCCCTCAGGGCTACACTCCCTCATCTCACTGGGAGTCAGTTGAAACAAAACTTTTTCAAAGAGATGCTTTCTCTGACAGAAAAGAAAGCTTTACTCCTGGATAGTTCTGTCCTGCCCAGGCTGGGCTCTTTCCCCAGACAGTGTTGCTGACTCGGCAGCACAACAGCTTCAGACACGGTTCAGCTTTACTGTTTTCCCAGAAAGGTCCTTACTCTGATAGGAAAGCTTTTTCTCAGATTTCTTTTTGCAGCTATGGACCTATCAACCCAGGACTTGGAGGAAAGTGGGCAACTGTGCTGTTCTCACTGGCTTTAGTTTTGTTTGTTCATTGGCAATCTTCCCCTGGGTCCTGCACCTCCCTGCCTCAGCTGTGTGCTCCAGGAAGTTTACAACTGCAGGAACCCTAGTATCACTAAAATGCATTTCAACTCAAAGATGCTGGCCAGTCGCCTCTGGGTTTTTGGTCAGAAGCAAGGACACAATGCTAACAGAGTTTCAGGGGATCTTTGCATTAGGATGATTAGGAGCACCTTTTCATAGCTCAGACAAAACACTTGGTGCCTCAGCTCAGCTGTAACTGAAAAGCTTGGCTTTTTTGCTTTTCTGAGGTAAACTTTCCTACCCTTTTGGGCTCTCTGTAGCTCTTTACCCACACTCTACCAAGTGTTTCCCTTAGGGGACTTTGACCCACTCTCTGTTACTAGCTTGAAACAGAGCTTAGAAGAGAGGTTTCTAGGAACTCCATCCGGGTCTCCTTCATTGCAGGGAGGATTTTTTTTATATATTTTTTTAAAAATTTGTTATTACTGTTTAGCAATGGAAAATGCAATTTATTTACACCAGCAGCCATATGGGCAGGAGAACACACAGAGTTAATTAGCTATTTGTATAGGATGGATTGCTTATTAAAAAACAAGAATCTCCGAAACAAAGGACAGTGGTAAATTTCACACTACCCTCCCCTAATGATCCCAGCATTCGATAATGCCAGGCAGTGGACCCTGGGCATGCCGTGGTGGGAACTAATTTGTGGAAGAAAAAGCCACAAACCACAGAAATGTTAAAGAACCCCTTTCTCCCATACACACACACTCAGATACATAGTAGGATTACAGAGTGGTCAATACAATTAATCGAAGAAGGAGGATAGGATTCTGCTGTTACAGGAAAAGCAGGGAAGGGTGAGTTCCTAACCACTGTCAACTATATGGTGGAGAACATTAGCTCCCCAAAAAGTCGTTGTTCCCTAGGGCAATAATAGCTGAACTGAGCCCACTTTCTATCTACACAGGGTGGGGAGCTATGGCCCTAATGGAAATGATGGAGGCAGGAACAAAAACAAAAAAGCGAAGTCATATGAGCAAACCATTATCCCACACTACCACCCACTTCTTATGTTCTATTCAGAACAGACAAGAAAGGAAATACTAAAGTCACATTTGAGCTTCCTATCTGAAGGCAAGAGTGAGTGGGTCATGGCCGTCCTCCCTGTCATCATGTTTCCAAGTACTTGAATAGACAGGAGCCTTAAGACTGCTTTTTCTTCAATTTACTGAGAATGCTGAAAGAACTCATGGAGCAAGCAAGCTATCTTTTAAAAGTATTTTTAGTTCCTAGCCAAGGGTTCATTGTTTCCTAAGTTCTCACATTTCTTGGACTGAGGATCCATCAAACTGTAACTAGGCCCCAACCCTGAGAGAACTTAGAGAGATTTTGCTCTCTTAAGTAGTTTGTTGTTTTTCCTTAGAGCTAATCACAGGTGGTCCCCATACCAATATCTTCAGGGGATTCTAATTTTTTTCCTTCTGAGAGAGTTCTGAAAGGCTTTAGTTTTTTTAAGTTTAAGAGAGCTTTTAGTTTGAGAAAGAAAAAAGCTTTTTAGAGAGATTTCTTTCCCCAAATTTTCCAAGAAAAGCTTTATAGTTTAAGAGAGATTCCCCAACCCCAGGAGAGAAAAAGACCAACTTTTGCCAAAACCTTTGAACTTTAACATTTTTGACTTCTTACACACACATTTTTGCATCAGGGAGAAAACACTTTCTCCTGAGCTTGGACTTAGCATTTCAGCTTATCCCCAGGTCAAAAGCTTCCATGGGCAACTTTTTCTTCCCCATAAGCTTAAAGAAGAGCTTTTTTATTACCCGTAAAGCCCAAAGAAAGATTTCCCCCCAGTTTGCATTCATAGTCCCCACTTTTTTTCTTTTTCTTTAGTCCCTGTTCATGGCGCCATTCTGTAGGGCATTTACCCAGCAACCCCACAGTTCCCCAGAGTTTTCTTGAGTGTGAGCAGCAGGATATGTTAGATAGAAGGATTTATATTGCAGATATAAACAAATAGAAAATAAAGGATAGCCTCAAGAGGGGCTGGAACCTTTTCCAGTGGGCCCTGACTCTCTCGGCCTCAGGGTATTTATAGAGACACCAAGGGGTGGAGCAAAAGACCTCCTCCCCCAGAACAGCCGAGTGCAGACCATCTCAGACACCTGCACTCAGTCCCGTGATCCTAATCATCCTCCTCTATGGGGACCTGCTGGGAAAAACCACAAGGAACGTGAAAACGGTCTCCCACAGTATATATGTTATAACCTTCTTTTATTATTTTAGACATAAAAGGAGAAATGTGGTGGTATTTTATTTCTGCTCTAACAAATAAAGCTTGCCTGAAAATCAGAAGGAGAAACTAGCCACTAGTTAACTATAGAGGATGGAGGTCTATACAGAAAAGAAAAATGATAGAATATGGATATGATAAGATAAAAAGGGAGATTATGGAATCTACTTTTAAAAAGGAACTACTTGTTTTAAATAAGGTAAGTAATGAAAATTTTTTGGTCTGAGTTTATCAGATGTTACTGGACTGGACATTGTTAATATCTATAATGGAGTTTTTTGTCTGGATCTGTCAAATGTTAATGGACTAGACATTGTTAATGTAATCTTCACTGTATATTGCATATTATTATTGAAGATAGTTTTTCTTGTATTAGTTATAAGCTTTTTTAATTTTAGACAAAAAGAGAGGTAATGTGGTGGTATTGTGTTCCCCAAAATATTGTGTACTCTAATAAATTTATCTGGGGATAGATAGAACTGGGAAGAGAGAGATATAAGGTAGGTTGGAGAGAAGAGCTTGCTCTCTTGAGGTTGAGGATTTCATAGAGGTAAGAACATGGCTGGCTTGTTCTCCTTCTCTGATCTTTCAGCTTTCACCCCAATATCTCGCTCCAGGTTTTTTTTTATTAATAAAACCTTATAAGATTCATGTTACATACATGAAATAGCCTTATACTACAAAGGATCATTTATTGAATTGAGCAGTCATAAGGACTGTTTACTTATGTGATTAGACAGAGGGAACTACAGGATTATTTGGGAAAAGGCAACTGAAGTTAGAGAATCTTGATGTAGACATCATACTGACCAGAGCCTCACAATATTTGATAAACCACTTGTTTAAGACCCTGTAACATGAGTTCCCATGTTCAAGGTCTGGGGTTCTGCATTTCTAGGAAGTTGTGCAGGACACTGATGTTGCAGGTTCTTTGTCCACCACTTTCATTAGAAAACACTTTCCATCAGCAAATACATTCATGTTGTAACCAAATCACGAAAGGATACACATACATGACCTTTGGAGCATAACCATGAGTGAAATATTAATCACACCATTAGTGCTGCATATGTTCTTAACTTCCCTTCAGGGAATTTTATTAGGCTTCTGTCCTCACCAGTAAACTAATAAATGGTTATTTTGCAAGAAGACAATAGAAGTTTGTTTACATCCACAGCATTCAAAAAATGTAGTTGTAGTCTTCTTTGTTCATAGGATTGTTGATATACTTTTCCCTTTTCATGTGGGCTGTGAAATGTGCACACCCAGAGGTAATTGCCTTTTAATTTTTATATTTGAAAATTACATATTGATTGCATAACAAAACACTGATTAGATAGATCCTATCAAAATTCATTCAGCACATGGATAATTCTCCTTAATATAATGCCCAGGATCCAAACAAACAGTATTTGAAGCAGAGAAAATTGGTGAGTAATAACCTCTGACTAAAGTACTTTAAATCATTTCACATGCTCGCAATCTTCCCCAGTGCTAGACATTTCTCCACAGTGATATTGGTAGGATATCACATGAGAATCATAATTTTCTTGAGAACATTCTTTTTTCCAAACAAACGCAGTAGCAGTAAATATAAAGTATTTTTAAATGCCAGCTCACCTTGGATGTTTTTACCTCCAGTTCCATTTCCTGAACATTTCCAAGGTGCCTGTGGAATCAAATTTGACTTATAGAATCTCTCTGATAGTGACTTGTTGAATGTGATTTATGTAGACCTGTGACTCAGAATGCAGACAAACTCAAAAATTATTGAAAGGCTGAAGCAAATATGGTGTTTGAGCTCAATGATTCTGCTCTATCCTAGACATCCAGTGACATGCCACATCTCAAACAGAGAAAATGAAGTTTTCATAGAGGTTTAGTGAAAACAATATATCTGTCATCTCTATTTATACTGCATTCTAAATTGTGTACTATGACAATCAGTCATATTCATTTATAAGTCTATAATCTTCCAAAGAAGCGGAATTAACCATTCAACAGTGGGGTCTACTTTGCAATTCTAGGCCCTTCTCATACCCACTTCCTGTTTGCTTTTACATCTTTTTATTTGTCTGCAATTTATTTGTATAAACTCATTCTCATTGTGTCAGAATAAGGATGACAGTAAGAAAGTCATACTTAGCATAAATTTTTTCACCATTGTTCTTATATTTTTGAGATCATAACTGCGTTGGTTCTCCATTTCCTTTCTTGCATTAATCCTGCCTATAGATCCCTCCTTGTTTTCTTCAAACTTCATACTTTCACTGTCCAATAATTGGTCTTACCTTTAGATATGTAATGCACATATAATCCTAAACATTAACTTCTCAGTGTGTATAATAATTCTCATATATATATTTTTTCATGATGACCATTTGGTAACAGATAACAAATTCCTGTGCTCTTCCCTAGAGAGGACTCTTTCTCCTCCTTGCAGCATTTCTTACATTTCCATAGTTCTTTGAGTAGGATTAAGGCCTCATGGGCTTTTCCAATCCACTTTGGCATATCAACTCTTTTTGTCCTTGTTGCTAAGACTTAATGGACACAGTGTCTGTCATTATCAGGAGAAACAAACTCTGTAGAAAACTCCTCTGGCTTTTGTATTCTTTCCACCCCATATTCCACAATGTTCTCTGAGCCTTCATTGGTCACATGCCTTAGTTATTCCTTCTAAAACACAATCACAGGACCTATCAGGAATACAGAAGCTAATTAGTAGATATAACAATTGGGAACCAGTGTTTTAAGGATGATACAAAAATATATTTCACTTTTTCAAACAGAAAAAATGGATACACGTGTAAAGAAATTAATTGAGGTCAAGTAATAATAAGGAAGAATTTAAAAGGTCACAGAGAAACACCAAAGAAAAAGATACCTGTTTTATATAGAAGTAGGCATATGCTCAAGAATGGCTTCTAAAGCTAGGATGAGCTATAAAAAGTCAATTTGTTAGAACGGGGGATGGTAGGAATGGTAGTTTTACAAATGTAATAAGAAGAATGTTCACAGATATATGTGTGATGTACTGAGAATAATGTTTCTCAAATTATTAATGACTTTTCTAAAGGTTACCAACATTAAGCAGATAATAGTGCAAAGGATAAATATGCTCCTCTCCATGATATATTCAAATGTGGATCCTGAATGTATGCATGAAGTTCATGAATTTCTAGACAAATTATTCAAAGTTTTATATGTCTCAAGCCTGGTAACACATAGGTTCTATACAAATAAAGTATAGATGTTTCTATAAGTTTTTCTAAGAATATAAATATATAGTGACTCTACATGTTTAGTTGAAATTGTTAATTGGAAAATAACACTTTTAAAAGCATTTAATTTTAAATTATTTATACGCATTGTAAAGTACCATGTTGTTATAAAATAAATTTTACAATAATTGATGTAGATCTATCAGCAGACCACAAGGAGCTGGGAATGAATTTGAACAAGAAATGGAAAAATGATGAGGTTTCTTTAATTTCTTTCTCATCCCTTTTATCATTTGTATATAGGAGGGCTACTGATTTTTTTTAGTTAGTCTTGTACCTGCCACCTTACTGAAGGAGTTTATGAGCTGAAGTAGTCCCCTGGTACAATTTTGGGGGCCACCTATATATACTACCATATCGTTTGCAAATAAGGAAAGTTTGACTTCTTCCTTTCCAATTTGTATCCCCTTGATCTCTCTCCCTTTGCTGTCTTATTGCTCTATCTAGAACTTCAAATACTACATTGAATAAATAGGGGGGGTGTACAGTCTTGTTTTGTTTCTGATTTCAGTGGGCTCTCTTTGAGTTTCTCTTCATGTAATTTGATGTTGACTGTTGGCTTGTTGTAAATTGCCTGTATTAAGTTTAGGTATGTTCCTTGTATTCCTAATCTCTCTAGGACCTTTATTGTGAAGGGGTCCTGGATTTTGTCAAAGGGTTTTTAAGCATCTAATGAGATGATCATGGGGTTTTTTCTTTCAGTTTGTTTATATGGTGTATTACATTGACAGATTTTCATATATTGAACCACACTTGCATCCCTGGGATGAAGCCTAGTTGGTCATTGTGGATATATTTTTTGATGTCTTTTTGGATTCAGTTTTCCAGTATTTATTTACAAATGGTAAATGGGCTGAGAAAGAAATCAGAGAAACATCACCCTTCACAATAGCCACAAATAATATAAAATACCTTGGGGTAACTCTAACTAAGCAATTGAAGGATCTGTATGCTAAGAACTTTAATTCTCTGAAGAAAGAAATTGAAGATATCAGAAAATGGAGAGCTCTCCCATGCACATGGATAAGTAGGAATAACATAGTAAAAATGGCAACCTTACCAAAAGCAATCTACAGATTCAATGCAATCCACATCAAAATCCCAACATAATTATTCACAGACTTGGAAAGATCAATACTCAACTTCATATGGAAAAACAAAAAACCCAGGATAGCTAAAAGAATCCTGTATAATAAAGCAACCTCTGGAGGCATCAAGATCCCTGACTTCAAGCCCTACTATAGAGATATAGTAATAAAAACAGCCCAGTACTGGCATAAAAACCAACATGTGAACCAATGGAATTGAATTAAAGACCCTGACATTAATCCACACACCTATGAACACCTGATTTTTGACAAAGAAGCTAAAACTGTACAATGGAAAAAAAGAAAGCATCTTCAACAAATGGTGGTGTCATAACTGTATGTCATGATGTAGAAAATTGCAAATGGCTCCCTAACTGTCACGATGCACAAAACTCAAGTCTAAGTGGATCAAAGACCTCAACATAAATCCAGTTACATTGAACCTTATAGAAGAGAAAGTAGGAAATAGTCTTGAATGCATTGGCACTAGAGATCACATCCTAAATGTAACACCGGTATCACAGACTCTGAAAGCAACAATTAATAAATGAGACCTCTAGAAACTGAGAAGCTTTTGTAGGGCAGAAGACATGGTCAATAAGACAAAATGACAGTCCACAGAATGGAAAAAAATCTTCTCCAACCCCACATCTGACAGAGGGCTGATGTCCAGAATATATAAAGAACTCAAGAAACTAGACATCAAAATACCTAATAGTCCAATTAAAAAAAATGATCTATAGAGCTAAACAGAGAATTCTCAACAGAAGAATCTCAAATTACTGAAAGACATTTAAGAAATTGCTCAACATCCTTAGTCATCAGGTAAATGCAAACCAAAATGCAAGATACCAACTTACACCTGTCAGAATGGCTAAGATCAAAAACACTGAAAACAGCTTATGTTGGAGAGGATGTGGAACAAGGGGGAACTCCTCCAATGTTGGTGGGAATGCATACTTGAACAGCCACTTTGGCAATCAGTATGGTGTTTTCTCAGAAAATTGGAAATCAATCTTCCTCAAGACACAGCTATATCACCCTTGGCCATATACCCAAGGAATGCTCAATCATACCACAAGGACACATGCTCAACTATGTTGATAACAGCATTATTCATAAAAGCCAGTACCAGGAAACAACTTAGAGGCCCTTCAAACAAAGAATGGAGAAATAAAATGTGGCACATATACTCAATAGAGTACTATTCAGCAGTAAAAAACAATGATATCATGAAATTTGCAGGCAAATGGATGGAACTAGAAAATATCATCCTGAGTGAGGATATCCAAACTACAAATCTCCAGAAGCTAGCTAACAAGGAGGCCTCCAAGAAGGACACATAGATTGCCCTGCAAATGAGAAATAGATGAGATCTACATGAGCAAACTGGGGGTGGGGAGGGATAATGGAGGACAAATAAAG
Organism: Peromyscus maniculatus bairdii; assembly: GCF_049852395.1. Lineage (NCBI taxonomy): Eukaryota > Metazoa > Chordata > Mammalia > Rodentia > Cricetidae > Peromyscus > Peromyscus maniculatus. Next base: position 1,944,707 of record NC_134867.1, read on the forward strand.
GGGGTTGAGAACATAAGGAAATGGGAGGTTTGAGCTGGAACAGGCACAGTGTGGGAGAGCAAGGAAAGAGATATCATGACAAATGAAGACATTAGTCTGGCAATAATCAAGGGCTTGCCTGAACTGGCCTACTTTGGTGATCAGATGGCTGAATACCCTAACTGTTATCATAGAGCCCTCATCCAATGACTGATAGAAGCAGGCACAGACAGATATCCATGGGCAGGCACAAGGTTGAGCTGCTGGAATCCAATTGATGGGAGAGAGGAGGGATTCTGTGGGCAGGGATGCTGAGATCATGATGGGAAAAACAAGCATCCACACCAGTGGAAACCCATGAACTTTGGACTAATAGCTGTAGAGTTCCCATAGGACTGGACAAGGCCCTCTAGACATGGGAGACATTTGTTTAGCTTGAACTGTTTGGGGGGGGCAGGCAGGGAGATTGGGATCGATCCCTGGTATGTGAGTGAGCCTTTTGGAGTCCAGTGCTTAGGATGTGACACCATGCAGGCCTTGGTGCAGGGGAGAGGGACTTGGACCTACCTCAGCTAAGTGTGCCAGGATCTGCTGATTCCCTATGTGAGACACTTACTTGGAAAATGTGGAGATGAGAGGTGGGTTGAGGGGTAGGCTGGGGGGCTGGTAAGAGGGAAGATATGGGGATCTGGCATTGGTATGTAAAGTGAATAAAAATTCTTAATAAAAAAGGAAAAAATAACAGCTGCAAAGCTGGAAATAAAAAAGCAAGTATGTATGGAACTGAGAACCCATCACATTTGGACATCTTTATCAGGTGAGAGGCCTTTGCTTCCACCCTGTTCCAGAACCTCTAGAATCAGGTATAAGACCCTGTTGTCCCTTGCTTATGATCAATTAATTTGCTCATGAATTCATCCTGGTCCATGGACTTCTTCAACAACACATTGTCCCCGAAGTTGACTCTACAGAAAATCTAGTTAGAAGGAATTTTATAACAAGTAAACACTTCAGTTATAGTTTTCACTTAATTGAAATTATTACCTGGGAAATAAATATTATCTCATCTATAGTTTTCAACATTCTTTATCACTATAACAACAAATAGCTTTTTGTCTACATGTTAACTGTGGTTAAGTTAGTAAAATATGTAGACTTGTCAACAGAATCTGTGTTTGAAGGCCAAAACCAGACTTCAGAAGGAAAGCAGAAACAGTACCATGGTGGAAAAATTAAGTGGCTATTGGTAAGTAAAATGTAAATTTCAATTAGATATTGTGTGCTGTTTTCATAATAATGTTCAACATGTAAACATGATAAAATTTAACATTCTTTATACCATTGATCACTGACATTACTCACCCATTTGAAAATAGTATTTTATTTATTCTTTGAAGTGTTCATACTAACATAAAATATTTTATTTAGCTTTGAAAATACATTTTATCTACTTCCCACATGTCTTGGTACTCATCACCATGACTTCCTGGAATTTAATGTCCCTTTTAAAATCTATTAATAGCCCGATAGGTCCAATTAGTGCTGCCCACGTGAGAATGTTTATGAAGCCATCTCCTGGGACATGAGCGACTTGCTACCAGCCACAACCTCAGAGATAAATTAGTTCCCTCCTGTCATAGCCATCAGTTGCCAGTTGCTCCTCAGCTAGTGCTGAGGCCTTGGGAGGTCCATTCCCATTCACACTGAAACTTTCAATGGCAAGATCTGGTGCAAGTCTAGTGTAAAAATCCAATTTCTATGAGCTGATTGTGCTTCAGTTATGTCATGCCCCAAAGAACAGACCACAATCCTTCTCTCCACATTCAGACTCACATTTTTTTCCAACCATGTTTCTTGAGCCAAACCTATGGATATAAATGTAAACAAAGTGCCAATAGATTTTCGCCCAGCAGCCTTCAACTTACACAAACAAGCTTTTTACACAGTTTGCATTATGAGACATTAAGTCCTTCACTGTATTAGGCCAGGTCTCAAACCCAAACTCACATAACCATCATGCCACTACAGCACTAGTGGAGATAATTTTCCTGGTTAGTGTTGTAGGTTAGTGTTGTAGGTTAGTGTTGTAATTTAGTGAGCTCCAGCAGTCTTCGTGGCAGCCTCTATCACTATGAAAGCAGGCTGGTAAGGAGATGGTTGCCTGTTTTCAGAGAATTGTGCAATCAATCCCAAAGTCTGCTGTAAAAACAGCAGTAAGATCTCACCATTAACTATGTAGGGGAGGCAAACAATGAGAAGCTGTGGCTGTTTTGGATGTCTTTGCTGTTTTTGGTTGTCTCTGGAGCCTCATTGACAAATAACTTATAGGGAGTTATCCTCTCCTTATTTCTTAGAGTTTTACCAAAAGTCTTCATCTTGTGGAAGAAATGTTATCAACACTTTCCAAGGACCTTTGGGCAAGCCCATTTTAAGACATATTTCAGACTAAGTTACAAACTGGGTTCTACAAGGCACTCTCATATGTCCTAGTTGGGGTTAACCCATGTCTTACCCTCTTCCATTCTCACTTGTCCTCTTACCCTCATCAACACTTATACCTCCACCCAAGTATTCTTTCAGGGTTACTTTAATTTCTGTGTCCAAACTGCCCCTCCGATTATGTATACTCAGCTTGTAAGGTCATTGATTTCTGTGTAGCGTTTCATAGGTGTTTGGGTTTCTTAAGCATCCTGCCCTTGTGTTCTCATCTCCTCAGTGATTCTTGTTAGGACCCTTCATCCCAGAGTCTTCCCCTATTTTGTTTTTATTTTACTCCCTCCCTCCCTAATGATTCTGTCCACAATATTTCATTTCTAAGTGTGTCTTCTATATGTATTCCAAGTTAAATCTACAAAAAAGTCCAAGTTAGAATCCACCGATGAGGAGACTATAGGGTAATTGTTTTTCTGAGCCTAGTTGGCCTCAGTAAGTAGCATTTTTTAACAAGTGCTATCTATTTACTTTGCTATTGCCATTATTCCATTTTCATTATAGCTGAGTAATATTCCAATGTATATGGACAACATATTCACCTCATCTGTTCATCAGCTGATGGATATTTAGGTTGAATCTATTATCTAGTGTTTATGAATGGATTTTTTCTTGGTTTCTTTTCCAGTGTGTTTGCCTTTAGTATATGAGGTAGCTATTGTCTTGTGTGTTTAGTATGCCATCTGCTAATCTGATGAAGTGTTTATCATCACTAATATTTTTGGTGGACTAGTTACCATTTTTCTGGTGATAAAATCATATTATCTGTAAATAAAGACATTATGTTATCCTTTGCAATTTTATCCTTCAATTTCCTTCTTGTCTTATTGCACTAGCCAGGGCTTCAGCTCATTATTGAAAATTGACATGAAGTAAATACCCCTTTCTTTTTCTCATCACAACTGGAATAATTTGATTTTTGTTTCCATTTAATAACATGTTGGTGACTGGTGTGTTGTATATAGTTTTTGTAATGTTGTATGGTATGCCCTCACCATCCCTAGATTTATATTTATCTTATTGTGTCTTTCACTTTTAGCATGACTCCAATTAAGTTTTTTTTGGTGCCGATGTAGATAAGCCTAGTGGGTGCTAGTTGGTCACCTGTAGCAATGGTCCCAGGCAAAGTGAAGAGGACTAATCAGGGGATTGAGTCTGTCACCTGGTCTTAGAGCCTCCAAAGTGTCATAGGTGGGCCTAACCTGGAGACAACAGGGTCCTACACTTGGTGTAGGAATTCATGCTGCCTGGCTCCTGGTAGTATTGCCAGTACTCTAGGGATTCCTACATGAAGCACAGATGACTGCATGCTGAGAGAGATTTCTGGGTCAAGTATGTAGGGTAAATGAGGAGGTTTTTAGACAGCCTCGGCAGCTGAAACCTGTGCAGCTGGGATTCCTCATTTGGTAGAGAAAACTGTGCTGGCAGGGGTTGTAGAGTCAAATTCTGGGGCAATGTGTTAGTGAAGAAGTCCATGGAACAGGTTGAGTTCATGAGTAAGTTAATTGACTCTAAGCAAGGGACAGCAGGATCTTATACCTGATTCTCGAGGTTCTGTATCAGGGTGGAAGTCAAGGCCCCTCACCTGATGAAGGTGTCCAAGTTGGATGGGTTCTCAGTTCCATATATACTTGCTTTTAGTAATGTTGCAAGTTATTTTAAATTTGTGGATTTACATAAAATATCCAATAGTTCAGAGTTGTGTTTTTTACTTGATGAATGATTCAAAACTTCATATTATTATTTGAATATTAATTTTATAAATCCTGACTTCATACAATATCTTTCAGATAAATTCTATAAGGGAATATTTCTGTATATGTCACACCAAAAAATGTAGGTCTTCTCTTAGCCATAAATAATAAAAGAGAAAAACATAGAGAATGAAAGGTAGGTGTTACATTTCCATATGAATTTATTAGAAAGAGTTCTTATCTAAATTATATAACAGATATTCTTCTAAATCAGCAATATTAATATTTAAATACTCCATTAGGAAAAAATTAACTATTGAAATGATATTTATTTTCATTAAAATGACTACATCAAAGTACTATATATGGCTATAGATAGATGAAAGCTAGATAGATGATAGATAGACAGGAAGATGCATGGATAAGTGGATAGATAGATAGATAGATAGATAGATAGATAGATAGATAGATAGATAGATAGATGATAGATTATAGATATGCATAGAAATAAACCTTATGAGTTACATTTAAGTAGCTCATAAATATAAGGAAATAAGAATAAGAATAAGAAGGGAGGAGGGGACTGGACCTGCCTTGACTGAATCTACCAGGCTGAGCTGAATCCCTGTGGAAACTTTGCCATGAAGGAGATGGGAATGGGGGATGGGATGAAGGGAGGGTAGGGGGAGCAGGAGGAGGGAAGACAGGGGAATCCATGGCTGATATGTAAAATTAAATTATAAAACAAACAAAAAAACAAATAAGTAAGTAAGTAAAACAAATGTGAGTGCCCTTGTATTTAGAGCATAAATGTTGAGAATTGCGACTTCATCTTGATGGAATTTCCCATGGCCTTCCTGATCACTTTCTATTGATTTTAGTTTGAAGTCTATTTATTAGATAGTAGGATGGCTACACCAGCTTGCTTCTTAGGTCCATTTGATTAGAAAGTTCTTTCCCAGCCTTTTACTCTGACATAGAGTCTGTCTTTGAAGTTGAGGTGTGTTTCTTGTATGCAGCAGAAGGATGAATCTTGTATTCATATCCATTCTGTTAGGCTGTGTCTTTTTATAAGCAAATTGAGACCATTGATATTAATTGATATTAATGAGCAGTGATTGTTAATTCCTGTTATTTTTTGGTGGTAGGGTTGTGTGTTTCCCTTCTTTCATATTTTTGGTGTGGGACTATTACCTGTGTTTTCGTGGGTGTATGTAACTAGCTTAGGTTGGATTTTTTCTTCAAGTGCTTTCTGTAGGGCTGGATTTGTGGAAATATATTATTTAAATATGGTTTTACCATGGAATATTTTATTTACTCCATCTATAGTGATTGAGAGTTTTGCTGGTTATAATAATCTGGGTTGGCATCCATGTTTCCTTGGTGTCTGCATAACATCTGTCCAGGATCTTCTGGCTTTTAGATTCTCCAGAGATATCAGGTATTATTCTCATGTGTTTGCTTTTATATGTTACTTGGGCTTTCTCCTTTGTAGCTCTTAATAGTTTTTCTTTATTCTGTATGTTTAGTGGCTTGATTATTATGTGGCAAGGGAACTTTTTTTTGTTCCAGTCTATTTGGTGTTCTGTAAACGTCTTGTATTCTTGTAGGCATTTCCTTCTTTAGGTTTGGAAAGTTTTCTTCTATGATTTTGTTGAATATATTTTCTGTGTCTTTGAGTTGGCATTCTTCTCCTTCTAACTCTATTTTTCTTAGGTTTGGTCTTTTCATAGTGTCCCAAATTTCCTGGACGTTTTGTGTTATGACTTTGTTGGCTTTAATGTTTTTTGTGACTGCCGAATCTATTTCCTCTATTATATCTTCAATGCCAGAGATTCTCTTCCATCTCTTGCATTCTGTTGATTATGCTTGCATCTGTATTTCCTATTTGTTTACTCAGAATTTCCACTTCCAGATTTCCCTTAGTTTGTGTCTTCTTTATTGTGTTAATTTCAGTTTTCAAATCTTGAACTGTTTATGTCACCTGTTTTAATGCTTTCTCTTGGCTTTGTTTAAGGAATTTACTGATTTCTTCCAACATTTTGTTTGTCACATAGACAAAAAGACAGACACACAGGAAGTAGGTCTCTTTCTCAGGGGAAGGACGACAGTGACAGTGAGGGGTAAGAAGGCAGTTTTGAACTTAGCTCTTGGCTGCTGCTCTGACCTCTTGGGGTTTTAACTCTACATTTGGTGCCCCCACAGCAAGAATTCATTATAAATTGCCTGGATCCCCAGCAGCCTGGCGGGCTAAAGGCTTGGCTTCCCAGTGGTCCAGTGGCCAGGCTTTCTGTCTTCCCGACTTCCCAGCTCGCACACAAGATGGCTACAGCTGGAGCTGCTTACTGCCCATCACCAAGTCACGTTGTCAAACTTAAGGAAGCTGGCAGCTCAGGCTAGATTTGGCTCAAGCAAGAGCGTGTGGCTGGATTTCAGCTTTTAGTCAGAACACATGACTATGCTTTCTTTCTCTCTCTCTCTCTCCTCTTTCTCTCTCTCTCTCTCTCTCTCTCTCTCTCTCTCTCTCCCTCACCCCTCTCTCTCCTCTCTCTCTTTCTGTATTTGCATCTCAGACACTAGGTAGCTGTTTTGAAAATGCCTCGGATTTCTACTGTTCTATGAAGACTTGGTAAGTCAATTAAGACATCAGATATTTTAAAGGAAAAACCTACTTAAAAGAGAAAAATGTTTCCACATTAAAAAATGGATATTATGTGTACAATAGAAGAGAATTGGACTTTGTTTGTTAAAATTTTAGGCAGTCTGAAAATGGAACAACTTTATGATAAGATTAATGATAATGGGATGCACATTACACCAATTATGCCCATTATTACTTTCCTTATCCTTTATTTTACTATTTTAAAAAAATAGTCAATTTAAGTGCCAGAATAAAAGCTTTAGAAAACCCTGTTAAAACAAATTATAGAGAAATTCAGATTCAGACAGAAGAAATTGACAGTGAAATTGTTTCAGGATTGGATTATAAGGTTACGGAAAGAAAGCCTGTTTTCACACAATCACCCTTAATTTATCCAGTAACCCTACAGCAGCTACCTGGTCAGGTGAATGCACAAAATAATTTGACTCTATTTGAAATGTTAGATTTAAGAAGGTTTAAGGAGGCAATATTATCTTAAGTCATGCATTCCACATTTGTAAAGCAAATGTTAAACTCCTGCTCAACTTATAATAAGATTATATCGCAGGACTGGTGAGAGCTGGTAAATGCTATCCTGGAACCTGGGACCCAGTTGCAGTGGTATATGTGGTTCAAATATGAAGCTAAAAACATAGAAAGTCAGTGGAGGGCTAGAGGTGTGCAAATGTCCCAGGATGAGCTTGCTGGAGAAGGCCAATATGCTGAAATACAAACACAATGTTTATATGATAACCAAACCCTAATTCTATGTCAAATGGCAGCCTTGAATGCATGGGACAGAATTGAGGAAGCAGGAAAGAAAACTGAGTTATAAAAGTTATACAGGGCTCAAAATAATCCTTCACACATTTCTTACAAAGACTGACTTCAGCGGTAAATAGAATGGTCCTGAATTCAGAAGCTAGCCAGATAATAATTGAATCTTTGGCTTTTGAGAACTCGAATGCAGTATGCAAAAGAATAATCAGGCCCTTAAAGGCAAGATCTGCAAACTTGGAAGAATGGATTAGAGACATGTTTAATGTGTCATGGCCATGATGACATGTGTATAGAAGTAATTTCAAGAGGTTTGAGGAATGTCAGATGTTTTGCATGTGGAAAGCAAGGATATTTGAAAAGAAACTGTATTCAGGGCACTCCTAGAAACAATATTTCTTTAAGGAACAATGGCAAAAGAATGCCCCTTCCTTCTGGAGTATGCAGATGGTGTGGTAAGGGTAAACATTGGACCAAGGGATGTAGATCAACAAGGGACAGACAAGGTAATCCTTTACCATGGTCTTCGGGAAACTCCCAGAGGGGTCTCAGGCAGGCCCCCACAGCAAATCCAGTTCAGATCTTTCCTGCAGTTGTAGAAGAAACCCCTAATCAGAGCAATTAAATAACCAAATGCCTTATTGGAATAAACCAGGCTGCTCATGGTGCTGGAACAGCTGAGACAGAGAGAAAAAAATTGAGGAGAAACCATAAAGAAAAAATTTTGGCAAACTTCTATAAATGAACCAAGACCAAAATTAACAATACGAATAAATGATGTTTTGTTGTCTGGTCTGGTAGATACAGATGCTGACATGACCATAATTGCACCAGAATTTTGGCATCCAACTTGGCCTCTTCGGGAGGTAAACGTTCAGCTGTTAGGAATTGGAACATTGTATTAAGTGAAACAGAGTGCAAGTTGGCTCGAATGTATAGGTCCAGAAGGACAGAGAGGAAAATTAAAACCATATGTTGCTAACATAGCTATGAACCTATGGAGCCAGACCTGTTGCAAAAATGGAATACTCAGATTAACATCCCTCCTACCTCAGAAACAAATCATAAACTGACACATGTTTCTGAGAGAAATATTAGAAGGTATTATTCTAATAAGTGGTCACCAGCCATCCATATTATACAAGAACAGGGCAAAACAACTGATGATCTCCCAAAGACACCAACAGCACTCCCTTTAAAATTGTTAACAGACAAGCCTATATGGGTCCAGCAATGGCCTTTAACAACAGAGAAACTCCAGGCTTTAGAAGAGTTGGTAAAAGAGCAGTTAAATGCTCAGCATATTGAAGAAACAACCAGCCCTTGGAATTCTCCTGTATTTATTATTAAAAAGAAATCTGGTAAATGGAGAATGGTAACAGACCTTAGAGCAATTAACAAAGTAATTCAGCCAATGGGCTCTCTACAATCTGGAATTCCTTTGCCTAATTTGTTACCAAAAGGATGGCCTCTTATAGTTAATGATTTAAAAGACTGTTTCTTTTCAATACCCTTAGAAGAAAAAGACAGAGAAAGATTTGCCTTCATGGTGCCTACTTATGATACTTCTCAACTGGTTAAGAGATATCAATGAAGGGTGTGCCAATATTTTGTACAACAGCCATTGGAACTGATACGTAAAAAAATTATCATTAAATGGATATTTCACTAGCTGGCTCAAATGAAAGAACCTTTGAAGAAGTAAAGAAAATTTTCCCTTGCTGGGGATTACAAATTGCTCCTGAAAAGATACTAAGAGGAGATTCTATTAATATTTTAGGATATAAAACAGGTCTACAAAAAATTAGAACCCAAAAGGTGCAAATTAGTAGAGATCAGTTACGGACTCTTAATGATTTTAGAAGATTATTTGGAGACATTTCTCATCTAAGAACTATTGTTGTGGTAAAAAATGATGAACTGAATAATTTGTTCAAAATCTTAGAAGATGACAAGGACTTAAATAGTCCAAGAGAATTATCACTTGAAGCTGAGAAAGAATTGGCATTGAAAGAAAAGAAAGTGCATGAAGGGCACGTGGATTGTATTGATCCAAAGCTGGATTGCACTTTGGTTATTTTACCTTCTAGGCATTTTCCTACAGGAATGTTAATGCAGAGGGAAGATATTATATTGGAATGAGTATTTTTACCAAATAAACCAAAAAGAATATTTAAAATTATATGGAAAAAATTTCTGACTTTATTTTGAAAGGAAATTTAGACTTTGTCAATTAGCAGGAATAGACCCAGAAGAAATTGTCGTACCTTTAATTAAGGAGGACATTGAAAAATTGTGGTGAGAAAGTGAGCCTTGGCAAAGAGCTCACAGTAATTTTTTTGGGAAAATTAATAGCAAATATCCCCAAAGTGATAGAATTGATCTTATAAAGATAGCTGATTGGATTTTGCCTCAAATTGTATGGGAAACATCAATATCTGTAGTTCATAAATATTATACAAATGCAAACAAACAAGGAAAAGCAGGTTACAAATCAGAAAATTTAGGTAAAGTGGTTCAAAGTCCTTATAATTCCGTTCAAAAATCAGAATTGTATGCTATTCTATTGGTAATAATGGATTTTTTGGAACTTCTCAACATAGTTACTGACTCTCAGTATACTTTACTGAGTGGTATTACATATTGAGACTGCAGAATTTAACCATGATGAGTCAGAATTAAATTCACTATTTATTTAATTACAAGATATAATGAGGAAAAGGAGTCATCTTTATATATAACTCACATCTAATCCCATATGAGTTTGCCAGGTCCCCTACCACAAGGCAATGGTGAGATTGATAAATTATTGATAGGAAAGGTGCTGGAAGTCTGTGAATTTCATTTAAAAAATCATGTCAATAGTAAAGATTTGTAAAAGGATTTTTTCAAAACCTGGCAACAAGCTGAGGAAATTGTAAGGAAATGTCCTACTTGTTTCTTTTACAATCAGACAATATTACCAGTAGGAGGTTCCCCAGTGGGAGGCCACAGCCAAGAGCCTGGCAGGAGACTTTGACCACCACCATGTCAGAGCTTCCAAAACCACACACTCTGTCACAAGTTCTGCTCCACAGCACACTGGAACCTCCCGAAATCTCTTGACTCTGCTTTCAAGACTCAGCTCTGAAGACCTGATACCACAGACCATCCCCTCACACAGTCCACCCTATGCACAGGAAACCAACAACCCAGAAATAAATAAATAAATATTTATTTATTTATTTATTTATTTATTTATTTATTCATTTATTTATTTACTATGTGTGTGGCAGTGTCCTGGAAATCCTTAGGTAAACATGCCCCGCCCCCAAACTACAGGGATGCACCTGCTTCTGCCTCCCTAGGTCTGGGATGAAATAAACACAAGTGCACCTAGGGCAAGCATTCCACTCATGTTCTTCACACAGGGACCCAGTAGCTCCTCTGATCTTCACAGTCTCTAGAACCCTGACAGCTGCCATTTGCAGGCCTTTCTGGTAGCTTTTGGAAAACAAGCACTTAGGGATCCATCTCTCCCTCTCACCCCTCGGCCACCCCAGTCTCTCTCCACCCTCTCTCCCTCTCTCTGGCCCTCCTCTTTGTGGTGTGCCTCTGAGTCTGAGGATGGGCCTGTTTGCAGGGATCTCTCTGCAGGGTGCTTCTCCACTCCTCTTTACTGTGGAATTTTTCTCCAAGGAACGGTGCGGTGCATTCATTCTCTGGGAATTTTCCTACTCCTCCAAACTCAGCCAGACTCAGAAAGCGAGCGAAAGGATAGGGAATCCCGTGGACAGACAGACAGACAGATGGAGGAGGTGCTTGTTTCTGTGGAGCTCCAATAGGAGGAGGCAGACACATCACCAGGGTCCCTTATCCACGGAGTCTATCTAAATGATTACGTGTGGCAATCAACATGGCTTCCACACAGCTAGGCTCCCAGGGCCTGGAAGGCAATCTCATCGGATTAGCAGCCTGCCTGCTCTGAACCATGGGAGGACATCAACCCAACCCTTGAGCTTCCTCTGGACCCACAAGAATACCGGACCCTCCTGCTGGATCTCTTCTAAAAGAGATACAGCAAGGCTTCAATGGACCTCATGCCCCATTCCTTTCAGCACTTGACCTGTGTTCTAGTTGACTGCACCAAGCACCTGCTACCGATGTTCCCCAGTGGGAGGCCACGGCCGAGAGCCTGGCTGGAGGCTCGGACCACCACCATGTCAGAACTTCCAAAACCACACACTCTCTTCTGTCACAAGTTCTGCTCCACAGCACACTGGAACCTCCCGAAATCTCTTGACTCTGCTTTCAAGACTCAGCTCTGAAGACCTGATACCACAGACCATCCCCTCACACAGTCCACCCTATGCACAGGAAACCAACAACCCAGAAATAAATAAATAAATATTTATTTATTTATTTATTTATTTATTTATTTATTTATTTATTAATTAATTTATTTACTTTGTGTGTGGCAGTGTCCTGGAAATCCTAAGGTACACCTGTCCCGCCCCCAAATCACAGGGATGCACCTGCTTCTGCCTCCCTAGGTCTGGGATGAAATAAATACAAGTGCACCTAGGGCAAGCATTCCACTCATGTTCTCCCCACAGGGACCCAGTAGCTCCTCTGATCTTCACAGTCTCTAGAACCCTGACAGCTGCCATTTGCAGGCCATTCTGGTAGCTTTTGGAAAACAAGCACTTAGGGATCCATCTCTCCCTCTCACCCCTCGGCCACCCCAGTCTCTCTCCACCCTCTCTCCCTCTCTCTGGCCCTCCTCTTTGTGGTGTGCCTCTGAGTCTGAGGATGGGCCTGTTTGCAGGGATCTCTCTGCAGGGTGCTTCTCCACTCCTCTCTACTGTGGAATTTTGCTCCAAGGAACGGTGCGGTGCATTCATTCTCTGGGAGTTTTCCTACTCCCCCAAACTCAGCCAGACTCAGAACGCCAGAGAAAGGATAGGGAATCCCGTAAACAGACAGACAGACAGACAGACGGACAGACAGACAGACAGACAGACAGACAGATAGACGGAGGAGGTGCTTGTTTCTGTGGAGCTCCAATAGGACGAGGCGGACATATCACCAGAGCCCCTTCTCCACGGAGTCTATCTAAATGCCTACGTGTGGCAATCAACATGGCTTCCACACAGCTAGGCTCTGAGGACCTGGAAGGCAATCTCATCGGATTAGCGGCCTGCCTGCTCTGAACCCTGGACACCTTCAATATGAACTGCTAGCTTGGAGATAACTGTGATTATTAGGTCTTAGGATTTTCTTTGGCTTCCCGAGTGCCTCGTGCCATCAGGATGCCACCACTTAAAGCACAAGAGCTCACGCTGCTTTCAGTGGGTTCTCCTAGCCTCCCCGAAGGCTCCAGGCTGGAGAAAAGGAGACTGCCAGGCATGCCTTAGGGTCGGTCGCCCTGCCCATTCTCCCTCCACTCGCCTGCTGACCCTGACTTGACCTGAGCCCCTCCTTCTACCAGTGCCTGGCAAAGGGTTGCCGTTTGCTTCCTGGAGTACTGGGGTGGGATGTCTGTGTTTGTGTGTGTGTGTGTGTGTGTGTGTGTGCTTGCGCATGCGTGTGTGCTTCCCTGGCAGCCTGTCTGAAGCCTTGGTCTGGCTCCCCTCTCCTCCTCCTGGTTCTCCTAGTCCTCCTGGTCCTCCTCATCTTCGTCCTCATCCTCGTGCTCCTCCTCAGCGTTGTCGTCGTCGTCGTCTTCCTCCTCCTCCTCCTCGGCCCCCTCCTAGTCCTCCTCGCACTCCTCGATGGTTTCAAGCAAAGCAGTCTTAGGGTGGGGTTAATCTGCTTTAGGGTGGGGTTAACCTGCTTTAGGGTGGGTTTTAGCCAAAATCCATAGGCAGGAAGGAGTTGCGCTTGGAGTCGGAGTGCTCAGGCAAGAAGTGGAGGGCAACTGCCTGTGTCTTCCACGGAGAGGTTCTCAACCCTCCCTGGAGCCTGGATGGAGGTCCCCTTCAGGGTCCCTTTGGCGAAGGTGGTGGCATGCTCTGCACCTGTGGAGATCCGGGCTGACCTCCTGGCAAGCGAGCGAGCTAGCGAGCAAGCTTGCTGGCGAGCAAGCAAGCGAGCGAGCAGCTAGCAGGCTAGCGGGCTGCGCCCCCGGCCCTCCCCAACCCCACCCCCAACCCCCCCCCACCTCCCCCTCCCCCATCGGGTGGGCCTGCAATCCCAGGCTGCTGCCAGGCCAGGCGCCAGGGATCAGGGGCTTAGTGGGCGGGGCCGCCGGCGGGCAAGGAGGCAGGTATAAAAGTCCCGGGGACCACGCCTGGAGGCACTCACTCCATGCTGGAGCTCTCCTCCTGAGCGGTCCTGCTTAGACTCGCCAGTGGCAGGAGAGTCCTGGCAAGGCTACCTTAGCCCGATGGAAGTGGAAGATGGCCGCAGCAGCAATCTGGGGGACAGCACTGGGGCCCTGGCGTCCAGGCGCCCAAGGACTGTTTGGACAGCGGGGCAGCGGGACGCCCTGCTGACAGCTTTCGCACGCGACCCTTACCCCAGCTTCAGGGTCAGGCAGGACCTGGCCAGGGAAATGGGGCTGCCTGAGTCCCGCATCCGCGTGTGGTTTCAGAACCGCAGAAACCGCACGAGGGAGGTGCCCCGCCGAGGCGCCCAGGGGTCGGCGGCGGCGGGACCAAGCGGGCTAGCTTCCCCGCAGCGACCCAGAGAGCCTGGTGCCAGGGCACGAGGTGGAAGAAGCAGCCCCGAGGAGGGACGCACCAGGCCTCGCACTCGACTCAGCCCGGCACAGTTGATGATCCTGATCCAGGCGTTTGAGGTCGAACCAGAGCCGCAATATGATGCCAGGGTGAAGCTCGCCGAAGAGACCGCTTTGCCTCAGGACACCGTCCACATCTGGTTCCAAAACCGGAGATCGCGACACCCTGGCGGTGGCAGGGGCAGAGTTCGAGGTCAAGGCTCCCTGGCTTCGCAGCCACCGCCGCCTATGCAGCCACCGCCGCCACCGCCACAGCCTTCACCTGCGCCCAATGGGGAGCCCAGTGGACCACCTTGCAACCCCAGGGAGAGTGAGCAGCATGCCCAAGACGGCCTGTTGCCACCGGCCGCTGCTGCACTTGGCCTGGGCGTCCAGACTCTGAGTCTGCCCTCCCCACCGCCCTCCTCCCCAGTGACCTCGCCTGCGGCGGCACAGCCCTCCGAGTCTGCACCATACCACGAAGGCGACCCGGAACCCCACCCGGTCGCCAATCACTATACTGTGGACGATGTCGAGCTCACGCTCGACCACCTGCTGATGCAACTCCAGGCTGACCAGCAGGCCCAGGACACACTGGATCCCCACGTGCCGTTGGAGGACATCAACCCAACCCTTGAGCTCCCTCTGGACCCACAAGAATACCGGACCCTCCTGCTGGATCTCTTCTAAAAGAGATACAGCAAGGCTTCAATGGACCTCGTGCCCCACTCCATTCAGCGCTTTGACCTGTGTTCAAGTTGACTGCACCTGGCACCTGCTACCTATGTTCCCCAGTGGGAGGCCACAGACGAGAGCCTGGCAGGAGGCTCGGACCACCACCATGTCAGAGCTTCCAAAACCACACACTCTCTTCTGTCACAAGTTCTGCTCCAGAGCACACTGGAACCTCCCGAAATCTCTTGACTCTGCTTTCAAGACTCAGCTCTGAAGACCTGATACCACAGACCATCCCCTCACACAGTCCACCCTATGCACAGGAAACCAACAACCCAGAAATAAATAAATAAATATTTATTTATTTATTTATTTATTTATTTATTTATTTATTTATTTATTTACTTTGTGTGTGGCAGTGTCCTGGAAATCCTAAGGTACACCTGTCCCGCCCCCAAATCACAGGGATGCACCTGCTTCTGCCTCCCTAGGTCTGGGATGAAATAAATACAAGTGCACCTAGGGCAAGCATTCCACTCATGTTCTCCCCACAGGGACCCAGTAGCTCCTCTGATCTTCACAGTCTCTAGAACCCTGACAGCTGCCATTTGCAGGCCATTCTGGTAGCTTTTGGAAAACAAGCACTTAGGGATCCATCTCTCCCTCTCACCCCTCGGCCACCCCAGTCTCTCTCCACCCTCTCTCCCTCTCTCTGGCCCTCCTCTTTGTGGTGTGCCTCTGAGTCTGAGGATGGGCCTGTTTGCAGGGATCTCTCTGCAGGGTGCTTCTCCACTCCTCTCTACTGTGGAATTTTGCTCCAAGGAACGGTGCGGTGCATTCATTCTCTGGGAGTTTTCCTACTCCCCCAAACTCAGCCAGACTCAGAACGCCAGAGAAAGGATAGGGAATCCCGTAAACAGACAGACAGACAGACGGACAGACAGACAGACAGACAGACAGACAGATAGACGGAGGAGGTGCTTGTTTCTGTGGAGCTCCAATAGGACGAGGCGGACATATCACCAGAGCCCCTTCTCCACGGAGTCTATCTAAATGCCTACGTGTGGCAATCAACATGGCTTCCACACAGCTAGGCTCTGAGGACCTGGAAGGCAATCTCATCGGATTAGCGGCCTGCCTGCTCTGAACCCTGGACACCTTCAATATGAACTGCTAGCTTGGAGATAACTGTGATTATTAGGTCTTAGGATTTTCTTTGGCTTCCCGAGTGCCTCGTGCCATCAGGATGCCACCACTTAAAGCACAAGAGCTCACGCTGCTTTCAGTGGGTTCTCCTAGCCTCCCCGAAGGCTCCAGGCTGGAGAAAAGGAGACTGCCAGGCATGCCTTAGGGTCGGTCGCCCTGCCCATTCTCCCTCCACTCGCCTGCTGACCCTGACTTGACCTGAGCCCCTCCTTCTACCAGTGCCTGGCAAAGGGTTGCCGTTTGCTTCCTGGAGTACTGGGGTGGGATGTCTGTGTTTGTGTGTGTGTGTGTGTGTGTGTGTGTGTGTGTGTGTGTGTGCTTGCGCATGCGTGTGTGCTTCCCTGGCAGCCTGTCTGAAGCCTTGGTCTGGCTCCCCTCTCCTCCTCCTGGTTCTCCTAGTCCTCCTGGTCCTCCTCATCTTCGTCCTCATCCTCGTGCTCCTCCTCAGCGTTGTCGTCGTCGTCGTCTTCCTCCTCCTCCTCCTCGGCCCCCTCCTAGTCCTCCTCGCACTCCTCGATGGTTTCAAGCAAAGCAGTCTTAGGGTGGGGTTAATCTGCTTTAGGGTGGGGTTAACCTGCTTTAGGGTGGGTTTTAGCCAAAATCCATAGGCAGGAAGGAGTTGCGCTTGGAGTCGGAGTGCTCAGGCAAGAAGTGGAGGGCAACTGCCTGTGTCTTCCACGGAGAGGTTCTCAACCCTCCCTGGAGCCTGGATGGAGGTCCCCTTCAGGGTCCCTTTGGCGAAGGTGGTGGCATGCTCTGCACCTGTGGAGATCCGGGCTGACCTCCTGGCAAGCGAGCGAGCTAGCGAGCAAGCTTGCTGGCGAGCAAGCAAGCGAGCGAGCAGCTAGCAGGCTAGCGGGCTGCGCCCCCGGCCCTCCCCAACCCCACCCCCAACCCCCCCCCACCTCCCCCTCCCCCATCGGGTGGGCCTGCAATCCCAGGCTGCTGCCAGGCCAGGCGCCAGGGATCAGGGGCTTAGTGGGCGGGGCCGCCGGCGGGCAAGGAGGCAGGTATAAAAGTCCCGGGGACCACGCCTGGAGGCACTCACTCCATGCTGGAGCTCTCCTCCTGAGCGGTCCTGCTTAGACTCGCCAGTGGCAGGAGAGTCCTGGCAAGGCTACCTTAGCCCGATGGAAGAGGAAGATGGCCGCAGCAGCAATCTGGGGGACAGCACTGGGGCCCTGGCGTCCAGGCGCCCAAGGACTGTTTGGACAGCGGGGCAGCGGGACGCCCTGCTGACAGCTTTCTGAAAGAAATGGACATTTTTCTGGATTGGTACCATATACCAAAAATAAATAAAGATCAGAAAAACTATTTGAATAGACTAATAACACCTAAGGAAATAGAAACAGTCATTAAAAATCTCCCAACTCCCCCGTAAAAAAACTCCAGGACCAGAGGGTTTTAGTGCCGAATTTTATCAGATTTTTAAAGAATAGCTAATAACAATACTCTTCAAATTGTTCCACACAATAGAAACAGAAGAAACATTAATGAACTCTTTTTATGAGGCTAAAGTTACCCTGATATCTAAACCACACAAAGATACACCAAAGAAAGAGGATTAGAGACCAATCTCCCTCATCAACATTGATACAAAAATACTCAATAAAATACTGGCAAACCGAATCCAAGAACACAACAAAAAAATTTTCCAGCATGACCAAGGAGGCTTCATCCAAGTGATGCAAGTGTGGTTCGACATATGAAAATCTGTCAATGTAATACACTGTATGAACAAACTAAAAGAAGAAAAACTACATGATCATCTCATTAGATTTTGAAAAATCCTTTGACAAAATCCAACACCCCTTCATGATAAAGGTTCTAGAGAGATCTGAATTAAAAGGAACATACCTGAACATAATAAAGGCAATTTACAGCAAGCTGACAGCAGACATCATATTTTTTATTATTTTATTTTACAGTACTATCCAGTTCTACATAACAGCCACCACAGATTCCCTTGTTTTCCCCCTTCCTGCCCCCCTCCTCTTCCCCCAGCCCACCCACACCCATTCCCACTTCCTCCAGAGCAAAGCCTCCCCTAAGGACTGAGATCAACCTTGTAGACTCAGTCCAGGCAGGTCCAGTCCCCTCCTCCCAGATTGAGCCAAGCATCCTTGCATAAGTCCCAGGTTTCAAACAGCTAACTCATGCAATGAGCCCAGGACCTGGTACCACTGCCTAGATAACTCCCAAACAGATCAAGCCAATCAACTGCCTCACCTATTCAGAGGGCCTGATCCAGTTGGGGGTCCCTCAGTTCATAGTTCATGTGTTTCCATTCATTTGGCTATTTGTCCCTGTGCTTTATCCAACCTTGGTTTCAACAATTCTCACTCATATAAACCCTCCTCTTTCTCGCTAATTAGACTCCCGGAGCTCCACCCGGGGCCTAAACGTGGATCTCTGCATCCAGATTCCTCAGTCCTTGGATGGGGTTTCTGGCACAACTATTAGGGTGTTTGGCCATACCATCACCAGAGTAGGTCAGTCCTGGCTTTCTCTCGGCCATTGCCAGCAGTTTTTTGTGGGGGTATCTTTTGGATTTCTGTGGGCCTCTTTAGTACTTTGTTTCTTCCTTTTCTCATGTAGTCTTCATTTACCATGGTCTCCTATTCCTTGTTCTCCCTCTCTGTTCTTGATCCATCTGGGATCTCCCACTCTCTTTCCCTCGACCCTTGCCCTTCATTGCTCCCACTCATGTCCAGGTTGCTTATGTAGATCTCAGTCATTTCTCCATCATTGGGTGATCCTCGTGTCTTTCTTGGGGTCCTGTTTTCCAGGTAGCCTCACTTGTGATGTGAGTAGCAGTCCAGTCATCCTTGTTCCACATCCAGTCTCGTATGAGTGAGTACATACCATATTTGTCTTTCTGAGTCTGGGTTACCTCATTCAGAATGATTTTTTTTTCTAGATCCATCCATTTGCCTGCAAACCTCATGATGTCATTGTTTTTCTCTGCTGAGTAGTTTTCCATTGTGTATATGTGCCACAATTTATTTATCCATTCTTCAGTTGAAGGAATCTAGGTTGTTTCCAGGTTTTGGCTATTACAAACAATGCTGATATGAACATAGCTGAGCAAGTGCTCTTGTGGTATGATTGAGCATTTCTTGGGTATATGCCCAAGAGTGGTATAGCTGAATCTTGGGGGAGATTGATTCCCAATTTTCTAGGAAAGCGCCATATTGATTTTCAAAGTGGCTGTACAAGCTTGCATTCCCACCAGCAGTGTAGGAGAGTTCCCCTAGTTCCACATCCTATCCAGCATAAAGTGTCTTCAGTGTTGTTGATCTTAGTCACTCTGACAGGCGTAAGGTGGTATCTCAGAATTGTTTTGATTTGCATTTCCCTGATGATTAGGGATGTTGAGCAATTCCTTAAATGTCTTTCAGCCATTTGAGCTTCCTCTGTTGAGAATTCTCTATTTAGTTCTATAGCCCATTTCTTAATTGGACTGTTGGTTGTTTTGATGTCCAATTTCTTGAGTTCCTTATATATTCTAGATATCAGTCCTCTGTCAGATGTGGGGTTTGTGAAGATCTTTTCCCATTCTGTAGGCTGTCACTTTGCCTTGTTGACCATATCTTTGGTCTACAAAAGCTTCTCAGTTTCAAGAGGTCTCATTGATTGATTGTTTCTCTCAGTATCTGTGCTACTGGTGTTATATTTAGGAAGTGATCTCCTATGCCAATGCGTTCAAGAGTTCTTCCTACTTTCTCTTCTATCAGGTTCAGAGTAGCTGGATTTATGTTGAGGTCCTTGATCCACTTGGAGTTAAGTTTTGTGCACAGTGACAGATATGGATCTATTTGCAGCCTTCTACACGTTGATATCCAGTTATGCCAGCACCATTTGTTGAAGATGCTTTCTTTTTTCCATTGTACACTTTTGGCTTCTTTGTCAAAATTATATATTCATAGGTGAGTGGTTTAATGTCAGGGTTTTCAATTCAATTCCTTTGGTCCACATGTCAGTTTTTATGACAATACCAAGCTGTTTTTATTACTGTAGCTCTATAGTAGAGCTTGAAGTCAGGGATTGTGATGCCTCCAAAGGTTGTTTTATTGTACAGGATTCTTTTGGATATCCTGGGTTTTTTGTTTTTCCATATGAAGTTGAATATTATTCTTCCCAGGTCTGTGAAGAATTGTGTTGGTATTTTGATGGGGATTGCATTGAATCTGTAGGTTGCTTTTGGTAAAATTGCCATTTTTACTATGTTGGTCCTGCCTATCCATGAGCATGAGAGATCTTTCCATTTTCTGACATCTTCTTCAATTTCTTTTTTCAGGGACTTAAAGTTCTTGTTATATAGGTCCTTCACTTGCTTGGTTAGTGTTACCCCAAGGTATTTTATGTCATTTGTGGCTATTGTAAAGGGTGATGTATCTCTAATTGCCTTCTCAGCTTCTTTGTCCATTGTATATAGGAGGGCTACTGATTTTTTTGAGTTGATCATGTATCCTGCTATGTTGCTGAAGGTGTTCATAAGCTTTATCAGTCCATGGGTGGAATCTTTGGGGTCACTCAAGTATACTATCATGTCATCTGCAAATAGGGAAAGCTTGACTTCTTCCTTTCCAATTTGTATCCCCTTAATCTCCTTATGTTGTCTTATTGCTCTGGCTAGAACTTTAAGTACTATATTGAATATGTATGGGGAGAGTGGACAGCCTTGCCTTGTTCCTGATTTTAGTGGAATTGTTTTGAGTTTCTCTCCATTTAATTTGATTTTGGCTGTTGGCTTGCTGTAAATTGCCTTTATTATATTTAGGTATGTTCCCTGTATTCTTGATCGCTCCAAGACTTTTATCATGAAGGGGTGTTGGATTTTGTCAAATGCCTTTTCTGCATCTAGTGAGATGATCATGTGGCTTTTTTTCCTTTGAGTTTGTTTATATGGTGTATTACATTGACGGACTTTCGTATGTTGAACCACCCTTGCATCCCTGGGATGAAGCCTACTTGATCATGGTGGATAATTGTTCTGATGTGTTCTTGGAGTCTGTTTGCCAGTATTTTTTTGAGTATTTTTGCATCAATGTTCATGAGGGAGATTGGTCTGTAGTTCTCTTTCTTTGTTGTATCCTTGTTTGGTTTAGGAATCAGGGTGATTGTAGCCTCATAGAAGGAGTTCGGTAATGTGCCTTCTGTTTCTATTATGTGGAACTCTTCTTTGAAGATCTGGTAGAATTCTGCACTGAAACCATCCGGTCCTGGGCTTTTTTTTTGGTTGGGAGAATTTTAATGACTGTTTCTATTTCCTTTGGGATTATTGGTCTACTTAAATAGTTTATCTGGTATTGATTTAACTTAGGTATGTGGCACCTATCCAGAAAATTGTCCATTTCTTTTAGGTTTTCCAGTTTTGTGGCGTAGAGGTTTTTGAAATATGACCTGATAATTCTCTGGATTTCCTCAATGTCTGTTGTTATGTCCCCCTTTTCATTTCTGATTTTGTTGATTTGGATTCTCTCTCTGTCTTTTGGTTAGTTTGGATAAGGGCTTGTCTATCTTGTTGATTTTCTCAAAGAACCAACTCTTCATTTCATTAATTTTTTGTACTATTCCCTTTGTTTCTATTTTATTAATTTCACCTCTCACTTTGATAATTTCCTGGCATCTATTCTTCCTGGGAGACTTTGCTTCTTCTTGTTCTAGAGCTTTCAGGTGTGCTGTTAAGTCACTAGTGTGGAATTTCTCCAATTTCTTTATGTGGGCATTTAGTGCTATGAATTTCCCTCTTAGCACTGCTTTCATAGTATCCCATAAGTTTGCGTATGTGGTGTCTTCATTTTCATTGATCTCTAGGAAGTCTTTAATTTCTTTCTTTATTTCTTCCTTAACCCATTGGTGATTCAGTTGAGCATTATTCAGTTTCCACGAGATTGTAGGTTTTCTGTAGTTTTTGTTGTTGTTGAAATCTAACTTTAAACCATGGTGGTCTGATATAACACAGGAGGTTATTCCAATTGTTTTGTATCTGTTGAGATTTGCTTTTTGGCCAAGTATGTGGTCGATTTTAGAGAAAGTTCCATGGGGTGCTGAGAAGAAGGTATATTCTTTCTTGTTAGGATAGAATGTTCTGTAGATATCTATTAGGTCCAATTGGGTCATGACATCATTTAAGTCTTTTATTTCTCTGTTAAGTTTCGATTTGGGAGATCTGTCCAGTGGTGAAAGTGGGGTGTTGAGATCTCCCACTATTAATGTGTGGGGTTTTCTATGTGATTTAAGCTTTAGTAATGTTTCTTTTACATATGTGGGTGCCCTTGTGTTTGGGGCATAAATGTTCAGAATTGAAACTTCATCTTGGTGGATCTTTCCTGTGATGAGGATGTAATGCCCTTCTTGATCTCTTTTGATTGATTTTAGTTTGAAATCTATTTTGCTGGATATTAGGATGGCTAAACACACTTGTTTCTTAAGACCATTTGATTGGAAATTCTTTTCCCAGCCTTTTATTCTTAGGTAGTGTCTGTCTTTGAATTTGAGATGTGTTTCTTGTATGCAGCAGAAAGATGGATCCTGCTTTCGTATCCATTCTGTAAGCCTATGTCTTTTTATAGGTGAATTAAGTTCGTTGATATTAAGGGATATTAATGACCAGTGATTGTTCATCTCTGTTATTTTTTGGTGGTAGTGTGTGTGTACTTCTCTTCTTTGGGGTTTACTGCTGTGGCTTTATCTATTGCCTGTGTTTTCGAGGGTGTACCTGACTTCCTTTGGTTGGAATTTTCCTTCTATTGCTTTCTGTAGGGCTGGGTTTGTGGATAAGTATTGTTTAAATCTGGTTTTGTCTTGAAATGTCTTGTTCATTCCGTCTTTGATGATTGAATGTTTTGTTGGGTATATTAGTCTGAGCTGACATCCATGGTCTCTTTGTGTCTGCATTACATCTGTCCAGGTCCTTCTGGCTTTCAAAGTCTCCATTGAAATATCAGGTGTTACTCTGATGGGTTTGCCTTTATAGGTCACTTGGCCTTTTTCCTTTGCTGACCTTAATATTCTTTCTTTATTCTGTACATTTAGTTGTTTAATTATTATGTGGCAAGGGGACTTTTTGGGGGGGTCTAGTCTGTTTGGTGTTCTATAGGCTTCTTGTATCTTCATAGGCATTTCCTTCTTTAAGTTGGGAAAGTTTTCTTCTATGATTTTGTTGAATATATTTTCTGTGCCTTTGAGTTGATATTCTTCACCTTCTTCTATCCCTATAATTCATAGGTTTGGTCTTTTCATGGTGTCCCAAATTTCTTGGGCATTTTGGTTCATGACTTTGTTGGCTTTAGTGTTTTCTTTGACTGATGAAACTATTTCTTCTACTGTATCTTCAATGCCAGAGATCCTCTCTTCCATCTCTTGCATTTTGTTGGTTATACTTGCATCTGAAGTTCCCAGTCTTTTACTCAGATTTTCTATTTCCATCATTCCCTCTGTTTGTGTCTTCTTCATTTTTTCTATTTCCCTTTTCAGGTCTTGGACTGTTTCCTTTATTTGTTTCATTGCTTTTTCCTGATTTTCCTTCAGTAATTTATTGTTTTCTTCTAGGACTTTATTGTTTTCTTCTAATTTGTTTGCCCTTTCCTCTAGTTGTTTACAGCGTTCTTCCCATTTTTTTGTCTTTTTCTCTACACAAGCCTCTACCTTCTTCATGATGTTATTCATAAGTCTGTTTTCTTCTGCTTCTTCCAATTTTTGATGTTCAGGTCTAGATGTTGAAGTGGGCTAGGTTCTGGTGATGCTGTATTGCTCTTCATTTTGTTGTATGTACTTCTGCCTTGACGTCTGCCCATCTCCTTGTGGTTCGTTCTTGGTCTTATCAGTGCACTTGGTTCAGACAGAGCTGACAGATTCAGGAAGTCTCTTTCTCTTGTCCAGATGGGAGTTCCCTTATCCAAATGGGAACTCCGGGACAGGAAGGAAGCTCTTATCTGGACAGGAAGTCTGGGGCAGGATGGGAGCTTTTGTCCAGACAGGAAGTCCAGGGTAGGATGGGCGCTCTTGCTCTTGTCCTGTAGGGAAGTACGGGGCAGGATGTGTGCTCTTGTCCAGAAGGGAAGTCCAGGTCAGGATGTGAGCTCTTGTCCAGAAGGGAAGTCCAGGGCAGGATGGGAGCCATCTCTGGTCCAGAAGGGAAGTCCAGGGCAGGATGGAAGCTGGGGGCCAGTCTCTATGTCCCAGGAAGTGGGTGGGTTCTTGGGTGGATGGGCGTGGGGGCAGAGCATGGAGATTGCAGGGGCTGCTTGGGGGCTTGGAGAAGGGGATCCTTCCTGGTGGAGCTAGAAGGGGACCTGCCCGGTGGCTAGAACCAGGGGCCAATTTGGGCAGGTGTTCCCCGGAGTGGCTGGTGCCCAGGGATGGGGTCTGGGCTGGGCCCGGATACTCACCTCTGGTCCAGAAGGGAAGTCAGGGGCAGGATGGGGGCTGGGCGCCAGTCTCTAAGTCTCAGGAAGTGGCTGGGGTCTCGGGCAGATGGGCATGGGGGCTGGGAGTGGAGATTGCAGGGGCTGCCAGGGGGCTTGGAGAAGGGGATCCTTCCTGGTGGGGCTAGAAGGGGACCTGCCTGGTGGCCAGAACCTGGGGCCAAGTTGGGCAGGTCTTGCCGGAGTGGCTGGTGCCCAAGGATGGGGTCCTGGATACTCACCTCTCTGGTCCAGCGCCAACATCATATTAAATGGAGAGAAACTCAAAGCCATTCCACTAATATCAGGAACAAGACAAGGCTGTCCATTCTCCCCATATTGGTTCAATATAGGACTTGTATTTCTAGCTAGAGCAATAAGACAACAAAAGGAGATTAAGGGGATACAAATTGGAAAGGAAGAAGTGAAAATTTCACTATTTGCAAATGATGTGAGATTATACATTAGTGACCAAAAAGTTCTACCAGAGAACTCCTACAGCTGATAAATATCTTCAGTATGAGGCAGGATACAAGATTAATTAAGAAGAATCAGTAGCCCTCCAATATACAAATGACAAATGGGATGAGAAAGAAATCAGAGAAACATCACCCTTTGTAATAGCCACAAATAATATAAAATACCTTGGAGTGACTCTAACTAAGCAATGAAACACTTGTATGACAAGAATTTTAAGACTGAAGAAAAAAATCAAAGAAGATATCAGGAAATTGAAAGATTTCCCACGCTCATACATAGGTAGGATTAACATATTAGAAATGGCAATCTTTTTTTTTTTTTTGGTTTTTCAAGACAGGGTTTCTCTGTGTAGCTTTGCACCTTTCCTGGAACTCACTTGGTAGCCCCAGGCTGGCCTCGAATTCACAGAGATCCGCCTGGCTCTGCCTCCTGAGTGCTGGGATTAAAGGCGTGCGGCACCACCGCCCGGCAGAAATGGCAATCTTACCACAAGCAATGTACAGATTCAATGCAATCCACATCAAAATCCCAACACAATTATTCACAGACGTGCAAAGAACAATATTCAACTTCATATGAAAAAAAAAGCCTAGGATAGCTAAAAGAATCCTGTACATTAATGCAACTTTGGCAGGCATCACCACCCCTGACCTCAGGCTCTACTATAGAGCTATAGTAATAAAAACAGCTTGCTACTGGCTTAAAAACTGGCATGTGGACCAATGGAATTAAATTCAAGACCCTGACATTAATTCACATACCTATGAACACCTCATTTTTGACAAATGAGCTAATACTGTACCATGTAAAAGAGAAAGCATCTTCAACAAATGGTGATGGCATAACTGATTGTCAACATGTAGAAGATTGCAAATAGATCCATATCTGTCACCATGCCCAAAACTCAATTCCAGAAGGACCAAAAACCTCAACATAAATCCATTTACACTGAACCTGATAGAAGAGAAAATAGGAATTACTCTTGAATGCATTGGTATAGGAGACCACTTCCTAAATATAACAGCAGTAGCACAGACACTGACAGCAGCAATTGATAAATGGGACCTCTAGAAACTGAGAAGCTTTTGTAGGGCAAAGGACATGGTCAATGAGACAAGACAACAGCCTACAGAATGTGAAAAGATCTTCACCAATCCCACATCTGACAGAAGGCTGATCTTCAAAATATATAAATAAATCAAGAAACTAGATATCAATATACCAAACAATCCAATTTCAAAGGTGGAGCTCCAGGAGTGCAATCAGTGCGAGAGGAGGGCTTGTATGAGCAAGAGATGTTGAGACCATGATTGGAAAAAGCACAGGAACAAACAGCCAATCTAGTGGAAACACATGACCTATGAACCAATAGGTGAGGAGCCCCCATGGAACTGGATTAGGCCCTCTGGATAAATCAGACACTCGATTACTTTGAACTATTTGGGAAGCCCCCAGGCAGTGGGACCTGGACCTGTCCTTGTTGCATGAGCTGGCTTTTTGTAGCCTGGGGCCTATGCTGGGACACTTTGGTCAGCCTGGGTGAAGGGAGGAGTGGACTGGACCTGCCTCGACTGTATCTACCAGGCTGAACTGAGTCCCCAGGTGAGTCCTTGCCTTAAGAAGTTGGGAATGGGGTGTGGGGGGGAGGATGGGAGGAGGGAGGACAGGGGAATCCATGGCTGATATGTAAATTTAAATTAATTATAAAATAAAAAAATAAAAAATGGACTACAGTGCAAAATAGAATTCTCAACAGACGAATCTCAAATTGTTGAAAGACATTTAAGGAATTTCTCAACACCTTACTCATCAGGGAAACACAAATCAAAACGACTCTGAGACACCATCTTATACATGTCAGAATGGCTAAGATCAAAAACACTGATGACAGTTTATGCTGGAGAGGATGTGGAAAGGGGGGAACACTCCTCCACTGCTGGTGGAAGTGCAAACTTGGACAGACAATTTCATTTTGTTTATATAATCAATTACATTAACAGATTTTTGTATTTTGAACTATCCCTGCATCTCTGGGATGAAGCCTATTTGATCATGGTGGATGGTTTTGAGATGTGTTCTTGGATTTGGTTTGCCATATTTTATTCAGTATTTTTCATCAGTGTTCATAAGGGTGACTGATCTCTAATTCTCTTTCTTTGTTGCATCTTTGTGTGGTTTGGATATCAGGGTAACTGTAGCCTCACAGAAAGAGTTCAGCAATGTTCCTTCTGTTTCTATTGTGGTGAACAATTTGAGAAGTATTGGTATTAGCTCTTCTTTGAAATTTTGGTATAAGTCTGTACTGAAACTACCTTGTCCTCGGCTTTTTTGGTTGGGAGACTTAATGAGTTCTTCTATTTCTATAGGAGTTATAGTTCTATTTGAAGTATTTACCGTGTCTTGATTTAATTTTGATATATGGTACCTATCCAGAAAATTGTCCATTTCTTTCAGATTTTCCAATTTTGTGGAGTACAGGTTTTTGAAGTATGACCTGATGAATCTCTAGATTTCTTCATTGTTATGTCTCCTGTTTTGTTTCTGAGTTTGTCAATTTGGATATGCTCTTTCTGCCTTTTAGTTAGTTTTGATAAGGGTTTACCTATCTTGTTAATTTTCTCAAAGAACCAACACTTTGTTTCATTAAATCTTTGTACTATTCCCTTTGTTTCTATTTAATTGATTTCAGCCCTCAATTTGATTACTTCTTGGCATCTACTCCTCCTTGGTGAGCTTGCTTCTTTTTGTTCCAGAGCTTTCAGGATTCCTGTTAAGTCACTAGTGTGAGATTTCTCCAACTTCTTTATGTGGGCATTTAGAGCTATGAACTTTCCTCTTAGCCCTGCTTTCATAGTGTCCCACAAGTTTGTGTATGTTGTACATTCATTTTCATTGAATTGTAGGAAATCTTTAATTTTTCTTTATTTTATCATTGACCTAGTGATGATTCAGTTGAGCATTATTCCTGTTTCTATGAGATTGTAGGCTTTCTGCAATTTGTGTTTGCTGTTAAATTCTAACTTTACGGCATGGTGGTTTGATAAAATAAGGGAGGTTATTTCAATATTTTGTATCTATTGAGATTTGCATTGTGACCAAGTATGTGGTCAATTTTAGAAAAGGTTCAATGAGGTGCCTAAAAGAAGATATATTCTGTGTTTGTGTGGAAAGTTCTGTAGATGTTTGTTAAGTCCATTTGAGTGAAATCATGTTAGTTCCCTTATTTCTCTGCTAAGTTTCTGTCTGGCAGACCTGTCCATTGGTCAGATTGGGGAATTGAAGTCTCCCACTATTTGTGTGTGGGGTTTGATGTGCAATTTAAGCTTTAGTAATGTTTTTTTACAAATGTGGGTACAATTGTATTGGGGGCATAAATGTTCAGAATTGAGACTTCATCTTGGTAGATTTTTCCTGTGATGAATATGTAAAGTCCTTCTCAGTCTCTTTTGATTAATTTTACTTTGAAGTCTTTTTTGTTAAATATTAGGAGAGCTACACCAGCTTGCTTCTTAAGTCCATTTGACTGGAAAGACTTGACCCATCCTTTACTTTAGGTAATGTCTGTCTTTGAAATTGAAGTGTGTTTCTTGTGTGCACCAGCAGGATGGATTCTGTTTTGGTATCTATTCTCTTAGCCTGTGTCTTTCTTTAGGCGAATTCAATTTTGATAATAATGGATATTAATTACCAGTGATTGTTAATTCGTGTTATATTTTGGTGGTAGTGTTGTGTGTTTCCCTTCTTTGGTATTTGTTGGTGTGGGATTATCTTTTGCTTGTGTTTTCATGGGTGCATCTAACTTTCTTGGGTTGGATTTTTCCTTCTAGTGCTTTCTGTAGGGCTGTATTTGTGGATAGGTATTGTTTAAATCTGGTTTTACCATGGAATATTTTATTTACTCCATCTATGGAGATTGAGAATTTTTCTGGGTATAATAGTCTAGGCGAGCATCCATGGTCTCTTAGTGTCTACATAACATCTGCCCAGGACGTTGTTGCTTTCAGAGTTTTCATTGAAAAGTCAGGTGCTATTCTGATGGGTCTGACTTTTTATGTTACTTACCTTTCTCCTTTGCAGCTTTTAATATTTTTCATTATTCTGTATGTTTAGTGGTTTGATTATTATGTGGCAAGGGGCTTTCTTTCTTGGGTGCAGTCTATTTGGTGTTCTGTAAACTTCATAGCCATTTCCTTCTTTAGGTTCAGAAATTTTTCTTCTATGACTTGGATGCATATATTCTCTTTAACTTTAAGCTGACATTCTTCTTCTATCCCTATTTTTCTTAGGTTTGGTCTTTTTATGGTGTTTCAGATATCATTGTTATTTTGTGTTTTGACTTTGTTAGCTTTAATGTTGTCTTTGACTGGTGAATCTTTCCTCTATCATATCTTCAATGCCAGAGATTCTCTTTTCCATCCCTTTCATTCTGTTAGTTATGCTTGCATCTGTAATTTCTGTTTGTTTACTAGAATTTTCCATTTCCAGCATTCTTTCAGTTTGTGTCTACTTTATTGACTCTATTTTAGTTTTCAAGTCTTAAACTGTTTCCTCCACCTGTTTGATTGCTTTTTCTTTGTTTTTTCCATGGGAGTTATTGATTTTTTCCATTTTTTGTCTTTTCCTCAAATTCTTTAAGGGAATTTTTCATTTCCTCTTTAAAGGCCTCTATCATCTTCTTAAAGTTATTTTGTAAGGTCATTTTCTTCTGCTTCTTCTATGTTTGTATGTTCAAGTGTTGCTAATGTAGAACCACTAGTTTCTGGTGGTGCCATATTGCTTTTTATGTTGTTGAATATATTCTTGTACTGGCATCTACTCACCTATTTGTCCAATCTGTACAATCAGTATGTCTCAGGGAACTACTCTTGGTTCAACTGGGCACTCTTGGTCCAATTGGTGCTAATGATCCAATAAGAGGTGGAGAAATCTATATCTCAGGGAGCAGTTCCAGTCTTAGAGAATGGATGGGTTTGGGGGTGGTGTGGGGCTTGTAGGTTACAGGGTCTGATTTGGGGGGACAGTCATAGTCAAGCCTGCATGCAGGAGCATTGTCTGCTAGCAGCGATATGTGGGTATGGGGTATGGGGGCAATGGTTGTGCCCCTGGGCCTAAAATCTAAAAGCTGGTGTGATCAGCCAGAATAACAAAGATTTACCTGTTGGTTCAATTGGAGCTGGTGGAGTCTGTGAATGTTCCACGATTTATTTAAGGGAATTTTTCCTTTCTTCTTTAAGGGCCCCTATCATATTCACAGTTATTTTTAAGGTCATTTTTCTGTATTTCTACATTGGGATATTCAGGTATTTCTGTTGTACAACCACTAGGTTCTGGTGGTGTCATATTGCTCTCTATATTGTTGAATGTATTCTTGCATTGGTGTATACCCATCTCTTCCTCCAATTGGAGCAGGCCAGGCAGTGCCTGTACTTCTTGTGGGAGCCACAATTCTTCCCATTGGTGCAAGTGGTGTCTTTTCCTCTGGGGGCTACTGATGCCACAGTGGATAGTTGTTCTTGGTCCATTTGGTACAGGTGGTGTCTGTGTCTCAGAGAGCCACTGTGGTCATGGGGCATCTTAGTTAGTTTCTATTGCTGTGATGAAACACGGAGAACAAACAGAAAGTTGGGGAGGAAAAGTTTACTAGAATTACACATCAACATTGCTATTCATCAGCAAAGGAAGTCAGGACAGGAACTCAAACAGGGCAGGACCCTGGAGGCCTGAGCTGATATGAAGGCCATGGAGAGGAGTTGCTTAGTAACTTTCTTCTCATGGCTTGCTCAACCCAACTTCTTATAGAACCCGGGACCTGTAGTCCAGAGATGGTACTACCCACCATGGGCTGGGATCTCCTTGGGGGAACACTAAATGAGAAAATGCCTTAAAGTTAGATCTCAAGGAGGCATTTCCTCAGCTGAGGCTCTGTCCTCTAATGACCCTAGCTTGTGTTAAGTTGACACACACACAAACACCCAGTACAACCAAATGCCAGAAAAGATGTTTAAATTCCTTTCCATAGAGTTATAATTGTTTGGAAGTAACCAATTGGGAGCTACAGACTCAACCTGGGTCCTCTGGAAGAAAAACAAATGTTCTTAACCATGGTGTCACTTCTCCAGACCTCTGATAACCTATATTTAATGCAAATGCAAGTGCTATCGTTATATTCCCATTGCCCTGATAATACACTCTGACCAAAAGCACCTTGAGGAGTCAAGGGACAATTTGTTTTCAGTTTTCAATCTAGTCCTGAGGAAAAATATGAAAGAAAAATCAAGGCCAGAAACAGCTCCATCATACCTCTAATGTTTCTCCAAACATTGCTTGCCAGCTCATACTCTGGCTGGTTTACTAGATTTATAACACAGCCCAGGACTAACTTCCAGAGAAGGTGCCACCCACATTGCACTGGATCATCCCACATCATTGAATTAAGACAATCCCCCACAAAGCTGGCCACAGTCTGACCAGATTTTAGCCATTATATGAAATCCCTCATACAATTCTAGTCTGCATCAAGTTGACATCTGATGCTAAATATGAAAGCAGGCTTTATGGAGACATAGGGACTTGCAACCAAGATTTGAGAACATCTAGGTTGGTCATGTGTTGTTTAGTGATGCTGAATTCATTATAGGCAGTTTCAGAGAAGGATATGCATGAAGTGTGTGGATGAGTTCTAAATTGCCATGAACGTGCCAGGATGCTGAAGAGATGCCAGTAACATGGGATGTATGTTAAGGAAACCTTCACTCATCAACAAGTGGACAAACCTGGTAGAGAGGCCATGTAAGCTGCAGAACAAAAGGCTAAGGAAGATGGTCTACCTATGCATTTTACAGTTCATTACATAACTTGTACACCCTGGTTGCTAGACCTGGTGATTTATAACATGGTGTTTTCCTCATTGGTTTTTGGTCTTGCTTTGGTTCAGCATACTCTTACTATTCAATTTTCTTTTCCTTTTTGGAAGGTGTAGGGGAAAGGGGCTGGCTAAAGAAACCCACCCTGACACTGGAGCCCAGAAATAGGGAAAGATGGCTCTGATCAGGGCAGAAGAAACAGTTTGTCTCAGTCAGATGAGAGCCATCTCTATCCCTAGCCAACTGACTTGTGAAACCAACCAATCACAGAGCAGGATAGTAGAACACTGGGCCTGGGGTTGACTCCACCCCCAAGACATCCTGTGAAAAAAAGCTCTGCCTACTCAGTAGAAAAAAATCTGTTCTCTCCACCCTGGTAGAGGCAGGTACTCTCCTGAACACCTCCTTCCCAAATAAATCTCTTTCTCAAAAGAGTTTTCAGAGTGAAGATCTTCATTCACTGGGTTAGAGAAGATCCTTGCTGAGATGTTCCTCAGTGGATCAAACAAGATAGAGCTGAAAGAGCAGAACAAGGAGGAGCTGAACAGAATATCTTTGCTGAGATCTTCTCAGTGGACACAGCAAGAGAGAGATGAAAAGTAACAATTTTCTCCAGAGCCGAATGTGATTGCTACATTTCTGCAGGGGTTTCCCCTTTTGCAGAGTGAAGCAAAAGAAGCATATTAGGCTGGACATGCAGAGCTCTGCTAGGAAGCCCCCTTAAGAGTGAGTTGAGCAAAGCTCAGCTGTAGAGGCTCTCCATGAGAGGAGCATGATTGCTATAACCTGCGGGGAGACCATCCCCCATCACATCAGGTATACCCTGACTTTCCTGAAGAGTCAGGATACCCTTCCCTGCTGAACCAGTTCCAGGCCTGACTCTCCTGAGAAGTCAGAAAAATTTCCCTCCTAGGGTTTGGCTGTTTCTTTGCAATTCCAGGTGTCAGAGCTGTGCTAAACAGCTCCAGGTGTCTGGGACACCTTCAGGGCAAAGCGGGTGTTCTGAGGAACTCAAGGTGTCCGGGATACCATACCCTCCAGGGTTGAAATGTCTCCTTGCAGTTCCAGCCATCAGAGTTGTGCTAAGTAGCTCAAGATATTGCCTGATGCCCCAGGTAGTCAGGACACCAAACTTACAGAATTGCAAAACTCACCTTTTGCAACCAATTTACCTATAGAAGGTAGGCATTTATTTTTTTATTTTATAATTTAACTTAATTTTACATTTCAGCCACAGATTCCCCTGTCCTTCCCCCTCCTGCCCTGCCCCCCACACTCCTCCCAGCCCACTCCCCATTCCCATCTCCCCCAGGGCAAAAACTCCCCAGGGATTCAGCTCAGCCTGGTAGATTCAGTCAAGGCAGGTCCAGTCCCCTCCTCCCTTTACCCATGCTGAACAAAGTGTTCCTGCATAGGCCCCAGGTTCCAAAGAGCCAACTCATGCACTAAGGACAGGTCCCAGTCCCACTGCCTGGAGGCCTCCCAAACCAATCAAGTTAATCAACTGTCTCACTTATTCAGAGGGCCTGATTCAGTTGGGAGCTCCTCAACTATTGGTTCATAGGTCATGTGTTTCCACTAGTTTGGCTATTTGTCCCTATGCTTTTTCCAGTCATGGTCTCAACAATTCTTGCTCATACAATCCCTCATCTTTCTCGCGGATTGGACTCCTGGAGCTCCTCCTGGGGCCTGGACATGGATCTCTGCATCCACTTCCATCAGTCATTGGATGAGAGTTCTAGCATGATACTTAGGGTGTTTGGCCATCTGATCACAAGAGGAGGAAAATTTGGGCTTTCTCTGAACCATTGCCAGTAGTCTATTGTGGAGTTATCTTTGTGAATTTCTGGGGACCTCTCTAGGACTTTGCTTCTTCTTATTCCCATGGGGTCTTCATTTATTATGGTTTCTTTTTCCTTGTTCTCCCTCTCTGTTCTTGATCCAGCTGGAATCTCCCACGCCCCTAAGCTCTCTAAGACCAAGTAGATCAAAGACCTCAACATAAATCCAGTTACTCTGAACCTGTAGAAGAGAAAATAGGAAGTAGTCTTGAACACATTGGCACAGGAGATCACTTCCTAAATGTAACACCAGTAGCAGAGACACTGAGAGACAAACAGCCTACAGAATGGGAAAAGATCTTCACAAACCCCCACATCTGACAGAGGGCTAATATCCAGAATATATAAAGAACTCAATAAATTAGACATCAAAATGCACAACAGTCCAATTAAGAAGTGGGCTAATGAGCTAAACAGAGAATTCTCAACACAGGATGCTCAAATGGCTGAAAGACATTTAAAGAATTGTTCAACATCCCTAATCATCTGGGAATTGCAAATCAAAACGACTCTGAGACACAACCTTACACCTGTCAGAATGGCTAAGATAAAAAACACTGAAGACAGCCTATGTTGGAGAGGATGTGGAGCAAGGGGAAAACTCCTCCACTGTTGGTGGGAATGCAAATTTGAACAGCCACTTTGGAAATCAATATGGCACTTTCTTAGAAAATTGGGAATCAATCTCCCCCAAGACCCAGCTATACCACTCTTGGACATATACCCAAGAAATGCTCAATCATACCACAAGAGCACATGCTCAGCTATGTTCATAGCAGCATTATTTGTAATAGCCAAAACCTGGAAACAACCTAGATGCCCTTCAACTAAAGAATGGATAAATAAAATGTAGTACATATACACAATGGAGTACTACTCAACAGAGAAAAACAATGACATCATGAGGTTTGCGGGCAAATGGATGGATCTAGAAAAAAATCATCCTGAATGAGGTAACCAAGACTCAGAAAGACAAACATGGTATATACTCACTCATAGGAGGATACTAGATATAAAACAAAGGATGATTACACTGCTACTCACAACTCCAGGGAGGCTACCTAGAAAAGAGGACCCTAAGAAAGTCACAGGGATTGCCCAATGACAGAGAAATGGATGAGATCTACATGGGCAAACTGGATGTGAGGCGGAGTAATGAAGGCCAAGGGTTGAGGGAAGGTAGACATTTATTCTGTGTGTTCTATATTGTCGAGCTGTGCTCTTATCACCAGTGAAAGAAAGAATTCTACTCTACAAATAACCTTTCAAAGTTAATTATCTTGAGGGCTTTCTGCTAAGGCTTGGGCAGTCTTCAAAACAATCATTGATAGATGAATACAGTGTCCATTTATAACAGTGTTTCCAGAAACAGAAGAACCCCACAATGTGTGTGTGTGTGTGTGTGTGTGTGTGTGTGTGTGTGTGTGTAGTTTGATTTTGAAGCAGAAACATTGAATAGAAGCACATGGTTTCTCCTCAAAACAATTACTGAAGAAGGGGCCATTTTTCTCTGAAATCATCCTGTTGTGAATGGGTAGAGATGTTGTCAGAAAAAAAGTGACAGATTGTGCTGGATGGTGGTGGTGGATGCCTTTAATCCCAGCACTTGGGAGGCAGAGGCAGGCAGATCTCTGTGACTTTCAAGGCCAGCCTGGTCTACAGAGTGAGTTTCAGGAAAGGCTCCAAAACTACACAGAGAAACCCTGTCTTGAAAAAAAACGGTGACAGGTTCATCTGAGTTTCATGATAAGAACAATCCATTTAAAATGTATGCAGGCTCTATACCTCCTTATAAAACTCTATGATGTCCCCTGATTAGTCCTCTTCACTTTGCCTGGGACCATTGCTCCAGGTGACCAACTAGCACCCACTAGGCTTATCTACATCAGCACCGAAGAAATCTTAATTGGAGTCATGCTGGAAGTGAAAGACACAATAAGATAAATATAAATATAGGGATGGTAAGGGCATACCAACATTACAAAAGCTATATAAAACAAACCAGTCTCCAACATGTTAGTAAATAGAGACAAAAATCAAATTATTCCAGTTGTGATGAGAAAAAGAAAAGGATATTTACTTCATGTCTATTTTCAATAATGATTTGAAGCCCTAGCTAGTGCAATTAGACAAGAAGGAAATTAAAAGATAAAACTGCAAAAGATAGCATAATGTCTTTATTTACAGATGATATAATTTTATCACCAGAAAAATGATAATTACTCCACCAAAAAATATCAGTGATAATAAACACTTCATCAGATTAGCAGATTGTATACTAAACACACAAGACAACAGCCACCTAATATATTAATGGCAAAGATACTGGAAAAGAAACCAAGAAAAAAAATCCATTCATAAACACCAGATAATAGATTCAAGCTAAATATCCATCAGCTGATGAACAGATGAGGTGAATATGTTGTGCATATACATTGGAATATTACTCAGCTATAATGAAAATGGAATAATGGCAATAGCAAGTAAATAGATAGCACTTGTTAAAAAATGCTACTTACTGAGGCCAACTAGGCTCAGAAAAACAAATACCATATAGTCTCCTCATCAGTGGATTCTAACTTGGAGTTTTTTGTAGGTTTAACTTGGAATACATATAGAAGACACAGTTAGAAATGAAACATTATGGACAGAACCTTTAGGGAGGGCTAGGGAGGGAGAGAGTAAAATAAAAACCATACAGGGGAAGACTCTGGGATGAAGGGTCCTAACAAGGATCATTGAGGAGATGAGAACACAAGGGCAGGATGCTTAAGAAACCCAAACGGCTATGAAACGCTACACAGAAATCAATGACCTTGCAATCTGAGTATACATAATTGGAGGGGCAGTTGGACACAGAAATTAAAGTAACCCTGCAAGAATACTCGGGTGGAGGGATAAGTGTTGATGAGGGTAAGAGGACAAGTGAGAATGGAAGAGGGTAAGACATGGGTTAACCCCAACTAAAACATATGAGAATGCCTTGTGGAACCCACAGTTTGTAATGTAGTCTGAAATATGTCTTAAAAGGGCTTGCCCAAAGGTCCCTGGAAAGTGTTGATAATACTTCTTCTACAAGATGAAGACTTTTGGTAAAACTCTCAGAACTAAGAACAGGAAAACTCCCTATAAGTTATTTGTCAATGAGGCCCCAGAGGCAACCAAAAACAGCAAAGACATTCAAAACAGCCATAGCTTCTGATTGTTCCCCTCCCCTACATAGTTAAATGGTGAGACCTTACTGCTGTTTTTACAACAGACTTTGGGATTGATTGCTCAATTCCCTGAAAACAGGCAACCATCTTTTTACCATCCTGCTTTCATAGTGATAGAGGTTGCCACACAGACTGTTGGAGCTTACAAACTACAACACTAACCTGCCAGGAAAATTATCTCCACTAGTGCTGTAATAGTATGATGGTTATGTGAGTTTGGGGTTGAGACCTGGCCTAGCACAGTGAAAAATTTAATGTCCCATAATGCAAAACTGGGTAAAAACTTTGTTTGTGTAATCGGAAGCCAGGGGGGCAGAATATTGTGATATATTCTTTGCGGGACATGACATAGCTGTAGCACAATCAGCTCATAGAAACTGGATTTTTACACTAGACTTGCACCAGATCTTGCCATTGAAAGTTTCAGTGTGAATGGGAATGGACCTCCCAAGGCCTCAGCACTAGCTGAGGAGCAACTGGCAACTGATGGCTATGACAGGAGGGAACTAATTTATCTCTGAGGTTGTGGCTGGTAGCAAGTCGCTCATGTCCCAGGAGATGGCTTCATAAACATTCTCACAGAGGAAGCACTAATTGGACCTAGCAGGCTATTAATAGATTTTAAAAGAGACATTAAATTCCAGGAAGTCATGGTGATGAGTACCAAGACATGTGGGAAGTAGATAAAATGTATTTTCAAAACTAAATAAAATATTTTATGTTAGTATGAACACTTCAAAGAATAAATAAAATACATTTTCAAATGGGTGAGTAATGTCAGTGATCAATGATAAAAAGAATGTTAAATTTTATCATGTTTACATGTTGAACATTATTATGAAAACAGCACACAATATCTAATTGAAATTTAAATTTTACTTACCAATAGCCACTTAATTTTTCCACCATGGTGCTGTTTCTGCTTTCCTTCTGAAGTCTGGTTTTGGCCTTCAAACACAGATTCTGTTGACAAGTCTACATATTTTACTAACTTAACCACAGTTAACATGTAGACAAAAAGCTATTTGTTGTTATAGTGATAAAGACTGATAAAAACCATAGATGAGATAATATTTATTTCCCAGGTAATAATTTCAATTAAGTGAAAACTATAAGTGAAGTATTTACTTGTTATAAAATTCCTTCTAACTAGATTTTCTGTAGAGTCAACTTCAGGGGCAATGTGTTGGTGAAGAAGTCCATGGATGAGGATGAATTCATAAGTAACTTAATTGACCATAAGCAAGGGATAGCAGGGTCTTATACCTGATTCTAGAGGTTCTGGAACAGGGTGAAAGCCAAGGCCTTTCACCTGATGAAGGTGTCCAAGTGGGATGGGTTCTCAGTTCCATACATACTTGCTTTTTTGTCCTTCTTTGGTTTTTTTTTTTCGTTTTTTTTTAATTAAATAAATTTCTATTCACTTTACATAACAACCCCACATCCCCACCTCTTCCCTCTTACCACACCCCCAACCTTCCTCCCAACCCACCTCTCATCCCCACATTTTTGAAGTCAGGGTCCCCCATAGGGAATCAGCAGAGCCTGGCACACTCAGCCGAGTCAGGTCCATGCCCCTCCCCTCTGCACCAAGGCTGTGCATGGTGTCATACTCCAGGCACTGGGCTCCAAAAGGCCCACTCATGTACCAGGGATGGTTCTCAATCCCCCTGCCTGGGCACCCCCCCAAACAGTTCAAGCTAAGCAACTGTCTCCCATATCTAGAGGGCCTAGGGCTGTGGAGCTATTAGTCCAAAGTTCTTGGGTTTCCACTAGTGTAGATGCTTGTTTCTGAACATTTTCCCATCATGATCTTGACATCCCTGCCCACAGAATCCCTCCTCTCTCCCATCAATAGGATTCCAGCAGCTCAGCCTTGTGCCTGCCCATGGATCTCTGTCTGCATCTGCTTTCATCAGTCATTGGATGAGGGATCTATGATAACAGTTAGGGTATTCAGCCATCTGATCACCAGAGTTGGTCAGTTCAGGCAAGCCCTTGACTATTGCCAGACTGTCTTCATTTATCATGTTATCTCTTTCCTTGATCTCCCACACTGTGCCTGTTCCAGCTCAAACCTCCAATTTCCTTATGTTCTCAACCCCCTTTATTTGCCCTCCATTACCCCTCCCCACCCCAGTTTGCTCATGTAGATCTCATCTATTTCTCATTTGCAGGGCAATCTATGTGTCCTTCTTAGAGGCCTCTTTGTTAGTTAGCTTCTGGAGCTGTGAGTTGTAGTTTGGATATTCTTTGCCTTACGTCTACTATCCATTTATGAGTGAGTACATACTACATTTGTCCTTCTGAGTCTGGGTAATCTCACTCAGGATGACATTTTCTAGTCCCATCCATTTGCCTGCAAACTTCATGATATCATTGTTTTTTTTTTGCTGTGGAGTAGTATTCCATTGTGTATATGTATTTATCCATTCTTTGTTTGAGGGCCTCTAGATTGTTTCCAGGTTCTGGCTATTATAAATAATGCTGCTATGAACATAGTTGAGCATGTGACCTTGTGGTATGATTGAGAATTCCTTGGGTATATGGCCAAGGGTGGTATAGCTGGGTCTTGAGGTAGAGTGATTCCCAATTTTCTAAGAAAGTGCCATATTGATTTCCAAAGTGGCTGTTCAAGTTTGCATTCCCACCAACAGTGGAGGAGTTTTCCCCTTGCTCCACATCCTCTCCAACATAAGCTGTCTTCAGTGTTTTTTACCTTGGCCATTCTGACAGGTGTAAGATGGTATCTCAGAGTCATTTTGATTTTCATTTCCCTGATGACTAAGGTTCTTGAACAATTTCTTAAATGTCTTTCAGCCATTTGAGATTCTTCTGTTGAGAATTCTCTGTTTAGCTCTGTAGCCCATTTTTTAATTGGACTGTTAGGTATTTTGATGTCTAATTTCTTGAGTTCTTTATATATTCTGGACATCAGCCCTCTGTCAGATGTGAGATTGGTAAAGATCTTTTCCCATTCTGTAGGCTGTCTTTTTGTCTTGTTGACCACGTCCTTTGCCCTGCAAAAGCTTTTCAGTTTCAAGAGGTCCCAATTAGTAATTGTTGCTGTCAATGTCTGTGCTACTGGTGTTATATTTAGGAAGTGATCTCCAGTACCAATGTGTTCAAGACTAATTCCTACTTCCTGTTCTACCATGTTCAGAGTAACTGTATTTATGTTGAGATCTTTGACCCACTTGGACTTAAGTTTTGAGCATGGTGACAGATATGTATCTGTTTGCAATCTTCTATATGTTGACATCAAGTTATGCCAGCACTATTTGTTGAAGATGCTTTCTTTTTTCCATTGTACAGTTTTGGCTTCTTTGTCAAAAATTAGGTGTTCATACATATGTGGATTAATGTCAGGGTCTTCGGTTCAGTTCCATTGGTCCACATGTCAGTTGTTATGCCAGTACCAATTTGCTTTTATTACTGTAGCTCTATAGTAGAGCTTGAAGTCAGAAATCATGATGCCTCCAGAGGTTGTTTTATAGTACAGGATGCTTTTGGCTATCCTGGGTTTTTGGTTTTCCATATGAAGTTGAGTATTATTCTTTCCAGGTCTGTGAAGAATTGTGTTGGAATTTTGATGTGGATTGCATTGAATCTGTAAATTGCTTTTGGTAAAACTGTCATTTTTACTATGTTAATCCTACATATGCATTAGCATGAGAATGCATATGTAGGATTAAATGGAAATTAGCATTTCCATTTTCTGATATCATCTTCAATTTCTTTGTTCAGGAACTTAAAGTTCTTGTCATACAGGTCCTTCACTTAGTTAGAGTTACCCCAAGGTATCTTATATTATTTGTGGCTATTGTAAAGGGTGATGTTTCTCTGATTTCTTTCTCAGCCCATCTGTCATTTGTATAAAGGAGGGCTACTGATTTTTTTGAGTTAATCTTGTATCCTGCCACATTACTGAAGGTGTTTATCACCTGTAAGAGTTCCTTGGTCAAAGTTTTGCAGTCACTTATGTACACTATCATGTCATCTGCAAATAGTGAAAGTTTGACTTCTTCCTTTCCAATTTGTATCCCCTTGATCTCCTTTTGTTATCTTATTGCTCTAGCTAGAACTTCATGTATTATATTGAATAAATATGGGGAGAGTGGACAGCCCTGACTTATTCCTGATTTTAGTGGAATTGCTTTGAGTTTCTCTCCATTTAATTTGATGTTAGCTGTTGGCTTGCTGTAAATTGCCTTTATTATGTTTAGGTATGTTCCCTGTATTCCTGATCTCTCTAGGACTTTATCATGAAGAGGTGTTGGATTTTGTCAAATGCCTTTTCAGCATCTAATGAAATGGTCATATGATTTTTTTCTTTCAGTTTGTTTATATGGTGGATTACATTGACAGACTTTTGTCTATTGAACCAACTTTGCATCTCTGGTTCATCATGGTAGATAGTTGTTTTGGTGTGCTCTTGGAGTCTGTTTGTCAATATTTTATTGGTAATTTTGCATCAATGTTCATGCGGGATATTGGTCTGTAATTCTCTTTCTTTTTTTGCATCTTTATTTGGCTTTCGAATCAGAGGAACTGTAGCCTCATAGAAGGAGTTTGGTAATGTTCCTTCTGTTTCTATTGTGTGGAACAATTTAAAGAGTATTGTTATTATCTCTTCTTTGAAGATCTGGAAGAATTCTGCATTGAAACCCTCTGGTCCTAGGCTTTTTTTTTGCATGTGAGCCTTTTGTTGACTATTTCTATTTCCTTAGGGGTTATTGGTCTATTTAAATAGTTCGTCTCGTCTTGATTACTTAGGTATGTGGTACCTAACCAGAAAATGGTCCATTTCTTTTAGATTTTCCAGTTCTGTGGAGTAGAGGTTTTTGAAGTATGACATGATGATTCTCTGGATTTCCTCATTGTCAGTTGTTATGTCTCCCTCTTCAACTCTGATTTTGGTCATTTGGATTCTCTCTCTCTCTCTCTCTCTCTCTCTCTCTCTCTCTCTCTCTCTCTTTCTCTCTCTCTCTCTCTCCCTGCCTTTGGTTAGTTTGGAAAAAGGCTTGTCTATCTTCTTGATTTTCTCAAAG
The DNA here is from genome assembly GCF_049852395.1 of Peromyscus maniculatus bairdii. Classification (NCBI taxonomy): domain Eukaryota; kingdom Metazoa; phylum Chordata; class Mammalia; order Rodentia; family Cricetidae; genus Peromyscus; species Peromyscus maniculatus. The sequence continues at coordinate 1,986,730 of NC_134867.1, forward strand.
AACCAACTCTTTGCTTCATTGATTCTTTTTATTTTTCTCTTTGTTATTATTTTATTAATTTCAGCTCTCAATTTGAGTATTTCCTGGCATCTATTCCTCCTGGGTGAATTTGCTTCTTCTTATTCTAGAGCTTTCAGGTGTGCTGTTAATTCACTCATGTGAGATTTCTCCAGCTTCTCCATGTGGGTCTTTAGTGCCATGAATTTTCCTCCTAGCACTGCTTTCATAGTGTCCCATATATTGGGGTATGTAGTATATTCATTTTCATTGATCTTTAATTTTATTTCTTTGTTGACCCACTGGTGATTCTGTTGGTCATTATTCAGTTTCCATGAGATTGTAGGTTTTCTGTAATTTTTTTTTTTGTTGTTGTTGAAATCTAACTTTAAACCATGGCGGTCTGATAAAATACAGGAGGTTATTCCAATTTGTTTTGTGTGTGTCTATTGAGATTTGCTTTGTGGCCAAGTATGTGGTCGATTTTAGAGAAGGTTCCATGGGGTGCTGAGAAGAAGGTATATTCTTTTTTGTAAGGGTGGAATATTCTGTAGATATCAATTAATCCATTGGAGTCATCACATCAGTTAAGCCCCTCATTTCTCTGTTAAGTTTCGATTTGGCAGATCTGTCCAGTGGCGAGAGTGGGGTGTTGAAGTCTCCCACTATTAATGAGAGGGGTTTTATGTGTGACTTAAACTTTAGTAATGTTTCTTTTACATATGTGTGTGGTGGTAATCTAATTGTATTGAAATATTATTTTGATTTGTACTGAAATATTAATTTGATTGTATGTTAATAAATAAAGTTGTCTGGGGGTCAGAGCTATTAGAGCCATAGCAAGAGTGTGGCGGTGGTGGCACACGCCTTTAATCCCATAGATATCTGTGTGTTCAGGGTCAGAGCTATTAGAGCCATAGCAAGAGTGTGGCGGTGGTGGCACACGCCTTTAATCCCATAAGATCTCTGTGTGTTCAGGGATACAGCCAGCATTGGAGACATATGCCTTTAAGACCTAGGGGGCTGTACATTCAGACAGTGACGAGGCAGTCATGTGTTTGGGTTTACAACCAATGAGAAGGCAGAACAACATACTTTAAAAATACGAACCGAGAGGAAGTAGGTCTCTTTTCGGGAAGCTGGGACAGCAGGAGGAAGGGTGAGATTTTAGCTCTGAGCTCTGACCTCTCGGCTTTCTCTTTTACATTGTTTCTGTGTTTCTTATTTAATAAGACGGTTGGTTACATCTACATCTGGCGCCCAACGTGACAAGAATCCATTAAAAACTGCTTGGCTTGGCGGCAGGTCCGCTTTCCCGCAAGGGCGGCAGGCGGCCCGCGGCGGCGGCGGCGGCGGCGGCAGCGGCGGCAGCGGCACGCGGCGGCCGGCGGCGATCGGCTTCTTAGTCCGAGCTGCTGGCGTCCTAGTCCGGGTAGCAACTTCTAGCCCGGGCCTAGGTCTGTGAGCAGCTTGCCTAAAGCCGGTGCTACAAACAACTCAGACCTGCCCTGCCGAACAGGGCCCTGCCTGTAAAGCCAACGCACGTGGTCGGAGCTTAAGGAAGCCAGACCCAAGCCTTGACTCGGCACAAGAGGGAACACGTGGCTGCATTTAAGCTTTAGCCGGCTACGCTTTCTTGTGCGTTCTCTTTTCTCTCTCTCTCTCTCTCTCTCTCTCTCTCTCTCTCTGGATTTACACCTGGGACACTAGGTGGCTGCTTTGAAAATCCCCTCGGATTTCTACTGTTCTACGCAGATTTGGTAAGTCATAATATATCAGATATTTTAAAGGAAACTATCTAAAAGAGAATTTTTTTCCACATTAAAAAACAAATGGGTTTTATGTGTACATTGGAAGAAAATTGGTTTTTGTTCGAAATTTTAGGCAGTCTGGCAATGGAACAACTATATAATATTAGTATTGGTGGAATTATGCACCTCATCACTATAATAATCCACATTTTAATATTTAAAAAGATAGTCAATTTAAGTGCCAGGATAACAGCGTTAGAAGAACTTGTTAAACCTGTAAAAATTCAGACAGAAGAAATTAACAGTGAAGTTGTTTCAAGTCGGGATCATAAGGTTGCAGAAAGAAAGCCTGTTTTCACACAGTCACCCTTAATTTATCCTGTAACTGTACAGCAGATGCCTGATCAAATGGCTACACAAAATACTTGGGCTCCAATTGAAATGTTGGATTTAAAAAGGTTTAAGGAGGCAATAGTATCTTATGGCATGCATTCCCCATATGTAAAGCAAATGTTAAACACTTGGTCAACATATAATAGGATAGTACCACAGGACTGGCGGGACCTCGCACAAGGTGTTCTGGAACCCAGCCAGAGACTTCAATTTCTGACTTGGTTTAAGGAGGAGGCTAAAAACATAGAAAAACAATGGAGGGATAAAGGAGTACAAGTTTGCCAGGATCAGCTTATGGGCGAAGGCCAATATGCTTCAGCACAAGCACAATGTTTATATGATGTCCAAACCCTAATTTTATGTCGAACGGCAGCCTTGAATGCATGGGACAAAGTTGAGGAACCAGGAAAAAAATCTGAGTCATTTACAAAGGTGAAGCAAGGCCCAAAAGAGTCTTTTACAGATTTTTTACAAAGACTGGCTTCAGCAGTAAAGAGAACGGTCTCGGATTCAGAAGCTGGTAAGGCAATAATTGAATCTTTGGCCTTTGAGAATGCGAATGCAGCATGCAAAAGAATAATCAGGCCATTAAGGGCAAGATCTGCACCTATGGAAGATTGGATTAGAGAAACAATTAATGTTGAAGCTGATGAGCATGATGATACATGGGTAGGAGAAGTAATTTCAAAAGGTTTGAGGAGTGTTAGATGTTTTGGATGTGGAAAGCAAGGACATTTGAAAAGGGACTGTAGACAGGTCATTTCCAGAAACAATGTTTCTTCAAGGAACAATGGCAACAGAATGCCCCTTCCTTCTGGAGTATGCAGAAGGTGTGGTAAGGGAAAACACTGGACCAACGAATGTAGATCAACAAAGGACAGACAGGGTAATCCTTTGCCTCAGTCTTCGGGAAACTCCCAGAGGGGCCTCAGGCAGGCCCCCAGTGCAAATCCAGTTCAAACCTTTCCGGCAGCCATAGAGGAAATGCCTGCTCTGGAGAGCGATTAAATAACCAAATGCCTATTGGAATAAATCATGCTGGTCAGAATGATGAAACAGAGAGAATAGAAAATTCAGGAGAAAACATAAAGAAAATTTTTTGGCAAACTTCTATTAATGAACAAAGACCAAAATTAACGATAAAAATAAATGGTGTTTTGTTGTCTGGTCTGGTAGACACAGGTGCGGACGTTACCATAATTGCACCAGAATTTTGGCATCCAACTTGGCCTCTTCAGGAGGTAAACGTTCAACTGTTAGGAATTGGGACATTATCTCAGGTGAAACAGAGTGCAAGATGGCTCGAATGTATAGGTCCAGAAGGACAGAGAGGAAAATTAAAACCATATGTGGCTAACATAACTATGAACCTGTGGGGTCGAGACTTGTTGCAACAATGGAATACTCAGATTAACATCCCTCCAATCTCAGAAACAAATCATAAACTAGCACATGTTACTGAGAGAAATATTAGAAGATATTGTTCTAATGAGTGGTCACCAGCCATCCATATTATACAAGAACAGGGCACAATAACTGATGATCTTCCAAAGACACCAACAGCTCTACCTTTAAAATGGTTAACAGACAAGCCTGTATGGGTCCAGCAATGGCCTTTAACAACAGAGAAACTCCAGGCTTTAGAAGAGCTGGTAGAAGAACAGTTAAATGCTCAGCATATTGAAGAATCAACCAGCCCTTGGAATTCTCCTGTATTTGTTATTAAAAAGAAATCTGGTAAATGGAGAATGGTAACAGACCTTAGGGCAATTAACAAAGTAATTCAGCCAATGGGTTCTCTACAATCTGGGATGCCTTTGCCTACTCTGTTACCAAAAGGATGGCCTCTCATAGTTATTGATTTAAAAGACTGTTTCTTTTCAATACCCTTACAAGAAAAAGACAGAGAAAGATTTGCTTTTACAGTGCCTACTTATAATAATTCTCAACCGGTTAAAAGATTTCAATGGAGGGTCCTCCCACAGGGAATGTTGAATAGCCCAACTCTGTGCCAATATTTTGTACAACAGCCATTGGAAGTGATACGTAAAAAATTTCCTAAATCTATAATTTATCATTATATGGACGATATTTTACTAGCTGACTCAAATGCAGATACTTTATAAATAATGTTTGAAGAAGTAAAGAAAATTTTGCCTTGCTGGGGATTACAAATTGCTCCTGAAAAGATACAAAGAGGAGATTCTATTAATTATTTAGGATATAAAATAGAGCTACAAAAAATTAGACCCCAAAAGGTGCAAATTCGGAGAGATAGACTACAGACTCTTTTTTTTTTTTTTTTTTTTTTTTTTTTTTTTTTCGAGACAGGGTTTCTTTGTGTAGCTTTGCGCCTTTCCTGGAGCTCACTTGGTAGCCCAGGCTGGCCTCGAACTCACAGAGATCCGCCTGGCTCTGCCTCCCGAGTGCTGGGATTAAAGGCGTGCGCCACCACCGCCCGGCAAGACTACAGACTCTTAATGACTTTCAAAGATTATTTGGAGATATTTCTCATCTACGAACTATTGTTGGGGTAAAAAATGATGAACTGACTAATTTGTTCAAAACCTTAGAAGGTGACAAGGACTTAAATAGTCCAAGAGAATTATCACCTGAAGCTGAGAAAGAATTAGCATTGGTAGAAAAGAAAGTGCATGAAGGACACGTGAATCGTATTGATCCAAAGCTGGATTGCATTTTGGTTATCTTACCTTCTAGGCGTTCTCCTACTGGAATATTAATGCAGAGGGAAGATATTATATTGGAATGGATATTTTTACCAAATAAACCAAATAAAAAATTAAAAACTTATGTGGAAAAAATCTCTGACTTGATTTACAAAGGAAAATTGAGACTTCGTCAATTAGCAGGCATAGACCCAGCAGAAATTGTCGTACCATTAACTAAGGAGGACATTGAAAAATTATGGACAGAAAGTGAACCTTGGCAAAGAGCTTGCAGTAATTTTTTGGGAGAAATTAACAGCAAATATCCCAAAAGCAATAGAATTGATCTTATAAAGAGAGCTGATTGGATCTTGCCTCGAATTGTACGGCAAAAACCCATATCTGGAGTTCGTACATTTTATACAGATGCCAACAAAGAAGGAAAGGCAGGTTACAAATCAGAAAATTTAAGTAAAGTGGTTCAAAGTCCGTATAATTCAGTTCAAAAATCAGAATTGTATGCTATTCTGTTGGTATTAATGGATTTTTCAGAACCTCTCAACATAGTAACTGACTCTCAGTATGCTGAAAGAGTGGTGTTACATATTGAGACTGCAGAATTTATCCCTGATGCTTCAGAATTAACTTCACTATTTATTCAATTACAAGATACAATCAGGAAAAGGAATCATCCTTTATATATAACTCACATTCGATCCCATACTGGTCTGCCCGGCCCTCTAGCACAAGGCAATGATGAAATTGATAAATTATTGATAGGAAATGTGCTGGAGGCCTCAGAATTTCATAAAAAACATCACGTTAATAGTAAAGGTTTAAAAAAGGATTTTTCCATAACCTGGCAACAAGCCAAAGAAATAGTAAAGAAATGTCCTACTTGTTCCTTCTACAATCAGACGCCATTACCAGCAGGATGTAACCCAAAGGGTACTCAGAGAAATGAAATCTGGCAGATGGACGTGTTTCACTTTGCAGAATTTGGAAAATTGAAATATGTACACCACACTATCGATACTTATTCAGGATTTCAATGGGCAACTGCTTTGAGTTCTGAAAAAGCTGATTCTGTAATCACTCATTTGCTAGAAGTTATGGCCATCATGGGTATACCTGCACAAATCAAAACTGACAATGCTCCATCATATGTCTCTGTTAAAATGAAACAGTTTTTTGCTTATTACAATATAAAGCATATTACAGGCATACCACATAATCCTACAGGTCAAGCAGTTATAGAAAGATCAAACAGAACTCTAAAGGATATGCTAAATAAACAGAAATGGGTAACAAAAACCCCCAGAAATAGACTGCATAATGCTCTTCTAACTTTGAATTTTCTGAATGCCAATGAGAAAGGAACAACAGCTGCAGAGAGACATTGGATAATAGAAAAAACTACAGAATTAAATCAGCCTATATACTTTAAGGATGTGCTGACCTCAGAATGGAAACCAGGGTATGTATTACATTGGGGACGTGGTTTTGCTTTTGTTTCTACAGGAGAAGATAAGCTGTGGGTACCATCAAAATTGATAAAGGTTCGATTTGAACAAGAGAGACCTCTTAATTAGAGGAGGTGATAGTTCATCAACCAGCATGAACATCCAATTTAAACTAACTTGTATCAATAAAACATGCCTTTTCATTTCATCAGATAATAACTTGCCAAAAAGGAACATCCCCAAAATTAGTCTTGGGGAAAGGTTTTTGTTTTTGTCTTTTAGGAGAATGAAGGTTAAGGAATCTGAAGAACACTGGACAAATGAGACAACTGAAGAAAAGGGACAAATCATCTATCCCAAGAAACAGAGTGAAACGGTGTATGGGTATATATTATCTAAAAAAATTTTATGTCTTCCTAAATGTTTGTTTCTGCTTTTCTCTAAAGATTTAACACTCTTGGTTTTCTAATAGTCCCAGTTCAATTAAAATTTAAAGCTGACTTTGGAGTTGGAGAATGGCTCTCTCCTTCTTTAAAATCAAGCATGTTGTTAAAAGGAAAATGCAAACTCCCTGTATCATGCCAGAATAAGAGCCATCTTCTGCTATGGTACAGGACAAAAGCAAAATTAATTAAGGGACTATTCTATTACTAATCTCAACTCTTTGATTCTATTCTGATTCTTTAAACTTTTCTCAAAGTATAAATTTTATATCAAAATTTACAAGATTAATATATATATATACATTTTAAACTTTGTTAAGATATGAATGGTCACATAGAGTACTAACTAATTCTAGAAAAAAGGCTAGCTGCATATATATGTTTTTGTGTTCGAGTCTCTTATCAGTTTTCTGCAGGAAATCATGGCCAGGCCTAACATCAACTGAAGTCTCCAGAAAGAAGATGGGGCCCCACAACAACAACAATTCCACGTGGACAATAATAATATCATTAAGCTGACAAACATCATCCACAGATCAGCTTTGAACTACAAGGTGCTCAGAGCAAATTTGAGATGACTAGCTGAGATGATCCAGTCTCAAAGACTACTTGAATAAGGACTTGAGATAAACCCTCAACTTTGGCATTATACACAGACTGGATAATGAAGGATATAGTTACCTCTCCTAGAATTTGACAATTAACCTAAAATTTTTCTTTCAGGATAAAGAAAACTTCGCCCATACCCAGCAGGAAGCAATTTTAAGAATACGACGCCCACATTCCCAAAGAGGTGGTGTGGGGCAGGTGGTTTTTTGGTCTTTTTAATGGGTTCTGGGTCTGGGATAATTTTCAGTATTTAGGGGGGTTGGTTACAAGTTATTGTCAAGGGTTAGGAAAAAGGCTAAGCAAAGGAGATTAGATTTAAGGTTCTTGTTTAAAAAAAAAAAGAAAGAAAGAAAGAAAGAAGGAAAGAAAGAAAGAAAGAAAGAAAAAAAGAAAAAAAGAAAGAAAGGAGAAAGACAATTACTAGTTTTAAATACTTTACATTGGATTGAATTGTTTTATATTGTACACAAATTTGAAACTGATATTGTTAGAAAATGCTATATGTATATTTCTAATTGTATTTATTCCATCCATTTAACAATGTAATGCAAATTTCTGATCCTTGAATGTTATTATTATCAACTATTAGGATATAAAGAAATGAAAGCTAGTAGTTAGACATTATCATAGAACTTGTAGTCATATTAGATATGTTTTAAAAATTGAGCAGAGATGTTTTAGACAGGTCATCTTCAAACCCTTCAGAGATCTACAGAATATGGCATTTAAAATGTTTTAATAACTTAGAAAATTTTTCTTTTTTGAGACATGTCGGCTCCTGGCAGTACCAATCTACTTTAGAGAAAATATGGGCATTGAAGAAACTGCATATGGAGTCAACTTTCATTCTGGCAAAAGTTAGCCACTGGACAACAAAGTATCCTCGAATCAACAGGACAAAATGGACAGACAGATCACGAAACAAGGGACTACTGATTCTTGCCAAAACAAGTGTGGTTATGGCTTTATCAAAAGGCATCTTCTGAGGCCAGGACAATATGGCCCCATCCCTGAAGTGGCCTTCGCATCCGGAAAAGGTACGGTGCCCTTTTCTTCGAAGGCAGCTTAACAGGCAGAGGGCCGATGGATTCTGTTGTACAATGGAACAGCAGCTGAAAGCTCATGCCTCTCAAAAGTAGACTGGCATTTAATAGAGGGATGTGGAGAAGAAGGGGATGCTGAGATGAAGCCATATATACACAGCCAAGAAGAATGGACAGCTGAATTAAAAAACTGTCAACAATTTCCAGAATTTAAAATCCTGAATCATGACAGGACACTAGTGGAATTCAGGTGTTTCTGGTACGTGGACTGCTCTCACCCAATGTGAGGTTGAACTGTTGACCTTGTGTACATCCTACTTCACAAATGAGTCTGTCAGATACACTAAGCCTATAGGCTGAAGATGATGCCCCAACACTACGGAGAAACCTCAGGTGACTGCCCAGGCAGCTGGCTGTTTCTGTCAACTCAAAAAATTTTTTGGAAGTTGCTTGCATGCACTTCCTGTTTTTATTTTTGTTAGCTAATATTATTCCCTTCTTGGGTCTCTGAGGGAGTTGAAGATTAGTTAGTTATGGTTGAAGATTAGTTAGTTATAGTTGAACATTAATTAGGATAGAAAGTACATTAGATACATCTTGGAATTACCAAAATAGGATAGATAATGGAATTATTTTCTCTGATTCGTCAAATACCTGTTTAGGTATTTATTACTTGTATATATTGTATATAGTTATTGTACTTTTGTATATAGTTTTTCTTTTGTTAGTCATAACCTTTTGCTTTTTTTCTTTTTATTAAAATAGAAAAGGGGAAATGTGGTGGTAATCTAATTGTATTGAAATATTATTTTGATTTGTACTGAAATATTAATTTGATTGTATGTTAATAAATAAAGTTGTCTGGGGGTCAGAGCTATTAGAGCCATAGCAAGAGTGTGGCGGTGGTGGCACACGCCTTTAATCCCATAGATATCTGTGTGTTCAGGGTCAGAGCTATTAGAGCCATAGCAAGAGTGTGGCGGTGGTGGCACACGCCTTTAATCCCATAAGATCTCTGTGTGTTCAGGGATACAGCCAGCATTGGAGACATATGCCTTTAAGACCTAGGGGGCTGTACATTCAGACAGTGACGAGGCAGTCATGTGTTTGGGTTTACAACCAATGAGAAGGCAGAACAACATACTTTAAAAATACGAACCGAGAGGAAGTAGGTCTCTTTTCGGGAAGCTGGGACAGCAGGAGGAAGGGTGAGATTTTAGCTCTGAGCTCTGACCTCTCGGCTTTCTCTTTTACATTGTTTCTGTGTTTCTTATTTAATAAGACGGTTGGTTACATCTACATATGTGGGTGCCCTTGTGCTTGGGGCATAAATGTTCAGATTTGAAACTTCATCTTGGTGGATCTTTCCTGTGATGAGTATGTAATGCCCTTCTTGATCTCTTTTGGTTGATTTTAGTTTGAAGTCTATTTTGTTAGATATTAGGGTAGCTACACCAGCTTGTTTCTTAAGACCATTTTATTGATAAAATTTTATACAGCCTTTTATCCTGAGGTAATGTCTATTCTTGAAATTGAGGTGTGTTTCTTGTATGCAGCAGAAAATGGGTCCTGTTTTCATATCCATTCTGTTAGCCTGTGTCTTTTCATAGGTGACTTACGTCCATTGATATAAAGGGATATTAACGACCAGTGATTGTTAGTTCCTGTTATCTTTTGGTGGTAGTGTGTGTGTATTTCTCTTCTTTAGGATTTACTGCTGTGGGGTTATCTATTGCCTGTGTTTTCATGGGTGTATCTGACTTCCTTAGGTTGGAATTTTCCTTCTAGTGCTTTTTGTAGGTCTGGATTTGTGGATGGGTATTGTTTAAATCTTGTTTTGTCTTGGAATGTCTTGTTCCTTCAGTCTATGATGATTGAAAGTTTTGCTGGGTATATTAGTCTATGCTGGCATTCAAAGTCTCTTAGCGTTTGCATTACATATGTCCAGGTCCTTCTGGCTTTCAACGTCTCCATTGAGAAATTGGGTGTTATTCTAATGGGTTTGCCTTTTATACATTAATCTTATAAATTTTGATATAAAATCCATACCTTGGGAAAAGTTTTGAAGTAAAAATAAAACTGAAGTATTATGAAATTAGTGGCAACAGAATAGTCCCTTAATTTTTTTTTTCTGTCACATGTCAGGTGGCTCTTCTGACATGATACAGAGATTTTGGATTTTCCTTTTAACTAGCATGCTTGGGTTTAGAGAAAGAGAGAGCCATGATGCAACTCCAAAGCCACTTCAGTTTTTAATTGAACTGGAACTGCATAAAAGGCATTTGTGCTATGTGTCTGTAGAGAACAGCAGAAACAAACATCTAGGAAGACTTATGAAATTTCATCCTGTTAGATATGTGATATAGCAATAGGCCAATTTACACTTTTTCTTGGGACAATTTTCTGGATGATTTGTCCTTTTTCTTCAGATGTCTCATTTGTCCAGTGTTCTTCAGATTCCTTAGCCTTCATTCTCCTGAAAGACAAAAAAAAACTCTTCCCCAACCCTAACTTTGGGAGGTTCCCAATCTAATTTCCATCAACTTTGATTTATAGTTTCTCCTGATCTTTTGTTCTCTCTTCTATAGCTGTTCCATCATCAAGAGCTGTATGTTCTTTTTACAATACATATTAAGTTACTTAATTGCTCTGGGACAGAGTTTCTTCCATGAGTGCAGGAAAGGACTGAACTTTATTTGTCATGGGGGCCAGCAAGAGGCCACTCAGGGAGTTTCCTAATAGCAACAGCCAAGGATTATCTTGTCTGTCCCTTTTTGATCTATATTTGTTAGTCCGATGATTGCCTTTACCACAACCTCTGCATATTCCAGAAGGAATATGTTGGGATTATTTGGGATTATTTCTTGAAAACACATTGTTCCTAGGAATGCCCTGTTTTGAGTCCCTTTTTAGTTGACCTCGTTTACCACAACTGAAACACCTGACATTCCTTTTTTTTTTCAAACCTCTGGAAATCACCTCTCCTACACAAGTATCATCATGGTCATGAGATTCAATATGAATTTTATCTCAGATCCATTCCTCCAAGGATGCTGATCTTACCTTTAATGGCCTAATTATCCTTTTGCATTGCACATTAGCACTTTCAAAAGCCAGAGATTCAATTATTATCTGTCTAGCTTCTGAATTTGGTATCAACATTGTACTTACTGCTGAAGGCAGCCTTTGTAAGAAATCCATTATGGTTTCTTTTGGGTTTTGTATAACTTCATGACTCAATTTTCTTTCTTACTTTTTTCATTCTGTCCCAAGTGTTCAAGGCTACCATTTGGCATAAAATTAGGGTATGGTCATCATATGAAGATTGTCTTTGTATATCAGCATAATTACTTTATTCAAGAAGTTGATCTTGGGAAATTTCCATACCTCTAGCCCTACATCGCTGTCCAATGGTATGACCCTCATCTTTCTCCTAGGTCCTCCATTGTAACTGGGGACCAGCCTCTTAAATAGCTGTAACCAAATCTTTCCAGTCTTGAGGGATAATTCTATTATGAGTTGATCATAAGTTTAATATTTGCTTCACATACAGAGATGTACAATATATGACACTATAGCTTCTTTGAATCTCCTCAAATCTAACATTTGCACAGGAGTCCAAGCAGCTCATACACAGCCTTGAGCATTTCGCAGTTCCTGTAAGGTTATCAGATAGATTACGGTTGGCTGTTTGAACACCTTAGGCTGTTTCTCTGTAACCATATAATGCAATGCTGAGATATGTTCACCTTTAAATTCTTCTGTCTGGGTCTGAATATGTCTAAGATCTATTTCAACAAGTTCTTCTAAAACTTATCTTGACACTCATATTAACCAGCTTTCTTAATGATAAAACAAAAATGATCAAAAAATAGTATTTATAATTGATGTTATATAAATCTAATCAACATTAATTATCTTCTCATTCAATTGTTCCATTCTCACACCAACTAATGTGTTACCAAACAGAGACAAAATTCCCTCCATTAAAAATGTTTCACATTTTTTAAGGTGGGAAAAAATCCCTTTTAAGTAATTACTCCCTTTAAGAAATCTTAATTGGCCAGGTGTTGGTGGCACACGCCTTTAATCCCAGCACTCGGGAGGCAGAGCCAGGTGGATCTCTGTGAGTTCGAGGCCAGCCTGGGCTACCAAGTGAGTCCCAGGAAAGGCGCAAAGCTACACAGAGAAACCCTGTCTCGAAAAACCAAAAAAAAAAAAAAAAAAGAAATCTTAATTAACTCACCAAATTTGCTGACAATGACGATTCAGATGTGAGGCTGACTGCTTCTGCATAGAGCAGTAGAAGCCCGAGCAAGTTTCTCGGCTACCTAGTGTGGTAGCAGTCAAAGATGGGGATCCAGAGAGAACCCACAACCTACCAGGAGAGAAGAAGCCAAAGAGACTCTAGCCCACGTTGGGTGGAGAATCGTGCTGCATGCAGCTCAGGCCTGAGCTGGGGGCCTGCAAGGCCACAAGCAGCTTTCTAGTGAATTTGTGCCACAAACATTGGGTCACCAAAGGTAACACAAATCTTGAAAGGTCTTATTAATTTAAAACAAAAACCTGTGGAGCAAGATATTGGGGGTGAAGGCTGAAAGATCAAAGAAAAAGAATAAGCCAGCCATGTTCTTACCTCTACAGATCCTCAGCTTCAAGAGAGTAAGCTTCTCTCTCTATCCCACCTTATCATTTCCTTTCTCTGCCGAGCTTTATTACTTTCTGTCTGTCTATACAGACCTCCAGACCTCTATGGCTAACTAGTAGCTAGCTCCTTCTGATTTTCAGGCAAGTTTTATTTGCTAAGCACAAATAAAGTATCACCACTCATGTATAAACATGTTGAAAAGGTTTTTTTTTTTTTTGGCCCTTTTAGGAGGCCCACCACCCAGCTCCCAAATAAATCATACACAGAGGCTTAATCTTAATTATGTATGCAGGCCTTAGCTTGGCTTAGTTTCTAGCCAGCTTTCCTTATCTTAACTTATCCCATCTACCTTTTGCCTCTGGGCTTTTCTCGTTCTCTTACTTCTACAATTCTTACTCTTACTCCATGACTTGCTGGTTGTGTAGCTGGGTGGCTTGCCCCTGATGTCCTCCCCTTACCTGGCTCCTTCTCAACCTCCCTTTCCAGATTCTCTCTATACGTATTCTCTCTGCCTGCCAGCCCCACCATTCTTTCTCCTTCCTGACTATTTGCCAGTTCTTTATTAGACCATCAGCTATTTTACATAGGCACAATAACAGTTTTACAGAATTAAACAAATGCAACATAAACAAAAGTAACAGCCCTTAAAATAATATTCTAACACATTTTCCCCTTTTGTCTAAATAAAAATGAAAAGCTTTTAACTTATATATAGTAAGACTATATACATTAACAATCATCAAGTAAGGATTACATTCAGAATTTTCTGTCCAATTATATGTAGCATATTCAGAGAAAGTAATGCAGGGAAAATAATGCATTATCTAACCTATCTTAGTGAATTCAAAATTTTTCACCTAACTTACTTTGTATAATAACTAAGAAAAACTGCAACTATAACTATCTAGTCTTCAACTCCATCAAAGACCCAGAATGATGTAATATTATCTAACAACAGAGACATTTGGCTGCCTGGACAGTCACTCAAAGTTCCTCTGCAATGTTGGGGCATCCATCTTCAGGCTACCAGCCAAGAATATCTGACAGACTTTTCTATGAAGCAGGAATTTTGGACTGTCCTGCCTTGTTTTAGCAAAGTTCTTCAGTCCCTTTCCTCTGTGTTCTGAAGAATATATTATGGTGATATTTTAATTGTACTGAAATGTGATTTTATTTGTATGTTAATAAATAAAATTGCCTGGGGGGTCAGAGCTAGTAGCGAGCCATAGCAGAAACTGGGCGGTGGTGGTGCATGCCTTTAATCCCAGCTCTTGGCGGGCAGAGGAAGGAGGATTTCTGTGTGTTCAAGGATACAGCCAGCATGGAGACAGATGCCTTTAATCTCAATATCAACAATAGAAGACCTGGAGGTCTATACAGACAGGCAGTGACAAGGAGGTCATGTGGTTGGGTTTACAATCAATGAGAAGGCTATAAAGTCTTTTTTATAAAGTCTATAAAAAAAGACAAACAGACAGGAAGTAGTTCTCTTGCTGAAGAGGACAACAGAAGCAGTGAAGGGTAAGGTTTTTAGCTCTGACCTCTTGGGCTTTCATCTCTGCATTGGCTCTGTGCTTCTTATTTAATAAGATGGTTCATCTACAATATCTGACAGACTCTTCTGTGAAGCAAGATTTTTGAAAGACTGTCTTGCCTTGTTTTGGCAAAGCTCAACAATCACTTTCCTCTGTTTCCTGCCAGACCAGTCTGCACAGCACATTGTCAGCAGTCAAAGACAAGAACAGTTTCTTTGCCTTGTGGATAAACTTGCCACAATGAGAGCAAACTCCATAAGAAATTTCTTTAATACACATCATCTTCTCTGAAGTAAATTGGTGCTGCCAGGAGCACATGTGTCTCATTGTCATGAAAAGCCCTAAGTTAATAAAACATTTTGAATGTCATTTTCTATATGTCTTTGAAAGTTTTGAAGACTGTAGCTGGAGATTTCTACAGTCCCACCAGGGCCCACAGCCACTCAGACTCAAGTAAACACACAGAGACTTGTATAACTTATAAACTGTATGGCCATGGCAGGCTTCTTGTTACTTAGTTATTATATCTTAAATTAACCCATTTCTGTTAATGTATAAGTTGTCATGTGGTTTGTGGCTTCTCAGTACTTTACATCTTACTTCTCATGGCAGTGGCAACTGGCAGCATCTCCTGACACAGTCTTCCACTTCCCAGAATTCTCCTCTCTGCTTATCCCGCCTATACTATACTTCCTGCCTGGCTACTGGCCAATCAGCATTTTATTTATCAATCAATCAGAGCAACACATTCACAGCATACAGAAAGACAGTCCCCAGCAGAAGACCATATATTTATCTAAAATATATCTCTATATGATCTGGAAAGCATACCTAACATATCTACAAATTTGATTGTTATACATGACTGGCCACTAAACTATGTTTCCTGATTATCCTATATAGTTTATAATAATTGCTTTCAAAAACTATAATTTCACCCTACATTTATAAATAAACTACATAGGTATAATACCTTAAACAAGAATACAAACATATATACAATATGTTGTAATAAAAATAACCTTAAATTTTTATCAATATGCAACAGTCCTTTAAACAAGAGTAGAAACATATATACAGTGTAACAAAATTAGCTTTCAATTTGTATCATTTACTATATTCTCCTAAATGACAACAAATATTCATAACCCACCAAATAACAAAAAGCCACACACACACACCCCAATTCTTAGGAATGTGGGCATAGTTTCTCCATACTTCTTCCTGCTGTCTTTGAATGAAGTATCTTCAAGGACATAGAGAGAATATTTGAGATACTGGCAAAATTCTGGGAAGGCCAGTACTAATCTTTGCTGATAGTCATCACCTGTCAAGACTCAGGAGGCGTCACCTGATCAAACCTGATCCATATTAACTGTGAAGGAATGCACAGCTTCTCATCTCCAGAGGGAACAAAACTCCAAAGCATTTTTTACTTCCATTTGAGAAATATATTTTTGACTTTATAAAGCTAAGGCATCCCTCAATTATATAGACTGATTTATTCCATCAGTCCCTCTTTCAATCCCAGGTCACTTATCAGCTCTTGTTTGCTTATGACCATTCAAAAAATTCAAAGTCCACACTACATACAGGATCCAAACTGCCCGTGTATTTCCCATCTCTTCCTGGCTTAGTTTTTATTATTGTACTTCTCTCTTTAAAGACTTTATTATTTTAAGCTATTTCTTTGTATGACTGTCCATACCCCTTTTCTTCCTTTCTTAAGCCTATGCACATTGTAAAACACACTGGAACCTGTTTAGATGTTTTTCTGTCTGGATCTCTTTTACTGCATATCTTCTACCCTTTTTTTGACTGCACAAGCAAACTTTTGAACTGCTAACCTACACTTGGAGTCTCCTTTGAGGTTCTCCGCTGGCACCACCCACTTCTGGGGTCAAGAAAGCCGAGCCATTTGAAGGTTTGTCTGACCAAGAACTTCATTCAACCTTTATAAAGCTCTAGAATGCAAATGCTCACGTTGTGGCAGGCATTTTTACTTAGTTTTTCATTTCTACTTAATGTACTAGCTGCTCAAGGACTCAGTGATGGGCAGAAACTGTCCAGCTGAAACTCTTAAAGGAACAGTACCCCCCCACGCCTTTTTTTCTTTTTTTTCAGCTTTCTTAAATCTTATGTAGAAATATGGCCCACATTGGAATGCCTATTTGTTGTTGGGGTTTTTTGGCTCTTTTGAGGGCCCACCAACCAGCTCCCAAATAAATCACACACAGAGGCTTAATCTTAATTATGTATGTAGGCCTTAGCTTGGCTTAGTTTCTAGCCAGCTTTCCTTATCTTAACTTATCCCATCTACCTTTTGCCTCTGGGCTTTTCCCATTCTCTTACTTCTACAATTCTTACTCTTACTCCATGACTTGCTGGTTGTGTAGCTGGGTGGCTTGGCCCTGATGTCCTCCCCTTACCTGGCTCCTTCTCAACCTCCCTCTCCAGATTTCCCCTTCTATGTATTCTCTCTGCCTGCCAGCCCTGCCTATTTCTGCCTTGCCATTGGCCAGTTCTTTATTAGACCCACAGGTATTTTGCACAGGCACAGGAACACAGCTTCACAGAGTTAAACAAATGAAACATAAACAAAATTAACAGCCCTCAAAGTAATATTCTAATACATAAATATTTGCTTCTCTTCTAATTCTGTTATTTTGGACTTTGGGACATGGCTGAATGTCTAACTAATACCACAATAAAGGTCATATACACCTTTTTAGATATAAGGCAGAATACATGCTTATATTATTTTTCTGACTTGAACCACATATAACACTGAAACATCATATCCTTTAATCCTGCAGCCGTCAGAGAAGAATAGAACTTTTGGAGAACTGTGCTAGTTCCCCTAAACATGTTTTAGAACTAACAGCTCATTTTATATCCTTCACTCATTTCTCCAACCCAGCTGTGTCTTTCATTAAATGCCTCTCTCTTTTCTCCCCTTCAAATGTGTACATTTGCCTTTACTCCATAGATTCACCAGATTTCTCATTTCTTCCTTCCCTCTATTTACTTCCTTACTATATTAATACATGTGAACTCATGGTATAGCTCTTTCTGTGACTATCTCAAATTTTCATTTGCTCAAATTTGGTAACATTTTTGTCTTATTATAATTTGGCTGTTTATTGGGTTGCTACATGGTTATTCCATACCTTCTTTGGGTGCTACAACATTTATTAATATCCTTTATAGGCAATATATTACACCACACATGACTTACCATTCTTTTGTTCATCTTTTTCCTGTGTTTGGGTGTAGTTTTCTGTGCTGGTTGAATGAGGACCATCCCCTACAGCTTCACTCATTTGATTATTGTCTGACCCAATCTGTCAAATGGGCATTGTAACATTGCTCAATAAGGTCCTATTTGCTTTTCAAAAACAAAACAGAAATTTTGATTTTAAGAAATAGTACTTGAAAATATCTGAAGCCCATATTGAAGACAATGAGAATAGAAGAAAAATCTTAACGCTCATTTTAATCTTTCACTTCTCTTGGCCCCTCAAAGGGTAATATTAGTATAGAAAAAGGAACAATATTCATACTCAGAGTTAATGTGATGTGCATATAACAACAAAGTAATTAACTCTATTCAGAATAACTCACACTTATTCATGTATCCTGCTGAATTTGTGGGACACTAATTAAATAATTAACTGCCCATATGTTTATCAGGGACATTGCTTTAATACAACATTGAGAACAGTGTGTTATAACATTGACTCTGTTTTTAGAAGGTAACAGAAACTATATATCATGTTAAAAATCCTTTTAGAATGTAAGGTAGAGTATGAAGGGTACTGAGGCAGAAGATGCCTTATTCCAGCAAACATGAGCTAACACAATCAACATAGAATAACTTTTGTATATACAGACAATGATTCTGTGGGATATAATGAAATCAAAGCTGTAAAACTATTTTCTACAGTATATGTAAATACTATATTTGAATTCTAGTGTGTGTACAAACATTTCTGAATTAATAGAAATCATAAGAGTATGGCAAAAGTCACTTCTTAACATTTCCTTCTGAAGGTCCAATGTACAATGATTAGTCAGAAATCACATCTGAACACCACCTTTGAGACAGATAGATGAAATATTACATGGAAAAGCATTAAGAAAACTGGTATGATTGCATATCAAATTTCATAGTTAGACATATTTCTCAGAGTGGTGTCTAATATTTATTAGAGGAAGAGAGGGCTGCCATTTACTCAATGTCAAACAGGATGACAATACTGGGCACAGGGAACAGTGACATCATCTTTCTTGCCTTTCATTTTAAAATTATGGAGTCATTAAGAAGCAAATTTTGAGTAATCTTCAAGTTCAAATTCAGGGATCTATTCTTCTTGTTCAGCTGACAGATCCATATCTAGTATTTTGAAACTTATGAAAACAGTTATAAAATGCAATTCTATAATAATGAACATGTTAGATAATACTTCAATGTTAGATGCTTTTAACAGTATAACTGTTCATGTAACAATTTCACTAAGCACAATATATAGCTGTCTTACCTATTTCCATCCTTAGAGAAATGTGTAATTTTAAAAATGCCAACTCCTTACTAGGATAGAAACTACATGTTGCCAGGTTTGAGATATACAAGACTCTGAATGATTTGGATAGAAATTCATGAACTTCATGTATGCTCTCAGTATCCATATCTGAAGATACTGTTGAAAAGAACACATTCACCCAGGCACTGTTCTCTGAGTAATACTAGTAATTCTTAAACAACGATTACCATTTCATCAAAATTATTCTCAGAATATAGTATTTTGTTGCGTAAACAACATATTATCTATACTTGAAACATTTTTATCTTTTATAGCAGCAAATTTCCATTTAACAGCTCATTCTAGTATATGAAGCCATTGTGGGGTACATAAATTTTCCCTAGAGAAAATGAGTACTGTTGTTTTCTTGAGGGCCACCATAGCATAACATTAAGCTTTAAATTCTTCTTTGATCCTTGAGCTTCAATCTGTTTGTTTGCAGGTATATATGATTTTTTACTTGATGAAACAGAACTGTATTTGTACCACTCTCATATCATCAGTCATCATTTGTTATTTTAACTCATTATTTTGCATGTCCCTGATAGGTCCCAACAATGTGTATTGAAAGGTATAAATAATATGTGTCAGATAAGAGTTTTTTCTGTTGGTGGCTTTCTGTCACAGAAAGAATCAAGTCACACCCATAAATGCAGAAAAAGCAAGGATATGAAAGCAAATATTACATGTATACAGCTAACTGGAATTGTGGTGTGCTCTGCACTGTGTAATAGTGTATGTTGCTTTTTCTAGTCAGATTATAGATTTACTTTAATGTGTCATTGATTTTACCCAGACATGAACAAGAATGCACTCTATATGGAGATAATACATTGTTTATCTTAAAACAAAAACTAAGGTAATTCTCTGTTTAGAAGACATGATGCATTGCTGTGTGTTCAATCCAGAGCAAAATCTCTGAGCTCAAATATCCTCTTTGCTTCAGACATCCAGTGGGCTTTGTTCCTGTGTGTATCCTGAGACACAACTCTACATGAATGTGTTCCACAATTTGCTAACAGAGGAATCAAACTGGAAATATTAAGATGAAGGCACCTGAGTGAAATAATTCTAAGTTAGCCTTACATTTACAAATACTTTATCTTACATCTAGTGTTTTTTAAAGAAACATGGATGTTCTTAGTAAGTCTAGAATTCTTATGTTAGAGCCTACCATTATCATAGGCTAGCAGTGGGAAGACTGTGAGCATGTGAAATATTTTCAAGTGCTTTGTTCAGAATAATTTGACTAACAGACTTACCTTGCTTCAGATTTCAATGGTTCATCTCCTGGGCATTCAACTAGAGCAGAATTATCCATGTGCAGACTGGATTTTGAAGTGAGATATTTAATTGGTGTTTTGTACTCCAATCAATATGTAATTCTCAAATATAAAAATAAAAAGACAATTAGCACTGCACATTTGTCAGCCCTCTCTAATAAGACCAGTTGCAAATGGTCTTGTTAGCATTTTAGTCATCTTTTAGTTTATTATATGTTTACTGGATAATTTCAATGAGTGGTACGACATGTCAGAAGTTTTCCATACATCAATATACTTTAGAGAGTATATTTATACAATGTACTGCTTACCTTCCTCTACACTGTAACTTTCACTTTTTTCTCTCTTATTGTCCAAGTTTGTTGAATGGGGAGCTTTGGTGGCAGCTTCCACCAAAAACTGGAATCTATCAAGCTGGATTAGTTTCAAATATATTCTATCAAATGAATATTATAACATGTATCTGAGCAGTCTTGTTTGCTTTCCCAGAAACATAAAAGAAGTTATTATTTAAAGAAAATTATTTTTTAAAATATATGAAATAAAAAATCCAAGGGTTCTGAAAGAAAACCTCATTTTACACGTATCCTAGTCTTTCATTCACTATAGTTCCTCATTATATAAGGAGTTTAGAAGGAGAAACATATTCATAGATTACAACCTGAAGTTCACATATATACAAAGGTAATTACATTTATTCAAAAAACTCACTAATTTTTATTTCCTAGAGCAGATCTATAAATAAACAAGTACAGTTTGGGGAACATTGCTCTAATACATTCAAATGATTTGTTATAACAAACTTGTTGCTGGAGGTGGAAATAGAAAATATGTATCATGTTAAGAGTCCTTATAAATGCCATATTGAGAATGAAAGGAACACTTCAGAAGGTGCATCATTGCAGTAAACATGGACTGTCAAAACTTAATCATTATGACTAATTTGAAATAAAACAAGAAGCATGTGGGCAAAATGAAAAAGCTGCTGCAAAATTATTTTTATTGCAGCTATAAATACAGTATTTGAATTCTGAGTATGTGTACATGGGTTTCCCAAATAACACAAAGCATTCAACAATATAATAAAAGTCATCTTCTCCCATTTTATTCTGAAGTTTTACATAAATAAGGAAGGTTCTATGAAGAGTAATCAATCTTTGCTTTATAATTATTCTTTAATTTTATGCCATCCTCCATGACATAAAATTATTCAAAACATTCAAAAACATACTCTCTGATTCTATTGAACATCTTAGCTCTCATTTCAGAAAGTATTATGACCACAAAATTCCATCCTCAATTCTATGATGAACTAACTGCAATTTCACTTGTATTTCTCAATCTAATATTCTGTTAATCTGTCTCAAATCTGGTGTTATTTCCTACTTTCTAACCTACCTAGGAACACTGGATCTTAACCTTGAATATGTCTCGTTCAGTTTCACAGCATTCAGTAGATATTCATTAAATGGAATATATATATATATATATATATATATATATATATATATATATATATATATGGCACCACTTTTGTTATCACTCAGAAAAAAGAAACTTCTCATGGCAGAACATTTAATAGTGCTTGATGCAAACATACATGCACATGATCATTATGGAAGGCAATGTATTTTCACTTTAAAACTTTGTGTTCTAGAATAGTAATGAGGAATCTAAACATATTATCAGAATGTACTGGTAAATACCAGCAAAACTTTTCTTCTAAAAAGCCCCAACAAAACAAAAAAAAAAATTATTCGATGATATTTCTCGTACAAAAACTGATATGTAATTATGTTAATGTCTCCTTAAATTATAACTGGTTTTTCTTATTTAGAATATCATTTTGATAGTCATATGATCTTATATGAGTTAAGAGACTTCATAAGAGATTTTATAAGTTATGAAGTATTGGTTCAATTAATGATTCATCATGAAATTATTAATCACTAAATAATGTTTTCTTTATATTTTAGTGTATTAAACATGAGTAGAACTTAAAATCCTAGGCTATTCAGTGACTCTTTAAATTGCCTTCTTTGAAAAATACTGATTTCATGTTTGCCTAAGTGATGATTATTTATTACCACATGCTCTTCAGGTTGTTTTTTTTTCCCATTAATTCTTTTTTTTTTTTTTTTGGTTTTTTGAGACAGGGTTTCTCTGTGTAGCTTTGCGCCTTTCCTGGAACTCACTTGGTAGACCAGGCTGGCCTCAAACTCACAGAGATCTGCCTGGCTCTGCCTCCCGAATGCTGGGATCAAAGGCATGCACCACCACTGCCCGGCATAATTCTTTCATTTTTAATTCACACCTGCTACAAAAAGAAAAACATTTTTGACTAGGTAAACTTTATTGAAGATGAGTGATAAGTGAGTGATAGAGAAGCTTTAGAGTGATACAGATGGTGTTAAGTTCTGAATTTTCTCACTTTCTAGGTGTGCAACCTTATGAAAATTATGTAATATGCTTTTTAATAACAGAGAGGAATGGTGGAAAATTTACTAGTATAGCACACGCTTCAATGCTGAAATACTGTCTATGAGTGTCAATAGTTAAAATTTCCGTGGACTTTTAAAACCAACAATATTAATTTATGAAAATCACTGGTATCAACTTTATCATAAGAAAGGCTATTCATTACTTGACAGGAATGAAATGGATATTTCTTTATGTAAGCCTCTTCATACATTGAATAAATGATATCATAAACACACCAATTAGACATTAAAGGGCATTAAATTAGTAATGTGTGTGTGTGTGTATTTGCACGCGCACATGCACTTGTGTTGTCAAGATACTTAAGACTTAATAAATGTTCAATTCTACACAAACAGGCAAGACATTTAAGTGCTAAAATTTACTCAACTGTTTAAATCACTTAATCATTTTTCTATCATTCTAGAACAACACTAAGTAAGGTATGGAGTGAAATGGGATGCTGAAGTCATTATGGAACTTCTTTGAATACAAGAAATTGATCACTTCCTAAGAGACGCATTTGTATGGAATGCATTGTGCTATGCTAGAGCAGGAGAACAGAAAACGTAAGTGTACACATTAAAATGCTAATAAACACAAAATTTAGGCAAAGAATAATTACAACTGTTGTAATGTGCATCAGGTGAGAGGGCATTTTTGAATACTTTTAGAACAAAAGTGTTTCATTCAACTCCATTTGGCAAGGAGCAAGCAAAGGGAAGATTCATGACAAGTACCAATTGGTGCAGAATGAATACCTTAGGACTGATTTGCAGTGATGCTGGGAATCAGTGACAAGGACCTGAACATATTAGGCAAGTGTTGTACAACTCAGTTGCATCCCTAATTCTCTTTCAGAAGCTTTAAGATCTTTAGTCTTCAGGAGAGCCAGCATGTTCCTTATCATTTCAAGAGGAGACCCCTTCATCAAATTGGAATAAATTGGTGTTATGTTCTCAATTTTCTAATATTTAGACTATGAAAATATTCAGTTCCACAGAAACTCCTATTGTTTTCCTCTTGGAAATATGTCGCCCATTCCACTCCTTAAGTACCCAGGAACTTAAGAGGTCCTCTAAGTCCAAAGAAGTCAAATGTCTTGCATATGTCAGATGGATGTGGCAGACATGAGGAAAGCTAGTTAGCATTTGTTCATGGTGATTTGGTGCCAATAAGCCTGTCCTTCAGTCCAATGTGGGTTAATCTTGACTATCAGGCTGATTATGATCTCTGTCATAGAACTAATGGGGCTGTGAAAGCTGGGAGTCCACTTGCCCTTCTGTCTGTGAATTCAAAATAAGTCCATTATAATAGTACTCTGCTATGGCAGCCAAGCCTCTAAGATTTCTCCACAGCTATTGCTAGGCATCAGAACCTTATCATGTATTCAAAGCAGTCAAGCATCCTAGAAGACCGTCACAGTTGATTACTTTGGAGGAGTCTCTCTTTTCCTGCCATCAAACGGGTTTGTGAATATACTAAATTATCACATGGATCCAAATGCTTGCAGAAAGAGGTCAGGGATGCATTCCTTCTTTGAAAGTAATGAGGAGACAAGGATTCCTGTACATCATCCTCTGTAGCACCATCTGTGGTTGGGACAGATCTCTATTGCCTTTTTCAGGGAAGGTATCAGGAAGTGATTGGCCTACGAAGTGCTTTTCCCATATTAAAGAACATTTCCCAAGACACTTGAGTCTGTGTCTCAGTGTTCAGGGCATTTCCCAACTCTGCCTCAGCAGGAAGACACTGAGTGTAATTCTCTGAATTTAAATGTTATTAGCTGTAGTTTTGCTGCCTGAGGGGTGGACAGCCCCCATTAGCACAGGTCTCAAAGGGAATATATGGAGTCAGCATGTGCTAGACATGTTTATCTGAGGGAATAAGGAAAAGACACACACAACCCATCTCTTGATGGTTTCCCATGCAACAAGAAATGAATAATGTGTTTTAACAGTTTAAGGGATTCAACTCAAGGTTTCATGCATGTGAGGAAAGTACTACA
Organism: Peromyscus maniculatus bairdii; assembly: GCF_049852395.1. Taxonomy (NCBI): domain Eukaryota; kingdom Metazoa; phylum Chordata; class Mammalia; order Rodentia; family Cricetidae; genus Peromyscus; species Peromyscus maniculatus. The sequence goes on from NC_134867.1 coordinate 2,011,630, forward strand.
CTCATCTCTTACACCTCCGTCTAAATTTTGTTACTTTTATTTTCATTCATTACCAATGATAAGACAAGTGATTTTTGTATTGTAAATCATTATGTCTTTAGATATCTGCTTTATAAGAAGGGTGGAGAGAAAAGGCTTTATGTTTTATTACACAGCACTAACTGAATCATTCTGCTCTGTAGAACTCCATGTAGGCTGGTCATACTGCAATCCCCAGAGATCATATTCCAAGCCTGTAGTCAAGTCTATCACATGTTTTTGCCATGTGCAGCAACACTGGAGTTAAGTACCATACGTGATGAAAATGACCCTATACTTTTCAGGAAAAAACGTGAACCAGTCTATCTGTGCCTGATTGAAAGTATGATTTTTGTTGTGTAATTGATGTCTGTGGTGCTAAGCATTGAATGTGAAGCTACCATTACAACAATAGAATAATGCTCAATTATTGATCCGCAATCCCAACTCATCTTCTATTCTATTTGGGAAGACAGGTTCCCTACCACTGGGGCACATTCCCAGTCTTCACTTTCTATGTGAAGATTCTTTCTCATGGGTAATACCAATAGAGTCACAGTTTTATATTAAATAAAAACAATGTTCTTCTTATGCAGAGAAAACTGTTGTCACATTCTGAAAGTGTCAGCAAATTAATAAGTGATATATATGCACACATCAGAAGAACATATCTACATGTATATAATATTGTAACCAAAAATCCATTCTCCGTAGCAACTTTCTCCGAACTTGACCTCTCAGTGCATTCTTTTAAGTTTCTGAATATGAACAATATGCAGAATAGATATGTTCTTAAGGCAGTGATCTCACTGGTTATTTCCAAGGGTGGCAAAAATAGCAAGTGAGTTTCTACCTTGTTTGCATCCCAGATAAGAATGAGAATTATAGCCAGATCTAAAAGAGCTCACTATGGTGATATTTTATTTGTACTGAAATGTGATTTTAATTTTATGTTAATAAATAAAGTTGCCCTGGGGTCAGAGCTATTAGAGCCATAGCAAGAGCGTGGTGGTTAGAAGAGCTAGGTATATTTCTGTGTGTTCAGGGATACAGCCAGTATTGGAGACATACGCCTTTAAGACCTGGAGGGCAGTACTTACAGGCAGTGAAGAGGCAGTCATGTGGTTGGGTTTACAACCAGTGAGAAGGCAGAACAGAAAGAATATTTAAACACAGATAAACAGGAAATAGCTCTCTCTCGGGGAAGTTAGGAGCACTGCAGGAGGTAAGATTTTATCTCTGAGCTCTGACCTCTCGGCTTTCTCTTTTACATTGGCTCTGTGTTTCTTATTTTAATAAGACGATTGGTTACATCTACATCTGGTGGCCAACGTGACAAGAATCCATTAAAAACTGCTTGGGGCCGGCTCCCTAGCCCAAGCAGCTGGCTCCCTAGCCTCGGCCCAGGTCTGCTTGGCCTCAGGCCAGACTGTGAGCTGCTTGCTTAAAGCCAGTGCTACAAACAACTCAGGCCTGCCCTGTTAAACAGGTCCCCTGCCTGTAAAGCCAAGCCTTGACTCGGCCCAAGAGGGAACAAGTGGCTGGATTTAAGCTTTAGCCGGCTACGCTTTCACTTTCACTTTCGCTTTCTCTCTTGTTTTCTCTCTGTCTCTCTGTCTTTCTGTCTCTCTCTCTCTCTCTCTCTGTCTGTCTCTCTCTCTCTCTCTGGATTCACACTGAGGACACTAGGTGGCTGTTTTGAAATTCGCTTGGATTTCTACTGTTCTATGCAGATTTGGTAAGTCATAAAGGAAACTATTTAAAAGACAAATTTTTTCCACATTTAAAAAAAAATGGGTTTCCTGTGTACATTGGAAGAAAATTGGGTTTTGTTTGAAATTTTAGGCAGTCTGACAATGGAACAACTATATGAAAAGATTAGTATTATGGGAATTATGCATTTTATCACCATGCTTATTCTCATTTTACTATTTAAAAAGATAGTCGATTTAAGTGCCAGGATGACAGCTTTAGAAAAACTTGTTAAACCTGTAAAAATTCAGACAGGAGAAATTAACAGTGAAGTTGGTTCAAGTTTGGATCATAAGGTTACAGAAAGAAAGCCTGTTTTCACACAGTCACCCTTAATTTATCCTGTAACCATACAGCAGATGCCTGATCAAATGGCTACACAAAATATTTGGGCTCCAATTGAACTGATGGATTTTAAAAGGTTTAAGGAGGCAATAGTATCTTATGGCATGCATTCCCCATATGTAAAGCAAATGTTAAACTCTTGGTCAACATATAATAGGATAGTACCACAGGACTGGCGGGACCTTGCACAAGCTGTTCTGGAACCCAGCCAGAAACTTCAATTTCTAACGTGGTTTAAGGTGGAAGCTAGACACGTAGAAAAACAATGGAGGGATAAAGGAATACAAGTTTGTCAGGATCAGCTTATTGGAGAAGGCCAATATGCTTCGGTACAAACACAATGTTTATATGATGTTCAAACCCTAATTTTATGTCTAATGGCAGCCTTGAATGCATGGGACAGAGTTGAGGAACCAGGAAAAAAACCTGAGTCATTCACAAAGGTTATGCAAGGCCCAAAAGAATCTTTCACAGATTTTTTAGAAAGACTGGCTTCAGAAGTACACAGAATGGTCTCAGAATCAGAAGCTAGTAAGGCAATAATTGAAGCTTTGGCATTTGAGAATGTGAATGCAGCATGCAAAAGAATAATCAGGCTGTTAAAGGCAAGATCTGCACCTTAGGAAGATTAGATTAGAGAAACAATTAATGTTGAGGCTGATGAGCATGATGATACGTGGGTAGGAGAAGTAATTTCAAAAGGTTTGAGGAGTGTTAGATGTTTTGGGTGTGGAAAGCAAGGACATTTGAAAAGGGACTGTAAACAGGTCATTCCTAGAAGCAATGTTTCTTAAAGGAACAATGGCAACAGAATGCCCCTTCCTTCTGGAGTATGCAGAAGATGTGGTAAGGGAAAACACTGGACCAATGAATGTAGATCAACAAAGGACAGACAGGGTAATCCTTTGCCTCAGTTTTTGGGAAACTCCTGGAGGGGCCTCATGCAGGCCCCCATAGCAAAACCAGTTCAAACCTTTCCTGCAGCTGTAGAGGAAATCCCTGCTCTGAGCGATTAAATAACCAAATGACTATTGGAATAAATCATGCGGGTCAGGATGATGAAACAGAGAGAATAGAAAATTCAGGAGAAAACATAAAGAAATTTTTTTGGCAAACTTCTATTAATGAACAGAGACCAAAATTAACGATAAAAATAAATGGTGTTTTGTTGTCTGGTCTGGTAGACACAGGTACGGACGTTACCATAATTGCACCAGAATTTTGGCATCCAGCTTGGCCTCTTCAGGAGGTAAGCGTTCAACTGTTAGGAACTGGGACATTATCTCAGGTGAAACAGAGTGCAAGATGGCTGGAATGTATAGGTCCAGAAGGACAGAGAGGAAAATTAAAACCATATGTGGCCAACATAGCTATGAAACTGTGGGGTCGAGACTTCTTGCAACAATGGAATACTCAGATTAAAATCCCTCCAATCTCAGAAACAAATCATAAACTAGCACATGTTTCTGAGAGAAATATTAGAAGGCATTATTTTGAGTGGTCACCAGCCATCCATATTATACAAGAACAGGGCACAACAACTGATAATCTTCCAAAAATACCAACAACTCTACCTTTAAAATGGTTAACAGACAAGCCTGTATGGGTTCAGCAATGGCCTTTAACAACAGAGAAACTCCAGGCTTTAGAAGAGCTGGTAGAAGAACAGTTAAATGCTCAGCATATTGAACAGTCAACCAGCCCTTGGAATTCTCCTGTATTTGTTATTAAAAAGAACTCTGGTAAATGGAGAATGGTAACAGACCTTAGAGCAATTAACAAAGTAATTCAGCCAATGGGCTCTCTACAATCTGGAATTACTTTGCCTACTCTGTTACCAAAAGGATGGCCTCTCATAGTTATTGATTTAAAAGACTGTTTCTTTTCAATACCCTTACAAGAAAAAGACAAAGAAAGATTTGCTTTCACAGTGCCTACTTATAATAATTCTCAACCGGTTAAAAGATTTCAATGGAGGGTCCTCCCACAGGGAATGTTAAATAGCCCAACTCTGTGCCAATATTTTTTACAACAGCCATTGGAAGTGATACATAAAAAATTTCCTAAATGTATAATTTATCATTATATGGATGATATTTTACTAGCTGACTCAAATGCAGATACTTTAGAAAGAATGTTTGAAGAAGTAAAGAAAATTTTGCCTTGCTGGGGATTACAAATTGCTCCTGAAAAAATACAAAGAGGAGATTCTATTAATTATTTAGGATATAAAATAGAGCTACAAAAAATTAGACCCCAAAAGGTGCAAATTAGGAGAGATAGACTACAGACTCTTAATGACTTTCAAAGATTATATGGAGATATTTCTCATCTACGAACTATTGTTGGGGTAAAAAATGATGAACTGACTAATTTGTTCAAAACCTTAGAAGGTGACAAGGACTTAAATAGTCCAAGAGAATTATCACCTGAAGCTGAGAAAGAATTGGCCTCGGTAGAAAAGAAAGTACATGAAGGGCACGTGGATTGTATTGATCCAAAGCTGGATTGCATTTTGGTTATTTTACCTTCTAGGCATTCTCCTACTGGAATATTAATGCAGAGGGAAGATATTATATTGGAATGGATATTCTTACCAAATAAACCAAATAAAAAATTAAAAACTTATGGGGAAAAAATCTCTGACTTGATTTGGAAAGGAAAATTGAGACTTCGTCAATTAGCAGGAATAGACCCAGCAGAAATTGTCGTTCCTTTAACTAAGGAGGACATTGAAAAATTACGGACAGAAAGTGAACCTTGGCAAAGAGCTTGCAGTAATTTTTTGGGAGAAATTAACAGCAAATATCCCAAAAGCAACAGAATTGATTTTATAAAGAGAGCTGATTGGATCTTGCCTCGAATTGTACGGCAAAAACCCATATCTGGAGTTTGTACATTTTATACAGATGCCAATAAACAAGGAAAGGCAATTTACAAATCAGAAAATTTAAGTAAAGTGGTTCAAAGTCCTTATAATTCAGTGCAAAAATCAGAATTGTATGCAATTCTGTTGGTATTAATGGAATTTTCAGAACCTTTCAACATAGTAACTGACTCTCAGTATGCTGAAAGAGTGGTATTACATATTGAGACTGCAGAATTTATCCCTGATGCTTCAGAATTAACTTCACTATTTATTCAATTACAAGATACAATCAGGAAAAGGAGTCATCCTTTATATATAACTCACATCCGATCTCATACTGGTCTGCCAGGCCCTTTAGCACAAGGCAATGATGAGATTGATAAATTATTGATAGGAAATGTGCTGAAGGCCTCAGAATTTCATAAAAAAAAAACATCATGTCAATAGTAATGGTTTAAAAAAGGATTTTTCCATAACCTGGCAACAAACCAAAGAAATAGTAAAGAAATGTCCTACTTGTTCCTTCTACAATCAGACGCCATTACCACCAGGATGTAACCCAAAGGGTACTCAGAGGAATGAAATCTGGCAGATGGACGTGTTTCACTTTGCAGAATTTGGAAAATTGAAATATGTACACCACACCATTGATATTTATTCAGGATTTCAATGGGCAACTGCTTTGAGTTCTGAAAAAGCTGATTCTGTAATCACTCATTTGCTAGAAGTTATGGCCATCATGGGTATACCTGCACAAATCAAAACTGACAATGCTCCATCATATGTCTCTGTTAAAATGAAACAGTTTTTTGCTTATTACAAAATAAAGCATATTACAGGTATACCCCATAATCCTACAGGTCAAGCAGTTATAGAAAGATCAAACAGAACTCTAAAGGATATGCTAAATAAACAGAAAGGAGTAACAAAAAACCCCAGAAATAGACTGCATAATGCTCTATTAACTTTGAATTTTCTGAATGCCAATGAGAAAGGAACAACAGCTGCAGAGAGACATTGGATAATAGAAAAAACTACAGAATTAAATCAGCCTATATACTTTAAGGATGTGCTGACCTCAGAATGGAAACCAGGATATGTATTACATTGGGGACGAGGTTTTGCTTTTGTTTCTACAGGAGAAGATAAGCTGTGGGTACCATCAAAATTCATAAAGGTTCGATTTGAACAAGAGAAACCTCTTAATTAGAGGAGATGATAGTTCATCAACCAGCATGAACATCCAATTTAAACTAACTTGTACCAGTAACACATGCCTTTTCATTTAATCAGATAATAACTTGCCAAAAGGGAACATCCCCAAAATTAGTCTTGGGGAAAGGTTTTTGTTTTTGTCTTTTAGGAGAATGAAGGTTAAGGAATCTGAAGAACACAGGACAAATGAGACAACTGAAGAAAAGGGACAAATCATCTATCCCAGGAAACAGAGTGAAACTGCGTATGGGTATATATAATCTAAAAAATTTTATGTCTTCTTAAATGTTTGTTTCTGCTTTTCTCTAAAGATTTAACACTATTGGTCTTCTAATAGTCCCGGTTCAATTAAAATTTAAAGCTGACTTTGGAGTTGGAGAATGGCTCTCTCCTTCTTTAAACTCAAGCATGTTGTTAAAATGAAAATACAAACTCCCTGTATCATGCCAGAATAAAAGAGCCATTTTCTGCTGTGGGACAGGACAAAATCCAATTTAATTAAGGGACTATTCTATTACTAATCTCAACTCTGATTCTATTCTGATTCTTTAAACTTTTCTTAAAGTATAAATTTTATATCAAAATTTACAAGATTTATATATATATATATATATATATATATATATATATATATATATATATATATATATACATTTTAAACTTTTTAAGATATGAATGGTCATATAGAGTACTAACTAATTCTAGAAAAAAGGCTTCAATTAGCTGCATATATATGTCTTTGTGTTCGAGTCTCTTATCAGTTTTCTGCAGGAAATCACGGCCAGGCCGAACATCAACTGAAGTCTCCAGGAAGAAGATGGGGCCCCACAACAACAACAATTCCACGTGGACAATAATAATGTCACTGAACTGACAAACATCATCTACAGATCAGCTTTGAACTACAAGGTGCTCAGAGCAATTTTGAGATGACTAGCTGAGATGATCCAGTCTCAAAGACTACTTGAATAAGGACTTGAGATAAACCCTGAACTTTGGCATTATACACAGACTGGATAATAATGAAGGATATAGTTACCTTTCCTAGAATTTGACCATTAACCTAAAATTTTTCGTTCAGGATAAAGATAACTTCGCCCATACCCAGCAGGAAGCAATTTTAACAATGACGCCCACATTCCCAAACAGGTGGTGTGGGGCGGGTGGTTTTTTTTTTTTTTTTTGGTCTTTTTAATGGGTTTTGGGTCTGGGATAATTTTAATTATTTAGGGGGGTAGGTTACAAGTTGTTGTCAAGGGTAAGGAAAAAGGCTAAGCAAACGAGATTAGATTTAAGGTTCTTGTTTAAAAAAAAAGAAAGATAAGATAAGAAAAGAAAAGAAAAGGACAATTACTAGTTTTAAATACTTTACATTATTACCAACTATTAGGATATAAAGAAATGAAAGCAGTTAGACATTACAATAGAAATTGTAGTCATATTAGAGATGTTTTAAAAATTGAGCAGATATATTTTAGACAGGTCATCTTCAAACCCTTCAGAAATCTACCGAATATGGCATTTAAAATGTTTTAATAACTTAGAAATTTTTCTTTTTTGAGACATGTCGGCTCCTGGCAGTACCAATATACTTCAGAGAAAATATGGGCATTGAAGAAACTGCATATGGAGTTAACTTTCATTGTGGCAAAAGTTAGCCACTGGACAACAAAGTATCCTCAAATCAACAGGACAAAATGGACAGACAGAACACGAAACAAAGGACTACCGATTCCTGCCAAAACAAGTGTGGTTATGGCTTTATCAGAAGGCATCTTCTGAGGCCAGGACAATATGGCACCATCCCTGAAGTGGCCTTCACAATCCGGAAAAGGTACAGTGCCCTTTTCTTCGAAGGCAGCTGAACAGGCAGTGGGCCGATGGCTTCTGTTGTGCAATGGAACAGCAACTGAAAGCTCACGCCTCTCAATAGTAGACTGGCATTTAATAGAGGAATGTGGAGAAGAAGGGCATGCTGAGATGAAGCCATATATACACAGCCAAGAAGAATGGACAGCTGAATTCAAAAACCATCAATAATTTCCAGAATTTAAAATCCTGAATCATGACATGACACTAGTGGAATTCAGGTGTTTCTGGTATATGGACTGCTCTCACCCAATGTGAGGTTGAACTGTTGACCTTGTGTACAACCTTCTTCACAAATGAGTCTGTCAGATACCATAAGCCTATAGGCTGAAGATGATGCCCCCACACTGCGGAGAAACCTCAGGTGACTGTCCAGGCAGCTGCCTGTTTCTGTCAACTCACAAAATTTTTTGGAAGTTGCTTGCATGTACTTCCTGCTTTTATTTTTGTTAGCTAATATTATTTCCTTCTTGGGTCTCTGAGGGAGTTGAAGATTAGTTAGTTATTGTTGAAGATTAATTAGGATAGAAAGTGAATTAGATGCATTTTGGACTTACTAAAATAGGATAGATAAGGGAATTATTTTCTCTGATTTGTCAAATACAAATGGACTAGACATCGTTTAGGTATTTGTTACTTGTATATATTGTATATAGTTATTGTACTTTTGTATATAGTTTTTCTTTTGTTAGTTATAACCTTTTGCCTTTTTTCTTTTTATTAAAATAGAAAAGGGGAAATATGGTGATATTTTATTTGTACTGAAATGTGATTTTAATTTTATGTTAATAAATAAAGTTGCCCTGGGGTCAGACCTATTAGAGCCATAGCAAGAGCGTGGTGGTTAGAAGAGCTAGGTATATTTCTGTGTGTTCAGGGATACAGCCAGTATTGGAGACATACGCCTTTAAGACCTGGAGGGCGGTACTTACAGGCAGTGATGAGGCAGTCATATGGTTGGGTTTACAACCAATGAGAAGGCAGAACAGAAAGACTATTTAAACACAGACAAACAGGAAGTAGCTCTCTCTTGGGGAAGTTAGGAGCACTGCAGGAGGTAAGATTTTATCTCTGAGCTCTGACCTCTCGGCTTTCTCTTTTACATTGGCTCTGTGTTTCTTATTTTAATAAGACGATTGGTTACATCTACAGCTCACCCTCACCTAACCTGAGGAGATCAGGGAGGGTGGACCACACTGATTTCACCTTAGCTCTATTCTCTATTCCTTATCTTTGTGAATATCATTGTCCTGCTCAGTTTCCATCATTTAGGGGAAGATTGAAAAGCTCAGTGCCCATTGACTCTAGTTCTTTGTGATAGGCTGTTTCATCCTTAACTGGATAGATGCATATGGATGTCAGCAAAAACTTTGTTGTATCATAACAAAGTATTTATACTATCTACAAAACATTCCTAGTGCAATAATTCCAGACAAATTGCTCTCTGCTTGTTAGTTGTCATGGGTACTGAATCTGGTAATGGCATTATTTTCTACCAGTCTTGTACTGTTGGAGACCAACTCTGGACAGCGGTGTCTTGAACCTGTGTAACCTTCCACGATTTATCAAGCCTCGTGTAAATAAGAGGCTTTTAGTCTAACCTAGGAATGTAGGATTAAATAAACCTCTTTAAATCAGCTAGCTGCAGGGGCCTGGGACCAAAGCGACCTCCTGCTGACCCTCCTTAGGAATTTTCTTTGTCCTCTCCTCACTCCTGCTCCCCCTCTCTACCTGAAGCCCTGTTTATAAGCTCTAACACCAGTCAATAAACGGAGGCCTTGACGCAACTCAGACTGCTTTGTCTTTCTTCACGCGCTTGGTCTCCTTTCCCTCTCGCCCCCCATTGATTCACAGGTGGTCCCTCCTCGAGACCCTCGAATAACCTGGCCTGCTGGACGGGTCATTGTACTTCAGTCAGGAAATAGTCATTGCAAATTGATACATTTTACATATCAATTTCTGATATTTTCTTACATTTTTTCATTCAATAAATTCAAAGAAGGTGAAGATTTCTAAAGGTATTAATTACTTATCAGTAGCACAGTTATTATTTACCCACCAAAGCTTCTTTGGGTATAAGTATTATAATTTATAGATTAATGTCATCTAATAAAGTATGTTTTACTTGTTCTTCAACCATAGAAAATCATCCTGAAGACATCTCTCCACCAGCGTAGGACTTTAAAGTTCTTCAAAATAAATGCTAACTGATGATTTGAACCAGGAAAGGAAGCTACTGATTGTTGAATGCTCTAATCTGAATTGGATTCCACATGATTCACTAAATGTACATTATGTCTTTATTTTTATTTTTTATTTTATAACTTAATTTTACACATCAGCCATGGAATCCCCTGTCCTCCACCCTCCACCCACCTCCGTCCTTTCCCCCAGCCCACCCTCTATTCCCATCTCCTCCAGGGCAAAGACTGCCCTGGGGATTCAGCTCAACCTGTCCTAATGTAGTTGTCTTAGTTAAGGATTCTATTGCTGTGATGAAATACCATGACCAAAATGCAAGTTGGGGGGAAAGGGGTTTTATTTGGCTTGCGCTTCCATATTGCTGTTCATTATTGAAGGAAGTCAGGACAAGAACTCAGAGCAGGATCCTGGAGGCAGGAGCTGATGTAATGGAATGTGTGGCTTACTGGTTTGCTCTCCCTGACTTGCTCAGTCTGCTTTCTTCCAGAACACAGGACCACCAGCCCAGAGATGCACCACCCACTATGGGCTGGGCCCTCCACCATTGATCACTAATTGGGTAAATGCCTTACAGCTGGATTTCATGGATTCATTTCCTCAGCCGGGCCTCCTACCTCTCTGATGACTCAAGCTTGTGTCAAGTGGACACACAAAACCAGACAGTACAGGAAGCATTACAGTTTTCAAATGCTTATGGCACTGTAATTCAGTGTCTTGCTAATTTAGCAACTGCAATCCAGATAATTTAATTCCATGTTCCCATAGTTAACAAGTAGCCAGCTCATGACGAAAATGTTAGCGTGCGCATTCTCTTGCCCCTCTAACTGCATTGCAGAGTCAAGAGAGCTGTGCCTGGTGGGCACTTTTAAGGGGGGCACATGCTGAATAGCTGATGGTGGAAAAGCACCTGGTGACAAGTGATGAGGTTACTTACCTGCTCTGGAGGCAGAGGCAGGCTACTGCCATGGCAGAAACTAGCATTCCTCCCTTTTGTTTATTATGAAAAGGTGAGGAAATAGAAAGGGGTACCAGATGTGGCAGGATTATATGTCACTATTCCAGCATTTACACTGACCCGCCTTTGAGAACCGAGCAGGATCCAGCAGCAGCAGCAGCCAAGATGTGATGCTGTGACTTCTGTAGCCACTGAGTACAGCACTCTCCCTATGCACATGCACTGTATCTGCTTATAAAATGTTAGCCATCCTTGCCCTACTCTATTCTTACCCAGAGGCTGCCTCTGCACACACCCCCGGTAAAGCTCCCACATGAGTTTTGTTACATGGAGTGACTTTGTGGTGCTTCTTGATTCCAGCCCACCAAAGGTCACCTTCTGATGTTAAACTATTACATTGGTTGGTGTCCCGACTCTGTCGGGCCCTGATGGAGGCTTCTTCTGCCCACAGGCAGTCTGAGGCACACACTGTACCCAGTGCACCTTCAACAGGATTACTTGCAACTAACTGATCACTGGACGCTTTACTCAACACAGGCAGTTATTGGTAAGTCCCCTTTCTCCTGGTCAGTGTAAACACTTCCCTGGATCTGTGGGACTGACCACTGAACAACTGGTATGCCACTGGTATTCTTGGAGGAACCCCCAAGTCTACCACATACTGTGGTATGTCACAGTCTTTTTTTATTTATTCTATGCATCTTTTATATTATGTATCTTAATCCCATTCATTTCCCCATCACTTTGCATCTGTCCTTCATTCCTGCACACCTCAAAAATAAAATTTAAGAGAAAAAAAGGAGGTAAAGGGTAAAATTTAAAAATCTCATCATAGAACCTACAGTGTGACACTGTAAGTCCTGCAAACTCCCTTTGTTCATATAGTTTTACTTGCAAGTGTTCCTTGCAAAGAATCATTGGTGTAGTTCAAGGCCTCTGGTTGCTACTACACTATTGATGCTGGGCCTTCACTAGGACTCTTCTTGAGTATCCTATTGTAGTCCTGTGTTCTGGAGATCCAACAGCAGGGTCAGGTCTCTTCATGTGTTCCCATAGATCATAGACGGGTTGGAAATTAGGTGGGCCAAGACACAACCCTGGTTTTGGACCTGGGCAGTTCTGGTTTGGTCTGCATGCCATTACTTCCCTGTCCTCATTACCAGGGTATGTTCTCCATGGGTGCCCACAGCTAATTCTTCTCTTGCAGCAATGAGCAGAATGTACAACTGGTTTTCCTGCTTTCATGCCTCAGGGTCCTCTCTCCTGTGGGAGGCCAGCTCCCACTTTTTCCCAGGGTACTGTTGAGAAGAGAGAGATAAGAAAGTTTTAGATAGAAAGATAAACAAAAACACAGAATAGCTTCAGGAGGACATGAATCAATATCCACTGGACCCTTCTGTCTCTTTAAAGGAGCTTTTTATAGGAATGCCAAGGGGTGGGGCAAAGGACCTCTCCCTAGCACAGCCAAGTGCAGACACTTCCAAACACTTGGTAACTATGCACCTGGTCAAGCCATCCCTTAAAGCAGCCCTGCTGGGTAAAGCAAGCTCTGATCTCACTAGGAAACTTTTGTGGGCCTCCACAGTTCCCCCTTCTTTATATAATAAAGGACTCCCTAGGCCCTACAGATAGGCTGTGCCTGTCTTAGGTTGTTCTTCTTTACTAATCTTCTTTACCCTTCATGGAGATACACTTTCCATCAAGCATATGCTGGTTTAGGTTGGAAGCTAGCAAGAAAAGAGTTGCCTATTTTGACTACCAACCTCTGGCAAGAGGGTCTACAGAGCCCAATTCAGCTCTAACTCAGGTCCCTACTAAGAGCTTGCATGTTGCTGGACCATCCACAGCAATACCTAAGCTGCCACACACATGCCAGGAAAGGAGTAGAGGAAAATAAAGATGGAATGTTCTTTGTGAATGGATCTAAGATGTATATAACAGCCTTAACTGTGCCAATCCCTTTTCTAAATCAAAACTCTTGATGTTAATAAACTATCAACTTAAAGATACCCTTAGTGGGGTTGGAGATTTAGCTCAGTGGTAGAGCTTTTGCTTAGCAAGCACAAGGCCCTGGGTTCAGTCCTCAGCTCTGAAAAAAAGATTCCATTAGCTTCACCAAAGCATGGTTCATTTAAGAATTAACAAAGTTCTAGTGTGAACGTTACATATTTACAAGCAGCATGAATATCATGATACATATTTACACTTTTTACAAACTAACATTCAAGAGCAAACTCTATTCCCTCTTCTTAGTAATAAATCTAAGGGCCAACATAAACCAGGTTCAAATGGTGTAAAAGGAGGGCTCTGAAAGAGGCTTTGCATGGAGGATTACAGAGGCCCTATCCCTTTAAAGGTTGTGAAAAAAAAAGGTCTGAGAGGGAAAGTCTCTCCAGACTCAAGTACCACGGGTGTCCCCATAGTGTGGGAATCAATTGACCGTGCAGTTTTTGAGGGAGCGAAAATAAGTAAGCACAAGGCTGCTACTACACAACCGCTATGCAACAGGGCATATAATTCAGGCTCTTTGGATTTGGGGGTACCATGGTCCCCAGCCTGTGCAGTCCCAGATGCACTCCAATGATGCCTTGAGTGAGCATTTTTCCCAAACACAGGTGCAGCCTCCCCCGAGTGAAGGGGTCTGTGTGGGGCATCTCTTGTCAGGGGAAATTTCAACCCTGGAGTGCGGCGCGCTCCTCAGCCAGCGAGGAAGAACGACCACCACTCGAGGATTCTTCTCAGATCACACTTTATTGGAGCGCCTCTTGATTAAGGGAGAGTGGGAGGTGAGGGGCCCCGAGAACTAAATTGCAGCTGCTTATATAGGGAATCAGGCAAACGTGCCGTACTGTGAATAGGTCCCGCCAGAATGCGAGCACGGGGAGCCACGGGATAGGCTGAGCACATAAGGTCGATTACCATACCTGTGCATGCACAGGTCACAGGACACGTAGTCCTGAGAGCCTAGTCAAATATGGAGTTGTTTACAGCTAGGCTACCAGGAAGCCAGCGCCATCTTTGAATGGCGGCTCCCTACATCTCCCGCTCTTTATTAATTGAATACCAACACAAATATGTCATCCAATCAGGTCCCCACCTCATGATGTGTCGACCAATCAAAGATGAATAACACAGCCATTTCACCCAATCAGGTCCCCACCTCATGATGTGTTGACCGATCGAAGGTGAGTTACTGTGATAATTGTCCACATACCTTCCCAAGTGCAATGGACTAACCAGTCCTAAGAGTGCAAAGGCTATGCGAACCCATATGCAGTCAGACTTGCTCTCCTTGAAGGAAGGAAAATGTCCTACACTTCAAGTGCAGTGCACGAGCCTGGCATCCTGTGCTCAATGCAAGTATGTGAAAGCTGTCCACACACCTTCCCGAGTGCAATGGACTAACCAGTCCTGGGGGTGCAAACGCTGTGTGGATATTAGGTATTCTTTAAGGCAGAAAGCCACATCTGGGGGGAGGAGCCACACTCCAAAGCGGCTAAGGCTTGAGTGATAATGACCTTGTCCTTTTATGTACGTGCTCGCAAACGGCAGACCAAACACAGACAAAACACGCATCCTCCAAGGCAGCATGCCAAAAATATACCCACCCCCACCCATTCTTTAAACAGGGAAAAGGTAGAAGCGATCCAGGAGGACAGTCCCTCTGCCAGGCTGAGATCTTCAAAAACTGGGAAGCAGAAGCTAACCATGCCCAGGTGTCTTTCCTGATAGAATGACAACCTCCACCTGTTTGCAGATACGAAGGTGGTGCCAGGGGTGGATGTGGTACCGAAGGCGCCATTGGTTCCACATTCACCCCAGCAGAAACATTATAAGGAGGAGGCCACCACCGCCACCCATATCTCTCTTCCTCATATTCAGCTGCAGCTTTCTCTAAATTTTCCTCCTCATCTGAATCTAATTCATTATCAGAGAAATCAAGTTTTGCAAATTCCTCTAATACTGGATACAAAGGGTTCCCTTTCTTTTCTGAATTTCCTTCCTTTTCTGGCTTATTTTCTTTATTTTCCTTTTCTTTATTCTTTTCTTTCTTCTTTTTAGGCCTACTTAAGTTCTCCCCTTTAAAGTCTGATTCTGATAGACTATCCTGGTGCTTAATTAATGCCTTGCGTCCCTCTCTAATGATTTCCACATTGCGTCCTTCCTTAAGACATGCGTGTAAAAAACAGCAAAGAAGAACAACAATTGTCATAAGAATGAACACAAGAGCAAACACAAACGGATTAATCCCAGCAATCAGCATACCTGGAGAACTTACCGATGTCACCTCTCTGTGTGTTGAGTTCTGAATCCTCTTCGACCCCTCACCTGGTGTCCGAAGTTTCCTTCCCGGGTTTTGGCACCAGTTGCGGCGTGCTCCTCGGCCAGCGAGGAAGAATGACCACAACGCGAGGATTCTTCTCAGATCACACTTTATTGGAGTGCCTCTTGATTAAGGGAGAGCGGGAGGTGAGGGGCCCCGAGAACTAAATTGCAGATGCTTATATGGGGAATCAGGCACACGGGTCAGTCCGTGATTGGGTCCCGCCAGAATGCAAGCACGGGGAGCCACAGGATAGGCTGAGGACATAAGGCCGATTACCATACCCGTGCATGCTCAGGTCACAGGACACGTAGTCCCGAGAGCATAGCCAAATATGGAGTTGTTTACAGCTAGGCTACCAGGAAGCCAGCGCCATCTTTGAATGGCAGCTCTCTACACTGGAGTCCTGCATATCAAGGCAGTGGTAATGAACCTGGATCTGCCTGACCCGCAGGTCTGTTATTTGGCTTCGGATGAACCAAGTGAGCCAGGAAAGTGCCCATGGTCCAAAGGCAAGGACCAGGAACAGGCCTACAACAGGCCCTAGGAGGGAGGGAAGAAGGGTTGTTAGCCAAGGGGAGGTAGAAAACCAATTCTAGACCACCCAAGCTCTTGTTCTCCTTTTCTTTTTCTCTTTTTCTGGTCCTTTTCTAACCTTTACCATACTGTCCCTGACTACCCCAGTGTGGTCTGTAAAGAAGCAACATTTCTCTTTGAGACCAGTACAAAGGCCACCCTGTTACAGAAAGAGGAGATCCAGGCCTCTCCTGTTCTGTAAAACTACCTCAGCTAGGGAGGAAAGGGATGACTCAAGGGCAGAAATTCCCCGTTCAAGTTGGCAACATCCTCGTCTATAGACAGTCAAAGTTCAGAGTAACGTTGGTTGGACAGGACCAGAGAGGCAATCCC
The DNA here is from genome assembly GCF_049852395.1 of Peromyscus maniculatus bairdii. NCBI lineage: Eukaryota > Metazoa > Chordata > Mammalia > Rodentia > Cricetidae > Peromyscus > Peromyscus maniculatus. The sequence continues at coordinate 2,028,088 of NC_134867.1, forward strand.
TGTGCCTGTTCCTGCTGCTCCAACCCCCAAAAGGACTGCTAAGGTGATAGCAGAGGAAGTCCTCCAATCCCATCATACGTAGGAAATACACCAAGACAATATTCTAATCATGGTGCAACTTTATTTTTCTCCAGGAGAGTTTATATAGTTCCTGCAGGGTAGGGGGAGCAGGAAGCTGTTATCTGCATAGGGTGGGGCAAGCTAACAGGATGTTTATGTAGGATGTTTACAGGGTGAAAGATCAAGGGCTCTGACTCAATGTCCTGTTGCTAGGCAACCTGACTGTAAGATGATCTAGTTCCCTGTCTTATCGGGGGTCTGTATTTTTCCACTAACTAGAGATTCTATCCTTTCCCCTGACACCCTATAGGAAAACTTTACAAATTTTAGCAAGCATCTAGAAAAGATCTCTTAACAGAACAATTTACATTTTTTCTCCCAATGAAACAGAGAGTATGCAAATCATGAGTTACCACAGTTAAAATTGTAGGTGAACTCAAAACGGCTTCATTCCTGAAGTTCAGACTTCACGTTCAGCTTTGATATCATCTTGAAAGTTTTCCTGATAGTTTGAAGTCAGTGGTTCTAGAGACTTTGTATTCAGCTTCCTAAACCCCAGAATTCAGTGAGTGCCATTGCTAGGGGACTGTAACACTTGCTGCTAGGGGACTGTAGCACTCAGGATGACACCATTCCCCCAAAGTGACCTTTCCTGCTGGACCCTCTCAGCTGTTCCAGAAGCAGCAGAAGTGCACCCAGCAGCAGATGGTCGCCAGCCAGGGAGCTGTCCCTTTACTTATCGCAGCTCCCCTGAGGGCCACAATTCAAACAAACATTGCTGAAACTTCATCCAGTTACAATTGCCCTTTTGGTTAGCTTTCCCAAGAAGCCTTGCCTCAGGGCATGAGTGGTTGCCATAGTAAGTGAGCTGCTTTTCTGTTCAACTGGTGAGACTCAAACTGTTTCTTAAAGGGGCCACACATTCATTTGCTACTAAGAGCGGTGTGCCTCCAGGTTCCATATCATTCTAGCTTTTCTGGAGGAATGTCAGCAGATATGGTATCATTAGAGCTGACTTTTCTCTGTTCCACGCATGGTCAGTGTAGCTGGAGGACTTCTCTTCAGGTTCCCCAAGCCCCGCAGTCCCACAATCCACTTATAAAATAATCACTCAGATGCTTATATTACTTATAAACTGTATGGCCATGGCAGGCTTCTTGCTAACTGTTTTTATATCTTAAATTAACCCATTTCAATAAATCTATACTTTGCCACATGGCTGGTGGCTTACCGGCGTCTTTACATGCTGCTTGTCCTGGCAGTGGCTGCAGTGTCTCTCTTGCCCCAACACTGTGGAGAAACCTCAGGTGACTGCCTAGGCAGCTGGCTGTTTCTGTCAACTCACAAATTTTTTGGAAGTTGCTTGCATGCACTTCCTGTTTTTATTTTTGTTAGCTAATATTATTCCCTTCTTGGGTCTCTGAGGGAGTTGAATATTAGTTAGTTATGGTTGAAGATTAGTTAGTTATAGTTGAAAATTAATTAGGACAGAAAGTGCATTAGATACATCTTGGATTTACCAAAATAGGATAGATAATGGAATTATTTTCTCTGATTTGTCAAATACCTGTTTAGGTATTTATTACTTGTATATATTGTATATAGTTATTGTACTTTTGTATATAGTTTTTCTTTTGTTAGTTATAACCTTTTGCTTTTTTTCTTTTTATTAAAATAGAAAAGGGGAAATGTGGTGGTATTCTAATTGTACTGAAATGTGATTTTGATTGTATGTTAATAAATAAAGTTGCCCGGGGGTCAGAGTTATTAGAGCCATAGATAGAGTGTGGTGGTGGTGGTGGTGCACGCCTTTAATCCCATAGATCTCTGTGTGTTCAGGGATACAGCCAGCATTGGAGACATATGCCTTTAAGACCTGGGGGGCTGTACATACAGATAGTGACGAGGCAGTCATGTGTTTGCGTTTACAACCAATGAGAAGGCAGAATGACTATGAAACGACTTACACACAGGAAATAGCTCTCTTTCGGGAAGCTAGGAGCACTGCAGGAGGAAGGGTGAGATTTTAGCTCTGAGCTCTGACCTCTTGGCTTTCTCTTTTACATTGGTTCTGTGTTTCTTATTTAAAAATACCCTGGGGCAGAGACAGTCTGGGTCTGTTGGAAAAGGTTCCAGGCCCTCTCAAGGCTATCCTTTATTTTCTGTTTATCTCCACAATATAAATCCTTCTATCTAATATTTCCTGCTGCTCACACTCAAGAAAACTCTGGGGAACTGTGGGGTTGGTGGGGAAACTCCCCACAAGGTACCACAGCCCTCCTCTTCCTACTCACCAGACCAGAGGTTTCCTCTCAGGTACCAACTGGCACCTTGACTTTAAACATATGCCCACAGTCAAACAAGTTAGGTAACTCCTAGTCTTGGTGGTCACCTTCTTAAGGTGGGTGAATAACTCCTGCACCACCAACAAAAGGGCTTAGATGCTCTCTGAACTCCTCCTCTAGGAGACCATTCTCTGATTTAGAATCCTCACCTTCCTCTAGTAAGACAATGATCCTGATTTTACCTCCCAGATTTCCCAAATCCAATCTAAAACCCTTAGCATCCTTGGTGTTTTCATATCTCATAACATCCCCAGTAACTAACTGCTCATTAAAGAACACCCTTGTCAAACTATCATATGAACTTCACTAACAAAAAATATTGAGGGGTCTAGCCCCTTACAGACTATTAGCAGAGTTCCAGAAGAGACACTACCAGTGGTGAAGAAATTAATATGCGGAGTCTTGAATGAACCTAAGTACACAGAGGTCTTTAGTCTCTGCCCTTTGTTCTAAGTCAAAATCTATCTGCACAGCTTCAATTCTGTTACTCATATTTAGCAGGAGAAGAGACAGAGAGGAACTCTCTCATCGTTCTAAGTTCTTTCCATCTTTCTCCTCCTCTAAGTCCAAGTCTCCCAGTGCTGTGGGCTACTGGTATAATATATACTTAGAAGCAGTGATACATTTACAATGCAATTTGAGGCATTCAGGGTCATAAGGAGAGGTGATAAGAACAGCACAAGGAGAGGTGATTGTCAGCTTCATTTACAACCCCAAAGGGGAGTGATTAAAGGAGTTGAGGTCAACTAAGGGCTAAAATTGATTAGTAGATCAAAAAAATGAAATCCATGTGCTCAAACTATATTCTTAGAAGTGGTTAGGTAAAATGTTAGAAGTTTTATGTCACTATAAGTCATGAGTGAAATAAAACTGCCTTTCCCCCCTGGAGCTGTATCTGTCTCAGCCTATCTTGGCTGTACCATTTTCTGGCAGGGATGGGGAAGAATACTTGGTAGCTGGATAGTGTGTGTCACAGCTTGATGTGCCTGGTATGTAAAAGCCCTTTTGTTCTGAGTTAATTTTTAAAGGGGGACTTGGGCTATGGGAGAAAGTAGGGTTTAAGCCTAATTTGTACAAGAAACAAAGCTTTGTTCCTAACATCTGCCTGGTCTTGGTTGCTGTCTGGATAATATATTTACCTTGTCTCAGGAAACTAGCAGGAGATCTGAATGCTTATCTATCTGCAGTCTGTCCTTGGATGTTTGGGGAGTATCTCAGATAAAATATTGTTATTTGGAGACAGCCTTGGCTGGATACTTGCTAATGGAAATAATTAGAGAAAGACCCCCAGTTGGGAGATGTTATCCAAATACCCCAAGCTGTATAAGGAAAAATTGTGCTCAATGAATGATCAGTCAAATGGGAAAGCTAAAATAGCACACAAGAAACTCATTGTAGGTGACAGCTAGCATATTCAAAAGACAATATTATCAACACTCCTTGAGTCTTGGATTTATCCTCTGGAACAGCCCTGCTCTTCCAGGTATTAGGTTTTGCCATTGTCATCTGAATTCCTGCTTCAACTTCTTATGGCTAACAGCACTTCACCTTGATTGGGTAAAGCTTCAGCATTTGGCTCTTCTCAGGCTATAGGCTCTACCCAAGTGACCACTTTCCTTCTTACCTTCTCAATACCCCATCTTCCTACACGTCAACCCAAAGAGGATCCTGCTCCTTTAAGTTTTCAAAAACACCAAAATCAACTCTCCCCGGTTCCACCTCAGCAGCCATGCTCAACTCTACTGGATTGAAACCCCCATATACAAGTGGATACTTCCCTTCCTGACCTCTTTCCTTCCCATTCTACTGTCTCTACTAATCACACCCTGCATTATCAATTTCTTTTCTATGTTTCTCCAATGATGTATTTAAGAATCTCTAATTGAACAATTAATCAGCTGGTGTCACAGGACTACCAACCACTAGTCACTGAGCTGAAGGTGCATGACCACCAAATTTACCCAGATGATGAGAACCAAAAAACACCCCAGAGATATCTATACCCCCAGACAACAGGAAGCTGTCTGAAAGAACATGATGCCCCCATCCCTGCCTCACCACCCCTTCCTATTTTCTCTCATCTCTTAAAATAAACCAAAGGGAGGAATGTAAGCATTCAGGTCTTTCCATAGGCCTGCCCTTGGGAATGTAGCAGGACACAGCAGCAGCAGCAGCAACCAAGTTGTAATATTGTGAATACTGTAGCCACTGAGTAGAGCACCCTTCCTAAGCACATGCACCATATCCCCTTATAAAAAGCATGCCTTACTCACCCCTCTCTCTCTTCCTTCCACTCTTGCTCAGCATCCACCTGTGAAGACCCTCTTATAAACCTCACATGTGAGCTCTGTTTCATGGTGTGACTTTGTGGTGCTCCATGGGTCCAACCAGCCAAGGTTACATTTTGCCATTAAACTATTACAATGGCTATTTGTTACTTGACAGGAAGAAAATAGAATCTTCATGTAAACCTTTTGTACATCTAATGAATGATATCATAAGCACACTCATTCCCCCATTAAAAGGGCATTAAATTAGGCATATATACATTCGTATTTATAGACACACATGTGATCTTGTGCTGTCAAGATATTTAGTCAATAAATGATCAATTATGCACAAATAGACAAGATATTTAAGTGCTCAAATATATTCCATTAACTGTTTAAATCAGTTGATCTTTTTTTTGTCATTGTAGAACAACACTTTTATATGCAATAAAATGTGATTCTGAAGTGATTGTGGAACTAGTTGAAAACAGAATTAATCTCTTCCTGGAATTTGATCATTTCTGTCATTCTAGACCAACACTCATGTATGCCTCTAAATGGGATTCTGAAGTCACTGTTGAACTTCTTCTAAAACAAGACATTGGTCACTTCCCAAGTGAAACATTTGGGTGGAATACATTGTACTATGCTAGAGAAGGAAAATGTAATGTGTAAGTGTACTCATTAAAATGTTAATGAAAACAAACTTAAGTACATTACTTTGGAGGAGTCTCTCTTTCCTGCCATCAAATGGGTTTGTGAATACACTAAATTATCACCTGGATCCAAACACTTACAGAAAGAGGTCAGGGACACATTCCTTCTTTGAAAGTAACCAGGAGACAAGTGTTCCTGTACATCACCCTCTGTAGCACAATCTGTGGTTGGGACAGATCTCTATCACCTTACTCAGGGAAGGTATCAGGAAGTGATTGGCCTACAAAGTACTCCTTCCATGTTAAGGAACATTTCCCAAGACACTTGAGTCTGTGTCTCAGTGTTCAGCGCATTTTCCAGCTCTGCCTCAGCAGGAAGACATTGAATTTAATTTACATTAACTATAGTTAATAGCTAAATCTCATCCCATCTCACCAGTGTGCCTATGCTTCTTTTCCATGTCACTTGGTGATAAGCTGGCAGATCTAGGATCATCATGAAAAAACTCAACTAGATCAATGTTTCATTGCTGGGCAAAGGAAGAACAGCAGTAGACCAACACATGCCTTAGAATTTATTAGTGCTGTCAACTGGGCTGAATCTTTAGTTCAGCAGTAACAATTTCTGATATCTGCAGCCTTATAAAATATCCCCATCGATGAATTACACAGTGGTTTTCCTTTGGGATTCTAATCATTTCAAGTCTGAGAAGCAAATTGTGCACTGCTTTACTCTTTCTGTCTACGTGTTAATAGTAACCTGGTGAACTGAAGTAGTAAAATTCTGAAGTCTAGAGTTTCAAGCCTAGGAGAAGCTCTGTCGAAGAAGAAGAAAACTTAGGGCTCCATCAAATATCAGGATATTAGAATGTCAAAATAAATTATATGGTTTGAACTGGATTGTCCTTGAATCAATACCATTTCACTTTATTCTTTTTACTTCTTCAACAAGAAACTTTATGAAACATTTTGGTTGTTTTTTTTTCAGACTCAACTGTATTTGCCAGATTACTATTTTTTTGTTTTGGTTTGGTTTGGTTTTTTCGAGACAGGGGTTCTCTGTGTAGCTTTGGAGCCTGTCCTGGATCAGATTGCTATTTTTTAAATTGTTTTAATTCATCTATTTATTTTATATCCCATCTGCAGCCTCCTACCCTTTCTCCCCTCCCAGTCCCTCTCCCCATTCAGCCCCCAATTCCCTAAGATTGATAATTTTTCATATGAGACTGCATTAATTGCAAGATACTGGATCATGCTAAGAAAATCTTCTTGCAAGTTTATGGTCCATCCTCTCCTTGGAAAAGAAGAAATGGAGGAATTTTAAGTGTTACATCTCTGAAGAGAAAGAAATCCTTGCAGTCAGGAGCCAAGGAATGCCTGCTGCTCTGAAGGGAAAGTTTTCCCAGCAGACAGTGTTTCAGCTGTGTTCCTGTGGGGAGGTTTTCCCCAGGAAAGTGTTACAGCTCTTGCTCTAGGAAAGGTTTCCCTAATGCAAGTGTAACAACTGTACTCTGGCAAGGGGGGCTTTCCCCAGCAAAAGTGTTACAGTTCTGCTCTTCTCAGTGGAAAGTAGACGGCTGCTCTGGGTAAACTCCTTATAGTTCTGCTCTGCTATGCTCTGGAGAAAGTCATTACATCTCTGCTTTGCGCTGGCAAAAGTTGTTACAGCTCTGCTCTGATCAGCTCTGCCCTGCTCTGAGTTGGAGATTTATGGAGAAAGAAGAATCCAGGAGGATGGTTGCCCCAGGGGGAAACAGTAAACTGAACAGGGTACAGGATTTCCTGGGGGAGGGCTGAGCTTTCCAGGGTGGCTTGGGATTGGTGGATTTTGTGCTCTGATTCTGGGGCAAACTCAGAGATTTGTGGCATTTCGTGCTCAGGGATTGGTGGCATTTTGATTTCAGGGACCTCAGGGTACAATTTCAACCGCTGGTCCTGGGGTCAAGTAATGGTCAGAGTGTTTCCCATGGCCTTGGTCTCAGGTCTAGTAAGGGGTGGGGTGTTTTTCCTTGGCCCTTTTCACCCTACAGTTACAGCGCTGCTCTGCTCTAGTGAACTTACAGCTCTGCTCCCCTAAGGGAAACTTCCCCTTTCAGAAGTGTTAATAGCTCTGCTCTGCTGTGGCAAAGTACTCAGAATCGTGCTCTTGTAGAAGTCCTTATAACAAAATTTAAGAGTTATTGGGAAGGGAAAATCCAGGAGGGTGGCTGCCTTAGCTAGAGTGAGAAGCAACAGCAAACTGAACAGGATATAGGACTAATATACAGCTACTGGCAGAACGGAACTTTCCAAGATGGGGACTAGTGGGATCTCAAGTTCTAAGCTTGGACAAGGCCAGAGATTGGTGGGATTTCAAGTCCCAAGCTTGGTGGGATTCTGTGGTGAGACTCTGGATCAAGCTCAGGGAATTGTTGGGTTTCATACTTAGGAATTGATTGGAATTCATGTGTACGGATGGGTGGGAATTTGTGGCCTGATCTTGGGGTAAGCACAGGGACTGGTGGGATTTCAAGTCTTCAGCTTAGATGGGACCAGGGTGTTTCTCCTTGGTTCTGGTCTCAGGGCCAGAGTGTTCTTTCACTGGCCCTTGAGATGGAATCTCACTGTGAAACTCTGGCTGGTCTCTTCAATTTTAAAGAAGGAAAGTGATGTGAGATAATGCTCTTGTATACTGTAAAGATTTGTCACTCAAAATTGTTTAATAAAATGCTGATTGGCCAGTAGCCAGGCAGGAAGAATAGGTGGGGTGACCAGACCAGGAGAATTCTGGGAAGAGGAAGGGCAGAGTGTGGAGTCACCAGCCAGACACACACACACACACACACACACACACACACACACACACACACACACAAAAAGATGAGAATGCTCAACTAAGAAAAGGTACCAAGCAACGTGGCTAAACACAGATAAGAATTATGGGTTAATTTCAGTATAAGAGCTAGTTAGTAATAAACTTGAGCTAACAACTGAATATTTATAAGTAATATTAAGCCCCTGAGTGAACTGCCAGGTATTTGAGAGTTGTTGGCAGGACAGAATCTTCAGAATACCGAAAAGGCCTGGCAAATAAGAACAAACTAAGGCGAAACAAGACAGCCAGGCTTCCACTGCATATATGCTTTGACGTTGTTGCTACAAGGGCTGTCAGTGATGTGTGTGGAAAGAATGGGCATGCTTGTATTTGCCAGTGTTGCTTAGCAATGATTGTTACCTAGACAGTTTTACTTGGCCTTGGGTGATGACCAGAAAAGGTTTACTTCTGGAACCAGCACATTTTGGTATTTATGCTGGACTCTGCTCAATGCTCAAAGGTTCCTACATGTTAAAGGTACACAGAATTGAGCTGCCAAAGTGTAGGAACAGCCATGTTCTCCACCCTGAGAAAGCTCTTCTATGTGAAGTGGCAGAAAACTCCCTTAGGGTTTTGTGAACACCTGAGTCCTGGGAGCTGGAACTTAGCAAAGTAGATACTGCCATCTTGTATGATCCCAAAAATAAGTACCATTTTTGGTATGCAAGGGAAATACAAAGTATTTCAATTCCACTATAAGAATTTTCACATAAATTACAAGGATAACAAACAACTGAAAGGGGGCTTGTAAGCCAAGGATGAGGGGCCATGAGGAACTTGGATGATGGTAGAAGTCTACGTTTAATGGCTCCTTTGAGGACAATAGGGGTAAAGAGAGCCCAGGTATGCCTTTTATGCTACAGGGTCCTTGCACCTGTGATCGGAGAGCAGTATAGTGACCAGCTGCTTTTGCCACACCATAATTGCCCTGTAGATTATTTTATTGACTACACAGTAATTAAAGGAGATTGATTTCAATATGCAATAAAATTATGTTTAACATGTTTATTGTAATCTCTAAAGTACAGAATACAAGGAATGCTCCCTGTAATGTATTCACTTCCCACCTAAAATATAATTCAATAGGAATCTTGTAGTAGTATATACCCATGTTCATGAAAACGATTTGATTTGTATCAGTATTTATCCTGCAATTATGTCTGTGCACCACATGGTGGGACTTGAGGAGGTCAGCAGTGAATGTCAGATCCCCTGAACCTGGAGTTACAGATGGTTGTGAGCTACAATGTGGCTGCTTGGAATTGAAGCTGTGTCCTCTGGAAGAGCAGCCAATGCTCTTAGTCAGAGACTTGTCCTCGAGGACCGCATATACTTTAAGGAAGAACCATGCCAAAAACTGAACTTCAAAGATTGATGCCCTTTCTCTTTTTCCTCCTTTTCATCTTTTACTCTTGGTTCATTTCTAACTGATGTCCTTAAGAATGTCTTTCACACTTCTCCAATTTTTCATATTTGTCTTAAGCTTACTCAGTCATTATCTTATAGATTTCTGAAGGGTTTCAGTGCTGCCTTGGTCAGCCAAAAATCTTCATAACACCTTTTGTTGACAAGTGAATAATAAGAGCAAGTAAATATAATTTTTAGAAGAAATTTTGAACAAAAAAAATGTTTCTCTTTCCCACAGAATCACCCTTCTTTTTACTGTTTTTTATGATCATCTTGATCTGGTTAATTTATATGTATTTAACAACTGCCAGATAAATGTTCCTGATGATAAGTTAATTCTGTTATTTAAGGTAATGTTATAAAGTTTGTGACCCCTGGGAAAAGACCATAGACTCAGTCCCATTATAACTGAAGATGTGTTGATTAGCTGCTAGCAGGACCAACAATCTCTCAGCCAAATTTGAGGTTGTCATGAAGGAGGATTATGGGGAAGTACTTTTAAAATTAAAGCTGCTGTGGAACAATCTTCATACACTATTAATATTTATCACTCTCATTGTTAATAAAAAGTTGATTGGCTGATGGCTGGCCAAGAAGAGATTGGGAAAGACAGCCAGACACAGAGAAAATGGTGGGAAGAGAAAGGGTAGAGATAGTGGAGTCGCAGGAGAGATGCAGAGGAAGCAGGAGAAAAACATGCCATGCTGCAAAGAGGTACCACCCCGTGGCAAAGGGTAGAAAAGGATTATGAGTTAATTTAAATGTAAGAGTTAGCTAGTAACAAGCCCTGAACTATCAGCCAAGCAAATATATTTAATATATTGTCTGTCCATTGGGAAGCAACTTGCAAAGCGCAGAGAAACTCCACCTACGAAAAGCCATGGGAAGACCTTCAACACCTATGCACACAAGCAAAAACTTTTCTGTTCTACCATGTTAAGTGATTAAGGCAACTCAAGAAAATCTTTGGGTATCAATTTTAATGTTTAAATCATTGTAACTTAATGTCTTACCAATATACCAATTGTCATCCAGAGAGCTGGATTAATTCCACGATCCCATAGTTAACAAGCAGCCAACTCATGACTAAAATGTCAGCCTGTGCATCTCCTTGCTCCTCTGACTACACTGAATGTGTCCCATGTGGAAAGCAAATTTTCCTCATATGTCAAACCTGGCATAGAGTTTTTCTGAGAATTCTAATTGTAGTTCAATCATTTGTGCTAAGGTTTTCATAGTTGTTGTTAGTCAATACATTGCTACAATGTACTAGCATCAGAGGTTGGAGAGTAAACTTCACTTAGCTATGTACACAGTATCACACTTTTCAAAAAGAACAAGATTAAAGCCTTGGAGAGTAATTATTTTACATAAACAATGTTACATTTAACATGTTTAGCATCTGTTTAAATAATTTTACTAATTTATTTATTCTCAGATTTGTCTTCTCTTCCAACTACTTCCTTCCTGAATACAGGAACTTTTTCACTTAATTGATTTCCCTATGATTTCATTTGTTTCCCTATGGCAGTATGCTTCTTGAAATATTTGCTTTACAGTTTACTTTCTTCATGTTTCTTTTTATGTAATTTATAATTTTTGTTACACCAGTATTATTCTTTCCTGTAGATAATCTCCAAATCAAAGACTTTGAGATTTTGCGGAATCCTGGAAAATAATCAAAATGCCCTGCAGCACACCAAGTTTGGCTCACGATCATAGGGAAATGGTTGTTATGATGAAGCTGAAAGTAGTCCATGAAGGTAGAGGTGTCAATGGCTCAAGATAGTTCCTTTAATGTGCTCCTTCAATAGAAGACCAGTTATCTTGGTTGCTGACCAGTGTGTAGGTGGGTGATTTAATAAGAGAGAAAGGAAGTGAGCCATGTTGCTTGTGGAAGAAGAGAAGGCTGCCATTAAAATATGAGCTGTGGGGTGGAGGACCAGAATGGAGTTAACAGAGGAAGAGCAATTTCAAAAGGAACAACATGGGGTTCAGTGGGACTCGGGTTTTGATGTTATAGCAATTTTAACAAAGATAGTACAGTTATTTATGAAGGACACAGGGTATTGTAATTATCTAGGGCTGGATGTTAAAATACAGTTTCAATAAGTTGTAAAACATGCTGCTTTTTGTGTTAAGTGTAAGAACTGGCAAATATTCAAGTTTTCTTGAAATTTCCTTGAGCCACAGTGAAGTCTCTATATGAAACAGGAATGGAATCACAGAGAGCAGGCTAGAGTTCATTACCAAAGACTGGAAGGAACTGAATGAAATGTCTGCGAGCTGGAATAGCTACTCCCTTTCCTGTGAATCTTTTCCCAAGTCATATATATTCTTTCTGAAGTGGAATGTGTGATGGCATATTCATAGGAAGTAGTAACATGTCCAGGCTTGGGGGGTTGTTTTTCTGACCCTCTATTCAGCTTATTTGCCTAAAGCAGAATGCTAGTTGCTATCCAGATTCTTAGAGCACTTACTTTCATGAATCTGCATTTTTCTGGGAAGAATATTTAAAGACAAGAGAGATTCATTGAAGAAAACAGAAGAGGGAACCTGGAGTGGTATCCTCTAGAACAAAGACATCTAGAAAATATAGAGGGGAATAAAGGCACAAGTGCAAGGGGGTCTGCTTTTCCAGAAATCTCTGCCATTGACTGAGCACTTGTGAAGGTTTTAAAATGTGTGGTACTTTCTGAGTAAGCCAGAATCAATTAGTCAGCATAATTAAGTAACTTACACTGTATTGTTTAAACCCCATGAGAAGAGCATTCCTGATGCAATATACTCTGTTGTTACCTGATTTGTACTTTCAGCATTTGTCATTTTAAATGTTCTTCATGACTTCCTTAGCTGTTTTTGAATGAAGGGATGTGATGAATCCTTTCCATTGTTGCTTTCCATCCTGAAGAATGAAAGCTGCCATTTTTAAATTACTCTGTTCGGTGTTTTTCCATGAGCACAGGATGAGGGCACTGTGCCTTTGTGTCTTTTTGTGTCCTAGCTTTGTTTACTTTGTGTTAATAGTTATATGAGCAATCATTTGGCGTGTGATTACAATTGTCAGGACAGGCAATTTTCCAAGATCAGTGATTCTTGTGCTTATCTTTCATGACCCTGCTTGGTCTGTAACTGCATTTGAATAGTCATTGAGGAGTACAGAAATTGGGGGAAGTGATGACAAAAAGTGGCCACTGAAAAGTGTTTCTAAATCCAGGACCAATAGCATATAAAGAATGACCATTTTCTATTTAAATAGACAAACTTCCCAAACATTTTAATGATGACTATCCCCTCACAAATTTTCTTGTGCTTTTTGTTTAGAAGGAGCTCTGAAGAACTCACTGAACTCAGTTTTGTATGCTCAAGTGCTAGGCATGAGTCTAATTTCTTTTTTTTTAATTTTATTTTATAATTTAATTTAATTTTACATATCAGCCATGGATTCCCTTGTCCTCCCCCTCCCCAACCCCTAACCTCGCCTTCCTCCCAGCCCACTCCCCATTCCCATCTCTTCCAGGGCAAAGACTCCCCTAGGGATGGAGTTCAACCTGGTAGATTCAGTCCAGGCAGGTCCAATTCCCTCCTTCCAGGCTGAGCCAAGCGTCCCTGCATAACCCCCAGGTTCCAAACAGCCAGCTCATGCACTGAGGACAGGTCCCATTCCCACTGCCTGGATGCCTCCCAAACAGATCAAGATAATCAAGTGTCTCACTTATCCAGAGAGCCTGATCCATTTGGGGGCTCCTCAGCTATGGGGTCATAGTTCATGTGTTTCCATTCGTTTGGCTATTTGTCCCTGTGCTTTTTCCAATCTTGGTCTCAACAATTCTCGCTCATACAAACCCTCCTCTTTCTCGCCAACTGGACTCCTGGAGCTCCACCTGGGGCTTGGCCATGGATCTCTGCATCCGGTTCCCTCAGTCATTGGATGAGATTTCTAGCATGACAATTAGGGTGTTTTGCCATTCTATCACCAGAGTAGGTCGGTTCAGGCTTTCTCTCAACCGTTGCTAATAGTCTATTGTGAGGGTATCTTTGTGGATTTCTGTGGACCTCTCTAGCACTTTGCTTCTTCCTATTCCCATGGGGGTCTTCATTTATCATGGTCTCTTATTCCTTGTTCTCCCTCTCTGATCTTGATCCAGCTGGGACCTCCCGCTCTCCTAAGCTCTCTTTCCCTCGAATCTTGCCCATCTTTACCCCCACTCACGTCCAAGTTGTTCATGTAGATCTCATCCATTTCTCTGTCATTAGGCAATTCCTGTGTCTTTCTTAGGGTCCTGTTTTCTATGTAGCCTCCCTGGAGTTGTGAGTAGAAGTCTAGTCATCTTTGTTTTTTTATCTAGTATCCTATAAGTGAGTACATACCATGTTTGTCTTTCTGAGTCTGGGTTACCTCACTCAGGAAGATTTTTTCTAGATTCATCCATTTGCCTGCAAACCTCATGATGTCATTGTTTTTCTCTGCTGAGTAGTATTCCATTGTGTATAACTACCACATTTAATTTATCCATTCTTCAGTTGAAGGACATCTAGGTTGTTTCCAGGTTCTGGCTATTACAAACAATGCTGATATGATCATAGCTGAGCCAGTGCCCTTGTGGTATAATTGAGCATTCCTTGGGTATATGCCCAAGAGTGGTATAGCTGGGTCTTGGGGGAGATTGATTCCCAATTTTCTAAGAAAGTGCCATATTGATTTTCAAAGTGGCTGTACAAGCTTGCATTCCCACCAGCAGTGGAGGAGAGTTCCCCTTGCTCCACATCCTCTCCAGCATAAGGTATCTTCAGTGTTTTTGATCTTAGCCATTCTGACAGGTGTAAGGTTGTATCTCAGAGTCATTTTGATTTGCATTTCTCTGATGACCGGGATGTTAAGCAATTCCTTAAATGTATTTCAGCCATTTGAGCTTCCTCTGTTGAGAATTCTCTGTTTAGTTCTATAGACCATTTCTTAATTGGACTGTTGGGTGTTTTGATGTCAAATTTATTGAGTTCTTTATATGTTCTGGATATCAGTCCTCTGTCAGATGTGGGGTTGGTGAAGACCTTTTCCCATTCTGTAGGCTGTCGCTTTGCCTTGTTGACTGTATTATTTGCTCTACAAAAACTTCTCAGTTTCAAGAGGTCCCATTGATTGATTGTTTCTCTCAGTGTCTGTGCTACTGGTGTTATATTTAGGAAGTGATCTCCTATGCCAATGTGTTGAAGACTACTTCCTACTTTCTCTTCTTTCAGGTTCAGAGTAACTGGATTTATGTTGAGGTCTTTGATCCACTTGGACTTAAGTTTTGTGCACAGTGACAGATATGGATCTATTTGCAGCCTTCTACACATTGATATCAAGTTATGTCAGCACCATTTGTTGAAGATGCTTTCTTTTTTCCATTGTACAGTTTTGGTTTCTTTGTCAAAAATTATATGTTCATAGGTGTGTAAATTAATGTCAGGGTCTTCAATTCGATTCCATTGGTCCACATGTCAGTTTTTTTTGCCAGTACCAAGCTGTTTTTATTACTGTAGCTCTATAGTAGAGCTTGAGGTCAGGGATCTGAGGCCTCCAGAGATTGTTTTTTTTTTTAATTTTTTTTAACAGATCCTGCCTCAAGTTTATTTGTAAAAACAGCATGGGGTCCTGATTATCTGCAAATAGTATGTAGGTGTGTCACACCAGTCCATCTGTCTGGCAGACAGAAACCTTTTCTATGGGGCCTTCACAGGGGCCTGGGCACCTTTGGGAGCCTGAGCCGGTGCTGAGGCCTCTGCCTTGGTTTGAGCCTTGGGCGTTGGTTGGCAGAGCCTACGACCCCTGGCCATGTAGCTTCTAATCTGCTTCCTGAGCTTGGGGTGAGTAATGAAAGCGAGTCAGCTGAGCTTGTGGCTGGGGCCCTTTGGCATCTTGGGCTTCACCGCCTTGGGCTTCACAAGGGCCTTGATGGCCTCTGCACATGCACTCACTGCCTTTGCGTTGTTGGCCTGCATCTTCTTCAGGCCTTTCTTATTGTGCTTCTTGGCAAAGCGCATGTTCCTCAGGAACTTGGGGTCCACCCCCTTAAGAGATTCGTATCTTTTTGACCGGGGTTTCTTGATACCATTTTGGTGCCATTTTCGAGATTGGTTGTGTGTTGTGGTTCTTGGACTTGGCCATGTCGAAATGGTAACCTATGGCTCCCGAAGCTCCTGGGACCAGAAGAGAAAGAGCAGAGATTGTTTTATTGTACAGGATTCTTTTGGCTATCCTGGGAGTTTTGTTTTTCCATATGAAGTTAAGTATTATTCTTTCTAGGTCTGTGACGAATTGTGTTGGTATTTTGATGGGAATTCCATTGAATCTGTAGATTGCTTTTGGTAAGATTGCCATGTTTACTATGTTAATCCTGCCTGTCCATGAGCATGGGAGATCTTTCCATTTTCTGATATCTTCTTCAATTTCTTTCTTCAGGAACTTAAAGTTCTTGTCATATAGGTCCTTCACTTGCTTAATTAGAGTTACCCCAAGGCATTTTATATCATTTGTGGCTATTGTAAAGGGTGATATATCTCTGATTTCCTTCTCAGCCTGTTCGTCAATTGGATATAGGAGGGCTACTGATTTTTTTTGAGATGATCTTGTATCCTGCTATGTTGCTGAAGGTGTTTATAAGCTCTATCTGTTTCTTGGTTGAATCTTTTGGGTCAATAATGTATACTATCATGTCATATGCAAATAGGGAAAGCTTGATTTCTTCCTTTCCATTTGTATCCTCTTAATTTCCTTATGTTGTCTTATTGCTCTGACTAGAACTTCAAGTACTATATGAATAAATATTGGGAGAGGAGACAGGCTTGCCTTGTTCCTGATTTTAGTGGAATTGCTTTGAGTTTCTCTCCATTTAATTTGATGTTAGCTGTTGGCTTGCTGTAACTTGCCTTTATTATGTTTAGGTATGTTCCCTGTATTCCTGATCTCTCAAAGACCTTTATCGTGAAGCGGTGCTGGATTTTGTCAAATGCCTTTTCTGCATCTAGTGAAATGATCATGTGTTTTTTTTTCTTTGAGTTTGTTTATATGGTGTATTACATTGACGGACTTTCATATATTGAACCACCCTTGCATCCCTGGGATGAAGCCTACTTGATCATGGTGGATAACTGTTTTGATGTATTCTTGGAGTCTGTTTGCCAATATTTTATTGAGTATTTTTGCATCATTGTTCATGAAGGAGATCGGTCTGTAGTTCTCTTTCTTTGTTGCATCTTTGTTTGGTTTAGGAATCAGGGTAATTGTAGCTTTATAGAAGGAGTTTAATAATGTTCCTTTTGTTTCTATTGTGTGGAATAATTTAAAGAGTATTGGTATTAACTCTTCTTTGAAGATCTGGTAGAATTCTGTGCTGAAACCATCTGGTCTTGGGCTTTCTTTGGTTGGGTGACTTTTAATGACTGAATCTATTTCCTTAAGGGTTAATGGACTATTTAAATAGTTTATCTGGTCTTGATTTGAATTAGGTATGTGGTACCTATCTGGAAAATTATCCATTTCTTTTAGATTTTCCAGTTTTGTGGAGTAGAGGTTTTTGAAGTATGACCTGATGATTTTCTGGATTTCCTCATTGTCTGTTGTTATGTCCCCCTTTTCCTTTCTGATTTTGTCAATTTGGATGCTCTCTCTCTCTCTCTCTCTCTCTCTCTCTCTCTCTCTCTCTCTCTCTCTCTCTCTGTTTTTTGGTTAGTTTGGATAAGGGTTTGTCTATCTTGTTGATTTTCTCAAAGAACCAACTCTTTGTTTCATTAATTTTTGTATTGTTCTCCTTGTTTCTTTTTTATTGATTTCATCCTTCAATTTGATAATTTCCTGGTGTCTATTCTTCCTGGGAGACTGAGCTTCTTCTTGTTCTAGAGCTTTCAGGTGTGCTGTTAAGTAACTAGTGTGAGATTTCTCCAACTTCTTTATGTGGCCATTTAGTGCTATGAATTTCACTTTTAGCACTGCTTTCATAGTGTCCCATGAGTTTGATGTCTTCATTTTCATTGATCTCTAGGAAGTCTTTAATTTCTTTCTTTATTTCTTGTTTAACCCATTGGTGATTCAGTTGATCATTATTCAGTTTCCATGAGATTGTAGGTTTTCTGTAATTTTAGTTGTTGTTGAAATCTAACTTTAAACCTTGGTGGTCTGATAGAACACAGGAGGTTATTCCAATTGTTTTATATCTGTTGAGATTTGTTTGGTGGCCAAGTATGTGGTTGATTTTAGAGAAGGTTCCATGGGGTTCTGAGAAGAAGGTATACTCTTTTTTGTTAGGATGGAATGTTCTGTAGATATCGATTAAGTCCATTTGAGTCATAACATCAGTCAAGTCCTTTATTTCTCTGTTAAGTTTCGATTTGGGAGATCTGTCCAGTGGTGAAAGTGGGGTATTGAAGTCTCCCACTATTAATGTGTGGGGTTTTATATGTGGTTTAAGCTTTAGTAATGTTTCTTTTACATATGTGGGTGCCCTTGTGTTTGGGGTATAAATGTTCAGAATTGAAACTTTATCTTGGTGGATCTTTCCTGTGATGAGGATGTAATGCCCTTCTTGATCTCTTTTGATTGATTTTAGTTTGAAGTCTATTTTGCTGGATATTAGGATGGCTACACCCGCTTGCTTCTTAAGCCCATTTGACTGGAAAGTCTTTTCGCAGCCTTTTATTCTTAGGTAGTGTCTATCTTTGAAATTGAGGAGTTTTTCTTGTATACAGCAGAAAGATGGGTCCTGCTTTCATATCCATTCTGTAAGCCTATGTCTTTTTATAGGTGAATTAAGCCCATTGATATTAAGGGATATTAACGACCAGTGATTGTTCATTCCTGTTATTTTTTGGTGGTAGTGTGTGTGTACTTCTCTTCTTTGGGGTTTACTGCTGTGGGGTTGGAATATTCCTTCTAGTGCTTTCTGTAGGGCTGGATTTGTGGATAAGTATTGTTTAAATCTGACTACGTCTTGGAATGTCTTGTTCACTCCATCTATGATGATTGAAATTTTTGCTGAGTATATTAGTCTAGGCTGGCATCCATCGTCTCTTAGTGTCTGCATTACATCTGTCCAGGTCCTTCTGACTTTCAAAGTCTCCATTGAGAAATCAGGTGTTATTCTGATGGGTTTGCCTTTATAAGCCACTTGGCCTTTTTCCTTTGCTGATCTTAATATTCTTTCTTTATTCTGTACGTTTAGTTGTTTAATTACTATGTGAGAGGACTTTTTGGGGGATCTAGTGTGTTTGGTGTTCTACAGGATTCTTATATCTTCATAGGCATTTTCTTCTTTAAGTTGGGAAAGTTTTCTTCTATGATCTTGTTGAATATATTTTCTGTGCCTTTGAGTTGGTATTCTTCCCCTTCCTCTATCCCATGTAGGTTTGGTCTTATCATGGTGTCACAAATTTCTTCAACACTTTGGGTCATGACTTTGTTGGCTTTAGTGTTTTCTTTGACTGATGAATCTATTTCTAATACCGTATCTTCAATGCCAGAGATCCTCTCTTCCATCTCTTGCATTCTGTTGGTTATACTTGCATCTGAAGTTCCTGTTCGTTTGCTCAGATTTTCTATTTCCAGCATTCCCCCTCTTTGTGTCTTCTTCATTTTTTCTATTGTACTTTTCAGGTCTTGGACTGTTTCCTTAATCTGTTTCATTGCTTTTTCATGATTTTCTTTCAGGCATTTATTGTTTTCTTCTGTGTTATTTGTCCTTTACTCTAGTTTTTATAGCATTCTTCCCTTTTTTTGTTTGTCTTTTCCTCAATTTTCTTTTTGATTTCTTCTAATATAAGGCTCTAGCATGAAGAATAACATCTTCATGATGTTATTCATAAGGTTGCTTTCTTCTGCTTCTTCCATTTTGTGATGTTCAGGCCTAGCTGTTGGAGGAGGGCTAGGTTCTGGTGATGCTGTATGGCTCCTCATTTTGTTGTATGTACTTTGCCTTGACATCTGCCCATCTGCTTGTGGATTTGTTCTTGGTCTTATCAGCGCTCTTGGTCCAGACAGAGCTGACAGATTCAGGAAGCCTCTCTTTCTTGTCCAGATCGGAGGTCCGGGGCAGGATGGGAGCTGGGGGCTGGTCTCTAAGTCTCAGGAAGTGGCTGGGGTCTTGGGCAGATGGGCATAGGGGCAGGGCCAGAACCTTGGGCCAAGTTGGGCAGGTCTGCCCCAGAATGGCTGGTGCCCAGGAATGGGACCTAGGGGCAGTCCTTTCTGGGCATCCTAATTTCTAAACTCATACCCAGCAAACAAATCATTTAGCAGTAAATTTCTTTTGCTGAGTTTGTTTTGTACCATGTTTACACTTGGGATTTAGCAGTAGTCTATCCCATTTTCCGTGGTTAACTTGTCAGAAAAATCTTGTTCATATATAAAAAAATCTTGTGCGTAATATAATATTATGCACAGTTGCAATTAATCCATGATGAAAAATATCAAAAGAATTGCATTTACTTTTAGCCCCTGAAGACTTAAAATAATGTGACAAATATGTAATGCCAGGGAAGTTATAATATGCTTGGTTTTCCCATATAAGAAGAAATATATTGTGTGCCAAGGGATTATTTGGATAAGTGAATTTCAGTGTATATTTTTATAAAAATTGGTAACTCATTTTTCATAAGTCACATGCTGTATTATATATTATCCATATGCAATTAGTAATAATCTCCCAGTAGGTCAGTATTTATAACCAGATTTGGATTTTGAACTTAGTTTTTTTTTAATCTTGAAAATAAGCTTTTACATATAATACCAACTAATGAATGACTCCCCTTGGGTCCTTGAAAACATACCTAACATGGCTACAAATTTGATTTTAATATTGGCTAACTACTAACCTGCATTTCTTTATTATGCTAAATAGTTTGTAATAATAGCTTTTAAGGACTGAAAATTTGTATTACATTGTTAAATGAGTTGCACAGGTATAATACCTTAAACAAGAGTAGAAATGTATGCATGATATGTTCCGCCATCATGACCTTGACCACACTGGCTAGTACAATCACTGTTCCCACTCTTCAACAGAACTCCCGGAGCTTGGCCCAGTGCTTGGCTGTATACCTATGTATCTGCTTCCATCAGATACTGGATTAAGGCTTTCTGATGACAGGGTAGTCACCAATATGATTATTGGAGATGGCCAGTTCAAGCGCCTTCTCCACTGTTGCTGTGAGGCTTAGCTGGGGTCCTGCTTGTGGATTCCTGGGAATTTCCCTGGCACCAATACGTCTCCACAGTATCAAAGTGCCCCCCAACAGCATCTCTTTCATTACTCTTCTCCCTCTGGCCCAACCTCAACCTGCTCAACCCAACCCCTCTTGTTCCCATCCCCCTCTGCCCCATTTATCCAGGAGATCTCTGTTATTTCCCTTTCCCAGGAAAATCCATGTGTCCCTCTTTGGGACCTCCTTGTTATCTACCCTCTCTGGGGCTATAGACTGTAGCCTGGTTATCCTTTACTTTTCAATTAATATCCAATTATACGTGAGTACATAAGCTGAAGAAGGATAACAACAA
Organism: Peromyscus maniculatus bairdii; assembly: GCF_049852395.1. Classification (NCBI taxonomy): domain Eukaryota; kingdom Metazoa; phylum Chordata; class Mammalia; order Rodentia; family Cricetidae; genus Peromyscus; species Peromyscus maniculatus. The sequence continues at coordinate 2,049,210 of NC_134867.1, forward strand.
TAGATGTGCAGTTGTGGATAGAGGAAAGACCATGAGACCTCAGCCCTATGTAAAGAAACACTGGCAACTGAAGGGTGATGAGAGTGAGAGAAATACTTCGCCAGGGAAGGGAGAACACAAGAGTAGGTTATCCAATATCATCAGCCATGACAACATACATGTAAGGAACAGACTGATCAGGTTATATTAAGGAGTACACATGCATATACATACATTCATGTAATAACAACAAAAAGGTCATGAATTGACAGAGAACAAAGAGCACTATATTGAACATTTATCAGGGAGTAGTAAGAAAGCAGAAGTGATTAAATTTTATTGTAATCTCAAAAATAATAGAAAAATGAATTTAATTAATTAATAAAATGAAGAAACAAAAAGAGCAAAGCATTTTTCCTTGAAATTATATACACAAGCAACAGCAAATGGACTCAGCAGGTTATATTAATATATTTTCATGTTTGTGTATGTATTTTGCATATGTATGTGTTACAATAATAATGAACTTCAAAGATGTGATCAATCCGAGAGGGCGTAGAGTGCCATGGCATGGGTTAGAGAGGCAGTAGACAAGCTCAGTGGTGTAAGAGAAATGATCTATTTATACCTTATTGAAGAAATAAAATGAAGGTCAAAAAGTCTATCACTTCAGAGTTAGAAGGTTCAGTGGTTGAGTGTGCTTATTCTTCTTTCAGAGAACTCATTCACTTCCTAGAACACACATCAGGTGGCTTACAACTGCCTGTTAGTCCAGCTCCAGGGCAGCTGATAACTTGTTCTAATCACCTCACATACCTACATACATGTAACATATGGAAGCACACACACACACACACACACACACACACACACACACACATACATGAAAAATTAAATTTAGAATAATAAGTAAAAAGCTATTGCTTCCAAGAGGACATAAATAAACAGCAGGATGTAGAAGGACAATAGCACAGAACTTGAATGGGAAAGAATGTGAAAGTACTGAAGTCTTCTACATGACAAGCACTCTTTATACATTAGATGTAAAAATTCAACAGAAGGTAAAGGAAACCAAGCAGAAAATTCACAGAGGTAGAAATCAAGGTAGGTGTTTATGGTGGTATTTTATTTGTACTGAAATGTGATTTTCATTGTATGTGTTAATAAATAAAGTTGCCCAGGGGTCAGAGCTATTAGAGCCATAGCAAGAGCGTGGTGGTAGTGGCATACACCTTTAATCCCAGCACTTGGTAGAAGAGCTAGTTAGATCTCTGTGTGTTCAAGGATACAGTCAGCATTGGAGACATATGCATTTGAGACCTGGAGGGCGGTACTTACAGGCAGTGACAAGGCAGTCATGTGTTTGGGTTTACAACCAATGAGAAGGCAGAACAGAAAGACTATTTAAAGACAGACACACAGAAAGTAGCTCTCTTTTGGGGAAGCTAGGAGCACTGCAGGAGGTAAGATTTTAGCTCTGAGCTCTGACCTCTCGGCTTTCTCTTTTACAATAGTTCTGTGTTTCTTATTTTAATAAGACGGTTGGTTACATCTACATCTGGCACCCAACGTGACAAGAATCCATTAAAAAACCACTTGGGGCCAGCTCCCTAGTCCAAGCGGTTGGCTCCCTAGCCCTGGCCCAGGTCTGCTTGGCCTCAGGCCGGACTAACCATGAGCTGCTTGCTTAAATCCAGTGCTACAAACAACTCAGGCCTGCCCTGCCGAACAGAGCCCCTGCCTGTAAAGCCAATGCCCATGGTGGGAGCTTAATGAAGCCAGAGCCAAACCTCTACTCGGCTCAAGAGGGAACATGTGGCTGGATTTAAGCTTTAGCCGGCTACACTTTCTTGTTCTCTCTCTCTCTCTTTCTCTCTCTCTCTCTCTCTCTCTCTCTCTCTCTCTCTCTCTCTTTCTCTCTCTCTCTCTCTCCTCTCTCGATTCACACCTAGGACACTAGGTGGCTGTTTTGAAATTTCCTCAGATTTCTACTGTTCTGCGCAGATTTGGTAAGTCACAATATATCAGATATTTTAAAGGAAACTATTTAAAAGAGAATTTTTTCCACATTTAAAAAAATGAGTTTTATGTGTACATTGGAAGAATGGGTTTTGTTTGAAATTTTAGGCAGTCTGACAATGGAACAACTATTTGAGAAAATTAGTATTGTTGGAATTATGCAGTTTATCACTATGCTTATCCTCATTTTACAATTTAAAAAGATAGTCAATTTAAGTGTCAGGATGACAGCTTTAGAAAAACTTGTTAAACCTGTAAAAATTCAGACAGAAGAAATTATCAGTGAAGTTGTTTCAAGTTTGGATCATAAGGTTACAGAAAGAAAGCCTGTTTTCACACAGTCACCCTTAATTTATCCTGTAACCATACAGCAGTTGCCTGATCAAATAACTACACAAAATATTTGGGCTCCAATTGAAATGTTGGAATTATGAAGGTTTAAGGAGGCAATAGTATCTTATGGCATGCATTCCCTATATGTAAAGCAAATGTTAAACTCTTGATCAACATATAATAGAATTGTACCACAGGACTGGCGGGAGCTGGTACAAGCTGTTCTTGAACCCAGCCAGAGGCTTGAGTTTCTAACTTGGTTTATGGATGAAGCTAAAAACATAGAAATACAATGGAGGGATAAAGGAATACAAGTTTGCCAGGATCAGCTTATTGGAGAAGGCTAATATGCTTTAGTACAAACACAATGTTTATATGATATCCAAACCCTAATTTTATGTCGAACGGCAGCCTTCAATGCATGGGACAGAGTTGAGGAACCAGGAAAAAAACCTGAGACATTTACAAAGGTTATGCAAGGCCCAAAATAATCTTTCCCAGATTTTTTTACAAAGACTGGCTTCAGCAATAAAGAGAATGGTCTTGGATTCAGAAGCTAGTAAGATAATAATTGAATCTTTGGCCTTTGAGAATGCGAATGCAGCATGCAAAAGAATAGTAAGGCCATTAAAGGCATGATCTGCACCTTTGGAAAATTGGATTAGAGACACAATTAATGTTGACGATCATGAGCATGATGATATGTGGGCAGGAGAAGCAATTTCAAAAGGTTTGAGGAGTGTTAGATGTTTTGGGTGTGGAAAGCAAGGACATTTGAAAAGGGACTGTAAACATGTCATTCCTAGAAACAATGTTTCTTCAAGGAACAATGGCAACAGAATGCCCCTTCCTTCTGGAGTATGCAGAAGGTGTGGTAAGGGAAAACACTGGACCAACCAATGTAGATCAACAAAGACAGACAGGGTAATCCTTTGCCTCAGTTTTCGGGAAACTCCCAGAGGGTCCTCATGCAGGCCCCCATAGCAAATCCAGTTCAAACCTTTCCTACAACAGTAGAGGCAACCCCTGCTCAGAGCGATTAAATAACCAAATGCCTATTGGGATAAATCATGCTGGTCAGGATGATGAAACAAAGAGAATAGAAAATTCAGGAGAAAACATAAAGAAAAATTTTTGGCCATATAGAGTACTAACTAATCCTTAAAAAAAAGGCTTCAAGTAGCTACATTTATATGTCTTTGTGTTCGAGTCTCTAATCAGTTTTCTGTAGGAAATCATGGCCAGGCCTAACATCAACTGAAGTCTCCAGGAAGAAGATGGAGCCCCAGAACAACAATTCCACGTGGACAATAATAATATCATTAAGCTGACAAACATCATCTACAAATCAACTTTGAACTACAAGATGCTCAGAGCAATTTTGAGATGACTAGCTGAGATGATCCAGTCTGAAAGACTACTTGAATAAGGACTTGAGATAAACCCTGAACTTTGGCATTATACCCAGACTTGATAATAATGAAGGATATAGTTACCTTTCCTAGAATTTGACAATTAACCTAAAATTTTTCTTTCAGGATAAAGATAACTTCACCCATACCCATCAGGAAGCAATTTTTAGAATACGACGCCCACATTCACAAAGAGGTGGTGTGGGGTGGGTGGTTTTTTGGTCTTTTTAATGGGTTTTGGGTCTGGGATAATTTTCATTGATTAGGGGGGTTGGTTACAAGTTGTTGTCAAGGGTTAGGAAAAAGGCTAAGCAAAGGAGATTAGATTTAAGGTTCTTGTTTAAAAAAAGAAGGAAAAGAAAAGAAAAAGACAATTACTAGTTTTAAATACTTTACATTATTACCAACTATTAGGATATAAAGAAATGAAAGTTAGTAGTTAAACATTACAATAGAACTTGTAGTCATATTAGATATGTTTTAAAAATTGAGCAGATATATTTCAGATAGGTCATCTTCAAACCCTTCAGAGATCTACCGAATATGGCATTTAAAATGTTTTAATAACTTAGAATTTTTTCTTTTTTGAGACATGTCGGCTCCTGGCAGTACCAATCTACTTCAGAGAAAATATGGGCATTGAAGAAACTGCATATAGAGCTAACTTTCATTGTGACAAAAGTTAGTCACTGGACAACAAAGTATCCTCAAATCAACAGGACAAAATCGACAGACAGGACACAAAACAAAGTACTACTGATTGTTGCCAAAACAAGTGTGGTTATGGATTTATCAAAAGACATCTTCTGAGGCCAGGACAATATGGCACCATCCCTAAAGTGGCCTTCACAATCCGGAAAAGGTACAGTGCCCTTTTCTTCGAAGGCAGCTGAACAGGCAATGGGTCAATGGCTTCTGTTGTACAATGGAACAGCAGCTGAAAGCTCACGCCTCTCAATAGTAGACTGACATTTAATAGAGGGATGTGGAAATGAAGGGGATGCTGAGATGAAGCCATATATACACAGCCAAGAAGAATGGATAGCTGAATTCAAAAACTGTCAACAAATTTCCAGAATTTAAAATCCTGAATCATGACAGGACACTAGTGGAATTCAGGTGTTTCTGGTACATGGACTGCTCTCACCCAATGTGAGGTTGAACTGTTGACTTTGTGTACATCCTACTTCACAAATGAGTCTGCCAGATATGCTAAGCCTATAGGGTAAAGATGATGCCCCAACACTGCGAAGAAACCTCAGGTAACTATCCAGGCAGCTGGCTGTTTTTGTCAACTCACAAATTTTTTGGAAGTTGCTTGCATGCACTTCCTGTTTTTATTTTTGTTAGCTAATATTATTTCCTTCTTGGGTCTCTGAGGGAGTTGAAGATTAGTTATAGTTGAAGGTTAGTTAGTTATAGTTGAAGATTAATTAGGATAAAAAGTGAATTAGATACATTTTGGACTTACTAAAATAGGATAGATAAAGGAATTATTTTCTCTGATTTGTCAAATACAAATGGACTAGACATCGTTTAGGTATTTGTTACTTGTATATATTGTATATATTTATTGAACTTTTGTATATAGTTTTTCTTTTGTTAGTTATAACCTTTTGCCTTTTTTCTTTTTATTAAAATAGAAAAGGGGAAATATGGTGGTATTTTATTTGTACTGAAATGTGATTTTCATTGTATGTTAATAAATAAATTTGCCCGGGAGTCAGAGCTATTAGAGCCATAGCAAGAGTGTGGTGGTGGTGGCGCACACCTTTAATCCCAGCACTTGGTAGAAGAGCTAGGTAGGTCTTTGTGTGTTCAGGGATACAGCCAGCATTGGAGACATACGCCTTTAAGACCTGGAGGGTGGTACTTACAGGCAGTGATGAGGCAGTCATGTGGTTGGGTTTACAACCAATGAGAAGGCAGAACAGAAAGACTATTTAAAGACAGACACACAGGAAGTAGCTCTCGTTCGGGGAAGCTAGGTGCACTGCAGGAGGTAAGATTTTATCTCTGAGCTGTGACCTCTCGGCTTTCTCTTTTACATTGGTTCTTTGTTTCTTATTTTAATAAGATGGTTGGCTACATCTACAGATGTTTTTTATTACATTTAGGCAATCATAAATTAGAAGTGATGACCATATCCTACAAGATCTCTGGGATGCTGTTCAGAGGCTGATTAGATAATTTCCTGTTTCTGGGATAAAACACCATGGTCAGAAGCTCCTAAGGAAGGAAGAGTGCATTTGGCTCCCAGTTCCCAGGGTATATAGGCATGTCTTGGTGGGGAGGCAGAGCAGCAAGTGGCAAGCATGGTTGCAGGAAAAGGTGGCTCAGAGATCCCATCTCAAGCAGAGGCAGCAAAAAGCAAAACAATATAGGAAGAAGGCAGATTATACGCACTCAAATGAAGTCCTCATCTCCCACCGCTTCCAAAACCACCCTATCAGCACCATCACCTAGTGAGCAAGTATTCAAATCCCTGTGCCTGTGGGTGACATTCTCGTTAAAAGCACCACAGTATGGAGAAACTTGGGGTATGAAAACCATATAATGTGAAAAGTAGTAGAAAATTTCCACAGATTATGGGGGCAAATATGAGCATGAGCAGCCTTGTAGCAGAGGCACCTAGAATCAATACAGCCATGACTGGAAAAGAAATTCTCAACATCAACTAATGATCAAAGGAGTCTCACTTTTTCTTCTTGGGACAGGGTCTCACTAGAGATTTCCCTTTGGCCTTGAACTCACTATGCAGACCAGGCCAGCTTTAAACTCAAAGGTAAGCCTGCCTCTGCTTCCTGCCTAGTGTCAGGATTAAATACTTGTACCAGCAAACCTGGCCACACAGTAAGTATAAGTTTAATGCCTCGAACTACAGTGAAAATGTCAGGAACACAGAACTAAAGCACCACAGACAGAAAGAAACTCCAAGAGAGAAGTACTGTATTTCCATAAAGGCAAAGCCCATACAAATAAGATAACTTTCAGTGAAAACCTTAAATACAAAATTTTAGAAAGATGAATTTCATACTCCCAAACAAAACAAATGCCAATTAGAATTGCTGTAAAGTAAAGTCATTCTTCAAATTTGAAGAAGGCAAGGCCTTGGAAGGTAAGAGTAAACTAAAGCCAAGCAAGACCACCAGGCCAGCCCTGAACCTGTGTACTGACTTGGTTTGTACAGAGCTCTTGGTGATCTCAGGGGAATGGACATGCCAGTGTTGCTTGGCAGCAATTATTACATAGCCATTTGGATGTGTGCTTGACTGGTGAAATGTAAGGTCACAACTATTGAACTGATTGATCAGTTATTAATAAGGCTCATATGGGCTAAAGAATTTTATTGAGAGTGAAAGTAGACCAGAGCAATGTTTTCTACGCTGAGAATACTCTTGTGTTTTAAGAAAAAGCAGAAAAGCCCCTGGGAGTTTTGTGATGTTTTTAGCAGTGGGAGAGGTAATTTATCATGTCTGGGTGGTAATAACAGGGATAGGCACAGCCAACCCTACAATCCTGGCAATAAATTCCACATTGAGATGTGTAAGGAAAGAATCAAATAAGTGTTGAGCTTGCACTGTATGAAAAAGTATTACATGACACAGATAAAATGGTAACGGGGCTTGGAAGTTAATTATGGGGAGGGTCATGAGAAAAGTGGGTGAAGGGAGAAGCTGACCTTTCCCAGCTCCCTTGTGTTAACCGGTAGGGAGAGCCTAGCTATATTTTCTACAAGGCTAGCTCCTCGACACCTGTGACCTTAGAGGGGCTGAGTGTCCAGGTCATAGTCTCGAGCAGCAGCATAATACCAAAGCTCCAGCAAGGTTTCCTATCATCTTGTAACTCTCACTGAAGTATTTTATCAATAAAATAGTGTTATATGAAATAATTGGGACTTTATTTTAATGGACAAAATAGAAACATAATTGTGCACACTCTAGAAAGTGCACAATCCAAGAAATGCTCCCCATAATGTATCCATTTCTTATCTAAAAATTATCCAAATATAATTCAATATTAATTTTATATCAGCATGCCTCCACTTATACTATTTCTTTTAAAATTAATATTTTATTTTTATCAGTGTTTAGCTGCATGTGTGCCTGTGAACATGGTGCCTGAGGAGGCCAGCAGAGGCTGTGAGGTCCCTCTATGTGCCATCAGGGAGCTGGGGACTGATGCTGTGTCCCCTGGAGAAACAGCCACTGCTTGTAACCCCTGAGTTTTCACTCCATACAGCCCGTATTGAACAAACATTCAAACAAGCAGAACTTGATGGCTAGGATTTTCACCTCTCTGTTCCTTCTCTTCAACCCCTTCTTCTTCCTCCTTGTCTTCCATTTTCTTGTTTCTCACTAGTGTCTTTGGGATGTTATTCTCACATCTCTGTGGATTTCCCATATTTCTCCGAAGCTTCTCCACTCATTAATTCCTATAGTCCTGACCAGTAATTCAGCACTGACCAGCCACTTTTTACCCAACACCATTTGCTGTACAAGCTCCAGGTTATCTGCAAGTTACTTCTGCCATTTTTAGTTACTTCTGATCCAGCAGAATAGAGCTTGATGGGAGATTCACAATTCACAAAGCAATAAACTCATCCCGCTTTCCAAGTTTGGGTCCAGCTCGAGTGGTCCACCTTGTCCAAAATCTTCCTTGTGAAATTGCTGTTATATACTATTATATATATATACATATTAGGTATAGGAAAATATATCTATGGGTATAAATGTAAACAATATAGCAGGAGATTTTTCTCCCTCTGGACTTTGACTTTCACAAAGCTTTTTAGAAGGTTTACCATATGAGTCATTAAATCATTTACTATATGTGGGAAAGACCTCAAAGCCAAATTGAATGTGTTTGATTACTCATGTAACGAAGAGGCCACTACAATACTAGTTGGAGTAATTTTCCTAGCCATTTAGTGTTTAGCTTATGAGCTTCAGCAATGGTAAACATCAGTGATATCTTTATGTCATTAGTGACACGCATGGCAGCTGCTGTCAATGATAAAATCACATGGTGATGCAAAGCTTGGGAGAGAAGGCCGTGCAAAGGCCTGGGCATTGCAATAGAGCCAGTCCTGATAGAGCCAGTGCAGGTGAGGCAGCCTGCAAGTTGTGAGCATGGGACAGCTGTCCCCACTACTCATCTGTCCTTTATCGATGTTTGTGGGGTAAGATGACCTCCCCACCTGCCCATGTATGCCTGAGGCAGGAGGGACAATTGGATCTGAGGACACAAGAGCAGGAGAGCTGAACCAGAAAGCCACCAGCTGCAATTCTCAGGAGAGTAGGCCTGGACCTCAACTAAGCAATACAACAGAGAGAATGCTGTGGGCAGAGGTGTGAATGAGACGGCCCTGAAGCTGTGATCATGGAAGAGCTATCCCTATAACTCATCTGTCCTGTGGTGGCATGGGGAGAGGTAAATTGTCCTCCTCCCCACACTCCTTCCATGAATGCCTCAGGCAGATGGGAGACCTGGCCATATGGTCACAAGAATGGAAAGCTGTTCCTAACTCACCACTGCAATACTTGGAAGAACAGGCCCTAAACATAGCCTGGACAGCACGAGAGAGCCAGCCCTATAGGTGGAGAACGGGTGAGCCAGCCTTGGAGTTGTGAGCATGGGAGAACTGTTCTCATTACTCATCTGTCCTGTGGCAGCATGGGAGGCAGAGTTTTGCCCTCCTTAACCCCCATGCCCATCAACACCTGAGACAGTTGAAGAACGGGCCGTGAGGTCACAAGAACAGGACAGCGGTCTCTTACTCCCATCAGCCGCAACACTTGGCAAGGCAGGCCCTACACTTCACTTGGCCACAAATAGTCAATCCCGTTGGTGGAGGTGTGGGTTAGCCATCCACGAAGGAGTGATCATGGAAGACCTAGCCCCGCCTCTTATCTGCCATATGGCAGCATTATCTGGGAAGAGATGCCCTTCCCTCCATACCTATCAATATGTGAAGCAGCTGGGAGTGCTAACCCTGTGGTCATAAGAGTGGCAAATTGTCCCTGTCCCCCACCAGCTGCAACATTTGGGAGAGTAGGCCCTGCCCCTAATTAGGCAGCACAGAGCCAACCTTGTTGGGAGAGGTGTGGGTGAATCAGCCCCCAAGTTGTGTGCATGGGAGTGCTTCCCTTATTACCCATGGGGACATGGGCAGGGGAGAAATGACTCCCACTCCCGCCCATCATTACCTGGTGGGAGAGTTGGCCTTGTGGTCATAAGAATGAGAGAGCTGTCCCTGACTCCCACCAGCTACAACACTTGGGAAAGAAGGCCCTAAACCTGGGCAATACAATGGAGCCAATCGTGTTGTTAAAGGTGTGGATGAGCCAGCTCCAAAGTAGTGAGAAGGGGAGAGCTCTCCCCATCATGTGTCTGTATTGTGGTGCCATGGATGGGGAGAGTTGCCTTCCTCCTACCTCCAGCCCATCAATGCTTGAGGCAGGTGAGAGAGCTGACCATGTGGTCATAAGAGTGGGGGAGTTGTCCCTGACCCCCACCAGCTGCAACACCTGGAAGAGCAGGGCCTGGACATAGCCTGGGCAGCACAATAGAGGTGACCCTGTTGGCAGAGGTATGGGTGAGCATGCCTCAAAGTCGTGAGCATGACAGAGCTGTCGTCATTACTCCTATGTCTTGTGGTAACATGGGTAGGGGGAAATGACCTCCCCTTCCTGCCCATTTAACACCTGAGGCAGATAGGAGACTGTCCCTGTGGTCTTAAGTATGGGAGAGCTGTCCCTGATCCTCAACAAATGCAACACATGGGAAAGCATGCCCTGAACCTTGCCTGGACAATACAATGGCACCACCCTGTTGAAGGATGTGTGAGTGAGCCAGCCTCAAAGTAATGAGCAAGGAAAAGATGTCCCCTCAACCATCTGTCTTGTGGAGGTAAGGGTGAGGGAGAGTTTTCCTCCTATCACCCCTACCTATCAACACCTGAGGCAGGTGTAAGAACTGGCCCTGAGACCACAAGAGTGGGAGTGACCTCCCACCAGCTGCAACACTTAGAAGAGTGGCCTCTGTACCTCACCTGGGCAACAGAATAGATATGGACCTGATGGTGTAGTTATTATGGGAGAGCCAACCCTGGGAGCATGAAAGCAGGAGAATTGGCCTCACCTCTCCCTCATAGCTGCAAGAGGCTGGGGCAATGCTGAAGAGCTCACCCTGGTGGTAAGCACATGGGAGAACTGGCTGGCAGATCAACCCTGCTGCTGTCCAAGCCCAGAACCAGGGTTATGACTTGATCCACCCCATTTATGATCTGCTGTAGCACATGAAGGGACCAGTCCTACAGACCCCAAAACTGTAGGATCTCCACAACACAGGGCAACAACAGAATATCCATAAAGAGTCCTAGTGAGGGCCCAGTGTCGATAGTGTAGAAGAAGCCAAAGGCCTCTCTGAAATGAACACTTGCAAGTACAGATATATAGACAAATGGGTTTACTGTGTGACTCACTGTGTCACAATGCAGCTTCCATGACAAAACTTAATTTTTCCCTTCTTGTTTTTCTTTTTCTCTTAAATTTGGTTTTATTTGGGGTGGGGTGCAGGAGTAGAGGGCAGGTTCTAAGGGATGGGGAAATGAATGGGATTGAGACACATGAGGTAAAAGATACATAGAATAAATAAAGAGAAGAATGTTCCTTGTTCTCATAGAACTGTACTAATTTTGGAGGTTTTTATGAACATCTGGATCTGGGTAATTTCTGTATATGTAATTGCCAGATAAATGCTCTTGATGATCAGAAGTTCACACCATTAATGAAAGTATTTAAAAGACTTCAATTTCGGTAATGAATTTGAACATGTCTCAAATACAAATAATATTTAACGTTGTGGAAAACCTATGTTGAATTCTTTGAATTGGCAATGTTTTACTTGTTGCAATATCAACAGGCTTTAGGAGCCCGGGAGACAAAGATTATTTCTGTTTTCCTTGAGCATGGATCAGATCCCAACATCAAAGACTGCAATGGAGAAACAGCATGACATCATGCAGTATATGTTGACAACTCAGAGATCATTGTCACTCTTCTGGTCTTTGGGGGAGACATTGAAGAAACCAAAAGGTAAAGTTTTTCTAAACTGAATTCCAAAGTATTTGAAACAATGTGCTTTAAAAGTACAAAGTGAATGATATTGGATAACTCCATTTTCTATATGCAGCATGACAAATATTTGTCAAAACATTTAATGTCTTCAAAGGTTTATTTGACTTATACTCAAAGTTAATGTCCACTATTGGGAAAGTCACTGAGGCAGATGTTCACATCACATCAGCCTTCTAGAGCAGAGTGTAATAAATGAATCCAAGCTGCCTGTTTGCTTAGAGCTCAGCTACCCTCTCAATTCTTACACAGCCCAGTTTCCCACACCAGGCTATGGTGTCACCTACACAGGACTGGGTCCCCCTCACCAATTATCAATCAAGATAATGACACACAGACAGGCCCACAGGCTTATCTTGCTAGATAATTCATCAGCTGAAACTTTTCCTATGTGATTCTAGATGGAGTCAAGTCTACAGTGTTACCATCACAATGAATTATTTATACTTTGGGGTCCATCTCAGTTACTTTTCTCATTACTGTGACAAAATTACTGGCAGAAACAACAGAAGGGAAGAAACATTTGCTCTGGCTCAGAGGATAGCGTCTTAGTTGAGAAAGCACAGCATCTGGTTCCATCTTGGTTCATGGTATCAGGAATTTATAACTTCTCACTTTTCTTACTGTCTTGGAAGGATAGAAATCTGAAGAAAATGTAACCATGTATAACTCAACATTGCCAACATGGCAATAGTTCAGCTAGTTAAGGATCTATGTCAAAAAGATTCCACAACCTCCCCCAAACACATGACCTCTTAGATATTTTTGTCAGTCAATTGAGTCTGTGGGTAATATTCCATATTCAAATTATTATTAAGGACTGATTTATTGTGAATAAAACATAAATGATTGGGCTACCAAAACTTGCTTTGCTCATATCCATTAGTTTGGAGGCTAAGAGAAACTCTGTCCTAGAACAAGGAGGCTTAGGACTCTTTCTATTATCAGGGCACTTTCCATTTCAAAATAATCTAGATGGTTTGAACTGGACTGCATTTGGCTCAACACCATTTCACTTTATTATTTTCTTCTTTCATGAGAAATTCTGTAAATCATTTTTTTTTGCAGAATTCCTCTGTACTTGGCAGAAAGATTTTTTTAAAGGTCCCCTTCCCCATCCTCTCCTTCCAATCCCTCCCTCAATTTACCCCCCAATTCCCTAAAACTGTTATTTTTGAGTATGAGGCTGCTGTAATTGCAAGATGCTGGATCATGCTAGGAAAATCTTCTTGCACATTTGTGGTCCATCCTCTCCTTGAATAAGAATGGATGGAGAAAGTGTAAGTGTCACAGCTCTGAAGGGAAAAGTATCTTTGCAGTCAAGAGCCAAGGAATACCTGCAGCTCTGAAGGGAAAGTTTTCCTAGCAAAAGTGTTACAGCTGTGTTCCTGTTGAGGAGGTTTTCCCGAGAAAAGTGTTACAGCCCTTGCTCCATGAAAAGTTTTCCTAATGCAAGTGTAACAACTGTGCTCAGGCTGGGGAGACTTTCCCCAGCAAAAGTGTTACAGCCCTGCTCTGCTCTGGGGAAAAAGTCGTTACAGCTCTGATCTGATCTGGGGAACATGTTACAGCTCTGCTCTGCTCTGGAGACTTACTGGGAATGAAGAATCCAGGAGGGTGGCTACCTCAGGGGGAAACCAACAAAATGAACAGGGTACAGACCTTATATAGTATTTCTTGGGAGGGGGCAGAGCTTTCCAGGATGGCATGGGGTTGGTGGATTTTGTGGTCTGATTCTGGGGCAAACTCAGGGATTGGTGGCATTTCAAGCCCAGGGACTGGTAGCATTTTGAGTTCAGGGATCTCAGGGATTGGTGGGATCCTGTAGCCTGACTCTGGGGAAAGCTCAGGGATTGGTGCATTTTCAACCCCTGGTCCTGGGGTGAAGGAATAATGGTCAGGGTGTTTTCTTTAGCCCAGGTCTCATGTCTAGTCAGGGGCAGGTTGTTTCTCCTTGGTGCTTTTCACCCTACAGTTACAACACTGCTCTGCTCTAGTGAACTTACAGCTCTGCTCCCCTAAGAGAATGTTCCCCTGTCAGAAGTGTAATAGCTCTGCCTAGGAGTGGTGAAACTACTCAGAGTTGTGCTCTTATGAAAGTGCTCATAACAAAACTTAAGAGATTTATTGGGAGGGGAAACTCCAGGAGGGTGGCTGCCTCTGCTAGTGTGAGAAGCAGCAGCAAACTGAACAGGATACAGGGCTAATAAAGGGTTTCTTGGAGATGGAGCTTTCCACTGTGGAGATTTCCAGGGTGGGGATTGGTGGGATCTCAAATTCTGAGCTTGAGACAACCCCAGAGATTGGTGGGATTTCAAGTCCTGAGCTTGGTGGGATTCTGTGGACAGATTCTGACCCAAGCTCGGGGATTGGTTGGATTTTGTGCTCAGAAATTGGTTGAATTTCATGTTTAGGGATTGTGTCCTGATTGTGTGGTAAACTTAGTGATTGGTGGGATTTCAAGGCTTGGTTAGGGGCAGGGTGTGTTTGGCCTACGCTCTGGTCTCAGGGCCCCAGTATTCTCTCACTGGCCCTTTTTACCCTACAGTGAGAACATTTGGATGTTCAAAGAGCAGTTTAAATGTTTTTATATAACCCATTATTAATTAAAATATAATTACATCACGTATCCTTTCCACTTTATTTCTCTCCAGCCCTCTTCTGTCCCTCTACATTTCTAAAAGCCATTGTCTGTTTTGCTCAGGATTATTCAAGAAATTAATTGTATTAAACAGTATTATGTAAAAGTTAATATGTTTGCACTAGAAAACATATTTTCAATTATAAAAGATGAATAAATTAGCATGTTTGGGTAACAGGCTTCATTCAGTTCCTCTCCCTCCCACTATATTTTTTAATGTACTGAACACTATTTTCTTCCTAAAGAACTTTACACATTGAACATTTCCTCAGTCACAGTACCGAACATTGAACTCTTTAACTTTTTATATTTGTATGAGTAATTTTCCAGCCTATATATTCATGACTGATGCTCATGTAAATGAGAAGGACACATTGTATCCCCTGGAACTGGAGTTATAGATGGTTGTGAATCTACATGTGGGTGGTAAGAACTGGACCCAGGTCCTTCGTGAAAGCAAAGCATTCTTGACTGCTAAGTCATCTCTACAGCCCCTGACATGTACTCTTTTAAAAAAACACATTTTGATTTCACATTTACAATAATTGGATTGCAATAAGGGAATATAAATATTATTATGGATGTCACTGAAAACCTGATTTCTAGCAATACAAGATACACTATTCAACCATTTCATGGTATCCTTTTCTAAGTAATTTTCTTTTTGTATTTCAAAGTCTTCCTTTTGGACGTCCATACTACATAAGGGTATCAGGATCTTTATTTCTCTGTTCTTCATGAACTGTCACATTAACAACCAGGAATTCCAAGGACTGCCTCTCTTGGTGCAAGTAGAGTCCCATTGAATACAGAAGTAGCTCAGATCTAGTGGGATTGGCCCAGAACTCGGAGGGCCAGAACATATGAGTTGCCTAGGGTCACTGGGACTGCTGTGAGCTCCAGGCACTGCGGGTCAGGATCGCGCTGGTTCAGAGGGTGGAAGTGAGTGCAGGGTTGGGCTCTGACCCTGGTGGCGGCGCTCTGTGCGGCTGTGCGGGCTCTGGGACTTGTGCTCCTTCGCCTCTGCAGAACAGTATGAGTCAGGCAGGCAGAGCTCGACAGAGCGTCTTCCCCACTGTGGGAAGCCGGAGCAGGGCTGGCACTTCGGGTAGGGCTCCTGTGTGTCCCGGGCGCGGAAGTGAGGGGCAGGGCGGGGGAGGGGGTGGCCAGGCCAGGGCTGCGGGCAAGCGGCTGGCAGAAGGAGCGCACCCGGGGTGATGGCAGGTGGGGAGGTGCCAGTATGTGGAGGGGGTGTTGACTAGACACTGCCCCAGAGCCCTTGGACCAGCCTAGTCTTCCCTTTTGGAGTATGTCAGTTCCTTACTAAGGTAGGAAACGTACCACAGAGCCGGAAACTCAAGTTAATAACTTGCGTTTTTCATGAGAGGTGTTTAAATTGTAATTATTTCGGCATGTGTCGATCGTATCTATAGTCTTTTCTCCACGATATTTACCTTCGATGCCATTCTTTCAATCTCAATTTAATAATAGTACTTAATACTAACAAAGACATTTTCTGTTAGTAGAAGACTTTCATTTATTTAGTTACTTTTTTTGGCTTGCTCTCAAAGCATACTCATACTTGAGGAACCTAAGAAGTTGGGAGGCTTGTAGGTTTTTTTCCACAAGCATGTAGCATTTTTTTCTGAGGAAGCATAGCCATGCCTTCACTAATCAGAACTCTGGAAAATTGTGAAACAGCAGTTAACTATGCAAAGCCGTATAGAATTCACCTGGTAAGTCTCTTGGGTCCTTGACGCTGAATACTTGTGTCTGATGGGAATATTCTGATTTCATTAGACTTATTGTTTGAATTTGAGAACAAGGATGTTGACCTTATGGTAGTAGTTGTGAGAGGTGAAAATGTTACACTAAGTTTAAATGTACTTTGAGCCCAATGTTGTGGGCCACAACTTTAATAACAGCATTGGGGTGGTGGAGGCAGGAGAATCAAGAGTTTACATCCTAACGTAGGCTCAGCCCTCATCAAAGCAGCTTCTTTTTGCCCCAGATGGAGACTATTGCAGAGATCCACAAATGGTCAAAATGAAGAAAATAAATGACCATGGTTTGCCTAGATCTAATGAGTACATCTATAGTAAACAAATCAGGAAACATTGTGGAAGGAGTCAGAAAGACTGTGAGGGCCAGAGGACCAGGATAACTGTTGCAAGAGTGTCACGTAGATATACCAGGGATGGTGTACACATGAAATCCCAGTAGGATATTATTGCCTAAACAAGACCTGAAAATGACAAAATCAGTTTTGATTCTCCAACATTGATGGCAGAACTTCACAGGACCCTAATTTCAGAGCTACAGGCAACCAATGATTGATAAGAAGAATATCAGTTTTCGGGCTGGAGAGATGGCTCAGAGTTTAAGAGCACTGCTTGTTCTTCCAAAGGTCCTGAGTTCAATTCCCAGCATGGTGGCTCACAACCATCTGTAATGAGATCTGATGGCCTCTTCTGGCCTGCAGGGATATGTGCAGGCAGAACACTGTATACATAATAAATAAATAAATCTTAAAAAAAAAACAAAGAATATCAGTTTTCTCTAGGGTCAACTCCCTGACAGGTTATCCACTGCAGGTGGCCAGCCATAAACCCATGCATAAATGAATAATACCAAATGGAATTGACAGTTTGTACATATATACAATTTTGTGTGTGTGTATGTGTGCATGCACATGAGTGTGTTTCTATGTGTAAAACAAAAGAAAAGGTTGTGAGTTTGAGAGGGATAAGGGTGTACAGAAGGTGTGTGAGGAGTGACTCAGGGACAGAAATGATTTAAATGCAGTACTTATATATAAAATTATCAAATGCACAAGCATGCTTTAAAAAATATCTATTGGTCTTTCTAAAGAAAATGACAGCTCTCATCTTATAATAGGAAATAATCCATTTCAACATAAGCAATCAACATTGTTGGAGATATCTCCTGGAGTTGCCATCCTGCCCCTGAGAAACCCCACCACACAGGGTATTTAAGATCTGGCTCAAGACTTCGCCTCCTGGTTTTCCCTCATGGTTTCTCCTCTTCCCCTGGGACCACCCAGGAATGCTCTGCTCAGATTAAACCAGGATTTACTAATTTCACCTGATCTGACTTATTACATCGGTGGTGGTGTTACTACCAGGGCATTAAAACTTTTCAGCTGGTGTGTTGGCCAAGTTGAGTTGAGTCTTCCTGTGACCACCTGGTGTGGCTGTGGAAAGCCAATAACTCCCCCTTGGCCCCCTACTATGCTGGATTGTCTTGCCCGTTTGGACCCTGTTCCTTGGAATTCCCCTGTCCACAAGATGTTCCTTTCAGGGACAATTCCCCACTGTTTTCTAGCTGCTTCCTTGAAATTCTCATAGAATTCTGCACTGAAACCATCTGGCCCTGGGATTTTTTTTGGGGGGGGAATTTTAATGACTGCTTCTATTTCCTAAGGAGATATAGGTCTATTTAAATTGTTTACTTCATCTTGATTTAATTTGGGTATGTGATATCTGTCCATTTCTAATAATGCTCAGTTGAATCATCACTGAGTCAAGGAAGAAATAAAGAAATTAAAGACTCCCTAGAATTCAATGAAAATGAATGTACAATATACCCAAACTTACAGTACGCTATGAAGGCACTATGAAGAGGAAAATTCATAGCACTAAATGCCTACATAAAGAAGTTGGAGAAATCTCACATGAGTGAATTAACAGCACACCTGAAAGCTCTAGAACAAAAACAAGCAAACTCACCCAGGAGGAATAGATGCCAGGAAATAATCAAATTGAGGGCTGAAATCAATAAAATAGAAACAACAATACAAAGAATCAATGAAACAAAGAATTAGTTCTTTGAGAAATTCAACAAGATAGACAAACCCTTTCCAAATTTACCAAAAGGCAGAGAGATAATATCCAAGTTAACAAAATCAGTAACAAAAAGGGGGACATAAAAAAGACAATAAGGAAATCCAGAGAATCATCACATCATACTACAAAAATATGTACTTCACAACATTGGAAAAATCTAAAAGAAATGGATATTTTTATGAATAGGTACCACATACCCAAATTAAAATCAAGACCAGATAAACAATTTAAATAGACCTATATCTCCTAACAAAAAAAAGCAGTCATTAAAAGTGTCTCAACAAAAAAGAGCCCAAAGCCAGATGGTTTCAGTGCAGAATTCTACTGGAATTTCAAAGAAGAACTAAAATCAATACTCCTCAAATTGTTCGACATAATAGAAACAGAAGGAACACTGCCAAATTCTTTTCATGAGGCTACAGTTACCCTGGTACCAAAACCACAAAAAGATGTGACAAAGAGACAATTACAGTCCAATCTCCCTCGTGAATATTGAAGTAAAAATACTCAATAAAATACTGGCAAACATAATCCAAGAACACATCAAAAAAGTCATCCACCATGCTCAAGTAGACTTCATCCCAGAAATGCAAGGATGGTTCAACATATGAAAATATGTCAATGTAATCCAGCATATAAAACTGAAAGAAAAAATCCACATGATCACTTCATTAGATGCTGAAAAAAACTTTGACAAAATCCAACACCTTTCATGATAAAGGTCTTGGAGAGATCAGGAATACAAAGAACATACCTAAATATAATAAAGGCAATTTACAGCAAGCCAACAGCTAACATCAAAGTAAATGGAGAGAAATTCAAAGTAATTCCACTAAAATCAGGAACAAGACAAGGCTGTCCACTCCCCCAGTCTATTCAATATAGCCAGAGCAATAAGACAACAAAAGGAGATCAAGGGGATACAAATTGGAAAGGAAGAAGTCAAACTTGTGCTATTTGCAGTTGATATGATAGTATGCATAAGTGACACAAAAATTCTACCAGGGAACTCCTATAGCTGATAAACACATTCAGTAAAGTGGCAGGATACAAGATTAACTAAAAAAAAATCAGTAACCCTCCTATATACAAATGACAAATGGGCTGAGAAAGAAACCAGAGAAACATCACCCTTTACAATAGCCAGAAATAATACTCTAACTGAGGTGTAACTCTAACTAAGCAAATAAAAGACCTGTATGATAAGAACTGTAAATCTCTGAAGAAAGAAATTGAAGAAGATATCAGAAAATGGAAAGATCTCCCATGCTCATGGATAGGTAAGATCAACATAGTAAAGATGGCAATCTTAGCAAAAGCAATCTACAGATTCAGTGCAATTCCCATTAAAATCCCAACACAATTCTTCACAGACCTGGGAAGAACAATACTCAACTCCATATGGGGAAAAAAAAACTAGGATAGCTAAAACAATCCTGTACAATAAAGCAACCTCTGGAGGCATCACCACACCTGACTTAAAGCTCTACTATAGAGCTATAGTAATAAAAAAAGCTTAGTATTTGCATAAAAACAGATGTGAACCAATAGAATCAAAGACCCTGACATTAATCTACATACCTATAAAAACCTGACACAAAGAAGCCAAAACTGTACAATAGAGAAAACAAAGCATTTTCAACAAATGGTGCTAGCATAACTGGATGTCAACATGTAGATTATAAATAGACCCCTATCTATCACCATGCACAAAACTCAAATTTAAGTGGATCAAAGACCTTAACATAAATCCAGTTACACTGAACCCGATAGAAGAGAAAGTAGAAAGTAGCCTTGAACTCATTAGCACAGGATACCACTTCCTAAATATAACACCAGAGTAGCACAGACACTGAGAGCAACAATTAATAAAGAAACTGAGAAGCTTCTGTAAGGCAAAGGACATGGTAAATCATACAAAATGACAGCCCATAGAATGGTAAAAGATTTTCACCAACCCCACATCTGACAGAGAGCTGATATCTAAAATATATAAAGAACTTAAGAAACTAGACATCAAAATATCAAATATCCAATTAAAAAATGAATGGGCTTCAGATCTGAACAGAATTCTCAACAGAAGATTCTCAAATGGCTGAAAAACATTTAAGGAATTGTTCAATATCCTTTGTCATCAGGGAAATGAAAATCAAAACAACTTTGAGATACCATCTTACACCTCTCAGAATGGCTAAGATCAAAAATACTGATGACAGCTTATGTTGGAGAGGATGTGGAACAAAGGGAACACCCCTCCACTGTTGGTAGGAGTACAAACTTGTACAGCCAAGTTGAAAATCAGTATGGTGACTTCTCAGAAAATTGGGAATCAATCTACCTTACGACCCAATGATACCACTCTTAGTCATATATCCAAGAGATGCTCAATCATACCACAAGGATACTTGCTCAACTATGTTCATAGCAGCATTATTCATAATAACCAGGACCTGGAAACAACCTAGATGTCCCTGAACCAAAGAATGGATAAAGAAAATGTGGTGTATATACAAAATTGAGTATTATTCAGCTGCAAAAAAAAAAAAAAACAATGGCATCACGAAATTTGTAAGCAAATGGATGAAACTAGAAAATACCATCTTGAGTGAGGTAGCCCAGACTCCAAAAAACAAACATGGTACTTACTCACTCATAAGTAGATACTAGATGAAAAACAAAGATAACGAGACTACAATCCATAGCTCCAGAGAACCTGGAACAAGGACCCTAAGAGGGATGCAGTGCAGTGCCTTGGGAAAGGAAAACTGATGAGATCTACATGAGTAAACTGGGGACAAGGGGGAGCAATAGAGGGGAGGGAATGGGAGATGAGAACATGAGGAAACAGGATGGTCTAGCTGGGTGAGGGACAGAGTGGGAGAGCAATGAAAGAGATGTATTGATAGAGGGAGACATTATGGGGATAGGGAGAAACCTGGTGCTAGGGAAACTCCCAGGAATCCACAAGGACAACCCCAGATTAGACGACTAGGAATAGTGGAGAGGGTGCCTGACTGGCCTACACTGGTAATCAGACTGTAATCAAACTGATGAACACCCTGTCATCATAGAGCCTCATCCAGTAACTGGTGGAAGCAGTTGCAGAGATCCACAGCCAGGTGCCAGGCCGAGCCCCAGGAGTCCAGCTGAAAAGAGGGAAGAGGGATTCTATGAGCAAGGGAGGCCAAGATAATGATGGGGAAATCTAGAAATTAGTGAAGCAAACTTGTGGGATATCATTACTGACAGTTGTGGAGCCAGCATGGAACTGAACTAGGTCTTCTGCATATGTGAGACAATTGTGTAGCTTGGTTGATTTGAGAGGCCCTGGCAGTGGGATCAGGATCTATCCCTGGTGCATGAGCTGGCTTCCTGGAGCCCATTACCTGTGGGGGGATGCCTTGCTCAGCCTTAATTCAGGGGAGGTGGGGGGCTTGGTCAGCCTCAACTGAATGTACCAGGCTTTCCTGACTCCCCATGGGTGACCTTAAACTTCCAGAGGAGGGGATGGGGACTGGGTCTTGGAGGTAGGAAGGCTAGGCGGGAGAGGGATGCGAGAGGAGAGGGGGATCTGTGGTTGGTATGTAAAAGGAATTAAAAAAAACTTTAGTTCTGTTCTAGAATACTAATAATGACTTAAAACATATGTGAATGTATTAGTAAATATCAGCAAAACCATTCTAAAAAACACTTCTATGAAATGAATCATACAAAAACTGATATATTATCATGTTTATGTCCCCTTGGATTACAACTTGTTTTTCTTGTTTAGAATATCATTTTGATAGTAATATGATCTTACATGAGTTAAGAGGCTTCATATCAATTTTTATAAATTATGAAGTATTCGTTCAATTACTGATTCTCAGTGGAAGTCTAAATCACTAAATAATGTTTGTTTATATTTTAGTACATTCAGCATGAATAGAAGTTAAAGTCATAAGCTGTTACATGACTCTCTTTAAATTGCCTTCCTTGAAGAATACTGACGTCATGTTTCCTTAAGTGACTACTACTCTTACCAGATGCTGTTCAGGTGATTTTCTGGGTTTTTTCCCAATAATTCTTTAAGTTTTATTTCTCATAAAAAAGAAAAACTTTTGACTAAACTTTAGTGAAGATGAATGACAGGTGAGTGACAGAGAAGCGTTAGAGTGACACCGATGGTGTAAGTTCTGAAGTTCATAGTTTCTAGGTGTGCAACCTTATAAATATTATGTAATCACATAGATGCTTTTTAATAGCAGAGAAGGATGGTGGTAAATTTACTATTTATATAGCACACACTTCAGTGCTGAACAAATACCTATTAGTGCCAATAATTGAAACTTCTAAATTTTTTTAAACCAACAATATTATTTTATAAAAATCATTATTATCAATGTAGTCATACAAATAGCTATTTCTTACTTGACAGGAAGGATATGGAATCTTCTTCATGTAAACCTTTTCATACATCTAGTAAATGTTATAAGCACACTAAATTCCCCACTAAAAGGGCATTAAATTAGAAATATATGTGCATATTTATAGACACACACACACACACACACACACATATATATATATACACTTGTGCTCTCAAGATACTTAAGAAGTGTGTATATATTAAAAATATTTATTAATGGTCAATTCTACACAAACAGGCAAGACATTTAAGTGCTAAAATGTATTCAATTAACTGTTTAAAACAGTCATGTATGGAGTGAAATGGGATTCTGAAGTCATTGTGGACCTTCTTTGAAAACAGGGAATTGATTACTACCTAAGAGACACATTTGTATGGAATGCATTGTGCTATGCTAGAGCATGAAAACAGGAAGTGTAAGTGTACACATTAAAATGCTAATGAGCACAACATTTAGGTACAGAATGATTACAG
The DNA here is from genome assembly GCF_049852395.1 of Peromyscus maniculatus bairdii. NCBI lineage: Eukaryota > Metazoa > Chordata > Mammalia > Rodentia > Cricetidae > Peromyscus > Peromyscus maniculatus. The sequence continues at coordinate 2,072,480 of NC_134867.1, forward strand.
CTGTTGTAATTTATTATCAGGTAAGAAGTCATTGCTTAAATACTTTTGTAAAAAAAATTGTTTGCCAAGGAACAAGCAAAGGGAAAGATTCATGAGAAATAGCAATGGGTGTAGGATAAATATCTTAGGATTGATTCATGGTGATGCTGGGAATCAATGCCAAGGACCCAAAAGTTTTAGGCTAGTGTTTGACCACTGAGTCGCATCCCTAGCTTGTCTTACTGAAGCTTTATGATCTATATTGCATGAGAAAGCCAGCACATTCCATTTATTTCCAAGAAGATCCCTCCCACCATGCATGTGATAGAATTGTTATCATGTTCCCACTTTCCTAAATATTTTTTTGAGTCTCAAAATATACAGTTCACAGAAACGTCTATTGTTTTCCTCTTGGAAATGTGTCATCCATCCCACTCCTTAAGTACCCAGGAATTTAAAAGGTTGCCTAAGTCCAAGGAACTCAAATGTCTTGCATATGTCAGATGGATGTGGCAGACATGATGAAAACTTGTCATCATTTGTTCATGGTGGTGTGGTGTCAGTAAGCCTGTCTTTCAGTCCAATGTTGATTAATTTTGACTATCAAGCTATATTTACAGATTATGATCTCTGAATGATTATCATAATAGTCAAAGGGCCTTGAAAGCCAAGTAGTCCACATGGCCATGTGTTCATTAAATCAAAACTGTTTTCATTATAATAGTACTGTGCTCTGTCAGCCAAGCCTCTAAGATTTCTTTACAGCTATTGCTAGGCATCAGAACCTTATCATGTATTCAAAGCAGCCAAGCATCCTAGAAGACCATCACAGTTGATTACTTTGGAGGAGTCTCTCTTTCCTGCCATCAAAGGGGTTTGTGAATATACTAAATTATCACATGGATCCAAACACTTGCAGAAAGAGGCCAGGGATGCTTCCCCTCTTTTAAAGTAACCAGGAGACAAGGGTTCCTGTACATAATCCTCTGTAGCACCATCTGTAGTTGGGACAGATCTCTTATCACCTTACTCAGGGAAGGTGTCAGGAAGTGATTGGCCTACCAAGTACTTTTTCCATATTAAGAAACATTTCCCAAGACACTTGAGTCAGTGCCTCAGAGTTCATGGTATTTTCCAGCTCTGCCTCAGCAGGAAGACGTTGAATTTAATTTACATTAACTATAGTTAATAGCTAAATCCCATCCCATCTCACCAGTGTGCTTTTGCTTCTTTTCCATGTCACTTGGTGATAAGCTGGCAGATCTAGGATCATCATGAAAAAACTCAACTAGATCAATGTTTCATTGCTGGGCAAAGGAAGAACAACAGTAGACCAATACAAGTCTTGGTGTTCTCACCTTGGGCTGACTCTTCAGTAGTAACAATTTCTGATATCTGCACCATTATAAAATAGCCCCAATGATGAATTACACAGTGGTTTTCCTTTGGGATTCTAATCATTTCAAGACTGAGAAGCAAATTGTACACTGTTTTACTCTTTCTGTCCAAATGTTAATTTCATGAAGTTTTCATAGGAACCTGGTGAACTAAAGTAGTAAAATCTTGAGGTTTGGAGTTTGGAACCTAAGAAAAATTCTGCCCTAGAACACAGAGACTTGGGACTCCTAACATCAGGGCACTTTCCATCCTAGCATGATCTAGTATCTTGCAATTAATGCAGCCTCACAATCCAAAATAACATGCTTTCTGTCAGGTACAGATGAGTTCTGCAAAAAAACATTTTACCAATTTTTTTGTTGAAAAAGAAAAGAATAAAGTGAAATGGTGTTTAGCCAACAGAAACCCAATTCAAACCATCTAGATTATTTTGACAGGATGGAAAGTGCCTAAGCATAACAACTCTGCACAGGCAATACAGGGTTCTACTAGCAAAAATGTTACAGTTCTGCTCTGGGGAAAGTCATTACAGCTCTGCTCTGCTCCAATCCACTCTGCTCTGCTCTAGAGAAAGTTGTTACAGCTCTGCTCTGCTCTGCTCCCCTAATGGAAAGTTTCCCTGTCAGAAGTGTAATAGCTCTGCTCTGTGTAGTGCAAATACCAATTGGTCTTAATGATTAAAAACCCAGAGTCAAATATCAGGGTAAATGCTGAAAGATCAGAGAAGCAAAGGAGCAGCCACAGTCACCTCTTACCTCTATGACTCCTCTGACTGAAAAGGGGCCGAACTCCTATCTCTGACTTCCTTATATTCTTCTCTCTGCCCAGCCACATCACTTCCTGTCTCCTGTCTCTACAGACTTACAGATCTCTGTGGTTAGCTAATGGCTAGCTCTACCCTCTGATCTTCAGGCAAGCTTTATTTTTTTATAGCACAAACAAAACATCACCACATTTCCACCTTTTGTCTAAAATTAGAAAAGAAGTTAATAACCAATATAAGAAAAATTATATACAGTAAGTACAATAACCATAATATATACAGGCAGTAATTACATCCACAATGTCTAAGTCCATTAACAATTGACAAATTCAGAGAAAATACTCCATCATCTATTTTATTTTGGTGAGTCCAAAAGTTTGTACCTAATTCACTTTCTATTGTAACTTGTATTACCAAAACTTTTAATGTCTCTCTGCCCTATATACTTTACACCTCTTTAGTGAATTTTTTTTCTGAATCTGGTAAACAAGGAAACTATAACTATCTAATCTTCAATTCCCTCAGAGACCCAAAGGAAATAATATTACCTGAGTAAGCAGGAAGTAAGCAAGCAACTTCCAAAAATGTGAGAAATAACAGAAACAACTGACTGCCTGGACAGTCACCCAACTATGGTGATATTTTATTTGTACTGAAATATGATTTTATTCGAATGTTAATAAATAAAGTTGCCTGGGGGTCAGAGCTAATAGCAAGCCATAGCATAAGTCTGGCAGTGGTAGCACATGCCCTAAAGCCCAATCACATAACAGGCAGATCTCTGTGTGTTCAAGGATAGCACCAGCATAGAGACACATGCCTTGAATCTCAATACCAACCATAGAAGATCTGGAGGTCTGTATAGATGGGCAGTGATGAGGAGGTCCTGTGGTTGGGTTTTCAACCAATGAGATGACAGAACAGAAAATCTATAAGAAGACAGAGACACAGGAAGGAGGTCTCTTGTGGAGGGAAGGACAGAATCAGCAGTGAAGGGTAAGGATTTTAGTGCTTAGCTATTACTCTGACCTCTTGGGCTTTGATCTCTGCATTGGCTCTGTGTTTCTTATTTAACAAGATTGTTACATCTACATCTGGCACCCAACATAGCAAGAATTCATTAAAAACCACTTGGCTTGGCTTGGTGGGTCCAGTTTCCCACCTGGGTGGCCCAGCTTCCTAGCTCAGGCCCAGCTTGGCTTCAGTCTCAGGCCTGAATGACCATAGCTACAAGTGGTTACCCACAGCTGGAGCTACATGCTTAAAGCCGGTACTACGAACAACTGAGGCCTGTCCTGCTGATCAGGGCTCTGCCTGTAAAGCCAGTGCACATGGCCAGAGCTTAAGGAAGCCAGAGCCCAGACTCGACTCAGCTCAAGCGGGAACACATGGCTGGGTTTAAGCTTTTAGCCAGGACTTGTGGCTATGATTTCTTGCTTTTTTGTTCTCTCTCTCTCTCTCTCTCTCTCTCTCTCTCTCTCTCTCTCTCTTTCTCTGGATTCCCACCGCAGATGTTAGGTAGCTGTTTTGAAATTCCCTCGGATTTCTACTGTTCGACACAGACTTGGTAAGTCAATTAAGATATCAGATATTTTAAAAGAAAAATTATTTAAAAGAGAAAATTTTTTCCATATTAAAAAAATGGGTTTTATGTGTACATTGGAAGAAAATTGGGCTTTGTTTGAAATTTTAGGCAGTCTGACAATGGAACAACTATATGAGAAGATTAATGGTGATCGAATTATGCACATTATTACTTTTCTTATCCTTATTTTACTATTTAAAAAGATAGTCAATTTAAGTGCCAGGATAAAAGTTTAAAAAAAAAACCTGTTAAACATTTTCAAATGAATTATAGAGAAATTCAGGTTCAGACAGAAGAAATTAACAGTGAAGCTGTTTCAGGATTGGATTATAATGTTACAGAAAGAAAGATTGTGTTTTCACACAATCACCCTTAATTTATCCGGCAACCATACAGCAACTACCTGATAAAGTGAATACACAAAATATTTGGACTCCAACTGAAATGTTAGATTTATGAAGGTTTAAGGAGGCAATAGTATCTTGTGGCATGCATTCCCCATATATAAAGAAATGTTAAACACCTGGTCAACTTATAATAGGATTATACTACAGGACTGGTGAGAGCTGGCACATGCTGTTCTGTAACCCAGATAACAGATCCAGTGGCAAATGTGGTTCAAAGAGAAAGCTAAAAACATAGCAAAATAATGTAGGGATAAAGGTATACAAGTCTTCCAGGATCAGCTTATTGGAGAAGGCCAATATGCTGCAGTATAAACACAATGTTTATATGATATCCAAACCTTAATTCTATGTCAAATGGCAGCCTTGAATGCATGGGACAGAGTTGAGGAACCAGGAAAGAAAACTGAGTCATTTACAAAGGTTATACAGGGCCCAAAAGAATCTTTCACAGATTTCTTACAAAGACTGACTTCAGCAGTAAAGAGAATGGTCCCGAATTCAGAAGCCAGTCAGATAATAATTGAATCTTTGGCTTTTGAGAACGCAAATGCAGCATACAAGAGAATAATCAGGCCATTAAAGGCAAGATCTGTACCCTTGGAAGATTGGATTAGAGACACAGTTAATGTCAAGGCTCATGACCAAGATTATATGTGGATAGGAAAAGCAATTTCAAGAGGTTTGAGGAATTTCAGATGTTTTGGATGTGGAAAGCAAGAACATTTGAAAAAGGACTGTATTCAGGGCATTCCTAGAAACAATGTATCTTCAAGTAACATTGGAAACAGAATGCCCCTTCCTTCTGGAGTATGCAGAAGGTGTGGTAAGGGAAAACACTGGAGCAATGAATGTAGATCAACAAAGGACAGACAGGGTAATCCTTTGCCTCTGTCTTCAGGAAACTCCCAGAGGGCCTCAGGCAGGCCCCCACAGCAAATCCAGTTCAAACCTTTCCTGCAGTCATAGAGGAAACCCCTACTCAGAGCAATTAAATAACCAAATGCCTATTGGGATAAACCAGGCTACTCAGGATGATGAAACAGAGAGAACAGAAAATTCAGGAGAAAACATAAAGAAAAATTTTTGGCAAACTTCTATAAATGAACAAAGACCAAAATTAACAATAAGAATAAATGGTGTTTTGTTGTCTGGTCTGGTAGACACGGGTGATGATGTGACCATAATAGCAGCAGAATTTTGGCATCCAACTTGGCCTCTTCAGGAGGTAAACATTCAACTGTTAAGAATTGGAACGGAGGCCGGGCGGTGGTGGCGCACGCCTGTAATCCCAGCACTCGGGAGGCAGAGGCAGGTGGATCTCTGTGAGTTCAAGGCCAGCCTGGTCTACAGAGCTAGTCCAGGACAGGCACCAAAGCTACACAGAGAAACCCTGTCTCCAAAAACCAAAAAAAAAAAAAAAAAAAAAAATTGGAACGGAGACAGGCCCGGTGGCAGAGACAAGCAGACGCAGGTAGGCCCGCGGCGGCCCGCAGAGGTAGACGGGCCCGGTGGCGGTGGCCGACAGGGACATTCAGGCCCTGCGACAGCTGGCAGAAACATACAGGCCCGGTGACAGCCGGCAGAGGTAGACGGGCTGGGCGGCAGTGCCAAGCAGAGGTAGGTATGCCCGCGGCGGCAGCCGGCAGAGACAAACAGGCTTGGCAGCGGCCCTCAGATGCAGATAGACCCAGCGGTAGCTGACAGGGACATACAGGCCCGGCGGACCGCAGAAGTACACAGGCCCGGCAACGGAGACAAGCAGACACAGCTTGGAACAGGGACGCCTCTAACCCCAACACCCAGGGAAGAAGCAATCTCCCTGGGACGGAACCAGAACGAATCTGAACACTCCATCTGAGGACAACCCAGGGCCCAGCTGCTGATCCTGCGAAAGCCAACAACTTGGAGGTGTTGGTGAGACTACCCCACTCAGCTGAAACCCATCTGGGAGAGGATTCAGATGCCTACAGTTGGAAGTCTGAAGAAACAAGATCAGCTGAGGAGTTGACGAATGAACAAAATGTGACCTGGGAACACAGCAGAAGATGCTGCCCAGCCACCAAACCAAATCACCAGAATCATAAGTATATACTTCACCAACTGAGATCAGCTGCCCCTAAAGAAATAGCCTAATAGCACCAATTTAACCAAGAACTCCTACTAACCAAGACTAAAAATTAGAACAAGAGAGGCACTCTCAGACACAGACACCACCTGCACCGCACAGAGGAAGAGATGAGTAGACGCCAGTGCAAAAATACAGACAACAACATAAAGACCTATATGGCAACAACAGAACCTGGTGATTCTACACCTGCAAGACCTGAACATACAAAGACAGAAGAAACAGAAGAAATCAACCCTAAAAATGACCTTAAAAAGATGATAGAGGCCCTTAAAGAAGAAAAAAAAATTCCCTCAAAGAGGAAATAAAAACTTTCCTTAAAGAGGAAATGAAAAACTCCATTAAAGAGGAAATAAAAAACTCCCTTAAAGAAATGGAAGAAAAAATGAACAAAAAAATGGGAAGAAATCAAAGAAAGCCAAGAAAAAGCAATTAAACAGATGAAAGAAACATTCCAAGATCTGAAAAATGAATTTGAGACAATAAAGAAAACACATGCTGAGGGAATGCTGGAAATAGAAATCCTGACTAAACGAACAGGAACGACAGAAACAAGCATAACCAACCGATTGCAAGAGATGGAACAAAGAATCTCTGACACTGAAGACACAATAGAGAAAATAGATTCGTCAGTCAAAGAAAACACTAAAGATAAAAAAGTCGTAACACAAAATATCCAGGAAATTTGGGACACCATGAAAAGACCAAACCTAAGAATAATAGGGATAGAAGAAGGAGAAGAATACCAACTCAAAGGCACAGAAAATACATTCAACAAAATCATAGAAGAAAACTTTCCTAACCTAAAGAAAGAAATACCTATGAAGATACAAAAAGCTTACAGAACACCGAATAGGCTGGATACAAAAAAAAAAAGTCCCCAAGCCACATAATAATCAAAACACTAAACACACAGAACAAAGAAAAAATATTAAGAGCCGCAAAGGAAAAAGACCAAGTAACATATAAAGGCAAACCCATCAGGATAATACCAGACTACTCAGTAGAGACTATGAAAGCTAGAAGATCATGGACAAATCTCATGCAGACACTAAGAGACCACAGATGCCAACCCAGACTATTATACCCAGCAAAACTCTCAATCACCATAGGCGGAATAAACAAAATATTCCAGGATAAAACCAGATTTAATCAATACCTGTACATAAACCCAGCCCTACAGAAAGCACTAGAAGGGAAAATCCAACCCAAAGAAGCTAAACACATCCATGAAAAATCAAGCAATAGATAATCTCACACCAACATACACCACAGAAGGAAAACACAACCACAAAAAATAACAGCAATTAACAATCACTGGTCATTAATATCCATCAATACCAATGGTCTCAACTCACCTATAAAAAGACACAGGCTAACAGAATGGATAAGAAAACAGGACCCATCCATCTGCTGCATACAAGAAACACACCTTAACTTCAAAGACAGACACTACCTTCTAGTAAAGGGCTGGGAAAAGGCTTTACAAGCAAATGGACCTAAGAAACAAACTAGTGTAGCTATCCTAATATCTAACAAAATAGACTTCAAACTAAAATCAATCAAAAGGGATCAAGATGGACATTACATATTTATCACGGGAAAAATCCACCAAGATGAAGTCTCGATTCTAAACATTTATGCTCCAAATACAAAAGCACCCACATTCATAAAAGAAACACTGCTAAAGCTTAAAACGCACATCAAACCCCACACATTAGTAGTGGGAGATTTTAACACACCACTCTCACCAAAAGACAGATCTACCAGACTGAAACTTAACAAAAAAATAAAGGATCTAACAGATGTTATGACTCAAATGGACCTAATAGATATCTACAGAACATTCCATCCTAACACAAAAGAATATACCTTCTTCTCAGCACCCCATGGGACCTTCTCAAAAATTGACCACATGCTTGGCCACAAAACAAATCTCAACAGATACAAAAAAATTGGAATAACTTCCTATATCTTATCAGACCACCATGCCTTAAAGTTAGACCTCAACAACAACAAAAATTATAGAAAACCCACAAACTCATGGAAACTGAATAATGCCCACCTGAAACATCAATGGGTCAAGGAAGAAATAAAGAAAGAAATTAAAGAGTTCCTAGAATTCAATGAAAATAAAAGTACAACATACCAAAACTTATGGGACACTATGAAAGCAGTGCTAAGAGGAAAATTCATAGCACTAAATGCACACATAAAGAAGATGGAGCAATCCCATACCAATGAATTAACAGCACAACTGAAAGCTCTAGAACAAAAAGAAACAAACTCACTCAGGAGAAATAGACGCCAGGAAATAATCAAATTGAGGGCTGAAATCAACGAAATAGAAAACGAGAACAATACAGAAAATCAATGAAACAAAGAGTTGGTTCTTTGAAAAATCAACAAGATAGACAAACCACTAGCCAAATTAACCAAAAGGCAAAGAGAGAGCACCCAAGTTCACAAAATCAGAAATGAAAAGGGAGACATAACAACAGACAATGAGGAAATCCAGAGAATCATCAGATCATACTTCAAAAACCTGTACTCCACAAAAATGGAAAACCAGAAAGAAATGGACAATTTTCTGGATAAATACCACATACCAAAATTAAATCAAGACCAGATAAACCATTTAAATAGACCAATAACCCCTAAAGAAATAGAAATAGTCATCAAAAGTCTCCCAACCAAAAAAAGCCCAGGATCAGATGGTTTCAGTGCAGAATTCTACCAGACTTTCAAAGAAGAACTAATACCAATACTCTTCAAAGTCTTCCACACAATAGAAACAGAAGGAACAATACCAAACTCTTTTTATGAGGCTGCAATTACCCTGATACCCAAACCACACAAAGATGCAACGAAGAAAGAGAACTACAGACCAATCTCCCTCATGAACATTGATGCGAAAATACTCAACAAAATATTGGCAAACCGAATCCAAGAATACATCCAAATAATCATCCATCTCGACCAAGTAGGATTCATCCCAGGGACGCAAGGATGGTTCAACATACAAAAATCAGTCAATGTAATACACCATATAAACAAACTGAAAGAAAAAACCACATGGTCATCTGCTTAGATGCTGAAAAAGCTTTTGACAAAATCCAACACCCCTTCATGATAAAGGTCTTAGAAAGATCAGGAATACAAGGAACATTTCTAAACATAATAAAAGCAATGTATCGCAAGTCAACAGCAAACATCAAATTAAATGGAGAGAAACTCAAAGCGATACCACTAAATTCAGGAACAAGACAAGGCTGTCCACTCTCCCCATATATATTCAATATAGTACTAGAAGTTCTAGCTAGAGCAATAAGACAACAAAAGGAGATCAAAGGGATACAAATTGGCAAGGAAGAAGTCAAACTTTCACTATTTGCAGATGATATGATAGTATACATAAGTGACCCCAAAAACTCTACCAGGAAACTCCTACAGCTGATAAACTCCTTCAGTAAAGTGGCAGGATATAAGACCAACTCAAAAAAATCAGTAGCCCTCCTATACACAAATGATAAAAGGGCTGAGAAAGAAGTCAGAGAAACATCACCCTTTACAATAGCCACAAATAATATAAAATACCTTGGGATAACACTAACTAAACAAGTGAATGACCTTTTTGATAAGAACTTTAAATCTCTAAAAAAGAAATTGAAGAAGATATCAGAAAATGGAAGGATCTACCATGCTCATGGATAGGTAGGATTAACACAGTAAAAATGGCAATCTTACCAAAAGCAATCTGCAGATTCAATGCAATCCCCATCAAAATCCCAACACAATTCTTCACAGACTTGGAAAGAAAAATACTCAACTTCATATGGAAAAACAAAAGACCCAGGATAGCTAAAATAATCCTGTATGATAAAGCAACCTTTGGAAGCATCACCATCCCTGACCTCAAACTCTACTATAGAGCTATAGTAATAAAAACAGCTTGGTACTGGTATAAAAACCGACATACAGACAAATGGAATCGAATTGAAGACCCTGACATTAATCCATGCACATATGAACACCTGGTTTTTGACAAAGGGGCCAAAACTAGACAATGGAAAAAAGAAAGTATCTTCAACAAATGGTGCTGGCATAACTGGATGTCAATATGTAAAAGATTACAAATAGATCCATATCTGTCACCATGCACAAAACTCAAGTCCAAGTGGATCAAAGACCTGAACATAAATTCAGTTACACTAAACTTAATAGAAAAGAAAGTAGGAAGCACTCTTGAACGCATTGGCACCAGAGACCATTTCCTAAATAAAACACAAAACAGCACAGACCCTGATCACAACAATTAATAAATGGGACCTCTCGAAATTGAGAAGCTTTTGCAGGGCAAAAGACACAGTCAATAAGACAAAAAGACAGCCAACAGAATGGGAAAAGGTCTTCACCAACCCCACATCTGACAGAGGATTGATCTCCACAGTATACAAAGAACTCAAGAAACTAGACATCAAAATACTGAACAGTCCAATTAAAAAATGGGCTAAAGAGCTAAACAGAGAATTCACAAAACAAGAACTACAAATGGCTGAAAGACATTTAAAGAAATGCTCAACATCCTTAATCATCAGAGAATGCAAATCAAAACGACTCTGAGATACCACCTTACACCTGTCAGAATGGCTACGATCAAAAACACCAATGACAGCCAATGTTGCAGAGGATGTGGAGCAAGGGGAACACTCCTCCACTGTTGGTGGGAATGTAAACTTGTACAACCACTGTGGAAATCAGTATGGCGGTTTCTCAGAAAATTAGGAATTGAACTACCTCAAGACCCAGCCATCCCACTCTTTGGCATATACCCAAGGAATGCTGATTCATACCATAAAGATACATGCTCCGTTATGTTCATAGCAGCACTATTTGTAATAGCCAGAACCTGGAAACAACCTAGATGCCCATCAACGGAAGAATGGATGGAAAAAATGTGGTACATATATACAATGGAGTACTACTCAGCAGAGAAAAACAATGAAAGCATGAAATTTGCAGGCAAATGGATGGAACTAGAAAAAAACCATCCTGAGTGAGGTAATCCAAACCCAGAAAGACAGTCATGGTATGTACTCACTCATAAGTGGATTCTAGATATAAAATAAAGAACAATCAGACCACAACCCATAGAACCATAGAGACTATATATATAGCATGGAGGTCCCTAGGACGACTGTGGCTTATAAAAAAATTTCGGTTTTACTCAATTATTTAAAAAAAATAGCCAGATGAATGGAAACACATGAACTATGAACCAAAGGCTGAGGGGCCCCCAGATGGATCAGGCCCTCTGAATAGGTGAGACAGTTGATTGGCTTGATCAGTTTGGGAGGCAACTAGGCAGTGGTACCAAGTCCTGTGCTCATTGCATGAGTTGGCTGTTTGAAACCTGGAGCTTATGCAGGGACACTCGGCTCAGTCTGGGAGGAAGGGACTGGACCTGCCTGGACTGAGTCTACCAGGTTGATCGCAGTCCTCGGGGGGAGGATTTGCCCTGGAGGAGGTGGGAATGGGGGGTAGGCTGGGGGTAAGGGGAGGGGGTGGGAGGGGGGAGAATAGGGGAACCCGTGGCTGATATGTAGAACTGAATGGTATTGTAAAATAAAAATAAATAAATAAATAAATAAATAAATAAATAAATAAATAAATAAATAAAAAGAATTGGAACGTTATCTCAAGTGAAACAGACTGCAAGATGGCTCGAATGTATAGATCCAGAAGGACAGAGAGGAAAATTAAAACGTATGTGGCTAACATAGCTATGAACCTGTGGGGTTGAGACCTATTTCAACAATGGAATACTCAGATTAACATCCCTCCAACCTCAGAAACAAATCATAAACTAGCACATGTTTCTGAGAGAAATATTAGAAGGTATTATTCTAATGAGTGGTCACCAGCCATCCATATTATGCAGGAACAGGGCACAACAACTGATAATGTTCCAAAGACACCAACAGCTCTACCTTTAAATTTTTTAACAGACAAGCCTGTATGGGTTCATCAATGGCCTTTAACAACAGAGAAACTCCAGGCTTTAGAAGAGCTGGTAGAAGAACAGGTAAATGCTCAGCATATTGAAGAATCAACCAGCCCTTGGAATTCTCCTGTATTTGATATTAAAAAGAAATCTGGTAAATAGAGAATGGTAACAGACCTTAGAGCAAATAACAAAGTAATTCAGCCAATGGGCTCTCTATAATCTGGAATTCCTTTGCCTACCTTTGCCTACCATCCTGTTACCTAAAGGATGGCCTCTCATAGTTATTGATTTAAAAGACTGTTTCTTTTCTTTTTTTTTCTTTTTTTAATTTTTTTTCAGTGTAAAACATTTTATTATTTTTTATTTTACAATACTATTCAGTTCTACACAATAGCCACAGATTCCCTTGTTCTCTCCCTTCCTGCCTCCCTTCCCTTCCCCCCAGCCCATCCCCCATTCCCACCTCCTCCAGATCAAGGTCTCCCCCGAGGACTGGGATCGACCCGATAGACTCAGTCCAGGCAGGTCCAGTCCCCTCCTCCCAGATTGAGCCAAGCATCCCTGCATAAGTCCCAGGTTTCAAACAGCTAACTCATGCAATGAGCCCAGGACCTGGTACCACTGCCTAGATGCCTCCCAAACAGATCAAGCCAATCGACTGTCTCATCTATTCAGAGGGCCTGATCCAGTTGGGGGCCCCTCAGCCTTTGGTTCATAGTTCATGTGTTTCCATTCATTTGGTTATTTGTCCCTGTGATTTATCCAACCTTGGTTTCAACAATTCTCACTCATATAAACCCTCCTCTTTCTCCTAGCGCTCCACCAGGGCCTAGCTGTGGATGTCTGCATCCAGATTCCTCAGTCCAGCTATACCACTCCTGGGCATATACCCAAGAAATGCTCAATCATACCACAAGAGCACTTGCTCAGCTATGTTCATATCAGCATTATTTGTAATAGCCAGAACCTGGAAACAACCTAGATGCCCTTCAACTGAAGAATGGATAAATAAATTGTGGCACATATACCCAATGGAATACTACTCAGCAGAGAAAAACAATGACATCATGAGGTTTGCAGGCAAATGGATGGATCTAGAAAAAACATCCTGAGTGAGGTAACCCAGACTCAGAAAGACAAATATGGTATGTACTCACTCATAGGAAGATGCTAGAGGTGGAACAAGGATGACTGGACTGCTACTCACATCACCAGTGAGGCTACCTGGAAAACGGGACCCCAAAAAAGACATGGAGAAATGGATGAGATCTACATTAACAGCCTGGACAGGAGTGGGAGCAATGAAGGGCGAGGGTCGAGGGAAAGAGAGTGGGAGATCCTAGCTGGATCAAGAAAAGAGAGGGAGAACAAGGAATAGGAGACCATGGTATATGAAGACCACATGAGAAAAGGAAGAAACAAAGACTGTTTCTTTTCAATACCCTTACAAGAAAAAGAAAGAGAAAGATTTGCTTTCACGGTGCCTGCTTACAATAATTCTCAACTGGTTAAAAGATTTCAATGGAGGGTCCTCCCACAGGGAATGCTGAATAGCCCAACCCTGTGCCAATATTTTGTACAACAGCCATTGGAAGTGATATATAAAAAAATTTCTAAATCTATAGTTTATTATTATATGGATGATATTTTACTAGCTGACCCAAATGTAGATACTTTAGAAAGAATGTTTGAAGAAGTAAAGAAAATTTTGCCTTGCTGGGGATTACAAATTGCTCCTGAAAAGATACAAAGAGGGTCTCCCACCGCCCCCGCGGCAGGTGGCAGCAGTTCATGGCGGCTGAGGTGTGTAGCTCCATGACAGGTTCAGCCTCCCACGAGCCTCCCACTCAACGCTGCTAGGATGCCCAAGAGGAAGGTTGGAGCAGCGAAGGCAGAGCCCAGGTAGGGCTCAGAGAGGCTTTTGGCCACGCCCACCCCTGCCAAGTCTGCCGTGAAGCCAAAGAAGGCCACGGGAAAGGATAAACCATCAGACAAAAAAAGTGCAAACAAAAGGGAAGAGGGGAGCAAAGGACAAACAGGCTGAGGTGGCTGACCAGCAAACCACAGATGTGCCTGCAGAACATGGAATGGCTGAGAACCAGAGTCCAGCCTCTGAAGTCGAAAGGAAAGAAGCCAAGTCTGACTAACCATTCACATCTGTCAGTGTTCCCTCTTCCCTTCTTGTACAATCCAGAGGAATATTTTTATCAACTATTTTGTAAATGCGAGTTTTTTAGTAACTCTAGAAACATTTTTAAAAGGTGGGAGGAAGTCCCGCCTCATCCCATTTTTTTAAGTGTAAATGATTTTTTTAAGAGGTTAAATCACTTGCTGGTTTTTTTTTTGGTACACCCAGAAAATAGCAGGATACTGAATCAGGAGAGGCTGTGACAGTCTCGGGGGTCACCATAACAATCCGTGGAGGGGGCTAGCTTTATATCCTACAACACAAAGCATACTTGGAGTCTTGGTTGTGCATTTGTGTCTAGAATATTTTCAGTTATTTCTGGTCTCGTGTTTCTAGTAGAACTGTATCCTAAAAAACCACTCCTCGGTCCTTGCCCTGTCAGAACTGTCTATGTTCATGGTAGTCCATTTTCCTAACAATTGTGATAATGTGCTGTGAAAGATTGAAATTTTGAATATGTACTGTATGTGGCATAAAATTGTGAGTCAGTGGAATTAAGGGTTGTGAGTATTTGATTGTTATGTGAGGTCTTAGGGAAAACTTGCCAAGTTTAGGATGGAACATCACTGGAATAAGTTCAAAGAGAAACAATACATAGCTCTTTTGGGTACGTGAACACAATGTAAGACTCTTAGAGTTTGGGTCCATGTTTTAAGAATGAAATGTCTGTGTACTCAACCAATAAAGTCTCAGTTGTGAAAGAGTAAAAAAAAGATACAAAGAGGAGATTCTATTAATTATTTAGGATATAAAATAGAGCAACAAAAAATTAGACCTCAAAAGGTGCAAATTAGGAGAGATAGACTACAGAGTCTTAATGTCTTTCAAAGATTATTTGGAGGCATTTCTCATCTACGAACTATTGTTGAGGTAAAAAATGATGAACTGAATAATTTGTTCAAAACCTTAGAAAGTGACAAGGACTTAAATAGTCCAAGAGAATTATCACCTGAAGCCGAGAAAGAAATGGCCTTGGTAGAAAAGAAAGTACATGAAGGACACGTGGATCGAATTGTTCTGAAGCTGTATTGCATTTTGGTTATTTTACCTTCTAGGCATTCTACCACAGGAATATTAATGCAGAGGGAAGATATTAAATTGGAATCGATATTTTTACCAAATAAACTGAATGAAAAATTAAAAACTTATGTGGAAAAAATCTTACTTGATTTGGAAAGGAAAATTGACACTTCGTCAATTAGCAGGAATAGACCCAGCATAAATTGTTGTACCTTTAACTAAGGAGGTTATTGAAAAATTATGGGCAGAAAGTGAACCTTGGCAATGAGCTTGCAGTAATTTTTTGGGAGAAATTAACAGCAAATATCCCAAAAGCAATAGAATTGAACTTATAAAGAGAGCTGATTGGATTTTGCCTCAAACTCGAAGGGAAAAACCTATATCTGGAGTTCATACGTTTTATACAGATGCAAACAAACAAGGAAAGGCAGGTTACAAATCAGAAAATTTAAGTAAAGTGGTTCAAAGTCCTTATAATTCAGTTCAAAAATCAGAATTGTATGCAATTCTGTTGGTATTAATGAATTTTTCAGAACCTCTCAACATAGTTACTGACTCTCAGTATGCTTTACTGAGTGGTATTACATATTGAGACTGCAGAATTTATCCCTGATGTGTCAGAATTAACTTCATTATTTATTCAGTTACAAGGTACAATCAAGAAAAAGAGTCATCCTTTATATATAACTCACATCCAATCCCATACGGGTCTACCAGGCCCTCTAGCACAAGGTAATGATGAGATTGATAAATTATTGATAGTAAATGTGCTGGCAGTCTCTGAATTTCATTAAAAAAATCATGTCAATAGTAAAGGTTTAAAAAAGGATTTTTCCATAACCTGGCAACAAGCCAAAGAAATAGTAAAGAAATGTCGTACTTGTTCCTTTTACAATTAGACACGATTACCAGCAGAATGTAACCCAAAGAGTACTCAGAGGAATGAAATCTGGCAGATGGATGTGTTTCACTTTGCAGAATTTGGAAAATTGAAATATGTACACCATACCATTGATACTTATTCAGGACTTGAATGGGCAACTGCTTTGAGTTCTGAAAAAGCTGATTCTGTAATCACTCATTTGCTAGAAGTTATGGCCATCATAGGTATACCTGCACAAATTAAAACTGACAATGCTCCAGCATATGTCTCTGTTAAAAAATGAAACAGTTTCTTGCTTATTACTGTATAAAGCATATTACAGGTATACCACATAATTCTACAGGCCAAGCAGATATAGAAAGATCAAACAGAACTCTAAAGGATATGCTAAATAAACAGAAAAGGGTAATAAACCCCCAGAAATAGACTGCATAATGCTCTATTAACTTTGAGTTTTCTCAATGCCAATGAGAAAGGAACAACAGCTGCAGAGAGACATTGGATAATAGAAAAAACTACAGAATTAAATCAGCCTAAATTCTTTAAGGATGTGCTGACCTCAGAATGGAAACCAGGATATGTGTTACGTTGGGGACTAGGTTTTGCTTTTGCTTCTACAGGAGAAGATAAGCTGTGGGTACCATCAAAATTGATAAAGGTTCGATTTGAACAAGAGAGACCTCTTAATTAGAGGAGGTGATAGTTTATCAACTAGCATAACCATCCAATTTAAACTAACTTAGACCATTACAACATGCCTTTTCATTTAATCAGATAATAACTTGCCAAAAGAGAACATCCCCAAAATTAGTCTTGGGGAAAGGTTTTTGTTTTTGTCTTTTAGGAGAATGAAGGCTAAGGAATCTGAAGAACACTGGACAAATGAGACAACTGAAGAAAAAGGACAAATCATCTATCCCAGGAAACAGATTAAAATGGCCTATTGGCATATCATCTACAAAATTTTATAAGTCTTCCTAAATGTTTGTTTCTGCTCCTCTCTAAAGAAATTTAACACTATTGGTCTTCTTGTAGTCCCAGTTCAATTAAAATTTAAAGCTGACTTTGGAGTTGGAGAATGGATCTCTCCTTCTTTAAACTCAAGCATGTTGTTGAAAGGAAAATGCAAATGCCCTGTATCATGCCAGAAGAAAAGAATCATCTTCTGCTATGGACAGGAGAAAAAACAAATTAATAAAGGGACTATTCTATTACTAATCTCAATTCTTTGATTCTATTCTGATCATTTAAACTTAAAGTATGGATTTTATATCAAATTTACAAGATATATATATATATATATATATATATATATATATATATATATATACATTTTAAACTTTGTTAAGATATGAATGGTCATATAGAGTACTAACAAATTCTAGAAAAAAAGGCTTCAATTAGCTGCATATACATGTCTTTGTGTTCAAGTCTCTTACTAGTTTTCTGCAGGAAATCACGGCCAGGCCTAACATCAACTGAAGTCTCCAGGAAGAAGATGGGGCTCCACAACAACAATTTCATGTGGACAATAATAGCATCACTAAGCTGACAAACATCATCTATAGATCAGCTTTGGACTACAAAGTGCTCAGAGCAATTTTGAGATGGCTAGCTGAGATGATCCAGTTTCAAAGACTAATTGAATAAGGACTTGAGATAAACTCTGAACTTCAGCATTATGCTCAAACTGGACAATAAAAAATATAGTTACCTTTCCTAGAATTTGACAATTAACCTAAAATTTTTCTTTTCAGAATAAAGATCAAGATGGAACCCCACAACAACAACAATTCCACGTGGACAATAATAATATCACTAAGCTGACAAATATCATCTAGAGATCAGCTTTGGACTACAGAGTGCTCAGAGCAATTTTGAGAGGGATAGCTGAGATGATCCAGTTTCAAAGAGTACTTGAATAAGGACTTGATCTTCCTTCACCCATACCCATCAGGAAGCAATTTTAAGAATACGAAGCCCACATTCTAAAAGAAGTAGTGTGGGGTGGGTGGTTTTTTGGTTTTTTAATGGGTTTTGGGTCTGGGATAATTTAGGGGGGTTGGTTACAAGTTGTTGTCAAAGGTTAGGAAAAGGGCTAAGCAAAGGAGATTAGATTTAAGGTTCTTGTTTAAAAAAAAGAAAGAAAGAAAAAAGAAAAAGACAATTACTAGTTTTAAATACTTTACATTGGATTGGATTTTTTTGTATACAAATTATATATACTGAGATTGATATTGTTAGAAAATGCCATATGTATATTTCTAATCTTATTCAAGATATTGTACTTATACCGTTCATTTAACAATGTAATGCAAATGCTGATCCTTGAATGTTACTATTACCAACTATTAGGATATATAGAAATGAAAGTTAGTAGTTAGACATTACAATCGAAGTTGTAATGTGTTTGAACATATTAGGTATGTTTTCAAGATTGAGCAGAAATATTTTAGATATACAGGTCATCTTCAAACCCTTCAGAGATCTACAGAATATGGCATTTAAAATGTTTTAATAACTTAGAAAATTTTTCTTTTTTGTTATGACTATGAGACATGTCGGCTCCTGGCAGTACCAATCTACTTCAGAGAAAATATGGGCATTGAAGAAACTGCATATGGAGTTAACTTTCATTGTGGCAAAAGTTAGCCACTGGACAACAAAGTATCTTCCAATCAACTGCTGGCAAACTGGACAGACAGGACATGAAACAAAGGACTACCAATTCTTACCAAAACAAGTGTGGTTGTGGCTTTATCAAAAGGCATCTTCTGAGGCCAGGAAAATATGGCACCATCCCTGAAGTGGCCTTTGCAATCTGGAAAAGGTACAGTGCTCTTTTCTTCGAAGGCAGCTGAACAGGCAGTGGCCAATGGCTTCTGTTGTTCAGTGGAACAGCAGCTGAAACAGTTACTCTTGAAGAGTAACTAAGCTCACACCTCTCAATAGTAGACTGGCATTTAATAGAGGGATGTGGAGAAGAATGGGATGCCAAGATGAAAGCACACACACACAGTCAAGAAGAATGGACAGCTGAATTAAAACAACAACAACAACAATTTCCAGAATTTAAAAATCCTGAATCATGACATGACACTAGTGGAATTCAGGTGTTTCTGGTACATGGACTGCTCTCACCAAATATGAGGTCGAACTGTTGACCTTGTGTACATCCTAGTTCACAAATGAGTCTGTCAAATATGCTAAGCCTATAGGCTGAAGATGATGCCCCAACAATGCGAAGAAACCTCAGGTGACTGCCCAGGCAGCTGGCTGTTTCTGTCAACTCACATTTTTTTGGAAGTTGCTTGCATGCACTTCCTGTTTTTATTTTTGTTAGGTAATATTAGTTCCTTCTTGTGTCTCTGAGCGGGTTGAAGATTAGTTAGTTACAGTTGAAGATTGGTTATTTATAGTTGAAGATTAGTTATAGTTTTCCTTGTTAAGAATGTCAGAAAAAAAACTCACTAAAGAGGTGTAAGTGTATAAATTTGAATGACGTTTTAAGATAGTTCTGTTAGTAATATAAGTTAAGATAGAAAATGAATCAGGTACCTTTTGGACTTACCAAAATAGGATAGATAATGGATTATTTTCTCTGAATTTGTCAAATACAAATGGACTAGACATTTTTTAGGTATTTATTCCTTGTGTATATGGTATATAGTTATTGTGGTTTTTTATATAGTTTTTCTTATATAAGTTATAACTTTTTTCCTTTTTTCTTTTTATTAAAATAGAAAAGGGGAAGTATGGTGATATTTTATTTGTACTGAAGCGTGATTTTATTTGTATGTTAATAAATAAAGTTGCCTGGGAGGTCAGAGCTAATAGCAAGCTATAGCATTAGTCTGGCAGTGGTAGCACACACCCTTAACCCCAATCACATAACAGGCAGATCTCTGTGTGTTCAAGGATACTACCAGCATGGAGACACACACCTTGAATCTCAATACCACCCATAGAAGATCTGGAGGTCTGTATAGATGGGCAGTGATGAGGAGGTCATGTGGTTGGGTTTTCAACCAATGAGATGGCAGAACAGAAAGTCTATAAGAAGACAGAGATGCAGAAAGGAGGTCTCTTGGCGAAGGAAGGACAGGATTGGCAGTAAAGGGTAAGGTTTTTAGTGCTTAGCTATTACTCTGACCTCTTGGGCTTTGATCTCTGCATTGGCTCTGTGTTTCTTAATTAACAAGACAGTTACATCTACACCCAACATTCCTCTGCAATGTTGGGACATCCATCTTCTACGTACAGGTCTAGCATATCTGACAAATTTGTCTATAAAGCAGGATAATTGGAAGAGCTGTCCTACCTCTTCTTGGCAAAGTTCTGTAGTCAGTTTCTTTTGTGTCCTACTTGTCCAGTGTGGACAGTGTACTATCATCAATAGAGGCAAGGGCGCTTTCTTGCCCAGTAGCTAACATTTGCCACAAAGAATGTAAACTCCGTAAGGAGTTTCTTCAATATCCATCATCTTCTCTGAAATAGACTGGTGCTGCCAGGAGACAACATGTCTCATTTACATTAAAAAAAAACCCACAAACCTATGTTATTAAAACATATTTAATCGCCATATTCTGTAGATCTCTGAAGTGTTTGAAGATGACCTATCTATCTGAAATATTTGTTTGACTTTGAAAACATAGCTAATATGACAACAATTTTGATTGTAATAACTAACAACTAACTTGCATTTCTTTATATCCTAATTAGTTGGGAATAATTTTAAAGGATTAGAAATTTGTATTGCATTGTTAATGAGTTGTATAGGTATAATACCTTGAATAAGAGTAGAAATGTATGTACCATATGTTCTAACAAAAATAATGTCAAATTTTATCAATATACAAAGATCCATATCAATATAAAGTATGTAAAATATGTAATTGTTTTTAAAAAGTAGATTCAATAATCTTACCTTTTATCCTATCATTTCTATATCCCCTTTTTTTTCAAAAGAAGAACCCTGCATCTAATCTCTTTTGTTCAGCTTTTTTCCCCTAAACATTACCAATACAACTTGTAATCAACCACCCTAAACAATGACAAATATCCATAATCCACTGAAAGACTAAAAACCACCCACTGCACCTCTTAGATATGTGGACTTTGTGTTTTTAAAATTACTTCCTGCTGTCTGGAGGTGATGGCATCTTTTGGGAATCTTCAAAGGAAAATTTTGGGTTATCAAGTTCTGGGAGAGTGAGCTATATCATTTGTTGTCCAGTCTCCACATAATGCAAAAGTGTGGGGCTTGTGTCAAGTCCTGGCTAGAGTAGTCTGTGAAGCTGGATCATCTCAGCTAGCCACCTTGAAATTGTTCTGAGCAGTTTGTAGTCCAAAGCCAATCTTTGGGTGGTGTTTGTCAGGTTAGTGGCATTTTCATAGTGCAGGTGAAATCGTTATTGTGTGGTCCCATCATCCTTTTGGTGACTTCAAAGATTGCTGTTAGACATGGTCTTCGTTCATTGCAGAAAACTTTTAAACATTTTAAATGTCATATGCAGCAGATCTCAAAAAAGTTAAAGACCCATAATTTGTTATGTACATCCAGAGTACAAAAACTTAATTCCTAGTTACCTGATAGAGACTCAAACCTGAAATCATGTACAGGTAGCTAGATGAAGCCTTTTTCTAGAATTAGTTACTCTGTATGACCATTAATGTCATGAGAAAAAGTTTAATATATATATTAATCTTAAAACTTTTGAGATAATATTTACACATAAAGAAAAATGTTAAAGAGTCTAAATTAAACCAAATGAGTATGAGATTAGTGGCAATAGAATAGTTCCTACTTTTTTTCTGTCACATATCAGGTGACTATTCTGACATGAGACAGAGATTTTAGATATTACTTTTAACAAGGACGCTTGAGTTAAGAGGAGAGAGCCACATTCCAACTCCAAAGCCAGTGTTGATTTTTAATTGGATTGGGACTATAAAAAAGGCCATTTGCATTATATGTCTGTAGAGAACAGGAGAAAAAACATTTGGGAAGATTTAAGAAGTTTTATCCTGTTGGAGATGTGATATACTAATAGGTCAATTTACTCCTTTTGGTGGAATATTTTCTCTGGATGATTCATCCTTTTTCTTCATATGTCTCATTTTTCCAATGATCTTCAGATTAATTAGCCTTCATTCTCCTGAAAAGACAAAAACAAAACCCTGTCCCTGCCCTAATTTTGAGGAGGTTCCCTTTGGCAGATAATATCTGATTAAATAAGAAGAATTTGCTAGTCATATAAGTTAGTTTAGATTGAATGGTCATGCTGGTAGATGAACTATCACCTCTTCTAATTAAGAGGTCTCTCTCTTAGTCAAATCAAACCTTTATCAATTTTGATGGTATCCATAGCTTTTCTTCTCCTGAAGAAAAAAAAAAGCAAAAACTCGTCCCCAATGTAATACATACCCTGGTTTCCATTCTGAGGTCAGCACATCTTTAAAGTATATAGGCTGATATAATTCTGTAGTTTTTTCTATTATCCAGTCTCTACACAGCTGTTGTTCCTTTCTCATTAGTATTGAGGAAATTCAAATAGAGCATTATGTAGTCTATTTCTGGGGGTTTTTGTTACCCCTTTCTGTTTATTTAGCATATCCTTTAGAGTTCTGTTTGATCTTTCTATAACTGCTTGGCCTGTAGAATTATGTGGTGTACCTGTAATATGCTTTATAATGTAATAAGCAAAAAACTGTTTCATTTTAACAGAGACATATGCTGGAGCACTGTCAATATTAATTTGTGCAGGTATACCCATGAAGGCCGTAACTTCCAACAAATGAGTGATTACAGAATCAGCCTTTTCAGAACTCAAAGCAGTTGCCCATTGAAATCCTGAATATGTATCTATGGTATGATGTACATATTTAGTTTTCCAAATTCTGAAAAATTAAACACATCCATAGGCCAGATTTCATTTCTTTGAGTACCCTTTGGGTTTCTTACTGCAGGTAGTGGGGTTTGATTGTATAAAGAATAAGTAGGACATTTCCTTATAATTTCCTCTGCTTTTTAAAAATTTATTTATTTATATCTTTTAAAATATTTTTATTTTATAATTAATTTAATTTTACATATCAGCCACAGATTTCCCTGTCCTCCCTCCTCCCACTCCCCAATTTTCTCCCCCAACCCACCACCCCTTTCCACCTTCTCCAGGGCAAGGTCTCCCCTGGGGAGTCAGCCCAGCCTGGTATATTCAGTTGAGGCAGGTCCAGTCCCCTCCTCCCTACACCAAGGCTGAGCAAAGTATCTCAGCATAGGCCCTGATTTCCAAAACCCAGCTCATGAACCAAGGACAGGTCCCAGTTCCACTGCCTGGGGGCCTCCTACACAGTTCAAGCTAATCAACTGTCTCACTTTATCCAAAGGGCCTGGTCCAGTTCCATGGGGCTCCTCAGCTATTGGTTCACAGTTCATGTGTTTCCACTAGTTAGACTAGTTGTCCCTGTTCTTTCTCCAATCATCATCTCAATATATGTTGCTCATATAATCCCTCCTCTCTCTCGCTGATTGGACTCCTGGAGTTCCACCTAGGGTTTGGCCGTGGATCTCTGCATCTGCTTCCATCAGTCACAGGATGAGAGTTCTATCATGACAGCCAGGGTGTTCGCCATCAGATCACCAGAGTAAGTCAATTCAGGCACTCTCTCGACCATTGCCAGTAGTCTACAGTGGAGGTATCTTTGTGGATTTCTGGGAACCTCTCTAGCACTCTGCTTCTTCCTGTTCCCATGGGGCCTTCATTTATCATGGTATCTCTTTCCTGTAGCAGGAATCTTAAAGAGTCTTTATTAATAATTTCAAACCTGAGCCAGGTATTGGGGTGTACTAGAAAATCAGAAAACCAGAACAAGCAACAGCTACCTCATCTTGACAGATCCTCAGCTGGACTTGTTTCCTCAGACTGGAGGCCTCTGAGTCCTCATCCAGAATGGGTCTCAGATGAACTGCTGCTCAAAACTCTGAATGCTTAACCAGGCCAAATGCTTAACCAGGCCAAATGCGTCTAATTTCTGGTCCTCACGCCTTATATATCTTTCTGCCTTCTACCATCACTCCCTGGGATTAAAGGCTCACTTTCTGGGATTAAAGGCATGAATCATCACGCTTGGCTTTATCCTTGAACACATGGATTTCTGACTAGCTCTGCCTCCCAAGTGCTGAGATTAAGGGCGTGTGCTACCACTGCCTATCCTCTATGTTTATTATTGTGGCTGTTCTGTCTTTGACCCCAGATAAGTTTATTAGGGTGCACAATTTTTCGGGGAACACAATACTACCACACTTTTCTTGTCTCCCACTCTGTTCCTGATCCAGCTGGGACCCCCCAGTCCCCTAGGTTCTCTTTCCCTGACGTTTGCCCTCCATTACCACCCCTCCACTCCCAGTATCCTCATGTAGATCTCATCCATTTCTCTGTCTTTGGGTGATCCCTGTGTCTTTCTTAGGATCCTCTTTACTAGGTAGCCTCCCTGGAGTGGTGAGTTGCAGTCTGGTTATCCTTTGCTTTACATCAAGTATCCACTTATGAGTGAGTACATACCATGTTTTTCTTTCTGAATCTGAGTTACCTCAGTCAGGATGATATTTTCTAGTTCATCCATTTGCCTGCAAACCTCATGATGTCATTGTTTTTATCTGCTGACTAGTACTCCATTGTGTATATGTACCACATTTTATTTATCCATTCTTCAGGTGAAGGGCATCTAGGTTGTTTCCAGGTTCTGGCTATTACAAATAATGCTGCTATGAACATAGTTGAGTATGTGTCCTTTTGGTATGATTGAGCATTCCTTGGGTATATGCCCATGAGTGGTATAGCTGGGTCTTGAGGGAGGTTGATTCCCCATTTTCTAAGAAAGCGCCATATTGATTTCCAAACTAGCTGTACAAGCTTGCATTCCCACCAACAGAGCAGGAGTGTTCTACTTGCTCCACATCCTCTCCAACATAAACTATCTTCAGTGTTTTTGATCATAGCCATTCTGACAGGTGTAAGATGGTATCTTAGAGTCATTTTGATTTGTATTTCCCTGATGACTAAGGATGTTGAGCAATTTCTTAAATGTCTTTCAGTCATTTGAGATTCTTCTGTTGAGAATTCTCTGTTTAGCTCTATAGCCTGTGTGTGTGTGTGTGTGTGTGTGTATGTATTCAAAATTCAAAAATTCGACCAAGGAGCTCCTACAGGTGATAAACACCTTCAGCAATATAGCAGGATACAAGATTATAAAAAAAATCAGTAGCCCTCCTATATACAAATGACAAACAGGCTGAGAAAGAAATCAGAGATACATCATCCTTTACAATAGCCACAAATGATATAAAATACCTTGGGGGTAACTCTAAACAAGCGAAGGACCTGTATGACAAGAACTTTTAAGTCCCTGAAGAAAGAAATTGAAGAAGTAAAAAAATGGAAAGATCTCCCATGCTAATGGATAGGTAGGTTTAACATAGTAAAAATGACAGTCTTACCAAAAGCAATCTACAGATTCAATGCAATCTCCATCAAAATCCCAACACAATTCCTCATAGACATGGAAAGAACAATACTCAACTTCATATGGAAAACAAAAAAACCCAGGATAACCAAAAGAATCCTGTATAATAAAACAACCTCTGGAGGCATCATGATTCCTGACTTCAAGCTCTCCTATAGAGCTATAATAATAAAAACAGCTTGGTACTGGCATAAAAACTGACATGTGGACCAATGGAAATGAACTTAAGACCCTGACTTTAATCTGCACAGCTATGAACATATGATTTTCGACAAAGAAACCAAAAATGTACCATGGAAAAAGAAAGCATCTTCAACAAATGGTGCTGACGTAACTGGGTGTCAATATGTAGAAGACTGCAAATAGATTCATATTTGTCACCATACACAAAACTTAAGTCCAAGTGGATCAAAGACCTCAACATAAATCCAGTTACTCTGAACCTGATAGAAGAGAAAACAGGAGGTAGGTCTTGAATGCATTGGCACTGGAGATCACTTCCTAAATATAACACCAGTAGCACAGACACTGAGAGAAACAATCAATCAATGGGACCTCTTGAAACTGAGAAGCTTTTGTGGAGCAAAGGATACCGTCAACAAGACAAAGCGACAGCCTACAGAATGGGAAAAGATCTTCACCAACCCCACATCTAAAAGAGGGCTGATATTCAGAACATATAAAGAACTTAAGAAATTAGACATAAAAATACCCAACAGTATTTGGGAGATATATATATATATATATATATATATATATATATATATATATATATATATATATATATATAATCTCCCTTGATCTCCTTATGTTGTCTTAGTGTTCTGGCTAGAACATCAAGTACTACATTGAATAAGTATGGAGAGAACAGACAGCCTTGTCTTGTTCCTGATTTTAGTGAAATCACTTTGAATTTCTCTCCATTTATTTTGATGTTGGCTGTTGGCTTGCTATAAATTGCCTTTATTATGTTTAGGTATGTTCCCTGTATTCCTGGTCTCTCCAAGACCTTTATTATGAAGGGGTGTTGGGTTTCGTCAAAGGCCTTTTCAGCATCTAGTGAGATGATCATGTGGTTTCATTCTTTCTGTTTGTTTATATGGTGTATTACATTGAGAGACTTTCATATGTTGAACCAAACTTGCATCTCTGGGATGAAGCCTACTTGATCATGGTGGATAATTGTTTTGATGTGCTCTTGGAGTCTGTTTGCCAATATTTTATTGAGTATTTTGAATCAATGTTCATGAGGGAAATTGGTCTGAAATTCTCTTTCTTTGTTGCATCTTTGTTTGGCTTGGGAATCAGTGTAATTGTAGCTTTATAGAAGGAGTTTGGTAATGTTCCTTCTTTTTCTATTGTGTGGAACAATTTAAAGAGTACTGGTATTAACTCTTCTTTGAAGATCTGGTAGAATTCTGCATTGAAACCATCTATTCCTAGACTTTTTTGTTGGGAAACTTTTAATGACTGTTTCTATTTCCTTAGGGGTTATTGGTCTACTTAAATAGTTTATCTGGTATTGATTTAACTTAGGTATGTGATATCTATCCAAAAAATATCCATTTCTTTTAGATCTTCCAGTTTTGTGGAGTACAGGTTTTTGAAATATGACCTGATGGTTCTCTGGATTTCCTCATTGTCAGTTGTTATGTCTCCCTTTTCATTTATGATTTTAGTAATTTGGATGCTCTCTCTCTCTGCCTTTTGGTTAGTTTGGATAAGGGCTTATCTATCTTGTTGATTTTCTCAAAGAACCAACTCTTTGTTTCATTAATTTTTTTGTATTGTTCTCTTTGTTTCTACTTTATTGATTTCAGCTCTCAATTTGATTATTTCCTGGCATCTATTCCTCCTGGGAGAATTTGCTTCTTCTTGTTCTAGAGCTTTCAGGTGTGCTATTAAGTCATTAATGTGATATTTCTCCAACTTCTTTATATGGACATTTAGTGCTATGAATTTTCCTCCTAGCACTGCTTTCATAGCATCCCATAAGTTTGGGTATGTGGTATATTCATTTTCATTGATCTCTAGGAAGTCTTTCTTTCTTAACTTCTTTGTTGACCCACTGGTGATTCAGTTGAGCATTGTTCAGTTTCCATGAGATTGTAGGTTTTCTGTAATTTTTGTTGTTGTTGAAATCTAACTTTAAACCTTGGTGGTCTGATAGAACACAGGAGGTTATTCCAATTGTTTTGTATCTGTTGAGATTTGCTTTGTGGCCAAGTATGTGGTTGATTTTAGAGAAGGCTCCATGGGGTGAGGAGAAGAATGTATATTCTTTTTTGTTAGAGTGGAATGTTCTGTAAATATTGATTAAGTCCATTTGAGTCATCACATCAGTTAAGCCCCCTTATTTCTCTGTTAAGTTTCAATTTGACAGATCTGTCCAGAGGTGAGAGTGGAGTGTTGAATTCTCCCACTATTAATGTGTGGGGTTTTATGTATGATTTAAGATTTAGTAATGTTTCTTTTACATATGTGGGTGCCCTTGTGTTTGGGGCATAAATGTTCAGAATTGGAACTTCATCTTGGTGGATCTTTCCTGTGATGAGTATGTAATGTCCTTCTTGATCTCCTTTGATTGATTTTAGTTTGAAGTCTTTTTTGCTGGATATTAGGATGGATACACCAGCTTGCTTCTTAAGACCATTTGATTGGAAAGACTTTTCACAGGCTTTTATTCTTAGTAGTGTCTATCTTTGAAATTGAGATGTGTTTCTTGTATGCAGCAGAAAGATGGGTCCTGCTTTCGTATTCATTCTGTTAGCCTGTGTTTTTTTTATAGGTGAATTAAGTCCATTGATATTAAGGAATATTAATGACCAGTGATTGTTAGTTCCTGTTATCTTTTGGAGGTAGTGTGTGTGTACTTCTATTCTTTGGGGTTTACTGCTGTGACATTATCTCCTGCCTGCGTTTTCTTGGGTGTATCTGACGTTTTTAGGTTGGAATTTTCCTTCTAGTGCATTCTGTAGGGCTAGATTTGTGGATAAGTATTGTTTAAATCTTGTTTTGTCTTGGAATGACTTGTTCACTCTGCCTATGATGATTGAAAGTTTTACTGGGTATATTAGTCTAGGCTGGCATCCATGGTCTCTTAGTGTCTGCATTACATCTGTGCAGGTACTTCTGGTTTTAAAAGTCTCCATTGAGAAATCGGATATTATTCTGATGGGTTTGCCTTTATAAATCACTTGGCCTTTTTCCTTTGCTGATCTTAATATTCTTTCTTTATTCTGTATGTTTAGTTGTTTAATTATTATGTGGCCAGGGGACTTTTTTCAGGGTCTAGTCTGTTTCGTGTTCTATAGGCTTCTTGTATCTTCATAGGTATTTCCTTCTTTAAGTTGGGAAAGTTTTCTTCTATGATCTTGTTGAATGTATTTTCTATGCCTTTGAGTTGGTATTCTTCTCATTCTTCTATCCCTATTATTCTTAGGTTTGGTCTTATCATGGTGTCCCAGATTTCTTGGACATTTTGTGTTATGACTCTTTTGGCTTTGATATTTTCTTTGACTAACAAATCTATTTCCTCTATTGTATCGTCTACACCAGAGATCCTCTCTTCCATCTCTTATATTCTGTTGTTTATGCTTGCATCTGTGTTTCCTGTTCATTTCCTCAGGTTTTCTATTTCCAGCATTCCCTCTGTTTGTGTCTTCTTCATTGTTTCTGTTTCCCCTTTAAGGTCTGGAACTGTTTTCCTCACCTGTTTAATTGCTTTTTCATGGTGTTCTTTAAGAGATTTATTACTTTCTTTTAATTTTTTATTTGTCTTTTTTCTCTATTTCTTTATAGATTTCTTCCAAGGTTTTGTCTTTTTCTCAATTTCTTTATTGATTTCTTCCAATTTTTTGTTGGTCTTTTCTTCATTTTCATTTTCATTTTTTTTCTTGAAAGGCCTCTAACATCTTCATGATGCTATTCTTAAGTATGCTTTCTTTTGCTTCTTCTACCTTGTGATGTTCAGGTCTTGCTGTTGGAGGAGGGTGAGGTTTATGTGATGCTGTATTGCTCTTTATGTTGTTATATGTAATTCTGCCTTGACATCTGTCCATCTCCTCATCCAATATGTATAAGAGGTGTCTATGTCTGAGCGAGTTCCTGTTGGTCCACTCTGTGCTTGTTGTGTCTGTGTCTCATGGGGCCCTTCTGGGTCTAATCTTAGGTCTTGGTCTAATTTGAGCAGGCAGCTTCTGTGTCTCAGGGAGCTGCTCGTGGGTCAACCCAAGCTAGTTGATTCTGTGAGAAACGGATCTGTTCTTGGTCTTAGCAGTGCTCTTGGTCCAGTCAGATTTGACTGATTCAATGTTTCAGGAAGCCTCTCTTGGTCCAATGAGAGGTGGTAGATTCTACTTCTCAGAAAGCCACTCTTGGTCTAATGAGGGCTGGCAGATTCCCTGTCTGCTGAAGTTACTCTTGGTCCAATGACAGTTCCTTGTCCAATGAGAGCTCTCTGTCTAGGCCAGATGAGAGCTGAGGGTTGGTTTCCACGCCTCAGGAGGAGGCTGGGGTCTTGGGTGGATGGGTATGGGGACAGGACATGTAGATTGCAGGGTCCACTGAGGGCTTTGGTGAATGGGGAGCCTTTCTGCAGGAGCCCTGCCTACTGACTGGAAACTGGGGCCCAATTGGCGGGTGTTCCCTGGGAATGGCAGGGACCCAGGATTGGGTCCTAAGGGCTGGCCTCCCTGGGTATGAACAGAGTCACTCACGTCTAGATCTGAGTAGAGCCATACAAGAAAAACACTCTGCTTTTGAGAAAAGGGCATTCTTGCACTTTACTCTGTTTCCTATAGGGCCAGTAGAGTGAGGTAGCTCAAAACAAAAGAACTGTGCTTCCTACACAAACGGGGTATATCTAGTTCAACTCAGTATTGGAAACTAAGTAAAACAGGATCTTCTCTTCAGTCCAATTCACTGTAATTACTGGGAACAGATGCGAAACCTATTTGCACTGTGTATGGAAAAGAATAGCACAACGGTGGTGTTCTTATCCTGAATTAACACTTGCTGTAGCACTTGAAACTGAATGTGATTCAAATACGATTAGGAAGTTAATTTGAACCCTAGTTTGCCATACAAGACAAACACTCTGCTTTTGAGAAAAGCACTCTACAGTGTTTCCTATAGGGCCAATACAGTGAGCTAGCTCAAAAGAAAAGAACTGTGTTTCCTACACAAACGAGGCATATCTAGTTCAACACAGTATTGGAAACAGTAAAACTGGAG
This sequence comes from Peromyscus maniculatus bairdii, assembly GCF_049852395.1. NCBI lineage: Eukaryota > Metazoa > Chordata > Mammalia > Rodentia > Cricetidae > Peromyscus > Peromyscus maniculatus. Next base: position 2,103,595 of record NC_134867.1, read on the forward strand.
CGTCTCTTCAGTCCAATACACTTCCTTGCTGGAAACAGACATGAATGCTATTTGCACTGGGTATGGCCAGAATAGCACAAAAGTGGTGTTCTTACCCTGAATTAATACTTGCTGCTAGCACATGAAACTGAATGTGATTCAACTCCGTTTTGGAAGTTTAATTGAACCCTAGTTTGCCAAACAAGAAAAACACTCTGCTTTTGAGAAACGGGCATTCTTGCAATCTACTGTGTTTCCTATTGGGCCAGTAGAGTGAGCTAGCCCAAAACAAAAAACTGTGCTTCCTACACAAACGGGGCATATCTAGTTCAACTCAGAATTGGAAACTAAGTCAAACCAGAGCTTCTCTTCAGTCCAATACACTTACGCGCTGGGAACAAACCCGAATGCTATTTGTACTGTTTATGGCCAGAATAGCACAAGAATGGTGTTCTTAACCAGAATTAACACTTGCTGCTAGAACTTGAAACTGAATGTGATTCAACTCCCTTTAGGAAGTTTAATTGAACCCTAGTTTACCATACGATAAAACACTCTGCTTTTGAGAAAAGGGCCTTCTTGCACTCTACTGGGTTTCCTATAAGGCCAGTACAGTAAGCTAGCTCAAAACGAAAGAACTGTGCTTCCTACACAAACGGGGCATATCTAGTTCAACTCAGTATTGTAATCTAAATAAAACAGGAGCTTCTCTTCAGTCCAATACACTTACTTTCTGGGAACAGCGGTGAATGCTATTTGCACTGTGTATGGCCAGAATAGCACAAAAGTGGTGTTCTTACCCTGAATTAACACTTGCTGCTAGCACTTGAACCTGAATGTGATTCAACTCCATTTAGGAAGTTTAATAGAAACCTAGTTTGCCATACAAGAAAAACACTCTGCTTTTGAGAAAAGGGCCTTCTTGCACTCTAATCTGTTTCCAATAGGTCCAGTACAGTGAGCTAGCTCAAAACAAAAGAACTGTGCTTCATACACAAACGGGGCATAACTAGTAAAACTCAGTATTGGAAACTAAGTAAAACAGGAGCTTCTCTTCAGTCCAATACACTTACTTGCTGGGAACAGACAAGAAAGCTATTTGCACTGTGTATGGCCAGAATAGCACAAAAGTGGTATTCTTCATCTGGAGTAACACTACTGCTAGCACTTGAAACTGAATGTGATTCAACTCCGTTTAGGAAGTTTAATTGAACCCTAGTTTGCCATACAAGAAAAACACTGTGCTTTTGAGAAAAGGGCATTTTGCACTTTACTCTGTTTCCTATATGGCCAGTACAGTGAGCTAGCTCAAAACTAAAGAACTGTGCTTCCTACACACACAAGGCATATCTAGTTCAACTCAGTATAGGAAACTAAGTAAAAAAGGAACTTCTCTTCCGTCCAATACACTGTAGATTCTGGGACCAGACGCGAATGCTATTTGCACTGTGTATTGCCAGAATAGCACAAGAGTGGTGTCCTTACCCTGAATTAACACTTTCTGTTAGAACTTGAAACTGAATGTGATTCAAATCCTTTTAGGAAGATTAATTGAACCCTAGTTTGCCATACAAGAAAAACACTCTGCTTTTGAGAATAGGGCATTATTGCATTCTACTGTGTTTCCTATAGGGCCAGTAACGTGAGCTACCTCAAAACAAAGAACTGTACTTCCTACACAAACGTGGCATATCTAGTTCAAGTCAATATTGGAAACAAAGTAAAACAGGATCTTCTCTTCAGTCCAATACACTGTACTTGCTGGGAACATACACGAATGCTATTTGCACTCTGTATGGCCAGAATAGCACAACAGTGGTGTACTTACCCTGAATTAAAACTTTCTGTTGGAACTTGAAACTGAATGTGATTCAACTCCTTTTAGGAAGTTTAATTGAACACAGTTTGCCATACAGGAAAAATACTCTGCTTTTGAGAAACGGGCATTCTTGCACTCTACTGTGTTTCCTATAGGGCCAGCACAGTGAGCTAGCTCAAAACAAAAGAACTATGCTTACTGCACAAATGGGGCATATCTAGTTCAAACTCAGTATTGGAAACTAAGTAAAAAAAGGAGCTTCGCTTCAGTGCAATACTCTGTAATTGCTGCGAGCAGACGCGAATGCTATTTGCACTGTGTATGCCAGAATACCACAAGAGTGGTGGTCTTACACTGAATTAACACTTGCTGCTAGTACATGAAACTTAATGTGATTCAACTCCGTTTAGGAAGTTTAATTGAACACTAGATTGCCATACAAGGAAAACACTCTGCTTTTTTAAAAGGGCATTCTTGCATTCTAGTGTTTTTCCTATAGGGCCAGTACAGTGAGCTAGCACAAAACAAAGGAACTGTGCTTCCTACAAAAACGGGCCATATCTAGTTCCACTCAGTATTAGAAACTAAGTAAAACACGAGCTTCTCTTCAGTCCAATACATTGTACTTGCTGGGAACAGACACAAATGCTATTTGCACTGTGTATGGCCAGAATAGGACAAGAGTGGTGTTGTTACCCTGAATTAACTCTTGCTGCCAAAACTTGAAACTGAATGTGATTCAACTCCGTTTAGGAAGTTTAATTGAATCCTTGTTTGAATACAAGAAAAACACTCTGCTTTTGAGAAAAGGGCATTCTTGCACTCTACTGTGTTTCCTATAGGGCCAGTACAGTGAGCTAGCTCAAAACGAAGGAACTGTGCTTCCTCCACAAACGGGGCATATCTAGTTCAACTCAGTATTGAAAACTAATTAAAACAGGGGCTTCTTTTCAGTCCAATGCACTGTACTTGCTGGGAACAAATGCGAACGCTATTTGCACTGTGTATGCCCAGAATAGCACAAGAGTGGTGTTCTTACCCTGAATTAATACTTCCTGCTAGAACTTTAAACTGAATGTGATTCAACTCCCGTTCGGAAGTTTAATTGAACCCTAGTTTGCCATACAAGAAAAACACTCTGCTTTTGAGAAAAGGGCACACTTGCAGTTTAATGTGTTTCCTATAGGGCCAGTACAGTAAGCTAGTTCAAAACAAAAGTACTGTGCCTGATCTACAAACGGGGCATATCTAGTTCAACTCAGTGTTGGAATCTAATAAAACAGGAGTTGATCTTCAGTCCAATAGACTGAACTTGCTGGGAACAGACGCGAAATCTATTTGCACTAGTATGGCCAGAATAGCACAAGAAGGTGTTCTTACCCTGAAATAACACTTTTGCTAGAACTTGAAACTGAATGTGATTCAACACCGTTTAGGAAATTTAATTGAACCCTAGATTGCCATAAAAGAAAAACACTCTGGTTTTGGAAAAGGGCATTCTTGCAGTTTAATGTGTTTCCTATGGGGCCAGTACAGTGAGTTAGCTCAAAACAAAAACACTGTGCTTCCTCCACAAACGGGGCATATCTAGTTCAACTCAGTATTGGAAACTAAGTAAAACAGGAGCTTGTCTTCAGTCCAAACACTGTACTTGCTGGGAACAGACGCGAATGCTATTTGCACAGTGTATGGCCAGAATAGCACAAGAGTGGTGTTCTTACACTGAATTAACACTTGCTGCTAGAACTTGAAACTGAATATGATTCAACTCCGTTTAGGAAGGTTAATTGAACCCTAGATTGCCATACAAGAAAAACACTCTGCTTTTGAGTAAAGGGCATTCTTGCACTCTACTGGGTTTCCCATAAGGCCAGTACAGTGAGCTAGCTCAAAACAAAGGAACTGTATGTGCTTCCTCCACAAACGGGGCATATCTAGTTCAACTCAGTATAAGAAATTAATTAAAACAGGAGCTTCTCTTCAGTCCAATACACTGTACTTGCTGGGAATAGAAGAGAATGCTATTTGTACTGTGTATGGACAGAATAGCACAACAGTGGTGTACTTACCCTGAATTAATACTTGCTGCTAGCAATTGAAACTGAATGTGATTCAACTCTGTTTAGGAAGTGTAATTTAACCCTAGATTGCCACACAAGAAACACTCTGCTTTTGAGAAACGGGCATTCTTGCACTCTACTGTGTTTCTTATAGGGCCAGTACAGTGAGCTAGCTGAAAACAAAAGAACTGTGCTTCCTCCACAAACGGGGCATATCTAATTCAACTTAGTATTGGAAACTAAGGAAAACAGGAGCTTCTCTTCAGTCCAATACACTGTACTTGCTGGGAACAGAAGAGAATGCTATTTGTCTGTGTATGGCCAGAATAGCACAACAGTGGTGTACTTACCCTGAATTAATACTTGCTGCAAGCAATTGAAACTGAATGTGATTCAACTCTGTTTAGGAAGTTTAATTAAACCCTAGATTGCCATACAAGAAAAACACTCCGCTTTTGAGAAAACGGCATTCTTGCACTCCAGTGTTTTTCCAATGGGGCCAGTACAGTGAGCTAGCTGAAAAAAAGGAACTGTGCTTCCTCCCCAAAGGGGCATATCTAGTTCAACTCAGTATTGGAAATTAAGTAAAACAGGAGCTTCTCTTCAGTCCAATACACTGTACTTGCTGGGAACAGACGGGAATGTTATTTGCACTGTGTATGGCCAGAATAGCACAAGAGTGCTGTCCTAATCTGAATTAATACTTGCTGCTAGTACATGAAACTGAATGTGATTCAACTCCGTTTTGGAAGTTTAATTGAAACCTAGTTTGACATACAAGAAAAACACTCTGATTTTGAGAAAAGGGCATTCTTGCACTCTAATCCGTTTCCAAAAGGTCAAGTACAGTGAGCTAGCACAAAACAAAGGAACTGTGCTTCCTACAAAAACGGGCCATAACTAGTTCAACTCAGTATTGGAAACTAAGTAAAACAGGAGCTTCTCTTCAGACCAATACACTGTATTTTCTGGGAACAGACACAAATGCTATTTGCACTGTGTATGGCCAGAATAGCACAAGAGTGTTGTTTTTATCCTGAATTAACATGTGCTGCTAGAACTTGAAACTGAATGTGATTCAAATCCGTTTAGGAAGTTTAATTGAATCTTTGTTTGAATACAAGAAAAACACTCCCCTTTTGAGAAAAGGGCATTCTTGCACTCTAGTGTTTTTCATATAGGGCCAGTACAGTGAGCTAGCTCAAAACGAGGAACAGTGATTCCCCACAAACGGGGCATATCTAGTTCAACGCAGTATTGGAAACTAATTAAAACAGGGGCTTCTTTTCAGTACAATACACTATACTTGCTGGGAACAAATGTGAATGCTATTTGCACTGTGTATGCCCAGAATAGCACAAGAGTGGTGTTCTTACCCTGAATTATCACTTGCTGCTAGAACTTTAAACTGAATGTGATTCAACTCCCGTTAGGAAGTTTAATTGCACCCTAGTTTGCCATACAAGAAAAACACTCTGGTTTTGAGAAAAGGGCACACTTGCAGTTTAATGTGTTTCCTATAGGGCCAGTACAGTAAGCTAGTTCAAAACAAAAGAACTGTGCCTGATCTACAAACGGGGCATATCTAGTTCAACTCAGTGTTGGAATCTAATAAAACAGGAGTTGATCTTCAGTCCAATAGACTGAACTTGCTGGGAACAGACGCGAAATCTATTTGCACTAGTATGGCCAGAATAGCACAAGAAGGTGTTCTTACCCTGAAATAACACTTTTGCTAGAACTTGAAACTGAATGTAATTCAACACCGTTTAGGAAGTTTAATTGAACCCTAGATTGCCATAAAAGAAAAACACTCTGCTTCTGAGAAAAGGGCACTCTTGCAGTTTAATGTGTTTTCTATAGGGCCAGTACAGTAACCTAGTTCAAAACAAAAGAACTATGCTTGATCCACAAACGGGGCATATCTAGTTCAACTCAGTATTGTAAACTAAGTAAAACAGGAGCTTCTCTTCAGTCCAATACACTTTACTTGCTGGGAACAGACGCGAATGCTATTTGCAATGTGTATGGACAGAATAGCACAACAGTGTTGTAATTATCCTGAATTAACACTTGCTGCTAACAATTGAAACTGAATGTGATTCATTCCGTTTAGGAATTTTAATTGAACCCTAGATTGCCATACAAGAAAAACACTCTGCTTTTGAGAAAAGGGCATTCTTGCACTCTACTGGGTTTCCCATAAGGCCAGTACAGTGAGCTAGCTCAAAACAAAGGAACTGTATGTGCTTCCTCCACAAACGGGGAATATCTAGTTCAACTCAGTATAGGAAATTAAATAAAGCAGGAGCTTCTCTTCAGTCCAATACACTGTACTTGCTGGGAATAGAAGAGAATGCTATTTGTACTGTGTATGGCCAGAATAGCACAACAGTGGTGTACTTACCCTGAATTAATACTTGCTGCTAGCAATTGAAACTGAATGTGATTCAACTCTGTTTAGGAAGTTTAATTGAACCCTAGATTGCCACACAAGAAACACTCTGCTTTTGAGAAACGGGCATTCTTGCACTCTACTGTGTTTCTTATAGGGCCAGTTCAGTGAGCTAGCTGAAAACAAAAGAACTGTGCTTCCTCCAGAAACGGGGCATATCTAGGTCAACTTAGTATTGGAAACTAAGGAAAACAGGAGCTTCTCTTCAGTCCAATACACTGTACTTGCTGGGAACAAACGCAAATGGTATTTGCAATGTGTATGGCCAGAATAGCACAAGAGTGGTGTTCTTACACTGAATTAACACTTGCTGCTAGAACTTGAAACTGAATATGATTCAACTCCTCTAAGGAAGTTTAATTGAACCCTCGTTTGCCATACAAGAAAAACACTCTGCTTTTGAGAAAACGGCATTCTTGCACTCCAGTGTTTTTCCAATGGGGCCAGTACAGTGAGCTAGCTAAAAAAAGGAACTGTGCTTCCTACACAAACGGGGCATATCTAGTTCAACTCAGTATTGGAAATTAAGTAAAACAGGAGCTTCTCTTCAGTCCAATACACTGTACTTGCTGGGAACAGACGGGAATGCTATTTGCACTGTGCATGGCCAGAATAGCACAAGAGTGGTGTTCTTAATCTGAATTAATACTTGCTGCTAGTACATGAAACTGAATGTGATTCAACTCCGTTTTGGAAGTTTAATTGAAACCTAGTTTGACATACAAGAAAAACACTCTGCTTTTGAGAAAAGGGCATTCTTGCACTCTAATCCGTTTCCAAAAGGTCGAGTACGGTGAGCTAGCTCAAAACAAAAGAACTGTGCTTCCTCCACAAACGGGGCATATCTAGTTCAACTCAGTATTGGAAAGTAAGTAAAACAGGAGCTTCTCTTCAGTCCAATACACTGTACTTGCTGCTAACAGACGCGAAATCTGTTTGCACTGTGTATCACCAGAATAGCACAACAGTGGTGTTCTTACCCTGAATTAACACTTGCTGCTAGAACTTGAAACTGCATGTGATTCAACTCTGTTTAGGAAGTTTAATTGAACACTAGATTGCCATACAAGGAAAACACTCTGCTTTTGAGAAAAGGGCATTCTTGCACTCTAGTGTTTTTCCTATAGGGCCAGTACAGTGAGCTAGCACAAAACAAAGGAACTGTGCTTCCTACAAAAACGGGCCATATCTAGTTCAACTCAGTATTAGAAACTAAGTAAAACACGAGCTTCTCTTCAGTCCAATACATTGTACTTGCTGGGAACAGACACAAATGCTATTTGCACTGTGTATGGCCAGAATAGGACAAGAGTGGTGTTGTTACCCTAAATTAACACTTGCTGCCAAAACTTGAAACTGAATGTGATTCAACTCCGTTTAGGAAGTTTAATTGAATCCTTGTTTGAATACAAGAAAAACACTCTGCTTTTGAGAAAAGGGCATTCTTGCACTCTACTGTGTTTCCTATAGGGCCAGTACAGTGAGCTAGCTCAAAACGAAGGAACTGTGCTTCCTCCACAAACGGGGCATATCTAGTTCAACTCAGTTTTGAAAACTAATTAAAACAGGGGCTTCTTTTCAGTCCAATACACTGTACTTGCTGGGAACAAATGCGAACGCTATTTGCACTGTGTATGCCCAGAATAGCACAAGAGTGGTGTTCTTACCCTGAATTAATACTTGCTGCTAGAACTTTAAACTGAATGTGATTCAACTCCCGTTAGGAAGTTTAATTGAACCCTAGTTTGCCATACAAGAAAAACACTCTGCTTTTGAGAAAAGGGCACACTTGCAGTTTAATGTGTTTCCTATAGGGCCAGTACAGTAAGCTAGTTCAAAACAAAAGTACTGTGCCTGATCTACAAACGGGGCATATCTAGTTCAACTCAGTGTTGGAATCTAATAAAACAGGTGTTGATCTTCAGTCCAATAGACTGAACTTGCTGGGAACAGACGCGAAATCTATTTGCACTAGTATGGCCAGAATAGCACAAGAAGGTGTTCTTACCCTGAAATAACACTTTTGCTAGAACTTGAAACTGAATGTGATTCAACACCGTTTAGGAAATTTAATTGAACCCTAGATTGCCATAAAAGAAAAACACTCTGGTTTTGGAAAAGGGCATTCTTGCAGTTTAATGTGTTTCCTATGGGGCCAGTACAGTGAGTTAGCTCAAAACAAAAACACTGTGCTTCCTCCACAAACGGGGCATATCTAGTTCAACTCAGTATTGTAAACTAAGTAAAACAGGAGCTTGTCTTCAGTCCAAACACTGTACTTGCTGGGAACAGACGCGAATGCTATTTGCACAGTGTATGGCCAGAATAGCACAAGAGTGGTGTTCTTACACTGAATTAACACTTGCTGCTAGAACTTGAAACTGAATGTGATTCAACTCCGTTTAGGAAGGTTAATTGAACCCTAGATTGCCATACAAGAAAAACACTCTGCTTTTGAGTAAAGGGCATTCTTGCACTCTACTGGGTTTCCCATAAGGCCAGTACAGTGAGCTAGCTCAAAACAAAGGAACTGTATGTGCTTCCTCCACAAACGGGGCATATCTAGTTCAACTCAGTATAAGAAATTAATTAAAACAGGAGCTTCTCTTCAGTCCAATACACTGTACTTGCTGGGAATAGAAGAGAATGCTATTTGTACTGTGTATGGACAGAATAGCACAACAGTGGTGTACTTACCCTGAATTAATACTTGCTGCTAGCAATTGAAACTGAATGTGATTCAACTCTGTTTAGGAAGTGTAATTTAACCCTAGATTGCCACACAAGAAACACTCTGCTTTTGAGAAACGGGCATTCTTGCACTCTACTGTGTTTCTTATAGGGCCAGTACAGTGAGCTAGCTGAAAACAAAAGAACTGTGCTTCCTCCACAAACGGGGCATATCTAATTCAACTTAGTATTGGAAACTAAGGAAAACAGGAGCTTCTCTTCAGTCCAATACACTGTACTTGCTGGGAACAGAAGAGAATGCTATTTGTCTGTGTATGGCCAGAATAGCACAACAGTGGTGTACTTACCCTGAATTAATACTTGCTGCTAGCAATTGAAACTGAATGTGATTCAACTCTGTTTAGGAAGTTTATTAAACCCTAGATTGCCATACAAGAAAAACACTCCGCTTTTGAGAAAACGGCATTCTTGCACTCCAGTGTCTTTCCAATGGGGCCAGTACAGTGAGCTAGCTGAAAAAAAGGAACTGTGCTTCCTCCCCAAAGGGGCATATCTAGTTCAACTCAGTATTGGAAATTAAGTAAAACAGGAGCTTCTCTTCAGTCCAATACACTGTACTTGCTGGGAACAGACGGGAATGTTATTTGCACTGTGTATGGCCAGAATAGCACAAGAGTGGTGTCCTAATCTGAATTAATACTTGCTGCTAGTACATGAAACTGAATGTGATTCAACTCCGTTTTGGAAGTTTAATTGAAACCTAGTTTGACATACAAGAAAAACAGTCTGCTTTTGAGAAAAGGGCATTCTTGCACTCTAATCCGTTTCCAAAAGGTCGAGTACAGTGAGCTAGCACAAAACAAAGGAACTGTGCTTCCTACAAAAACGGGCCATAACTAGTTCAACTCAGAATTGGAAACTAAGTAAAACAGGAGCTTCTCTTCAGACCAATACACTGTACTTGCTGGGAACAGACACAAATGCTATTTGCACTGTGTATGGCCAGAATAGCACAAGAGTGTTGTTTTTACCCTGAATTAACATGTGCTGCTAGAACTTGAAACTGAATGTGATTCAAATCCGTTTAGGAAGTTTAATTGTATCCTTGTTTGAATACAAGAAAAACACTCCGCTTTTGAGAAAAGGGCATTCTTGCACTCTAGTGTTTTTCCTATACGGCCAGTACAGTGAGCTAGCTCAAAACGAGGAACAGTGATTCCCCACAAACGGGCATATCTAGTTCAACTCAGTATTGGAAACTAATTAAAACAGGGGCTTCTTTTCAGTACAATACACTATACTTGCTGGGAACAAATGTGAATGCTATTTGCACTGTGTATGCCCAGAATAGCACAAGAGTGGTGTTCTTACCCTGAATTATCACTTGCTGCTAGAAAATTAAACTGAATGTGATTCAACTCCCGTTAGGAAGTTTAATTGCACCCTAGTTTGCCATACAAGAAAAACACTCTGCTTTTGAGAAAAGGGCACACTTGCAGTTTAATGTGTTTCCTATAGGGCCAGTACAGTAAGCTAGTTCAAAACAAAAGAACTGAGCCTGATCTACAAACGGGGCATATCTAGTTCAACTCAGTGTTGGAAACTAATAAAACAGGAGTTGATCTTCAGTCCAATAGACTGAACTTGCTGGGAACAGACGCGAAATCTATTTGCACTAGTATGGCCAGAATAGCACAAGAAGGTGTTCTTACCCTGAAATAACACTTTTGCTAGAACTTGAAACTGAATGTGATTCAACACCGTTTAGGAAATTTAATTGAACCCTAGATTGCCATAAAAGAAAAACACTCTGGTTTTGGAAAAGGGCATTCTTGCAGTTTAATGTGTTTCCTATGGGGCCAGTACAGTGAGTTAGCTCAAAACAAAAACACTGTGCTTCCTCCACAAACGGGGCATATCTAGTTCAACTCAGTATTGGAAACTAAGTAAAACAGGAGCTTGTCTTCAGTCCAAACACTGTACTTGCTGGGAACAGACGCGAATGCTATTTGCACAGTGTATGGCCAGAATAGCACAAGAGTGGTGTTCTTACACTGAATTAACACTTGCTGCTAGAACTTGAAACTGAATGTGATTCAACTCCGTTTAGGAAGGTTAATTGAACCCTAGATTGCCATACAAGAAAAACACTCTGCTTTTGAATAAAGGGCATTCTTGCACTCTACTGGGTTTCCCATAAGGCCAGTACAGTGAGCTAGCTCAAAACAAAGGAACTGTATGTGCTTCCTCCACAAACGGGGCATATCTAGTTCAACTCAGTATAAGAAATTAATTAAAACAGGAGCTTCTCTTCAGTCCAATACACTGTACTTGCTGGGAATAGAAGAGAATGCTATTTGTACTGTGTATGGACAGAATAGCACAACAGTGGTGTACTTACCCTGAATTAATACTTGCTGCTAGCAATTGAAACTGAATGTGATTCAACTCTGTTTAGGAAGTGTAATTTAACCCTAGATTGCCACACAAGAAACACTCTGCTTTTGAGAAACGGGCATTCTTGCACTCTACTGTGTTTCTTATAGGGCCAGTACAGTGAGCTAGCTGAAAACAAAAGAACTGTGCTTCCTCCACAAACGGGGCATATCTAATTCAACTTAGTATTGGAAACTAAGGAAAACAGGAGCTTCTCTTCAGTCCAATACACTGTACTTGCTGGGAACAGAAGAGAATGCTATTTGTCTGTGTATGGCCAGAATAGCACAACAGTGGTGTACTTACCCTGAATTAATACTTGCTGCTAGCAATTGAAACTGAATGTGATTCAACTCTGTTTAGGAAGTTTAATTAAACCCTAGATTGCCATACAAGAAAAACACTCCGCTTTTGAGAAAACGGCATTCTTGCACTCCAGTATTTTTCCAATGGGGCCAGTACAGTGAGCTAGCTGAAAAAAAGGAACTGTGCTTCCTCCCCAAAGGGGCATATCTAGTTCAACTCAGTATTGGAAATTAAGTAAAACAGGAGCTTCTCTTCAGTCCAATACACTGTACTTGCTGGGAACAGACGGGAATGTTATTTGCACTGTGTATGGCCAGAATAGCACAAGAGTGGTGTCCTAATCTGAATTAATACTTGCTGCTAGTACATGAAACTGAATGTGATTCAACTCCGTTTTGGAAGTTTAATTGAAACCTAGTTTGACATACAAGAAAAACACTCTGCTTTTGAGAAAAGGGCATTCTTGCACTCTAATCCGTTTCCAAAAGTTCGAGTACAGTGAGCTAGCACAAAACAAAGGAACTGTGCTTCCTACAAAAACGGGCCATAACTAGTTCAACTCAGAATTGGAAACTAAGTAAAACAGGAGCTTCTCTTCAGACCAATACACTGTACTTGCTGGGAACAGACACAAATGCTATTTGCACTGTGTATGGCCAGAATAGCACAAGAGTGTTGTTTTTACCCTGAATTAACATGTGCTGCTAGAACTTGAAACTGAATGTGATTCAAATCCGTTTAGGAAGTTTAATTGAATCCTTGTTTGAATACAAGAAAAACACTCCGCTTTTGAGAAAAGGGCATTCTTGCACTCTAGTGTTTTTCCTATAGGGCCAGTACAGTGAGCTAGCTCAAAACGAGGAACAGTGATTTCCCACAAACGGGGCATATCTAGTTCAACTCAGTATTGGAAACTAATTAAAACAGGGGCTTCTTTTCAGTACAATACACTATACTTGCTGGGAACAAATGTGAATGCTATTTGCATTGTGTATGCCCAGAATAGCACAAGAGTGGTGTTCTTACCCTGAATTATCACTTGCTGCTAGATCTTTAAACTGAATGTGATTCAACTCCCGTTAGGAAGTTTAATTGCACCCTAGTTTGCCATACAAGAAAAACACTCTGCTTTTGAGAAAAGGGCACACTTGCAGTTTAATGTGTTTCCTATAGGACCAGTACAGTAAGCTAGTTCAAAACAAAAGAACTGTGCCTGATCTACAAACGGGGCATATCTAGTTCAACTCAGTGTTGGAAACTAATAAAACAGGAGTTGATCTTCAGTCCAATACACTGAACTTGCTGGGAACAGACGCGAAATCTATTTGCACTAGTATGGCCAGAATAGCACAAGAAGGTGTTCTTACCATGAAATAACACTTTTGCTAGAACTTGAAACTGAATGTGATTCAACACCGTTTAGGAAGTTTAATTGAACCCTAGATTGCCATAAAAGAAAAACACTCTGCTTCTGAGAAAAGGGCACTCTTGCAGTTTAATGTGTTTTCTATAGGGCCAGTACAGTAACCTAGTTCAAAACAAAAGAACTATGCTTGATCCACAAACGGGGCATATCTAGTTCAACTCAGTATTGTAAACTAAGTAAAACAGGAGCTTCTCTTCAGTCCAATACACTTTACTTGCTGGGAACAGACGCGAATGCTATTTGCAATGTGTATGGACAGAATAGCACAACAGTGTTGTAATTATCCTGAATTAACACTTGCTGCTAACAATTGAAACTGAATGTGATTCATTCCGTTTAGGAATTTTAATTGAACCCTAGATTGCCATACAAGAAAAACACTCTGCTTTTGAGAAAAGGGCATTCTTGCACTCTACTGGGTTTCCTATAATGCCAGTACAGTGAGCTAGCTCAAAACAAAGGAACTGTATGTGCTTCCTCCACAAACGGGGAATATCTAGTTCAACTCAGTATAGGAAATTAATTAAAGCAGAAGCTTCTCTTCAGTCCAATACACTGTACTTGCTGGGAATAGAAGAGAATGCTATTTGTACTGTGTATGGCCAGAATAGCACAACAGTGGTGTACTTACCCTGAATTAATACTTGCTACTAGCAATTGAAACTGAATGTGATTCAACTCTGTTTAGGAAGTTTAATTGAACCCTAGATTGCCACACAAGAAACACTCTGCTTTTGAGAAACGGGCATTCTTGCACTCTACTGTGTTTCTTATAGGGCCAGTTCAGTGAGCTAGCTGAAAACAAAAGAACTGTGCTTCCTCCAGAAACGGGGCATATCTAGGTCAACTTAGTATTGGAAACTAAGGAAAACAGGAGCTTCTCTTCAGTCCAATACACTGTACTTGCTGGGAACAAACGCGAATGCTATTTGCAATGTGTATGGCCAGAATAGCACAAGAGTGGTGTTCTTACACTGAATTAACACTTGCTGCTAGAACTTGAAACTGAATATGATTCAACTCCTTTAAGGAAGTTTAATTGAACCCTCGTTTGCCATACAAGAAAAACACTCTGCTTTTGAGAAAACGGCATTCTTGCACTCCTGTGTTTTTCCAATGGGGCCAGTACAGTGAGCTAGCTAAAAAAAGGAACTGTGCTTCCTACACAAACGGGGCATATCTAGTTCAACTCAGTATTGGAAATTAAGTAAAACAGGAGCTTCTCTTCAGTCCAATACACTGTACTTGCTGGGAACAGACGGGAATGCTATTTGCACTGTGCATGGCCAGAATAGCACAAGAGTGGTGTTCTTAATCTGAATTAATACTTGCTGCTAGTACATGAAACTGAATGTGATTCAACTCCGTTTTGGAAGTTTAATTGAAACCTAGTTTGACATACAAGAAAAACACTCTGCTTTTGAGAAAAGGGCATTCTTGCACTCTAATCCGTTTCCAAAAGGTCGAGTACGGTGAGCTAGCTCAAAACAAAAGAACTGTGCTTCCTACAGAAACGGGGCATATCTAGTTCAACTCAGTATTGGAAAGTAAGTAAAACAGGAGCTTCTCTTCAGTCCAATACACTGTACTTGCTGCTAACAGATGCGAAATCTATTTGCACTGTGTATCACCAGAATAGCACAACAGTGGTGTTCTTACCCTGAATTAACACTTGCTGCTAGAACTTGAAACTGCATGTGATTCAACTCTGTTTAGGAAGTTTAATTGAACACTAGATTGCCATACAAGGAAAACACTCTGCTTTTGAGAAAAGGGCATTCTTGCACTCTAGTGTTTTTCCTATAGGGCCAGTACAGTGAGCTAGCACAAAACAAAGGAACTGTGCTTCCTACAAAAACGGGCCATATCTAGTTCAACTCAGTATTAGAAACTAAGTAAAACACGAGCTTCTCTTCAGTCCAATACATTGTACTTGCTGGGAACAGACACAAATGCTATTTGCACTGTGTATGGCCAGAATAGGACAAGAGTGGTGTTGTTACCCTGAATTAACACTTGCTGCCAAAACTTGAAACTGAATGTGATTCAACTCCGTTTAGGAAGTTTAATTGAATCCTTGTTTGAATAAAAGAAAAACACTCTGCTTTTGAGAAAAGGGCATTCTTGCACTCTACTGTGTTTCCTATAGGGCCAGTACAGTGAGCTAGCTCAAAACGAAGGAACTGTGCTTCCTCCACAAACGGGGCATATCTAGTTCAACTCAGTATTGGAAACTAATTAAAACAGGGGCTTCTTTTCATTCCAATACACTGTACTTGCTGGGAACAAATGCGAAGGCTATTTGCACTGTGTATGCCCAGAATAGCACAAGAGTGGTGTTCTTACCCTGAATTAATACTTGCTGCTAGAACTTTAAACTGAATGTGATTCAACTCCCGTTAGGAAGTTTAATTGAAGCCTAGATTGCCATACAAGAAAAACACTCTGCTTTTGAGAAAAGGGCACACTTGCAGTTTAATGTGTTTCCTATAGGGCCAGTACAGTAAGCTAGTTCAAAACAAAAGTACTGTGCCTGATCTACAAACGGGGCATATCTAGTTCAACTCAGTGTTGGAATCTAATAAAACAGGAGTTGATCTTCAGTCCAATAGACTGAACTTGCTGGGAACAGACGCGAAATCTATTTGCACTAGTATGGCCAGAATAGCACAAGAAGGTGTTCTTACCCTGAAATAACACTTTTGCTAGAACTTGAAACTGAATGTGATTCAACACCGTTTAGGAAATTTAATTGAACCCTAGATTGCCATAAAAGAAAAACACTCTGGTTTTGGAAAAGGGCATTCTTGCAGTTTAATGTGTTTCCTGTGGGTCCAGTACAGTGAGCTAGGTCAAAACAAAAGAACTGTGCTTCCTACACAAACGGGGCATATCTAGTTCAACTCAGTATTGGAAACTAAGTAAAACAGGAGCTTGTCTTCAGTCCAAACACTGTACTTGCTGGGAACAGACGCGAATGCTATTTGCACAGTGTATGGCCAGAAAAGCACAAGAGTGGTGTTCTTACACTGAATTAACACTTGCTGCTAGAACTTGAAACTGAATGTGATTCAACTCCGTTTAGGAAGGTTAATTGAACCCTAGATTGCCATACAAGAAAAACACTCTGCTTTTGAGTAAAGGGCATTCTTGCACTCTACTGGGTTTCCCATAAGGCCAGTACAGTGAGCTAGCTCAAAACAAAGGAACTGTATGTGCTTCCTCCACAAACGGGGCATATCTAGTTCAACTCAGTATAAGAAATTAATTAAAACAGGAGCTTCTCTTCAGTCCAATACACTGTACTTGCTGGGAATAGAAGAGAATTCTATTTGTACTGTGTATGGACAGAATAGCACAACAGTGGTGTACTTACCCTGAATTAATACTTGCTGCTAGCAATTGAAACTGAATGTGATTCAACTCTGTTTAGGAAGTGTAATTTAACCCTAGATTGCCACACAAGAAACACTCTGCTTTTGAGAAACGAGCATTCTTGCACTCTACTGTGTTTCTTATAGGGCCAGTACAGTGAGCTAGCTGAAAACAAAAGAACTGTGCTTCCTCCACAAACGGGGCATATCTAATTCAACTTAGTATTGGAAACTAAGGAAAACAGGAGCTTCTCTTCAGTCCAATACACTGTACTTGCTGGGAACAGAAGAGAATGCTATTTGTCTGTGTATGGCCAGAATAGCACAACAGTGGTGTACTTACCCTGAATTAATACTTGCTGCTAGCAATTGAAACTGAATGTGATTCAACTCTGTTTAGGAAGTTTAATTAAACCCTAGATTGCCATACAAGAAAAACACTCCGCTTTTGAGAAAACGGCATTCTTGCACTCCAGTGTTTTTCCAATGGGGCCAGTACAGTGTGCTAGCTCAAAACGAAGGAACTGTGCTTCCTCCACAAACGGGGCATATCTAGTTCAACTCAGTATTGGAAATTAAGTAAAACAGGAGCTTCTCTTCAGTCCAATACACTGTACTTGCTGGGAACAGACGGGAATATTATTTGCACTGTGTATGGCCAGAATAGCACAAGAGTGGTGTCCTAATCTGAATTAATACTTGCTGCTAGTACATGAAACTGAATGTGATTCAACTCCGTTTTGGATGTTTAATTGAAACCTAGTTTGACATACAAGAAAAACACTCTGCTTTTGAGAAAAGGGCATTCTTGCACTCTAATCCGTTTCCAAAAGTTCGAGTACAGTGAGCTAGCACAAAACAAAGGAACTGTGCTTCCTACAAAAACGGGCCATAACTAGTTCAACTCAGAATTGGAAACTAAGTAAAACAGGAGCTTCTCTTCAGACCAATACACTGTACTTGCTGGGAACAGACACAAATGCTATTTGCACTGTGTATGGCCAGAATAGCACAAGAGTGTTGTTTTTACCCTGAATTAACATGTGCTGCTAGAACTTGAAACTGAATGTGATTCAAATCCGTTTAGGAAGTTTAATTGAATCCTTGTTTGAATACAAGAAAAACACTCCGCTTTTGAGAAAAGGGCATTCTTGCACTCTAGTGTTTTTCCTATAGGGCCAGTACAGTGAGCTAGCTCAAAACGAGGAACAGTGATTCCCCACAAACGGGGCATATCTAGTTCAACTCAGTATTGGAAACTAATTAAAACAGGGGCTTCTTTTCAGTACAATACACTATACTTGCTGGGAACAAATGTGAATGCTATTTGCACTGTGTATGCCCAGAATAGCACAGAGTGGTGTTCTTACCCTGAATTATCACTTGCTGCTAGAACTTTAAACTGAATGTGATTCAACTCCCGTTAGGAAGTTTAATTGAACCCTAGTTTGCCATACAAGAAAAACACTCTGCTTTTGAGAAAAGGGCACACTTGCAGTTTAATGTGTTTCCTATAGGGCCAGTACAGTAAGCTAGTTCAAAACAAAAGAACTGTGCCTGATCTACAAACGGGGCATATCTAGTTCAACTCAGTGTTGGAAACTAATAAAACAGGAGTTGATCTTCAGTCCAATACACTGAACTTGCTGGGAACCGACGCGAAATCTATTTGCACTAGTATGGCCAGAATAGCACAAGAAGGTGTTCTTACCCTGAAATAACACTTTTGCTAGAACTTGAAACTGAATGTGATTCAACACCGTTTAGGAAGTTTAATTGAACCCTAGATTGCCATAAAAGAAAAACACTCTGCTTCTGAGAAAAGGGCACTCTTGCAGTTTAATGTGTTTTCTATAGGGCCAGTACAGTAACCTAGTTCAAAACAAAAGAACTATGCTTGATCCACAAACGGGGCATATCTAGTTCAACTCAGTATTGTAAACTAAGTAAAACAGGAGCTTCTCTTCAGTCCAACACACTTTACTTGCTCGGAACAGACGCGAATGCTATTTGCAATGTGTATGGACAGAATAGCACAACAGTGTTGTAATTATCCTGAATTAACACTTGCTGCTAACAATTGAAACTGAATGTGATTCATTCCGTTTAGGAATTTTAATTGAACCCTAGATTGCCATACAAGAAAAACACTCTGCTTTTGAGAAAAGGGCATTTGCACTCTCATGTGTTTCCTATAAGGCCAGTACAGTGAGCTAGCTCAAAACAAAAGAACTGTGCTTCCTCCACAAACGAGACATATCTAGTTCAATTCCATATGGGAAACTAGGTAAAACAGGAGCATATATTCAGTCCAATACATTGTACTTGCTGGGAACAGACGCGAATGGTATTTGCACTGTACATGGCCAGAATAGCACAAGAGTGGTGTTCTTACCCTGAATTATCACTTGCTGCTAGAACTTTAAACTGAATGTGATTCAACTCCGTTTAGGAAGTTTAATTGAACCCTAGATTGCCACACAAGAAAAACACTCTGCTTTTGAGAAAAGGGCATTCTTGTACTCTACTGTGTTTCCAAAAGGGGCAGTACAGTGAGCTTGCTCAAAACAAAAGAACTGTGCTTCCTCCACAAACGGGGCATATCTAGTTCAATTCAGTATTGGAAACTAAGTAAAACAGGAGCGTCTCTTCAGTCCAATACACTATACTTGGTTTTACCAGACGCGAATGCTATTTGTACTGTGTATGGCCAGAATAGCACAAAAGTTGTGTACTTACCCTGAATAAACAGTTGCTGCTAGCACGTGAAACTGAAAGTTATTCAACTCCGTTTAGGAAGATTAATTGAACCCTAGATTGTCATACAAGAAAAACCCTGCTCTTCTGAAAAGGGCTTTTTTGCACTCTAATGTGTTTCCTATAGGGCCAGTACAGTGCGCTAGCTCAAAAAAAAGTACTGTGCTTCCTACACGAACGGGGCATATCTAGTTCAACTCAGTATTACAAACTAAGTAAAACAGGAGGTTCTCTTCAGTCCAATACACTGTACTTGCTGGGAACAGAAGCGAATGCTATTTTCACTGTACATGGCCGGAATAGCACAAGAGTGGTATACTTTCCCTGAATTAACACTTGCTGCTAGAACTTTAAAGTGAATGGGATTCAACTCCCTTTAGGAAGTTTAATTGAACCCTAGTTTACCATACAAAAAAAACACTCTACTTTTGAGAAAAGGGCATTCTTGCACTCTACTGTGTTACCTAAAGGGCCAGTACAGTGAGCTAGCTCAAAACAAAAGAACTATGATTCCTCCACTAACGGGGCATACCTAGTTCAATTCAGTATTGGAAACTAAGTAAAACAGGAGCTTCTCTTCAGTCCAGTACACTGTATTTGCTGGGAGCAGACGCGAAAGCCATTAGCACTGTTTATGGCCAGAATAGCACAAGAGTGGTGTTCTTACACTGAATTAACACTTGCTGCTTGAACTTTAAACTGAATGTGATTCAACGCCCTTTATGAAGATTAGTTGAACCCTAGTTTGCCATACAAGAAAAACACTCTACTTTTGAAAAAAGGGCATTCTTGCAGTTTAATGTGTTTCCTAAAAGGCCAGTACATTGAGCTAGCTCAAAATAAAAGAACTGTGCTTCCTCCACAAACGGGGCATATCTAGTTCAACTCAGTATTGGAAACTAAGTAAAACAGCAGCTTCTCTTCATTCCAATACACTGTACTTGCTGGGAACAGACGCGAATGCTATTTCCACTGTACATGGCCAGAATAGCACAAGAGTGTTGATCTTACCCTGAAATAACACTTGATGCTAGAACTTGAAATTGAATGTGATTCAACTCCCTTTAGGA
The DNA here is from genome assembly GCF_049852395.1 of Peromyscus maniculatus bairdii. Taxonomy (NCBI): domain Eukaryota; kingdom Metazoa; phylum Chordata; class Mammalia; order Rodentia; family Cricetidae; genus Peromyscus; species Peromyscus maniculatus. The sequence goes on from NC_134867.1 coordinate 2,123,968, forward strand.
AGTTTAATTGAACCCTAGTTTACCATACAAGAAAAACACTCTACTTTTGAGAAAAGGGCATTCTTGCACTCTACTGTGTTTCCTTTAGGGCCAGTACAGTGAGCTTGCTCAAAACAAAAGAACTGTGCATCCTCCAAAAACAGGGCATATCTAGTTCAACTCAGTATTGGAAACTATGTAAAACAGGAGCGTCTCTTCAGTCCAATACACTGAACTTGCTGGGAACAGACGCGAATGCTATTTGTACTGTGTATGGCCAGAATAGCACAACAGTGGTGTACTTACCCTGAATAAACAGTTGCTGCTAGCACGTGAAACTGAAAGTTATTCAACTCCGTTTAGGAAGTTTAATTGAATCCTAGATTGTCATACAAGAAAAACACTCTGCTCTTCTGAAAAGGGCTTTTTTGAACTCTAATGTGTTTCCTATATGGTCAGTACAGTGCGCTAGCTCAAAACAAAAGAACTGTGCTTCCTAAACGAACGGGGCATATCTAGTTCAACTCAGTATTAGAAACTAAGTAAAACAGGAGGTTCTCTTCATTCCAATACACTGTACTTGCTGGGAACAGACGTGAATGCTATTTGCACTGTACATGGCCTGAATAGCACAAGAGTGGTATACTTACCCTGAATTAACATTTGCTGCTAGAACTTTAAAGTGAATGTGATTCAACTCCCTTTAGGAAGTTTAATTGAACCCTAGTTTACCATACAAGAAAAACACTCTACTTTTGAGAAAAGAGCATTCTTGCACTCTACTGTGTTTCCTAAAGGGCCAGTACACTGAGCTAGCTCAAAACAAAAGAACTGTGCTTCCTCGACAAACGGGACATATCTAGTTCAACTCAGTATTGGAAACTAAATAAAACAGGAGCATCTCTTCAGTCTCATGCACTGTACTTGCTGGGAACAGACGCGAATGCAATTTGCACTGTGTATGGCCAGAATAGCCCAAGAGTGGTGTTCTTACCCTGAATTAACACTTGCTGCTAGAACTTTAAACTGAATGTGATTCAACTCCCTTTAGGAAGTTAAATTGAACCCTAGTTTGCCATACAAGAAAAACACTCTGCTTTTGAGAAAAGGGCACTCTTGCAGTTTAATGTGTTTCCTATAGGGCCAGTACAGTGAGCTAGTTCAAAATAAAAGAACTGTGCTTGATCCACAAAAGGAATATATCTAGTTCAACTCAGTATTGGAAACTAAGTAAAACAGGAGCTGATCTTCAGTCCAATACACTGAACTTGCTGGGAACAGACAGGAAATCTATTTGCACTAGTATGGCCAGAATAACACAAGAGTGGTGTTCTTACCCTGAAGTAACACTTGCTGCTAGAAATTGAAACTGAATGTGATTCAAATCCGTTTAGGACGTTTAATTGAACCCTAGATTGCCATACAAGAAAAACACTCTGCTTTTGAGAAAAGGTCATTCTTGCACTCTAGTTTTTTTCCTAAGGTGCCAGTAAAGTGAGCTATCTCAAAACAAAGGAACTGTGCTTCCTCCACAAACGGGGCATATCTAGTTCTACTCAGTATTGGAAACTAAGTAAAACAGGAGCTTCTCTTCATACCAATACACTGCACTTGCTGAAAACAGCCGCGGATGCTCTTTGCACTGTGTATGGCCAGAATAGTACAAGAGTGGTGTTTTTACCCTGAATTAACACTTGCTGCTAGAACTTGAAACTGAATGCTATTCAACTCCCTTTAGGAAGATTAATTTAACCCTAGTTTGCCATACAAGAAAAACAGTCTGCTTTTGAGAAAAGGGCACTGAAACTGAATGTGATTCAACTCAGTTTAGGAACATTAATTGAACCCTAGCTTGCCATATAACAAAAACACTCTGCTTTTGAGAAAAGGCCATTCTTGCCTTTTAATGTGTTTGCAAATGAGGCCAGTACAGTGAGCTAGTTCAAAACAAAAGAATGATGCTTCCTACGCAAACGGGGCATATCTAGTTCAACTCAGTATTAGAAACTAAGTACAACAGGAGCGTCTCTTCAGTCAAATACACTGTACTTGATTGGAACAGACTCGAATGCTATTTGTACTGTGTATGGCCAGAATAGCACAACAGTGGTGTACTTACCCTGAATAAACACTTGCTGCTAGCACGTGAAACTGAGTGATTCAACTCCGTTAAGGAAGTTTAATTGAACCCTAGATTTCCAAACAAGAAAAACACTCTGCTTTTGCCCAAAGAGCATTCTTGCACTCTAATGTGTTTCCTATAGGGCCAGTACAGTGAGCTAGCTCAAAACAAAAGAACTGTGCTTCCTACACAAACGGGATATATCTAGTTCAATTCCGTAATGGAAACTAGGTAAAACAGGAGCATCTCTTCAGTCCAATACATTGTACTTGCTGGGAACATACGCGAATGGTATTTGCACTGTACATGGCCAGAACAGCAAAAGAGTGGTGTACTTACCCTGAATTATCACTTGGTGCTAGAACTTTAAACTGAATGTGATTATCTCCGTTTTGGAAGTTTAATTGAACCCTAGATTGCCATACAAGAAAACACTCTGCTTTTGATAAAAGGGCATTCTTGCACTCTACTGTGTTTCCTTTAGGGCCAGTACAGTGAGCTTGCTCAAAACAAAAGAACTGTGCATCCTCCACAAACGGGGCATATCTAGTTCAACTCAGTATTGGAAACTAAGTAAAACAGGAGCGTCTCTTCAGTCCAATACACTGTACTTGGTTGGACCAGACGCGAATGCTATTTGTACTGTGTATGGCCAGAATAGCACAACAGTGGTGTACTTACCCTGAATAAACAGTTGCTGCTAGCACGTGAAACTGAAAGTTATTCAACTCCGTTTAGGAAGTAATTGAATCCTAGATTGTCATACAACAAAAACACTCTGCTCTTCTGAAAAGGGCTTTTTTGCACTGTAATGTGTTTCCTATATGGCCAGTACAGTGCGCTAGCTCAAAACAAAAGAACTGTGCTTCCTACACGAACGGGGCTTAGCTAGTTCAACTCAGTATTAGAAATTAAGTAAAACAGGTGGTTCTCTTCAGTCCAATACACTGTACTTGCAGGGAACAGAAGCGAATGCTATTTGCACTGAACATGGCCTGAATAGCACAAGAGTGGTATACTTACCCTGAATTAACACTTGCTGCTAGAACTTTAAAGTGAATGTGATTCAACTCCCTTAGGAAGTTTAATTGAACCCTAGTTTACCATACAAATAAAACACTCTACTTTTGAGAAAAGTCATTCTTGCACTCTACTGTGTTTCCTAAAGGGCAAGTACAGTGAGCTAGCTCAAAACAAAAGAATTGTGCTCACCCCACAAACGGGACATATCTAGTGCAACTCAGTATTGGAAACTAAGTAAAACAGGAGCATCTCTTCAGTCTCATGCACTGTACTTGCTGGGAACAAACGAGAATGCAATTTGCATTGTGTATGGCCAGAATAGCCCAAGAGTGGTGTTCCTACCATGAATTAACACTTGCTGCTAGAACATGAAACTGAATGTGATTCAACTCCCTTCAGTAAGTTAAATTAAACCCTAGTTTGCCATACAAGAAAAACACTCTGCTTTTGAGAAAAGGGCACTCTTGCAGTTTAATGTGTTTCCTATAGGGCCAGTACAGTGAGCTAGTTCAAAATAAAAGAACTGTGCTTGATCCACAAAAGGGATATATCTAGGTCAACTCAGTATTGGAAACTAAGTAAAACAGGAGCTGATCTTCATTCCAATACACTGAACTTGCTGGGAACAGACAGGAAATCTATTTGCACTAGTATGGCCAGAATAGCACAAGAGTTGTGTTCTTACCCTGAAGTAACACTTGCTGCTAGAAATTGAAACTGAATGTGATTCAAATCGGTGTAGGACGTTTAATTAAACCCTAGATTGCCAAACAAGAAAAACACTCTGCTTTTGAGAAAAGGTCATTCTTGCACTCTAGTGTTTTTCCTAAGGGGCCAGTACTGTGATCTAGCTCAAAACAAAGGAACTGTGCTTCCTCCACAAACGGGGCATATCTAGTTCAACTCAGTATTGGAAACTAAGTACAACAGGAGCTTCTCTTCAGACCAAAACACTGCACTTGCTGAAAACAGCCACGGATGCTATTTGCACTGTGTATGGCCAGAATAGTACAAGAGTGGTGTTTTTACCCTGAATTAACACTTGCTGCTAGAACTTGAAACTGAATGTGATTCAACTCAGTTTAGGAAGATTAATTGAACCCTAGATTGCCATACAAGAAAAACACTCTGCTTTTCCGAAAAGGGCATTCTTGCACTCTACTGTGTTTCCTGTAGGGCCAGTACAGTGAGCTAGCTCAAAACAAAGAACTATGCTTCCTCCACAAACAGGGCATATCTAGTTCAATTCAGTATAGGAAACTAAGTAAAACAGGAACTTCTCTTCAGTCAAATACACTGTATTTGCTGGGAGCAGACGCGAAAGCCATTTCTACTGTGTATGGCCAGAATAGCACAAGAGGGGTGTTCTTACCCTGAATTATCACTTGCTGCTAGAACTTTAATCTGAATGTGATTCAACGCCCTTTATGAAGATTAGTTGAACCCTAGTTTGCCATACAAGAAAAACACTCTGCTTTTGAGAAAAGGGCATTCTTGCAGTTTAATATGTTTCCTATAGGGCCAGTACAGTGCGCTAGCTCAAAACAAAAGAACTGTGCTTCCTACACGAACAGGGCATATCTAGTTCAACTCATTATTAGAAACTAAGTAAAACAGGAGGTTCTCTTCAGTGCAATACACTGTACTTGCTGGGAACAGACGAAAATGCTATTTGCACTGTACATGGCCTGAATAGCACAAGAGTGGTATACTTACCATGAATTAACACTTGCTGCTAGAACTTTAAAGTGAATGTGATTCAACTCACTTTAGGAAGTTTAATTGAACCCTAGTTTACCATACAAGAAAAACACTCTGCTTTTGAGAAACAGGCACTCTTGCACTCTACTGTGTTTCCTTAACGGCCAGTACAGTGAGCTAGCTCAAAACAAAAGAACTGTGCTTCCTCCACAAACGGGACATATCTAGTTCAACTCAGTATTGGAAACTAAGTAAAACAGGAGCTTCTCTTAATTCCAATACACTGCACTTGCTGAAAACAGCCGTGGTGCTCTTAGCACTGTGTATGGCCAGAATAGTACAGAAGTGGTAAACTTACCCTGAATAAACACTTGCTGCTAGCACGTGAAACTGAAAGTGATTCAACTCCATTTAGGAAGTTTAATTAAACCCTAGATTGCCATACAAGAAAAACACTCTGCTTTTGCGAAAAGGGCATTATTGCACTCTACTGTGTTTCCTATAGGGCCAGTACAGTGAGCTAGCTCAAAACAAAGAACTGGGCTTCCTAAACAAACGGGGTATATCTAGTTCAGCTCAGTATTGGAAACTAACTAAAACAGGAGCTTCTCTTCAGTCCAATACACTGTACTTGCTGGGAATAGAAGCGAATGCTATTTGCACTGTTTATGTCCAGAATAGCACAAGAATAGTGTTCTTACCCTAAATTAACACTTGCTGCAAGCACTTGGAACTGAATGTCATTCAACTCCCTTTAGGAAGTTTAATTGAACCCAAGATTGCCATACAAGAAAAACACTCTGCTTTTGAGAAAAGGGCATTCTTGCAGTTTAATGTGTTTCCTATAGGGCCAGTACAGTGAGCTAGCTCAAAACAAATGAAATGTGCTTCCTCCACAAACGTGACATATCTAGTTTAACTCAGTATTCGAAACTAAGTGAAACAGGAGCTTGTCTTCAGTCCAATACACTGTACTTGCTGGGAACAGACGTGAATGCTATTTGCACTGTGTATGGCCAGAATAGCACAAGAGTGGTGTTCTTACCTTGAATTATTACTTGCTGCTAGAACTTTAAACTGAATGCTATTCAACTCCCTTTAGGAAGATTAATTTAACCCTAGTTTGCCATACAAGAAAAACACTCTGCTTTTGAGAAAAGGGCACTCTTGCAGTTTAATGTGTTTCCTATAGGGCCAGTACAGTGAGCTAGTTCAAAACAAAAGAATTGAGCTTCATCCACAAACGGGGCATATATAGTTCAACTCAGTATTGGAAACTAAGTAAAACAGGAGCTGATCTTTAGTCCAATACACTGAACTTGCTGGGAACAGACGCAAAATCTATTTGCACTAGTATGGCCAGAATAGCACAAGAGTGGTGTTCTTACCCTGAAATAACACTAGCTGCTAAACCTTGAAACTGAATGTTATTCAACTCTGTTTAGGACGTTTAATTGAACCCTAGATTGCCATACATGAAAAACACTCTGCTTTTGAGAAAAGGGCATTCTTGCATTCTACTGTGTTTCCAATAGTGCCAATACAGTGAGCTAGCTCAAAACAAAATCACTGTGCTTCCTACACAAACGGGGTATATCTAGTTCAACTCAGTATTGGAAACTAAGGAAAACAGGAGCTTCTCTTCAGTCCAATACACTGTACTTGCTGGGAACAGACGCGAAAACTATTTGTACTGTGTATGGCCAGAATAACACAACAGTGGTGTACTTAATGAATTAAAATTTGATGCTAGCAATTGAAAATGAATGTGATTCAACTCTGTTTAGGAAGTTTAATTGAACCCTAGATTGCCACACAAGAAAAACACTCTGCTTTTGAGAAAAGGGCATTCTTGCACTCTACTGTGTTTCATATAGTGCTGGTACAGTGAGCTAGATCAAAAGAAGAGAACTGTGCTTCCTAAAAAAACGGGGCATATCTAGTTCAACTCAGTATTGGAAACTTTAAACAGGAGCTTCTCTTAAGTCCAATACACTGTACTTGCTGGGAACTGACATGGATGCTATTTGCACTGTGTATGGCCAGAATAGCACAAGAGTGTTGTTCTTACCCTGAAATAACACTTGCTGCTAGAACTTCAAAGTGAATGTGATTCAAATCCATTTATCAAGGTGAAATGAACCCTAGTTTGCCATACAAGAAAAAAACTCTGCTTTTGAGAAAAGGGCATTGTTGCACTCTACTGTGATTCCTATAGGGCCAATACAGTGAGCTAGCTCAAAACAAAGGAACTGTGCTTAATCCAAAACGGGGCATATCTAGTTCAACTCAGTATTGAAAACTAAGTAAAACAGGAGCTACTCTTCAGTCCAATACACTCTACTTGCTGAAAACAGACGCGAATGCTATTTGCACTGTGCATGGCCAGAATAGCACAAGAGTGGTGTTCTTACCCTGAATTAACACTTGATGCTAGTTCTTTAAACCTAATGTGATTAAACTCCCTTTAGGAAGATTAATTTAACACTAGTTTGCCATAGAAGAAAAACACTCTGCTTTTGAGAAAAGGGCATTGTTGCACTCTTCTGTGTTTCCTATTGGGCCAGTACAGTGAGCTAGCTCAAAAGAAAAGAACTGTGCTTCCTCCACAAACGGGGCATATCTAGTACGACTCAGTATTGGAAACTTTAAACAGGAGCTTCTCTTCTGTCCAATACACTGTTCTTGCTGGGAAGAGATGCAAAAGCTATTTGTACTGTGTATGGCCAGAATAGCACAACAGTGGTGTACTTACCCTGAATTAACACTTGCTGCTAGCAATTAAACTGAATATGATTCAACTGCCTTTAGGAAGTTTAATTGAATCCTAGATTGACATACAAGAAAAGCACTCTGCTTTATGAAAAGGGTATTGTTGCACTCGACTGTGTTTCCTATTGGGCCAGTACAGTTAGCTAGCTCAAAACAAAAGCACTGTGCTTCCCACACAAACGGGGCATATCTAGTTCAATTCAGTTTTGGAAACAAAGTAAAACACGAGCTTCTCTTCAGTCCTATACACTGTACTTGCTGGGAACAGACGCGGAGGCTATTTGCACTGTGTATGGCCAGAATAGCACAAGAGTGGTGTTCTTACCCTGAATTAGCACTTGCTGCTAGCACTTGAAAGTGAATGTGATTCAACTCCGTTTAGGAGTTTAATTGAACACTAGATTGCCATACAAGAAAAACTCTCTGATTTTGAGAAAAGGGCATTCTTGCACTCTACTGTGTTTCCTATAGTGCCTGTTCATTTAGCTAGCTCAAAACAGAAGAACTGTCCTTCTTCCACAAACTGCGAATATCTAGTTCAACTCAGTATTGGAAACTAAGTAAAACAGGAGCTTCTCTTCAGTGCAATACACTATACTTGCTGGGAACAGACGAGAATGCTATTTGCACTGTGTATGGCCAGAATTGCACAAGAGTGTGTACTTACCCTGAATTAACATTTGCTGCTTGCACGTGACACTGAATGTGATTCAACTCCATTTAGGAGGTTTAATTGAACCCTAGTTTGCCATACATGAAAAACACTCTGCTTTTGAGAAAAGGGCATTCTTGCAGTTTCATATGTTTCCTATGGGGCCAATACAGTGAGCTAGTTCCAAACAAAAGAACTGTACTTCCTACACAAACGGGGCTTATCTAGGTCAACTCAGTATTGGAAACTAAGTGAAACAGGTGCTTCTCTTCAGTCCAATACAGTGTACTTGCTGGGAACAGACGTGAAATCTATTTGCACTGTGTATGGCCAGAATAGCACAAGAGTGGTCTTCTTACCCTGAATTAACACTTGCTGCTAGCACTTGAAACTGAATGTGATTCAACTCCGCTTAGGAAGTTTAATTGAACCCTAGATTGCCATACACGAAATACACTCTGCTTTTGATAAAAGGGCATTCTTGCACTCTACTGTGTTTCCTCTTGAGCCAGTACAGTGAGCTGGCTCAAAAGAAAAGAACTGTGATTCCTCCACAAACGTAGCATATCTAGTTCAACTCAGTAGTGGAACCTTTAAACAGGAGCTTCTCTTCAGTCCAGTACACTGTACTTGCTGGGAACTGACGTGGATGCTATTTGCACTATGTATGGCCAGAATAGCACAAGAGTGGTGTTCTTACCCTGAAATAACACTTGATGCTAGAACTTGAAAGTGAATGTGATTGAACTCCATTTAGCAAGGTTAATTGAACCCTAGTTTGCCATACAAGAAAAAAACTCTGCTTTTGAGAAAAGGGCATTGTTGCACTCTACTGTGATTCCTATAGGGCCAATACAGTGAGCTATCTCAAAACAAAGTAACTGTGCTTAATCCACAACGGGGCATATCGAGATCAACTCAGTATTGGAAACTAAGTAAAAGAGGAGCTACTCTTCAGTCCAATACACTCTATTGCTGAAAACAGAAGCGAATGCTATTTGTACTGTGTATGGCCAGAATAGCACAAGAGTGGTGTTCTTACCCTGAATTGACACTTGCTGCTAGAACTTTAAACTGAATGTGATTAAACTCCCTTTAGGAAGATTAATTTAACACTAGTTTGCCATCAAAGAAAAGCACTCTGCTTCATGAAAAGGGCATTCTTGCACTCTACTGTGTTTCCTATAGAGCCAGTACACTGTGGTAGCTCAAAACAAAGAACTGTGCTTCCTACACAAACGGGGCATATCTAGTTCAACTCAGTATTGTAAACTAAGTAAAACAGGAGCTTCTCTGCAGTCCAATACACTGCACTTGCTGAGAACAGACGTGAAATCTATTTGCACTCTGTATGGCCAGAATAGCACAAGAGTGGTGTTCTTACCCTGAAATAACACTTGCTGCTAGAACTTCAAAGTGAATGTGATTCAACTCCATTTAGCAAGTTTAATAGAAGCCTAGTTTGCCATACAAGAAAAAATCTCTGCTTTTGAGGAAAGGGCATTTTTGCACTCTACTGTGATTCCTATATGGCCAATACACTGAGCTAGCTCAAAACAAAGGAACTGTGCTTAATCCACAAACGAGGCATATCTAGTTCAAATCAGTATTGGAAACTAAGTAAAACAGGAGCTACTCTTCAGTCCAAAACACTGTACTTGCTTAAAACAGACGCGAATGCTATTTGCAGTGTGTATGGCCAGAACAGCACAAGAGTGGTGTTCTTACCCTGAATTAACACTTGCTGCTAGAACTTTAAACTGAATGTTATTCAACTCCCTTTAGGAAGATTAATTTAAACCTAGTTTGCCATACAAGAAAAACACTTTGCTTTTGAGAAAAGGGCATTGTGGAACTCTACTGTGTTTCCTATTGGGCCACTACAGTGAGCTAGCTCAAAAGAAAAGAACTGTGCTTCCTCCACAATCTGGGCATATCTAGTTCAACTCAGTATTGGAAACTTTAAACAGGAGCTTCTCTTCAGTCCAATACATAGTACATGCTGGGAACAGACGCGAATGCTATTTGAACTGTGTATGGCCAGAATAGCAAAACAGTGGTGTACTTACTCTGAATTAACACTTGCTGCTAGCAATTGAAACTGAATGTGATTCAACTGCCTTTTGGAAGTTTAATTGAACCCATGATTGCCATACAAGAAAAGCACTCTGCTTTTTAGAAAAGGGCATTCTTGCTCGCTACTGTATATCCTATAGGGAAAGTACAGACAGCTAGCTCAAAACAAAGAACTGTGCTTCCTACACAAACGGGGCATATCTAGTTCAACTCAGTATTGGAAACTAAGTAAAACAGGAGCTTCTCTTCAGTCCATTCCACTGTACTTCCTGGGAACAGGCGAGAAAGCCATTTGTACTGTGTATGGCCAGAATAGCACAAGAGTGGTGTTCTTACGCTGAATTAACACTTGCTGCTAGAACTTTAAACTGAATGTGATTCAACTCCCTTTAGGAAGATTAATTGATCCCTAGTTTGCCATACAAGAAAACCACTCTGCTTTTGAGAAAAGGGCATTCTTGCAGTTTAATGTGTTTCCAATAGGGCCCATAAAGTTAGCTAGCTCAAAACAAAAGAACTGTGCTTCCCACACAAACACGGCATATCTAGTTCAACTCAGTTTTGGAAACAAAGTAAAACAGGAGCTTCTCTTCAGGCCTATAAACTGTACTTGCTGGGAACAGACGCAGATGCTATTTCTACTGTGTATGGCCAGAAGCACAAGAGTGATGTTCTTACCCTGAATTAGTACTTGCTGCTAGCACTTGAAAGTGAATGTGATTCAACTCCGTTTAGGAAGTTTAATTGAACAGTAGATTGCCATACAAGAAAAACACTCTGATTTTGAGAAAAGGGCATTTTTGCACTCAACTCTGTTTCCTATAGGGCCAGTTCAGTGAGCTAGCTCAAAACAAAGAACTGTGCTTCCTGCACAAACTCGGAATATGTAGTTCAACACAGTATTGGAAACTAAGTAAAACAGGAGCTTCTCTTCAGTCCAATACACTGTACTTGCTGGGAACAGACGAGAATGCTATTTGCACTGTGTATGGCCAGAGGAGCACAACAGTGTGTACTTACCCTGAATTAACACTTGCTGCTTGCACATGAAACTGAATGTGATTCAACTCCATTTAGGAGGTTTTATTGAACCCTAGTTTGCCATACATGAAAAACACTCTGCTTTTGAGAAAAGGGCATTCTTGCAGTTTCAAATGTTTCCTTTTGGGCCAATACAGTGAGCTAGCTCAAAACAAAAGAACTGTTCTTCCTACACAAACGGGGCATATCTAGGTCAACTCAGTATTGGAAAATAAGTGGAACACGACCTTCTCTTCAGTCCAATACAGTGTACTTGCAGGGAACAGACGCGAAATCTATTTGCACTGTGTATGGCCAGAATAGCACAAGACAGGTGTTCTAAACCTGAATTAACACTTGCTGCTAGAACTTGAAACTGAATGTGATTCAACTCCGTTTAGGAAGTTTAATTGAACCCTAGATTGCCATACAAGAAAAACACTCTGCTTTTGAGAAAAGGACATTCTTGCAGTTTAATATGTATCCTATGGGCCAGTACAATGAGCTAGCTCAAAGGAAAAGAACTGTGCTTCCTACACAATCTGGCCATATCTTGTTCAACTCAGTATTGGAAACATTAAACAGGAGCTTCTCCTCAATCCAATACATATTACTTGCTGGGAACAGATGCGAAAGCTATTTGTACTGTGTATGGCCAGAATAGCAAAACAGTGGTGTACTTACTCTGAATTAACACTTGCTGCTAGCAATTGAAACTGAATGTGATTCAACTGCCTTTAGGAAGTTTAATTGAACCCATGATTGCCATACAAGAAAAGCACTCTGCTTTTGAGAAAAGGGCATTCTTGCACTCTACTGTATTTCCTATAGTTCAAGTACAGTGAGCTAGCTCAAATCAAAGAACTGTGCTTCCTACACAAACCGGGCATATCTAGTTCAACTCAGTATTGGAAACTAAGTAAAAGAGGAGCTTCTCTTCAGTCCATTCCACTGTACTTGCTGAGAACAGGCACGAAAGCCATTTGCACTGTGTATTACCAGAATAGCACAAGAGTTGTGTTCTTACCCTGAATTAACACTTGCTGCTAGAACTTGAAACTGAATATGATTCAACTCCCTTTAGGAATTTTAATTGAACCCTAGTTTTCCTTACAAGAAAAACACTCAGCTATTGAGAAAAGGGAATTCTTGCACTCTACTGTGTTTCCTATAGGGCCAGTACAGTGAGCTGGCTCAAATCAAAAGAACTGTGCTTCCTCCACAAACGGGGCATATCTAGTTCAACTCAGTATTGGAAACTAAGTAAAACAGGAGCTTCTCTTCAGTCCACTACACTGTACTAGCTGGGAACTGCTTGAATGCCATTTGCACTATGTATGGCCAGAATAGCACAAGAGTGATGTTCTTACCCTGAATTAAGACTTGCTGCTAGCACTTGAAACTGAATGTGATTCAACTCCTTTTAGGATGTTTAATTGAACCCTAGATTGCCATACAAGAAAAACACTCTGCTTTTGATAAAAGGGCATTCTTGCAGTTTAATAGGTTTCCTATGGGGCCAGTACACTGAGCTAGCTCAAAACAAAAGAACTGTGCTTCCTACAAAAACGGGGCATATCTAGTTCAACTCAGTATTGGAAACTAAGTAAAACAGGAGCTTTTCTTCAGACCAATGCACTGTACTCTCTGGGAACAGACTCGAATGCTATTTGCACGTTGTATGGCAAGAATAGCACAAGAGTGGTGTTCTTAGCCTGAATTAACCCTTGTAGCTAGAACTTGAAAATTAACGTGATTCAACTCCGTTTAGGAAGTTTAATTGAACCTTAGTGTGCCATGCAAGAAAAACACTCTGCTTTGAGAAACGGGCATTCTTGAACACTACTGTGTTTCCTATCGAGCCAGTATAGTGAGCTAGCTCAGAACAAAAGAACTGTGCTTCCTACACAAACGGGGCATATCTAGTTCAACTCAGTATTGGAAACTAAGTAAAACAGGAGTACTCTTCAGTCCAATACACTGTACTCGCTGGGAACAGACGCAAATGCTATTTGCACTGTGTATGGCCAGAATAGCACAAGAGTGGTGTTCTTAGCCTGAATGAACCCGTGCTGCTAGCACTTGAAACTGAACGTGCTTAAACTCCGTTTAAGAAGATTAATTGAACCCTAGTGTGCCATGCAAGAACAACACTCTGCTTTTGAGAAACGGGCATTCTTGCACTCTACTGTGTTTCATCTAGGGCCAGTACAGTGAGGTAGCTCAGAACAATAGAACTGTGCTATCTACACAAACGGGGCATATCTAGTTCGACTCTTTATTTGAAACTAAGAAAAAGAGGAGCTTCTCTTCAGTCCAACACACTGTACTCGCTGGGAACAGACGCGAATGATATTTGCACTGTGTATGGCCATAATAGCACAGGAGTGGTATTCTTAGCCTGAATGAATCCTTGCAGCTAGAACTTGAAACTGAAAGTGATTCAACTCCGTTTAGGAAATTTAATTGAACCCTAGTGTGCCATGCAAGAGAAACGTTCTACTTTTGAGAAACGGGCATTCTTGCACTCTACTGTGTTTCCTATACGGCCAGTACAGTGAGGTAGCTCAGAACAAAAAATTGTGCTTTCTACACAAACTCGGGATATCTAGTTCAACTCAGTGTTTGAACATAAGTAAAACAGGAGCTTTTCTTCAGTCCAAAACACTGTACTCGCTGGGAGCAGATGCGAATGCTATTTGCACTGTGTATGCCCAGAAGAGCACAAGAGTGGTCTTCTGAGCCTGGATTAACCCTTGTGCTAGAATTGAAATTGAACGTGATTCAACTCCATTCAGGAAATTTAATTGAACCCTAGTGTGCCATGCAAGAGAAACACTCTGCTTTTGAGAAATGGGCATTCTTGCACTCTACTGTGTTTCCTATAGGGCCATTACAGTGATCTAGCTCAGAACAGAAGAACTGTGCTTCCTACACAAACGGGGCATATCTACTTCAACTCAGTATTGGAAACTAAGTAAACCAGGAGCTTCTCTTCAGTCCAATACACTGTACTTGCTGGGAACAGACGCGAATGCTATTTGCACTGTTTATGGCCAGAATAGCACAAGAGTGGTGTTCTTAGCCTGATTGAACCCTTGATGCTAGAACTTGAAACTGAACGGGATTAAACTCCGTTTAGGAAGTTTAATTGAACCCTAATGTGCCATGCAAGAAAAAGACTCTGATTTTGAGAAATGTTCATTCGTGAACTTGACTGTGTTTCCTTAGAGCCAGTACAGTGAGGTAGCTCAGAACAAAAGAACTGTGCTTCCTCCACAAACGGGGCATATCTAGATTAACTCAGTATTGGAAACTAAGTAAAACAGGAGCTTCTCTTCAGTCCAATACACTGTACTTGCTGGGAACAGACGCGGATGCTATTTGCACTGTGTAAGGCCAAATAGCACAATAGTTGTGTTCTTACCCTGAATTAACACTTGAATCTAAAACTTGAAACTGAATGTGATTCAACTGCATTTAGGAAGTTTAATTGAACCCTAGTTTGCCATACAATAAAAACACAATCATATTGAGAAAACGGCATTCTTGCACTCTATTGTGTTTCCTACATGGCCAGTACAGTGAGCTAGCTCAAAACAGAAAAACTGTGCTTGCTCCTCAAACGGGGCATATCTAGTTCAACTCAGAATTGGAAACTAAGTAAAACAGGAGCTTCTCTTCAGACAAATACACTGTACTCACTGGGAACAGACACGAATGCTATTTGCACTGTGTATGGCCAGAATAGCACAAGATTGGTGTTCTTAGCCCGAATGAACCCTTGCAGCTAGAACTTGAAACTGAACGTGATTCAACTCCGTTTAGGAAGTTTAATTAAACCCTAGTGTGCCATGAAAGAAAAACACTCTGCTTTTGAGAAACGGGAATTCTTGCACTCTACTGTGTTTCCTATAGGGCCAGTAGAGTGAGCTAGCTCAAAACAAATGAACTGTGCTTCCTCGACAAACGGGACATATCTAGTTCAACTCAGTATTGGAAACT
The DNA here is from genome assembly GCF_049852395.1 of Peromyscus maniculatus bairdii. NCBI lineage: Eukaryota > Metazoa > Chordata > Mammalia > Rodentia > Cricetidae > Peromyscus > Peromyscus maniculatus. The sequence continues at coordinate 2,139,318 of NC_134867.1, forward strand.
AAGTAAAACAGGAGCTTCTCTTCAGTCCAATACACTGTACTTGCTGGGAACAGACGCAGATGATATATGCACTGTGTATGGCCAGAATAACACAAGAGTGGTGTTCTTACCCTGAATTAACACTTGCTGCTAGAACTTGAAACTGAATGTGATTCAACTCCGTTTAGGAAGTTTAATTGAACCCTAGTTTGCGATACAAGAAAAACTCTCTGCTTTTGAGAAAAGGGCATTGTTGCACACTACTGTGTTTCCTATAGGGCCAGTGTAGTGAGCTAGCTCAGAACAAAAGAACTGTGCTTCCTCCACACACGGGGCATACCTAGTTCAACTCAGTATTGGAAACTAAGTAAAACAGGAGCTTCTCTTCTGTCCATTCCACTGTACTTGCTGAGAACAGGCACGAAAGCCATTTGCACTGTGTATGGCCAGAATAGCACAAGAGTGGTGTTCTTACCCTGAATTAACACCTGCTGGTAGAACTTTAAACTGAATGTGATTCAACTCCGTTTAGGAAGTTTAATTGATCCCTAGTTTGCCATACAAGAAAACCACACTGATTTTGAGAAAAGGGCATTCTTGCAGTTTAATGTGTTTCCTATAGGGCCAGTACATTGAGCTAGTTCAAAGCAACAGAACTGTGCTTGGTCCACAAACGGGGCATATCTAGTTCAACTCAGTATTGGAAACTAAGTTAAACAGGAGCTTCTCTTCAGTCCAATACACTGTATTTGCCGGGAACAGACTCGAAATCTATTTGCACTAGATGGCCAGAATAACACAAGAGTGGTGTTCTTACCATGAAATAACACTTGATGCTAGAACTTGAAACTGAATGGGATTCAACTCCGTTTATTAAGCTTAATTGAACCCTAGATTGCCATACAAGAAAAACACTCTGCTTTTGATAAAAGGGCATTCTTGCAGTTTATTGTGTTCCTGTGGATCCAGTACAGTGAGCTAGGTCAAAACAAAAGAACTGTGCTTCCTACACAAACGGGGCATATCTAGTTCAACTCAGTATTGGAAAGTAATTAAAACAGGTGCTTCTCTTCAGTCCAATACACTGTACTTGCTGGGAACAGACGTGAAATCTATTTGCACTCTGTATGGCCAGAATAGCACAAGAGTGCTGTTCTTACCCTGAAATAACACTTGCTGCTAGAACTTGAAAGTGAATGTGATTCAACTCCATTTAGCAAGTTTAATAGAACCCTAGTTTGCCATACAAGAAAACCACTCTTCTTTTGAGAAAAGGACATTCTTGCAGTTTAATGTGTTTCCTATAGGGCCAGTACAGTGAGCTAGTTCAAAGCAACAGAACTGTGCTTGATCCACAAACGGGGCATATCTAGTTCAACTCAGTATTGGAAACTACGTTAAACAGGAGCTTCTCTTCAGTCCAATACACTGTACTTGCTGGGAACAGACGCGAAATCTATTTGCACTTGTATGGCCAGAATAGCAAAGGGGTGCTGTTCTTACCCTGAAATAACACTTGCTGCTAGAACTTGAAACTGAATATGATTCAACTCCCTTTAGGAAGTTTAATTGAACCCTAGTTTGCCATACAAAAAAAACACGCAGCTATTGAAAAAAGGGAATTCTTGCACTCTACTGTGTTTCCTATAGGGCCAGTACAGTGAGCTGGCTCAAAAAAAAAGAACTGTGCTTCCACCACAAACGGGGCATATCTAGTTCAACTCAGTATTGGAAATGAAGTAAAACAGGAGCTTTTCTTCAGTCCACTACACTGTACTAGCTGGGAACTGCTTGAATGCCATTTGCACTATGTATGGCCAGAATAGCACAAGAGGGATGTTCTTACCCTGAAATAGGACTTGCTGCTAGCACTTGAAACTGAATGTGATTCAACTCCGTTTAGGATGTTTAATTGAACACTAGATTGCCATACAAGAAAAACATTCTGCTTTTGATAAAAGGGCATTCTTGCAGTTTAATAGGTTTCCTAAGGGAAAGTACACTGAGCTAGCTCAAAACAAAACAACTGTGCTTCCTACAAAAACGGGGCATATCTAGTTCAACTCAGTATTGGAAACTAAGTAAAACAGGAACTTCTCTTCAGTCCAATGCACTGTACTCTCTGGGAACAGACTCGAATACTATTTGCACGTTGTATGGCCAGAAGAGCACAAGAGTGGTGTTCTTAGCCTGAATGAACCCTTGTAGCTAGAACTTGAAACTGAACGTGATTCAACTCCGTTTAGGAAGTTTAAGTGAACCTTAGTGTGCCATGCAAGAAAAACACTCTGCTTTGAGAAACGGGCATTCTTGCACTCTACTGTGTTTCCTATCGAGCCAGTACAGTGAACTATCTCAGAACAAAACAACTGTGCTTCCTACACAAACGGGGCATATCTAGTTCAACTCAGTATTGGAAACAAAGTAAAACAGGAGCTACTCTTCAGTCCAATACACTGTACTCGCTGGAACAGACGCGAATGCTATTTGCACTGTGTATGGCCAGAATAGCACAAGGGTGGTGTTCTTAGCCTGAATGAACCCTTTCGGCTAGAACTTGAAACTGAACGTGATGAAACTCCATTTAAGAAGTTTAATTGAACCCTAGTGTGCCATGTAAGAACACCACTCTGCTTTTGATAAACGGCCATTGTTGCACTCTACTGTGTTTCCTATAGTGCCATTAGAGTGAGCTAGCTCAGAACAACAGAACTGTGCTTTCTACACAAAAGAGGCATATCTAGTTCGACTCAGTATTTGAAACTAAGTAAAACAGGAGCTTCTCTTCAGTCCAATACACTGTACTCGCTGTTAACAGACGTGAATGCTATTTGTACTGTGTATGGCCAGAATTGCACAAGAGTGGTGTTCTTAGCCTGAATGAACCCGTGCTGCTAGCACTTGAACCTGAACGTGCTTAAACTCCGTTTAAGAAGATTAATTGAACCCTAGTGTGCCATGCAAGAACAACACTCTGCTTTTGAGAAACGGGCATTCTTGCACTCTACTGTGTTTCTTCTAGGGCCAGTACAGTGAGGTAGCTCAGAACAATAGAACTGTGCTATCTACAAAAACGGGGCATATCTAGTTCGACTCTTTATTTGAAACTAAGAAAAACAGGAGCTTCTCTTCAGTCCAACACACTGTACTCGCTGGGAACAGACGCGAATGATATTTGCACTGTGTATGGCCAGAATAGCACAGGAGTGGTATTCTTAGCCTGAATGAACCCTTGCAGCTAGAACTTGAAACTGAACGTGATTCAACTCCGTTTAGGAAGTTTAATTGAACCCTAGTGTGCCATGCAAGAGAAACGATCTACTTTTGAGAAACGGGCATTCTTGCACTCTACTGTGTTTCCTATACGGCCAGTACAGTGAGGTAGCTCAGAACAAAAAATTGTGCTTTCTACACAAACGCGGGATATCTAGTTCAACTCAGTGTTTGAACCTAAGTAAAACAGGAGCTTTTCTTCAGTCCAAAACACTGTACTCGCTGGGAGCAGATGCGAATGCTATTTGCACTGTGTAAGCCCAGAAGAGCACAAGAGTGGTCTTCTGAGCCTGGATTAACCCTTGTGCTATAATTGAAATTGAACGTGATTCAACTCCATTCAGGAAATTTAATTGAACCCTAGTGTGCCATGCAAGAGAAACACTCTGCTTTTGAGAAACAGACATTCTTGCACTCTGTTGTGTTTCATATAGGGACAGTACAGTGAGCTGGCTCAGAACAAAAGAACTTTGGATCCTACACAAACGGGGCATATCTGTTCAACTCAGTATTGGAAACTAAGTAAAACAGGGGATTCACTTCAGTCCCATACACTGTACTCGCTGGGAACAGACTCAAATGCTATTTTCACTGTGTATGGCCAGATTAGCACAAGGGTTGTGTTCTTGGCCTGAATGAACCCTTGGTGCTAGAACATGAAACTGAACGTGATTCAACTCCGTTTAGAAAGTTTAATTGAACCCCAGTGTGCCATGCAAGAAATACTCTGCTTTTGAGAAACGGGCATTCTTGAACTCTACTGTGTTTCCTATAGGGCCATTACAATGATCTAGCTCAGAACAGGAGAACTGTGCTTCCTACACAAACGGGTCGTATCTATTTCAACTCAGTATTGGAAACTAAGTAAAACAGGAGCTTCTCTTCAGTCCAATACACTGTAATTGCTGGGAAGAGACGCGAATGCTATTTGCACTGTGTATGGCCAGAATAGCACAAGAGTTGTGTTCTTAGCCTGATTGAACCCTTGCTGCTAGAACTTGAAACTGAACATGATTAAACTCCCTTTAGGAAGTTTAATTGAACCCTAATATGCCATGCAAGAAAAAGACTCTGATTTTGAGAAACGTTCATTCGTGAACTTTACTGTGTTTCCTTAGAGCCAGTACAGTGAGGTAGCTCAGAACAAAAGAACTGTGCTTCCTCCACAAACGGGACATATCTAGTTTAACTCAGTATTGGAAACTAAGTATAACAGGAGCTTCTCTTCAGTCCAATACACTGTACTTGCTGGGAACAGTCGCGGATGCTATTTGCACTGTGTATGGCCTTAATAGCACAATAGTTGTGTTCTTACCCTGAATTAACACTTGCTGCTAGAACTTGAAACTGAATGTGATTCAACTCCATTTAGGAAGTTTAATTGAACCCTAGTTTGCCATAAAATAAAAACACAATCATATTGAGAAAACGGCATTCTTGCACTCTATCGTGTTTCCTACATGGCCAGTACAGTGAGCTAGGTCAAAACAGAAGAACTGTGCTTCCTCCACAAACGGGGCATATCTAGTTCAACTCAGAATTGGAAACTAAGTAAAACAGGAGCTTCCCTTCAGTCCAATACACTGTAAATGCTGGGAACAGACGTGAATGATATTTGCACTGTGTATGGCCAGAATACACAAGAGTGGTGTTCTTAGCCTGAATGAACCCTTGCTGCTAGAACTTGAAACTGAACGTGATTTAACTCCGAATAGGAAATTTAATTGACGCCTAGTGTGCCATACAAGAGAAACACTCTGCTTTTGAGAAACGGGCATTCTAAGCCGGGCGTTGGTGGCGCACGCCTTTAATCCCAGCACTCGGGAGGCAGAGCCAGGCAGATCTCTGTGAGTTCGAGGCCAGCCTGGGCTACCGAGTGAGCTCCAGGAAAGGCGCAAAGCTACACGGAGAAACCCTGTCTCGAAAAACCAAAAAAAAAAAAATGAGAGAGAGAGAAATGGGCATTCTTGCACTCTACTGAATTTCCTATAAGGCCAGTACAGTGAGGTAGCTCAGAACAAAAAACTGTGCTTTCTACAGAAACGGGGCATATCTAGTTCAACTCAGTATTTGAACCTAACTAAAAGAGGAGCTTCTCTTCAGTCCAAAACACTGCACTCGCTGGGAACAGAAGCGAATGCTATTTGAACTGTGTATGGCCAGAATAGCACAAGAGTGGTCATCTGAGCATGCATTAACCCTTGCTGCTAGAACTTGAAACTGAACGTGATTCAACTCCGTTCAGGAAGTTTAATTGAACCCTAGTGTGCCATGCAAGAGAAACACTCTGCTTTTGAGAAACAGGCATTCTTGCACTCTATTGTGTTTCCTATAGGGCCAGTACAAGAGCTAGCTAGAACAGAAGAACTGTGCTTCCTACACAAACGGGGCATATCTAGTTCAACTCAGTATTGGAAACTAAGTAAAACAGGAGCTCCTCTTCAGTCCAATACACTGTACTCGCTGGGAACAGACGCGATGCTATTTGCACTGTTTATGGCCAGAATAGCACAGGAGTGGTGTGCTTAGCCTGAATGAACCCTTGCTGCTAGAACTTGAAACTGAACGTGATTCAACTCCGTTTAGGAAATTTAATTGAAGCCAAGTGTGCCATGCAAGAAAAACACTCTTGTTTTGATAATCGGGCATTCTTGCACTCTACTGTGTTTCCTATAGGGCCAGTACAGTGAGCTGGCTCAGCCAAAAGAACTGTGCTTCCTACAAAAACGGGGCATAACTACTTCAACTCCGTATTGGAAACTAAGAAAATCAGGAGCTTCTCTTCAGTCCAATACACTGTACTCGCTGGGAACAGACACCAATGCTATTTGCACTATGTATGGCCAGAATAGCACAAGAGTGGTGTTCTTAGCCTGAATGAAACCTTGCTGCTAGAACTTGAAACTGAACGTGATTTAACTCCGAATAGGAAATTTAATTGACGCCTAGTGTGCCATACAAGAGAAACACTCTGCTTTTGAGAAACGGGCATTCTAAGCCGGGCGTTGGTGGCGCACGCCTTTAATCCCAGCACTCGGGAGGCAGAGCCAGGCAGATCTCTGTGAGTTCGAGGCCAGCCTGGGCTACCGAGTGAGCTCCAGGAAAGGCGCAAAGCTACACGGAGAAACCCTGTCTCGAAAAACCAAAAAAAAAAAATGAGAGAGAGAGAAATGGGCATTCTTGCACTCTACTGAATTTCCTATAAGGCCAGTACAGTGAGGTAGCTCAGAACAAAAAACTGTGCTTTCTACAGAAACGGGGCATATCTAGTTCAACTCAGTATTTGAACCTAACTAAAAGAGGAGCTTCTCTTCAGTCCAAAACACTGCACTCGCTGGGAACAGAAGCGAATGCTATTTGAACTGTGTATGGCCAGAATAGCACAAGAGTGGTCATCTGAGCATGCATTAACCCTTGCTGCTAGAACTTGAAACTGAACGTGATTCAACTCCGTTCAGGAAGTTTAATTGAACCCTAGTGTGCCATGCAAGAGAAACACTCTGCTTTTGAGAAACAGGCATTCTTGCACTCTATTGTGTTTCCTATAGGGCCAGTACAAGAGCTAGCTAGAACAGAAGAACTGTGCTTCCTACACAAACGGGGCATATCTAGTTCAACTCAGTATTGGAAACTAAGTAAAACAGGAGCTCCTCTTCAGTCCAATACACTGTACTCGCTGGGAACAGACGCGATGCTATTTGCACTGTTTATGGCCAGAATAGCACAGGAGTGGTGTGCTTAGCCTGAATGAACCCTTGCTGCTAGAACTTGAAACTGAACGTGATTCAACTCCGTTTAGGAAATTTAATTGAAGCCAAGTGTGCCATGCAAGAAAAACACTCTTGTTTTGATAATCGGGCATTCTTGCACTCTACTGTGTTTCCTATAGGGCCAGTACAGTGAGCTGGCTCAGCCAAAAGAACTGTGCTTCCTACAAAAACGGGGCATAACTACTTCAACTCCGTATTGGAAACTAAGAAAATCAGGAGCTTCTCTTCAGTCCAATACACTGTACTCGCTGGGAACAGACACCAATGCTATTTGCACTATGTATGGCCAGAATAGCACAAGAGTGGTGTTCTTAGCCTGAATGAAACCTTGCTGCTAGAACTTAAAACTGAACGTGATTCAACTCCGTTTGGGAAGTTTAATTGAACCCTTGTGTGCCATGCAGGAGAAACACTCTCCTTTTGAGAAACAGGCCTTCTTGCACTCTACTGTGTTTCCTATAGGGCCAATATAGTGAGCTAGCTCAGAACAAAATAACTGTGCTTCCTACACAAACGGGGCATATCTAGTTCAACTCAGTATTGGAAACTATGTAAAACAGGAGCTACTCTTCAGGCCAATACACTGTACTCGCTGAGAACAGACGAGAATGCTATTTGCACTGTGTATGGCCAGAATAGCACAAGAGTGGTATCATAGATTGAATGACCCTTGCTGCCAGAACTTGAAACTGAATGCGATTCAACTCCGTTTACGAAGTTTAATTGAACCCTAGTGTGCCATGCAAGAAATAAACTCTGCTTTTGAGAAGCGGGCATTCTTGCAGTCTGTTGGGTTTCCTGTAATGCCACTACAGTGAGCTGGCTCAGAACAAAAGAACTTTGTTTCCTACACAAACGGGGCATATATAGTTCAATTCAGTACTGGAAACTATGTAAAATAGGAGCGTCTCTTCTGTCCAACACACTGTACTCGCTGGGAACAGACGCGAATGCTATTTGCACTGTGTATGGCCAAAATAGCACAAGAGTGTTGTTCTTAGGATTAATGAACCCTTGCTACTAGAACTTGTAACTGAACGTGATTCAACTCCGTTTAGGAAGTTTAATTGAACCCTAGTGTGCCATGCAAGAGAAACACTCTGCTATTGAGAAACGGGCATTCTTGCACTCTAAAGTGTTTCCTCTAGGGCCAGTACAGTGAGCTAGCTCAGAACAAAAGAACTGTGCTTCCGACATAAATGGGGCATATCTAATTCAAGTCAGTATTGGATACTAAGTAAAACAGGACCTTCTATTCAGTCCAATACACTGTAGTCGCTGGGAACAGACACGAATACTATTTGCACTGTGTATGGCCAGAATAGCACAAGAGTGGTGTTCTTAGCCTGAATGACCCTTGCTGCTAGAACTTGAATCTGAACGTGATTCAACTCCCTTTAGGAAGTTTAATTGAACCCTAATGTGCCTGCAAGAAAAAAACTGTGGTTTTGAGAACCGGGCATCTTGCACTCTGTTGTGTTTCCTATAGGGACAGTAGAGTGAGCTGGCTCAGAATAAAAGATCTTTGTTTCCTACACAAACGGGGCATATATAATTCAACTCAGTATTGGAAACTAAGTAAAACAGGAGCTTCTCTTCAATCCAACACAATGTACTCGCTGGGAACAGACGCGAATGCTATTTGCACTGTGTATGGCCAGAATAGCACAAGAGTGGTGTTCTTAGCCTGTATGAACCCTTGCTGCTAGAACTTGAAACTGAACGTGATTCAACTCTGTTTAGCAAGTTTAATTGAACCATAGTGTGCTATGCAGGAGAAACACTCTACTTTTGAGAAACGGGCATTCTTGTACTCTACTGTGTTTCCTCTAGGGCCAGTACAGTGAGCTAGCTCAGAACCAAAGAACTGTGCTTCCTACACAAACCGGCATATCTAATTCAACTCAGTATTGGAAACTTAGTAAAACAGGTGCTTCTCTTCAGTCCAATACACTGTACTAGCTGGGAACAGAAGTGAAATCTATTTGTACTCTGTATGGCCAGAATAGAAGAAGAGTGGTGTTCTTACACTGAATTAACACTTGCTGCTAGAACTTGAAACTTAATGTGATTCAACTCCGTTTAGGAAGTTTAATTGAACCCTAGTGTGCCAAGTAAGATAAACACTCTGCTTGAGAAATGGGCATTTTTGCACTCTGTTGTGTTTCCTCCATGGTCAGTACAGTGAGCTGGCTCAGAACAAAAGAACTTTGGTTCTTACACAAACGGGGCATATCTAGTTCAACTCAGTATTGGAACCTAAGTAAAACAGGAGCTTCTCTTCAGTCCAATACACTGTACTCGCTGGGAACAGACGCGAATGCCAGTTGCACTGTGTATGGCCAGAATAGCACAAGAGTGGTGTTCTTAGCCTGAATGAACCCTTGCTGCTAGAACTTGAAAGTGAACGTGATTCAACTCCGTTTAGGAAGTTTAATTGAGCCCTAGTGTGCCATGCAGGAGAAATACTCTGCTTTTGAGAAACAGGCATTCTTGCACTCTACCGTGTTTCCTATATGGCCAGTATAGTGAGCTACCTCAGAAGAAAAGAACTGTGCTTCCTACAAAAACGGGGAATATCTAGTTCAACTCAGTATTGGAAACTAAGTGAAACAGGAGCTTCTCTTCAGTATAATACACTGTATTCGCTGGGAACAGATGCGAATGCTATTTGCACTGTGTATGGCCAGAATAGCACAAGAGTGGTCTTCTGAGCCTGAATGAACCCTTGCTGCGAGAACATGAAACTGAACGTGTTTCAACTCCGTATAGGACCTTTAATTGAACCCTAGTGTGCCATGCAAGAAAAACACTCTGCTTTTGAGAAACGGGCATTCTTGCACTCTACTTTGTTTCCTCTAGGGCCAGTACAGTGAGCTAGCTCAGAACCAAAAACTGTGCCTCCTACGAAAACGGGGCATATGCAGTTCAACTCAGTATTGGAAACTAAGTAAAACAGGAGCTTCTCTTCAGTCCAATACACTGTACTGTCAGGGAACAGATGTGAATGCTATTTGAACTGTGTATGGCCAGAATAGCACAAGAGTGGTGATCTTAGCCTGAATGAACCCTTGAAGGTAGAACTTGAAACTGAATGTGATTCAACTCTGTTTAGGAAGTTTAATTGAACGCTAGGGTGCCATGCAAGAAAAACACTCTGCTTTCGAGAAAAGAGCATTCTTTCAGTTTAATGTGTTTCCTATGGGGCCAGTACAGTGTGCTAGCTCAAAACAAAATAACTGTGCTTCCTACACAAACGGGGCATATCTAGTTCAACTCTGTATTGGAAACTAAGTAAAACAGGAGCTTCTCTTCAGTCCAATACACTGTACTCGCTGGGAGCAGATGCGAAATCTATTTGTACTCTGTATGGCCAGAATAGCAGAAGAGTGGTGTTCTTACACTGAATTAACACTTGCTGCTAGAACTTGAAACTGAATGTGATTCAACTCCGTTTAGGAAGTTTAATTTAACCCTAGTTTGCCATACAAGAAAAACACTCTGCTTTTGAGAAAATGGCATTCTTGCAGTTTAGTGTGTTTCCTATGAGACCAATACAGTGAGGTAGCTCAAAACAAAAGAACTGTGCTTCCTCCACAAACGGAGCATATCTAATTCAACTCAGTTTTGGAAACTAAGTAAAACAGGAGCTTCCCTTCAGTCCAATACACTGTACTCGCTGGGAACAGATGCGAAATCTATTTGAACTCTTTTTGGCCAGAATAGCAGAAGAGTGGTGTACTTACACTGAATGAACCCTTGCTGCTAGAACTTGAATCTGAACGTGATTCAACTCCGTTTAGTAAGTTTATTGAGCCCTAGTGTGCCATGCAGGAGAAACACTCTGCTTTTGAGAAACAGGCATTCTTGCACTCTACTGTGTTTCCCATAGGGCCAGTATAGTGAGCTAGCTCAGAACAAAAGAACTGTGCTTCCTAAAAAACGGGGCATATCTAGTTCAACTCAGTATTGGAAACTAAGTAAAACAGGGGCATCTCTTCAGTCCAATGCACTGTACTCTCTTGGAACAGACTCGAATGCTATTTGCTCGGTGTGGGGCCAGAATAACACAAGAGTGGTGTTCTTAGCCTGAATGAACCCTTGCAGCTAGAACTTGAAACTGAACGTGATTGAACTCCGTTCAGGAAGTTTAATTGAACCCTACTGTGCCATGCAAGAGAAACACTGTGCTTTTGAGAAACGGGCATTCTTGTACTCTACTGTGTTTCCTATTGGGCCAGTACAGTGAGCTAACTAGAAGAGAAGAACTGTGCCACCTACACAAACGGGGCATATGTAGTTCAACACAGTATTGGAAACTAAGTAAAAGAGGAGCTTCCCTTCAGTCCAATACACTGTACTTGCTGGGAACAGACGCTAATGCTATTTGCACTGTGTATGGCCAAATAGCACAAGAGTGGTGTTGTTAGCCTGAATTAACCCTTGCTGCTAGAACTTGAAACTGCACGTGATTAAAATCCGTTTAGGAAGTTTAATTGAACCCTAATGTGCCATGCAAGAAAAACACTCTGATTTTGAGAAATGTACATTCTTGAACTCTATTGTGTTTCCTTAGGGCCAGTACAGTGAGTTATCTCAGAACAAAAGAACTGTGCTTCCTACACAAATGGGGCATATCTAGTTCAACTCAGTATTGGAAACTAAGTAAAACAGGAGCTTCTCTTCAGTCCAATACACTGTACTCGCTGGGAACAGACACGAATCCTATTTGCACTGTGTATGGCCAAATAGCACAAGAGTGTTTTTCCTAGGCTAAATGATCCTTTGCTGTTAGAACTTGAAACTGACTGTGATTCTACTCCGTAGAGGAAGTTTAATTGAACCCTAGTGTGCCATTCAAGAGAAACACTCTGCTTTTGCGAAACGGGCATTCTTGCACTCTACTGTGTTTCCTATAGGGCCAGTACAGTGAGCTAGCTCAGAACAAAAGAACTGTGCTTCCTACACAAACGGGGCAAATCTAGTTCAACTCAGTATTGGAAACTAAGTAAAACAGGAGCTTCTCTTCAGTCCAATACACTGTACTGGCTGGGAACAGACGGGAATGCTATTTGCACTGTGTAGGGCCAGAACAGCACAGGAGTGGTGTTTTTAGGCTGAATGAACACTTGCTGCTAGAACTTGAAACTGAAAGTGATTAAACTCCATTTAGGAAGTTTAATTGAACCCTAGTGTGCCATGAAAGAAAAACACTCTGCTTTTGTGAAACGGGCATTCTTGCACTACACTGTTTCCAATAGGGCCAGTACAGTGAGCCCAGCTCAGAACAAAAGCACTGTGCTTCCTACACAAACGGGGCATATCTAGTACAACTCAGTATTGGAAACTAAGTAAAACAGGAGCTTCTCTTCAGTCCAATACACTGTACTTGCTTGCAACAGACTCAAATGCTATTTGCACGGTGTATGGCCAGAATAGCACAAGTGTGGTGTTCTTAGCCTGAATGAACCCTTGCTGCTAGAACTTGAATCTGAACGTGAATCAACTCCGTACATGACCTTTAATTGAACCCTAGTGTGCCATGCAAGAAAAACACTCTGCTTTTGAGAAAAGGCCATGCTTGCAGTTTAATTTGTTTCCTAAAAGGCAAGTACAGTTAGCTAGCTCAAAACAAAAGAATTGTGCTTCCTACACAAACGGGACATATCTAGTTCAACTCAGTATTGGAAACTAAGTAAAACAGGAGCTTCTCTTCATTCCAATACACTGTACTTGCTCGGAACAGATGCAAAATCTATTTGCACTGTGTATGGCCAGAATAGCACAAGAGTGGTGTTTTTACCCTCAATTTTCACTTGCTGATAGAACTTGAAACTGAATGTGATTCAACTCCGTGTAGGAAGTTTAATTGAACCATATTTTGCCATACAAGAAAAACACTCTGCTTTTGAGAAATGGGCATGCTTACCGTTTAATGTGTTTCCTATAGGGCCAATACAGTGAGCTAGCTCAAAACCAAAAAACTGTGCTTCCTCCACAAACGGGGCATATGTAGTTCAACTCAGTATTGGAAACTAAGTACAAGAGGAGCTTCTCTTCAGTCCAATACACTGTAATCGCTGGGAACAGACGCGAATGCTATTTGCACTGTGTATGGCCAGAAAACCACAAGAGTGTTTTTCCTAGCCTAAATGATCCTTTGCTGTTAGAACTTGAAACTGAACGTGATTCAACTCCGTATAGGAAGTTTCATTGAACCCTAGTGTGCCATGCAAGAGAAACACTCTGCTTTTGAGAAACGGGCATTCTTGCACTCTACTGTGTTTCCTATAGGGCACTGCAGTGAGCTAGCTCAGAACAAAAGAACTGTGCTTCCTACACAAACTGGGCATATCTAGTTCAACTCAGTATAGGAAATTAAGTAAAGAAGGAGCTTCTCTTCAGTCCAATACACTGTACTCGCTGGGAACAGACGCGAATGCTATTTGCACTGTGTATGGACAGAATAGCACAAGAGTGGTGTTCTTAGCCTGAATGAACCCTTGCTGCTAGAACTTGAAAGTGAAGGTGATTCAACTCCGTTTAGGAAGTTTAATTTAACCCTAGTGTGCCATGCAAGAAAAACATTCTGCTTTTGAGAAACGGGCATTCTTGCACTCGTCCGTGATTCTTATAGGGCCAGTAAAATAAGCTGGTTCAGAACAAAAGAACTGTGCTTCCTAAACAAACGGGGCATATCTAATTCAACTCAGTATTGGAAATTACGTAAAACAGGAGCTTCTGTTCAGTCCAATACACTGTACTCGCTGTGAACAGACGAGAACGCTATTTGCACTGTGTATGGCCAGAATAGCACAAGAGTGGTGTTCATAGCCTGAATGAACCCTTGCTGCTAAAACTTGAAACTGAACGTGATTCAACTCCGTTTAGGAAGTTTATTTGAACCCTAGTGTGCCATGAAAGAAAAACACTCTGCTTTTGAGAAACGGGCATTCTTGCACTCTACTGTGTTTCTGCTATGGCCAGTACAGTGAGCTATCTCAGAACAAAAGAACTGTGCTTTCTACACAAACGGGGCATATCTAGTTCAACTCAGTATTTGATACTAAGTAAAACAGGAGCTTCTCTTCAATCCAATACACTGTACTCGCTGGGAACAGACGGAAATGCTATTTGCACTGTGTAATGCCAGAATAGCACAAGAGTGGTGTTCTTAGCCTGAATGAACCCTTGCTGCTAGATCTTGAAACTGAACGTGATTTAACTCCGTTTAGGAATTTTAATTGAACCTTAGTGTGCCATGCAAGAAAAACACTCTGGTTTTGAGAATCGGGCATTCTTGCACTCTACTGTGTTCCAATAGGGCCAGTACAGTGAGCTAGCTCAGAACAAAAGAACTGTGCTTCCTAAACAAACGGGGCATATCTAGTTCAACACAGTATTGCCAACTAAGTAAAACAGGAGCTTCTCTTCAGTCCAATACACTGCACTAGCTGGGAACAGACGGAAATGCTATTTGCACTGTGTATGGCCAGAATAGCACAGTAGTGGTGTTCTTAGCCTGAATGAAGCCTTGCTGCTACAACTTGAATCTGAACGTGATTAAACTCCTTTTAGGAAGTTTAATTGAACCCTAGTGTGCCATGCAAGAAAATCACTCTGGTTTTGAGAATCGGAATTCTTGCACTGTACTGTGTTTCCTATAGGGCCAGTACAGTGAGCTGGCTCAGAACAAAAGAACTGTGCTTCCTACACAAACGGGGCATATCTAGTTCAACTCAGTATTGGAAAATAAGTAAATCAGGAGCTTCTCTTCAGTCCAATACACTGTACTCGCTGAGAACAGACGCCAATGCTATTTGCACTGTTTATCGGCAGAATAGCACAAGTGTGGTGTTCTTAGCCTGAATGAACCCTTGCTGCTAGAACTAGAAACAGAACGTGATTCAAGTCCGTACAGGACCTTTAATTGAACCCTAGTGTGCCATGCAAGAAAAACACTCTGCTTTTGAGAAAAGGGCATGCTTGCAGTTTAGTTTGTTTCCTGTAGGGCAAGTACAGTGAGCTAGCTCAAAACAAAAGAATTGTGCTTCCTACGCAAACGGGACATATCTAGTTCAACTCAGTATTGGAAACTAAGTAAAACAGGAGCTTCTCTACATTCCAATATACTGTATTTGCTCGGAACAGACGCGAAATCTATTTGCCCTGTTTATGGCCAGAATAGCACAAGAGTGGTGTTTTTACCCTGAATTAACACTTGCTGCTAGAACTTGAAACTGAATGTGATTCAACTCCATTTAGAAAGTTTAATTGAACCCTACATTGCCATACAAGAAAAACACTCTGCTTTTGAGAAAAGTGCATTCTTGCAGTTTAATGTGTTTCCTATGGGGCGAGTACAGTGAGCTAGCTCAAAACAAAAGAACTTTGCTTCCTACACAAACGGGGCATACCTAGGTCATCTCAGTATTGGAAAATAAGTAAAAGAGTAGCTTCTCTAGTCCAATACACTTTCCTTGCTGGGAACAGACGCGAAAACTATTTGCACTGTGTATGGCCAGAATAGCAGAAGAGTGGTGTTCTTACCCTGAATTAAAACTTGCTGGTATAACTTGAAACTGAATGTGATTCAACTCCGTGTAGGAAGTTTAATTGAACCCTATTTTGCCATACAAGAAAAACACTCTGCTTTTGAGAAATGGGCATGCTTACCGTTTAATGTGTTTCCTATAGGGCCAATACACTGAGCTAGCTCAAAACAAAAGAACTGTGCTTCCACCACAAACGGGGCATATGTAGTTCAACTCAGTATTGGAATCTAAATACAAGAGGAGCTTTTCTTCAGTCCAATACACTGTACTCGCTGGGAACAGACGCGGAAGCTATTTGCACTGTGTATGGCCAGAAAACCACAAGAATGTTTTTCCTAGCCTAAATGATGCTTTGCTGTTAGAACTTGAAACTGACCGTGATTCAACTCCGTATAGGAAGTTTATTTGAACCCTAGTGTGCCATGCAAGAGAAACACTCTGCTTTTGAGAAACGGGCATTCTTGCACTCTACTGTGTTTCCTATAGGGCACTGCAGTGAGCTAGCTCAGAACAAAAGAACTGTGCTTCCTACACAAACTGGGCATATCTACTTCAACTCAGTATAGGAAATTAAGTAAAGAAGGAGCTTCTCTTCAGTCCAATACACTGTACTCGCTGGGAACAGACGCGAATGCTATTTGCACTGTGTATGTCCAGAATAGCACAAGAGTGGTGTTCTTAGCCTGAATGAACCCTTGCTGCTAGAACTTGAAACTGAAGGTGATTCAACTCCGTTTAGGAAGTTTAATTGAACCCTAGTGTGCCATTCAAGAAAAACACTCTGCTTTTGAGAAATGGGCATTCTTGCACTCGTCCGTGATTCCTATAGGGCCAGTACAATGAGCTGGTTCAAACAAAAGAACTGTGCTTCCTAAACAAACGGGGCATATCTAATTCAACTCAGTATTGGAAACTAAGTAAAACAGGAGCTTCTCTTCAGTCCAATACACTGTACTCGCTGGGAACAGACGCGAACGGAATTTGCACTGTGTATGGCCAGAATAGCACAAGAGTGGTGTTCTTAGCCTGAATGAACCCTTGCTGATAAAACTTAAAACTGAACGTGATTCAACTCCGTTTAGGAAGTTTATTTGAACCCTAGTGTGCCATGCAAGAAAAACACTCTGCTTTTGAGAAAGGGGCATTCTTGTACTCTACTGTTTTCCGCTATGGCCAGTACAGTGAGCTAGCTCAGGACAAAAGAACTGTGCTTTCTACACAAACAGGGCATATCTATTTCAACTCAGTATTTGAAACTAAGTAAAACAGGAGCTTCTCTTCAATCCAATACACTGTACTCGCTGGGAACAGAAGCAAATGCTATTTGCACTGTGTATGGCCAGAATAGCACAAGAGTGTTGTTCTTAGCCTGAATGAACCCTGCTGCTAGATCTTGAAACTGAACGTGATTTAACTCCATTTAGGAATTTTAATTGAACCTTAGTGTGCCATGCAAGAAAAACACTCTGCTTTTGTGAAACGGGCATTCTTGCACTCTACTGTGTTTCCAATAGGGCCAGTACAGTGAGCCCAGCTCAGAACAAAAGAACTGTGCTTCCTACACAAACGGGGCATATCTAGTACATCATAGTATTGGAAACTAAGTAAAACAGGAGCTTCTCTTCAGTCCAATACACTGTACTCGCTGGGAACAGACGCGAATGCTATTTGCACTCTGTATGGCCAGAATAGCACAAGAGTGGTGTTCTTAGCCTGAATGAACCCTTGTTGCTAGAACATGGAAGTGAAGGTGATTCAACTCTGTTTAGGAAGTTTAATTGAACCCTAGTGTGCCATGCAAGAAAAACACTCTGCTTTTGCAAAACGGGCATTCTTGCACTCTACTGTGTTTCCTATAGGGCCAGTACAGTGAGCTAGCTCAGAACAAAAGAACTGTGCTTCCTACACAAATGGGGCATATCTAGTTCAACTCAGTATTGGAAACTAAGTAAAACAGGAGCTTCTCTTCAGTCCAATACACTGTACTGGCTGGGAACAGACGGGAATGCTATTTGCACTGTGTATGGCCAGAATAGCACAGGAGTGGTGTTCTTAGCCTGAATGAACCCTTGCTGCTAGAACTTGAAACTGAACGTGATTCAACTCCGTTTAGGACCTTTAATTGAACCCTAGTGTACCATGCAAGAAAAACACTCTGCTTTTGAGAAAAGGGCATGCTTGAATTTTAATTTGTTTCCTATACGGCAAGTACAGTGAGCTAGCTCAAAACAAAAGAATTGTGCTTCCTACACAAACGGGACATATCTAGTTCAACTCAGTATTGGAAACTAAGTAAAACAGGAGCTTCTCTTCATTCCAATGCACTGTATTTGCTCGGAACAGACGCGAAATCTATTTGCACTGTGTATGGCCAGAAAACCACAAGAGTGTTTTTCCTAGCCTAAATGATCCTTTGCTCTTAGAACTTGAAACTGACCGTGATTCAACTCCGTATAGGAATTTAATTGAACCCTAGTGTGCCATGCAAGAGAAACACTCTGCTTTTGAGAAACGGGCATTCTTGCACTCTACTCTGTTTCCTATAGGGCACTGCAGTGAGCTAGCTCAGAACAAAAGAACTGTGCTTCCTACACAAACTGGGCATATCTAGTTCAACTCAGTATAGGAAATTAAGTAAAGAAGGAGCTTCTCTTCAGTCCAATACACTGTACTCGCTGGGAACAGACGCGAATGCTATTTGCACTGTGTATGGACAGAATAGCACAAGAGTGGTGTTCTTAGCCTGAATGAACCCTTGCTGCTAGAACTTGAAAGTGAAGGTGATTCAACTCCGTTTAGGAAGTTTAATTTAACCCTAGTGTGCCATGCAAGAAAAACATTCTGCTTTTGAGAAACGGGCATTCTTGCACTCGTCCGTGATTCTTATAGGGCCAGTAAAATAAGCTGGTTCAGAACAAAAGAACTGTGCTTCCTAAACAAACGGGGCATATCTAATTCAACTCAGTATTGGAAATTACGTAAAACAGGAGCTTCTGTTCAGTCCAATACACTGTACTCGCTGTGAACAGACGAGAACGCTATTTGCACTGTGTATGGCCAGAATAGCACAAGAGTGGTGTTCATAGCCTGAATGAACCCTTGCTGCTAAAACTTGAAACTGAACGTGATTCAACTCCGTTTAGGAAGTTTATTTGAACCCTAGTGTGCCATGCAAGAGAAACACTCTGCTTTTGAGAAACGGGCATTCTTGCACTCTACTGTGTTTCCTATAGGGCACTGCAGTGAGCTAGCTCAGAACAAAAGAACTGTGCTTCCTACACAAACTGGGCATATCTACTTCAACTCAGTATAGGAAATTAAGTAAAGAAGGAGCTTCTCTTCAGTCCAATACACTGTACTCGCTGGGAACAGACGCGAATGCTATTTGCACTGTGTATGTCCAGAATAGCACAAGAGTGGTGTTCTTAGCCTGAATGAACCCTTGCTGCTAGAACTTGAAACTGAAGGTGATTCAACTCCGTTTAGGAAGTTTAATTGAACCCTAGTGTGCCATTCAAGAAAAACACTCTGCTTTTGAGAAATGGGCATTCTTGCACTCGTCCGTGATTCCTATAGGGCCAGTACAATGAGCTGGTTCAAACAAAAGAACTGTGCTTCCTAAACAAACGGGGCATATCTAATTCAACTCAGTATTGGAAACTAAGTAAAACAGGAGCTTCTCTTCAGTCCAATACACTGTACTCGCTGTGAACAGACGCGAACGCTATTTGCACTGTGTATGGCCAGAATAGCACAAGAGTGGTGTTCTTAGCCTGAATGAACCCTTGCTGCTAGAACTTGAAACTGAACGTGATTAACCTCCGTTTAGGAAGTTTAATTGAAGCCTAGTGTGCCATGCAAGAAAAACACTCTGCTTTTGAGAAACGGACATTCTTGCACTACACTGTTTCCAATAGGGCCAGTACAGTGAGTTATCTCAGAACAAAAGAACTGTGCTTCCTACACAAACGGGGCATATCTAGTTAAACTCAGTATTGGAAACTAAGTAAAACAGGAGCTTCTCTTCGGTCCAATACACTGTACTCGCTGGGAACACACTCGAATGCTATTTGCACGGTGTATGGCCAGAATAGCACAAGAGTGGTGTTCTTAGCCTGAATGAACCCTTGCTGCTAGAACTTGAAACAGAACGTGATTCAACTCCGTATAGGACCTTTAATTGAACCCTAGTGTGCCATGCAAGAAAAACACTCTGCTTTTGAGAAAAGGGCATGCTTGAAGTTTAATTTGTTTCCTATAGGGCAAGTACAGTGAGCTAGCTCAAAACAAAAGAATTGTGCTTCCTACACAAACGGGACATATCTAGTTCAACTCAGTATTGGAAACTAAGTAAAACAGGAGCTTCTCTTCTTTCCAATGCACTGTATTTGCTCGGAACAGACACGAAATCTATTTGCACTGTGTATGGCCAGAAAACCACAAGAGTGTTTTTCCTAGCCTAAATGATCCTTTGCTCTTAGAACTTGAAACTGACCGTGATTCAACTCCGTATAGGAATTTAATTGAACCCTAGTGTGCCATGCAAGAGAAACACTCTGCTTTTGAGAAACGGGCATTCTTGCACTCTACTGTGTTTCCTATAGGGCAATGCAGTGAGCTAGCTCACAACAAAAGAACTGTGCTTCCTACACAAACTGGGCATATCTAGTTCAACTCAGTATAGGAAATTAAGTAAAGAAGGAGCTTCTCTTCAGTCCAATACACTGTACTCGCTGGGAACAGACGCGAATGCTATTTGCACTGTGTATGGCCAGAATAGCACAAGAGTGGTGTTCTTAGCCTGAATGAACCCTTGTTGCTAGAACATGAAAGTGAAGGTGATTCAACTCCCTTTAGCAAGTTTAATTGAACCCTAGTGTGCTATTCAAGAAAAACACTCTGTTTCTGAGAAACGGGCATTCTTGCACTCGTCCGTGATTCCTGTAGGGCCAGTACAATGAGCTGTTTCAGAACAAAAGAACTATGCTTCCTAAACAAACGGGGCATATCTAATTGAACTCAGTATTGGAAACTAAGTAAAACAGGAGCTTCTCTTCAGTCCCATACACTGTACTCGCTGTGAACAGACGCGAACGCTATTTGCACTGTGTATGGCCAGAATAGCACAAGAGTGGTGTTTTTACCCTGAATTAACACTTGCTGATAGAAATTGAAACTGAATGTGATTCACCTCCATTTAGAAAGTTTAATTGAACCCTAGATTGCCATACAAGAAAAACACTCTGCTTTTGAGAAAAGGGCATTCTTGCAGTTTAATGTGTTTCCTATGGGGCCAGTACAGTGAGCTAGCTCAAAACAAAAGAACTTTCCTTCCTAAACAAACGGGGCATACCTAGGTCATCTCAGTATTGGAAAATAAGTAAAAGAGGAGCTTCTCTAGTCCAATACACTTTCCTTGCTGGGAACAAATGCGAAATCTATTTGCACTCTGTATGGCCAGAATAGCAGAAGAATTGTGTTCTTACCCTGAAATAAAATTTGCTGGTATATCTTGAAACTGAATGTGATTCAACTCCGTGTAGGAAGTTTAATTGAACCCTATTTTGCCATACAAGAAAAACACTCTGCTTTTGAGAAATGGGCATGCTTACCGTTTAATGTGTTTCTTATAGGGCCAATACAGTGAGCTAGCTCAAAACAAAAGAACTGTGCTTCCTCCACAAACGGGGCATATGTAGTTCAACTCAGTATTGGAAACTAAGTACAAGAGGAGCTTCTCTTCAGTCCAATACACTGTACTCGCTGGGAACAGACGCAAATGCTATTTGCACTGTGTATGGCCAGAAAACCACAAGAGTGTTTTTCCTAGCCTAAATGATCCTTTGCTGTTAGAAATTGAAACTGACCGTGATTCAACTCCGTATAGGAAGTTTAATTGAACCCTAGTGTGCCATGCAAGAGAAACACTCTGCTTTTGAGAAACGGGCATTCTTGCACTCTACTGTGTTTCCTATAGGGCACTGCAGTGAGCTAGCAAGGAACAAAAGAACTGTGCTTCCTACACAAACTGGGCATATCTAGTTCAACTCAGTATAGGAAATTAAGTAAAGAAGGAGCTTCTCTTCAGTCCAATACACTGTACTCGCTGGGAAGAGACGCGAATGCTATTTGCACTGTGTATGGCCAGAATAGCACAAGAGTTGTGTTCTTAGCCTGAATGAACCCTTGCTGCTAGAACTTGAAACTGAAGGTGATTCAACTCCGTTTAGGAAGTTTAATTGAACCCTAGTGTGCCATTCAAGAAAAACACTCTGCTTTTGAGAAATGGGCATTCTTGCACTCGTCCGTGATTCCTAAAGGGCCAGTACAATGAGCTGGTTCAAACAAAAGAACTGTGCTTCCTAAACAAACGGGGCATATCTAATTCAACTCAGTATTGGAAACTAAGTAAAACAGGAGCTTCTCTTCAGTCCAATACACTGTACTCGCTGTGAACAGACGCGAACGCTATTTGCACTGTGTATGGCCAGAATAGCACAAGAGTGGTGTTCTTAGCCTGAATGGACCCTTTCTGCTAAAACTTAAAACTGAACGTGATTCAACTCCGTTTAGGAAGTTTATTTGAACCCTAGTGTGCCATGCAAGAAAAACACTCTGCTTTTGAGAAAGGGGCATTCTTGCACTCTACTGTGTTTCTGCTATGGCCAGTACAGTGAGCTAGCTCAGGAGAAAAGAACTGTGCTTTCTACACAAACAGGGCATATCTAGTTCAACTCAGTATTTGAAATTAAGTAAAACAGGAGCTTCTCTTCAATCCAATACACTGTACACGCTGGGAGCAGAAGCAAATGCTATTTGCACTGTGTATGGCCAGAATAGCACAAGAGTGGTGTTCTTAGCCTGAATGAACCCTTGCTGCTAGACCTTGAAACTGAACGTGATTAAACTCTGTTTAGGAAGTTTAATTGAAGCCTAGTGTGCCATGCAAGAAAAACACTCTGCTTTTGCGAAACGGGCATTCTTGCACTCTACTGTGTTTCCTATAGGGCCAGTACTGTGAGCTAGCTCAGAACAAAAGAACTGTGCTTCCTACACAAATGGGGCATATCTAGTTCAACTCAGTATTGGAAAGGAAGTAAAACAGGAGCTTCTTTTCAGTCCAATACACTGTACTCGCTGGGAACAGACGCGAATGCTATTTGCACTGTGTATGGCCAGAATAGCACAGGAGTGGTGTTATTAGCCTGATTGAACCCTTGCTGCTACAACTTGAAACTGAACGTGATTAAACTCCGTTTAGGAAGTTTAATTGAAGCCTAGTGTGCCATGCAAGAAAAAGACTCTGGTTTTGAGAATCGGGCATTTTTGCACTCTACTGTGTTTCCTATAGGGCCAGTACAGTGAGCTAGCTCAGAACAAAAGAACTGTGCTTCCTACACAAACGGGGCATATCTATTTCAACTCAGTATAGGAAATTAAGTAAAGAAGGAGCTTCTCTTCAGTCCAATACACTGTACTCGCTGGGAACAGACGCGAATGCTATCTGCACTGTGTATGGCCAGAATAGCACAAGAGTGGTGTTCTTAGCCTGAATGAACCCTTGTTGCTAGAACATGAAAGTGAACGTGATTCAACTCCGTTTAGGAAGTTTAATTGAACCCTAGTGTGCCATTCAAGAAAAACACTCTGTTTTTGAGAAACGGGCATTCTTGCACTCGTCCGTGATTCCTATAGGGCCAGTACAATGAGCTGGTTCAGAACAAAAGAACTGTGCTTCCTAAACAAACGGGGCATATCTAATTGAACTCAGTATTGGAAACTAAGTAAAACAGGAGCTTCTCTTCAGTCCCATACACTGTACTCGCTGTGAACAGACGCGAACGCTATTTGCACTGTGTATGGCCAGAATAGCACAAGAGTGGTGTTCTTAGCCTGAATGAACCCTTGCTGCTAGAACTTGAAACTGAACGTGATCAACCTCCGTTTAGGAAGTTTAATTGAAGCCTAGTGTGCCATGCAAGAAAAACACTCTGCTTTTGAGAAACGGACATTCTTGCACTACACTGTTTCCAATAGGGCCAGTACAATGAGTTATCTCAGAACAAAAGAACTGTGCTTCCTACACAAACGGGGCATATCTAGTTCAACTCAGTATTGGAAACTAAGTAAAACAGGACCTTCTCTTCGGTCCAATACACTGTACTCGCTGGGAACAGACGCGAATGCTATTTGCACTGTGTATGGCCACAATAGCACAAGAGTGCTGTTCTTAGCCTGAATGAACCCTTGCTGCTAGAACATGAAACTGAACGTGATTTAACTCTGTTTAGGAAGTTTAATTGAACCCTAGTGTGCCATGCAAGAAAAACACTCTGCTTTTGAGAAAAGGGCATGCTTGAAGTTTAATTTGTTTCCTATAGGGCAAGTACAGTGAGCTAGCTCAAAACAAAAGAATTGTGCTTCCTACACAAACGGGACATATCTAGTTCAACTCAGTATTGTAAACTAAGTAAAACAGGAGCTTCTCTTCATTCCAATGCACTGTATTTGCTCGGAACAGATGCGAAATCTATTTGCACTGTGTATGGCCAGAAAACCACAAGAGTGTTTTTCCTAGCCTAAATGATCCTTTGCTCTTAGAACTTGAAACTGACCGTGATTCAACTCCGTATAGGAATTTAATTGAACCCTAGTGTGCCATGCAAGAGAAACACTCTGCTATTGAGAAACGTGCATTCTTGCACTCTACTCTGTTTCCTATAGGGCACTGCAGTGAGCTAGCTCAGAACAAAAGAACTGTGCTTCCTACACAAACTGGGCATATCTAGTTCAACTCAGTATAGGAAATTAAGTAAAGAAGGAGCTTCTCTTCAGTCCAATACACTGTACTCGCTGGGAACAGACGCGAATGCTATTTGCACTGTGTATGGCCAGAATAGCACAAGAGTGGTGTTCTTAGCCTGAATGAACCCTTGTTGCTAGAACATGAAAGTGAAGGTGATTCAACTCCGTTTAGCAAGTTTAATTGAACCCTTGTGTGCCATTCAAGAAAAACACTCTGTTTCTGAGAAACGGGCATTCTTGCACTCGTCCGTGATTCCTATAGGGCCAGTACAATGAGCTGGTTCAGAACAAAAGAACTGTGCTTCCTAAACAAACGGGGCATATCTAATTGAACTCAGTATTGGAAACTAAGTAAAACAGGAGCTTCTCTTCAGTCCCATACACTGTACTCGCTGTGAACAGACGCGAATGCTATTTGCACTGTGTATGGCCAGAATAGCACAAGAGTGGTGTTCTTAGCCTGAATGAACGCTTGCTGCTAGAACTTGAAACTGAACGTGATTCAACTTCGTTTAGGAAGTTTAATTGAACCCTAGTCTGCCATGTAAGAACAACACTCTGTTTTTGAGAAACGGGCATTTTTGCACTCTACTGTGTTTCCTATAGGGCCAGTTCTGTGAGCTAGCTCAGAACAAAAGAACTGTGCTTCCTACACAAACGGGGCATATCTAGTTAAACTCAGTATTGGAAACTAAGTAAAACAGGAGCTTCTCTTCAGTCCAATACACTGTACTGGCTGGGAACAGACGGGAATGCTATTTGCACTGTGTATGGCCAGAATAGCACAGGAGTGGTGTTCTTAGCCTGAATGAACCCTTGCTGCTAGAACTTGAAACTGAACGTGATTAAACTCCATTTAGGAAGTTTAATTGAACACTAGTGTGCCATGCAAGAAAAACACTCTGGTTTTGAGAATCGGGCATTCTTGCACTGTACTGTGTTTCCTATAGGGCCAGTACAGTGAGCTAGCTCAGAACAAAAGAACTGTGCTTCCTACACAAACGGGGCATATCTAGTTCAACTCAGTATTGGAAACTAAGTAAATCAAGAGCTTCTCTTCAGTCCAATACACTGTACTCGCTGGGAACAGACGCGAATGCTATTTGCACTGTGTATGGCCAGAATAGCACAAGTGTGGTGTTCTTAGCCTGAATGAACCCTTGTTGCTAGAACATGAAAGTGAAGGTGATTCAACTCCGTTTAGCAAGTTTAATTGAACCCTTGTGTGCCATTCAAGAAAAACACTCTGTTTCTGAGAAACGGGCATTCTTGCACTCGTCCGTGATTCCTATAGGGCCAGTACAATGAGCTGGTTCAGAACAAAAGAACTGTGCTTCCTAAACAAACGGGGCATATCTAATTGAACTCAGTATTGGAAACTAAGTAAAACAGGAGCTTCTCTTCAGTCCCATACACTGTACTCGCTGTGAACAGACTCGAACGCTATTTGCACTGTGTATGGCCAGAATAGCACAAGAGTGGTGTTCTTAGCCTGAATGAACGCTTGCTGCTAGAACTTGAAACTGAACGTGATCAACCTCCGTTTAGGAAGTTTAATTGAAGCCTAGTGTGCCATGCAAGAAAAACACTCTGCTTTTGAGAAACGGACATTCTTGCACTACACTGTTTCCAATAGGGCCAGTACAATGAGTTATCTCAGAACAAAAGAACTGTGCTTCCTACACAAACGGGGCATATCTAGTTCAACTCAGTATTGGAAACTAAGTAAAACAGGACCTTCTCTTCGGTCCAATACACTGTACTCGCTGGGAACAGACGCGAATGCTATTTGCACTGTGTATGGCCACAATAGCACAAGAGTGCTGTTCTTAGCCTGAATGAACCCTTGCTGCTAGAACTTGAAACTGAATGTGATTTAACTCTGTTTAGGAAGTTTAATTGAACCCTAGTGTGCCATGCAAGAAAAACACTCTGCTTTTGCAAAACGGGCATTCTTGCACTCTACTGTGTTTCCTATAGGGCCAGTACAGTGAGCTAGCTCAGAACAAAAGAACTGTGCTTCCTACACAAATGGGGCATATCTAGTTCAACTCAGTATTGCAAACTAAGTAAAACAGGAGCTTCTCTTCAGTCCAATACACTGTACTGGCTGGGAACAGACGGGAATGCTATTTGCACTGTGTATGGCCAGAATAACACAGGAGTGGTGTTCTTAGCCTGAATGAACCCTTGCTGCTAGAACTTGAAAGTGTACGTGATTATACTCCATTTAGGAAGTTTAATTGAACCCTAGTGTGCCATGCAAGAAAAACACTCTGGTTTTGAGAATCGGGCATTCTTGCACTGTACTGTGTTTCCTATAGGGCCAGTACAGTGAGCTGGCTCAGAACAAAAGAACTGTGCTTCCTACATAAACGGGGCATATCGAGTTCAACTCAGTATTGGAAACTAAGTAAATCAGGAGCTTCTCTTCAGTCCAATACACAGTACTCGCTGGGAACAGACGCCAATGCTATTTGCACTGTGTATGGCCAGAATAGCACAAGAGTGGTGTTCTTAGCCTGATTGAACCCTTACTGCTAGAACTTGAAACGGAAGGTGATTCAACTCCGTTTAGGAAGTTTAATTGAACCCTAGTGTGCCATGCAAGAAAAACACTCTGCTTTTGTGAAACGGGCATTCTTGCATTACACTGTTTCCAATAGGGCCAGTGCAGTGAGTTATCTCAGAACAAAAGAACTGTGCTTCCTACACAAACGGGGCATATCTAGTTAAACTCAGTATTGGAAACTAAGTAAAACAGGAGCTTCTCTTCAGTCCAATACACTGTACTCGCTGGGAACACACTCGAATGCTATTTGCACGGTGTATGGCCAGAATAGCACAAGAGTGGTGTTCTTAGCCTGAATGAACCCTTGCTGCTAGAACTTGAAACAGAACGTGATTCAACTCCGTATAGGACCTTTAATTGAACCCTAGTGTGCCATGCAAGAAAAACACTCTGCTTTTGAGAAAAGGGCATGCTTGAAGTTTAATTTGTTTCCTATAGGGCAAGTACAGTGAGCTAGCTCAAAACAAAAGAATTGTGCTTCCTACACAAACGGGACATATCTAGTTCAACTCAGTATTGGAAACTAAGTAAAACAGGAGCTTCTCTTCATTCCAATGCACTGTATTTGCTCGGAACAGATGCGAAATCTATTTGCACTGTGTATGGCCAGAAAACCACAAGAGTGTTTTTCCTAGCCTAAATGATCCTTTGCTCTTAGAACTTGAAACTGACCGTGATTCAACTCCGTATAGGAATTTAATTGAACGCTAGTGTGCCACGCAAGAGAAACACTCTGCTTTTGAGAAACGTGCATTCTTGCACTCTACTCTGTTTCCTATAGGGCACTGCAGTGAGCTAGCTCAGAACAAAAGAACTGTGCTTCCTACACAAACTGGGCATATCTAGATCAACTCAGTATAGGAAATTAAGTAAAGAAGGAGCTTCTCTTCAGTCCAATACACTGTACTCGCTGGGAACAGACGCGAATGCTATTTGCACTCTGTATGGCCAGAATAGCACAAGAGTGGTGTTCTTAGCCTGAATGAACCCTTGTTGCTAGAACATGAAAGTGAAGGTGATTCAACTCCGTTTAGCAAGTTTAATTGAACCCTTGTGTGCCATTCAAGAAAAACACTCTGTTTCTGAGAAACGGGCATTCTTGCACTCGTCCGTGATTCCTATAGGGCCAGTACAATGAGCTGGTTCAGAACAAAAGAACTGTGCTTCCTAAACAAACGGGGCATATCTAATTGAACTCAGTATTGGAAACTAAGTAAAACAGGAGCTTCTCTTCAGTCCCATACACTGTACTCGCTGTGAACAGACGCGAACGCTATTTGCACTGTGTATGGCCAGAATAGCACAAGAGTGGTGTTCTTAGCCTGAATGAACCCTTGCTGCTAGAACTTGAAACTGAACGTGATTCAACTTCGTTTAGGAAGTTTAATTGAACCCTAGTCTGCCATGTAAGAACAACACTCTGTTTTTGAGAAACGGGCATTTTTGCACTCTACTGTGTTTCCTATAGGGCCAGTTCTGTGAGCTAGCTCAGAACAAAAGAACTGTGCTTCCTACACAAACGGGGCATATCTAGTTAAACTCAGTATTGGAAACTAAGTAAAACAGGAGCTTCTCTTCAGTCCAATACACTGTACTCGCTGGGAACACACTCGAATGCTATTTGCACGGTGTATGGCCAGAATAGCACAAGAGTGGTGTTCTTAGCCTGAATGAACCCTTGCTGCTAGAACTTGAAACAGAACGTGATTCAACTCCGTATAGGACCTTTAATTGAAGCCTAGTGTGCCATGCAAGAAAAACACTCTGCTTTTGAGAAACGGACATTCTTGCACTACACTGTTTCCAATAGGGCCAGTACAATGAGTTATCTCAGAACAAAAGAACTGTGCTTCCTACACAAACGGGGCATATCTAGTTCAACTCAGTATTGGAAACTAAGTAAAACAGGACCTTCTCTTCGGTCCAATACACTGTACTCGCTGGGAACAGACGCGAATGCTATTTGCACTGTGTATGGCCACAATAGCACAAGAGTGCTGTTCTTAGCCTGAATGAACCCTTGCTGCTAGAACTTGAAACTGAACGTGATTTAACTCTGTTTAGGAAGTTTAATTGAACCCTAGTGTGCCATGCAAGAAAAACACTCTGCTTTTGCAAAACGGGCATTCTTGCACTCTACTGTGTTTCCTATAGGGCCAGTACAGTGAGCTAGCTCAGAACAAAAGAACTGTGCTTCCTACACAAATGGGGCATATCTAGTTCAACTCAGTATTGCAAACTAAGTAAAACAGGAGCTTCTCTTCAGTCCAATACACTGTACTGGCTGGGAACAGACGGGAATGCTATTTGCACTGTGTATGGCCAGAATAACACAGGAGTGGTGTTCTTAGCCTGAATGAACCCTTGCTGCTAGAACTTGAAAGTGAACGTGATTAAACTCCATTTAGGAAGTTTAATTGAACCCTAGTGTGCCATGCAAGAAAAACACTCTGGTTTTGAGAATCGGGCATTCTTGCACTGTACTGTGTTTCCTATAGGGCCAGTACAGTGAGCTGGCTCAGAACAAAAGAACTGTGCTTCCTACATAAACGGGGCATATCGAGTTCAACTCAGTATTTGAAACTAAGTAAATCAGGAGCTTCTCTTCAGTCCAATACACAGTACTCGCTGGGAACAGACGCCAATGCTATTTGCACTGTGTATGGCCAGAATAGCACAAGAGTGGTGTTCTTAGCCTGATTGAACCCTTACTGCTAGAACTTGAAACGGAAGGTGATTCAACTCCGTTTAGGAAGTTTAATTGAACCCTAGTGTGCCATGCAAGAAAAACACTCTGCTTTTGTGAAACGGGCATTCTTGCATTACACTGTTTCCAATAGGGCCAGTGCAGTGAGTTATCTCAGAACAAAAGAACTGTGCTTCCTACACAAACAGGGCATATCTAGTTAAACTCAGTATTGGAAACTAAGTAACACAGGAGCTTCTCTTCAGTCCAATACACTGTACTCGCTGGGAACACACTCGAATGCTATTTGCACGTTGTATGGCCAGAATAGCACCAGAGTGGTGTTCTTAGAGTGAATGAACCATTGCTGCTAGAACTTGAAACAGAACGTGATTCAACTCCGTATAGGACCTTTAATTGAACCCTAGTGTGCCATGCAAGAAAAACACTCTGCTTTTGAGAAAAGGGCATGCTTGATGTTTAATTTGTTTCCTATAGGGCAAGTACAGTGAGCTAGCTCAAAACAAAAGAATTGTGCTTCCTACACAAACGGGACATATCTAGTTCAACTCAGTATTGGAAACTATGTAAAACAGGAGCTTCTCTTCATTCCAATGCACTGTATTTGCTCGGAACAGACGCGAAATCTATTTGCACTGTGTATGGCCAGAAAACCACAAGAGTGTTTTTCCTAGCCTAAATGATCCTTTGCTCTTAGAACTTGAAAATGACCGTGATTCAACTCCGTATAGGAATTTAATTGAACCCTAGTGTGCCACGCAAGAGAAACACTCTGCTTTTGAGAAACGTGCATTCTTGCACTCTACTCTGTTTCCTATAGGGCACTGCAGTGAGCTAGCTCAGAACAAAAGAACTGTGCTTCCTACACAAACTGGGCATATCTAGATCAACTCAGTATAGGAAATTAAGTAAAGAAGGAGCTTCTCTTCAGTCCAATACACTGTACTCGCTGGGAACAGACACGAATGCTATTTGCACTCTGTATGGCCAGAATAGCACAAGAGTGGTGTTCTTAGCCTGAATGAACCCTTGTTGCTAGAACATGAAAGTGAAGGTGATTCAACTCCGTTTAGCAAGTTTAATTGAACCCTTGTGTGCCATTCAAGAAAAACACTCTGTTTCTGAGAAACGGGCATTCTTGCACTCGTCCGTGATTCCTATAGGGCCAGTACAATGAGCTGGTTCAGAACAAAAGAACTGTGCTTCCTAAACAAACGGGGCATATCTAATTGAACTCAGTATTGGAAACTAAGTAAAACAGGAGCTTCTCTTCAGTCCCATACACTGTACTCGCTGTGAACAGACTCGAACGCTATTTGCACTGTGTATGGCCAGAATAGCACAAGAGTGGTGTTCTTAGCCTGAATGAACGCTTGCTGCTAGAACTTGAAACTGAACGTGATCAACCTCCGTTTAGGAAGTTTAATTGAAGCCTAGTGTGCCATGCAAGAAAAACACTCTGCTTTTGAGAAACGGACATTCTTGCACTACACTGTTTCCAATAGGGCCAGTACAATGAGTTATCTCAGAACAAAAGAACTGTGCTTCCTACACAAACGGGGCATATCTAGTTCAACTCAGTATTGGAAACTAAGTAAAACAGGACCTTCTCTTCGGTCCAATACACTGTACTCGCTGGGAACAGACGCGAATGCTATTTGCACTGTGTATGGCCACAATAGCACAAGAGTGCTGTTCTTAGCCTGAATGAACCCTTGCTGCTAGAACTTGAAACTGAACGTGATTTAACTCTGTTTAGGAAGTTTAATTGAACCCTAGTGTGCCATGCAAGAAAAACACTCTGCTTTTGCAAAACGGGCATTCTTGCACTCTACTGTGTTTCCTATAGGGCCAGTACAGTGAGCTAGCTCAGAACAAAAGAACTGTGCTTCCTACACAAATGGGGCATATCTAGTTCAACTCAGTATTGCAAACTAAGTAAAACAGGAGCTTCTCTTCAGTCCAATACACTGTACTGGCTGGGAACAGACGGGAATGCTATTTGCACTGTGTATGGCCAGAATAACACAGGAGTGGTGTTCTTAGCCTGAATGAACCCTTGCTGCTAGAACTTGAAAGTGAACGTGATTAAACTCCATTTAGGAAGTTTAATTGAACCCTAGTGTGCCATGCAAGAAAAACACTCTGGTTTTGAGAATCGGGCATTCTTGCACTGTACTGTGTTTCCTATAGGGCCAGTACAGTGAGCTGGCTCAGAACAAAAGAACTGTGCTTCCTACATAAACGGGGCATATCGAGTTCAACTCAGTATTGGAAACTAAGTAAATCAGGAGCTTCTCTTCAGTCCAATACACAGTACTCGCTGGGAACAGACGCCAATGCTATTTGCACTGTGTATGGCCAGAATAGCACAAGAGTGGTGTTCTTAGCCTGATTGAACCCTTACTGCTAGAACTTGAAACGGAAGGTGATTCAACTCCGTTTAGGAAGTTTAATTGAACCCTAGTGTGCCATGCAATAAAAACACTCTGCTTTTGTGAAACGGGCATTCTTGCATTACACTGTTTCCAATAGGGCCAGTGCAGTGAGTTATCTCAGAACAAAAGAACTGTGCTTCCTACACAAACGGGGCATATCTAGTTAAACTCAGTATTGGAAACTAAGTAAAACAGGAGCTTCTCTTCAGTCCAATACACTGTACTCGCTGGGAACACACTCGAATGCTATTTGCACGGTGTATGGCCAGAATAGCACAAGAGTGGTGTTCTTAGCCTGAATGAACCCTTGCTGCTAGAACTTGAAACAGAACGTGATTCAACTCCGTATAGGACCTTTAATTGAACCCTAGTGTGCCATGCAAGAAAAACACTCTGCTTTTGAGAAAAGGGCATGCTTGAAGTTTAATTTGTTTCCTATAGGGCAAGTACAGTGAGCTAGCTCAAAACAAAAGAATTGTGCTTCCTACACAAACGGGACATATCTAGTTCAACTCAGTATTGGAAACTAAGTAAAACAGGAGCTTCTCTTCATTCCAATGCACTGTATTTGCTCGGAACAGACGCGAAATCTATTTGCACTGTGTATGGCCAGAAAACCACAAGAGTGTTTTTCCTAGCCTAAATGATCCTTTGCTCTTAGAACTTGAAACTGACCGTGATTCAACTCCGTATAGGAATTTAATTGAACCCTAGTGTGCCACGCAAGAGAAACACTCTGCTTTTGAGAAACGTGCATTCTTGCACTCTACTCTGTTTCCTATAGGGCACTGCAGTGAGCTAGCTCAGAACAAAAGAACTGTGCTTCCTACACAAACTGGGCATATCTAGATCAACTCAGTATAGGAAATTAAGTAAAGAAGGAGCTTCTCTTCAGTCCAATACACTGTACTCGCTGGGAACAGACACGAATGCTATTTGCACTCTGTATGGCCAGAATAGCACAAGAGTGGTGTTCTTAGCCTGAATGAACCCTTGTTGCTAGAACATGAAAGTGAAGGTGATTCAACTCCGTTTAGCAAGTTTAATTGAACCCTTGTGTGCCATTCAAGAAAAACACTCTGTTTCTGAGAAACGGGCATTCTTGCACTCGTCCGTGATTCCTATAGGGCCAGTACAATGAGCTGGTTCAGAACAAAAGAACTGTGCTTCCTAAACAAACGGGGCATATCTAATTGAACTCAGTATTGGAAACTAAGTAAAACAGGAGCTTCTCTTCAGTCCCATATACTGTACTCGCTGTGAACAGACTCGAACGCTATTTGCACTGTGTATGGCCAGAATAGCACAAGAGTGGTGTTCTTAGCCTGAATGAACCCTTGCTGCTAGAACTTGAAACTGAACGTGATTCAACTTCGTTTAGGAAGTTTAATTGAACCCTAGTCTGCCATGTAAGAACAACACTCTGTTTTTGAGAAACGGGCATTTTTGCACTCTACTGTGTTTCCTATAGGGCCAGTTCTGTGAGCTAGCTCAGAACAAAAGAACTGTGCTTCCTACACAAACGGGGCATATCTAGTTAAACTCAGTATTGGAAACTAAGTATAACAGGAGCTTCTCTTCAGTCCAATACACTGTACTCGCTGGGAACACACTCGAATGCTATTTGCACGGTGTATGGCCAGAATAGCACAAGAGTGGTGTTCTTAGCCTGAATGAACCCTTGCTGCTAGAACTTGAAACAGAACGTGATTCAACTCCGTATAGGACCTTTAATTGAACCCTAGTGTGCCATGCAAGAAAAACACTCTGCTTTTGAGAAAAGGGCATGCTTGAAGTTTAATTTGTTTCCTATAGGGCCAGTACAGTGAGCTAGCTCAAAACAAAAGAATTGTGCTTCCTACACAAACGGGACATATCTAGTTCAACTCAGTATTGGAAACTAAGTAAAACAGGAGCTTCTCTTCAGTCCAATACACTGTACTCGCTGGGAACAGACGCGAATGCTATTTGCACTCTGTATGGCCAGAATAGCACAAGAGTGGTGTTCTTAGCCTGAATGAACCCTTGTTGCTAGAACATGAAAATGAAGGTGATTCAACTCCGTTTAGCAAGTTTAATTGAACCCTTGTGTGCCATTCAAGAAAAACACTCTGTTTCTGAGAAACGGGCATTCTTGCACTCGTCCGTGATTCCTATAGGGCCAGTACAATGAGCTGGTTCAGAACAAAAGAACTGTGCTTCCTAAACAAACGGGGCATATCTAATTGAACTCAGTATTGGAAACTAAGTAAAACAGGAGCTTCTCTTCAGTCCCATACACTGTACTCGCTGTGAACAGACGCGAACGCTATTTGCACTGTGTATGGCCAGAATAGCACAAGAGTGGTGTTCTTAGCCTGAATGAACCCTTGCTGCTAGAACTTGAAACTGAACGTGATTCAACTTCGTTTAGGAAGTTTAATTGAACCCTAGTCTGCCATGTAAGAACAACACTCTGTTTTTGAGAAACGGGCATTTTTGCACTCTACTGTGTTTCCTATAGGGCCAGTTCTGTTTGATAGCTCAGAACAAAAGAACTGTGCTTCCTACACAAACGGGACATATCTAGTTCAACTCAGTATTGGAAACTAAGTAAAACAGGAGCTTCTCTTCAGTCCAATACACTGTACTCGCTGGGAACAGACGGGAATGCTATTTGCACTGTGTATGGCCAGAATAGCACAGGAGTGGTGTTCTTAGCCTGAATGAACCCTTGCTGCTAGAACTTGAAACTGAACGTGATTAAACTCCATTTAGGAAGTTTAATTGAACACTAGTGTGCCATGCAAGAAAAACACTCTGGTTTTGAGAATCGGGCATTCTTGCACTACACTGTTTCCAATAGGGCCAGTACAGTGAGTTATCTCAGAACAAAAGAACTGTGCTTCCTAAACAAACTGGGCATATCTAGTTCAACTCAGTATAGGAAATTAAGTAAAGAAGGAGCTTCTCTTCAGTCCAATACACTGTACTCACTGGGAACAGACGCGAATGCTATTTGCACTGTGTATGGCCACAATAGCACAAGAGTGCTGTTCTTAGCCTGAATGAACCCTTGCTGCTAGAACTTGAAACTGAACGTGATTTAACTCTGTTTAGGAAGTTTAATTGAACCTTAGTGTGCCATGCAAGAAAAACACTCTGCTTTTGCAAAACGGGCATTCTTGCACTCTACTGTGTTTCCTATAGGGCCAGTACAGTGAGCTGGCTCAGAACAAAAGAACTGTGCTTCCTACATATACGGGGCATATCTAGTTCAACTCAGTATTGGAAACTAAGTAAAACAGGAGCTTCTCTTCAGTCCAATACACTGTACTCGCTGGGAACACACTCGAATGCTATTTGCACGGTGTATGGCCAGATAGCACAAGAGTGGTGTTTTTAGCCTGAATGAACCCTTGCTGCTAGAACTTGAAAAAGAACGTGATTCAACTCCGTACAGGACCTTTAATTGAACCCTAGTGTGCCATGCAAGAAAAACACTCTGCTTTTGAGAAAAGGGCATTCTTGCAGTTTAATTTGTTTCCTATAGGGCAAGTACAGTGAGCTAGCTCAAAACAAAAAAATTGTGCTTCCTACACAAACGGGACATATTTAGTTCAACTCAGTATTGTAAACTAAGTAAAACAGGAGCTTCTCTTCATTCCAATACACTGTATTTGCTCGGAACAGACGCGAAATCTATTTGCACTGTGTATGGCCAGAAAACCACAAGAGTGTTTTTCCTAGCCTAAATGATCCTTTGCTCTTAGAACTTGAAACTGACCGTGATTCAACTCCGTATAGGAATTTAATTGAACCCTAGTGGGCCATGCAAGAGAAACACTCTGCTTTTGAGAAACGGACATTCTTGCACTCTACTCTGTTTCCTATAGGGCACTGCAGTGAGCTAGCTCACAACAAAAGAACTGTGCTTCCTACACAAACTGGGCATATCTAGTTCAACTCAGTATAGGAAATTAAGTAAAGAAGGAGCTTCTCTTCAGTCCAATACACTGTACTCGCTGGGAACAGACGCGAATGCTATTTGCACTCTGTATGGCCAGAATAGCACAAGAGTGGTGTTCTTAGCCTGAATGAACCCTTGCTGCTAAAACTTGAAACTGAACGTGATTCAACTTCGTTTAGGAAGTTTAATTGAACCCTAGTCTGCCATGTAAGAATAACACTCTGTTTTTGAGAAACGGGCATTTTTGCACTCTACTGTGTTTCCTATAGGGCCAGTTCTGTGAGCTAGCTCAGAACAAAAGAACTGTGCTTCCTACACAAACGGGGCATATCTAGTTAAACTCAGTATTGGAAACTAAGTAAAACAGGAGCTTCTCTTCAGTCCAATACACTGTACTCGCTGGGAACACACTCGAATGCTATTTGCACGGTGTATGGCCAGAATAGCACAAGAGTGGTGTTCTTAGCCTGAATGAACCCTTGCTGCTAGAACTTGAAACAGAACGTGATTCAACTCCGTATAGGACCTTTAATTGAACCCTAGTGTGCCATGCAACAAAAACACTCTGCTTTTGAGAAAAGGGCATGCTTGAAGTTTAATTTGTTTCCTATAGGGCCAGTACAGTGAGCTAGCTCAAAACAAAAGAATTGTGCTTCCTACACAAACGGGACATATCTAGTTCAACTCAGTATTGGAAACTAAGTAAAACAGGAGCTTCTCTTCAGTCCAATACACTGTACTCGCTGGGAACAGACGCGAATGCTATTTGCACTCTGTATGGCCAGAATAGCACAAGAGTGGTGTTCTTAGCCTGAATGAACCCTTGTTGCTAGAACATGAAAATGAAGGTGATTCAACTCCGTTTAGCAAGTTTAATTGAACCCTTGTGTGCCATTCAAGAAAAACACTCTGTTTCTGAGAAACGGGCATTCTTGCACTCGTCCGTGATTCCTATAGGGCCAGTACAATGAGCTGGTTCAGAACAAAAGAACTGTGCTTCCTAAACAAACGGGGCATATCTAATTGAACTCAGTATTGGAAACTAAGTAAAACAGGAGCTTCTCTTCAGTCCCATACACTGTACTCGCTGTGAACAGACGCGAACGCTATTTGCACTGTGTATGGCCAGAATAGCACAAGAGTGGTGTTCTTAGCCTGAATGAACCCTTGCTGCTAGAACTTGAAACTGAACGTGATTCAACTTCGTTTAGGAAGTTTAATTGAACCCTAGTCTGCCATGTAAGAACAACACTCTGTTTTTGAGAAACGGGCATTTTTGCACTCTACTGTGTTTCCTATAGGGCCAGTTCTGTTTGATAGCTCAGAACAAAAGAACTGTGCTTCCTACACAAACGGGACATATCTAGTTCAACTCAGTATTGGAAACTAAGTAAAACAGGAGCTTCTCTTCAGTCCAATACACTGTACTCGCTGGGAACAGACGGGAATGCTATTTGCACTGTGTATGGCCAGAATAGCACAGGAGTGGTGTTCTTAGCCTGAATGAACCCTTGCTGCTAGAACTTGAAACTGAACGTGATTAAACTCCATTTAGGAAGTTTAATTGAACACTAGTGTGCCATGCAAGAAAAACACTCTGGTTTTGAGAATCGGGCATTCTTGCACTACACTGTTTCCAATAGGGCCAGTACAGTGAGTTATCTCAGAACAAAAGAACTGTGCTTCCTAAACAAACTGGGCATATCTAGTTCAACTCAGTATAGGAAATTAAGTAAAGAAGGAGCTTCTCTTCAGTCCAATACACTGTACTCACTGGGAACAGACGCGAATGCTATTTGCACTGTGTATGGCCACAATAGCACAAGAGTGGTGTTCTTAGCCTGAATGAACCCTTGCTGCTAGAACTTGAAACTGAACGTGATTCAACTTCGTTTAGGAAGTTTAATTGAACCCTAGTCTGCCATGTAAGAACAACACTCTGTTTTTGAGAAACGGGCATTTTTGCACTCTACTGTGTTTCCTATAGGGCCAGTTCTGTTTGATAGCTCAGAACAAAAGAACTGTGCTTCCTACACAAACGGGACATATCTAGTTCAACTCAGTATTGGAAACTAAGTAAAACAGGAGCTTCTCTTCAGTCCAATACACTGTACTCGCTGGGAACAGACGGGAATGCTATTTGCACTGTGTATGGCCCGAATAGCACAGGAGTGGTGTTCTTAGCCTGAATGAACCCTTGCTGCTAGAACTTGAAACTGAACGTGATTAAACTCCATTTAGGAAGTTTAATTGAACACTAGTGTGCCATGCAAGAAAAACACTCTGGTTTTGAGAATCGGGCATTCTTGCACTACACTGTTTCCAATAGGGCCAGTACAGTGAGTTATCTCAGAACAAAAGAACTGTGCTTCCTAAACAAACTTGGCATATCTAGTTCAACTCAGTATAGGAAATTAAGTAAAGAAGGAGCTTCTCTTCAGTCCAATACACTGTACTCACTGGGAACAGACGCGAATGCTATTTGCACTGTGTATGGCCACAATAGCACAAGAGTGCTGTTCTTAGCCTGAATGAACCCTTGCTGCTAGAACTTGAAACTGAACGTGATTTAACTCTGTTTAGGAAGTTTAATTGAACCTTAGTGTGCCATGCAAGAAAAACACTCTGCTTTTGCAAAACGGGCATTCTTGCACTCTACTGTGTTTCCTATAGGGCCAGTACAGTGAGCTGGCTCAGAACAAAAGAACTGTGCTTCCTACATATACGGGGCATATCTAGTTCAACTCAGTATTGGAAACTAAGTAAAACAGGAGCTTCTCTTCAGTCCAATACACTGTACTCGCTGGGAACACACTCGAATGCTATTTGCACGGTGTATGGCCAGATAGCACAAGAGTGGTGTTTTTAGCCTGAATGAACCCTTGCTGCTAGAACTTGAAAAAGAACGTGATTCAACTCCGTACAGGACCTTTAATTGAACCCTAGTGTGCCATGCAAGAAAAACACTCTGCTTTTGAGAAAAGGGCATTCTTGCAGTTTAATTTGTTTCCTATAGGGCAAGTACAGTGAGCTAGCTCAAAACAAAAAAATTGTGCTTCCTACACAAACGGGACATATTTAGTTCAACTCAGTATTGTAAACTAAGTAAAACAGGAGCTTCTCTTCATTCCAATACACTGTATTTGCTCGGAACAGACGCGAAATCTATTTGCACTGTGTATGGCCAGAAAACCACAAGAGTGTTTTTC
Organism: Peromyscus maniculatus bairdii; assembly: GCF_049852395.1. Lineage (NCBI taxonomy): Eukaryota > Metazoa > Chordata > Mammalia > Rodentia > Cricetidae > Peromyscus > Peromyscus maniculatus. The sequence goes on from NC_134867.1 coordinate 2,178,575, forward strand.
CTAGCCTAAATGATCCTTTGCTCTTAGAACTTGAAACTGACCGTGATTCAACTCCGTATAGGAATTTAATTGAACCCTAGTGGGCCATGCAAGAGAAACACTCTGCTTTTGAGAAACGGACATTCTTGCACTCTACTCTGTTTCCTATAGGGCACTGCAGTGAGCTAGCTCACAACAAAAGAACTGTGCTTCCTACACAAACTGGGCATATCTAGTTCAACTCAGTATAGGAAATTAAGTAAAGAAGGAGCTTCTCTTCAGTCCAATACACTGTACTCGCTGGGAACAGACGCGAATGCTATTTGCACTCTGTATGGCCAGAATAGCACAAGAGTGGTGTTCTTAGCCTGAATGAACCCTTGTTGCTAGAACATGAAATTTAAGGTGATTCAACTCCGTTTAGCAAGTTTAATTGAACCCTAGTGTTCTATTCAAGAAAAACACTCTGTTTCTGAGAAACGGGCATTCTTGCACTCGTCCGTGATTCCTGTAGGGTCAGTACAATGAGCTGGTTCAGAACAAAAGAACTGTGCTTCCTAAACAAACGGGGCATATCTAATTGAACTCAGTATTGGAAACTAAGTAAAACAGGAGCTTCTCTTCAGTCCCATACACTGTACTCGCTGTGAACAGACGCGAACGCTATTTGCACTGTGTATGGCCAGAAGAGCACAAGAGTGGTGTTTTTACCCTGAATTAACACTTGCTGATAGAACTTGAAACTGAATGTGATTCACCTCCATTTAGAAAGTTTAATTGAACCCTAGATTGCCATACAAGAAAAACACTCTGCTTTTGAGAAAAGGGCATTCTTGCAGTTTAATGTGTTTCCTATGGGGCCAGTACAGTGAGCTAGCTCAAAACAAAAGAACTTTGCTTCCTAAACAAACGGGGCATACCTAGGTCATCTCAGTATTGGAAAATAAGTAAAAGAGGAGCTTCTCTAGTCCAATATACTTTCCTTGCTGGGAACAAATGCGAAATCTATTTGCACTCTGTATGGCCAGAATAGCAGAAGAATTGTGTTCTTACCCTGAAATAAAACTTGCTGGTATAACTTGAAACTTAATGTGATTCAACTCCGTGTAGGAAGTTTAATTGAACCCTATTTTGCCATACAAGAAAAACACTCTGCTTTTGAGAAATGGGCATGCTTACCGTTTAATGTGTTTCTTATAGGGCCAATACAGTGAGCTAGCTCAAAACAAAAGAACTGTGCTTCCTCCACAAACGGGGCATATGTAGTTCAACTCAGTATTGGAAACTAAGTACAAGAGGAGCTTCTCTTCAGTCCAATACACTGTACTCGCTGGGAACAGACGCAAATGCTATTTGCACTGTGTATGGCCAGAAAACCACAAGAGTGTTTTTCCTAGCCTAAATGATCCTTTGCTGTTAGAAATTGAAACTGACCGTGATTCAACTCCTTATAGGAAGTTTAATTGAACCCTAGTGTGCCATGCAAGAGAAACACTCTGCTTTTGAGAAACGGGCATTCTTGCACTCTACTGTGTTTCCTATAGGGCACTGCAGTGAGCTAGCAAGGAACAAAAGAACTGTGCGTCCTACACAAGCTGGGCATATCTAGTTTAACTCAGTATAGGAAATTAAGTAATAAAGAAGGAGCTTCTCTTCAGTCCAATACACTGTACTCGCTGGGAAGAGACGCGAATGCTATTTGTACTGTGTATGGCCAGAATAGCACAAGAGTTGTGTTCTTAGCCTGAATGAACCCTTGCTGCTAGAACTTGAAACTGAAGGTGATTCAACTCCGTTTAGGAAGTTTAATTGAACCCTAGTGTGCCATTCAAGAAAAACACTCTGCTTTTGAGAAATGGGCATTCTTGCACTCGTCCGTGATTCCTAAAGGGCCAGTACAATGAGCTGGTTCAAACAAAAGAACTGTGCTTCCTAAACAAACGGGGCATATCTAATTCAACTCAGTATTGGAAACTAAGTAAAACAGGAGCTTCTCTTCAGTCCAATACACTGTACTCGCTGTGAACAGACGCGAACGCTATTTGCACTGTGTATGGCCAGAATAGCACAAGAGTCGTGTTCTTAGCCTGAATGGACCCTTTCTGCTAAAACTTAAAACTGAACGTGATTCAACTCCGTTTAGGAAGTTTATTTGAACCCTAGTGTGCCATGCAAGAAAAACACTCTGCTTTTAAGAAAGGGGCATTCTTGCACTCTACTGTGTTTCTGCTATGGCCAGTACAGTGAGCTAGCTCCGGAGAAAAGAACTGTGCTTTCTACACAAACAGGGCATATCTAGTTCAACTCAGTATTGGAAAGTAAGTAAAACAGGAGCTTCTCTTCAGTCCCATACACTGTACTCGCTGTGAACAGACGCGAACACTATTTATACTGTGTATGGCCAGAATAGCACAAGAGTGGTGTTCTTAGCCTGAATGAACCCTTGCTGCTAGAACTTGAAACTGAACGTGATCAACCTCCGTTTAGGAAGTTTAATTGAAGCCTAGTGTGCCATGCAAGAAAAACACTCTGCTTTTGAGAAACGGACATTCTTGCACTACACTGTTTCCAATAGGGCCAGTACAATGAGTTATCTCAGAACAAAAGAACTGTGCTTCCTACACAAACGGGGCATATCTAGTTCAACTCAGTATTGGAAACTAAGTAAAACAGGACCTTCTCTTCGGTCCAATACACTGTACTCGCTGGGAACAGACGCGAATGCTATTTGCACTGTGTATGGCCACAATAGCACAAGAGTGCTGTTCTTAGCCTGAATGAACCCTTGCTGCTAGAACTTGAAACTGAACGTGATTTAACTCTGTTTAGGAAGTTTAATTGAACCCTAGTGTGCCATGCAAGAAAAACACTCTGCTTTTGCAAAACGGGCATTCTTGCACTCTACTGTGTTTCCTATAGGGCCAGTACAGTGAGCTAGCTCAGAACAAAAGAACTGTGCTTCCTACACAAATGGGGCATATCTAGTTCAACTCAGTATTGGAAACTAAGTAAAACAGGAGCTTCTCTTCAGTCCAATACACTGTACTGGCTGGGAACAGACGGGAATGCTATTTGCACTGTGTATGGCCAGAATAACACAGGAGTGGTGTTCTTAGCCTTAATGAACCCTTGCTGCTAGAACTTGAAAGTGAACGTGATTAAACTCCATTTAGGAAGTTTAATTGAACCCTAGTGTGCCATGCAAGAAAAACACTCTGGTTTTGAGAATCGGGCATTCTTGCACTGTACTGTGTTTCCTATAGGGCCAGTACAGTGAGCTGGCTCAGAACAAAAGAACTGTGCTTCCTACATAAACGGGGCATATCGAGTTCAACTCAGTATTGGAAACTAAGTAAAACAGGAGCTTCTCTTCAGTCCAATACACTGTACTCGCTGTGAACAGACGCGAACGCTATTTGCACTGTGTATGGCCAGAATAGCACAAGAGTGGTGTTCTTAGCCTGAAAGAACCCTTGCTGCTAAAACTTGAAAGTGAACGTGATTCAACTCCGTTTAGGAATTTTAATTGAACCTTAGCGTGCCATGCAAGAAACACACTCTGCTTTTGCGAAACGGGCATTCTTGCACTCTACTGTGTTTCCTATAGGGCAAGTACAGTAAGCCCAGCTCAGAACAAAAGAACTGTGCTTCCTACACAAACGGGGCATATCTAGTACAACTCAGTATTGGAAACTAAATAAAACAGGAGCTTCTCTTCAGTAAAATACACTGTAATCGCTGGGAACAGACGCGAATGCTATTTGCACTGTGTATGGTCAGAATAACACAGGAGTTGTGTTCTTAGCCTGAATGAACCCTTGCTGCTAGAACATGAAACTGAACGTGATTAACTCCGTTTAGGAAGTTTAATTGAAGCCTAGTGTGCCATGCAAGAAAAACACTCTGGTTTTGACAATCGGGCATTCTTGCACTCTACTGTGTTTCCTATAGGGCCAGTACAGTGAGCTAGCTCAGAACAAAAGAACTGTGCTTCCTACACAAACGGGGCATATCTAGTTCAACTCAGTATTGGAAACTAAGTAAATCAGGAGCTTCTATTCAGTCCAATACACTGTACTCGCTGGGAACAGACGCCAATGCTATTTGTACTGTGTATGGCCAGAATAGCACAAGAGTGGTGTTTTTAGCCTGAATGAACCCTTGTTGCTAGAACTTGAAACTGAAGGTGATTCAACTCCGTTTAGGAATTTTAATTAAACCCTAGTGTGCCATGCAAGGAAAACACTCTGCTTTTGAGAAACGGACATTCTTGCACTACACTATTTCCAATAGGGCCAGTACAGTGAGTTATCTCAGAACAAAAGAACTGTGCTTCCTACACAAACGGGGCATATCTAGTTCAACTCAGTATTGGAAACAAAGTAAAACAGGACCTTCTCTTCAGTCCAATACACTGGACTCGCTGGGAACATTGTGAAAGCTATTTGCACTGTGTAAGGCCAGAATAGCACAAGAGTGGTGTTGTTAGCCTGAATGAACCCTTGCTGCTAGAACTTGAAACTGAACGTTATTCAACTCCGTATAGGAAGTTTAAATGAACCCTAGTGTGCCATGCAAGAGAAACAATCTGCTTTTGAGAAACGGGCATTCTTGTACTCTCCTGTGTTTCCTATAGGGCCAGTACAGTGAGCTAGCTCAGAACAAAAGAATTGTGCTTCCTACACAAACGGGGCAATTCCAGTTTAACTCAGTATTGGAAACTAAGTAAAACAGGAGCTTCTCTTCTATCCAATACACTGTACTCACTGGGAACAGACTCGAATGCTATTTGCACTGTATATGTCCAGAATAGCAAAAGAGATGTGTTCTTAGCCTGAATGATCCCTTGCTGCTAGAACTTGAAACTGAACGTGATTAAACTCCGTTTAGGAAGTTTACTTGAACCCTAGTGTGCCATGCAAGAGAAACACTCTGCATTTGAGAAACGGGCATTCTTGCACTCCTCTGTGATTCCTATAGGAACAGTATAATGAGCTAGCTCAGAACAAAAGAACTGTGCTTCCTACACAAACGGGGTATATCTAATTCAACTCAGTATTGGAAAATAAGTAAAACAGGAGCTTCTCTTCAGTCCAATACACTGTACTCGTTGTGAACAGACGGGAATGCTATTTGCACTGTGTATGGCCAGAATAGCACAAGAGTGGTGTTCTTAGCCTGAATGAACCCTTGCTGCTAAAACTTGAAACTGAACGTGATTCAACTCCGTTTAGGAAGTTTATTTGAACCCTAGTGTGCCATGCAAGAAAAACACTCTGCTTTGAGAAACGGGCATTCTTGCACTCTACTGTGTTTCCGCTATGGCCAGTACAGTGAGCTAGCTCAGAACAAAATAACTGTGCTTTCTACACAAACGGGGCCTATCTAGTTCAACTCAGTATTTGAAACTAAGTAAAACAGGAGCTTCTCTTCAGTCCAATACACTGTACTCGCTGGGAACAGACGCGAATGCTATTTGCACTGTGCATGGCCAGAATAGCACAAGAGTGGTGTTCTTTGCCTGAATGAACCCTTGCTGCTAGATCTTGAAACTGAACGTGATTTAACTCCGTGTAGGAATTTTAATTGAACCTTAGAGTGCCATGCAAGAAAAACACTCTGCTTTTGCGAAACGGGCATTCTTGCACTCTACTGTGTTTCCTATAGGGCCAGTACAGTGAGCTGGCTCAGAACAAAAGAACTGTGCTTCCTACACAAACGGGGCAATTCCAGTTCAACTCAGTATTGGAAACTAAGTAAATCAGGAGCTTCTCTTCAGTCCAATACACTGGACTCACTGGGAACAGACGCCAATGCTATTTGTACTGTGTATGGCCAGAATAGCACAAGAGTGGTGTTCTTAGCCTGAATGAACCCTTGCTGCTAGAACTTGAAACTGAAGGTGATTCAACTCCGTTTAGGAAGTTTAATTAAACCCTAGTGTGCCATGCAAGAAAAACACTCTGCTTTTTAGAAACGGACATTTTGCACTACACTGTTTCCAATAGGGCCAGTACAGTGAGTTATCTCAGAACAAAAGAACTGTGCTTCCTACACAAACGGGGCAATTCCAATTCAACTCAGTATTGGAAACTAAGTAAAACAGGAGCTTCTCTTCAGTCCAATACACTGTACTTGCTTGGAACAGACGCAAATGCTATTTGCACTGTGTATGGCCAGAATTACACAGGAGTTGTGATCTTAGCCTGAATGAACCCTTTCTGCTAGAACTTGAAACTGAACGTGATTAAACTCCGTTTAGGAAGTTTAATTGAAGCCTAGGGTGCCATGCAAGAAAAAGACTCTGGTTTTGAGAATCGGGCATTCTTGCACTCTACTGTGTTTCCTATAGGGCCAGTACAGTGAGCTAGCTCAGAACAAAAGAACTGTGCTTCCTACACAAACGGGGCATATCTATTTCAACTCAGTATAGGAAATTAAGTAAAAAGGAGCTTCTCTTCAGTCCAATACACTGTACTCGCTGGGAACAGACGCGAATGCTATTTGCACTGTGTATGGCCAGAATAGCACAAGAGTTGTGTTCTTAGCCTGAATGAACCCTTGCTGCTAGAACTTGAAACTGAACGTGATTAAACTCCGTTTAGGAAGTTTAATTGAACCCTAGTGTGCCATTCAAGAAAAACACTCTGTTTCTGAGAAACGGGCATTCTTGCACTCGTCCGTGATTCCTATAGGGCCAGTACAATGAGCTGGTTCAGAACAAAAGAACTGTGCTTCCTAAACAAACGGGGCATATCTAATTGAACTCAGTATTGGAAACTAAGTAAAACAGGAGCTTCTCTTCAGTCCCATACACTGTACTCGCTGTGAACAGACGCGAACGCTATTTGCACTGTGTATGGCCAGAATAGCACAAGAGTGGTGTTCTTAGCCTGAATGAACGCTTGCTGCTAGAACTTGAAACTGAACGTGATTAAACTCCGTTTAGGAAGTTTACTTGAACCCTAATGTGCCATGCAAGAAAAACACTCTGCTTTTGAGAAACGGACATTCTTGCACTACACTGTTTCCAATAGGGCCAGTACAATGAGTTATCTCAGAACAAAAGAACTGTGCTTCCTACACAAACGGGGCATATCTAGTTCAACTCAGTATTGGAAACTAAGTAAAACAGGACCTTCTCTTCGGTCCAATACACTGTACTCGCTGGGAACAGACACGAATGCTATTTGCACTGTGTATGGCCACAATAGCACAAGAGTTCTGTTCTTAGCCTGAATGAACCCTTGCTGCTAGAACTTGAAACTGAACGTGATTTAACTCTGTTTAGGAAGTTTAATTGAACCCTAGTGTGCCATGCAAGAAAAACACTCTGGTTTTCAGAATCGGGCATTCTTGCACTGTACTGTGTTTCCTATAGGGCCAGTACAGTGAGCTGGCTCAGAACAAAAGAACTGTGCTTCCTACATAAACGGGGCATATCGAGTTCAACTCAGTATTGGAAACTAAGTAAATCAGGAGCTTCTCTTCAGTCCAATACACAGTACTCGCTTCGAACAGACGCCAAAGCTATTTGCACTGTGTATGGCCAGAATAGCACAAGAGTGGTGTTCTTAGCCTGAATGAACCCTTGCTGCTAGAACTTGAAACTGAACGTGATTCAACTTCGTTTAGGAAGTTTAATTGAACCCTAGTCTGCCATGTAAGAACAACACTCTGTTTTTGAGAAACGGGCATTTTTGCACTCTACTGTGTTTCCTATAGGGCCAGTTCTGTGAGCTAGCTCAGAACAAAAGAACTGTGCTTCCTACACAAACGGGGCATATCTAGTTAAACTCAGTATTGGAAACTAAGTAAAACAGGAGCTTCTCTTCAGTCCAATACACTGTACTCGCTGGGAACACACTCGAATGCTATTTGCACGGTGTATGGCCAGAATAGCACAAGAGTGGTGTTCTTAGCCTGAATGAACCCTTGCTGCTAGAACTTGAAACAGAACGTGATTCAACTCCGTATAGGACCTTTAATTGAACCCTAGTGTGCCATGCAAGAAAAACACTCTGCTTTTGAGAAAAGGGCATGCTTGAAGTTTAATTTGTTTCCTATAGGGCCAGTACAGTGAGCTAGCTCAAAACAAAAGAATTGTGCTTCCTACACAAACGGGACATATCTAGTTCAACTCAGTATTGGAAACTAAGTAAAACAGGAGCTTCTCTTCAGTCCAATACACTGTACTCGCTGGGAACAGACGCGAATGCTATTTGCACTCTGTATGGCCAGAATAGCACAAGAGTGGTGTTCTTAGCCTGAATGAACCCTTGTTGCTAGAACATGAAAATGAAGGTGATTCAACTCCGTTTAGCAAGGTTAATTGAACCCTTGTGTGCCATTCAAGAAAAACACTCTGTTTCTGAGAAACGGGCATTCTTGCACTCGTCCGTGATTCCTATAGGGCCAGTACAATGAGCTGGTTCAGAACAAAAGAACTGTGCTTCCTAAACAAACGGGGCATATCTAATTGAACTCAGTATTGGAAACTAAGTAAAAGAGGAGCTTCTCTTCAGTCCCATACACTGTACTCGCTGTGAACAGACGCGAACGCTATTTGCACTGTGTATGGCCGGAATAGCACAAGAGTGGTGTTCTTAGCCTGAATGAACCCTTGCTGCTAGAACTTGAAACTGAACGTGATTCAACTTCGTTTAGGAAGTTTAATTGAACCCTAGTCTGCCATGTAAGAACAACACTCTGTTTTTGAGAAACGGGCATTTTTGCACTCTACTGTGTTTCCTATAGGGCCAGTTCTGTGAGCTAGCTCAGAACAAAAGAACTGTGCTTCCTACACAAACGGGACATATCTAGTTCAACTCAGTATTGGAAACTAAGTAAAACAGGAGCTTCTCTTCAGTCCAATACACTGTACTGGCTGGGAACAGACGGGAATGCTACTTGCACTGTGTATGGCCAGAATAGCACAGGTGTGGTGTTCTTAGCCTGAATGAACCCTTGCTGCTAGAACTTGAAACTGAACGTGATTAAACTCCATTTAGGAAGTTTAATTGAACACTAGTGTGCCATGCAAGAAAAACACTCTGGTTTTGAGAATCGGGCATTCTTGCACTACACTGTTTCCAATAGGGCCAGTACAGTGAGTTATCTCAGAACAAAAGAACTGTGCTTCCTAAACAAACTGGGCATATCTAGTTCAACTCAGTATTTGAAACTAAGTAAAACAGGAGCTTCTCTTCAGTCCAATACACTGTACTCACTGGGAACAGACGCGAATGCTATTTGCACTGTGTATGGCCACAATAGCACAAGAGTGCTGTTCTTAGCCTGAATGAACCCTTGCTGCTAGAACTTGAAACTGAACGTGATTTAACTCTGTTTAGGAAGTTTAATTGAACCTTAGTGTGCCATGCAAGAAAAACACTCTGCTTTTGTAAAACGGGCATTCTTGCACTCTACTGTGTTTCCTATAGGGCCAGTACAGTGAGCTGGCTCAGAACAAAAGAACTGTGCTTCCTATATATACGGGGCATATCTAGTTCAACTCAGTATTGGAAACTAAGTAAAACAGGAGCTTCTCTTCAGTCCAATACACTGTACTCGCTGGGAACACACTCGAATGCTATTTGCACGGTGTATGGCCAGATAGCACAAGAGTGGTGTTTTTAGCCTGAATGAACCCTTGCTGCTAGAACTTGAAAAAGAAAGTGATTCAACTCCGTACAGGACCTTTAATTGAACCCTAGTGTGCCATGCAAGAAAAACACTCTGCTTTTGAGAAAAGGGCATTCTTGTAGTTTAATTTGTTTCCTATAGGGCAAGTACAGTGAGCTAGCTCAAAACAAAAGAATTGTGCTTCCTACACAAACGGGACATATTTAGTTCAACTCAGTATTGTAAACTAAGTAAAACAGGAGCTTCTCTTCATTCCAATACACTGTATTTGCTCGGAACAGACGCGAAATCTATTTGCACTGTGTATGGCCAGAAAACCACAAGAGTGTTTTTCCTAGCCTAAATGATCCTTTGCTCTTAGAACTTGAAACTGACCGTGATTCAACTCCGTATAGGAATTTAATTGAACCCTAGTGGGCCATGCAAGAGAAACACTCTGCTTTTGAGAAACGGACATTCTTGCACTCTACTCTGTTTCGTATAAGGCACTGCAGTGAGCTAGCTCACAACAAAAGAACTGTGCTTCCTACACAAACTGGGCATATCTAGTTCAACTCAGTATAGGAAATTAAGTAAAGAAGGAGCTTCTCTTCAGTCCAATACACTGTACTCGCTGGGAACAGACGCGAATGCTATTTGCACTCTGTATGGCCAGAATAGCACAAGAGTGGTGTTCTTAGCCTGAATGAACCCTTGTTGCTAGAACATGAAATTTAAGGTGATTCAACTCCGTTTAGCAAATTTAATTGAACCCTAGTGTTCTATTCAAGAAAAACACTCTGTTTCTGAGAAACGGGCATTCTTGCACTCGTCCGTGATTCCTGTAGGGCCAGTACAATGAGCTGGTTCAGAACAAAAGAACTGTGCTTCCTAAACAAACGGGGCATATCTAATTGAACTCAGTATTGGAAACTAAGTAAAACAGGAGCTTCTCTTCAGTCCCATACACTGTACTCGCTGTGAACAGACGCGAACGCTATTTGCACTGTGTATGGCCAGAATAGCACAAGAGTGGTGTTTTTACCCTGAATTAACACTTGCTGATAGAACTTGAAACTGAATGTGATTCACCTCCATTTAGAAAGTTTAATTGAACCCTAGATTGCCATACAAGAAAAACACTCTGCTTTTGAGAAAAGGGCATTCTTGCAGTTTAATGTGTTTCCTATGGGGCCAGTACAGTGAGCTAGCTCAAAACAAAAGAACTTTGCTTCCTAAACAAACGGGGCATAACTAGGTCATCTCAGTATTGGAAAATAAGTAAAAGAGGAGCTTCTCTAGTCCAATACACTTTCCTTGCTGGGAACAAATGCGAAATCTATTTGCACTCTGTATGGCCAGAATAGCAGAAGAATTGTGTTCTTACCCTGAAATAACACTTGCTGGTATAACTTGAAACTGAATGTGATTCAACTCCGTGTAGGAAGTTTAATTGAACCCTATTTTGCCATACAAGAAAAACACTCTGCTTTTGAGAAATGGGCATGCTTACCGTTTAATGTGTTTCTTATAGGGCCAATACAGTGAGCTAGCTCAAAACAAAAGAACTGTGCTTCCTCCACAAACGGGGCATATGTAGTTCAACTCAGTATTGGAAACTAAGTACAAGAGGAGCTTCTCTTCAGTCCAATACACTGTACTCGCTGGGAACAGACGCAAATGCTATTTGCACTGTGTATGGCCAGAAAACCACAAGAGTGTTTTTCGTAGCCTAAATGATCCTTTGCTGTTAGAAATTGAAACTGACCGTGATTCAACTCCGTATAGGAAGTTTAATTGAACCCTAGTGTGCCATGCAAGAGAAACACTCTGCTTTTGAGAAACGGGCATTCTTGCACTCTACTGTGTTTCCTATAGGGCACTGCAGTGAGCTAGCAAGGAACAAAAGAACTGTGCTTCCTACACAAGCTGGGCATATCTAGTTCAACTCAGTATAGGAAATTAAGTAAAGAAGGAGCTTCTCTTCAGTCCAATACACTGTACTCGCTGGGAAGAGACGCGAACGCTATTTGCACTGTGTATGGCCAGAATAGCACAAGAGTCGTGTTCTTAGCCTGAATGGACCCTTGCTGCTAAAACTTAAAACTGAACGTGATTCAACTCCGTTTAGGAAGTTTATTTGAACCCTAGTGTGCCATGCAAGAAAAAAAAACTCTGCTTTTGAGAAAGGGGCATTCTTGCACTCTACTGTGTTTCTGCTATGGCCAGTACAGTGAGCTAGCTCAGGACAAAAGAACTGTGCTTTCTACACAAACAGGGCATATCTAGTTCAACTCAGTATTTGAAACTAAGTAAAACAGGAGCTTCTCTTCAATCCCATACACTGTACTCGCTGGGAACAGAAGCAAATGCTATTTGCACTGTGTATGGCCAGAATAGCACAACAGTGGTGTTCTTAGCCTGAATGAACACTTCCTGCTAGACCTTGAAACTGAACGTGATTTAACTCTGTTTAGGAATTTTAATTGAACCTTTGTACCATGCAAGAAAAACACTCTGCTTTTGCGAAACGGGCATTCTTGCACTCTACTGTGTTTCCTATAGGGCCAGTACAGTGAGCCCAGCTCAGAACAAAAGAACTGTGCTTCCTACACTAACGGGGCATATCTCGTACAACATAGTATTGGAAACTAAGTAAAACAGGAGCTTCTCTTCAGTCCAATACACAGTACTCGCTGGGAACAGACGCGAATGCTATTTGCACTGTGTATGGCCAGAAGAACACAGGAGTTGTAATCTTAGCCTGAATGAACCCTTGCTGCTAGAACTTGAAAGTGAACGTGATTCAACTCCGTTTAGGAATTTTAATTGAACCTTAGCGTGCCATGCAAGAAACACACTCTGCTTTTGCGAAACGGGCATTCTTGCACTCTACTGTGTTTCCTATAGGGCCAGTACTGTGAGCTAGCTCAGAACAAAAGAACTGTGCTTTCTACATAAACGGGGCATATCGAGTTCAACTCAGTATTGGAAACTAAGTAAAACAGGAGCTTCTCTTCAGTAAAATACACTGTACTCGCTGGGAACAGACGCGAATGCTATTTGCACTGTGTATGGCCAGAAGAACACAGGAGTTGTGTTCTTCGCCTGAATGAACCCTTGCTGCTAGAACTTGAAACTGAACGTGATTAACTCCGTTTAGGAAGTTTAATTGAAGCCTAGTGTGCCATGCAAGAAAAACACTCTGGTTTTGACAATCGGGCTTTCTTGCACTCTACTGTGTTTCCTATAGGGCCAGTACAGTGAGCTAGCTCAGAACAAAAGAACTGTGCTTCCTACACAAACGGGGCATATCTAGTTCAACTCAGTATTGGAAACTAAGTAAATCAGGAGCTTCTATTCAGTCCAATACACTGTACTCGCTGGGAACAGACGCCAATGCTATTTGTACTGTGTATGGCCAGAATAGCACAAGAGTGGTGTTTTTAGCCTGAATGAACCCTTGTTGCTAGAACTTGAAACTGAAGGTGATTCAACTCCGTTTAGGAAGTTTAATTAAACCCTAGTGTGCCATGCAAGAAAAACACTCTGCTTTTGAGAAACGGACATTCTTGCACTACACTATTTCCAATAGGGCCAGTACAGTGAGTTATCTCAGAACAAAAGAACTGTGCTTCCTACACAAACGGGGCATATCTAGTTCAACTCAGTATTGGAAACTAAGTAAAACAGGACCTTCTTTTCAGTCCAATACACTGTACTCGCTGGGAACATTGTGAAAGCTATTTGCACTGTGTAAGGCCAGAATAGCACAAGAGTGGTGTTCTTAGCCTGAATGAACCCTTGCTGCTAGAACTTGAAACTGAACGTTATTCAACTCCGTATAGGAAGTTTAAATGAACCCTAGTGTGCCATGCAAGAGAAGCACTCTGCTTTTGAGAAACGGGCATTCTTGTACTCTCCTGTGTTTCCTATAGGGCCAGTACAGTGAGCTAGCTCAGAACAAAAGAACTGTGCTTCCTACACAAACGGGGCAATTCCAGTTTAACTCAGTATTGGAAACTAAGTAAAACAGGAGCTTCTCTTCTATCCAATACACTGTACTCACTGGGAACAGACTCGAATGCTATTTGCACTGTATATGTCCAGAATAGCAAAAGAGATGTGTTCTTAGCCTGAATGATCCCTTGCTGCTAGAACTTGAAACTGAACGTGATTAAACTCCGTTTAGGAAGTTTACTTGAACCCTAGTGTGCCATGCAAGAAAAACACTCTGCATTTGAGAAACGGGCATTCTTGCACTCCTCTGTGATTCCTATAGGGCCAGTACTCTGAGCTAGCTCAGAACAAAAGAACTGTGCTTCCTACACAAATGGGGCATATCTAGTTCAACTCAGTATAGGAAATTAAGTAAAGAAGGAGCTTCTCTTCAGTCCAATACACTGTACTCGCTGGGAACAGACGCGAATGCTATTTGCACTGTGTATGGCCAGAATAGCACAGGAGTGGTGTTCTTAGCCTGAATGAACCCTTGCTGCTAGAACTTGAAACTGAACGTGATTAAACTCCATTTAGGAAGTTTAATTGAACCCTAGTGTGCCATGCAAGAAAAACACTCTGGTTTTGAGAATCGGCCATTCTTGCAATGTACTGTGTTTCCTATAGGGCCAGTACAGTGAGCTGGCTCAGAACAAAAGAACTGTGCTTCCTACATAAACGGGGCATATCGAGTTCAACTCAGTATTGGAAACTAAGTAAAACAGGAGCTTCTCTTCAGTCCAATACACTGTACTCGCTGTGAACAGACGCGAACGCTATTTGCACTGTGTATGGCCAGAATAGCACAAGAGTGGTGTTCTTAGCCTGAAAGAACCCTTGCTGCTAAAACTTGAAAGTGAACGTGATTCAACTCCGTTTAGGAATTTTAATTGAACCTTAGCGTGCCATGCAAGAAACACACTCTGCTTTTGCGAAACGGGCATTCTTGCACTCTACTGTGTTTCCTATAGGGCCAGTACACTGAGCCCAGCTCAGAACAAAAGAACTGTGCTTCCTACACAAACGGGGCATATCTAGTACAACTCAGTATTGGAAACTAAGTAAAACAGGAGCTTCTCTTCAGTAAAATACACTGTACTTGCTGGGAACAGACGCGAATGCTATTTGCACTGTGTATGGTCAGAATAACACAGGAGTTGTGTTCTTAGCCTGAATGAACCCTTGCTGCTAGAACTTGAAACTGAACGTGATTAACTCCGTTTAGGAAGTTTAATTGAAGCCTAGTGTGCCATGGAAGAAAAACACTCTGGTTTTGACAATCGGGCATTCTTGCACTCTACTGTGTTTCCTATAGGGCCAGTACAGTGAGCTAGCTCAGAACAAAAGAACTGTGCTTCCTACACAAACGGGGCAATTCCAGTTCAACTCAGTATTGGAAACTAAGTAAATCAGGAGCTTCTCTTCAGTCCAATACACTGGACTCGCTGGGAACAGACGCCAATGCTATTTGCACTGTGTATGGCCAGAATAGCACAAGAGTGGTGTTCTTAGCCTGAATGAACCCTTTCTGCTAGAACTTGAAACTGAAGGTGATTCAACTCCGTTTAGGAAGTTTAATTAAACCCTAGTGTGCCATGCAAGAAAAACACTCTGCTTTTGAGAAACGGGCATTTTGCACTACACTGTTTCCAATAGGGCCAGTACAGTGAGTTATCTCAGAACAAAAGAACTGTGCTTCCTACACAAACGGGGCAATTCCAATTCAACTCAGTATTGGAAAGTAAGTAAAACAGGAGCTTCTCTTCAGTCCAATACACTGTACTCGCTGGGAACAGACGCGAATGCTATTTGCACTGTGTATGGCCAGAATTACACAGGAGTTGTGATCTTAGCCTGAATGAACCCTTTCTGCTAGAACTTGAAACTGAACGTGATTAAACTCCGTTTAGGAAGTTTAATTGAAGCCTAGTGTGCCATGCAAGAAAAAGACTCTTGTTTTGAGAATCGGGCATTCTTGCACTCTACTGTGTTTCCGCTATGGCCAGTAGAGTGAGCTAGCTCAGAATAAAAGAACTGTGCTTTCTACACAACGGGGCATATCTAGTTCAACTCCGTATTTGAAACTAGGTAAAACAGGAGCTCCTCTTCAGTCCAATACACTGTACTCGCTGTGAACAGACACGAACGCTATTTGCACTGTTTATGCCCAAAATAGCACAAGAGTGGTGTTCTAAGCCTGAATGAACCCTTGCTGCTAAAACTTGAAACTGAACGTGATTCAACTCTGTTTAGGAAGTTTATTTGAACCCTAGTATGCCATGCAAGAAAAACACTCTGCTTTTTAGAAACGGGCATTCTTTTACTCTTCTGTGTTCCCATATGGCCAGTACAGTGAGCTAGCTCAGAACAAAAGAACTGTGCCTTCTACACAAAAGGGGCATATATAGTTCAACTCAGTATTTAAAACTAAGTAAAACAGGAGCTTCTCTTCAGTCCAATACACAGTACTCGCTGGGAACAGACGCGAATTATATTTGCACTGTGTATGGCCAGAATAGCACAAGAGTGGTGTTCTTAGCCTGAATGAACCCTTGCTGCTAGATCTTGAAACTGAACGTGATTTAACTCCAGTTAGGAATTTTAATTGAACCTTAGTGTTTCATGCAAGAAAAACACTCTGCATTTGAGAAACAGGCATTCTTGCACTCGTCTGTGATTCCTATAGGAACAGTATAATGAGCTAGTTCAGAACAAAAGAACTGTGCTTCCTACACAAACGGGGCATATCTAGTTCAACTCAGTATTGGAAACTAAGTAAATCAGGAGCTTCTCTTCAGTCCAATACACTGTACTCACTGGGAACAGACGCCAATGCTATTTGCACTGTGTATGGCCAGAATAGCACAAGAGTGGTGTTCTTAGCCTGAATGAACCCTTGCAGCTAGAACTTGAAACTGAAGGTGATTCAACTCCGTTTAGGAAGTTTAATTAAACCCTTGTGTGCCATGGTAGAAAAACACTCTGCTTTTGAGAAATGGACATTCTTGCACTATACTGTTTCCAATAGGGCCAGTACAGTGAGCTGGCTCAGAACAAAAGAACTGTGCTTCCTACATATACGGGGCATATCTAGTTCAACTCAGTATTGGAAACTAAGTAAAACAGGAGCTTCTCTTCAGTCCAATACACTGTACTCGCTGGGAACAGACTCGAATGCTATTTGCACGGTGTATGGCCAGATAGCACAAGAGTGGTGTTTTTAGCCTGAATGAACCCTTGCTGCTAGAACTTGAAAAAGAACGTGATTCAACTCCGTACAGGACCTTTAATTGAACCCTAGTGTGCCATGCAAGAAAAACACTCTGCTTTTGAGAAAAGGGCATTCTTGCAGTTTAATTTGTTTCCTATAGGGCAAGTACAGTGAGCTAGCTCAAAACAAAAGAATTGTGCTTCCTACACAAACGGGACATATTTAGTTTAACTCAGTATTGTAAACTAAGTAAAACAGGAGCTTCTCTTCATTCCAATACACTGTATTTGCTTGGAACATACGCGAAATCTATTTGCACTGTGTATGGCCAGAATAACACAAGAGTGGTGTTTTTACCCTGAATTAACACTTGCTGATAGAAATTGAAACTGAATGTGATTCAACTCCATTTAGAAAGTTTAATTGAACCCTAGATTCCCATACATGAAAAACACTCTGCATTTGAGAAAAGGGCATTCTATAGTTTAATGTGTTTCCTATGGGGACAGTAAAGTGAGCTAGCTCAAAACAAAAGAACTTTGCTTCCTACACAAACGGGGCATACCTAGGTCATCTCAGTATTGGAAAATAAGTAAAAGACGAGCTTTCTAGTCCAATACACTTTCCTTGCTGGGAACAGACGCGAAATCTATTTGCACTCTGTATGGCCAGAATAGCAGAAGAGTTGTGTTCTTACCCTGAATTAAAACTTGCTGGTATAACTTGAAACTGAATGTGATTCAACTCCGTGTAGGAAGTTTAATTGAACCCTATTTTGCCATACAAGAAAAACACTCTGCTTTTGAGAAATGGGCATGCTTACCGTTTAATGTGTTTCCTATAGGGCCAATACTGTGAGCTAGCTCAAAACAAAAGAACTGTGCTTCCTCCACAAACGGGGCATATGTAGTTCAACGCAGTATTGGAAACTAAGTACAAGAGGAGATTCTCTTCAGTCCAATACACTGTACTCGCTGGGAACAGACGCGAATGCTATTTGCACTGTGTATGGCCAGAAAACCACAAGAGTGTTTTTCCTAGCCTAAATGATCCTTTGCTGTTAGAACTTGAAACTGACTGTGATTCAACTCCGTATAGGAAGTTTAATTGAACCCTAGTGTGCCATGCAAGAGAAACACTCTGCTTTTGAGAAACGGGCATTCATGCACTCTACTGTGTTTCCTATAGGGCACTGCAGTGAGCTAGATCAGAACAAAAGAACTGTGCTTCCTACACTAACTGGGCATATCTAGTTCAACTCGGTATAGGAAATTAAGTAAAGAAGGAGCTTCTCTTCAGTCCAATACACTGTACTCGCTGGGAACAGACACGAATGCTATTTGCAATGTGTATGTCCAGAATAGCACAAGAGTTGTGTTTTTAGCCTGAATGAACCCTTGCTGCTAGAACTTGAAACTGAAGGTGATTCAACTCCGTTTAGGAAGTTTAATTGAACCCTAGTGTGCCATGCAAGAAAAACACTCTGCTTTTGAGAAACGAGCATTCTTGCACTCTACTGTGTTTCCTATAGGGCACTGCAGTAAGCTAGCTCAGAACAAAAGAACTGTGCTTCCTACACAAACTGGGCATATCTAGTTCAACTCAGTATAGGAAATTAAGTAAAGAAGGAGCTTCTCTTCAGTCCAATACACTGTACTCGCTGGGAACATCGCGAATGCTATTTGCACTGTGTATGGCCAGAATAGCACAACAGTGGTGTTCTTAGCCTGAATGAACCCTTGCTGCTAGAACTTGAAACTTAACATGACTCAACTCCGTATAGGACCTTTAATTGAGCCCTAGTGTGCCATGCAAGAAAAACACTCTGCTTTTGAGAAACGGGCATTCTTGCACTCTACTGTGTTTCCTATAGGGCCAGTACTGTAAGCTAGCTCAGAACAAAAGAACTGTGCTTCCTACACAAACGGGGCATATCTAGTTCAACTCACTATTGGAAACTAAATAAAACAGGACCTTCTCTTCAGTCCAATACACTGTACTCGCTGGGAACATCGCGAATGCTATTTGCACTGTGTATGGCCAGAATAGAACAAGAGTGGTGTTCTTAGCCTGAAAGAACCCTTGCTGCTAGAACTTGAAACTGAACGTTATTCAACTCCGTTTAGGAAGTTTAAATGAACCATAGTGTGCAATGCAAGAGAAACACTCTGCTGTTGAGAAACGGGCATTCTTGCACTCTCCTGTGTTTCCTATAGGGCCAGTACAGTGAGCTAGCTCAGAAAAAAAGAGCTGTGCTTCCTACACAAACGGGGCAATTCCAGTTCAACTCAGTATTGGAAACTAAGTAAAACAGGAGCTTCTCTTCTATCCAATACACTGTACTCGCTGGGAACAGACTCAAATGCTATTTGCACTGTGTATGTCCAGAATAGCAAAAGAGATGTGTTCTTAGACTGAATGATCCCTTGCTGCTAGAACTTGAAACTGAACGTGATTAAACTCCGTTTAGGAAGTTTTATTGAACCCTAGTGTTCCATGCAAGAAAAACACTCTGCAGTTGAGAAACGGGCATTCTTGCTCTCGTCTGTGATTCCTATAGGAACAGTATAATGAGCTACCTCAGAACAAAAGAACAAAAACGGGGTATATCTAAATCAACTCAGTATTGGAAAATAAGTAAAACAGGAGCTTCTCTTCAGTCCAATACACTGTACTCCCTGTGAACAGATGCGAACGCTATTTGCACTGTGTATGGCCGAAGAGCACAAGAGTGGTGTTCCTAGCCTGAATGAACCCTTGCTGCTAAAACTTAAAAGTGAACGTGATTCAATTCCGTTTAGGAATTTTATTTGAACCCTAGTGTGCCATGCAAGAAAAACACTCTGCTTTTGTGAAACGGGCATTCTTGCACTCTACTGTGTTTCCTATAGGGCCAGTACTGTAAGCTAGCTCAGAACAAAAGAACTGTGCTTCCTACACAAACGGGGCATATCTAGTTCAACTCAGTATTGGAAACTAAGTAAAACAGGACCGTCTCTTCAGTCCAATATACTATACTCGCTGGGGACATCGCGAATGATATTTGCACTGTGTATGGCCAGAATAGCACAAGAGTGGTGTTCTTAACCTGAAAGAACCCTTGCTGCTAGAACTTGAAACTGAACGTTATTCAACTCCGTTTAGGAAGTTTAAATGAACCCTAGTGTGCCATGCAAGAGAAACACTCTGCTTTTGAGAAACGGGCATTCTTGCACTCTTGTGTTTCCTCTAGGGCCAGTACAGTGGGCTGGCTCAGAACAAAAGAACTTTGGTTGCTACACAAACAGGCATATCTAGTTCAACTCACTATTGGAAACTAAGTACAACAGGAGCTTCCCTTCAGTCCAATACACTGTACTCGCTGGGAACAGACGCGAATGATATTTGCACTGTGTATGGCCAAAATAGCACAAGAGTGGTGTTCATAGCCTGAATGAACCCTGGCTGCTAGAACTTGAACCTGAACTTGATTAAACTCCGTTTAGGAAGTTTAATTGAACCCTAGTGTGCCATGCAGTAGAAACACTCTGCTTTTGAGAAATGGGCATTCTTGCACTCTACTGTGTTTCCTATAGGGCCAGTACAGTGAGCTAGCTCAGAACAAAAGAACTGTGCTTCCTACACAAACGGGGCTTATCTAGTTCAACTCAGTATTGGAAACTAAATAAAACAGGAGCTTCTCTTCAGTCCAGTACACTGCACTCGCTGGGAAGAGACGCGAATGCTATTTCCACTGTGTATGGCCAGAATAGCACAAGAGTGTCATTCTTAGCATGAATGAACCCTTGCTGCTAGAACTTGAAACTGAACATGATTCAACTCCCTTTAGGTTGTTTAATTGAACACTAGTGTGCCATGCATGATAAACACTCTGCTTTTGAGAAACGGGCATTCTTGCACTCTACTGTGTTTCCTATAGGGCTAGTACAGTGAGCTAGCTCAGAACAAAAAAAGTGTGCTTCCTACACAAACAGGGCATATCTAGTTCAACTCAGTATTGGAAACTAAGGAAAGCAGGAGCTTCTCTTCAGTCCAGTACACTGTACTCGCTGGGAACATCGCGAATGCTATTTGCACTGTGTATGGCCAGAATAGCACAAGAGTGGTGTTCTTAGCCTGAAAGAACCCTTGCTGCTAGAACTTGAAACTGAACGTTATTCAACTCCGTTTAGGAAGTTTAAATGAACCCTAGTGTGCCATGCAAGAGAAACACTCTGCTTTTGAGAAACGGGCATTCTTGCACTCTCCTGTGTTTCCTATAGGGCCAGGACAGTGAGTTAGCTCAGAAAAAAAGGACTGTGCTTCCTACACAAACGAGGCAATTCCAGTTCAAATCAGTATTGGAAACTAAGTAAAACAGGAGCTTCTCTTCTATCCAATACACTGTACTCGCTGGGAACAGACTCGAATGCTATTTGCACTGTGTATGTCCAGAATAGCAAAAGAGATGTGTTCTTAGCCTGAATGATCCCTTGCTGCTAGAACTTGAAACTGAAGGTGATTAAACTCCGTTTAGGAAGTTTAATTGAACCCTAGTGTGCCATGCAAGAAAAACACTCTGCTTTTGAGAAACAGACATTCTTGCACTACACTGTTTCCAATAGGGCCAGTACAGTGAGTTATCTCAGAACAAAAGAACTGTGCTTCCTACACAAACGGGGCATATCTAGTTCAACTCAGTATTGGAAACTAAGTAAAACATGACCTTCTCTTCAGTCCAATACACTGTACACGCTGTGAACATCGTGAATGCTATTTGCACTGTGTATGGCCAGAATAGCACAAGAGTGGTGTTCTTAGCCTGAATGAATCCTTGCTGCTAGAACTTCAAACTGAACGTTATTCAACTCAGTTTAGGAAGTTTAAATGAACCCTAGTGTGCCATGCAAGAGAAACACTCTGCTTTTGAGAAACGGGCATTCTTGCACTCTCCTGTGTTTCCTATAGGGCCAGTACAGTGAGCTAGCTCAGAAAAAAAGAGCTGTGCTTCCTACACAAACGGGGCAATTCCAGTTCAACTCAGTATTGGAAACTAAGTAAAACAGGAGCTTCTCTTCTATCCAATACACTGTACTCGCTGGGAACAGACTCAAATGCTATTTGCACTGTGTATGTCCAGAATAGCAAAAGAGATGTGTTCTTAGCCTGAATGATCCCTTGCTGCTAGAACTTGAAACTGAATGTGATTAAACTCCGTTTAGGAAGTTTTATTGAACCCTAGTGTTCCATGCAAGAAAAACACTCTGCAGTTGAGAAACGGGCATTCTTGCACTCGTCTGTGATTCCTATGGGAACAGTATAATGAGCTAGCTCAGAACAAAAGAACTGTGCTTCCTACAAAAACGGGGTATATCTAATTCAACTCAGTATTGGAAAATACGTAAAACAGGAGCTTCTCTTCAGTCCAATACACTGTACTCGCTGTGAACAGATGCGAACACTATTTGCACTGTGTATGGCCCGAAGAGCACAAGAGTGGTGTTCTTAGCCTGAATGAACCCTTGCTGCTAAAACTTAAAAGTGAACGTGATTCAATTCCGTTTTGGAATTTTGTTTGAACCCTAGTGTGCCTTCATGAAAAACACTCTGCTTTTGTGAAACGGGCATTCTTGCACTCTACTGTGTTTCCGATAGGGCCAGTACTGTAAGCTAGCTCAGAACAAAAGAACTGTGCTTCCTACACCAACGGGGCATATCTAGTTCAACTCAGTATTGGAAACTAAGTAAAACAGGACCTTCTCTTCAGTCCAATATACTCTACTCGCTGGGGACATCGCGAATGCTATTTGCACTGTGTATGGTCAGAATAGCACAAGAGTGGTGTTCTTAACCTGAAAGAACCCTTGCTGCTAGAACTTGAAACTGAACGTTATTCAACTCCGTTTAGGAAGTTTAAATGAACCCTAGTGTGCCATGCAAGAGAAACACTCTGCTTTTGAGAAACGGGCATTCTTGCACTCTCCTGTGTTTCCTCTAGGGCCAATACAGTGAGCTGGCTCAGAACAAACGAACGTTGGTTCCTACACAAACGGGGCATATCTAGTTCAACTCACTATTGGAAACTAGTAAAACAGTAGCTTCGTTTCCGTCCAATACACTGTACTCACTGGGAACAGACGCGAATGTTATTTGAACTGTGTATGGCCAGAATAGCACAAGAGTGGTCTTCTGAGCCTGAATGAACCCTTGCTGGGAGAACATGAAACTGAACGCGATTCAACTCCGTATAGGACCTTTAATTGAGCCCTAGTGTGCCATGCAAGAAAAACACTCTGCTTTTGCGAAACGGGCATTCTTGCCCTCTACTGTGTTTCCTATAGGGCCAGTACAGTGAGCTAGCTCAGCAGAAAATCACTGTGCTTCCTACACAAACGGGGCATATCTAGTTCAACTCAGTTTTGGAAACTAAGTACAACAAGAGCTTCTCTTCAGTCCAATACACTGTACTCGCTGGGAAGAGACGCTAATTCTATTTGCAGTGTGTAAGGCCAGAATAGCACAAGAGTGGTGTTCTTAGCCTGAATGAACCCTTCCGGCTAGAACTTGAAACTGAACGTGATTCAACTCCGTTTAGGAAGTTTAATTGAGCCATAGTGTGCCATGAATGAGAAACACTCTGCTTTTGAGAAACGGGCATTTTGCACTCTACTGTGTTTCCTATAGGGCCAGTACAGTGTGCTAGCTCAGCACAAAAGAACTGTGATTCCTACATAAACAGGGCATATCTAGTTCAACTCAGTATTGGAAACTAAGTACAACAGGAGCTTCTCTTCTGTCCAAGACTCTGTACTCGCTGGGAACAGACGCGAATGCTATTTGTACTGTGTATGGCCAGAATAGCATAGGAGTGGTGTTCTTAGCCTGAATGAACCTTGCTGCTAGAACTTGAATCTAAACGTGATTCAACTCCGTTTAGGAAGTTTAATTGAACCCTAGTGTGCCATGCAAGAGAAACACTCTGCTTTTGAGAAACGGGCATTCTTGCACTCTACTGTGTTTCCTATAGGGCCCGTATAGTGAGCTAGCTCAGAACAAAAGAACTGTGCTTCCTACACAAACGGGGCATATCTAATTCAAGTCAGTATTGGATACTACATAAAACAGGACCTTCTATTTAGTCCAATACACTGTACTCGCTGGGAACAGATGCGAATGCTATTTGCACTGTGTATGGCTAAAATAGCACAAGAGTGGTATTCTTAGCCTGAATGAACCCTTGCTGCTAGAACTTGAAACAGAACGTGATTCAACTCCGTTTAGGACGTTTATTTGAAGCCTAGTGTGCCATACAAGAAAAACACTCTGCTTTTGAGAAATGGGCATTCTTGCACTCTTGTGTTTCCTCTAGGGCCAGTACAGTGAGCTGGCTCAGAACAAACGAATGTTGGTTCCTACACAAACGAGGCATATCTAGTTCAACTCACTATTGGAAACTAGTAAAAGAGTAGTTTCGGTTCAGTCCAATACACTGTACTCGCTGGGAACAGACGCGAATGCTATTTGAACTGTGTATGGCCAGAATAGCACAAGAGTGGTCTTCTGAGCCTGAATGAAACCTTGCTCTGAGAACAAGAAACTGAACGTGATTCAACTCCATATAGGACCTTTAATTGAACCCTAGTGTGCCCTGCAAGAAAAACACTCTGCTTTTGAGAAAAGAGCATTCTTGCAGTTTAATGTGTTTCAAATGGGGCCAGTAGAGTGTGCGAGCTCAGAACAAAAGAACTGTTCTTCCTACACAATCGGGGCATATCTAGTTCAACTCTGCATTGGAAACTAAGTAAAAGAGGAGCTTCTCTTCAGTCCAATACACTGTACTCGCTGGGAAGAGACGCGAATGCTATTTGCACTGTGTATGGCCAGAATAGCACAAGAGTGGTGTTCTTACCCTGAATGAACCCTTGCTGCTAGAACTTGAAACTGAACGTGATTCAACTCCGTATCGGAAGTTTAATTGAACCATAGTGTGCCATGCAGGAGAAACACTCTGCTTTTGAGAAACGGGCATTTTTGCACTCTACTGTGTTTCCTATAGGGCCCGTACAGTGAGCTAACTCAGAAAAAAATCACTGTGCTTCCTACACAAACGGGGAATATCTAGTTCAACTCAGTATTGGAAACTAAGTACAACAGGAGCTTCTCTTCAGTCCAATACACTGTACTGGCTGGGAATAGACGCGAATGCTATTTGCACTCTGTATGGCCAGAATAGTACAAGAGTATCATTCTTAGCCTGAATGAACCCTTGCTGCTAGAACTTGAAACTGAACATGATTCAACTCCGTTTAGGTTGTTTAATTGAACCCTAGTGTGCCATGCAAGATAAACACTCTGCTTTTGAGAAACGGGCATTCTTGCACTCTACTGTGTTTCCTATAGGGCCAGTACAGTGAGCTAGCTCAGATCAAAAGAACTGTGCTTCCAACACAAAAAAGGGCATATCTAGTTCAACACAGTATTGGAAACTAATAAAACAGGAGCTTCTCTTCAGTCCAATACACTGTACTCGCATGTAAACAGACTCGATTGCTATTTGCACTGTGTATGGCCAGAATATCACAAGAGTGGTCTTCTGATCCTGAATTACCTCTTGCTGCTAGATCTTGGAACTGTAATTGATTCAAAACCGTTTAGTAAGTTTAATTGGACCCTAGTGTGCCATGCAAGAGAAACACTCTGCTTTTGAGATAAGGGAATTCTTGCACTCTACTGTTTTTCCTATAGGGCCAGTACAGTGAGCTAGCTCAGAACAAAAGAACTGTGCTTCCTACACAAACGGGCCATATCTAGTTCAACTCAGTATTGGAAACTAAGTAAAACAGGAGCTTCTCTTCAGTCCAATACACTGTACTCGTGGAGAATAGACGCGAATGCTATTTGCACTCTGTATGGCCAGAATAGTACAAGAGTATCATTCTTAGCCTGAATGAACCCTTGCTGCTAGAACTTGAAACTTAACGTGACTCAACTCCGTATAGGACCTTTAATTGAGCCCTAGTGTGCCATGCAAGAAAAACACTCTGCTTTTGCGAAACAGGCATTCTTGCCCTCTACTGTGTTTCCTATAGGGCCATTACAGTGAGCTAGCTCAGAACCAAATAACTGTGCTTTCTACACAAACGTGCCATATCTAGTTCAACTCAGTATTGGAAACTAAGTAAAACAGGAGCTTCTCTTCAGTCCAATACACTGTACTCGCTGGGAACAGACGTTAATGCTATTTGCACTGTGTATGGCCAAAATAGCACAAGAGTGGTGTACTTAGCCTGAATGAACCCTTGCTGTTAGTTCTTGAAAGTGAACGTGATTCAACTCCGTTTACGAAGTTTAATTGAAACCTAGTGTGCCATGCAATAAAAACACTCTGCTTTTGAGAAATGGGCATTCTTGCACTCTTGTGTTTCCTCTAGGGCCAGTACAGTGAGCTGGCTTAGAACAAAAGAACTTTGGTTCCTACACAAACAGGGCATATCTAGTTCAACTCACTATTGGAAACTAAGTAAAAGAGGAGCTTCTCTTCAGTCCAATACACTATACTCGCTGGGAACAGATGCGAATGCAACTTGCACTGTGTATGGCCAGAATAGCACAAGAGTGTCATTCTTAGCATGAATGAACCCTTGCTGCTAGAACTTGAAACTGAACATGATTCAACTCCCTTTAGGTTGTTTAATTGAACACTAGTGTGCCATGCATGATAAACACTCTGCTTTTGAGAAACGGGCATTCTTGCACTCTACTGTGTTTCCTATAGGGCTAGTACAGTGAGCTAGCTCAGAACAAAAAAAGTGTGCTTCCTACACAAACAGGGCATATCTAGTTCAACTCAGTATTGGAAACTAAGGAAAGCAGGAGCTTCTCTTCAGTCCAGTACACTGTACTCGCTGGGAACATCGCGAATGCTATTTGCACTGTGTATGGCCAGAATAGCACAAGAGTGGTGTTCTTAGCCTGAAAGAACCCTTGCTGCTAGAACTTGAAACTGAACGTTATTCAACTCCGTTTAGGAAGTTTAAATGAACCCTAGTGTGCCATGCAAGAGAAACACTCTGCTTTTGAGAAACGGGCATTCTTGCACTCTCCTGTGTTTCCTATAGGGCCAGGACAGTGAGTTAGCTCAGAAAAAAAGGACTGTGCTTCCTACACAAACGAGGCAATTCCAGTTCAAATCAGTATTGGAAACTAAGTAAAACAGGAGCTTCTCTTCTATCCAATACACTGTACTCGCTGGGAACAGACTCGAATGCTATTTGCACTGTGTATGTCCAGAATAGCAAAAGAGATGTGTTCTTAGCCTGAATGATCCCTTGCTGCTAGAACTTGAAACTGAAGGAGATTAAACTCCGTTTAGGAAGTTTAATTGAACCCTAGTGTGCCATGCAAGAAAAACACTCTGCTTTTGAGAAACAGACATTCTTGCACTACACTGTTTCCAATAGGGCCAGTACAGTGAGTTATCTCAGAACAAAAGAACTGTGCTTCCTACACAAACGGGGCATATCTAGTTCAACTCAGTATTGGAAACTAAGTAAAACATGACCTTCTCTTCAGTCCAATACACTGTACACGCTGTGAACATCGTGAATGCTATTTGCACTGTGTATGGCCAGAATAGCACAAGAGTGGTGTTCTTAGCCTGAATGAATCCTTGCTGCTAGAACTTCAAACTGAACGTTATTCAACTCAGTTTAGGAAGTTTAAATGAACCCTAGTGTGCCATGCAAGAGAAACACTCTGCTTTTGAGAAACGGGCATTCTTGCACTCTCCTGTGTTTCCTATAGGGCCAGTACAGTGAGCTAGCTCAGAAAAAAAGAGCTGTGCTTCCTACACAAACGGGGCAATTCCAGTTCAACTCAGTATTGGAAACTAAGTAAAACAGGAGCTTCTCTTCTATCCAATACACTGTACTCGCTGGGAACAGACTCAAATGCTATTTGCACTGTGTATGTCCAGAATAGCAAAAGAGATGTGTTCTTAGCCTGAATGATCCCTTGCTGCTAGAACTTGAAACTGAATGTGATTAAACTCCGTTTAGGAAGTTTTATTGAACCCTAGTGTTCCATGCAAGAAAAACACTCTGCAGTTGAGAAACGGGCATTCTTGCACTCGTCTGTGATTCCTATGGGAACAGTATAATGAGCTAGCTCAGAACAAAAGAACTGTGCTTCCTACAAAAACGGGGTATATCTAATTCAACTCAGTATTGGAAAATACGTAAAACAGGAGCTTCTCTTCAGTCCAATACACTGTACTCGCTGTGAACAGATGCGAACACTATTTGCACTGTGTATGGCCCGAAGAGCACAAGAGTGGTGTTCTTAGCCTGAATGAACCCTTGCTGCTAAAACTTAAAAGTGAACGTGATTCAATTCCGTTTTGGAATTTTGTTTGAACCCTAGTGTGCCTTCATGAAAAACACTCTGCTTTTGTGAAACGGGCATTCTTGCACTCTACTGTGTTTCCGATAGGGCCAGTACTGTAAGCTAGCTCAGAACCAAAGAACTGTGCGTCCTACACCAACGGGGCATATCTAGTTCAACTCAGTATTGGAAACTAAGTAAAACAGGACCTTCTCTTCAGTCCAATATACTCTACTCGCTGGGGACATCGCGAATGCTATTTGCACTGTGTATGGTCAGAATAGCACAAGAGTGGTGTTCTTAACCTGAAAGAACTCTTGCTGCTAGAACTTGAAACTGAACGTTATTCAACTCCGTTTAGGAAGTTTAAATGAACCCTAGTGTGCCATGCAAGAGAAACACTCTGCTTTTGAGAAACGGGCATTCTTGCACTCTCCTGTGTTTCCTCTAGGGCCAATACAGTGAGCTGGCTCAGAACAAACGAACGTTGGTTCCTACACAAACGGGGCATATCTAGTTCAACTCACTATTGGAAACTAGTAAAACAGTAGCTTCGTTTCCGTCCAATACACTGTACTCACTGGGAACAGACGCGAATGTTATTTGAACTGTGTATGGCCAGAATAGCACAAGAGTGGTCTTCTGAGCCTGAATGAACCCTTGCTGGGAGAACATGAAACTGAACGCGATTCAACTCCGTATAGGACCTTTAATTGAGCCCTAGTGTGCCATGCAAGAAAAACACTCTGCTTTTGCGAAACGGGCATTCTTGCCCTCTACTGTGTTTCCTATAGGGCCAGTAGAGTGAGCTAGCTCAGCAGAAAATCACTGTGCTTCCTACACAAACGGGGCATATCTAGTTCAACTCAGTTTTGGAAACTAAGTACAACAAGAGCTTCTCTTCAGTCCAATACACTGTACTCGCTGGGAAGAGACGCTAATTCTATTTGCAGTGTGTAAGGCCAGAATAGCACAAGAGTGGTGTTCTTAGCCTGAATGAACCCTTCCGGCTAGAACTTGAAACTGAACGTGATTCAACTCCGTTTAGGAAGTTTAATTGAGCCATAGTGTGCCATGAATGAGAAACACTCTGCTTTTGAGAAACGGGCATTTTGCACTCTACTGTGTTTCCTATAGGGCCAGTACAGTGTGCTAGCTCAGCACAAAAGAACTGTGATTCCTACATAAACAGGGCATATCTAGTTCAACTCAGTATTGGAAACTAAGTACAACAGGAGCTTCTCTTCTGTCCAAGACTCTGTACTCGCTGGGAACAGACGCGAATGCTATTTGTACTGTGTATGGCCAGAATAGCATAGGAGTGGTGTTCTTAGCCTGAATGAACCTTGCTGCTAGAACTTGAATCTAAACGTGATTCAACTCCGTTTAGGAAGTTTAATTGAACCCTAGTGTGCCATGCAAGAGAAACACTCTGCTTTTGAGAAACGGGCATTCTTGCACTCTACTGTGTTTCCTATAGGGCCCGTATAGTGAGCTAGCTCAGAACAAAAGAACTGTGCTTCCTACACAAACGGGGCATATCTAATTCAAGTCAGTATTGGATACTACATAAAACAGGACCTTCTATTTAGTCCAATACACTGTACTCGCTGGGAACAGATGCGAATGCTATTTGCACTGTGTATGGCTAAAATAGCACAAGAGTGGTATTCTTAGCCTGAATGAACCCTTGCTGCTAGAACTTGAAACAGAACGTGATTCAACTCCGTTTAGGACGTTTAATTGAAGCCTAGTGTGCCATACAAGAAAAACACTCTGCTTTTGAGAAATGGGCATTCTTGCACTCTTGTGTTTCCTCTAGGGCCAGTACAGTGAGCTGGCTCAGAACAAACGAATGTTGGTTCCTACACAAACGAGGCATATCTAGTTCAACTCACTATTGGAAACTAGTAAAAGAGTAGTTTCGGTTCAGTCCAATACACTGTACTCGCTGGGAACAGACGCGAATGCTATTTGAACTGTGTATGGCCAGAATAGCACAAGAGTGGTCTTCTGAGCCTGAATGAAACCTTGCTCTGAGAACAAGAAACTGAACGTGATTCAACTCCATATAGGACCTTTAATTGAACCCTAGTGTGCCCTGCAAGAAAAACACTCTGCTTTTGAGAAAAGAGCATTCTTGCAGTTTAATGTGTTTCAAATGGGGCCAGTAGAGTGTGCGAGCTCAGAACAAAAGAACTGTTCTTCCTACACAATCGGGGCATATCTAGTTCAACTCTGCATTGGAAACTAAGTAAAAGAGGAGCTTCTCTTCAGTCCAATACACTGTACTCGCTGGGAAGAGACGCGAATGCTATTTGCACTGTGTATGGCCAGAATAGCACAAGAGTGGTGTTCTTACCCTGAATGAACCCTTGCTGCTAGAACTTGAAACTGAACGTGATTCAACTCCGTATCGGAAGTTTAATTGAACCATAGTGTGCCATGCAGGAGAAACACTCTGCTTTTGAGAAACGGGCATTTTTGCACTCTACTGTGTTTCCTATAGGGCCCGTACAGTGAGCTAACTCAGAAAAAAATCACTGTGCTTCCTACACAAACGGGGAATATCTAGTTCAACTCAGTATTGGAAACTAAGTACAACAGGAGCTTCTCTTCAGTCCAATACACTGTACTGGCTGGGAATAGACGCGAATGCTATTTGCACTCTGTATGGCCAGAATAGTACAAGAGTATCATTCTTAGCCTGAATGAACCCTTGCTGCTAGAACTTGAAACTGAACATGATTCAACTCCGTTTAGGTTGTTTAATTGAACCCTAGTGTGCCATGCAAGATAAACACTCTGCTTTTGAGAAACGGGCATTCTTGCACTCTACTGTGTTTCCTATAGGGCCAGTACAGTGAGCTAGCTCAGATCAAAAGAACTGTGCTTCCAACACAAAAAAGGGCATATCTAGTTCAACACAGTATTGGAAACTAATAAAACAGGAGCTTCTCTTCAGTCCAATACACTGTACTCGCATGTAAACAGACTCGATTGCTATTTGCACTGTGTATGGCCAGAATATCACAAGAGTGGTCTTCTGATCCTGAATTACCTCTTGCTGCTAGATCTTGGAACTGAAATTGATTCAAAACCGTTTAGTAAGTTTAATTGGACCCTAGTGTGCCATGCAAGAGAAACACTCTGCTTTTGAGATAAGGGAATTCTTGCACTCTACTGTTTTTCCTATAGGGCCAGTACAGTGAGCTAGCTCAGAACAAAAGAACTGTGCTTCCTACACAAACGGGCCATATCTAGTTCAACTCAGTATTGGAAACTAAGTAAAACAGGAGCTTCTCTTCAGTCCAATACACTGTACTCGTGGAGAATAGACGCGAATGCTATTTGCACTCTGTATGGCCAGAATAGTACAAGAGTATCATTCTTAGCCTGAATGAACCCTTGCTGCTAGAACTTGAAACTTAACGTGACTCAACTCCGTATAGGACCTTTAATTGAGCCCTAGTGTGCCATGCAAGAAAAACACTCTGCTTTTGCGAAACAGGCATTCTTGCCCTCTACTGTGTTTCCTATAGGGCCATTACAGTGAGCTAGCTCAGAACCAAATAACTGTGCTTTCTACACAAACGTGCCATATCTAGTTCAACTCAGTATTGGAAACTAAGTAAAACAGGAGCTTCTCTTCAGTCCAATACACTGTACTCGCTGGGAACAGACGTTAATGCTATTTGCACTGTGTATGGCCAAAATAGCACAAGAGTGGTGTACTTAGCCTGAATGAACCCTTGCTGTTAGTTCTTGAAAGTGAACGTGATTCAACTCCGTTTACGAAGTTTAATTGAAACCTAGTGTGCCATGCAATAAAAACACTCTGCTTTTGAGAAATGGGCATTCTTGCACTCTTGTGTTTCCTCTAGGGCCAGTACAGTGAGCTGGCTTAGAACAAAAGAACTTTGGTTCCTACACAAACAGGGCATATCTAGTTCAACTCACTATTGGAAACTAAGTAAAAGAGGAGCTTCTCTTCAGTCCAATACACTATACTCGCTGGGAACAGATGCGAATGCAACTTGCACTGTGTATGGCCAGAATAGCACAAGAGTGTCATTCTTAGCATGAATGAACCCTTGCTGCTAGAACTTGAAACTGAACATGATTCAACTCCCTTTAGGTTGTTTAATTGAACACTAGTGTGCCATGCATGATAAACACTCTGCTTTTGAGAAACGGGCATTCTTGCACTCTACTGTGTTTCCTATAGGGCTAGTACAGTGAGCTAGCTCAGAACAAAAAAAGTGTGCTTCCTACACAAACAGGGCATATCTAGTTCAACTCAGTATTGGAAACTAAGGAAAGCAGGAGCTTCTCTTCAGTCCAGTACACTGTACTCGCTGGGAACATCGCGAATGCTATTTGCACTGTGTATGGCCAGAATAGCACAAGAGTGGTGTTCTTAGCCTGAAAGAACCCTTGCTGCTAGAACTTGAAACTGAACGTTATTCAACTCCGTTTAGGAAGTTTAAATGAACCCTAGTGTGCCATGCAAGAGAAACACTCTGCTTTTGAGAAACGGGCATTCTTGCACTCTCCTGTGTTTCCTATAGGGCCAGGACAGTGAGTTAGCTCAGAAAAAAAGGACTGTGCTTCCTACACAAACGAGGCAATTCCAGTTCAAATCAGTATTGGAAACTAAGTAAAACAGGAGCTTCTCTTCTATCCAATACACTGTACTCGCTGGGAACAGACTCGAATGCTATTTGCACTGTGTATGTCCAGAATAGCAAAAGAGATGTGTTCTTAGCCTGAATGATCCCTTGCTGCTAGAACTTGAAACTGAAGGTGATTAAACTCCGTTTAGGAAGTTTAATTGAACCCTAGTGTGCCATGCAAGAAAAACACTCTGCTTTTGAGAAACAGACATTCTTGCACTACACTGTTTCCAATAGGGCCAGTACAGTGAGTTATCTCAGAACAAAAGAACTGTGCTTCCTACACAAACGGGGCATATCTAGTTCAACTCAGTATTGGAAACTAAGTAAAACATGACCTTCTCTTCAGTCCAATACACTGTACACGCTGTGAACATCGTGAATGCTATTTGCACTGTGTATGGCCAGAATAGCACAAGAGTGGTGTTCTTAGCCTGAATGAATCCTTGCTGCTAGAACTTCAAACTGAACGTTATTCAACTCAGTTTAGGAAGTTTAAATGAACCCTAGTGTGCCATGCAAGAGAAACACTCTGCTTTTGAGAAACGGGCATTCTTGCACTCTCCTGTGTTTCCTATAGGGCCAGTACAGTGAGCTAGCTCAGAAAAAAAGAGCTGTGCTTCCTACACAAACGGGGCAATTCCAGTTCAACTCAGTATTGGAAACTAAGTAAAACAGGAGCTTCTCTTCTATCCAATACACTGTACTCGCTGGGAACAGACTCAAATGCTATTTGCACTGTGTATGTCCAGAATAGCAAAAGAGATGTGTTCTTAGCCTGAATGATCCCTTGCTGCTAGAACTTGAAACTGAATGTGATTAAACTCCGTTTAGGAAGTTTTATTGAACCCTAGTGTTCCATGCAAGAAAAACACTCTGCAGTTGAGAAACGGGCATTCTTGCACTCGTCTGTGATTCCTATGGGAACAGTATAATGAGCTAGCTCAGAACAAAAGAACTGTGCTTCCTACAAAAACGGGGTATATCTAATTCAACTCAGTATTGGAAAATACGTAAAACAGGAGCTTCTCTTCAGTCCAATACACTGTACTCGCTGTGAACAGATGCGAACACTATTTGCACTGTGTATGGCCCGAAGAGCACAAGAGTGGTGTTCTTAGCCTGAATGAACCCTTGCTGCTAAAACTTAAAAGTGAACGTGATTCAATTCCGTTTTGGAATTTTGTTTGAACCCTAGTGTGCCTTCATGAAAAACACTCTGCTTTTGTGAAACGGGCATTCTTGCACTCTACTGTGTTTCCGATAGGGCCAGTACTGTAAGCTAGCTCAGAACCAAATAACTGTGCTTTCTACACAAACGTAGCATATCTAGTCCAACTCAGTATTGTTAACTAAGTAAAACAGGAGCTTCTCTTCAGTCCAATACACTGTACTCGCTGGGAACAGACGCTAATTCTATTTGCACTGTGTATGGCCAAAATAGCACAAGAGTGGTGTTCTTAGACTGAATGAACCCTTGTTGTTAGAACTTGAAACTGAACGTGATTCAACTCCGTTTACGAAGTTTAATTGAACCCTAGTGTGCCATGCAATAAAAACACTCTGCTTTTGAGAAATGGGCATTCTTGCACTCTTGTGTTTCCTCTAGGGCCAGTACAGTGAGCTGGCTGAGAACAAAAGAACTTTGGTTCCTACACAAACGGGGCCTATCTAGTTCAACTCACTATTGGAAACTAAGTAAAACAGGAGCTTCTCTTCAGTCCAATACACTATACTCGCTGGGAACAGATGCGAATGCTACTTGCACTGTGTATGGCCAGAATAGCACAAGAGTGGTGTTCTTAGCCTGAATGAACCCTTGCTGATAGAACTTGAATCTGAACGTGATTAAAACCTTTTAGGAAGTTTAATTGAACCCTAGTGTGCCATGCAAGAAAAACACTCTGCTTTTGAGATAAGGGCATTCTTGCACTCTACTGTTTTTCCCATAGGGCCAGTACAGTGAGCTAGCTCAGAACAAAAGAACTGTGCTTCCTACACAAACGGGCCATATCTAGTTCAACTCAGTATTGGAAACTAAGTAAAACAGGAGCTTCTCTTCAGTTCAATACACTGTACTCGTGGGGAATAGACGCGAATGCTATTTGCTGTATGTATGGCCAGAATAGTACAAGAGTATAATTATTAGCCTGAATGAACCCTTGCTGCTAGAACTTGAAACTGAAAGTGATTCAATTAAGTTTAGAAAGTTTTATAGTACCCTAGTGTGCCATGCATGATAAACACTCTGTTTGAGAAATTGGCATTCTTGCACTCTACTGTGTTTCCTATAGGGCCAGTACAGTGAGCTAGCTCAGAACAAAAGAACTGTGCTTCCTACACAAACGGGGCTTATCTAGTTCAACTCAGTATTGGAGACTAAATAAAACAGGAGCTTCTCTTCTGTCCAGTACACTGTACTCGCTGTGAACAGACGGGAATGCTATTTGCACTGTGTATGGCCAGAATAGCACAAGAGTGGTGTTCTCTGCTGAATGAACTCTTGCTGCTAGAACTTGAATCTGAACGTGATTAAACCCTTTTAGGAAGTTTAATTGAACCCTAGTGTGCCATGCAAGAAAAACACTCTGCTTTTGAGATACGGGCATTCTTGCACTCTACTGTTTTTCCTATAGGGCCAGTACAGTTAGCTAGCTCAGAAGAAAAGAACTGTGCTTCCTACACAAACAGGCAATATCTAGTTCAACTCAGTATTGGAAACTAAGTAAAACAGGAGCTTCTCTTCAGTCCAATACACTGTACTCGTTGGGAACAAACGCTAATGCCATTTGAACTGTGTATGGTCAGAAGAGCACAAGAGTTGTGTTCTTAGCCTGAATGAACCCTTGCTGCTAGAACTTGAAACTAAACATGACTCAACTCCGTATAGGACCTTTAATTGAGCCCTAGTGTGCCATGCAAGAAAAACATTCTGCTTTTGGGAAACAGGCATTCTTGCCCTCTACTGTGTTTCCTATAGGGCCAGTACAGTGAGCTAGCTCAGAACCAAATAACTGTGCTTTCTACACAAACGTGGCATATCTAGTTCAACTCAGTATTGGAAACTAAGTAAAACAGGAGCTTCTCTTCTGTCCAGTACACTGTACTCGCTGGGAACAGACGCGAATGCTATTTGCACTGTGTATGGCCAAAATAGCACAAGAGTGGTGTTCTTAGCCTGAATGAACCCCTGCTGTTAGAACTTGAAACTGAACGTGATTCAACTCCGTTTACGAAGTTTAATTGAACCCTAGTGTGCCATGCAAGAAAAACACTCTGCTTTTGAGAAATGGGCATTCTTGCACTCTTGTGTTTCCTCTAGGGCCAGTACAGTGAGCTGGCTCAGAACAAAAGAACTTTGGTTCCTACACAAACGGGGCCTATCTAGTTCAACTCACTATTGGAAACTAAGTAAAACAGGAGCTTCTCTTCAGTCCAATACACTATACTCGCTGGGAACAGATGCGAATGCTACTTGCACTGTGTATGGCCAGAATAGCACAAGAGTGGTGTTCTTAGCCTGAATGAACCCTTGCTGATAGAACTTGAATCTGAACGTGATTAAAACCTTTTAGGAAGTTTAATTGAACCCTAGTGTGCCATGCAAGAAAAACACTCTGCTTTTGAGATAAGGGCATTCTTGCACTCTACTGTTTTTCCTATAGGGCCAGTACAGTGAGCTAGCTCAGAACAAAAGAACTGTGCTTCCTACACAGACAGGCCATATCTAGTTCAACTCAGTATTGGAAACTAAGTACAACAGGAGCTTCTCTTCAGTCCAATACACTGTACTCGTGGGGAATAGACGCGAATGCTATTTGCACTGTGTATGGCCAGAATAGTACAAGAGTATCATTCTTAGCCTGAATGAACCCTTGCTGCTAGAACTTGAAACTGAAAGTGATTCAACAAAGTTTAGAAAGTTTTATTGTACCCTAGTGTGCCATGCATGATAAACACTCTGCTTGAGAAATGGGCATTCTTGCACTCTACTGTGTTTCCTATAGGGCCAGTACAGTGAGCTAGCTCAGAACAAAAGAACTGTGCTTCCTACACAAACGCGGCTTATCTAGTTCAACTCAGTATTAGAAACTAAATAAAACAGGAGCTTCTCTTCTGTCCAGTACACTGAACTCGCTGTGAACAGACGGGAATGCTATTTGCACTGTGTATGGCCAAAATAGCACAAGAGTGGTGTTCATAGCCTGAATGAACCCTGGCTGCTAGAACTTGAACCTGAACTTGATTAAACTCCGTTTAGGAAGTTTAATTGAACCCTAGTGTGCCATGCAGTAGAAACACTCTGCTTTTGAGAAATGGGCATTCTTGCACTCTACTGTGTTTCCTATAGGGCCAGTACAGTGAGCTAGCTCAGAACAAAAGAACTGTGCTTCCTACACAAACGGGGCTTATCTAGTTCAACTCAGTATTGGAAACTAAATAAAACAGGAGCTTCTCTTCAGTCCAGTACACTGCACTCGCTGGGAAGAGACGCGAATGCTATTTCCACTGTGTATGGCCAGAATAGCACAAGAGTGTCATTCTTAG
This sequence comes from Peromyscus maniculatus bairdii, assembly GCF_049852395.1. Lineage (NCBI taxonomy): Eukaryota > Metazoa > Chordata > Mammalia > Rodentia > Cricetidae > Peromyscus > Peromyscus maniculatus. The sequence goes on from NC_134867.1 coordinate 2,215,973, forward strand.
CATGAATGAACCCTTGCTGCTAGAACTTGAAACTGAACATGATTCAACTCCCTTTAGGTTGTTTAATTGAACACTAGTGTGCCATGCATGATAAACACTCTGCTTTTGAGAAACGGGCATTCTTGCACTCTACTGTGTTTCCTATAGGGCTAGTACAGTGAGCTAGCTCAGAACAAAAAAAGTGTGCTTCCTACACAAACAGGGCATATCTAGTTCAACTCAGTATTGGAAACTAAGGAAAGCAGGAGCTTCTCTTCAGTCCAGTACACTGTACTCGCTGGGAACATCGCGAATGCTATTTGCACTGTGTATGGCCAGAATAGCACAAGAGTGGTGTTCTTAGCCTGAAAGAACCCTTGCTGCTAGAACTTGAAACTGAACGTTATTCAACTCCGTTTAGGAAGTTTAAATGAACCCTAGTGTGCCATGCAAGAGAAACACTCTGCTTTTGAGAAACGGGCATTCTTGCACTCTCCTGTGTTTCCTATAGGGCCAGGACAGTGAGTTAGCTCAGAAAAAAAGGACTGTGCTTCCTACACAAACGAGGCAATTCCAGTTCAAATCAGTATTGGAAACTAAGTAAAACAGGAGCTTCTCTTCTATCCAATACACTGTACTCGCTGGGAACAGACTCGAATGCTATTTGCACTGTGTATGTCCAGAATAGCAAAAGAGATGTGTTCTTAGCCTGAATGATCCCTTGCTGCTAGAACTTGAAACTGAAGGTGATTAAACTCCGTTTAGGAAGTTTAATTGAACCCTAGTGTGCCATGCAAGAAAAACACTCTGCTTTTGAGAAACAGACATTCTTGCACTACACTGTTTCCAATAGGGCCAGTACAGTGAGTTATCTCAGAACAAAAGAACTGTGCTTCCTACACAAACGGGGCATATCTAGTTCAACTCAGTATTGGAAACTAAGTAAAACATGACCTTCTCTTCAGTCCAATACACTGTACACGCTGTGAACATCGTGAATGCTATTTGCACTGTGTATGGCCAGAATAGCACAAGAGTGGTGTTCTTAGCCTGAATGAATCCTTGCTGCTAGAACTTCAAACTGAACGTTATTCAACTCAGTTTAGGAAGTTTAAATGAACCCTAGTGTGCCATGCAAGAGAAACACTCTGCTTTTGAGAAACGGGCATTCTTGCACTCTCCTGTGTTTCCTATAGGGCCAGTACAGTGAGCTAGCTCAGAAAAAAAGAGCTGTGCTTCCTACACAAACGGGGCAATTCCAGTTCAACTCAGTATTGGAAACTAAGTAAAACAGGAGCTTCTCTTCTATCCAATACACTGTACTCGCTGGGAACAGACTCAAATGCTATTTGCACTGTGTATGTCCAGAATAGCAAAAGAGATGTGTTCTTAGCCTGAATGATCCCTTGCTGCTAGAACTTGAAACTGAATGTGATTAAACTCCGTTTAGGAAGTTTTATTGAACCCTAGTGTTCCATGCAAGAAAAACACTCTGCAGTTGAGAAACGGGCATTCTTGCACTCGTCTGTGATTCCTATGGGAACAGTATAATGAGCTAGCTCAGAACAAAAGAACTGTGCTTCCTACAAAAACGGGGTATATCTAATTCAACTCAGTATTGGAAAATACGTAAAACAGGAGCTTCTCTTCAGTCCAATACACTGTACTCGCTGTGAACAGATGCGAACACTATTTGCACTGTGTATGGCCCGAAGAGCACAAGAGTGGTGTTCTTAGCCTGAATGAACCCTTGCTGCTAAAACTTAAAAGTGAACGTGATTCAATTCCGTTTTGGAATTTTGTTTGAACCCTAGTGTGCCTTCATGAAAAACACTCTGCTTTTGTGAAACGGGCATTCTTGCACTCTACTGTGTTTCCGATAGGGCCAGTACTGTAAGCTAGCTCAGAACCAAATAACTGTGCTTTCTACACAAACGTAGCATATCTAGTCCAACTCAGTATTGTTAACTAAGTAAAACAGGAGCTTCTCTTCAGTCCAATACACTGTACTCGCTGGGAACAGACGCTAATTCTATTTGCACTGTGTATGGCCAAAATAGCACAAGAGTGGTGTTCTTAGACTGAATGAACCCTTGTTGTTAGAACTTGAAACTGAACGTGATTCAACTCCGTTTACGAAGTTTAATTGAACCCTAGTGTGCCATGCAATAAAAACACTCTGCTTTTGAGAAATGGGCATTCTTGCACTCTTGTGTTTCCTCTAGGGCCAGTACAGTGAGCTGGCTGAGAACAAAAGAACTTTGGTTCCTACACAAACGGGGCCTATCTAGTTCAACTCACTATTGGAAACTAAGTAAAACAGGAGCTTCTCTTCAGTCCAATACACTATACTCGCTGGGAACAGATGCGAATGCTACTTGCACTGTGTATGGCCAGAATAGCACAAGAGTGGTGTTCTTAGCCTGAATGAACCCTTGCTGATAGAACTTGAATCTGAACGTGATTAAAACCTTTTAGGAAGTTTAATTGAACCCTAGTGTGCCATGCAAGAAAAACACTCTGCTTTTGAGATAAGGGCATTCTTGCACTCTACTGTTTTTCCCATAGGGCCAGTACAGTGAGCTAGCTCAGAACAAAAGAACTGTGCTTCCTACACAAACGGGCCATATCTAGTTCAACTCAGTATTGGAAACTAAGTAAAACAGGAGCTTCTCTTCAGTTCAATACACTGTACTCGTGGGGAATAGACGCGAATGCTATTTGCTGTATGTATGGCCAGAATAGTACAAGAGTATAATTATTAGCCTGAATGAACCCTTGCTGCTAGAACTTGAAACTGAAAGTGATTCAATTAAGTTTAGAAAGTTTTATAGTACCCTAGTGTGCCATGCATGATAAACACTCTGTTTGAGAAATTGGCATTCTTGCACTCTACTGTGTTTCCTATAGGGCCAGTACAGTGAGCTAGCTCAGAACAAAAGAACTGTGCTTCCTACACAAACGGGGCTTATCTAGTTCAACTCAGTATTGGAGACTAAATAAAACAGGAGCTTCTCTTCTGTCCAGTACACTGTACTCGCTGTGAACAGACGGGAATGCTATTTGCACTGTGTATGGCCAGAATAGCACAAGAGTGGTGTTCTCTGCTGAATGAACTCTTGCTGCTAGAACTTGAATCTGAACGTGATTAAACCCTTTTAGGAAGTTTAATTGAACCCTAGTGTGCCATGCAAGAAAAACACTCTGCTTTTGAGATACGGGCATTCTTGCACTCTACTGTTTTTCCTATAGGGCCAGTACAGTTAGCTAGCTCAGAAGAAAAGAACTGTGCTTCCTACACAAACAGGCAATATCTAGTTCAACTCAGTATTGGAAACTAAGTAAAACAGGAGCTTCTCTTCAGTCCAATACACTGTACTCGTTGGGAACAAACGCTAATGCCATTTGAACTGTGTATGGTCAGAAGAGCACAAGAGTTGTGTTCTTAGCCTGAATGAACCCTTGCTGCTAGAACTTGAAACTAAACATGACTCAACTCCGTATAGGACCTTTAATTGAGCCCTAGTGTGCCATGCAAGAAAAACATTCTGCTTTTGGGAAACAGGCATTCTTGCCCTCTACTGTGTTTCCTATAGGGCCAGTACAGTGAGCTAGCTCAGAACCAAATAACTGTGCTTTCTACACAAACGTGGCATATCTAGTTCAACTCAGTATTGGAAACTAAGTAAAACAGGAGCTTCTCTTCTGTCCAGTACACTGTACTCGCTGGGAACAGACGCAAATGCTATTTGCACTGTGTATGGCCAAAATAGCACAAGAGTGGTGTTCTTAGCCTGAATGAACCCCTGCTGTTAGAACTTGAAACTGAACGTGATTCAACTCCGTTTACGAAGTTTAATTGAACCCTAGTGTGCCATGCAAGAAAAACACTCTGCTTTTGAGAAATGGGCATTCTTGCACTCTTGTGTTTCCTCTAGGGCCAGTACAGTGAGCTGGCTCAGAACAAAAGAACTTTGGTTCCTACACAAACGGGGCCTATCTAGTTCAACTCACTATTGGAAACTAAGTAAAACAGGAGCTTCTCTTCAGTCCAATACACTATACTCGCTGGGAACAGATGCGAATGCTACTTGCACTGTGTATGGCCAGAATAGCACAAGAGTGGTGTTCTTAGCCTGAATGAACCCTTGCTGATAGAACTTGAATCTGAACGTGATTAAAACCTTTTAGGAAGTTTAATTGAACCCTAGTGTGCCATGCAAGAAAAACACTCTGCTTTTGAGATAAGGGCATTCTTGCACTCTACTGTTTTTCCTATAGGGCCAGTACAGTGAGCTAGCTCAGAACAAAAGAACTGTGCTTCCTACACAGACAGGCCATATCTAGTTCAACTCAGTATTGGAAACTAAGTACAACAGGAGCTTCTCTTCAGTCCAATACACTGTACTCGTGGGGAATAGACGCGAATGCTATTTGCACTGTGTATGGCCAGAATAGTACAAGAGTATCATTCTTAGCCTGAATGAACCCTTGCTGCTAGAACTTGAAACTGAAAGTGATTCAACAAAGTTTAGAAAGTTTTATTGTACCCTAGTGTGCCATGCATGATAAACACTCTCCTTGAGAAATGGGCATTCTTGCACTCTACTGTGTTTCCTATAGGGCCAGTACAGTGAGCTAGCTCAGAACAAAAGAACTGTGCTTCCTACACAAACGCGGCTTATCTAGTTCAACTCAGTATTAGAAACTAAATAAAACAGGAGCTTCTCTTCTGTCCAGTACACTGAACTCGCTGTGAACAGACGGGAATGCTATTTGCACTGTGTATGGACAAAATAGCACAAGAGTGGTGTTCTTAGCCTGAATGAACCCTTGCTGTTAGAACTTGAATCTGAACGTGATTCAACTCCGTTTACGAAGTTTAATTGAACCCTAGTGTGCCATGCAAGAAAAACACTCTGCTTTTGAGATACGGGCATTCTTGCACTCTACTGTTTTTCCTATAGGGCCAGTACAGTGAGCTAGCTCAGAACAAAAGAACTGTGCTTCCTACACAACCGGGCCATATCTAGCTCAACTCAGTATTGGAACTAAGTAAAACAGGATCTTCTCTTCAGTCCAATACACTGTACTCGTGGGGAATAGACGCGAATGCTATTTGCACTGTGTATGGCCAGAATAGTACAAGAGTATCATTCTTAGCCTGAATGAACCCTTGCTGATTGAACTTGAAACTGAAAGTGATTCAACTAAGTTTAGAAAGTTTTATTGTACCCTAGTGTGCCATGCATGATAAACACTCTGCTTGAGAAATGGGCATTCTTGCATTCTACTGTGTTTCCTATAGGGCCAATACAGTGAGCTAGCTCAGAACAAAAGAACTGTGCTTCCTACACAAACGGGGCTTATCTAGTTCAACTCAGTATTGGAAACTAAATAAAACAGGAGCTTCTCTTCTGTCCCGTACACTGTACTCGCTGGGAAGAGACGCTAATGCTATTTGCACTGTGTATGGCCAGAATAGCACAAGAGTGGTGTTGTTAGCCTGAATGAACCCTTGCTGCTAGAACTTGAAACAGAACATGATTCAACTCCGTTTAGGGTGTTTAATTGAACCCTAGTGTGCCATGCAGTAGAAACACTCTGCTTTTGAGAAACATGCATTCTTGCACTCTACTGTGTTTCCTATAGGGCCACTATAGTGAGCGAGCTCAGAACAAAAGAACTGTGCTTCCTACAAAAACGGGGCATATCTAGTTCAACTCAGAATTGGAAACTAAGTAAAACAGGAGCTTCTCTTCTGTCCAATACACTGTACTCGCTGGGAACAGACGATAATGCTATTTGCACTGTGTATGGCCAAAATAGCACAAGAGTGGTGTTCTTAGCCTGAATGAACCCTTGCTGCTAGAACTTGAAACTGAACGTGATTCAACTCCGTTTTAGGAAGTTTAATTGAACCCTAGTGTGCCATGCAAGAAAAACACTCTGCTTTTGAGTAACAGGCATTCTTGCACTCTACTGTGTTTCCTAGAGGGCCAGTACAGTGAGCTAGCTCAGACCAAAGAACTGTGCTTCCTACAGAAACGGGGTATATCTAGTTCAACTCAGTATTGGAAAGTAAGTAAAACAGGAGCTTCTCTTCAGTCCAATACACTGTATTCGTTGGGAACAAACGCGAATGCCATTTGCACTGTGTATGGTCAGAATAGCACAAGAGTGGTGTTCTTAGCCTGAATGAACCCTTGCTGCTAGAACTTGAAACTTAACGTGACTCAACTCCGTATAGGACCTTTAATTGAGCCCTAGTGTGCCACGCAAGAAAAACACTCTGCTTTTGGGAAACAGGCATTCTTGCCCTCTACTGTGTTTCCTATAGGGCCAGTACAGTGAGCTAGCTCAGAACCAAATAACTGTGCTTTCTACACAAACGTGGCATATCTAGTTCAACTCAGTATTGGAAACTAAGTAAAACAGGAGCTTCTCTTCAGTCCAATACACTGTACTCGCTGGGAACAGACGCTAATGCTATTTGCACTGTGTATGGCCAAAATAGCACAAGAGTGGTGTTCTTAGCCTTAATGAACCCTTGCTGTTAGAACTTGAAACTGAACGTGATTCAACTCCGTTTACGAAGTTTAATTGAACCCTAGTGTACCATGCAATAAAAACACTCTGCTTTTGAGAAATGGGCATTCTTGCACTCTTGTGTTTCCTCTAGGGCCAGTACAGTGAGCTGGCTCAGAACAAAAAAACTTTGGTTCCTACACAAACGGGGCCTATCTAGTTCAACTCACTATTGGAAACTAAGTAAAACAGGAGCTTCTCTTCAGTCCAATACACTATACTCGCTGGGAACAGATGCGAATGCTACTTGCACTGTGTATGGCCAGAATAGCACAAGAGTGGTGTTCTTAGCCTGAATGAACCCTTGCTGCTGGAACTTGAATCTGAACGTGATTAAAACCTTTTAGGAAGTTTAATTGAACCCTAATGTGCCATGCAAGAAAAACACTCTGCTTTTGAGATAAGGGCATTCTTGCACTCTACTGTTTTTCCTATAGGGCCAGTACAGTGAGCTAGCTCAGAACAAAAGAACTGTGCTTCCTACACAAACGGGCCACATCTAGTTCAACTCAGTATTGGAAACTAAGTAAAACAGGAGCTTCTCTTCAGTCCAATACACTGTACTCGTTGGGAACAAACGCGAATGCCATTTGCACTGTGTATGGTCAGAATAGCAAAGAGTGGTGTTCTTAGCCTGAATGAACCCTTGCTGCTAGAACTTGAAACTTAACGTGATTCAACTCCGTATAGGACCTTTAATTGAGCCCTAGAGTGCCATGCAAGAAAAACACTCTGCTTTTGCGAAACGGGCATTCTTGCCCTCTACTGTGTTTCCTATAGGGCCAGTACAGTGAGCTAGCTCAGAACAAAAGAACTGTGATTTCTACACAAACGGGGCATATCTAGTTCAACTCAGTATTGGAAACTAAGTAAAACAGGAGCTTCTCTTCAGTCCAATACACTGTACTCGCTGGGAACAGACGGGAATGCTATTTGCACTATATATGGCCAGAATAGCACAAGAGTGGTGTTCTTAGCCTGAATGAACCCCTGCTGCTAGAACTTGAAACTGAACGTGATTCAAATCCTTTTAGGAAGTTTAATTAAACCCTAGTGTTCCATGCAAGAGAAACACTCTACTTTTGAGAAACGGGCATTCTTGCACTCTACTGTGTTTCCTATAGGGCCAGTACAGTGAGCTAGCTCAGAACAAAAGAACTGTGCTTCCTACACAAACGGTTCATATCTAGTTCAACTCAGTATTGGAAACTAAGGAAAACAGGAGCTTCTCTTCAGTCCAATACACTATACTCGCTGGGAACAGACGCGAATGCTATTTGCACTGTGTATTGCCAGAATAGCACAAGAGTGGTGTTCTTAGCCTGAATGAACCCGTGCTGCTAGAACTTGAAACTGAACGTGACTCAACTCCGTTGAGGAAGTTTAATTGAACCCTAGTGTGCCATGCTGTAGAAACACTCTGCTTTTGAGAAACATGCATTCTTGCACTCTACTGTGTTTCCTATAGGGCCACTATAGTAAGCTAGCTCAGAACAAAAGAACTGTGCTTCCTACAAAAACGGGGCATATCTAGTTCAACTCAGAATTGGAAACTAAGTAAAACAGGAGCTTCTCTTCCTTCCAATACACTGTACTCGCTGGGATCAGACGCTAATGCTATTTGAACTGTGTATGGCCAGAATAGGACAAGAGTGTTCTTCTGAGCGTGAATGAACCTTTGCTGTTAGAACTTGCAACTGAACGTGATTCAACTCCGTATAGGACCTTTAATTGATCCCTAGTGTGCCATGCAAGAAAAACACTCTGCTTTTGATAGACGGGCATTCTTGCACTCTACTATGTTTCCTATAGGGCCAGTACAGTGAGCTAGCTCAGAACAAAAGAACTGTGCTTCCTACAAAAACGGGGCATATCTAGGTCAACTAAGTATTGGAAACTAAGTAAAACAGGAGCTTCTCTTCAGTCCAATTCACAGTACTCGCTGGGAACAGACGCTAATGCTATTTGCACTGTGTATGGCCAAAATAGCACAAGAGTGGTGTTCTTAGCCTGAATGAACCCTTGCTGTTAGAACTTGAAACTGAACGTGATTCAACTCCGTTTACGAAGTTTAATTGAACCCTAGTGTACCATGCAATAAAAACACTCTGCTTTTGAGAAATGGGCATTCTTGCACTCTTGTGTTTCCTCTAGGGCCAGTACAGTGAGCTGGCTCAGAACAAAAAAACTTTGGTTCCTACACAAACGGGGCCTATCTGGTTCAACTCACTATTGGAAACTAAGTAAAACAGGAGCTTCTCTTCAGTCCAATACACTATACTCGCTGGGAACAGATGCGAATGCTACTTGCACTGTGTATGGCCAGAATAGCACAAGAGTGGTGTTCTTAGCCTGAATGAACCCTTGCTGCTGGAACTTGAATCTGAACGTGATTAAAACCTTTTAGGAAGTTTAATTGAGCCCTAGAGTGCCATGCAAGAAAAACACTCTGCTTTTGCGAAATGGGCATTCTTGCCCTCTACTGTGTTTCCTATAGGGCCAGTACAGTGAGCTAGCTCAGAACCAAATTACTGTGCTTTCTACACAAACGGGGCATATCTAGTTCAACTCAGTATTGGAAACTAAGTAAAACAGGAGCTTCTCTTCAGTCCAATACACTGTACTCGCTGGGAACAGACGGGAATGCTATTTGCACTATGTATGGCCAGAATAGCACAAGAGTGGTGTTCTTAGCCTGAATGAACCCCTGCTGCTAGAACTTGAAACTGAACGTGATTCAAATCCTTTTAGGAAGTTTAATTAAACCCTAGTGTTCCATGCAAGAGAAACACTCTATTTTTGAGAAACGGGCATTCTTGCACTCTACTGTGTTTCCTATAGGGCCAGTACAGTGAGCTAGCTCAGAACAAAAGAACTGTGCTTCCTACACAAACGGTTCATATCTAGTTCAACTCAGTATTGGAAACTAAGGAAAACAGGAGCTTCTCTTCAGTCCAATACACTATACTCGCTGGGAACAGACGCGAATGCTATTTGCACTGTGTATTGCCAGAATAGCACAAGAGTGGTGTTCTTAGCCTGAATGAACCCTTGCTGCTAGAACTTGAAAGTGAACGTGACTCAACTCCGTTGAGGAAGTTTAATTGAACCCTAGTGTGCCATGCTGTAGAAACACTCTGCTTTTGAGAAACATGCATTCTTGCACTCTACTGTGTTTCCTATAGGACCACTATAGTGAGCTAGCTCAGAACAAAAGAACTGTGCTTCCTACAAAAACGGGGCATATCTAGTTCAACTCAGAATTGGAAACTAAGTAAAACAGGAGGTTCTCTTCAGTGCAATACACTGTACTCGCTGGGAACAGACGCTAATGCTATTTGCACTGTGTATGGCCAAAATAGCACAAGAGTTGTGTTCTTAGCCTGAATGAACCCTTGCTGCTAGAACTTGAAACTGAACGTGATTCAACTCTGTTTATGAAGTATACTTGAACCCTAGTGTGCCATGCAATAAAAACACTCTGCTTTTTAGAAATGTGCATTCTTGCACTCTTGTGTTTCCTCTAGGGCCAGTCCAGTGAGCTGGCTCAGAACAAAAGAACTTTGGTTCCTACACAAACGGTGCCTATCTAGTTCAACTCACTATTGGAAACTAAGTAAAACAGGAGCTTCTCTTCAGTCCAAAACACTATACTCGCTGTTAACAGATGCGAATGCTACTTGCACTGTGTATGGCCAAAATAGCACAAGAGTGGTGTTCTTAGCCTGAATGAACCCTTGCTGCTAGAACTTGAAACTGAACGTGATTCAACTCCGTTTTAGGAAGTTTAATTGAACCCTAGTGTGCCATGCAAGAAAAACACTCTGCTTTTGAGTAACAGGCATTCTTGCACTCTACTGTGTTTCCTAGAGGGCCAGTACAGTGAGCTAGCTCAGACCAAAGAACTCTGCTTCCTACAGAAACGGTGTATATCTAGTTCAACTCAGTATTGGAAACAAAGTAAAACAGGAGCTTCTCTTCATTCCAATACACTGTACTCGCTGGGATCAGATGCTAATGCTATTTGAACTGTGTATGGCCAGAATAGGACAAGAGTGTTCTTCTGAGCGTGAATGAACCTTTGCTGTTAGAACTTGCAACTGAACGTGATTCAACTCCGTATAGGACCTTTAATTGATCCCTAGTGTGCCATGCAAGAAAAACACTCTGCTTTTGATAGATGGGCATTCTTACACTCTACTGTGTTTCTTATAGGGCCAGGACAGTGAGCTAGCTCAGAACAAAAGAACTGTGCTTCCTACAAAAACGGGGCATATCTAGGTCAACTCAGTATTGGAAACTAAGTAAAACAGGAGCTTCTCTTCAGTCCAATTCACAATACTCGCTGGGAACAGACGCTAATGCTATTTGCACTGTGTATCTCCAAAATAGCACAAGAGTGGTGTTCTTAGCCTGAATGAACCCTTGCTGTTAGAACTTGAAACTGAACGTGATTCAACTCCGTTTACGAAGTTTAATTGAACCCTAGTGTGCCATGCAATAAAAACACTCTGCTTTTGAGAAATGGGCATTCTTGCACTCTTGTGTTTCCTCTAGGGCCAGTACAGTGAGCTGGCTCAGAACAAAAAACTTTGGTTCCTACACAAACGGGGCCTATCTAGTACAACTCACTATTGAAAACTAAGTAAAACAGGAGCTTCTCTTCAGTCCTATACACTATACTCGCTGGGAACAGATGCGAATGCTACTTGCACTGTGTATGGCCAGAATAGCACAAGAGTGGTGTTTTTAGCCTGAATGAACCCTTGCTGCTGGAACTTGAATCTGAACGTGATTAAAACCTTTTAGGAAGTTTAATTGAACCCTAGTGTGCCATGCAAGAAAATCACTCTGCTTTTGAGATAAGGGCATTCTTGCACTCTACTGATTTTCCTATAGGAACAGTACAGTGAGCTAGCTCAGAACAAAAGAACTGTGCTTCCTACACAAACGGGCCACATCTAGTTCAACTCAGTTTTGGAAACTAAGTAAAACAGGAGCTTCTCTTCAGTCCAATACACTGTACTCGTTAGGAACAAACGCGAATGCCATTTGCACTGTGTATGTTCAGAATAGCAAAGAATGGTGTTCTTAGCCTGAATGAACCCTTGCTGCTAGAACTTGAAACTGAACGTGATTCAAATCCATGTAGGAAGTTTAATTGAACCCTAGTGTGCCATGCAGTAGAAAACCTTGCTTTTGATAAACAGGCATTCTTGCACTCTACTGTGTTTCCTATAGGGCCAGTACAGTGAGCTAGCTCAGAACAAAAGAACTGTGCTTCCTACAAAAACGGGGCATATCTTGTTCAACTCAGTATTGGAAACTAAGTAAAACAGGAGCTTCTCTTCAGTCCAATACACTGTACTCGCTGGGAACAGACGGGAATGCTATTTGCACTATGTATGGCCAGAATAGCACAAGAGTGGTGTTCTTAGCCTGAATGAAACCCTGCTGCTAGAACTTGAAACTGAACGTGATTCAACTCCTTTTAGGAAGTTTAATTAAACCCTAGTGTTCCATGCAAGAGAAACACTCTACTTTTGAGAAACGGGCATTCTTACACTCTACTGTGTTTCCTATAGGGCCAGTACAGTGAGCTAGCTCAGAACAAAAGAACTGTGCTTCCTACACAAACGGTTCATATCTAGTTCAACTCAGTATTGGAAACTAAGGAAAACAGGAGCTTCTCTTCAGTCCAATACACTATACTCGCTGGGAACAGGCGCGAATGCTATTTGCACTGTGTATGGGCAGAATAGTACAAGAATATCATTCTTAGCCTGAATGAACCCTTGCTGCTAGAACTTGAAACTGAAAGTGATTCAACTAAGTTTAGAAAGTTTTATTGTACCCCAGTGTGCCATGCATGATAAACACTCTGCTTGAGAAATGGGCATTCTTGCACTCTACTGTGTTTCCTATGGGGCCAGTACATTGAGCTAGCTCAGAACAAAAGAACTGAGCTTCCTACACAAACGCGGCTTATCTAGTTCAACCCAGTATTGGAAACTAAATAAAACAGGATCTTCTCTTCTGTCCAGTACACTGTACTCGCTGGGAATAGACGCGAATGCTATTTGCACTGTGTATGGGCAGAATAGCACAAGAGTGGTGTTCTTAGCCTGAATGAACCCTTGCTGCTAGAACTTGAAACAGAACATGATTCAACTCCGTTTAGGAAGTTTAATTGAACCCTAGTGTGCCATGCAGTAGAAACACTCTGCTTTTGAGAAACATGCATTCTTGCACTCTACTGTGTTTCCTATAGGGCCAGTACAGTGAGCTAGCTCAGAACAAAAGAACTGTGCTTCCTACACAAAAGGGGCATATCTAGTTCAACTCAGTATTGGAAACTAATAAAACAGGAGCTTCTCTTCAGTCCAATACACTGTACTCGCATGTAAACAGACTCGATTGCTATTTGCACTGTATATGGCCAGAATAGCACAAGAGTGGTCTTCTGATCCTGAATTACCTCTTGCTGCTAGAACTTGAAAACGAAAGTGATTCAAATCCGTTTAGTAAGTTTAATTGGACCCTAGTGTGCAATGCAAGAGAAACACTCTGCTTTTGAGAAACGGGCATTCTTGCACTCTACTGTGTTTCCTATAAGGCCAGTACGGTGAGATAGCTCAGAACAAAAGAACTGTGCTTCCTACACAAACGGGGCATAGTAGTTCAACTCAGTATTGGAAACTAAGGAAAACAGGAGCTTCTCTTCAGTCCAATACATTGTACTCGCTGGTAACAGACGTGCATGCTATTTGCACTGTGTATGGCCAGAATAGCACAAGAGTTGTATTCTTAGCCTGAATGAACCCCTGCTGCTAGAATTTGAAACTGAAAGTGATTCAACTCCGTTTAGGAAGTTTAATTTAACCCTAGTGTGACATGTAAGATAAACACTCTGCTTTTGAGATAAGGGCATTCTTGCACTCTACTGTGTTTCCAATAGGGCCAGTACTGTGAGCTAGCTCAGAACAAAAGAACTGTGCTTCCTACACAAACGGGGCATATCTAGTCAACTCGGTATTTGAAACTAGTAAAAGAGTTGCTTCGGTTCAGTCCAATACACTGTACTCGCTGGGAACAGACGCGAATGCTATTTGAACTGTGTATGGCCAGAATAGCACAAGAGTGGTCTTCTGAGCCTGAATGAACCCTTGCTCTGAGAACATGAAACTGAACGTGATTCAACTCCATATAGGACCTTTAATTGAACCCTAGTGTGCCATGCAAGAAAAACACTCCGCTTTTGAGAAGAGAGCATTCTTGCAGTTTAATGTGTTTCAGATGGAGCCAGTAGAGTGTGCTAGCTCAGAACAAAAGGACTGTTCTTCCTACACAAACGGGGCATATCTAGTTCAACTCTGCATTGGAAACTAAGTAAAAGAGGAGCTTCTCTTCAGTCCAATACACTGTACTCGCTGGGAAGAGACGCGAATGCTATTTGCCCTGTGTATGGCCAGAATAGCACAAGAGTGGTGTTCTTACCCTGAATGGACCCTTGCTGCTAGAACCTGAAACTGAACGTGATTCAACTCCGTTTAGGAAGTTTAATTGAACCATAGTGCGCCATGCAGGAGAAACACTCTGCTTTAGAGAAATGGGCATTTTTGCACTCTACTGTGTTTCCTATAGGGCCAGTACAGTGAGCTAACTCAGAACAAAATCACTGTGCTTCCTACACAAACGGGGCATATCTACTTCAACTCAGTATTGGAAACTAAGTACAACAGGAGCATCTCTTCAGTCCAATACACTGAAGTCGCTGGGAACAGACGCGAATGCTATTTGCACTGTGTATGGCTAAAATAGCACAGGAGTGGTGTTCTTAGCCTGAATGAACCTTGCTGCTAGAACTTGAAACTGAACGTGATTCAACTCCGTTTAGGAAGTTTAATTGAACCCTAGTGTGCCATGCAGTAGAAACCCTTGCTTTTGAGAAACAGGCATTCTTGCACTCTACTGTGTTTCCTATAGGGCCAGTACAGTGAGCTAGCTCAGAACAAAAGAACTGTGCTTCCTCCACAAACGGTTCATATCTAGTTCAACTCAGTATTGGAAACTAAGGAAAACAGGAGCTTCTCTTCAGTCCAATACACTATACTCGCTGGGAACAGACGCGAATGCTATTTGCACTGTGTATTGCCAGAATAGCACAAGAGTGGTGTTCTTAGCCTGAATGAACCCTTGCTGCTAGAACTTGAAACTGAACGTGACTCAACTCCGTTGAGGAAGTTTAATTGAACCCTAGTGTGCCATGCAGTAGAAACACTCGGCTATTGAGAAACAGGTATTCTTGCACTCTACTGTGTTTCCTATAGGGCCATTACAGGGAGCTAGCTCAGAACAAAAGAACTGTGCTTGATACACAATCGGGGCATATCTAGTTCAACTCAGTATTGGAAACTAAGTAAAACAGGAGCTTTTCTTCAGTCCAATACTCTGTACTCGTGGGGAATAGACGCGAATGCTATTTGCACTGTGTATGGCCAGAATAGTACAAGAGTATCATTCTTAGCCTGAATGAACCCTTGCTGCTAGAACTTGAAACTGAAAGTGATTCAACTAAGTTTAGAAAGTTTTATTGTACCCCAGTGTGCCATGCATGATCAACACTCTGCTTGAGAAATGGGCATTCTTGCACTCTACTGTGTTTCCTATGGGGCCAGTACATTGAGCTAGCTCAGAACAAAAGAACTGAGCTTCCTACACAAACGCTGCTTATCTAGTTCAACTCAGTATTGGAAACTAAATAAAACAGGAGCTTCTCTTCTGTCCAGTACACTGTACTCGCTGGGAATAGACGCGAATGCTATTTGCACTGTGTATGGGCAGAAGAGCACAAGAGTGGTGTTCTTAGCCTGAATGAACCCTTGCTGCTAGAACTTGAAACAGAACATGATTCAACTCCGTTTAGGAAGTTTAATTGAACCCTAGTGTTCCATGCAGTAGAAACACTCTGCTTTTGAGAAACATGCATTCTTGCACTCTACTGTGTTTCCTATAGGGCCAGTACAGTGAGCTAGCTCAGAACAAAAGAACTGTGCTTCCTACACAAACGGGGCATATCTAGTTCAACTCAGTATTGGAAACTAATAAAACAGGAGCTTCTCTTCAGTCCAATACACTGTACTCGCATGTAAACACACTCGATTGCTATTTGCACTGTGTATGGCCAGAATAGCACAAGAGTGGTCTTCTGATCCTGAATTACCTCTTGCTGCTAGAACTTGAAAATGAAAGTGATTCAAATCCGTTTAGTAAGTTTAATTGGATCCTAGTGTGCAATGCAAGAGAAACACTCTGCTTTTGAGAAACGGGCATTCTTGCACTCTACTGTGTTTCCTATAAGGCCAGTACGGTGAGCTAGCTCAGAACAAAAGAACTGTGCTTCCTACACAAACGGGGCATACCTAGTTCAACTCAGTATTGGAAACTAAGGAAAACAGGAGCTTCTCTTCAGTCCAATACATTGTACTCGCTGGGAACAGACGTGCATGCTATTTGCACTGTGTATGGCCAGAATAGCACAAGAGTTGTATTCTTAGCCTGAATGAACCCCTCCTGCTAGAACTTGAAACTGAAAGTGATTCAACTCCATTTAGGAAGTTTAATTTAACCCTAGTGTGCCATGTAAGATAAACACTCTGCTTTTGAGAAACGGGCATTCTTGCACTCTACTGTGTTTCCTATAGGGCCAGTACTGTGAGCTAGCTCAGAACAAAAGAACTGTGCTTCCTACACAAACGGGGCATATCTAGTCAACTCGGTATTGGAATCAAAGTAAAACAGGAGTTTCTCTTCAGTCCAATACACTGTACTCGCTGGGAACAGATGCGAATGCTATTTGTACTGTGTATGGCCAGAATAGCATAGGAGTGGTGTTCTTAGCCTGAATGAACCTTGCTGCTAGAAATTGAAACTGAAAGTGATTCAACTCCGTTTAGGAAGTTTAATTGAGCCATAGTGTGCCATGCATGAGAAACACTATGCTTTTGAGAAACGGGCATTTTGCACTCTACTGTGTTTCCTATAGGGCCAGTACAGTGAGCTAGCTCAGCACAAAAGAACTGTGATTCCTACATAAACAGGGCATATCTAGTTCAACTCAGTATTGGAAGCAAATACAACAGGAGCTTCTCTTCTGTCCAAGCCACTGTACTCGCTGGTAACAGATGCGAATGCTATTTGTACTGTGTATGGCCAGAATAGCATAGGAGTTGTGTTCTTAGCCTGAATGAACCTTGCTGCTAGAAATTGAAACTGAAAGTGATTCAACTCCGTTTAGGAAGTTTAATTGAACCCTAGTGTGCCATGCAAGAGAAACACTCTGCTCTTGAGAAACGGGCATTCTTGCACTCTACTGTGTTTCCTATAGGGCCAGTATAGTGAGCTAGCTCAGAACAAAAGAACTGTGCTTCCTACACAAACGGGGCATATGTAATTCAAGTCAGTATTGGATACTACATAAAACAGGACCTTCTATTCAGTCCAATACACTGTACTCGCTGGGAACAGATGCGAATACTATTTGCACTGTGTATGGCCAAAATAGCACAAGAGTGGTATTCTTAGCCTGAATGAACCCTTGCTGCTAGAACTTGAAACTGAACGTGATTCAACTCCGTTTAGGACGTTTAATTGAAGCCTAGTGTGCCATGCAATAAAAACACTCTGCTTTTGAGAAAAGGGCATTCTTGCACTCTTGTGTTTCCTCTAGGGCCAGTATAGTGAGCTGGCTCAGAACAAACGAACGTTGGTTCCTACACAAACGGGGCATATCTAGTTCAACTCACTATTTGAAACTAGTAAAAGAGTAGCTTCGGTTCAGTCCAATACACTGTACTCGCTGGGAACAGACGCGAATGCTATTTGAACTGTGTATGGCCAGAATAGCACAAGTGTGGTCTTCTGAGCCTGAATGAACCCTTGCTCTGAGAACATGAAACTGAACGTGATTCAACTCCATATAGGACCTTTAATTGAACCCTAGTGTGCCATGCAAAAAAACACTCTGCTTTTGAGAAAAGAGCATTCTTGCAGTTTAATGTGTTTCAAATGGGGCCAGTAGAGTGTGCTAGCTCAGAACAAAAGGACTGTTCTTCCTACAAAAACGGGGCATATCTAGTTCAACTCTGCATTGGAAACTAAGTAAAAGAGGAGCTTCTCTTCAGTCCAATACACTGTACTCGCTGGGAAGTGACACGAATGCTATTTGCACTGTGTATGGCCAGAATAGCACAAGAGTGGTGTTCTTACCCTGAATGGACCCTTGCTGCTAGAACCTGAAACTGAACGTGATTCAACTCCGTTTAGGAAGTTTAATTGAACCATAGTGTGCCATGCAGGAGAAATACTCTGCTTTAGAGAAACGGGCATTTTTGCACTCTACTGTGTTTCCTATAGGGCCAGTACAGTGAGCTAACTCAGAACAAAATCACTGTGCTTCCTACACAAACGGGGCATATCTACTTCAACTCAGTATTGGAAACTAAGTACAACAGGAGCTTCTCTTCAGTGCAATACACTGAACTCGCTGAGAACAGACGCGAATGCTATTTGCACTGTGTATGGCTAAAAGAGCACAAGAGTGGTGTTCTTAGCCTGAATGAACCCTTGCTGATAGAACTTGAAACTGAACGTGATTCAACTCCGTTTAGGAAGTTTAATTGAACCCTAGTGTGCCATGCAGTAGAAACCCTTGCTTTTGAGAAACAGGCATTCTTGCACTCTACTATGTTACCTATAGGGCCAGTACAGTGAGCTAGCTCAGAACAAAAGAACTGTGCTTCCTAAAAAAACGGGGCATATCTTGTTCAACTCAGTATTGGAAACTAAGTAAAACAGGATCTTCTCTTCAGTCCAATACACTGTACTCGCTGGGAACAGACGCGAATGCTACTTGTACTGTGTATGGCCAGAATAGCACAAGAGTGGTGTTCTTAGCCTGAATGAAACCTTGCTTCTAGAACGTGAAACTGAACGTGATTCAACTCCGTTTAGGAAGTTTAATTGAACCCTAGTGTTCCATGCAAGAGAAACACTCTGCTTTTGAGAAACATGCATTCTTGCACTCTACTGTGTTTCCTATAAGGCCAGTACAGTGAGCTAGCTCAGAACAAAAGAACTGTGCTTCCTTCACAAACGGGAAATATCTAGTTCAACTCAGTATTGGAAACTAAGGAAAACAGGGGCTTCTCTTCAGTCCAATACACTGTACTCGCTGGGAACAGACGCGAATGCTATTTGCACTGTGTATGGCCAGAATAGCACAAGAGTGGTGCTCTCTGCTGAATGAACTCTTCCTGCTAGAACTTGAATCTGAACGTGATTAAACCTTTTTAGGAAGTTTAATTGAACCCTAGTGTTCCATGCAAGAAAAACACTATGCTTTTGAGATACGGGCATTCTTGCACTCGACTGTTTTTCCTATAGGGCCAGTACAGTGAGCTAGCTCAGATCAAAAGAACTGTGATTCCTACACAAACGGGCCATATCTAGTTCAACTCAGTATTGGAAACTAAGTAAACAGGAGCTTCTTTTCAGTCCAATAAACTGTACTCGTTGGGAACAAACGCGAATGCCATTTGCAATGTGTATGGTCAGAATAGCACAAGAGTAGTGTTCTTAGCCTGAATGAACCCTTGCTGCTAGAACTTGAAACTGAACGTGATTCAACTTTATATAGGACCTTTAATTGAGCCCTAGAGTACCATGCAAGAAAAACACTCTGCTTTTGCGAAACCGGCATTCTTGCCCTCTACTGTGTTTCCTATAGGGCCAGTACAGTGAGCTAGCTCAGAACCAAATAACTGTGCTTTCTACACAAACACGGCATATCTTGTTCAACTCATTTTGGAAACTAAGTAAAACAGGAGCTGCTTTTCAGTCCAATACACTGTACTCGCTGGGAACAGACGGGAATGCTATTTGCACTGTTTATGGCCAGAATAGCACAAGAGTGGTGTTCTTAGCCTGAATGAAACCTTGCTGCTAGAACTTGAAACTGAACGTGATTCAACTCCGTTTAGGAAGTTTAATTGAACCCTAGTGTGCCATGAAATAAAAACACTCTACTTTTGAGAAACGGGCATTCTTGCACTCTACTGTGTTTCCTTTAGGGCCAGTACAGTGAGCTAGCTCAGCACAAAAGAACTGTGATTCCTACATAAACAGGGCATATCTAGTTCAACTCAGTATTGGAAACTAAGTACAACAGGAGCTTCTCTTCTGTCCAAGACACTGTACTCGCTGGGAACAGATGCGAATGCTATTTGCACTGTGTATGGCCAGAATAGCATAGGAGTGGTGTTCTTAGCCTGAATGAACCTTGCTGCTAGAAATTGAAACTGAACGTGATTCAACTCCGTTTAGGAAGTTTAATTGAACCCTAGTGTGCCATGCAAGAGAAACACTCTGCTTTTCAGAAACGGGCATTCTTGCACTCTACTGTGTTTCCTATAGGGCCAATATAGTGAGCTAGCTCAGAACAAAAGAATTGTGCTTCCTACACAAACGGGGCATATCTAATTCAAGTCAGTATTGGATACTACATAAAACAGGACCTTCTATTCAGTCCAATACACTGTACTCGCTGGGAACAGATGCGAATGCTATTTGCACTGTGTATGACCAGAATAGCACAAGAGTGGTGTTCTTAGCCTGAATGAACCCTTGCTGCTAGAACTTGAAACTGAACGTGATTCAACTCCGTTTTAGGAAGTTTAATTGAACCCTAGTGTGCCATGCAAGAACAACACTCTGATTTTGAGAAACGGGTATTCTTGCACTCTACTGTGTTTCCTATAGGGCCAGTACTGTGAGCTAGCTCAGAACAAAAGAACTGTGCTTTTTACACAAAAGGGGCATATCTAGTCAACTCAGTATTGAAAACAAAGTAAAACAGGAGCTTCTCTTCAGTCCAATACACTGTACTCGCTGGGAAGAGACGCTAATTCTATTTGCACTGTGTATGGCCAGAATAGCACAAGAGTGGTGTTCTTAGCCTGAATGAACCCTTCCGGCTAGAACTTGAAACTGAACGTGATTCAACTCCATTTAGGAAGTTTAATTGAGCCATAGTGTGCCATGCATGAGAAACACTCTGCTTTTGAGAAACGGGCATTCTTTAACTCTACTGTTTTTCCTATAGGGCCAGTACAGTGAGCTAGCTCAGCACAAAAGAACTGTGATTCCTACATAAACAGGGCATATCTAGTTCAACTCAGAATTGGAAACTAAGTACAAAGGAGCTTCTCTTCTCTCCAAGACACTGTAATCGCTGGGAACAGATGCGAATGCTATTTGCACTGTGTGTGACCAGAATAGCATAGGAGTGGTGTTCTTAGCCTGAATGAACCTTGCTGCTAGAACTTGAAACTGAACGTGATTCAACTCCGTTTAGGAAGTTTAATTGAACCCTAGTGTGCCATGCAAGAGAAACACTCTGCTTTTGAGAAACGGGCATTCTTTCACTCTACTGTGTTTCCTATAGGGCCAGTATAGTGAGCTAGCTCAGAACAAAAGAACTGTGCTTCCTATACAAACGGGGCATATCTAATTCAAGTCAGTATTGGATACTACATAAAACAGGACCTTCTATTCAGTCCAATACACTGTACTCGCTGGGAACAGATGCGAAAGCTATTTGCACTGTGTATGGCCAAAATAGCACAAGAGTGGTATTCTTAGCCTGAATGAACCCTTGCTGCTAGAACTTGAAACTGAACGTGATTCAACTCCGTTTAGGACGTTTAATTGAAGCCTAGTGTGCCATGCAAGAAAAACACTCTGCTTTTGAGAAATGGGTATTCTTGCACTCTTGTGTTTCCTCTAGGGCCAGTACAGTGAGCTGGCTCAGAACAAACGAACGTTGGTTCCTACACAAACGGGGCATATCTAGTTCAACTCACTATTGGAAACTAGTAAAAGAGTAGCTTCGGTTCAGTCCAATACACTGTACTCGCTGGGAACAGACACGAACGCTATTTGCACTGTGTATAGCCAGAATAGCACAAGAGTGGTCTTCTGAGCCTGAATGAACCCTTGCTCCGAGAACATGAAACTGAACGTGATTCAACTCCGTATAAGACCTTTAATTGAACCCTAGTGTGCCATGCAAGAAAAACACTCTGCTTTTGAGAATCGGGCATTCTTGCAGTTTAATGTGTTTCCAATATGGCCATACAGTGAGTTAATAAGAACAAAAGGGCATTCTTGCACTCTACTGTGTTTCCTAGAGGGCCAGTACAGTGAGCTAGCTCAGACCAAAGAACTGTGCTTCCTACAGTAACGGGGTATATCTAGTTCAACTCAGTATTGGAAACTAAGTAAAACAGGAGCTTCTCTTCATTCCAATACACTGTACTCGCTGGGATCAGACGCTAATGCTATTTGAACTGTGTATGGCCAGAATAGGACAAGGGTGGTCTTCTGAGCGTGAATGAACCTTTGCTGTTAGAACTTGCAACTGAACGTGATTCAACTCCGTATAAGACCTTTAATTGATCCCAAGTGTGCCTTGCAAGAAAAACACTCTGCTTTTGATAGACGGGCATTCTTGCACTCTACTGTGTTTCCTATAGGGCCAGTACAGTGAGCTAGCTCAGAACAAAAGAACTGTGCTTCCTACAAAAACGGGGCATATTTGGTCAACTCAGTATTGGAAACTAAGTAAAACAGGCGCTTCTCTTCAGTCCAATACACAGTACTCGCTGGGAACAGACGCTAATGCTATTTGCACTGTGTATGGCCAAAATAGCACAAGAGTGGTGTTCTTAGCCTGAATGAACCCTTGCTGTTAGAACTTGAAACTAAACGTGATTCAACTCCGTTTACGAAGTTTAATTGAACCCTAGTGTGCCATGCAATAAAAACACTCTGCTTTTGAGAAATGGGCATTCTTGCACTCTTCTGTTTCCTCTAGGGCCAGTACAGTGAGCTGGCTCAGAACAAAAGAACTTTGGTTCCTACACAAACGGGGCCTATCTAGTTCAACTCACTATTGAAAACTAAGTAAAACAGGAGCTTCTCTTCAGTCCAATACACAATACTCGCTGGGAACAGATGGGAATGCTACTTGCACTGTGTATGGCCAGAATAGCACAAGAGTGGTGTTCTTAGCCTGAATGAACCCCTGCTGCTAGAACTTGAAACTGAAAGTGATTCAACTCCGTTTAGGAAGTTTAATTTAACGCTAGTGTGCCATGTAAGATAAACACTCTGCTTTTGAGAAACGGGCATTCTTGCACTCTACTGTGTTTCCTATAGGGCCAGTACTGTGATCTAGCTCAGAACAAAAGAACTGTGCTTCCTACACAAACGGGCCACATCTAGTTCAACTCAGTATTGGAAACTAAGGAAAACAGGAGCTTCTCTTCAGTCCAATACACTGTACTCGTTGGGAACAAACGCGAATGCCATTTGCACTGTGTATGGTCAGAATAGCAAAGAGTGGTGTTCTTAGCCTGAATGAACCCTTGCTGCTAGAACTTGAAACTTAACGTGATTCAACTCCGTATAGGACCTTTAATTGAGCCCTAGAGTGCCATGCAAGAAAAACACTCTGCTTTTGCGAAACGGGCATTCTTGCCCTCTACTGTGTTTCCTATAGGGCCAGTACAGTGAGCTAGATCAGAACCAAATAACTGTGCTTGCTACACAAACGGGGCATATCTAGTTCATCTCAGTATTGGAAACTAAGTAAAACAGGAGCTTCTCTTCAGTCCAATACACTGTACTCGCTGGGAACAGACGGGAATGCTATTTGCACTATTTATGGCCAGAATAGCACAAGAGTGGTGTTCTTAGCCTGAATGAAACCCTGCTGCTAGAACTTGAAACTGAACGTGATTCAACTCCTTTTAGGAAGTTTAATTAAACCCTAGTGTTCCATGCAAGAGAAACACTCTACTTTTGAGAAACGGGCATTCTTGCACTCTACTGTGTTTCCTATAGGGCCAGTACAGTGAGCTAGCTCAGAACAAAAGAACTGTGCTTCCTACACAAACGGTTCATATCTAGTTCAACTCAGTATTGGAAACTAAGGAAAACAGGAGCTTCTCTTCAGTCCAATACACTATACTCGCTGGGAACAGACGCGAATGCTATTTGCACTGTGTATTGCCAGAATAGCACAAGAGTGGTGTTCTTAGCCTGAATGAACCCTTGCTGCTAGAACTTGAAACTGAACGTGACTCAACTCCGTTGAGGATGTTTAATTGAACCCTAGTGTGCCATGCAGTAGAAACACTCGGCTATTGAGTAACAGGCATTCTTGCACTCTACTGTGTTTCCTATAGGGCCATTACAGTGAGCTAGCTCAGAACAAAAGAACTGTGCTTCCTACACAAACGGGGCATATCTAGTTCAACTCAGTATTGGAAACTAAGTAAAACAGGAGCTTCTCTTCAGTCCAATACTCTGTACTCGTGGGGAATAGACGCGAATGCTATTTGCACTGTGTATGGCCAGAATAGTACAAGAGTATCATTCTTAGCCTGAATGAACCCTTGCTGCTAGAACTTGAAACTGAAAGTGATTCAACTAAGTTTAGAAAGTTTTATTGTACCCCAGTGTGCCATGCATGATAAACACTCTGCTTGAGAAATGGGCATTCTTGCACTCTACTGTGTTTCCTATAGGGCCAGTACAGTGAGCTAGCTCAGAACAAAAGAACTGTGCTTCCTACACAAACGCGGCTTATCTAGTTCAACTCAGTATTGGAAACTAAATAAAACAGGAGCTTCTCTTCTGTCCAGTACACTGTACTCGCTGGGAAGAGACGCGAATGCTATTTGCACTGTGTATGGCCAGAATAGCACAAGAGTGGTGTTCTTAGCCTGAATGAACCCTTGCTGCTAGAACTTGAAACAGAACATGATTCAACTCCGTTTAGGAAGTTTAATTGAACCCTAGTGTGCCATGCAGTAGAAACACTCTGCTTTTGAGAAACATGCATTCTTGCACTCTACTGTGTTTCCTATAGGGCCAGTACAGTGAGCTAGCTCAGAACAAAAGAACTGTGCTTCCTACACAAACAGGGCATATCTAGTTCAACTCAGTATTGGAAACTAATAAAACAGGAGCTTCTCTTTAGTCCAATACACTGTACTCGCATGTAAACAGACTCGATTGCTATTTGCACTGTGTATGGCCAGAATAGCACAAGAGTGGTCTTCTATTCCTGAATTACCTCCTGCTGCTAGAACTTGAAAATGAAAGTGATTCAAATCCGTTTAGTAAGTTTAATTGGACCCTAGTGTGCAATGCAAGAGAAACACTCTGCTTTTGAGATAAGGGCATTCTTGCACTCTACTGTTTTTCCTATAGGGCCAGTACAGTGAGCTAGCTCAGAACAAAAGAACTGTGCTTCCTACACAAACGGGGAATACCTAGTTCAACTCAGTATTTGAAAATAAGGAAAACAGGAACTTCTCTTCAGTCCAATACATTGTACTCGCTGGGAACAGACGTGCATGCTATTTGCACTGTGTATGGCCAGAATAGCACAAGAGTTGTATTCTTAGCCTGAATGAACCCCTGCTGCTAGAACTTGAAACTGAAAGTTATTCAACTCCGTTTAGGAAGTTTAATTTAACGCTAGTGTGCCATGTAAGATAAACACTCTGCTTTTGAGAAACGGGCATTCTTGCACTCTACTGTGTTTCCTATAGGGCCAGTACTGTGAGCTAGCTCAGAACAAAAGAACTGTGCTTCCTACACAAACGGGCCACATCTAGTTCAACTCAGTATTGGAAACTAAGTAAAACAGGAGCTTCTCTTCAGTCCAATACACTGTACTCGTTGGGAACAAACGCGAATGCCATTTGCACTGTGTATGGTCAGAATAGCAAAGAGTGGTGTTCTTAGCCTGAATGAACCCTTGCTGCTTGAACTTGAAACTTAACGTGATTCAACTCCGTATAGGACCTTTAATTGAGCCCTAGAGTGCCATGCAAGAAAAACACTCTGCTTTTGCGAAACGGGCATTCTTGCCCTCTACTGTGTTTCCTATAGGGCCAGTACAGTGAGCTAGCTCAGAACCAAATAACTGTGCTTGCTTCACAAACCGGGCATATCTAGTTCAACTCAGTATTGGAAACTAAGTAAAACAGGAGCTTCTCTTCAGTCCAATACACTGTACTCGCTGGGAACAGACGGGAATGCTATTTGCACTATGTATGGCCAGAATAGCACAAGAGTGGTGTTCTTAGCCTGAATGAAACCCTGCTGCTAGAACTTGAAACTGAACGTGATTCAACTCCTTTTAGGAAGTTTAATTAAACCCTAGTGTTCCATGCAAGAGAAACACTCTACTTTTGAGAAACGGGCATTCTTGCACTCTACTGTGTTTCCTATAGGGCCAGTACAGTGAGCTAACTCAGAACAAAATCACTGTGCTTCCTACACAAACGGTTCATATCTAGTTCAACTCAGTATTGGAAACTAAGGAAAACAGGAGCTTCTCTTCAGTCCAATACTCTGTACTCGTGGGGAACAGACGTGAATGCTATTTGCACTGTGTATGGCCAGAATAGTACAAGAGTATCATTCTTAGCCTGAATGAACCCTTGCTGCTAGAACTTGAAACTGAAAGTGATTCAACTAAGTTTAGAAAGTTTTATTGTACCCCAGTGTGCCATGCATGATAAACACTCTGCTTGAGAAATGGGCATTCTTGCACTCTACTGTGTTTCCTAGAGGGCCTTTACAGTGAGCTAGCTCAGAACAAAAGAACTGTGCTTCCTACACAAACGCGGCTTATCTAGTTCAACTCAGTATTGGAAACTAATAAAACAGTCGCTTCTCTTCAGTCCAATACACTGTACTCGCATGTAAACAGACTCGATTGCTATTTGCACTGTGTATGGCCAGAATAGCACAAGAGTGGTCTTCTGATCCTGAATTACCTCTTGCTGCTAGAACTTGAAAATGAAAGTGATTCAAATCCGTTTAGTAAGTTTAATTGGACCCTAGTGTGCAATGCAAGAGAAACACTCTGCTTTTGAGAAACGGGGATTCTTGCACTCTACTGTGTTTCCTATAAGGCCAGTACGGTGAGCTAGCTCAGAACAAAAGAACTGTGCTTCCTACACAAACTGGGCATACCTAGTTCAACTCAGTATTGGAAAATAAGGAAAACAGGACCTTCTCTTCAGTCCAATACATTGTACTCGCTGGGAACAGACGTGCATGCTATTTGCACTGTGTATGGCCAGAATAGCACAAGAGTTGTATTCTTAGCCTGAATGAACCCCTGCTGCTAGAACTTGAAACTGAAAGTGATTCAACTCCGTTTACGAAGTTTAATTTAACCCTAGTGTGCCATGTAAGATAAACACTCTGCTTTTGAGAAACGGGCATTCTTGCACTCTACTGTGTTTCCTATAGGGCCAGTACTGTGAGCTAGCTCAGAACAAAAGAACTGTGCTTCCTACACAAACGGGGCATATGTAATTCAAGTCAGTATTGGATACTACATAAAACAGGACCTTCTATTCAGTCCAATACACTGTACTCGCTGGGAACAGATGCGAATACTATTTGCACTGTGTATGGCCAAAATAGCACAAGAGTGGTATTCTTAGCCTGAATGAACCCTTCCTGCTAGAACTTGAAACTGAACGTGATTCAACTCCGTTTAGGACGTTTAATTGAAGCCTAGTTTGCCATGCAAGAAAAACACTCTGCTTTTGAGAAAAGAGCATTCTTGCACTCTTGTGTTTCCTCTAGGGCCAGTACAGTGAGCTGTCTCAGAACAAACGAACGTTGGTTCCTACACAAACGGGGCATATCTAGTTCAACTCACTATTTGAAACTAGTAAAAGAGTTTATTCGGTTCAGTCAAATACACTGTATTCGCTGGGAACAGACGCGAATGCTATTTGAACTGTGTATGGCCAGAATAGCACAAGAGTGGTCTTCTGAGCCTGAATGAACCCTTGCTCTGAGAACATGAAACTGAACGTGATTCAACTCCATATAGGACCTTTAATTGAACCCTAGTGTTCCATGCAAGAAAAACACTCTACTTTTGAGAAAAGAGCATTCTTGCAGTTTAATGTGTTTCAAACGGGGCCAGTAGAGTGTGCTATCTCAGAACAAAAGGACTGTTCTTCCTACACAAACGGGGCATATCTAGTTCAACTCTATATTGGAAACAAAGTATAACAGGAGCTTCTCTTCAGTCCAATACACTGTACTCGCTGGGAACAGACGCGAATGCTACTTGTACTGTGTAAGGCCAGAATAGCACAAGAGTGGTGTTCTTACCCTGAATGAAACCTTGCTGCTAGAACGTGATACTGAACGTGATTCAACTCCTTTTAGGAAGTTTAATTGAACCCTAGTGTTCCATGCAAGAGAAACACTCTACTTTTGAGAAACGGGCATTCTTGCTCTCTACTGTGTTTCCAATACGGCCAGTACAGTGAGCTACCTCAGCACAAAATCACTGTGCTTCCTACACAAACGGGGCATATCTAGTTCAACTCAGTATTGGAAACTAAGTAAAACAGGAGCTACTCTTCAGTACAATACACGGTACTCACTGGGAACTTACGTGGATGCTATTTGCACTGTGTATGGCCAGAATAGCACAAGAGTGGTGTTCTTAGCGTGAATGAACCCTTTCCTGCCTGAACTTGAAACTGAACGTGATTCAACTCCGTTTAGGAAGTTTAATTGAACCCTAGTGTGCCATGCAAGAACAACACTCTGATTTTGAGAAACAGGCATTCTTGCACTCTACTGTGTTTCCTATAGGGCCAGTACTGTGAGCTAGCTCAGAACAAAAGAACTGTGCTTCCTACACAAACGGGGCATATCTAGTCAACTCAGTATTGGAAACAGAGTAAAACAGGAGCTTCTCTTCAGTCCAATACACTGTACTCGCTGGGAAGAGACGCTAATTCTATTTGCACTGTGTATGGCCAGAATTACACAAGAGTGGTGTTCTTAGCCTGAATGAACCCTTCCGGCTAGAACTTGAAACTGAACATGATTCAACTCTATTTAGGAAGTTTAATTGAGCCATAGTGTGCCATGCATGAGAAACACTCTGCTTTTGAGAAACGGGCATTCTTGAACTCGACTGTTTTTCCTATAGGGCCAGTACAGTGAGCTAGCTCAGCACAAAAGAACTGTGATTCCTACATAAACAGGGCATATCTAGTTCAACTCAGTATTGGAAACTAAGTACAACAGGAGCATCTCTTCTGTCCAAGACACTGTACTCGCTGGGAACAGATGTGAATGCTATTTGCACTGTGTGTGGCCAGAATAGCATAGGAGTGGTGTTCTTAGCCTGAATGAACCTTGCTGCTAGAACTTGAAACTGAACGTGATTCACCTCCGTATAGGAAGTTTAATTGAACCCTAGTGTGCCATTCAAGAGAAACACTCTGCTTTTGAGAAACGGGCAATCTTGCACTCTACTGTGTTTCCTATAGGGCCAGTATAGTGAGCTAGCTCAGAACAAAAGAACTGTGCTTCCTATACAAACGGGGCATATCTAATTCAAGTCAGTATTGGATACTACATAAAACAGGACCTTCTATTCAGTCCAATACACTGTACTCGCTGGGAACAGATGTGAATGCTATTTGCACTGTGTATGGCCAAAATAGCACAAGAGTGGTATTCTTAGCCTGAATGAACCCTTGCTGCTAGAACTTGAAACTGAACGTGATTCAACTCCGTTTAGGACGTTTAATTGAAGCCTAGTGTGCCATGCAAGAAAAACACTCTGCTTTTGAGAAATGGGCATTCTTGCACTCTTGTGTTTCCTCTAGGGCCAGTACAGTGAGCTGGCTCAGAACAAACGAACGTTGGTTCCTACACAAACGGGGCATATCTAGTTCAACTCACTATTGGAAATTAGTAAAAGAGTAGCTTCGGTTCAGTCCAATACACTGTACTCTCTGGGAACAGACGCGAACGCTATTTGAACTGTGTATGGCCAGAATAGCACAAGAGTGATCTTCTGAGCCTGAATGAACCCTTGCTCCGAGAACATGAAACTGAACGTGATTCAACTCCGTATAAGACCTTTAATTGAACTCTAGTGTGCCATGCAAGAAAAACACTCTGCTTTTGAGAATCGGGCATTCTTGCAGTTTAATATGTTTCCAATATGGCCATACAGTGAGTTAAGAAGAACAAAAGAACTGTGCTTCCTACACAAACGGGGCATATCTAGTTTTACTCAGTATTGGAAACTAAGTAAAACAGGAGCTTCTCTTCAGTCTCAATACACTGTACTCGCTGGGAAGAGACGCGAATGCTATTTGCACTGTGTATGGCCAGAATAGCACAAGAGTGGTGTTCTTACCCTGAATGGACCCTTGCTGCTAGAACCTGAAACTGAACGTGATTCAACTCCGTTTAGGAAGTTTAATTGAACCATAGTGTGCCATGCAGGAGAAACACTCTGCTTTAGAGAAACGGGCATTTTTGCACTCTACTGTGTTTCCTATAGGGCCAGTACAGTGAGCTAACTCAGAACAAAATCACTGTGCTTCCTACACAAACGGGGCATATCTACTTCAACTCAGTATTGGAAACTAAGTACAACAGGAGCTTCTCTTCAGTCCAATACACTGAACTCGCTGGGAACAGACGCGAATGCTATTTGCACTGTGTATGGCCAAAATAGCACAAGAGTGGTGTTCTTAGCCTGAATGAACCCTTGCTGCTAGAACTTGAAACTGAACGTGATTCAACTCCGTTTAGGAAGTTAAATTGAACACTAGTGTGCCATGCAAGAAAAACACTCTGCTTTTGAGAAATGGCCGTTCTTGCACTCTTGTGTTTCCTCTAGGGCCACTACAGTGAGCTAGCTCAGAACAAAACAACTTTGGTTCCTACACAAACGGAGCATATCTAGTTTAACTCACTATTGCAAATAAGTAAAACAGGAGCTTCTCTTCAGTCCAATACACTATACTCGCTGGGAACAGACCCGAATGCTATTTGCCCTCTGTATGGCCAGAATAGCACAAGAGTGGTGTTCTTAGCATGAATGAAACCTTGCTTCTAGAACGTGAAACTGAACGTGATTCAACTCCTTTTAGGAAGTTTAATTGAACCCTAGTGTTCCATGCAAGTGAAACACTCTACTTTTGAGAAACGGGCATTCTTGCACTCTACTGTGTTTCCTATAAGGCCAGTATGTTAGCTAGCTCAGCAAAAAATCACTGTGCTTCCTACACAAACGGGGCATATCTACTTCAACTCAGTATTGGAAACTAAGTAAAACAGGAGCTTCTCTTCAGTCCAATACCCTTGACTCGCTGGGAACAGAAGCAAATGCTATTTGCATTGTGTATGGCCAGAATAGCACAAGAGTGGTGTTCTTAGCCTGAATGAACCCTTGCTGCTAGAAATTGAAACTGAACGTGATTCAACTCCGTTTAGGAAGTTTAATTGAACCCTAGTGTGCCATGCAGTAGAAACCCTTGCTTTTGAGAAACAGGCATTCTTGCACTCTACTGTGTTTCCTATATGGCCAGTACAGTGAGCTAGCTCAGAACAAAAGAACTGTGCTTCCTACATAAACGGGGCATATCTTGTTCAACTCAGTATTGGAAACTAAGTAAAACAGGAGCTTCTCTTCAGTCCAATACACTGTACTCGCTGGGAACAGACGCGAATGCTACTTGTACTGTGTATGGCCAGAATAGCACAAGAGTGGTGTTCTTAGCCTGAATGAAACCTTGCTGCTAGAACGTGAAACTGAACGTGATTCAACTCCTTTTAGGAAGTTTAATTGAACCCTAGTGTTCCATGCAAGAGAAACACTCTACTTTTGAGAAACGGGCATTCTTGCTCTCTACTGTGTTTCCTATACGGCCAGTACAGTGAGCTACCTCAGCACAAAATCACTGTGCTTACTACACAAACGGGGCTTATCTAGTTCAACTCACTATTGGAAACTAAGTACAACAGGAGCTTCTCTTCAGTCCAATACACTGAACTCGCTGGGAACAGACGCGAATGCTATTTGCACTGTGTATGGCCAGAATAGCACAAGAGTGGTGTTTTTAGCCTGAATGAACCCTTGCTACTAGAACTTGAAACTGAACGTGATTCAACTCCGTTTAGGAAGTGTAATTGAACCCTAGTGTGCCATGCAGTAGAAACACTCTGCTTTTGAGAAACAGGCATTCTTGCACTCTACTGTTTTTCAAATAGAGCCATTACAGTGAGCTAGCTCTGAACAAAAGAACTGTGCTTCCTACAAAACGGGGCATATCTAGTTCAACTCAGTATTGGAAACTAAGTACAACAGGAGCTTCTCTTCAGTCCAATACACTGTACTCGCTGGGAACAGACACGAATGCTATTTGCACTGTGTATGGCCAAAATAGCACAAGAGTGGTGTTCTTAGCCTGAATGAAACCTTGCTGCTAGAACTTGAAACTGAACGTGATTCAACTCCTTTTAGGAAATTTTAATTGAACCCTAGTGTTCCATGCAAGAGAAACACTCTACTTTTGAGAAACGGGCATTCTTGCACTCTACTGTTTTTCTTATAGGGCCAGAACAGTGAGCTAGCTCAGCACAAAATCACTGTGCTTCCTACACAAACGGGCCATATCTAGTTCAACTCAGTATTGGAAACTAAGTAAAACAGGAGCTACTCTTCAGTACAATACACGGTACTCACTGGGAACTTACGTGGATGCTATTTGCACTGTGTATGGCCAGAATAGCACAAGAGTGGTGTTCTTAGCCTGAATGAACCCTTGCTGCCTGAACTTGAAACTGAACGTGATTCAACTCCGTTTAGGAAGTTTAATTGAACCCTAGTGTGCCATGCAAGAAAAACACTCTGCTTTTGAGAAACGGGCATTCTTGAACTCGACTGTTTTTCTTATAAGGCCAGTACAGTGAGCTAGCTCAGCACAAAAGAACTGTGATTCCTACATAAACAGGGCATATCTAGTTCAACTCAGTATTGGAAACTAAGTACAACAGGAGCATCTCTTCTGTCCAAGACACTGTACTTGCTGGGAACAGATGCGAATGCTATTAGCACTGTGTGTGGCCAGAATAGCATAGGAGTGGTGTTCTTAGCCTGAATGAACCTTGCTGCTAGAACTTGAAACTGAACGTGATTCACCTCCGTATAGGAAGTTTAATTGAACCCTAGTGTGCCATTCAAGAGAAACACTCTGCTTTTGAGAAACGGGCAATCTTGCACTCTACTGTGTTTCCTATAGGGCCAGTATAGTGAGCTAGCTCAGAACAAAAGAACTGTGCTTCCTATACAAACGGGGCATATCTAATTCAAGTCAGTATTGGATACTACATAAAACAGGACCTTCTATTCAGTCCAATACACTGTACTCGCTGGGAACAGACGCGAACGCTATTTGAACTGTGTATGGCCAGAATAGCACAAGAGTGGTCTTCTGAGCCTGAATGAACCCTTGCTCCGAGAACATGAAACTGAACGTGATTCAACTCCGTATAAGACCTTTAATTGAACCCTTGTGTGCCATGCAAGAAAAACACTCTGCTTTTGAGAATCGGGCATTCTTGCAGTTTAATATGTTTCCAATATGGCCATACAGTGAGTTAAGAAGAACAAAAGAACTGTGCTTCCTACACAAACGGGGCATATCTAGTTCAACTCAGTATTGGAAACTAAGTAAAACAGGAGCTTCTCTTCAGTCCAATACACTGTACTCGCTGGGAAGAGACGCGAATGCTATTTGCACTGTGTATGGCCAGAATAGCACAAGAGTGGTGTTCTTACCCTGAATGGACCCTTGCTGCTAAAACCTGAAACTGAACGTGATTCAACTCCGTTTAGGAAGTTTAATTGAACCATAGTGTGCCATGCAGGAGAAACACTCTGCTTTAAGGAATCGGGCATTTTTGCACTCTACTGTGTTTCCTATAGGGCCAGTACAGTGAGCTAACTCAGAACAAATTCACTGTGCTTCCTACACAACGGGGCATATCTACTTCAACTCAGTATTGGAAACTAAGTACAACAGGAGCTTCTCTTCAGTCCAATACACTGAACTCGCTGGGAACAGACGCGAATGCTATTTGCACTGTGTATGGCCAAAATAGCACAAGAGTGGTGTTCTTAGCCTGAATGAACCCTTGCTGCTAGAACTTGAAACTGAACGTGATTCAACTCCGTTTAGGAAGTTAAATTGAACACTAGTGTGCCATGCAAGAAAAACACTCTGCTTTTGAGAAATGGGCATTCTTGCACTCTTGTGTTTCCTCTAGGGCCAGTACAATGAGCTGGCTCAGACCAAACGAACGTTGGTTCCTACACAAACGGGGCATATCTAGTTCAACTCAGTATTGGAAACTAAGTAAAACAGGAGCTTCTCTTCAGTCCAATACACTGTACTCGTTGGGAACAAACGCGAATGCCATTTGCACTGTGTATGGTCAGAATAGCACAAGAGTGGTGTTCTTAGCCTGAATGAACCCTTGCTGCTAGAACTTGAAACTGAACGTGATTCAACTCCGTATAGGACCTTTAATTGAGCCCTAGATTGCCATGCAAGAAAAACACTCTGCTTTTGCGAAACGGGCATTCTTGCCCTCTACTGTGTTTCCTATAGGGCCAGTACAGTGAGCTAGCTCAGAACCAAATAACTGTACTTTCTACACAAACGGGGCTTATCTAGTTCAACTCAGTATTGGAAACTAAATAAAACAGGAGCTTCTCTTCAGTCCAGTACACTTAATTGCTGGGAACAGACGCGAACGCTATTTGCACTGTGTATGGCCAGAATAGCACAAGAGTGGTGTTCTTATCCTGAATTAACACTTGCTGCTAGCACTTGAAACTGAATGTGATTCAGCTGCTTTTAGGAAGTTTAATTGAACGTTGGTTTGCCGTACAAGAATAACACTCTGCTTTTGAGAAAAGGGCATTCTTGCACTCTACTGTGGTTCCTATAGTGCCAGTACAGTGAGCTAGCTCAAAACTGTGCTTACTCGACAAACGGGGCATATCTAGTTCAATTCAGTGTTGGAAAGTAAATAAAACAGGAGCTTCTCTTCAGTCAAATACACTGTACTTGCTGAGAAAAGACGTGAATGTATTTGCACTGTGTATGTCCAGAATAGCACAAGAGTGGTGTTCTTACCCTGAATTAACACTTCCTGCTAGCACTTGAAACTGAATGTGATTCAACTCCCTTTCGAAAGTTTATTTGAACCCCAGTTTGCATTACAAGAAAAAGACTCTGCTTTTGAGAAAAGGGCATTCTTGCACTCTACTGTGTTTATTATAGGGCCAGTACAGTGAGCTAGCTCAAAACAAATGAACTGTGCTTCCTCCACAAACGGGGCATATCTAGTCAACTGAGTATTGGAAACTAAGTAAAACAGGAGCTTCTCTTCAGTCCAACACACTTACTTGCTGGGAACAGACGCGAACACTATTTGCACTGTGTATGGCCAGAATTGCACAAGATTGTTGTTCTTGCCCTGAATTAACACTTGCTGCTAGCACTTGAAACTGAATGTGATTCAACGCCCTTTAGAAAGTTTATTTGAAGTTTATTTGAACCCTAGTTTGCCATACAAGAAAAAGACTCAGCTTTTGAGAAAAGGGCATTCTTGCACTCTACTCTATTTCCAAAATGTCCAGAACAGTAGCTAGCTCAAAATAAAATAACTGTGCTTTCTACACAAACGGGGCATATCTAGCTCAACTCAGATTGGAAACTAAGTAAAACAGGAGCTTCTCTTCAGTCCAATACACTGTACTTGCTGGGAACAGACGCGAATGATATTTGCACAGTGTATGGCCATAATAGCACATGAGTGGTGTTCTTACCGTGAATAAACACTTGCTGCTAGCACTTGAAACTGAATGTGATTCAACTCTGTTTAGGATGTTTAATTGAACCCTAGTTTGCCATAGAAGAAAAACACTCTGCTTTTGAGAAAAGGGCATTATTGCACTCTTCTCTGTTTCCTATAGAGCCAATGCAGTGAGCTAGCTCAAAACAAAATAACGGTGCTTCCTACACAAACGTAGCATATCTAGTTCAACTCAGTATTGGAAACTAAGTAAAACAGGAGCTACTCTTCTGGCCAATACACTGTACTTGATGGGAACAGACGCGAATGCTATTTTACTGTTTAGTGCCAGAATAGCACAAGAGTGGTGTTCTTACCCTGAATTAACACTTGCTGCTAGTAATTGAAACTGAATGTGATTCACCTCCTTTTAGGTAGATTAATTGAACCTTGGTTTACCGTACAAGAAAAACACTCTGCTTTTGAGAGTAGGGCATTCTTGCACTCTACTTTGTTTCCTAAAATGTTAGTACAGTGAGCTAGCTCAAAACAAAAGAACTGTGCTTGCTACACGACCGAGGCATATATAGTTCAACTCAGTATTGGAAACTAAGTAAAACAGGAGCTTCTCTTCGGTCCCATACACTTACTTGCTGGGAACAGACGGGAATGCTATTTGCAGTGTATATGGCCAGAATAGCACAAGAGTGGTGTTCTTACCCTGAATTAACACTTTTGCTAGCAATTGAAATTAAATGTGATTCAAGTCTTTTTAGGAAGTTTAATTGAACCCTAGTTTGCCATACAAGAAAAACACTCTGCTTTTGAGAAAAGGGCATTCTTGCACTCTACTGTGTTTCCTATAGGGCCATTACACTGAGCTAGCTCAAAACAAAAGAACTGTGCTTCCTACACAAACGGGGCATAAATAGTTCAACTCAGTATTGGAAACTAAGTAACACATGAGCTTCTCTTCAGACCAATACACTGTACTTGCTGGGAACAGACTCGAATGCTATTTTACTGTTTAGTGCCTGAATAGCACAAGAGTTGTGTTCTTACCCTGAATTAACACTTGTTGCTAGCACTTGAAACTGAATGTGATTCACTTCCTTTTAGGAATTTTAATTGATCCTTGGTTTGCCGTACATAAAAAACACTCTCCTTTTGAGAAAATGGCATTCTTGCACTCTACTGTGTTTTCTATAGGGCCGGTACAGTGAGCTAGCTCAAAACCAAAGAACTGTGCCCCCTCGAAAAAAGGGGCATATCTAGTTCAACTCAATATTGGAAAAAAAGTAAAAAAGTAGATTCTCTGCAGTCCAATACACTGTACTTTTTGGGAACAGACGCGAAATAGATTTGTACTGTGTATGGCCAGAATAGCACAAGAGTGGTGTTCTTACCCTAAATTAACACTTGCTGCTAGAACTTGAAACTGAATGTGATTCAACTCCCTTTGGTAACTTTAATTGAACCCTATTTTGCCATACAAGAAAAACACTCTGCTTTTGAGAAAAGGGCATTCGTGCACTCTACTGTGTTTCCTATAGGGCCAGTACAGTGAGCTAGCTCAAAACAAAAGAACTGTGCTTCCTCCACAATGGGGCATATCTAGTTCAACTCAGCATTGGAAACTAAGTAAAAGAGGAGCTTCTCTTCTGGCCAATACACTGTCCTTGCTGCGAACAGACACGAATGCTATTTGAACTGTTTAGTGCCAGAATAGCACAAGAGTGGTGTTCTTAACCTGAATTAACACTTGATGCTTGCAAGTGAACTAAATGTGATTCAACTCAGTTTGGGAAGTTCAATTGAACGCTAGTTTGCCATTCAAGAAAAACACTCTGCTTTTGAGAAAAGGGCATTCTTGCTCTCTAATGTGTTTCCTAAAGGGTCAGTACAGTGAGCTAGCTCAAAACAAAAGAACTATGCGTGCTACACTACCGAGGCATATGTAGTTCAACTCAGTATTGGAAACTAAATAAAACAGGAGCTTCTCTTCATTCTAATACACTTACTTGCTGGGAACAGACGCGAATGCTATTTGCACTGTGTATGTCCAGAATAGACAAGAGTGGTGTTCTTACCCTGAATTAACACTTGCTGCTAGAACTTGAAACTGAATGTGATTCAACTCCCTTTAGGAAGTTTAACAGAACCCCAGTTTGCAATATTAGAAAAAGACTCTGCTTTTGAGAAAAGGGCATTCTTGCACTCTTATCTGTTTCCAATATATCCAGAACAGTAGCTAGCTCAAAACAAAAAAACTGTGCTTCCTACACAAACGGGGAATATCTATTTCAACTCAGTATTGGAAACTAAGTAAAACAGGAGCTTCTTCTCAGTCCAATACACTGTACATGCTGGGAACAGACGCGAATGCTATTTGCACTGTGTATGGTAGAATAGCACAAGAGTTGTGTCCATACCCTGAATTAACACTTGCTGCTAGAACTTGAAAATGAATGTGATTCAACTCCCTTTAGGAAGTTTAATTGAACCCAAGTTTGCCATACAAGTAAAAGACTCGGTTTTTGAGAAAGGGCATTCTTGCACTCTACTCTGTTTCCAATATGTCCAGAACAGTAGCTAGCTCAAAACAAAATAACTGTGCTTCCTAAACAAACGGGGCATATATAGTTCAACTCAGTATTGGAAACTAAGTAAAACAGGTGCTTCTCTTCAGTCCAATACACTGTACTTGCTGGGAACAGACGCAAATGCTATTTGTACTCGTTATAGCCAGAATAGCACATGAATGGTGTTCTTACCGTGAATTAACACTTGCTGCTAGCACTTGAAACTGAATGTGATTCAACGCCGTTTAGGAAGTTTAATTGAAACCTGGTTTGCCATACAAGAAAAACACTCTGCTTTTGAGAAAAGGGCATTCTTGCACTCTATTGTGTTTATTATAAGGCCGGTACAGTGAGCTAGCTCGAAACAAAAGAACTTTGCTTCCTCCACAAACGGGGCATATCTAGTCAACTGAGTATTGGAAACTAAGTAAAACAGGAGCTTCTCTTCAGTCCAATACACTTACTTGCTGGGAACAGACGCGAACGCTATTTGCACTGTGTATGGCCAGAATCGCACAAGATTGTTGTTCTTACCCTGAATTAACATTTGCTGCTAGCACTTGAAACTGAATGTGATTCAACTCCCTTTAGAAAGTTTATTTGAACCCTAGTTTGCCATACAAGAAAAAGACTCAGCTTTTGAGAAAAGGGCATTCTTGCACTCTACTATATTTCCAACATGTCCAGAACAGTAGCTAGCTCAAAACACAATAACTGTGCTTTCTACACAAACGGGGCATATCTAGCTCAACTCAGATTGGAAACTAAGTAAAACAGGAGCTTCTCTTCAGTCCAATACACTGTACTTGCTGGGAACAGACGCGAATGATATTTGCACGGTGTAGGGCCTGAATAGCACAAGAGTGGTGTTCTCACCCTGAATTAACACTTGATGCTAGCACTTGAATCTGAACGTCATTCAACACCATAGGAATTTTAATGGAACCCTAGTTTTCCATACAAGAAAATCACTCTGCTTTTGAGAAAAGGGCATTCTTGCACTCTACTGTGTTTACTATAGGGCCAGTACAGTAAGCTAGTTCAAAACAAAAGAACTGTGCTTCGTACACAAACGGGGCATGTCTAGTTCAACTCATATTGGAAACTAGGTCAAACAGGAGCTTCTCTTCAGTCCAATACACTGTACTTGCTGGGTACAGACGCGAATGCTATTTGCACAGCATCGGTACAGAATAGCACAAGAGTGGTGTTCTTAACCTTAATTAATACTTCCTGCTAAAACTTGAAACTGAATGTGATTCAACTCCGTTTAGAAAGTTTAATTGAACCCTAGTTTGGCATAAAAGAAAAACACTCTGTTTTTGAGAAAACGGCAGTCTTGTACTCTACTGTGTTTCCTATAGGGCCAGTACAGTGAACTAGCTCACAACAAAATAACTGTGTTTCCTACAGAAACGGGCATATCTAGTTCAACTCAGTATTGGAAACTAAGTCAAACAGGAGCTACTCTTCAGTCTAAAACACTGTAGTTGCTGGGAACAGACTCGAATGCTATTTGCACTGTGTATGGCCAGAATAGCCCAAGAGTGGTGTTCTTACCCTGAATGAAAACTTGTTGCTAGCATTTGAAACTGAATGTGATTCAACCTTGTTTAGGAAGTTTAATTGAACCCTATTTTGCCATACAAGAAAACACCCTGCTTTGGAGAAAAGGGCACTCTTGGACTCTACTGTGCTTCCTATAGGGCCAGTACTGTGAGCTAGCTCAAAACAAAAGCACTGTTCTTCCTACACAAACGGGGCATATCTAGTTCAACTCAGTGTTGGAAACTAAGTCAAACAAGACCTTCTCTTCAGTCCAATACACTGTACTTGCTGGGAACCGACAAGAATGCTATTTGCAATGTGTTGTGCCAGAATAGCACAAGAGTGGTGTTCTTTCCCTTAATTAACACTTGCTGCTAGAACTTGAACCTAAATGTGATTCAACTCCCTTTAGGAAGTTTAATTGAACACTAGTTTGCCAAACAAGAAAAACACTCTGCTTTGAGAATAGGGTATTCTTGCACTCTACTGTGTTTCCTATTGGGCCAGTACAGTGATCTAGCTGAAAACAAAAGAACTCTGCTTCCTACACAAACGGGGCATATATAGTTCAACTCAGTATTGGGAAGTAAGTCAAACAGGAGCTTCTCTGCATTCCAATACACTGTACTTGGTGGCAACAGAAGCGAATGATATTTGCACTGTGTATGGCCAGAATAGCACAAGAGTGGTGTTCTTACACTGAATTAACTCTTGCTGCTAGAACTTGAACCTGTATGTGATTCAACACCTTTTAGGAAGTTTAATTGAACCCTAGTTTTCCATACAAAAAAACACTCTTCTTTTGTGAAAAGGGCATTCTTGCACTATACTGTGTTCCCTATAGGGCCAGTACAGTGAGCTAGCTCAAAACAAAAGAACTGTGCTTCCTACACAATCGGGGCATATCTAGTTCAACTCAGTATTGGACACTAAGTAAAACAGGAGCTTCTCTTCCGTCCAATACACTGTACTTGCTGGGAACAGAAGCGTATGCTATTAGCACTGAGTAGGTCCAGAATAGGACAAGAGTTGTGTTCTTACCCTTAATTAACACTTGCTGCTAGCACTTGAAACTGAATGTGATTCAACTCCGTTTAGGATATTTTATTGATCCCGATTGCCATACAAGAAAAACACTCTGCTTTCGAGAAAAGGGCATTCTTGCACTCTACTGTGTTTCCTATAGGGCCATTACAGGGAGCTAGCTCAAAACAAAATAACTGTGCTTCCTACAAAAACGGGGCATATCTAGTTCAACTCAGTATTGGAAACTAAGTCAAACAGGAGCTTCTCTTCAGTCCAATACACTGTACTTGCTGGGAACAGACGCGAATGCTACTTGCACTGTGTATGGCCAGAATAGCAAAGAGTGTTGTTCTTACCATGAATTAACACTTGCTGCTAGGACTTGAAACTGAATGTGATTCAACTCCGTTTAGGAAGTTTAATTGAACCCTAGTTTGCCATACAAGAAAACCACTCTGCTTTTGAGAAAAGGACATTCTTGCACTCTAATGTGTTTCCTATAGGGCCAGTACAGTGAGCTAGCTCAAAACAAAAGAACTGTGCTTTTAACACAAACAGGGCATATCTAGTTCAACTCAATATTGGATATGATGTAAAACAGGAGCTTCTCTTCAGTCCAATACACTGTACTTGCTGGGAACAGACGCGAATGCTATTTGCACTGTGTATGGCCAGAATAGCAGGAGTGGTTTTCTTTTTTTTTTTTTACATTTTTTTTTGTTATTTTATTTTTTTTTTTCCATCACAGGCAATTTATTTTGTTCTATTCATTCACAATTAATGCGGAAAATACTTGGAAACATTTCCATATAATGTTTGACACAGAAATCATCAAATAGAAGTATACAATGTTGACAGGAGGCAGTACATTCATAATTTATAACCCCAAATGTATTTATAAATTAGAAATGGAAAGATCTACAAATGAAATTATGAAGGTTCACCAAAGTCATCTAAGCTGTCAGTTTCTCATTCATTTTTATGTCTTAATAATATTCTATTGTATGAATAAGCCACATTTTATTTCTCTCCAGTATTTGATAGCTATTTGAATTGTTTTAACTTTATTACTTTTAGCAACACACTGCTGTAATCTTTCATGTACATGTTTCATAGGTGCACATTTTCAGTAGTTTGAGGATTTATTCCTAAGGGTAGAATTGTTGAGTAACAGAGTAACAATGTTTTGCATTTTGACCAACCACCAAACTGTTTTGCCAAAGTGGCACACCATTTTACAATCTCACCAAATCCTTGTTTTTAAGGCTCTGATATTTGTACAAAAGCATTCAATCATTCTGTCAGACCAAACCAGAAAATTAAGCTATAGTTCAGAGCTGTTCTATTCCATTTATTATGCAAAGCCATTCTTGGCGTTTGCAACTCTCAGCCCTTTTGAGTATTCTTGCAGTGTTCACCTTTTCCTCCACCCCTTCTTTTTTCTTCTTTCTTTCTGGTTTATTTCTATCTATTTCAAATGTATAAAAATCCTCCATCAACGCTATTGTTAGCAGCAGAACCTTGAGAAATATACCTTTGGTTTGCCTCAGAAAAGGAACACATATTGCACTGTAAAGTTTATAAAATTGGCGCAAAACTTTGTGATAATGTTACAATACCAGTTTTAAGAGTTCAGTGACTAATGAGGAGCAGATGGGGTACATGCAGAACTGTGAAAGCGATCTCACTTAGCCAGCTGTACACGTAGACTGTAAATCTACATTCAGATCATTTCTGAACTAAGACTATCATCTCAGTTTATCTGTTGAGGTCAACCAGGAAACCCTAGAATATACCTTGATTTTTGCAAAAAACAAAATAGGGGGAGGGGTTTCTTCAGCATTTCAGTCCACGAGTAACAGTGTCCTAACAGGCAAAATGTTCTCTCACTGTCAACATAGAATGAACTGCTGTTGGAGGTCAACTTGGGTTTTAATTTGCATTAGCACTTACATGCATAGTAGTCCAAGTTGTTGACCTCATGACTTTAAAAAGTAACTCTAAAAAAGTAAAATGGCCCTTCTTGGCAGACTAAAGAAAGATATCCAGCCACAGTTGTAAAAAGTCTCATCAAAACAATATACCCTTTTATGAATTATGCCTCAATTAAAAAAAAGTAGCCCCAAATAAGAAGCAGCTCTGAAAAAGAAAATATAACAAGACATTTGAAAAAATACTTGCAGCTTGATCTGCACTGACAATGATTGTCAAAGTCTAGAAGTGAACATTTACAAATTCTCATTCACACACACAAAACACACTATTATCACACAACTTGTGTCTTGAGAGAATCTTCTGCTTTTTAAATCTTTGGCCTCCCAGTCAATCCCAAGTACAACCAACTTTCACTAAAACTTCACTCAGAATTTCCCCAAGCTTTTCACCCACACATTAATGCTTGTCGTATCTTTCATCAACTGTCAAAATTTGAAGCCTGCTCAGAGATCGCCAGGTAAAAGAAAATAAATGAAATACACAGAGGTTATTTCAAAACAGAACATGATCATCATCCAAAAAAAAAAATGTCAGGATTCCCGATCGGGATCATCTTTTGTTTCCCACGTTGGGCTATTTCACACTCCGGCATTGGCCAAAGGACACGAGAGCTGGTTCTGGAGCATACAGTTTCTCACACATATGTCCCCAGAGGAACACCAGAGACAAAGTCACGTGAGGCCTCTCCCGTACAGAGACTGTCTCACAGGGGCAGTGAGGGAGGACACCCACTAGTTTGTGGAGATCCCTGAGAGAGTATGATTCTTAAAATCTGGACTGTACATATTTTCACATCAGCCCTGTTCAGGTACTTACTGGAAGAAAGATGCAGCTGTTTGCCAGAACTCAGCACTCCACTCTAGATCTCTGCTGCCTTAGTCTCCGTTGTGGATTTCCGAGTTCTGGTAGTTACCTGGACCACTGAGGCATTGCCACAAGACTTCTTCTCTTTTGAAACATCCTTTTTCTCTAGATATTAGGAAAGCTACACCAGCTTGTTTCTTAGGTCCATTTGCTTGGAAAGCCTTTTCCCAGCCCTTTACTCGGAGGTAGTGTCTATCTTTGAAGTTAAGGTGTGTTTCTTGTATGCAGCAGATGGATGGGTTCTGTTTTCTTATCCATTCTGTTAGCCTATGTCTTTTTATAGGTGAGTTGAGACTATTGATATTGATGGATATTAATGACCAGTGATTGTTAATTCCTGTTATTTTTTTGTGGTTGTGTTGTGTTGTCCTTCTGTGGTGTATGTAGGTGTGGGATTATCTATTGCTTGATTTTTCATGGATGTGTTTAGCTTCTTTGGGTTGAATTTTCCCTTCTAGTGTTTTCTGTAGGGCTGGGTTTGTAGACAGGTATTGATTAAATCTGGTTTTATCCTGGAATATTTTGTTTATTCCGCCTATGGTGATTAAGAGTTTTGCTGGGTATAATAGTCTGGGTTGGCATCCGTGGTCTCTTAGTGTCTGCATGAGATCTGTCCATGATCTTCTAGCTTTCATAGTCTCTATTGAGTAGTCTGGTGTTATTCTGATGGGCTTACCTTTATATGTTACTTGGTCTTTTTCCTTTGCGGCTCTTAATATTTTTTCTTTGTTCTGTGTGTTTAGTATTTTGATTATTATGTGGTGAGGGGACTTTTTTTTGGATCCAGCCTATTCAGTTTTCTGTAAGCTTCTTGTATCTTCATAGGTATTTCTTTCTTTAGGTTAGGAAAGTTTTCTTCTATGATTTTGTTGAATATATTTTCTGTGCCTTTGAGTTGGTATTCTTGTCCTTCTTCTATCCCTATTATTCTTAGGTTTGGTCTTTTCATGGTGTCCCAAATTTCCTGGACATTTTGTGTTACGACTTTTTTGTCTTTAGTGTTTTCTTTGACTGACGAATCTATTTTCTCTATCATGTCTTCAGTATCAGAGATTCTCTGTTCCATCTCTTGCAATCGGTTGGTTATGCTTGTTTCTGTACTTCCTTTTCATTTTGTCAGGATTTCTATTTCC
Source organism: Peromyscus maniculatus bairdii (assembly GCF_049852395.1). Classification (NCBI taxonomy): domain Eukaryota; kingdom Metazoa; phylum Chordata; class Mammalia; order Rodentia; family Cricetidae; genus Peromyscus; species Peromyscus maniculatus. The sequence goes on from NC_134867.1 coordinate 2,260,485, forward strand.
AGCATTCCCTCAGCATGTGTTTTCTTTATTGTCTCAAATTCATTTTTCAGATCTTGGAATGTTTCTTTCATCTGTTTAATTGCTTTTTCTTGGCTTGATTTGATTTCTTCCCATTTGTGTTCGTTTTTTCTTCCATTTCTTTAAGGGAGTTTTTTATTTCCTCTTTAATGGAGTTTTTCATTTCCTCTTTAAGGGAAGTTTTTATTTCCTATTTAAGAGAGTTTTTCACCCCGGACTTCCCTTCTGGACCAGAGGTGAGTACCCGGGTCCAGCCCGGACCCCATCCCTGGTCACCAGCCACTCCGGGGAGGCCTGCACAGCTTGGCGCCGGGTTCTGGCCACTGGGCAGCTCCCCTTCTAGCCCCACCAGGAGGGATCTCCTTTTCCAAGCCCCCCGACAGCCCCTGCAGTCTCCGCGCCCTGCCCCCACGCCCATCTGCCCGAGACCCCAGCCACTTCCTGAGACTTAGAGACCGGCCCCCAGCTCCCAGCCTGCCCCCGACTTCCCTTCTGGACCAGAGGTGAGTACCCGGGTCCAGCCCTGACCCCATCCCTGGGCACCAGCCACTCCGGGGAGGCCTGCACAGCTTGGCGCTGGGTTCTGACCACTGGGCAGCTCCCCTTCTAGCCCCACCGGGAGGGATCCCCTTTTCCAAGCCCCCCGACAGCCCCTGCAGTCTCCGCGCCCTGCCCCCACGCCCATCTGCCCGAGATGCCAGACACTTCCTGAAACTTAGAGACCGGCCCCCAACTCCCAGCCTGCCCCCGACTTCCCTTCTGGACCAGAGGTGAGTAACCGGGTCCAACCCGGACCCCATCCCTGGGCACCAGCCACTCCGGGGAGGCCTGCACAGCTTGGCGCTGGGTTCTGGCCACCGGGCAGCTCCCCTTCTAGCCCCACCGGGAGGGATCCCCTTTTCCAAGCCCCCAGCAGCCCCTGCAGTCTCCGCGCCCTGCCCCCATGCCCATCTGCCCGAGACCCCAGCCACTTCCTGAGACTTAGAGACCGGCCCCCTGCTCCCAGCCTGCCCCCGACTTCCCTTCTGGACCAGAGGTGAGTGCCTGGGTCCAGCCCGGACCCCATCCCTGGGCACCAGCCACTCCGGGAGGACCTGCCCAACTTGGCACCAGGTTCTGGCCACCGGACAGCTCCCCTTCTAGCCCCACCGGGAGGGATCCCCTTTTCCAGCCCCCCCGGAAGCCCCTGCAATCTCCGCGCCCTGCTCCCACGCCCATCTGCCCAAGACCCCAGCCACTTCCTGAGACTTAGAGACCGGCCCCCAGCTCCCAGCCTGTCCCCGACTGCCATTCTGGACCAGAGCTTGCCCCTGACTTCCCTTCTGGACCAAAGAGTTGGACAAGAGAACTCCCTTTTGGACAAGAGAGAGAGTCTTCCTGAGTCTGTCAGCTCTTTGTGAAACAAGTACACTGATAAGACCAAGAAGGAACCACAAGGAGATGTGCAGACGTCAAGGCAGAAGTACATACAGCAAAATGAAGAGCAATACAGCATCACCAGAACCTAGCTCGCCTCCAACATCTAGACCTGAACACCAAAAATTGGAAGAAGCAGAAGAAAGTAGCCTTATGAGTAATTTCATGAAGAAGGTAGAGGCTTGTGTAGAGGAAAAGACAAGAAAATTGGAAGAACGCTGTAAACAACTAGAGGAAAGGGCAAACAAATTAGAAGAAAACAATAAAGCCCTCCAAGAAAACAATAAAGTCCTGGAAGAAAACATTAAAGTCTTGGAAGAAAACAATAAAGCACTGAAAGAAAATCATGAAAAAGCAATGAAACAAACAAAGGAAACAGTCCAAGAACTGAAAAGGGAAATTGAAAAAATGAAGAAGACACAAACAGAGGGAATGCTGGAAATAGAAAACCTGAGTAAAAGATCAGGAACTTCGGATGCAAGTATAACCAACAGAATGCAAGAGATGGAAGAGAGGATTTCTGGCATTGAAGATACAGTAGAAGAAATAGTTCCATCAGTCGAAGGAAACACTAAAGCCAACAAAGTCATGAACCAAAATGTCCAAGAAATCTGGGACACCATAAAAAGACCAAACCTACGAATTATAGGGATAGAAGAAGGTGAAGAATACCAACTCAAAGGCACAGAAAATATATTCAACAAAATTATAGAAGAAAACTTTCCCAACTTAAAGAAGGAAATGCCTATGAAGATACAAGAAGCCTATAGAACACCAAACAGACTAGACCCCCCAAAAAAGTCCCCTCGACACATAATAATTAAACAACTAAATGTACAGAATAAAGACAGAATATTAAGAGCAGCCAAGGAAAAAGGCCAAGTGACCTATAAAGGTAAACCCATCAGAATAACACCCGATTTCTCAATGGAGACATTGAAAGCCAGAAGGACCTGGACAGATGTAATGCAGACACTAAGAGACCATGGATGTCAGCCCAGACTAATATACCCAGCAAAACTTTCAATCATCATAGACGGAAGGAACAAGACATTCGAAGACAAAGCCAGATTTAAACAATACCTATCCACAAACCCAGCCCTACAGAAAGCACTAGAAGGAAAATTCCAACCGAGGGAAGTCAGATACACACTTGAAAACACAGGCAATAGATAAAGCCACAACAGTAAACCCCAAAGAAGAGAAGTACACACACACTACCACCAAAAATAACAGGGATAAAGAATCACTGGTCATTAATATCCCTTAATATCAACGGACTTAATTCACCTATAAAAAGACATAGACTTACAGAATGGATACGAAAGCAGGACCCATCTTTCTGCTGCATACAAGAAACACATCTCAAATTCAAAGATAGACACTACCTAAGAATAAAAGGCTGGGAAAAGACTTTTCAATCAAATGGTCTTAAGAAACAAGCAGGGGTAGCCATCCTGATATCCAACAAAATAGACTTCAAACTAAAATCAATCAAAAGAGATCAAGAAGGACATTACATCCTCGTCACAGGAAAGATCGACCAGGAGGAAGTTTCAATTCTGAACATATATGCCCCAAACACAAGGGCACCCACATATGTAAAAGAAACATTACTAAAGCTTAAACCACATATAAAACCCCACACATTAATAGTGGGAGATCTCAACACCCCACTTTCACCACTGGACAGATCTCCCAAATCGAAACTTAACAGAGAAATAAAGGACTTAACCGATGTCATGACCCAATTGGACCTAATAGATATCTACAGAACATTCCATCCTAACAAGAAAGAATATACTTTCTTCTCAGCACCCCATGGAACTTTCTCTAAAATCGACCACATACTTGGCCACAAAGCAAATCTCAACAGATACAAAACAATTAGAATAACCTCCTGTGTTCTATCAGATCACCATGGTTTAAAGCTAGATTTCAACAACAACAAAAACTACAGAAAACCTACAACCTCATGGAAACTGAATAATGCTCAACTGAATCACCAATGGGTTAAGGAAGAAATAAAGAAAGAAATTAAAGACTTCCTAGAGATCAATGAAAATGAAGACACCACATACCCAAACTTATGGGACACTATGAAAGCAGTGTTATGAGGGAAATTCATAGCACTAAATGCCCACATAAAGAAGTTGGAGAAATCGCACACTAGTGAATTAACAGCACATCTGAAAGCTCTAGAACAAGAAGAAGCAAAGTCTCCCAGGAAGAATAGACGCCAGGAAATTATCAAAGTGAGAGGTGAAATTAATAAATTAGAAACTAAGAGAATAATACAAAAAATTAATGAAACAAAGAGTTGGTTCTTTGAGAAAATCAACAAGATAGACAAGCCCTTATCCAAACTAACCAAAAGACAGAGAGAGAGAATCCAAATCAACAAAATCAGAAATGAAAAGGGGGACATAACAACAGACATTGAGGAAATCCAGAGCATTATAAGGTCATATTTCAAAAACCTCTACTCCACAAAACTGGAAAACCTAAAAGAAATGGACATTTTTCTGGATAGATACCACACACCTAAGTTTAATCAAGACCAGATAAACTATTTAAATAGTCCAATAACCCCTAAGGAAATAGAAACAGTCATTAAAGGTCTCCCAACCAAAAAAAGCCCAGGACCAGATGGTTTCAGCGCAGAATTCTACCAGATCTTCAAAGAAGAGTTAATACCAATACTTTCTAAATTGTTCCACATAATAGAAACAGAAGGAACATTACCAAACTCCTTCTATGAGGCTACAATTACCCTGATTCCTAAACCAAACAAGGATGCAACAAAGAAAGAGAACTACAGTCCGATCTCCCTCATGAACATTGATGCAAAAATACTCAATAAAATACTGGCAAACAGACTCCAAGAACACATCAGAACAATTATCCACCATGATCAAGTAGGCTTCATCCCAGGGATGCAAGGGTGGTTCAACATACGAAAGTCCATCAATGTAATACACCATATAAACAAACTCAAAGAATAAAACCACATGATCATCTCACTAGATGCAGAAAAGGCATTTGACAAAATCCAACACCCCTTCATGATAAAAGTCTTGGAGCGATCAGGAATACAGGGAACATACCTAAACATAATAAAGGCAATATATAGCAAACCAACAGCCAACATCAAATTAAATGGAGAGAAACTCAAAGCAATTCCACTAAAATCAGGAACGAGACAAGGCTGTCCACTCTCCCCATACTTATTCAATATAGTACTTGAAGTTCTAGCCAGAGCAATAAGACAACATAAGGAGATTAAGGGGATTCAAATTGGAAAGGAAGAAGTCAAGCTTTCCCTATTTGCAGACGACATGATAGTATACATGAGTGACCCCAAAGATTCCACCCAGGAATTGATAAAGCTTATAAACACCTTCAGCAACATAGCAGGATACAAGATCAACTCAAAAAAATCAGTAGCCCTCCTATATACAATGGACAAAGAAGCTGAGAAGGCAATTAGAGATACATCACCCTTTACAATAGCCAAAAATGACATAAAATACCTTGGGGTAACACTAACCAAGCAAGTGAAGGACCTATATAACAAGAACTTTAAGTCCCTGAAAAAAGAAATTGAAGAAGATGTCAGAAAATGGAAAGATCTCCCATGCTCATGGATAGGCAGGGTTAACATAGTAAAAATGGCAATCTTACCAAAAGCAATTTACAGATTCAATGCAATCCCCATCAAAATACCAACACAATTCTTCACAGATCTGGAAAGAACAATACTCAACTTCATATGGAAAAACAAAAAACCCAGGATAGCTAAAAGAAACCTGTACAATAAAACAACTTCTGGAGGCATCACAATCCCCGACTTCAAGCTCTACTATAGAGCTACAGTAATAAAAACAGCCTGGTATTGGCATAAAAACCGACATGTGGACCAATGGAATCGAATTGAAGACCCTGACATTAACCCACACACCTATGGACATATAATTTTTGACAAAGAAGCCAAAAGTGTACAATGGAAAAAAGAAAGCATCTTCAACAAATGGTGCTGGCATAACTGGATATCAGCGTGTAGAAGGCTGCAAATAGATCCATATCTGTCACCGTGCACAAAACTTAAGTCCAAGTGGATCAAAGACCTCAACATAAATCCACCTACTCTGAACCTGCTAGAAGAGAAAGTAGGAAATAGTCTTGAACGCCTTGGCATAGGAGATCACTTCCTAAATATAACACCAGTAGCGCAGACACTGAGACAAACAATCAATCAATGGGACCTCTTGAAACTGAGAAGCTTTTGTAGAGCAAAGGATATGGTCAACAAGGCAAAGCGACAGCCTACAGAATGGGAAAAGATCTTCACCAACCCCACATCTGACAGAGGACTGATATCCAGAATATATAAGGAACTCAAGAAATTAGACATCAAAAGGACCAACAGTCCAATTGAGAAATGGGCTTTAGAACTAAACAGAGAATTCTCAACAGAGGAATCCCAAATGGCTGAAAGACATTTAAGGAATTGCTCAACTTCCCTAATCATCAGGGAAATGCAAATCAAGACAACTCTGAGATACCACCTTACGCCTGTCAGAGTGGCTAAGATCAAAAACACTGAAGACACTTTATGCTGGAGAGGATGTGGAACTAGGGGAACTCTCCTCCACTGCTGGTGGGAATGCAAGCTTGTACAACCACTTTGGAAATCAATATGGCGCTTTCTTAGAAAACTGGGAATCAATCTCCCCCAAGATCCAGCTATACCACTCCTGGGCATATACCCAAGAAATGCTCAATCATACCACAAGAGCACTTGCTCAGCTATGTTCATATCAGCATTGTTTGTAATAGCCAAAACCTGGAAACAACCTAGATGCCCTTCAACTGAAGAATGGATAAATAAATTGTGGCACATATACACAATGGAATACTACTCAGCAGAGAAAAACAATGACATCACACGGTTTGCAGGCAAATGGATGGATCTAGAAAAAATCATCCTGAGTGAGGTAACCCAGACTCAGAAAGACAAATATGGTATGTACTCACTCATAGGAAGATGCTAGATGTGGAACAAGGATGACTAGACTGCTACTCACATCACCAGTGAGGCTACCTGGAAAACGGGACCCCAAAAAAAAGACACGGAGAAATGGACGAGATCTACATGAATAGCCTGGTCATGAGTGGGAACAATGAAGGGCGACAGTCGAGGGAAAGAGTAGGAGATCCTAGCTGGATCAAGAAAATAGAGGGAGAAAAAGGAATAGGAGACCATGGTAAATGAAGACCACATGAGAAGGTGAGAAGGGGAAGAAGCAGAGAGCTAGGGAGGCCCACGGAGATCCACAAAGATACCCCCTCAAAAGACTGCTGGCAATGGTCGCGTGACGGCAGGAACTGACCTACTCTGGTGATGGGATGGCCAGACACCCAGATAGTGGTGCCATAAACCCCATCCAAGGACTGAGGAATCTGAAGGCAGACATCCACGGCTGGGCCCCTGGTGGAGCACTGGGAGTCTAATTAGTGAGTAAGAAGAGGGTTTATATGAGCGAGAAATGTTGAAGCCAAGGTTGGATAAAGCACCGGGACAAATAACCAATGAATGGAAGCACAGGATCTATGAACCAAAGGGTGAGGGGCCCCCAACTGGATCAGGCCACCTGAACGGGTGAGACAGTCAGTTGGCTTGATCTGTTTGGGAGGCAGCTGTGCATTGGTGCCAGGTCCTGGGCTCGTTGCATGAGTTGGCTGTTTGAATCCTGGGACTTATGCAGGGACACTTGGCTCGGTCGGGGAGGGGGGAATGGACCTGCCTGGACTGAGTCTACCAGGTCAACCCCGGTCCTCGGGGGAGACCTTGATCTGGAGGAGGTGGGAATGGGGGGTGGGATGGGGGAAGGGGTGGGCGAGAGGGGGAGGACAGGGGATTCTGTGGCTATTATGTTGAACTGAATGGTGTTGTAAAAAATAATAATAATAATAATAAAAAGAGAGTTTTTCATTTCCTCTTTAAGGAAAGTTTTTATTTCCTCATTGAGGGAATGTTTTATTTCTTCTTTAAGGGCTTCTATCATCTTCTTAAAGTCATTTTTAGGGTTGATTTCTTCTGTTTCTTCTGTCATGGTATGTTTAGGTCTCGCAGGTGTAGAATCACTAGGTTCTGATGTTGCCATATAGGTCTTTATGTTTAATTGAACCCTAGTATGCAATACAAGAAAAATACTCTGCTTTTGAGAAAAGGGCTTTCTTGCACTCTACTAGGTTTCCTATTAGGCCGGTACAGTGAGCTAGCTAAAAACAAAAGAACTCTGCTTCCTACCCAAACGGGGCATATCTAGTTCAACTCACTATTGGAAACTAATAAAAAGAGGAGCTTCTCATCAGTCCAATACACTGTAATTGCTTGGAACAGACAAGAATGCTATTTGTATTGTTTATGTCCAGGTAAGCACAAGAGTGGTGTTCTTACCCTGAATTAACACTTGCTGCTAGAACTTAAAACTGACTGTGATTCAACTCCATATATGAAATTTAATTGAACCCTAGTTTGCCATAGAAGAAAAACACTCTGATTTTGAGAAAAGGGCATTCTTGCACTCTACTCTGTTTCCTATAGGGCCATTACACTAAGCTAGCTCAAAACAAAAGAACTGTTCTTCCTACACAAACGGGGCATATCGACTTTAACTCAGTATTGGAAACTAAGTAAACTAGGAGCTTCTCTACAGTCCAATACACTGTAATTGCTGGGCACAGAAGCGAAAGCTATTTGCACTGTGTATGGCAAGAATAGCACAAGAGTGGTGTTCTTACCCTGAAATAACACTTGTTGCTAGAACTTGAAACTGAATATGATTCAACAACGTTTAGGAAGTTTAATTGAACCATAGTTTTCCATACAAGGAAAACACTCTGCTTTTGAGAAACGGGCATTCTTGCGCTCTAATGTGTTTCTATAGAGCCTTAGAGTGAGCAAGCTTAGAACAAAAGAACTGTGCTTCCTACACAAACGGGCATATCTACTTCATTTCAGAATTGGATACTACGTAAAAGAGGAGCTTCTCTTCAGTCCAATAAACTGTAGTTGCTGGGAACAGACTCGAAAGCTATTTATATGTATATGGCCAGAATAGCACAAGAGTTGTGTTTTTATCCTGAATTAACACTTTCTGCTAGAACTTGAAACTGAATGTGATTCAACTCCGTTTAGGAAGTTTAATTGAACCCTAGTTTGCCATACAAGAAAAACACTCTGCTTTTGATACACGGGCATTCTTGCACTCTACTGTGTTTACTATAGGGCCATTACAGTAAGCTAGCTCAAAAAAAAAAGAACTGTGATTCCTACACAAACGGGGCATATCGAGTTTAACTCAATACTGGAAACTAAGTAAAGCAGGAGCTTCTCTTCAGTCCAATACACTGTACTTGCTGGGCACAGAAGCGAAAGCTATTTGCACTGTGTATGGCCAGAATAGCACAAGTGTTGTGTTCTTACCCTGAATTAACACTTGCTGCTAGAACTTGAAACTGAATGTGATTCCACAACATTTAGGAAGAGAAATTAAACCCTAGTTTGCCATAAAAGAAAAACACTCTGCTTTTGAGAAAAGGGCATTCATGCACTCTACTGTGTTTCCTATAGGGCAAGTACAGTGAGCTAGCTCAAAACAAAAGACTGTGCTTCCTACACAAATGGGGCACATCTAGTTCAACTCAGTATTAGAAACTAAGAAAAACAGGAGCATCTCTTCAGTCTAATACAGTGTACTTCCTGGGAAAAGACGCGAATGCTATTTGTACTGTTTATGGCCAGAATAGCATAAGAGTGGTGTTCTTACCCTGAATTAACACTTGCTGCTAGAACTTGAAACTGAATGTGATTCAACAACGTTTAGGAACATTAGGTGAACCCTAGTTTGCCATATAAGAAAAACACTCTGCTTTTCAGAAAAGGGCATTCTTGCACTCTACTGTGTTTCTTATAGGGCCAGTTAAGTGAGATAGGTCAAAGCAAAAGAACTGTGCTTCCTACACAAATGTGGCAAATGTAGTTCACTCAGTATTGGAAACTAACTCAAACAGGAGCTTCTCTTCAGTCCAATACACTGTACTTGCTGGGAACTGAAGCGAATGCTATTTACACTGTGTATGGCATGAATAGGACAAGAGTGGTGTGCTTACACTGATTTAACACTTGCTGCTAGAACTTAAAACTGAATGTGATTCAACTCCGTTTAGGAAGTTTAATTGAACCCTAGTTTGCCATAGAAGAAAAACACTCTGATTTTGAGAAAAGGGCATTCTTGCACTCTACTCTGTTTCCTATAGGACCATTACAGTAAGGTAGCTCAAAAGAAAAGAAATGTGCTTCCTACACAAACGGGCCATATCTAGATCAACTCAGTATTCAAACAAAGTCAAACAGGAGCATCTCTTCAGTCCAATATACTGTAGTTGCTGGGAACAGACGCGAATGCTATTAGCACTGTGTATGGCCAGAATGGTACAAGATGGTGTTCTTACCCTGAATTAACACTTGCTGCTAGAACTTGAAACTGAATGTGATTCCACAACATTTAGGAAGAGAAATTGAACCCTAGTTTGCCATAAAAGAAAAACACTCTGCTTTTGAGAAAAGGGCATTCATGCAGTCTACTGTGTTTTCTATAGGCCAAGTACAGTGAGCTAGCTCAAAACAAAAAGGACTGTGCTTCCTACACAAATGGGGCATATCTAGTTCAACTCAGTATTGGAAATTAAGTCAAACAGGAGCTTCTATTCAGTCCAATACACTGTACTTGGTGGGAACAGACGCGAATGCTATTTGCACTGTGTATGGCCAGAATAGCACAAGAGTGGTGTTCTTAACCTGAATTATCTCTTGCTGCTAAAACTTAAAAAAGAATGTGATTCGACTTCGTTTAGGAATTTTAATTGAACCCTAGTTTGCCATACAAGAAAAACACTCTGCTTTTGAGAAACGGGCATTCTTGCACTCTACAGTGATTCCTATAGGGACATGACAGTGAGCTAGCTCAGAACAAAAGAACTGTGCTTCCTACACCAACGGGGCAGATCTAGTTAATTCAGTATTAGAAACTAAGTCAAACAGGAGTTTCTATTCATTCCAATACACTGTACTTTCTGGGAACAGATGCCAATGCTATATGCACTGTGTAAGCCCAAAATAGCACAAGAGTTGTATTCTTAAGCTGTAATAACACTTGCTGCTAGAACTTGTAACTGAATGTCATTCAACTCCATTAAGGAAGTTAAACTGAACCCTAGTTTGCAATACAAGAAGAATACTCTGCTTTTGAGAAAAGGGCTTTCTTGCACTCTACTAGGTTTCCTATTAGGCCGGTACAGTGAGCTAGCTAAAAACAAAAGAACTCTGCCTCCTACACAAACGGGACATATCTAGTTCAACTCAGTATTGGAAACTAATAAAAAGAGGAGCTTCTCATCAGTCCAATACACTGTAATTTCTTGGAACAGACGCGAATGCTATTTGTATTGTTTATGTCCAGATAAGCACAAGAGTGGTGTTCTTACCCTGAATTAACACTTGCTGCTAGAACTTGAAACTGAATGTGATTCAACTCCATATACGAAGTTTAATTGAACCCTAGTTTGCCATAGAAGAAAAACACTCTGATTTTGAGAAAAGGGCATTCTTGCACTCTACTCTGTTTCCTATAGGGCCATTACAGTAAGCTAGCTCAAAACAAAAGAACTGTTCTTCCTACACAAACGGGGCATATCGACTTTAACTCAGTATTGGAAACTAAGTAAACTAGGAGCTTCTCTACAGTCCAATACACTGTACTTGCTGGGCACAGAAGCGAATGCTATTTGCACTGTGTATGGCAAGAATAGCAAAAGAGTGGTGTTCTTACCCTGAAATAACACTTGCTGCTAGAACTTGAAACTGAATGTGATTCCACAACATTTAGGAAGAGAAATTAAACCCTAGTTTGCCATAAAAGAAAAACACTCTGCTTTTGAGAAAAGGGCATTCATGCACTCTACTGTGTTTCCTATAGGGCAAGTACAGTGAGCTAGCTCAAAACAAAAGACTGTGCTTCCTACACAAATGGGGCACATCTAGTTCAAATCAGTATTGGAAACTAAGAAAAACAGGAGCATCTCTTCAGTCTAATACAGTGTACTTCCTGGGAAAAGACGCGAATGCTATTTGTACTGTTTATGGCCAGAATAGCATAAGAGTGGTGTTCTTACCCTGAATTAACACTTGCTGCTAGAACTTGAAACTAAATGTAATTCAACAACGTTTAGGAAGATTAATTGAACCCTGGTTTGCCATTCAAAAAAAAAAACTCTACTTTTGAGAAAAGGGCATTCATGCACTCTACTGTGTTTTCTATGGGGGCAGTACAGTGACCCAGCTCAAAAAAGAAGGACTGTACTTCCTACACCAACGGGGTATATCTAGTTCAATTAAGCTTTGTAAACTAAGTAAAACATGAGCTTCTCTTCAGTACAATACACTGTACTTGCTGGGAATTGACAGGAATGCTATTTGCACTTTGTTGGGCCAGAGAAGCATTAGAGTCTATTCTTACCCTGAATTAACACTTGCTGCTAGAACATGAAACTGAATATGATTCAACTCTGTGTAGGAAGTTTATTTGAAGCCTAGTTTGCCATAAACGCAATTCATTTTGCTTTTGAGAAACGGGCATTCTTGCACTCTACTGTATTTCCTATAGGGCCAGTAGAGTGAGCTAGCTCAGAACAAAAGAACTGTGCTGCCTACACACACGGGGCATATCTAGTTCATCTCAGTATTGTAAACTAAGTAAAACAGAGCTTCTCTTCAGTCCAATACACTGTACATGCTGAGAACAGACACGAATGCTATTTGCACTGTGTATGGCCCAAATAGCACAAGAGTAGTGTTCTTACCCTGAATTTACACTTGGTTCTAGAACTTTAAACTGAATGTAATTCAACTCCGTTTAGGAAGTTTAATTGAACCCTAGTTTGCCATACAAGAAAAACACATTGCTTTTGAGAAACGGGCATTCTTGCACTCTACAGTGTTTCTGATAGGGCCAGTACAGTGAGTTAGCTCAGAAAAAAAGAACTGTGTTTCCTACACAAACGGGGCATTTCTGATTCAACTCAGTATTTGAAACTAAAGAAAACAAGAGCTTCTCTTCGGTCCAATAAACTGTACTTGCTGGGAACAGACATGACTGCCCTTTGCACAGTTTTAGGCCAGAATAGTACAAGAGTAGTGTTCTTACCCCAAATTAACACTTGCTGCTAGAACTTCAAAATGAATTTGATTCAACTCCTTTTAGCAAGTTTAATTGATCCCTACTTTGCCATGCAAGGAAAACACTCTGCTTTTGAGAAATGGGCATTCTTGTACTCTACTGTGTTTCCCATAGGGCCATTACTTTGAGCTAGCTCAGAAAAGTACTGTGCTTCCCACGCTAACGGGGCTTATCTAGTTCAACTCAGTATTGGAAACTAAGTAAATAGGAGCTTCACCTCAGTCCAATACACTGTATTTGCTGAGAACAGACGCGAATGATATTTGCACTGTGTATGGCCAGAATAGCACAAGAGTGGTGTATTTACCCTGAATTCACACTTGCTGCTAGAACTTGAAACTGAATGTGATTCAACTCCGTTTAGGAAATTTAATTGAATCCTCATTTGCAATACGAGAAAAACACTCTGCTTTTGAGAAACCGGCATTCATTCACTCTACTGTGTTTCCTATAGGGCCAGTACAGTTAGCTAACTCAGAACAAAGGAACTGTGCTTCCTACACAAACGGGTCATATCTAGTTCAACTCAGTATTGGAAACTAAGTAAAAGAGTTGCTTCTCTTCAGTCCAATAAACTGTACTTGCTTAGAAAAGATGCGAATGCTATGTGCACTGTTTATGCCCTGAGTAGCACAAGAGTGGTGTTCTTACCCTGAATTAACACTTGCTGCTAGCACTTGAAACTTAATGTGATTCAACTCCGTTTAGGAAGTTTAATTGAACCCTAGTTTGCCGTACAAGAAAACACTCTGCTTTTGAGAAAATTACATTCTTGCACTCTACTGTGTATCCTATAGGGCCAGTACAGTGAGCTAGCTCAGAACAAAAGAACTGTGCTTCCTTCACAAACGGGGCATATCTAGTTCAACTCAGTATTGGAAAATAAGTAAAACAGGAGCTTCTCTACAATCCAATACACTGTACTTGCTGGGTCAGTTGCGAATGCTATTTTCACTGTGTATGTCCAGAACACAAGAGTAGTGTTCTTACCCTGAATTAACCCTTGCTTCTAGAACTTCAAACTGAATGTGATTCAACTCCTTTTAGCAAGTTTAATTGAACCCTAGTTTGCCATACAAAAAAAGAATCTCCTTTTGATTAACGGGCATTCTTGCACCCTACTGTGTTTCCTATAATGCCAGTATTGTGAGCTAGCTCAGAACAAAAGAACTGTGCTTCCTACACAAACGGGGCATGTCTAGTTCATCTCAGTTTTTGAAACTAAGTAAAACAGAGCTTCTCTTCTATCCAATAAACTGTACGTGCTTTGAACAGACGTGAGTGCTCTTTGCACTGTGTATGGCCACAAGAGCACAAGAGTGGCTTTTCTTACCCTGAATTAACACGATGTTAGAACGTGAAACTGAAGTTGATTCAACTCCATTTAAGAATGGCAATTGAAGCCTAGATTGCCTTACATGAAAAACACTCTGCTTTTGAGAAAAGGGCACTCTTGTACTCTACTGTGTTTCCTATAGGGCCAGAACAGTCAGCTGGCTCAGAACAAAAGAACTGTGCTTCCTACACAAATGGGGCATATCGAGTTCAACTCAGCATTGGAAACTGACTAGAAGAGGAGCTTCTCTTCAGTGCAATAAACTGCAATTTTGGAATCAGACGTGAGTGCTATTTGCAATGTATATGGCCAGAAGAGCACAAGAGTGGCTGTTCTTACCCTGAATTAACAGTTGATGATAGAACGTGAAACTGAACATTATTCAAATTCGTTTAAGATTTGCAATTAAACACTAGCTTGGTATAAAAGTAAAATACACTGATTTGAGAAACGTGCACTCTTGTACTCTACTGTGTTACGAATAAGGACAGAAGAGTGAGCTGGCTCAGACCAAAACAACTGTGCTTGCTACACAAACGGGGCACATCTAGTTCAACTCAGCATTGGAAACTGACTGGAAGAGGAGCTTCTCTTCAGTCCAATACACTGTTTTTGGGAACAGTCGCGAGTGCTATTTGCACTGTGTATGGCCAGAAGAACACAAGAGTGGCTGTTCTCACCTTGAATTAACACTTGCTGCTAGATTGTGAAACTCAAAGTGATTAAATTCCATTTAAGAATGGCAATTGAACACTAGCTTGCCTTACAGAAAAACACTCTCCTTTTGAGAATCAGGCACTTCTGTACTCTATGTGTTTCCTATAGGGCCAGAACCGTGAGCTGGCTCAAAAAAAAAAAAAAAGAACGGTGATTTCTTTACAAACTGGGCATATCTAGTTCAACTCAGCATTGCAAACTGACTAGAAGAGGAGCTTCTCTTCAGTACAATACACTGTAATTGCTGGGAACTGACTTGAATGCTACTTGCACTTTGTTGGGCCAGAGTAGCACTAGAGTCGATTCTTACCCTGAATTAACACTTGCTGCTAGAACTTGAAACTCAATGTGATTCAACTCTGTTTAGGAAGTTTAGTTGAACCCTAATTTGCCATACGAGAAAAAACACTCTGCTTTTGAGAAACGGGCATTCTTGCACTCTACTTTGTTTCCTATAGGGCCAGTAGAGTGAGCTAGCTCAGAACAAAAGAACTGTGCTTCCTCCACAAACGGGGCATATCGAGTGCAACTCAATATTGGAAACTAATTAAAACAGGAGCATCTTTTCACTACAATACACTCTACATGCTGGGAACAGACACGAATGCTATATGCACAGTATATGGCCAGAGTAGCACAAGAGTGGTGTTCTTACCTTAATTAACACTTGCTGCTAGAACTTGAACCTGTGATTCAACTCCTTTTAGGAATATTAATTGAACACTAGCTTGCCTTACAGAAAAACACTCTCCTTTTGAGAATCGGGCACTTCTGTACTCTATGTGTTTCCTAAAGGGACTCTAAGTAAAAGAGTTGCATCTCTTCAGTCCAATAAACTGTACTTGCTGAGAAAAGACACGAATGCTATTTGCACTGTGTATGCCCTGAGTAGCACAAGAGTGGTGTTCTTACCCTGAATTCACACTTGCTGCTAGAACTTGATACTGAATGTGATTCAACTCCGTTTAGGAAGTTTAATTGAACCCTAGTTTCCCATACAAGATAAACACTCTGCTTTTGAGAAACAGGCATTCTTGCACTCCCTTGTGTTTCCTGTAGGTCCAGTAGAGTGAGTTAGCTCAGAACAAATGAACTGTGCTTCCTACACAAACGGGGCATATCTAGATCAACCTAGTATTGGAAACTAAGTAAAACAGAAGCTTCTCTTCAGTCCAATACACTGTACTTGCTGGGAATAATAGCGAATGCTAATTGCACTCTGTATGGCCAGAATAGCACAAGAGTGGTGTTCGTACCCTGAATTCACACTTGCTACTCGAACTTGAAACTGAATATGATTCAAATCCTTTTAGGAAGTTTCATTGAACCCTCGTTTGCCAAACAAGAAAATAACTCTGCTTTTGATAAACGGGTATTCTTGTACTCTACTGTGTTTTCTATAGGGCCAGTAGAGTGAGCTAGCTCAGAACAAAAGAACTCTGCTTCCGACTCAAACGGGGCATATCTAGTTCAACTCAGTATTGGAAACTAAGTAAAACAGGTGCTTCTCTTCAGTCCAATACCGTGTACTTACTGGGAACAGACACGAGTGTTCTTTGTACTGTGTATGGCCAGAATAGCACAAGAGTGGTGTGCTTACCCTGAATTAACACTTGCTGCTTGAACTTGAAACTGAATGTGATTCAACACACTTTAGCAAGTCTAATTGAACCCTAGTTTGCCATACAAGAAAAACACCCTGCTTTTGAGAAAAGGGCACTCTTGTTCTCTATTGTGTTTCCTATAGGGCCTGAAGAGTGAGCTCGCTGAGAACAAAAGAACTGTGATTCCTACACAAACGGGGCATATATAGTTCAATTCAGCGTTGGAGCCTGACTGGAAGAGGAACTTCTCTTCAGTGCAATACACTGTACTGCCTGGGAACTGATGCGAGTGCTATTTGCACTGTGTATGGCCACAAGAACAGCAAAATGGCTGTTCTTTCACTGAATTAAAACTTGGGGCGAGAACATGAAACTGACCGTGATCCAACTCCGTTTGAGAATGGCAGTTGAACCCTAGCTTGCCTTACAAGAAAAACACTCTGCTTTTGAGAAACGTGCACTCTTGTTCTCTACTGTGTTTCCTATAGGGACATAACAGTGAGCTGGCTCAGAACAAAAGAACTGTGCTTCCTACACAAACAGGGCAAATCTAGTTCAACTCAGCATTGGAAACTGACTAGAAGATGAGCTTCTCCTCAGACCAATACACTGTTCTTGCTTTGAACAGACGGGAGTTCTATTGGCACTATGAATGGCCAGAAGAGCACAAGAGTGGCAGTTCTTACCCTGAATTAACATTTGAGGCTAGAACGTGAAACTGAACGTGATTCAAATCCGTTTAAGTATTGCAATTGAGCACTAGATGGCTATACAAGAATAACACACTGCTTTTGAGAAACGGGCACTCTTGTACTCTACTGTGTTTCCTCTAGACCAGAACAGTGAGCTGGCTCATAACAAAAGAGCTGTGCGTCCTACACATACGGGGCATATCTAGTTCAACTCACCATGGAAACTGACTAGAAGAGGTGCTTTTCTTCAGTCCAATACACTATACTTTCTGGGAAGAGACACGAGTGCTATTTGCACTCTGTATGGCCAGAAGAGCACAAGAGTGGCTGTTCTTACCCTGATTTATCACTTGCTGCTAGAACGTGAAACTGAACGTGATTCAACTCCGTTTAAGAATGACAATTGGACTCTAGCTTGCCTAACCAAAAAAAAAAACACTCTGTTTTTGAGAAACCGGCACTCTTGTACTCTACTGTGTTTCCTATAGGGTCAGAGGAGTGCTTTGTCTCAGAACAAAAGAACTGTGCTTCCGACACAAAAGGGACATTTCTTGTTCAACTCAGCATTGAAAACTGACTAGAAGAGGAGCTTCTCTTCCTTCCAATAAACGGCAATTGTTGCGAACTGACACGAGTGCTATTTGTACTGTGTATGACCAGAAGAGCACAACACTAGCTGTTATTACACTTAATTAAACTACTGCTAGATGGTGAAACTAAACATCTTTCAACTCCGTTTAAGAATGGCAATTGACCCCTAGCTTGCCTTAAAGAAAAACACCCTGCTTTTGAGAAACGGACACTGTTATACTCTAATGTGTATCCAATAGGGCCAGAAGACTGAGCTTGCTCAGAAAAAAAGATCTGTGCTTCCTACACAAACGGGGCATATCTAGTTCAAGTCAGCATTCGAAAGTGACTAGAACATGAGCTTCTTGTCAGTCTAATACACTGTACTTGCTGGGAACAAACGTGAGTGCTATTTGCACTGTGCATGGCCAGAGGAGCACAAGAGTGTCAGTTCTTACCCTGAAATATCACTTTCTGCTAGAACGTGAAACTGAATGTGATTTAAGTCCATTTAAGAATGGCAATTGACCGTAGCTTGCCTTACAAGAAAAACACTCTGCTTTTGAGAATCGGGCACTTTTGTACTGTGTTTCCAATAGGGCCAGAAGAACAGCTGGCTCAGAACAAAAGAACTGTGCTTCCTACACAAACGGGGCAAATCTAGTACATTTCAGCATTGGAAACCGACTAGAAGAGGAGCTTCTCTTCAGTCCAATACAGTGTACTTGCGGGGAACAGACAAGAGTGTTATTTGCATTGTGTATGGCCAGAAGAGCATAAGAGTGGCGGTTCTTACCCTGAATTAACACTTGCTGCTAGAACGTGAAATTTAATGTGATTCAACTCCGTTTAAGAATGGCAATTGAACCCTACCTTGCCTTACAAGAAAAACACTCTGCTTTGTGAAACGGGCAATCTTGTACTCCACTATTTTTCTTATAGGTCCAGATCAGTGAGCTGGCTCAGAACAAAAGAACTGTGCTTCCTACACAAACGGGGCATATCTAGTTCAAATCAGCAGTGGAGACTGACTAGAAGAGGAGCTTCTCTTCAGTCCAATACACTGCACTTTCTGGGAACAGACGCGAGTGCTATTTACACTGTGTATGGCCAGAAGAGCACAAGAGTGGTTGTTCTTACTCCGAATTAACACTTGCTGCTAGAACATGAAACTGAACGGGATATTACTCCGTTTGTGAATGGCAATTGAACCCTACCTTGCCTTAAAGAAAAACACTCCGCTTTTGAGAAATGGGAACTCTTGTACAGTTTTTCTTATATGGCCAGAAGAGTAAGGTGGCTTGAAACAAAATAACTGTGCTTCCTACACGAAATATGAAATTTAATGTGATTCAACTCTGTTTAAGAATGGCAATTGAACCCTAGCTTACCTTACATAAAAAACACTCTCCTTTTGATAAACGGGCACTATTATACTCTACTGTGTTTTCTATAGGGCCAGAACAGTGAGCTGGCTCAGAACAAAAGAACTGTGCTTCCTACACAGACGGGGCATATCTAGTAAAACTCAGCAATGGAAACTGACTAGAAGAGGAAATTCTCTTCAGTCCAATACACTGTTCTTGCTGGGAACAGACACTAGTGATATTTACCCTGTGCATGGCCAGAAGAGCACAAATGTGGCTGTACTTACCCTGAATTAACACTTGGTGCAAGAACGTGAAACTGAATGTGATTCAACTCCGTTTAAGAATGGCAATTGATCCCTAGCTTGCCTTACAAGAAAAACACTCTGCGTTTGAGAAAAGGGCACTATTGTAATTTACTGTGTTTCCTATAGGGCCAGAAGAGTGAGCTGGCTTAAAACAGAAGAATTGTGTCTCTACACAAACGGGGCATATCTAGTTCAACTCAGCTTGGATACTGACTAGAAGAGAAACTTCCATTCAGAACAATACACTGTACTTTTTGTCAACAAACACGAGTGCTATTTACACTGTGTATGGCCAGAAGAGCAAAAGGGTTTCTTTTTTAACCTGCATTAACACTTGCTGCTAGAACATGAAACTGAATGTGATTCAACTCCATTTAAGAACAGCAATTGAACTCTAGAATGCCTTACAAGAAAAACAATCTGCTTTTGAGAATCTGCTTCTTGTACTCTTCTGTGTTTCTATAGGGCCAGAACAGTGAGCTGGCTCAGAACAAAAGAACTGTGCTTCCTACACAAACCGGGCATATCTAGTTCAACTCAGCATTGGAAACTGACTAGATCGGAGCTTCTCTTCAGTCCAAAACACTGTATTGCTGGGAACAGTCGCGAGTGCTATTTGCACTCTGTATGGCCAGAAGAACACAAGAGTGGTGGTTCTTCATTAATTAATAGTCACTGCTAGAACGTGAAACTCCACGCTATTCAACTCCATTTAAGTATGGCAATTGAACCCTTGCTTGCCTTACAAGAAAATCACTCTGCTTTTGAGCATAGGTCACTCTTGTACTCTACTGTGTTTCATGTCAGGCCATAAGAGTGAGCTGGCTCAGAACAAAAGAACTGTTCTTCCTACACAAACGGGCATATGTAGTTGAACTCATAATTGGAAACTGAATAGAAAAGGTGCTTCTCTTCATTCCAATAGTCTGTACTTGCTGAGAATATATGCGAGTGCTATTTGCATTGTGCATGGCCAGAAGAGCACAAGAGTGGCTGTTCTTAACCTGAATTAACACTTGCTGCTAGAACGTGAATCTGAATGTGATTCAACTCCTTTTACAAATGGCAATTGAACCCTAGCTGGCCTTACAAGAAAAACACAGTGCTTTTGAAAAACTGGCACTCTTGTACTCTACTGTGTTTGGTATGGGGCCAGAAGAGTGAGCTGGCTCAGAACAAAAGAACTGTGCTTCCTACACAAACGGGGCATATCTAGTTCAATTCAGCATTGGAAACTGACTATATCGGAGCTTCTCTTCAGTCCAATACCCTGTACTTTCTGTGAACAGACGAGAGTGATATTGGCACTGTGTATGGCCAGAAAAACACAAGAGTGGCTCTTCTTACCCTGAAAAACACTTGCTGCTAGAACGCGAACCTGAATGATTCAACTCCGTTTAAGAATGGCAATTGAACGCTAACTTGCCTTACAAGAAATACACTCTGCTATTGAGAAACGGTCACACTTGTACTCTATTGTCTTTCCTATGGGGCCAGAAGAGTGAGCTGCCTCAGAACAAAAGAACTGTGCTTTCTACACAAACGGGGCATATATAGTTCAGCTCCTCTTCCCACCTACTTCCTGCCTGGCCACTGGCCAACCAGTGTTTTATTTATTGACCAATCAGAGTAATTTGACATACAGACCATCCCACAGCAGGGAACAGACCCCAGTGATATTTGCACTGTGTATGGCCAGAAGAGCACAAGAGTGGCTGTTCTTACCCTGAATTAACACTTTCTGCTAGAACATTTACCTGAATGTGATTCAACTCCGTTTACCAATGGAAATTAACACTGGCTTGCCTTACAAGAAAAACACTCTGCTTTTGAGAACCGGGCACTCTTGTACTCTACTGTGTTAGCTATAGGGCCAGAACAGTGAGCTGGCTGAGAACAAAATAATTGTGATTCCTACACAAACAAAGCATACTTAGTTCAGCCCAGCATTGGAAACTGAATGGAATAGAAGCTTCTCTTCAGTCAAATACACTGTACTTGCTGAGAACAGATGGGAGTGCTATTTGCACTGTTTATGAGAGAAAGAGCTCAAGAGTGGGTATTCTTACCCTATATTAACTATTGCTGCTAAAACTTGACACTGAATGTGATTCAACTCCGTTTAGAAAGGTTAATTGAACCGTAGCTTGCCTTACAAGAAAAACACTCTACTTTTGAGAAACGGGCAATCTTGGATTCTACTGTGATTCCTATAGGGCCAGAACAGTGAGCTGCATCATAAAACAAAAACTGTGCTTCCTACAAAAACGGGACATATCTAGTTCAACTCATTATTGGAGACTAAGTGAAAAAGGAGCTCCTCTTTAGTCCAATACACTGTACTTGCTGGTAACAGTCGCGAGTACTATCTGCACTGTGCATGGCCAGGAGAGCACAAGAGTAGCTTTTCTTAACTTGAGTTAACACTTGCTCCTAGAACGTGAACCTAAATGTAATTCAAGTTCTTTTAAGAATGGCAATTGAACCCTAGCTTGCCTTCCAAGAAAAACACTCTGTCTCTGAAAAACAGGCATTCTTGTAATCTACTGTGTTTTCTATAGGGCCAGACAAGTGAGCTGGTTCAGTCAAAACAACTGTGCGTCCTACACAAACGGGGCGTATCTAGTTCAACTCAGTATTAGAAACTGACTAGATTTGGAGCTTCTCTTCTGTCCAATACACTGTACTTGCTCTGAACAAACGAGAGTGATATTGGCACTGTGTATGGCCAGAAGAACACAAGAGTGGCTGTTCTTACCCTGAATTAACACTTGCTGCTAGAACGTGAAACTGACGTGATTCAACTCGGTTTAGGATTGGCAATTGAACCCTAGCTTGCCTTACAAGAAAAACACTCTGCTTTTGAGAAATGGTAACTCTTGTATACTCAAGTGTTTCCTATAGATCCAGGACAGTGAGCTGGCTCAAAACAAAAGAATTGTAGTTCCAACACAAACGGGGCATATCTAGTTCAACTCAGCATTGGAAACTGTCTAGAATACGAGATCCTCTTCAGTCTAATACACTGTACTTGCGGGAAACAGACGCGAGTGCTATTTGCACTGTGTATGGCCAGAAGAGCACAAGAATGGCTGTTCTTACCCTGAATTAACCCTTGCTGCTAGAAGGTGAAACTGAATGTGATTCAACTCCATTTAAGAATGGCAATTGAACCCTAGCACACCTTACAAGAAAAACACTCTGCTTTTAAGAAACGGGCACTCTTGTACTCTACTGTGTTTCCTATAGTACCAGAACAGTGACCTGGCTCAGAACAAAAGAACTGTGCTTCCTACACAAAAGGGGCATAACTAGTTCAACTCAGCATTGGAAACTGACTAGAACAGGAGCTTCTCTTCAGTCCAATACACTGTAATTTCTTGGAACAAACACGAGTGTTCTTTGCACTGTGAATGGCCCGGAGAGCACAAGAGTGGCTTTTCTTGCCCTGATTTAACACTTGCTGCTACAATGTGAACCTGACCATGATTCAAATCCGTTTAAGAATGACAATTGAACCCTAGCTTGGCTTACAAGAAAAACACTCTGCATTTGAGAAACGGGAACTCTTGTACTCTACTGTTTTTCCTAGAGGGCCAAAACAGTGACCTGGCTCAGAACAAAAGAACTGTTTTTCCTACAGAAACGGGCCATATATAGTTCATCTCAGGATTGGAAAGTGCCTAGAATAGGAGCTTCTCTTCATTCCAATACACTGTCTTTCCTGGGAACAGACTTGATTGCTATTTGCACTATGTATGGCAAGAAGATCATAAGAGTGGCATTTCTTACCCTGAATTACACTTGCTACTAGAACGTGAACCTGAACATGATTCAACTCCGTCTGAGAATGGCAAATGAACCCTAGATTGCCTTACAAGAAAAACACTCTGCATTTGAGAAATGGGCACTATGTACTCTATTGTGTATCCTATAGGGCCAGAACCGTGAGCTGGCTCAGAACAAAAAAAAACTGTGCTTTCTACACAAACAGAGCATATCTAGTTCAATTCAGCATTGGAAACTGACTAGAATAGGAGCTTCTCTTCAGTCCAATACACTGTACTTGCTGGGAACACACACGAGTACTATTTGCACTGTGTATGGCCAGAAGAGCACAAGAGTGGTTGTCCTTACCCTGAATTAACACTTGCTGTTAGAATGTGAAACGGAATGTAATTCAACTCCGTTTAAGAATGGCAATTGAACCTTAACCTGTCTTACAAGAAATACAATCTGCTTTTGATAAACGGGCACTCTTGTACTCTACTGTGTTTTCTTTAGGTCCACAACAGTGAGCAGGATCACAACAAAAGAACTGTGCTTCCTACACAACGGGGCATATGTAGTTTAACTCATAATTGGAAACTGACTAGAAAAGGTGCTTCTCTTCAGTCCAATACTCTGTACTTGCTGAGAACATATGCGAGTGCTATTTGCATTGTGTATGGCCAGAAGAGCACAAGAGTGGCTGTTCTTAACCTGAATTAACACTTGCTGCTAGAACGTGAATCTGAATGTGATTCACCTCCTTTTACGAATGGCAATTGAACCCTAGCTTGCCTTACAAGAAAAGCACTCTGCTTTTGAGAAACAGGCCCTCTTGTACTCTACTGTGTTTCCTATGGGGCCAGAAGAGTGAGCTGGCTCAGAAGAAAAGAACTGTGCTTCCTACACAAACGGGGCATATCTAGTTCAACTCAGCATTGGAAACTGACTAGATTGGAGCTTCTCTTCAGTCCAAAACAGTGTACTTGCTGGGAACAGACGCGAGTGCTATTTGCACTCTGCATGGCCCGAAGAGCACAAGAGTGGCTGCTCTGACCCTGATTTAACACTTGCTGTTAGAACGTGAAACTGACGTATTTCATCTCCGTTTAAGAATGGCAATTGAACCCTAGCTTGCCTTACAAGAAAAACAATCTGCTTTTGAGAACTGGGAACTGTTGTACTCTAAAGTGTTTCCAATAGATCCAGAACAGTGAGCTGGCTCACAACAAAAGAACTGTGGTTAAAACACAAATGGGGATGGCGGAGACAAGCTGAGGCAGATAGGCCTGTGGCAGCGGCCCACAGAGGTAGACGGGTCTGGCAGCAGTGGCTGACAGGGACATTTAGGCCCGGAGGCAGCTGGCAGAGACATTCAGGCCCGGTGGCAGCCCACAGAAGTGGACAGGCAATGCAGCGGAGACAGGCGGACACAGGTCGGCGACCCGCGGAGGTGGACAGGCCCGGTGGCGGCGGCCGACGGGGACATATAGGCCCAGCCGCAACCTGCAGAGACATATAGGCCTGGTGGCAGTTCGCAGAGGTGGATGGGCCAGGCAGCAGTGATGAGCAGAGGTGGGTAGGCCCACAGTGGCAACCATCAGAGACATACAGGCCCGTTGGCCGCCCGCAGAGGCAGACAGACCCAGCGGCAGCTGACAAGGACATACAGGCCCAGCGGCGGAGACAAGTGGATGCAGTTGGGCCTGTGGCGGCGGGCCACAGGGGTGGACAGGCCCGGGGGCAGAGAGGGGCGGACGCAGTTTGGAACGGGGACGCCCCTAGCCCCAACACCTGGGGAAGAGGCTATCTCCGTGGGTCGGAACCAGGGCGAGTCTGGACACTCCCTCTGGGTACAACCCAGGGCCCAAACTGCTGATCCTGTGAAACCCAACAACTTGGAGGTGTTGGTGAGACTACCCTGCTCAGCTGAAACCCATCTGGGAGAGGATTCAGATGCCTACAGTTTGAAGTCTGAAGAAACAAGATCAGCTGAGGAGTTGACGAATGAACAAAACATGACGTGGGAACAGAGAAGAAGGCGCTACCCAGTCACCAAACCAGATCACCAAAATCATAAGTATATAATTCACTGACTGAAATCAGCTGTCCCTGAAGAAACAGCCCAATAGCACCAATTTAACCAAGAACCCCTACTAAACCAAGACTAAAAATTAGAACAAGAGAGGCACTCTCAAACACAGACACCACCTGCACCGCACAGAGGAAAAGATGAGAAGACGCCAGTGCAAAAATTACAGGCAACAACATAAAGACCTATATGGCAACATCAGAACCTAGTGAATCTATACCTGCAAGACCTAAACATACCATGACAGAAGAAACAGAAGAGATCAACCCTAAAAATGACTTTAAGAAGATGATAGAGGCCCTTAAAGAAGAAATAAAACATTCCCTCAATGAGGAAATAAAAACTTTCCTTAAAGAGGAAATGAAAAACTACCTTAAAGAGGAAATAAAAACTTTCCTTAAAGAGGAAATGAAAAACTCTCTTAAAGAGGAAATAAAAACTTCCCTTAAAGAGGAAATGAAAAACTCCATTAAAGAGGAAATAAAAAACTCCTTTAAAGAAATGGAAGAAAAAACGAACAAAAAATAGGAAGAAATCAAATTAAGCCAAGAAAAAGCAATTAAACAGATGAAAGAAACATTATAATATCTAAAAAATGAATTTGATACAATAAAGAAAACACATGCTGAGGGAATGCTGGAAATAGAAATCCTGACAAAACGAACAGGAACTACAGAAACAAGCATAACCAACTGATTACAAGAGATGGAACAGAGAATCTCTGACACTGAAGATACGATAGAGAAAATAGATTCGTCAGTCAAAGAAAACACTAAAGACAAAAAAGTCGTAACACAAAACGTACAGGAAATTTGGGACACTATGAAAAGACCAAACCTAAGAATAATAGGGATAGAAGAAGGACAAGAATACCAACTCAAAGGCACAGAAAATATATTCAACAAAATCATAGAAGAAAACTTTCCTAACCTAAAGAAAGAAATACATATGAAGACACAAGAAGCTTACAGAACACCGAATAGGCTGGATCCAAAAAAAAAGTCCCCTCACCACATAATAATCAAAACACTAAACACACAGAACAAAGAAAAAATATTAAGAGCCGCAAAGGAAAAAGACCAAGTATAAAGGTAAACCCATCAGAATAACACCAGACTACTCAATAGAGACTATGAAAGCTAGAAGATCATGGACAGATCTCATGCAGACACTAAGAGACCACGGATGCCAACCCAGACTATTATACCCAGCAAAACTCTTAATCACCATAGGCGGAGTAAACAAAATATTCCAGGATAAAACCAGATTTAATCAATACCTGTCTACAAACCCAGCCCTACAGAAAGCACTAGAAGGGAAAATTCAACCCAAAGAAGCTAAACACATCCATGAAAAATCAAGCAATAGATAATCCCATACCAACATAAACCACAGAAGAAACAAGCTGGTATACATATCCTAATATCTAGAGAAAAAGGATGTTTCAAAAGACAAGAAGTCTTGTGGCAATGCCTCAGTGGTCCAGGTAACTACCAGAACTCGGAAAAGTTGGTTGAACTTGGGATTGACTGGGAGGCCAAAGATTTAAAAAGCAGAAGATTCTCTCAAGACACAAGTTAAATGATAATAGTGTGTTTTGTGTGTGTGAATGAGAATTTGTAAATGTTGAATTCTAGGCTTCGAAAATCATTGTCAGTGCAGATTAAGCTGCAAGTATTTATGCTTTAAAACTTAAATTATAAAGCTAGTTACGTCTTTCTAACCACTACTTTTAATGTTTATGAGAATATTTTACCTACATTACCTTTTCAGGATGTTGAGAAAGATGCATCACAAGCACAGGCTGGAGGGGGCTACATGTTTTTGAGGAAGAGGTCTTGGTGGACTCTTTCATAGAGCAAAGGAAAGCAATGCCTTCTGGGAAATGAGCTAAGTTTTAATCTAGTCTTTAAGATTAGAAGTCAAAAACAAAAATATTAAGGAAAGGAAAACCTAATTGATCTTTGAAGTATTGTTATGTGGAATTGAGTGGGACTTTTGAGGCCTTTCTTCCAGAAAACAAGGACTTGGTTGTCAGGCCTATATTAGGCCTAAACCTTGGTGCCATGTAGTTGTACTTAAATCATTTCAATGGAAAGTGTCTTAGTGATTGGAAATTCTAGTGCAGTTTGGAATTCTTCCATTTGAAAAATGTGATATTTTTGGTTGTGAGCCTAGCCTTTAACGGCTGAGCTATACCTACCAAGTGAGCTCCAGGAAAGGCGCAAAGCTACACAGAGAAACCCTGTCTCGAAAAACCAAAAAAAAAAAAAAAAGAAAAAAAGAAAAAAAAAGAAAAATGTGATATTTGCATGGGATTGTTTGAATCTTGTTTTCTGGTCCCTCCCCATCACCACCCTCATAGTCTGAAGGTAGATTTTTCTCTTGATAAAGGAACAAAAAGGTGAACATCTTGTTTGTAAATAGGTATCTAGTAACTACTGGTAAACTTGAAATGGTAGAATTCTTTAAAGCCTAATTCTAGATAGCCTTAAGAAAATGTATCTTAATTACTTTTGAACCTGTATTCACCTTGTTTTATTCAAATATCTTAAGTTATATTTTCTTTTTCAGAGCTGCTTCTTATTTGGGGCTACTTTTTTTCTTTTTTTTTTTAAATTGAGGCTTAATTCATAAAAGGGTATATTGTTTTGATGAGACTTTTTACAACTGTAGCTGGATGTCTTTCTTTAGTCTTCCAAGAAGGGCCATTTTACTTTTTTAGAGTTACATTTTAAAGTCATGAGGTCAACAACTTGGACTACTATGCATGTAAGTGCTAATGCAAATTAAAGCCCAAGTTGACCTCCAGCAGCAGTTCATTCTATGTTGACAGTGAGAGAACACTTTGCCTGTTAGGATACTGTTACTCGTGGACTGAAATGCTGAAGAAACCCCTCGCCCTATTTTGATTTTGCAAAAATCAAGGTATATTGTAGGGTTTCTTGGTTGACCTCAACAGAAAAACTGATATGATAGTCTTAGATCAGAAATGATCTGAATGCAGATTTACAGTCTACGTGTACAGCTAACTAAGTGAGATCGCTTTCACAGTTCTGCATGTATCCCATCGGCTCCCCATTTGTCACTGAACTCTTAAAACTGGTATTGTAACATTATCACAGAGTTTTGCGCCAATTTTATAAACTTTACAGTACAATATGTGTTCCTTTTCTGAGGCAAACCAAAGGTATATTTCTCAAGGTTCTGCTGCTATCAGGACCGTTGATGGAGGATTTTTTATACATTTGTAATAGATAGAAATAAACCAGAAAAAAAAAGAAGAAAAAAAAAGTGGTGGAGGAAAAGGTGAACACTGCAAGAATACTCAAAAGGGCTGAGAGT
The DNA here is from genome assembly GCF_049852395.1 of Peromyscus maniculatus bairdii. Taxonomy (NCBI): domain Eukaryota; kingdom Metazoa; phylum Chordata; class Mammalia; order Rodentia; family Cricetidae; genus Peromyscus; species Peromyscus maniculatus. The sequence continues at coordinate 2,289,021 of NC_134867.1, forward strand.
TGCAAACGCCAAGAATGGCTTTACATAGTAAACGGAATAGAAGAGCTCTGAACTATAGCTTACTTTTCCTGGTTTGGTCTGACAGAATATTGAATGCTTTTGTACAAAAATCAGAGCCTTAAAAACAAGGATTTGGTGAGATTGTAAATTAGTGTGCCACTTTGGCAAAACAGTTTGGTGGTTGATCAAAATGCAAAACATTGTTACTTTGGTACTCAACAATTCTACCCTTAGGAATATATCCTCAAACTACTGAAAACGTGCACCTATGAAACATGTACATGAAGGTTTACAGCAGTGTGTTGCTAATAGTAAAAAAGTTAAAACAACTCAAATAGCTATCATATACTGGAGAGAAATAAAATGTGGCTTATTCATACAATAGAATATTATTAAGACATAAAAATGAATGAGAAATTGACAGATTAAATGACTTTCGTGAACCTTCATAATTTCATTTGTAGATCTTTCCATTTATAATTTATAAATACATTTGGAGTTATAAATAATAAATGTACTGCCTCTTGTCAACATTGTATACTTCTATTTGATGATTTCTGTGTCAAGCATTATATGGAAATGTTTCCAAGTATTTTCTGTATTAACTGTGAATGAATAGAACAAAATAAATTGCCTGTGATGGAAAAAAAAACACAAACGGGGCATATCTAGTTCAACTCAGCATTGGTAACTGACTAGAAAAGGAGCTTCTCTTCAATAAAAAAACAATGTACTTGATGGGAACAGACGCGAGTGCTATTTGAACTGTATATGGCCAGAGTAGCACAAGAGTGACTGTTCTAACTCTGAATTAACACTTGCTGCTAGAACGTAAAACTGAACGTGATTCAACTCCGTTTAAGAATGGCAATTGAACCATAACCTGCCTTACAAGAAAAATACTCTGCTTTTGAGAAACGGGCACTCTTGTTCTCTTCAGTGTTTTCTATATGTCCACAACAGTGACCTGGATCATAACAAAAGAACTGTGCTTCCTACACAACGGGGCATATGTAGTTCATTTCACAATTGGAAACTGACTAGAAAAGGTGCTTCTCTTCATTCCAATACTCTGTACTTACTGAGAACATATGCGGGTGCTATTTGCACTGTGTATGGCCAGAAGAGCACAAGAGTGTCTGTTCTTACCCTGAATTAACACTTGCTGCTAAAACGTGAATCTGAATGTGATTCACCGACTTTTACGAATGGCAATTGAACCCGAGATTGCCTTACAAGAAAAACACTCTGCTTTTGAGAAACTGGCAGTCTTGTAGTCTACTGTGTTTGCTATGGGGCCAGAAGAGTGAGCTGGCTCAGAACAAAAGAACTCTATTTCCTACACAAACCCATTGTATATACCACAACTCAGCATTGGAAACTGACTAGTATAGGAGCTTCTCTTCGTTCCAGTACACTGTACTTGCTGGGAATAGAAGCTATTGCTATTTGCACTGTGTATGGCCAGAAGAGCACAAGAGTGGCTGTTCTTACCCTGAATTAACCCTTGCTGCTAGATGGAGAAACTGAATGTGATTCAACTCCGTTTAAGAAAGGCAATTGAACCCTGGCATGCCTTACAAGAAAAATATTCTGCTTTTGAGAAACAGGCACTCTTGTACTCTACTCTGTTTCCTATAGTGCCAGAACAGTGACATGGCTCTGAACAAAAGAACTATGCTTCCTACACAAACGGGGCATAAGTAGTTCAACACAGCATTGGAAACTGACTGGAATAGGAGCTTCTCTTCAGTCCAATACACTGTAATTTCTTGGAACAGACATGAGTGCTCTTTGCACTGTGTATGGACAGGAGAGCACAAGATTGGCTTTTCTTGCCCTGAATTAACACTTGCTGCTACAATGTATACCTGAACAAGATTCAAATCCGTTTAAGAATGGCAATTGAACCCTAGATTGTCTTAGAAGAAAAACAATCTGCTTTTGAAGAACGGCACTCTTGTACTCTACTGTGTTTTCTTTAGGTCCACAACAGTGAGCAAGATCACAACAAAAGAACTATGCTTCTTACACAAACGGGACATATGTAGTTTAACTCATAATTGAAAACTGACTTGAAAAGGTGCTTCTCTTCAGTCCAATACTCTGTACTTGCTGAGAACATATGCGAGTTCTATTTGCATTGTGTATGGCCACAAGAGCACAAGAGTTGCTGTTCTTACATTGAATTAATACTTGCTGCTAGAATGTGCACCTGTGTGATTCCCCTCCTGTTAAGAATGGCAATTGAACCCTAGCTTGCCTTACAAGAAAAACACTCTTCATTTGAGAAAGGCGCCCACTTGTACTCTACTGTTTTTCCTAAGGTGCCAGAAGAGTGAGCTGGCTCAGAACAAAAGAACTGTGCTTCCCACACAAACGGGGCATATCTAGTTCAACTCAGTATTGAAACTGACTAGAATACCAGCTTCTCTTCAGTCCAATTTGGTGTATTTGCTGAGAACAGACGCTGGTGCTATTTGCACTCTGTACTGCCAGAAGAGCACAAGAGTGGCTGTTCTTACCCTGAATTAACACTTGGTGCTAGAACGTTAAACTGAACGTGATTCAACTCCATTTACGAATGTCAATTGAAACTTTGCTTTCCATACAAGAAAAAACTTTGCTTTTAAGATAAGGGCATCTTTTACTCTACTGTGTTTGCAATAGGGCCAGAACAGTGAGCTGGCTCACAACAAAAGACCTGTGCTTCCTAAAGAAATGGGGCATATATACATCACCTCAGCATTGGAAACTGAGTAGAATAGGAGCTTCTCTTCAGACTAAAACCCTGTATTTGCTGGGAACTGAAGCGAGTGCTATTTGCAATGAGTATGGCCAGAAGAGCACAAGAGTGGTTTCTTACACTTAATTAACACTTGCTGCTAGAAAGTGAAAGGGAACTTGATTCAACTCCGTTTAAGAATGGCAATTGAACATTATCTTGCCTTATGAGAAAAACATAATGCTTTTGAGAAAGGGGCACTCTGATACTCTACTGTGTTTTCAATAGTGCCAGAACAGTGACCTGGCTCAGAACAAAAGAACTGTGCTTCCTACACAAACGGGGCATAACTAGTTCAGCTCAGCATTGGAAACTGTCTAGAATAGGAGCTTCTCTTCAGTCCAATACACTGTAATTTCTTGGAACAGACACGAGTGTTCTTTGCACTGTGAATGGACAGGAGAGCACAAGAGTGGCTTTTCTTTCCCTGAATTAACACTTGCTGCTAAAATGTGAACCTGAACATGATTCAAATCCGTTTAAGAATGGCAATTGAAACCTAGCTTGTCTTACAAGAAAAACACTCTGCATTTGAGAAATGGGAACTCTTGTACACTACTCTTTTTCCTAGAGAGCCAGAACAGTGACCTGGCTCAGAACAAAAGAACTGTGCTTCCTACACAAACAGGCCATATATAGTTCAACTCAGCATTGGAAACTGACTAGAATAGGAGCTTCTCTTCAGTCCAATACACTGTACTTGCTGGGAACAGACACGAGTACTATTTGCACTGTGTATGGCCAGAAGAGCACAAGAGTGGTTGTCCTTACCCTGAATAAACACTTGCTGTTAGAATGTGAAACGGAACGTAATTCAACTCCCTTTAAGAATGGCAATTGAATCCTAACCTGCCTTACAAGAAAAACAATGTGCTTTTGAGAAACGGGCACTCTTGTACTCTACTGTGTTTTCTTTAGGTCCACAACAGTGAGCAGGATCACAACAAAAGAACTGTGCTTCCTACACAAATGGGGCATATGTAGTTTAACTCATGATTGGAAACTGACTAGAAAAGGTGCTTCTCTTCAGTCCAATACTCTTCACTAGCTGAGAACATATGCGTGTGCTATTTGCATTGTGTATGGCCAGAAGAGCAAAAGAGTGGCTGTACTTATGCTGAATTAACACTTGCTGTTAGAATGTGAATCTGAATGTGATTCACCTCCTTTTAAGAATGGCAATTGAACCCTAGCTTGCCTTACAAGAAAAACACTCAGCTTTTGAGAAACTGGCCCTCTTGTACTCTACTGTGTTTCCTATGGGGCCAGAAGTTTGAGATGGCTCAGAACAAAAGAACTGTGCTTCCTACACAAACGGGGCTTATCTAGTTCAACTCAGCATTAAAAACTGACTAGATCGGAGCATCTCTTCAGTCCAAAACACTGTACTTTCTGGGAACAGACGCGAGTGCTATTTGCACTCTGTATGGCCAGAAGAGCACAAGAGTGGCTGTTCTAACCCTGAATTAACAATTGCTGATAGAACGTGAATCTGAATGTGATTCACCTCCTTTTACGAATGGCAATTGAACCCTAGCTTGCCTTACAAGAAAAACAATGTGCTTTTGAGAAACGGTCACTCTTGTACTTTACTGTGTTTGCTATGGGGCCAGAAGAGTGAGCTGGCTCAGAACAAAAGAATTGTGCTTCCTACACAAAAGGGGCATATCTACTTTAGCTCAGCATTGGAAACTGACTAGAATAGGAGCTTCTCTTCAGTCCAATACACTCTATTTGCTGGGAAGAGACGAGAGTGCTATTTGCACACTGTATGAGGAGAAGAGCACAAGTGTGGCTGTTTTACCCTGAATTAACACTTTCTGCTAGAACATTTAACTGAATATGATTCAACTCCGTTTACAAATGGAAATTAACCCTATCTTCCCTTACAAGAAAAACACTCTGCTTTTGAGAAATCGGCACTCTTGTACTCTACTGTGTTAGCTATAAGGCCAGAACAGTGAGCTGGATGAGAACAAAGGAATTGTGATTCCTACATAAACAAAGCATACTTAGTTCAGCCCAGCATTTTAAACTGAATGGAATAGAAGCTTCTCATCAGTCAAATACACTGTACTTGCTGGGAAAAGGCACGAGTGCTATTTGCACTGTGTATGGCCAGAAGAGCACAAGAGTGGCTGTTCTTACCCTGAATTAGCACTTGCTGCTATAACGTGAAACTGAGCGTTATTCAACTTCATTTAATAATGGCAATTGAACCCTAGCTTGCCTTACAGGAAAAACACACTGCTTTGAGAAATGGGCACTCTTGTACTCTACTGTTTTTCCTAGTGGACCAGAAGAGTGAGCTGGCTCAGAACTAAAGAACTGTGCTTCCTACACAAATGGGGCATATCTAGTTCAACTCATAATTGGAAACTGACTAGAAAAGGGCTTCTCTTCAGTCCAATAGTCTGTACTTGCTGAGAACATATGGGAGTACTATTTGCACTGTGTATGGCCAGAAGAGCACAAGAGTGGCTGTTCTTACACTGAATTAACACTTGATGCTAGAACGTGAAACTGAAAGTGATTCAACTCCATTTAAGAATGGCAATAGAACACTAGCTTGTCTTACAAGAAAAACACTCTGTTTTTGAGAAACGGGCACTCTTGTACTCTACTGTGTTTCCTATGTGATCAGAAGAGTGAGCTGGCTCAGAAGAAAAGAACTGTGCTTCCTAAACAAACGGGCATATCTAGTTCAGCTCAGCATTGAAAACTGACTAGAGTAGGAGCTTCTCTTCAGTCCAATACACTGTACTTACTGGGAACAGATGCTAGTGCTATTTGCACTCTGAATGGCCAGAATAGCCCGAGTGACTGTTCTTACCCTGAATTAACACTTGCTGAAAAATCGTGAAACTGACGTGATTCAACTCCATTTAAGAATGGCAATTGTACCCTTTCTTGTCTTACAAGAAAAACACTCTGCTTTTTAGAAATTGGAACTCTTTAACTCTAAAGTGTTTCCTATAGAGCCAGAATAGTGAGCTGGCTCACAACAAAAGAACTCTGGTTCCAACACAAACGGGGCCTACTTAGTTCAACTCAGCATTGGAAACTGACTAGAATAATAACTTCTCTTTATTCCAATACACTGTACTTGCTAAGAAAGACACAAGTCCTATTTGTACTGTGTATGGCCAGAATAATACAAGAGTGGCTGTTGTTACCTTGTATTAACACCTGCTGCTACAACTTGAAAATTAATGTGATTCAATTCCGTTTAGGTAGGATAATTGAACCCTAGCTTGCCTTACATGAAAAACACTCTGCTTTTGAGAAACGGGCACTCTGGTACTCTACTGTGTTTCTTGTAGTGCCAGAACAGTGAGCTGGCTCAGAAAAAAAAGACCTGTTATTCCTACACACACGGGCCATATCTAGTCAAACTCAGCATAGGCAACTGACTACATTTGGAGCTCCTATTCTTTCCAATAAGCCGTACTTAAGGGGAAGAGAAGCGAGTGCTATTTGCACAGTATACGACAAGTGGATTATAAGAGTGGTTGAATTTGCCCTAACTAACTCTTCATGCTAGAAGTTCAAACTGAATGGGATTTAACTTAGTTTAGAAGGGGTATTGAACCCTAGCTTGGCTTACAAGAAAAACACTCTCCTTTTGAGAAAGGGGCACTCTGGTATTCTACTGTGTTTCCTATAGGGTCAGAACATTGAGCTGGCTCAGAACAAAAGAACTGTTATCCTACACACACGGGCCACAACCAGTTCAACTCAACATAGGAAACTGTCTACAACAGGAGCTCCTCTTCAGTCCAATACACTGTACTTGCTGGGAACAGACGTGAGTGCTATTTGCACTGTATACAGCAAGTAGAGCATTAAAGTGGTTGAACTTACCCTAAACTAACTTCTTTTGCTAGAAGATCAAACTGAATGGGATTCAACTTAGTATAGGAAGGGAAATTGAACCCTAGATTGGCTTACAAGAAAAACACTCTGATTTTGAGAAAGGGGTACTCTGGTACTCTACTGTGTTTCCTATCACCCTGAACAGTGATCTGGGTCAGAACAAAAGAATGATGAATACTACATACACGGGTCACATCCAGTTCAACTCAGTATAGGAAACTGTCTAAAACAGGAGCTCTCTTCAATTCAATGAACTGTACTTGCTGGGAACAGACGCGAGGGCTATTTGGACTGTATAAGGCAAGTGGAGCATCAGAGTGGTTGAACTTACCCTAACTAACTCTTGCTGCTAGAAGTTCAAACTGAATGGGATTCAACTCCGTTTAGGAAATGGAATTAAACCCTAGTTTGGCTTACAAGAAAAACACTCTGCTTTTGAGAAAGTGCCACTGTGGTACTCTACTGTGTTTCCTATAGGTCCAGAACAGTGTGCTTGATCAGAACAAAAGAACTGTTATTCTTACACACACAGGCACATCCAGTTCAACTCAGCATAGGAAACTGACTTAAACAGGAGCTACTCTTCAGTCCAATACACTGTACTTGCTTGGAACAGAAGTGAGTGCTATTTGCATAAGAGTGGTTGAACTTACCTTATCTATCTCTTGCTGCTAGAAGTTCAAACTGAATGGGATTCAACTTACTTTAGGAAACAGAATTGAACCCTAGCTTGGCTTACAAGAAAAACACTCTGCTTTTGAGAAAGGGACATTAGGGTACTGTACTGTGTTTCCTATTCAGCCAGAACAGTGTTGTCTCTCAGAACCAAAGAACTGTGCTTCCTACACACATAGGCCATATCCAGATCAACTCAGCATAGGAAACTGAAAAAAACAGGAGCTACTCTTCAGTCCAGTACACTGTATTTCCTGGGAATGAAGTGAGTGCTATTGCATATGAGTGGTTGAACTTACCTTAACTAACTCTTGCTGCTAGAAGTTCAAACTGTATGCAATTCAACTTAGTTTAGGAAGGGGAATTGAACCCTAGCTTCGTTTACAAGAACAACACTCTGCTTTTGAGAAAGGGGCACTCTGGTACTCTCCTGTGTTTCCTATATGGCCAGAATTGTGGGCTGTCTTAAAACCAAAGAACTGTGCTTCCTACACACAAGGGCCACATCCAGTTCAACTCAGCATAGGAAACTGACTTAAACAGGAGCTCCTGTTCAATCCAATACACTGTACTTAATGGAACAGACACGAGTGCTATTTGCACTGTATATGGCCTGGGTAGCATAAGAGTTGTGGAACTTACCCTAAACTAACTCTTTTTGCTAGAAGTTCAACCTAAATGGGATTCATCTTAATTTAGAAAAGGGAAATTAAACCCTAGCTAGGCTTACAAGAAAAACACTCTGCTTTTGAGAAAGTGGCACACTGGTATTCTACTGTGTTTCCTATAGGGCCAAAACAGTGAGCAGGCTCAGAAAAAATGAACTGTGATTATACACACGTGCCACATTCAATTCAACTCAGCATAGGAAACTGACTAAAACAGGACCTTCTCTTCAGTCCAATACACTGTACTTGCTGGGAACAGAAGTGAGTGCTATTTGCATATAAGTGGTTGAACTTACCTTAACTAACTATTGCTGCTAGAAGTTCAAACTGAATGGGATTCAACTTAATTTAGGAAGGGGAATTGAACCCTAGCTTGGCTTACAAGAACAACACTCTGCTTTTGAGAAAGTGGCACACTGGTATTCTACTGTGTTTCCTATAGGGCCAGAACAGTGGGCAGTCTCAGAAACAAAGAAGTGTGCTCACAACACACATGGGCCATATCCAAATAAACTCAGCATAGGAAACTGACATAAACAGGAGCTCCTCTTCAGTCCAATACACTGTACTTGCTGGGAAGATATGCGAGTGCTTTTTGCACTGTATACGGCCAGGATAGAATAAGAGTGGTTGAACTTACCTAAACTAACTCTTTTTGATAGGAGTTCAAACTGAATGGAATTCAACTCCGTTTTGGAATGGGTTTAAACGCTAGCTAGGCTTACAAGAAAAACACTCTGCTTCTGAGAAACGGGCACTCTGGTACTCTACTGTGTTTCCTATAGGGCCAGAACAGTGTGTTGGCTCAGAACAAAAGACCTGTTATTCTTACACACACGGGCCACATCCAGTTCAACTCAGCATAGGAAACTGACTAAAACAGGAGCTCCTTTTCAGTCCAATACACTGTACCTGATGGGAACAGATTCGAGTGCTATTTGCATAAGAGTGTTTGAACTTACCTTAACTAACTCTTGCTGCTAGAAGTTCAAACTGAATGGAATTCAACTCCATTTAGGAAGGGGAATTAAACCCTAGCTTGGCTTACAAGAAATACATTCTTCTTTTGAGAAAGCAGCACACTGTTACTCCACTGTTTTTCCTATAGGGACAGAACAGAGAGCTGGGACTAAACAAAAGAATTGTTATTCCTACACACACGGGCCACATCCAGTTCAACTCAGCATCGGAAACTGTCTGAAACAGGAGCTCCTCTTCAGTCCAATACACTGTACTTCCTGGGCACAGACACGAGTGCTATATGCACTGTAAACATCAAGTGGAGTGTAAGAGGGGTTGAACTTACCCTAACTAACTCTTGCTGCTAGAAGTTCAAACTGAATTGGATTCAACTTTGTTTCGTAAGGGTAATGGAAACTTTGCTTGTCTTACAAGAAAAGCACTCTGGTTTTGAGAAAGGGGCATTGTGGTACTCTATTGTATTTCCTATAATGGCCAGAACAGTGAGTTGGATGAGAACAAAAGTACTGTTTTTCCTACACACACGGGACACATCCAGTTCAACTCAGCATAGGAAACTGTCTAAAACAGGAGCTCCTCTTCAGTCCAATACACTGAACTTGCTGGGAACAGACGGGAGTGCTATTTGCACAGTATAAGGCAAATGGAGCATAAGAGTGGTTGAACTTACCCTAACTAACTCTTTTTGCTAGAAGTTCAAACTGAATGGGATTCAACTCTGTTTAGGAAAAGTTATTAAACCCTAGCTTGGCTTACAAGAAAAACTCTCTGCTTTTGAGAAAGGGGTACTCTGGTGCTCTACTGCGTTTCCTATCAGGCCAGAATAGTGATCTGGCTCAGAACAAAAGAACTGTGAATACTACACACACGGGCCACATCCAGTTCAACTCAGCATAGGAAACAGTCTGAAACAGGAGCTCCTCTTCAGTCCAATACACTGTACTTGTTGAGAAAAGACGCGAGTGCTATTTGCGCTGTATATGCCCAGGGAAACATAAGAGTGGTTGAACTTACCCTAAACTTACTCTTTTTGGTAGAATCAAACTGAATGGGATTCAACCCCATTTAGGAAGGGGAATTAAATCCTCATTTGGCTTATAAGAAAAAAACTCTGCTTTTGAGAAAAGGGCACTCTGGTACTTTACTGTTTTTCCTAGGGCCAGAACAGTGAGCTGGGTCAGAACAAAAGAACTGTGATTACTACACACACGTGGCTTTTTCAGTTCACTGAGCATAGGAAAGTGACTAAAACAGGAGCTCCTCTTCAGTCCAATACACTGTACTTTCTGGGAACAAACGTGAGTGCTATTTGCATTGTATACAGCAATTAGAGCATAAGAGTGGTTGAACTTACCCTAAACTAACTCTTTTTGCTAGATGTTCAAACTGAATGGCATTCAACTTCGCTTAGTAATCAGAATTAAACTCTTGCTTGGCTTTCAAGAAAAATACTCTGCTTTTGAGAAAGGGGGACTCTGGTACTCCACTGTGTTTCCTATAGGGCCAGAACAGTGAGGTGCTTAAGAACAAAAGAACTGTGATTCCAACACACACAGGGCATATTCAGTTCAACTGAGCATAGGAAACTGACTAAAACTGGAGCTCCTCTTCATTCCAATAAACTGTACTTGATGGGAACAGATGCAAGTGCAATTTGCACCGTGTACGGCAGGGGAGCATAAGAGTAGTTGTCCTTACCCTAAACTACCTCTTGAAGCTAAAATTTCAAACTGTTTACGATTCAGCTCCGTTCTTGAAGGGGAATTGAACCCTAGCTTGCATTACGAGAAAAACAGTCTGCTTTTGGAAAGGGGCACTCTGGTACTCTACTGTGTTTCCTATAGAGCCTGAACAGTAAGCTGGCTCAGAACAAAATAACTGTTATTTCTAAACACACGGGTCACAACATTTCAAGTCAGCATAGGAAACTGAAAAAAACAGGAGCTCCTCTTCAGTGCAATACACTGTACTTGCTGGGAACAGACATGAATGCTATTTGCACTGTGTAGGGCAAGGGGAGCATAAGAGTGGTTGTGCTTACCCAAAACTTCCTCTTGAAGCTACAAGTTCAAACTGAATGGAATTCAACTTAGTTTAGGAAGGGGAATTGAACCCTACCTTGACTTACAAGAAAAACACTCTGCTTTTGAGAAAGGGGCACTCTGGTACTCTACTGTGTTTCCTATAGGGCCAGAACAGTGAGATGGCTCAGAACAAAAGAACTGTGAATACTACACACACGGGCCACATCCAGGTCAACTCAGCATAGGAACCTGACTAAAACAGGAGCTCCTCTTCAGTCCAATAAACTGTACTTGCTGGGATCAGACTCGAGTGCTATTGGCACACTGTACGGCAAGGGAAGTATAAGAGTGATTATCCTTAGCCTAAACTAACTCTTGCAGCTAAAATTTCAAACTGAATAGGATTCAACTCCGTGTATGAAAGGGAATTCAACCCCAGCTTGCCTTATGAGAAAAACAGTCTGCTTTTGAGAAAGGGGCACTCTAGTACTCTACTGTGTTTGCTCTAGGGCCAGAACTGTGAGCTGGCTCAGAACAAAAGAACTGTAAATACTACACACACGGGCCAAATCCAGTTCAACTCAGCATAGGATACTGATTAAAACAAGAGATCCTCTTCATTTAAATACACTTTACTTGCTCGGAAAAGACTAGAGTGCTATTTGCACTGTGTATGGCAAGAGGAGCACAAGAGTGGTTGTCATTACCCCAAACTAATTCTTGCAGCTAGAACTTCAATCTGAATGGGATTTGATTCCGTTTAGGAAGGGGAATGGAACCCTAGCTGGGCTTACAAGAAAAACACTCTGATTTTGAGAAAGTGGCACTCTGGCACTATACTGTGTTTCCTATAAGGCCAACTGAGCATAGGAAACTGAGTAAAACAGGAGCTCCTCATCAGTCCATAAACTGTACTGGCTGGGAATAGACTCGGGTGATATTTGCACTGTGTATGAAAGGCAAGTGGAGCATAAGAGTGTTTGAACTTACCCTAAACTTACTCTTTTTGCTGGAAGTTCAGACTGAATGGGATTCAACTCCATTTAGGAAGGGGAATTAAACCCTAGCTTTGCTTACAAGAAAAACACTCTGCTTTTGAGAAAGGGGCACTCTGGTACTCTACTGAGTTTCCAATAAGGCCAGAACAGTGAGCTGACTCATAACAGAAAAACTGTGCTTCCTACCCACGTGGGCCATGTCCACTTCAACTCAGCACAGGAAACTGACTAAAAAGGAGCTCCTCTTCAGTCAATACACTGTACTTGCTGGGAAAAGACACGAGTGCTATTTGCATTGTGTATGGCAAGGGAAGCACAAGAGTGGCTGTCCTTACCCCAAACTTACTTTAGCAGCTAGAACATGAAACTGAATGGGATTCAGTTCTGCTTAGGAAGGGGTATTGAACCCTAGCTTGCCTTATAATAAAATCACTCTGCTTTTGAGAAATGGGCACTCTGGCACTATCATGTGTTTCCTATTGGGCCAGAACATTGAACTGGCTCAGAACAGAAGTACTGTGCTTCCTATTTTCATGTGCCATATGGAGTTCAACTCAGAATAGGAAACTGACTAAAACAGGATCTCCTCTTCAGCCCAATACACTGGACTGGCTGGGAACAGACACCAAGACTATTTGCACTGTGTACTGCAAGGTAAGCACAATAGTGCCTATCCTTACTCCGAACTAACTTTTGAAGCTAGAATTGGAAACTGAAACGGGTTCAACTCCATTTAGGAAGTGGAATTAAACCCTAGCTTGCCTTACAAGAAAAACACTCTGCTTTTGAGAAAGGGGCACTCTGGTACTATACTGTGTTTCCTATAGGGCCAGAAAAGTTAGCTGGCTCAGAAGAGAATAGTGCTTCCTACCCACATGGGCCTTATCCAGTTCAACTTAGCATAGCAAACTGACTTAAACAGGAGCTACTCTTCAGTCCATTATACTGTACTTGTGGGAACAGACGTGAGTGCTATTTGCACTGTGTAAGGAAAGGGGAGGATCAAATTCGTTGAACTTACACTAAAATAATACTTGCTGCTGGAAGTTCAAACTGAGTGGGATTTACTACGTTTATGAAGGGAATTTGAACCCTAGCTTGGCTTACAAAAAAAACACTCTGATTTTGAGAAACGGGCACTCTGGTACTCTACTGTGTTTCCTATAGGGCCTGAAGAGTGAGCTGGGTCAGAGAAAAGTACTGTTATTCCTACACACAAGAGCCACTTCCAGTTCATCTCAGCATAGGAAACTGACCAAAACAGGAGCTTCTCTTCAGTCCAATACACTGTACTTGCTGGGAACAGACGCGAATGATATTTGCACTGTGTATGGCCAGAATAGCACAAGAGTGGTGTTCTTAGCCTGAATGAACACTTGCTGCTAGAACTTGAAACTGAACGTGATTCAACTCCGTTTAGGAAGTTTAATTGAACCCTAGTGTGCCATGCAAGAAAAACACTCTGCTGTTGAGAAAAGGGCATTCTTGCACTCTACTGTGTTTCCTATAGGGCCAGTACAGTGAAGTAGCTCAAAAGAAAAGAACTGTGCTTCCTACACAAACGGGGCATATCTAGTTCAACTCAGTATTGAAAACTAAGTAAAACAGGAGCTTCTCTTCAGTCCAATACACTGTACCTGCAGGGAACAGACGCAAATGCTATTTGCAGTTTGTATGGCCAGAATAGCACAAGAGTGGTTTTCTTACCCTGAATTAACACTTGCTGCTAGAACTTGAAACTGAATGTGATTCAACTCCTTTTTGGAAGAGGAATTGAACTCTAGATTGACTTACAAGAAAAACACTCTGCTTTTTTTTTCTTTCTTAGCCACTTTTCTTTTTACTGGCAGGTTTCAATTCATGGTTACAAAGAAAGGATCAATCACTTTATTATTAACGCCAAAGGTAATTTTATAAAAATCTAATTCAGAGACCTTATCCTTTATATATTTAAAACAACCACTTATCTCTAGTTTAAATCCTCTGAGTGCATACACATTCATCAATAAATTTTTTATTAAATCATATCAGGAAGTAGAGGGCAAAAATATGTACACGTAATTAATCAGCTCTTTCACCAAACCATTAAAAGTATGCCTTTCTAACCCTTAAATTGTTCCCCAAGATTTATATATTGAAGCCATTAACAAAAACAACTTAACCTATCATTACTAACAATCTACATGTGTAAGTTCTTTCTAAGACTGATTGATTCATTCAGTATTATTTTAAATACCAGTAACACTGCCCAATGAAAGGTGAGAGGCCTCCTTAAAATTTTCATAAACTCCAGAGATGATGAGGGACATTGTAAGAATGAGGGCAATAAGCAGATCCATGCTCTGTAACAGCATGAGGTTTAGAGGACATATAATCCTCAGGGCTCTCATTCTCTAAGCTTACTTGGCATCATTTTCCTAGCTGCAAATTTGTGGTCTGAGTTCCAAGGTGGCTTGCTGTTCCTCTCATATGCTGCCAACATTTCACAGAGATGAGCCCCCTTCATGGTTTTCCAATAGAACCGAATAGTATTTTTGATATCATATATACACAAATGACAAAATCAGACTCACAGATAAAATACTTAAAAATAAAGACAGAAAAAAATGCTATAAATTTGAATATAGAAGGGACATGAAATGGGCTTAAGGGATATTATCTGAGAGGTGCTGTGAGGAGGAAGGTGAGGGGAGATATGATGTAATTATATTTCAACTAATACATTTTTGAAATAAGAAAAAATTTAAACTAAAAAAATGCAAATTCTATAGTAAAGGCCACAATCGAAACTGCAAGGGAGAATTTACAAATTGAAAAAAAACATGAAAATTAATAGCTACATTCAAGGAAATCAAAAATGTCAAAGGAGTTTCTGTTGTAGGTTAACTATGCATCTATGTTGACAAATCAACAAATCCAATACTGGTAATACAAACATATTTCCAAAAAACATTTCACAGTTACTCCAAAGAAGAATTTCTCACTGAAATCTATCAGAGTTTAATACATTGCGTTTGATTCTTAGTTGTCTAATGTATAAATCTGTTTGTCTTCGTATTTCTATGTGAGTTTCTGTGATTACTTTGTTCTTTAAATTGATTTATGGTTTTCTGAGATGAGCACTGATAAACTAATTTTCTTCCCACATTTGGATATTTCATTCACATGTGTGTTGTCATGATTACAAGTTTTAACTTTAAAATCCTCACATTCTACTTGCAGGTATCCTTTCCATAATAAAGGTGAAGGTAGATAATAGATAGATTTTTACTGTATGATTGTGGAGATGGTTTATTTCAGGATCAACTTTCAGGAGTTTACTTTTATCAGTAGGTTTTTACGACATCAATTCAATTCTAGAAGTTTCTAGAGTGGATTTTATAAGGTACAATGAATCACATATCTAACACAGTGGTGAACATTTCAATGCTTAATCTCTGATATCAATTATCTGATGTATACATGTTTGGGAAGAACTATTAATGAGGTTAGTTCATGATTTATGATATATTTTTCCTAAGAAGAAGCAGCACACATATGCATCAACTCACTCAAAATGTGCGTTGAAAACAGAACCAAGAATGGATACCACTGAGATGAAGTTTGTTGAATTAACAGGCTCTCTTTGGGTTATCTTAAAGAATATGGAAAGAAGTTGGTTACAGGAGCAAATCAGACTGAAAAAAAAACAGTTGTCAACATGAAATCCAACACTCTGTAGGACAGGGCTTATGAACCCCAAACACCAAGAATTCACTGCACACCTGGAGATATATCTACAGGTTGCATGGCATCTTTTCTAGGAGACTTAGTTCATCAGTGCCTTCTCTAAGCAGCATGGCTGGTCTCCATTTCTTCAGGAGAGTTTAGGATGGTGAATTCTGTCAGTTTATTTGGACTTTCTAAGATGATTAGAAGTCTTTATTTCCTGGTTAATCAATTTCTATTAAGGAAGGAATGTTTCAGACCCCAGAAAATTGATATAATATAGCACAGTGTCGAGCCTTCTTCACTTTTCATTTTTATGCAAAATTTGAGGTTGAAAAAGTATCATGTTTTAATGAAAATTGCCCTACATTGACACATTTTCAGAAACTTTCCTCAGTAGAAACTTCATGTTTTGTAAGATTTGCATGTTACTTAAGGGCTTTCAAAAATATCTCATTTTCACAATGTTCCAGTTGTATGGCAGTGCAGTAACCTCTGATTACAGATCTTTGTATGAATCATATAGCACATTATTTACTATGGAAGCTTCTCTCTCCAGGATGAAGTTTTTCAAGTATTCTGAGAAGTGAGAGGCAGATAGAGACTTTGGTACCTTCATTACACTCATAGTGTTCCCTCCTGTATGTTATCTATACCTCAGGTTGTCTACGACTTGACCCTTGTGTACAGGATTTCTCACATTCACTACATTCACATTCACTCCTGTATGAGTGATCTGATGTTTTCTAAGATTGTAATCCTATTTATAGGATTTCTCGCAATCACTACATTGGAAAGGTCAATTTTCTGTATGAATTCTCTGATGTTTTCTAAGAATGAAAGGCACGTGAAAATGATTTCTCACATTCACTACATTTGTAAGGTTTCTCCCCTGTATGACTTCTCTGATGATATGTAAGACTTGACATATATGCAAAAGATTTCTCATATTTACTACATTTGTAAGGTTCCTCTCCTGTATGAAGGATCTGATGCTGTGTAAGATTTGAAAACTGTCTGAAGGATTTCTCACATTCACTACATTTGTAAGGTTTTTCCCCTGTATCAATTCTCTGATGTACTCTAAGGCAAGAGGCATGTGTAAAGCATTTCTCACAATCACTACATTTGAATGGTTTTTCTCCTTTATGAATTCTCTGATGTATTCTGAGATCTGAGGCATACGCATAGGATTTCTCACAATCAGTGCATTTGAAAGGTTTTTCCTCCCAAATGAATTCTCTGATGTACTTTAAGACAATCAGCACGTACAAAGCATTTCTCACAATGATTACTTTTGAAAGGTTTCTGTATTGTATGAAATTTCTGATGTGTCAAAAGTTGGTCTTTCTGGAGAAAACATTTCTCACATTCACTACATTTGTAAGGTGCCTTTCTATTATGGGTTTTATAATGGATTTTAGCCTGATATAAGAAGTAAAACCACTTTCCACATTTGTTACATTTGTTGAATTTTTTTCCAGAATGAGATCTACGATGTTTGCTGAAACTCCAATATGACCTGAAGCATTTGCCACATTTCCTGCATTGGTGTAGTTTCTCTACACTACAGTTTTCTTCCAGCATGAGTGTGTGTTTACAGTCAGATTATTAATCACAGTCCACAGTTTTGTGTAGTTCCTTTTTAGTATGGAGTCTTTCACTAGTGATAGAACACAAATTTAACTGTTTTCCACAGTCTCTATACTTGCAACATTCTTCTCCAGTGTTCCCACTTTTAGTATTCTTTGGGTTTGTTGATTTAGTAGAGGCATCCCCTGTGGTTACCACATCCATACTTGTTGCAATTCTCTGTAAGATCACTTGTGTTATAAAGTGTACTTTGGGAGAATTTGTGAGCCATTTTGCCGATCTCTTTAAATTCATGAGACTTCTCTTGAATATTCACAGAATGGTAGATAATGAGCTTTGACCCTTGATTCAAGATGTATAAATATTTCTCCGATATATGATATTACTCTACAAAAGCAAGATTCCTGTAGTTCTCCAACATTACATCAATACACAGGTCCCTCCAAGAGGATTCAAGACATTCCCATTCCTCCTGGGAGAAGTCCACAGCAACAACCCTGAATGCTAATAGACCCTTGGCACCAGGCCCTGGCACGGCACTGTTGGAAGAAATCACAGTACTCCCAATGTGGCTTCTTCCTCCAAAAATAGCTAGAGAAATGCTTTCCAGGTCACACACACCAGGTCCTGCTGCTCCTGGGATGTCAGGGTGTGGACAGCTGCCACCCACTCCTTTAATGCAGAAGAAACACACTGCTTTTTAGAAAGAGGTACTCTTGTACTCTACTGTTTCCTAGGGGTCCAAAAAGTGAGCTGGCTGAGAACAAAAGAACTGTGCTTCCTACACACCCGGCCCATATGTATTTCAACTCAGCATAGGAAACTGACTAAAACAGGAGCTCCTCTTCAGTCCAATAATTGTACTTGATGGGAACAGGCGAGAGTGTTATTTGTACTGTGTATTGCAAGGGGAACACAAGAGTATCTTTCCTTACAGCAAGATAACTGTGGCTGCTCGAAGGAGAACCTGAATGTGATCCAACATAGTTTAGAAAGGGGAATTGAACCCTAGCTGGCCTTAAAAGTAAAACATTCTGCTTTTTTTTTTTTTTTTTTTTTTTTTTTTTTTTTTTTTTTTGGTTTTTCGAGACAGGGTTTCTCTGTGTAGCTTTGCGCCTTTCCTGGAACTCACTTGGTAGCCCAGGCTGGCCTCGAACTCACAGAGATCCGCCTGGCTCTGCCTCCCGAGTGCTGGGATTAAAGGCGTGCACCACCACCGCCCGGCAAACACTCTGCTTTTGAGAAAGGGGCACTGTGGCACTCACAGTGTATGGCAAGGGGAGCACAAAAGTGAATTTCCTTATGCCACAATTACTCTGACAGCTAGAATGAGAAACTGAATGTAGTTCCACTCCGTTCAGGCAGGGGAATTGAACCCTAGCTTGCTTTTTAGAATGAGGTACTCTTGTAATCTAATGTGTTTCTTATAGGCCCAAAAAGTGAGCTGACTCAGAACAAAAGAACTGTACTTTCTACACACAGGCCATATGTTGTTCAACTCAGCATAGGAAACTGACAAAAAGAGGAACTCTTCTTCAGTCTAATAACTCTACTTCCTCGGGACAGATGAGAGTGCTATTTGCACTGTGTATGGCAAGGGGAACACAAGAGTGATTTCCTTACCCAAAAATAGCTGTGGCTGCTACAAGGTGAAACTGAAGATGATTCAACGTAGTTTAGGAAGGGGAATTGAACTCAAGCTTGCCTTAGCAGAAAAATTTTCTGCTTTTGAGAAAGAGGCACTCTTCTACTCTAGTGTGTTTCTAATAGGGCCAGAAGAGTGAGCTGGCTCAGAACAAAAGAATTGTGCTTCCTACACACACGGGCCATATCCAGTTCAACTCAGCATAGGAAACTGACTAAAACAGGATCTCCTCTTCAGTCCAATACACTGTAATTGCTAAGAACAGACACGAGTGCTATTTGTACTGTGTATGGCAAGGGGAACACAAGAGTGACTTTCCTTACCCCAAAATAACTGTGGCTGCTAGAAGGAGAAACTGAATGGGATTCAACTCCATTTATTAAGGGGAATTGAAGCCTACCTTGCCTTACCAGAAAACACTCTGCTTTTGATAAAGGGGCACTGTGGCACTTACTTGTGTTTCCTATAGAGCCAGAACAGTAAGCTGGCTCAGTACAAAAAAAAATGTGCTTCCTACACACGGGTCATATCCAGTTCAACTCAGCATAAAAAACTGAATAAAACATGAGCTCCTCTTTAGTCCATTACACTGTACTTGTTGGAAATAGACGCAAGTGCTGTTTGCAATGTATATGGCAAGAGGAGCACAAGAGTGGCTGTCCTTACCCCAAGCTACCTTGTGCATCTAGAACTTTAAACTGAATGGTATTCCACTCTGTTTAGGAAGGGTAATGAACCCTAGCTTGCCTTACAAGAAAAACACTCTGCTTTTGAGAGGAGCCTTCTAGCACTCTCCTGTGTTTCTTATTGGGCCACAATCTTGAGCTTGCTCAGAACAAAAGAACTGTGCTTCCTACACACATGGGCCATATTCAGTTCAACTTAGCATAGGAAACTGGCTAAAACAGAAGCTCCTCTTCAGTCCAATACTCTGTACTTGCTGGGAACAGAGGTGAGTGATATTTGCACTGTGTATGACAAGTATATGCACTGTGTATGTATGCCAAGTGTGGCTGTCCTTACCCCAAACTCTTGCAGCTAGAACTTGAAACCAAATGAGATTCAACTCCGTTTAGGGAGGGGAATTGATCCCTAGCTTGCCTTACAAGAAAAACACTCTGCTTTTGAGAAAGAGGCACTCTTGTACTCTACAGTGTTTCCTATAGACCCGAACAGTGAGCTGTCTCAGAACAAAAGAACTGTGCTTCCTACATACATGGGCCACATCTAGTTCAACTCAGCATCAGAAATTGAATAAAACAGAAGCTCCTTTTCAGTGCAATACACTGTACTTGCTGGGAACAGATGCCAATGTTATTTGCACTGTGTATGGCAAGGGGAGCACAAAAGTGAGTTTCCTTATGCCACAATTACTCTGGCTGCTAGAACGAGAAACTGAATGTAGTTCTACTCTATTCAGCCAGGATAATTGAACCCTAGCTTGCCTTGCAAGAAAAGCAATCTGCTTTTGAGAAAGGGGCACTCTGGTACTCTACTGTGTTTCCTATAGTGCCAGAACAGTGAGCTGCCTCAGAAAAAAAGAACTGTGCTTCCTACACACACGGATAATATCTAGTACAACTCATCATATGAATCTTACTGAAACAGGAGCTCCTCTTTTGTCCAATAAACTGTACTTGCTGGGAAAAGATGTGAGTGCTCTTTGTACTCTGTTTTAGCAAGGGGAGAAGAAGCATGACTTTCCTCACCCAAAAATAACGTTGCCTTCAAGAAGGGGAACTGAATGTGATTCACAACCGTGTAGGAAGGGGAATTGAACCCTAGCTTGCCTTACCAGAAAAACACTCTGCTTTTGAAAAAAGGGCACTCTTGTACTGTACTGTGTTTCCTATAGGGCCAGAACAGTGAGCTGGCTCAGAACAAAATAACTGTGCTTCCTACACACATGGGCTATATCCAGTTCAACTCAGCATATGAAACTGACTAAAAAAGGTTTTCGTCTTTAGTCCAATACACTGTATTTGCTGGGAACAGTCTTGAGTGCTATTTGCACTGTGTATGGCAAGGGGAGCACAGGAGTGCATTTCCTTATGCCACAATTACTGTGGCTGATAGAACGAGAATCTGATTGTGATTCAACTTCGTTTTGGAACAGGAATTGAATCCTAGCTAGCCTTAACAGAAAAACACTCTGCTTTAAAAAAGGAGCACTCTGGCTCTCTACTGTGTTTCCTATAGGGCCAGAACAGTGAGCTGGCTCAGAACAAAAGAACTGTGCTTCCTACACACACAGGGTACCACAAGTTCAACTCAGCATAGGAAACTGACGAAAACTGTAGCTCCTCATCTGTCCAATACACTGTACTTGCAGTTAACAGACGCGAGTGCTTTTTGTACAATGTATGGCAAGGTGAACACAAGAGTGACGTTCCTTAATTGACAATAAATGTGGCTGCTAGAAGGTGAAACTGAATGTGATTCAACTCCTTTTAGGATGGGGAATTGAACTCTACCTGCCTTACCAGAAAAAACTCTTTGCTTTTGAGAAAGGGGCACTCTTGTACTCTACTATGTTTCCTATAGGGCCAGAAGAGTGAGCTGGCTCAGAACAACAGAACTGTGCTTCCTACACACACGGGCCATATCCAGTTCAACTCAGCATAGGAATTTGACTAAAACAGGAGCTCCTCTTCAGTCTAATACACTGTACTTGCTGAGAACAGACATGAGTGCTATTTACACTGTGTATTGCAATGGCAGCACAAGAGTGACTTTTTTTACCCCAAAATAACTGTAGCTGCTAGAAGGCAAAACTGAATGTGATTCATCCTCATTTAGGAAGGGGAATTGAACACTAGCTTGCCTTACCATAAAAACACTCTGCTTTTGAGAAAGGGGCACTCTATTGTTTCCTATAGGGGCACAACAGTGAGCTGGCTCAGAACAAAAGAACTGTGCTTTCTACCAACACGTGCCATATCTAGTTCAACTCACCATTGGACACTGACTAAAATAGGAGCTCCTCTTCAATCCAATACACTGTACTTGCTCGGAACAGACGCAAGTGCTATTTGTACTGTGTATGGCAAGGAGAGCCCAAGCATGACTTTCCTTAAACCAAAATAACTGTGGCTCCTAGTAGGACAAACTGAATGTTATTCAACTCCATTCAGGAAGGGGAAATGAACCCTAGCTTGCCTTACAAGAAAAAAACTCTGCTTTTGAGAAAGGGTCACTCTTGTACTCTACTGTGTTTCCTATAGTGCCAGAACAGTGAGCTGGCTCACAACAAAAGAACTGTTCTTCCTACATACAAGGTCCATATTTAGTTCAACTCCGACCCGTCCAGCAGGCCACGTTATTAGGTAAGACCCAACGAGGCACCTTCTAAAACACCAATGGGGGCGAGAGAGAAAAGAGACCAAGCACGTAAAAATACAGAGTCAGACTGAGTTGCGTCAAAGTCTCGTTTATTGCAAGGGAAAGCAGGTTTATATATGCTTTTAGATAGAAGAATTGAATAGGGGAAAAGGGGCAGAATGAAAGTTTGAAGAATAGAAGAATTGGATCAGTTGAGGTCTCCTCTGAAGAATACCATCAGTGAAAGGTCTCTTTGGTCCAAAGCTTGTGCAACCTACCAAAGTAAACATGCTCAAGGAAGTTATTCTAAAAATATTAATCTAAAGGTACATTTTGTGGCTTTTTCGGGAGTTATTGTTTTTTGTAACTTAGTAACGGTTGTCAAGGGTGTAGTTATGTCAGATCATCCAAGCATGAAAGGTCAGAGCGCAGTCATCCAACTTTAGGCTCCCAACAATTCCCTCTTTTGTCTTTAAATGACCAACGTGAGCTTTGGTCATATCTCGAGATGGCCCCTTCCTTAGGCTATTAAAGTGCGTCCTGTGTCTGGCAATGTGCCACGTTGAGCTGTTCTCTGACGACCTCTGTACGTTGTGCTCCCAGAACAGGCCCCATACTAATCCTGTCATTGAATACCCTCTAGCCTTTAGATGTAAGGGGTTTTTAGGTTCGTAGGACACTGAACCTGAGCCTTTCAATTGTTTTGATAGTTTGATCTCGAGTTTCTAAATGATGGTAATGTACTGAGACAGTTTTTGATAGAGCCAAATCAATCTGATTTTTTATGAATTGTGTTAGCTGTTGAAAAGCACAGGGACCAAAGGTGAGGAGGAGAAGGAAAATAATCAGGGGAGTCCAGGAGGGTGGGGATCAGGGTAGAAATCCAAGGGGATTCTTTTAGCCAGCCCTCAAACCAACTGTGCTGATTTTCAAAACCATATTTTCTTTGGGCCAATCTTTCTTTTAGTTTATCCATTGATTCTCTGACTATCCCAGTGTGATCTGTGTAAAAGCAGCATTCCTCCTTTAAGGCTGCGCACAAGCCTCCCTCCTTTAAAATTAGCAAATCCAGACCTCTTCTGTTTTGTAACACCACCTCAGAGAATGAGGTTAAAGATTTCTCAAGAGCAGAAATGGATCTCTCTATGGCCTCTTGGTCAGTAGTCATAGCCATTTGTAACTGTATAAAGTGGTTGCCTTGTACAAGGGCAGTAGTTCCTGTACCAATTCTGGCAGCAATGCCCCCAATACCTAGCAAGAGGGCTATAGTCATAGACACAGGTTCTCAATTGTATCTGCTCCTCTGCTCAAAGAATTCCATCACTGAGCTCTCTTCATGATAGGTGACACGAGGCCATAGCTGGACCATCACACAAAATTCATGGAAATCATTAAATATCTGAGCAGACATGCAAGGGGTCAATCCTGTGTTGCAGGCCCAGTAGGACCCATTGGGTGCCTCAAGATAATAGCTTCCTTTATAGGGTGTCAGTGTTTGGGTACAGAGGTGGCTATGGGTCGATGGGACCTTGCCCAAATAGGAACCTTGTCCAGAGACCTCAGGGAGTGTTAGCTTATGCAGCCTAGTTTGACACCTATTGCTCGGGCAAGTGAGGTTGGCAGAAGACTGAAAGGTGATACCCTCATAAACGGGAAGACTGGAGGTAAGGCAAAGCCAGCAATCCAAGGTCTTGTTTGGATTTGTGGCATTTAGGGTAATATAGGCTCCCTGGACCAAATCAAACAATCTATTACTTGTTCCCCCCAAAGGGGTAAAGAGAGTGCCGTTACTGGAGTCTACGTTGGTAGTCACGGTCCTTGGGTAAGGTCTGGGTACAGAGTGATCACAGAGGGGGTACAGTTACGTCAACCAGTACATTCTTCCTGAATCCTCAAGGGGGGTATCAGGGCAGCAGTGGAGTTTACACAAAGGTCACAGTGGTCCTTCCTGGAACATCTGCAACTATCCCAGTCAAGTTGAGCACATCTCTTAACAGAATTTTTTTTACATTGTTATATGGTTGCAGGGGAGATAGAACAATGGCTAACTCAGGTTGCCCTTGAAACTAGAATTTTAGTTTCTCATTTCCTGGTGCTTGAAGTTTCTCTTTTCCTGAGGCTTGGGGGTGTAAACCTGAAGGGCTAGGGTCTTTTATTTCCCCAATTTTTGGCAAATTTTAATCTTAAAATTATGGTACTAAAAATACAGGCAACAACATAAAGACCTATATGGCAACATCAGAACGTAGTGATTCTACACCTGCAAGACCTAAACATACCATGACAGAAGAAACAAAAGAAATCAACCCTAAAAATGACTTTAAGAAGATGATAGAGGCCCTTAAAGAAGAAATAAAACATTCCCTCAAAGAGGAAATAAAAACTTTCCTTAAAGAGGACATGAAAAACTACTTTAAAGAGGAAATAAAAACTTTCCTTAAAGAGGAAATGAAAAACTCTCTTAAAGAGGAAATAAAAACTTCCCTTAAAGAGGAAATGAAAAACTCCATTAAAGAGGAAATAAAAACTCCCTTAAATAAATGGAAGAAAAAACGAACAAAAAATGGGAAGAAATTAAATCAAGCCAAGAAAAAAGCAATTAAACACATGAAAGAAACATTCCAAGATCTGAAAAATGAATTTGAGACAATAAAGAAAACACATGCTGAGGGAATGCTGGAAATAGAAATCCTGACTAAATGAAAAGGAACTACAGAAACAGGCATAACCAACCGATTGCAAGAGATGGAACAGAGAATCTCCGACACTGAAGACACGATAGAGAAAATAGATTCGTCAGTCAAAGAAAACACTAAAGACAAAAAAGTCGTAACACAAAATGTCCAGGAAATTTGGGACACCATGAAAAGACCAAACCTAAGAATAATAGGGATAGAAGAAGGAGAAGAATACCAACTCAAAGGCACAGAAAATATATTCAACAAAATTATAGAAGAAAACTTTCCTAACCTAAAGAAAGAAATACCTATGAAGATACAAGAAGGTTACAAAACACCGAATAGGCTGGATCCAAAAAAAATTCCCCTCGCCACATAATAATCAAAACACTAAACACACAGAACAAAGAAAAAATATTAAGAACTGCAAAGGAAAAAGACCAAGTAACATATAAAGGCAAACCCATCAGAATAACACCAGACTACTCAATAGAGACTATGAAAGCTAGAAGATCATGGACAAATCTCCTGCAGACACTAAGAGACCACGGATGCCAACCCAGACTATTATACCCAGCAAAACTCTCAATCACCATAGGCGGAGTAAACAAAATATTCCAGGATAAAACCAGATTTAATCAATACCTGTACACAAACCCAGCCCTACAGAAAGCACTAGAAGGGAAAATTCAACCCAAAGAAGCTAACAGTTGATGAAAGATACAACAAGCATTAATGTGTGGGTGAAAAGCTTGGTAAAATTCTGAGTGAAGTTTTAGTTAAAGTTGTTTGAACTTGGGATTGACTGGGAGGCCAAAGATTTGAAAAGCAGAAGATTCTCTCAAGACACAAGTTGTGTGATAATAGTGTGTTTTGTGTGTGTAAATGAGAATTTGTAAATGTTGAATTCTAGGCTCCGACAATCATTGTCAGTGCAGACCAAGCTGCAAGTATTTATGCTTTAAAACTTAAATTATAAAGCTAGTTACGTCTTTCTAACAACTAGTTTTAATGTTTATGAGCATATTTTACCTACATTACCTTTTCAGGATGTTGAGAAAGATTCATCACAAGCACAGGCTGGAGGCTGGGGGCTAGATGGTTTTGAGGAAGAGGTCTTGGTGGACTCTTTCATAGAGCAAAAGGAAGCAATGCCTTCTGGGAAATGAGCTAAGTTTTAATCTAGTCTTTAAGATTAGAAGTCAAAAACAAAAATATTAAGGAAATGAAAACCTAATTGATTTTGAAGTATTGTTATGTGGAATTGAGTGGGACTTTTGAGGCCTTTCTTCCAGAAAACAAGGACTTGATTGTCAGGCCTATATTAGGCCTAAACCTTGATGCCATGTAGTTGTACTTAAATCATTTCAATGGAATGTGTCTTAGTGATTGGAACTTCTAGTGCAGTTTGGAGTTCTTCCATTTGAAAAATGTGATATTTGCATGGGATTGTTTGAATCTTGTTTTCTAGTCCCTCCCCATCACCACCCTCATAGTCTGGAGGTAGATTTTTCTCTTGATAAAGGAACAAAAAAAGTGAACATCTTGTTTGTAAATATGTATCTAGTAACTAGTGGTAAACTTGAAATGGTAGAATTCTTTAAAGCCTAATTCTAGATAGCCTTATTCAAATGTACCTTAAATATCTTTGAACCTGTATTCACCTTGTTTTTTTCAAATATCTTAAGTTATATTTTCTTTTTCAGAGCTGCTTCTTATTCGAGGCTGCTTTTTTTTGTAAATTGAGGCATAATTCATAAAAGGGTATATTGTTTTGATGAGACTTTTTACAACTGTGGCTGGATGTCTTTCTCTAGTCTTCCAAGAAGGGCCATTTTACTTTTTTAGAGTTACTTTTTAAAGTCATGAGGTCAACAACTTGGGACTACTATGGATGTAAGTGCTAATGCAAATTAAAGCCCAAGTTGACCTCCAGCAGCAGTTCATTCTATGTTGACAGTGAGAGAACACTTTGCCTGTTAGGACACTGTTACTCGTGGACTGAAATGCTGAAGAAACCCCTTCACCTATATTGTTTTTTTTTGCAAAAATCAAGGTATATTCTAGGGTTTCCTGGTTGACCTCAATAGATAAACTGAGATGATAGTCTTAGTTCAGAAATGATCTGAATGTAGATTTACAGTCTACGCGTACAGCTGGCTAAGTGAGATCGCTTTCACAGTTCTGCATGTATCCCATCGGCTCCCCATTAGTCACTGAACTCTTAAAACTGGTACTGTAACATTATCACAATGTTTTGCACCAATTTTGACCCGTCCAGCAGGCCAGGTTATTCAAGGGTCTCGAGGAGGGACCACCTGTGAATCAATGGGGGGTGAGAGGGAAAGGAGACCAAGCACGTGAAGAAAGACAAAGTCAGTCTGAGTTGCGTCTAGGTCTCACTTTATTGACTGGTGTTAGAGCTTATAAACAGGGCTTCAGGTAGGGAGGGGGAGCAGGAGTGAGGAGAGGACAAAGAAAATTCCTAAGGAGGGTCAGCAGGAGGTCGCTTTGGTCCCAGGCCCCTGCAGCTAGCTGATTTAAAGAGGTTTATTTAATCCTACATTCCTAGGTTAGACTAAAAGCCTCTTATTTACACGAGGCTTGAATAATCGTGGCAGGTAACACAAGGTTCAAGACACAGCTGTCCAGAGTCGGTCTCCAACAGTTCCCCCTCTTTTCTCAAAAATGGACCAAGTCCATATGATCGGGGTTGTGGAGGTCCGAGAGAGCCTCTGTCTTAGGCTATACAGGGGGACTCCCACGCACACCAGGTGCCTTGTTTAGCCGGTCTCAACGACCTCTGTACGCTCTTGTCTCCTGAGTGGGCCCTGTACTATTCCCGTCATTGAGTACTCTCTAGCAAGACCGTGGGGACGTTAGGGCTTTAGGACACTGAATCTGAATCCTTGATGGGGCTCCTGGCTGGCCTCCTAGGAATCTACTCTGTGATAATGAATCGAGACGTGTCGTGGTAAGGCCAAATCAATCTGATTTTTGATAAACCGAGTCAACCGCTGAAAGGCCCAGGGACCAAAGGTAATGAGAAGGAGAAGGAAAATAATCAGGGGGGCCAGGAGGGTGGGGATCAGGGTAGAAGGCCAAGGGGATTCTTTAAAGCTTTTATACAGAAGGGCAAACCCTGCTCCTAAGAGCAAGAGCCGCATCTTACTGCAGCCCCATAAAGGCTAATAAAGGAAAAAACCCATAAGATTACAATTCCCATACAATTTTGTTTCACAAGATCATGGTCTGGGTACAGAGTGATCACAGATGGGTAATTTGCATCAACAGGTACATTTTTCCTGAAACCTCAAGGTGGGGGGGTATCAAGGTGGGATTGGAGTCTACACAAAGGTCACAGTGGTCCTTCCTGGAACACCTGCAACTATCCCAGTTACAGTTGAGCACATCTCTTACCAGAAATCTCTTTACATTGTTATATGGTTGCAGGGGAGATTGAACAATGGCTAAGTCAGGTTGCTCTTGGAACTAGATTTTTAGTTTCTCATTTCCTGGTGCTTGAGGTTTTCTCTATTCCTGAGGCTTGGGGGTGTAAGCCTGAAGGGCTAGAGTCTTTCATTCCCCCATTTTCTTTTGGGCAAATTTTAATCTTAAAATTATGGCATTACATTTGGTAACTCATGGCCTATTTTAGTAACTCATGGCCTGTAATGGCCATGCATAGTTCATGTATAATTAGCCATCTTGTCTCTATGCCAGGGAGTTTTTTTGACCCAGCATCTCAGCCTCTTCTGATCAAGGAAAATGGGACGATGTATTCTCTTCTGGAACTGCTTCAAGCTGGCATTGGGGCGTCGTTATCAGGGCCCCTCCCCCAAAAGGCTGAAAAGCTGGTCAAAGACTGGGCAGGGGGCATTTGTCAGTATCATGTAGCTGCCTGACACCATAGTGACAGAGAAGAATCATGTTAGCTGGGCTGGTCTACGTTAGCCTTTAGCACGTCCGGAGTCCACAGTCGTCTGGAGTGGTGAAGTCAGCAACTGAAACTTGGAGGTATCTGCCAGCCAAGTAGAAATCTGTTGAGACAGATTTGAACTAGGAACAGAGGTTAAAATTTATGAATTTATTTGGAACCCTTAGGTTTATACCCTTAGTAATAGGAAAAGCACTAATCCCAAGACCATGAGAGAGGAAAAATACCATCTTTAGGAATACTTATCTGGGTTCTTTCGACCTCTGTGGAGTGGGTCTATGTTCTTATGACTCTTTTGATCCTTTGAGGCCTTTTTGCAGAATGACATAAAAGTTTTAGATACATTAGTATTACCAATCTGTACTGAAATCCATATTGTAGACAAAGCAGATAATGGGTATCTGTAAAACAGCAGAAGTAGACTTATACCTTTGAGTCCCAACAAGAACTACAGATTTTGGCATTTTACTTCTGTCCGGAAAGCCAGGTGTAAGTTGGACAGAGATTTTAAGCCTGGTGAAAAGCACTTTTAGGTTTACATTTAGACATATCTAGATGACATCTAAAACAAATCCAAAATGTTGAGTTTGTGACTGAACAGTAAGTGGTCATTGCTCTATCAGCTCATCAGGACTCCTAAGTGTTAAGCTCTGAACCATAGAACAGGAGAGTAATCTGAAACATATCTTATTTTAGACTCATACCCGAACCTTTATGATTTATTTAAATTTTTACATCTTAGAACATTTTCTTTTAAAGTGAGCTAACAGGCTAGCTATGGCCTTGCAGAAGGATCTGGTTGTCTGATGCTGCCATGCTGACAAAGTTAGAGCTAGCCTAGCCATCAAAGATCTGAGAAGGATAAACTATATCTGAGTGCAGACCAAGAAGCATCCAATCCTATAAATTACAGTGATCAATCCCTACCCAGGTCTCTATAGCGTTGGAGGTACCAGTCAGAACAACATCAATCTTCTACCACCATCAAGCCCATAAGGCAGAGTACCTTTTCTGTGGAATAGGGACACGGAAGACTGACAGTGTCCTACTACTTGTCCACAGTCTGGGCTGGGTCCTGGAGGCAGGTGTTGCATTGAGGCATCTTGCCCTGTGGTCAGTGTTGTTTGCAATTCAGGTGGCATCTTCTTGTCATTCCATATCTTCTTTGGAGACCTTGGGAGTCATTGCTAGGATCTGGGGAGCTGGGAGTCTCTGTTTCCGATAGTAAGTTTTTAATCAAATAATTTAAATGTCATGTTCATCAGATCATTGACAGGTTTGAGGACCATTATCTATTAAATGTATCTGAGCCAAACAAATAATCTTGAAAATATCTCTAAGTTTGGTAATAATGACCAGGCTAATTTGTTCTCCTATAGAT
Organism: Peromyscus maniculatus bairdii; assembly: GCF_049852395.1. Taxonomy (NCBI): domain Eukaryota; kingdom Metazoa; phylum Chordata; class Mammalia; order Rodentia; family Cricetidae; genus Peromyscus; species Peromyscus maniculatus. The sequence continues at coordinate 2,319,291 of NC_134867.1, forward strand.
ATATTAGTCAAATATACCTCTCAGTTTGTTTTTATTTAAATTGAACCGTTTATGCTTTAAACTAGTATCTGGATAGCCAGATGACTAGTATTAACTTATATTCCTTAGTATAGAAGGACATTCATGCAAACTCAGACATTCAAAACCAAACATACATGTGGCCACATTTTCATTCATACCTGCAGAATAGACAGACATTTTTTAAAACTATGACCCTTTGGAGTCTCCATGTAACAGCAGAATAGCAAGAGAAAGAAATCTGAAACATGTTTACTTAAACTTTAAAGTTAGACCTTAAAGTTTCATTATATTTTTTAAACCTTCATGACATGCTTAAGCCTTTAAATTTTTACGTCTTAAACTGTTTCCTCAAGTCAAAAAATCATTTATTTAAACTTTTATTTTAACCAACAATAATTTGAAACCAATTTTCTTAAATGATGGCAAGTATTTGTAACACATTGAACTCAAATGACCAAAACCCATGTAAATTTTTACTTTTCCTGTGGATATAAAAGCATAATTTTCCTAGTATCTTGAACTGGTAATTTAACATTTTTTTATCAAGCAATATCAGTGTTATGCCCAGATCACATCCCCAAAAAAGCCACTGGAGACCTCAGGTACAGAATGCAAAAGCAAGGTTTATACAAATGAAGTTTACAAGCCTCGGCAGGGGCGCTAGTTCCAAACCTCTCACACACAGCAGGGAGGTTGGAAGGAGGACACGCCTTTCTTTGTGAGGCTAATACAGACCACATAATTCATCTCCCACCGCCCGCATCCCTCTTTAAGTTCATATCAGTAGTTTTTTATGTTATCTTTATTTTTCATTTGTTTAGCAACCATGTTTAGGGGTTTTATGAGCTGTCTCCCGGGTTTGGGGAGTTTGGGGAGTTTGGGATGTTTTATGACCACTTAGTCTCTGTCAGATGGTCATATATCCTAACTCTGTGTTTTCTTAAGTTTCTGTAGTTGATAAAGCCACCTGGAAAAAGGCGTCTAAGTTCTTATCTACATTTAAGAATCCTGGTTTTAGCTTCTCCATGTCTGTAGGGAATGAAGTGTTTGTGTGTGTGGGGGGGGGTTACTGAGGTTTCACAGTCAGGACAGAGAAGGGTTAACAAGAGAAATTCCTAGCTGGCAGAAGAGACCTTGAAGTTATCACAGTAAAGGAAGGGAGGGGGAGCAGTGGTCATAAAGTATCTCCTTGGCTGCCAGTGTTCCTGAAAAAAAGTTTTTGTTAACTCCTCTGACTAAACTTAGATTCTCTGTTCAGTGTTCACACAGTTTTGTCAGTTGCAGGCAGCCATTGCCCTGTCGAGAGCAGGACATGAGAATCTTAGCCCGCCTGTACCCAGAGCACGCACCCCCACCTTCGTGAGAGCAGCCAGCTGCCTGCAGTCCTGATAGCAAGAGAGCTAGGGAGGGAGGGAGGTGGCCCTCGCTGTGCCTCTCTCTCCTCCCTCCAGGAAAATAAGGGAGATGAGTAGCAGAAACAGATGACATTTACACAGATAATCCAAGTACCAGCACATCAGCACTGAGATGATGATGGCCTCACTCACAGCAAGGAAGCCCCTCGATTGTGGCTCGCACATCCTTCTGGTAGGCTAGGCAAAGGTTTATTGGAGAAGAAGGGGACTGTCCCATAGCGTCCGTCACAGTCAAGTCAACAATGAGAACAGTTAACACATTACACACAAGACCAAGGGCACACGAAAGAAAAACTTTGCCCCAACGAGACAACCAACAAAGCTCCAAGAACAATGACAGCCTGATGTGCTCTGTGGAGAGTGACCCTCCAGGCTCAATCACACCAAAAACAATCGAGACTCGAGGATCTCTGTCCTTGATCAAACAGACATCAGGGGGCTTTCATATCCCTGTCAGTCAGACATGTACCTTATTTCTTGGAAGAGAAACAGAGTGTAAAGTAACAATGGCCACAATAAAATATACAAAAAAAAAAAACCCACAAAATGGCTCTAACAATTTTCCGGAACAAAATACAAAGTGGCACTTCCTCCCACCATGGGGAAAGGTACCCAAAGATGCTCCTCTGCTGAGCACTCCCTGGAGGAGACTCCTAAAATCAAATGGTCACCTCTGAGGTGGCCCCAAATGGCTCGGGACTAGGGGGTCCCTTGCCCAAATCAGGGAATGAGATGTCTCTCTTTCCCTCCCAGGATCACTGTCCGGACACGTCTGTCCCAGTGAGAGCCTGCAAAGTACAAATCAGTCGACTGGCACAAAACTTAACGAGACAAGACAGAGACAGAGACAAGACAGAGAGCGCTCTTACCGGTAGATGTCAATAAACCTCTGGACCCTTGAGGGTCCCGGTGGGTCTTTTGGTCTTTTGTTCAGTGTGATTTGTGGCAACCTCACTCTTACCGTCTTCTGGGACGGACACATCGTTTAATAGGTCCTCAGCAAGTGCCAGAAGATGTGACACCCTACTATCTTTTTCTGAATCCTTTAAAACATCTCTGATTACTTCATAGAAACTAAAGAATGCATCGGGGACGTACTCTCCATCCTTAAGCAAGTTATTGATATCCTTTCCAACTTTATTCCACGTCAAATGGTGGATTCCCAGGCCATTAATAACCAGCCAGGGACATTTTTCTTCCACGAAACAGAAAAACTTAGTTAAATCTTTTTTTCTTTTTTTGTTTTTGACTCTTATTCCCCTCTCCCTGATTTCTTTATTTCCTTAATGAAGAGAGCCTCTTTAGAGAGTGCTTTACCCATTGATTGATGAACGGCACTTACCTCAAGGCTGCCCACGGCGCACGAGTGATGCTGTTGGGGCACCTCTACCCTAGTGAGTCTGGCCAGACCACATTTTCTCTTTGCCGTCCAGTAGTGAGCCGCCGTGCCTCGAGCCCCACGTTCGGGCGCCACTTGACCCGTCCAGCAGGCCAGGTTATTCGAGGGTCTCGAGGAGGGACCACCTGTGAATCAATGGGGGGTGAGAGGGAAAGGAGACCAAGCGCGTGAAGAAAGACAAAGTCAGTCTGAGTTGCGTCAAGGTCTCACTTTATTGACTGGTGTTAGAGCTTATAAACAGGGCTTCAGGTAGGGAGGGGGAGCAGGAGTGAGGAGAGGACAAAGAAAATTCCTAAGGAGGGTCAGCAGGAGGTCGCTTTGGTCCCAGGCCCCTGCAGCTAACTGATTTAAAGAGGTTTATTTAATCCTACATTCCTAGGTTAGACTAAAAGCCTCTTATTTACACGAGGCTTGAATAATCGTGGCAGGTAACACAAGGTTCAAGACACAGCTGTCCAGAGTCGGTCTCCAACACAATTTTATAAACTTTACAGTGCAATATGTGTTCCTTTTCTGAGGCAAACCAAAGGTATATTTCTCAAGGTTCTGCTGCTGTCAACAGTGTTGATGGAGGATTTTTATACATTTGTAATAGATACAAATAAACCAGAAAAAAAGAAGAAAAAAAAAAGTGGTGGAGGAAAATGTGAACACTGCAAGAATACTCAAAAGAGCTGAGAGTTGCAAACACCAAGAATGGCTTTGCATAGTAAATGGAATAGAACAGCTCTGAACTATAGCTTACTTTTCCTGGTTTGGTCTGACAGAATGATTGAATGCTTTTGTACAAAAATCAGAGCTTTAAAAACAAGGATTTGGTGAGATTGTAAAATGGTGTGCCACTTTGGCAAAACAGTTTGGTGGTTGGTCAAAATGCAAAACATTCTTACTTTGTTACTCAACAATTCTACCTTTAGGAATATATCCTCAAACTACTGAAAATGTGCACCTATGAAACATGTACATGAAGGTTAACAGCAGTGTGTTGCTGATAGTAAAAAAGTTAAAACAACTCAAATAGCTATCAAATACTGGAGAGAAATAAAATGTGGCTTATTCATACAATAGAATATTATTAAGAAATAAAAATGAATGAGAAACTGACAGATTAAATGACTTTGGTGAACCTTCATAATTTCATTTGTAGATCTTTCCATTTCTAATTTATAAATACATTTGGAGTTATAAATTATAAATGTATTGTCTCCTGTCAACATTGTATACTTCTATTTGATGATTTCTGTGTCAAACATTATATGGAAATGTTTCCAAGTATTTTCTGTATTAACTGTGAATGAATAGAACAAAATAAATTGCCTGTGATGGAAAAAAAATTAAAAAATAAATAAAAAAATTATGGTACTACATTTGGTAACACATGGCCTATTTTAGTAACTCATGACCTGTTCTAGTAACTCGTGGCCTGTAATGGCCATACAAAGTCCATGTATAATTAGCCATCTGGTCTCTATGCCAGGGAGTTTTCTCTTGACCCAGCATTTCAGCCTCTTTGAACAAGGAATTGGGATGCCATATTCTCTTCTGGAACTGCTTCGAGCTGGCATTGGGGCGCCATTATTAGGGCTCCTCCACCAAAAGGCTGAAAAGCTGGTCAGAGACTGGGCAGGGGGGCATTTTTCAGTAGCATGTAGCTGCCTGACCTCCTAGGGACAGAGAAGAACCATGTTAGCTGGGCTGGTCCACATTAGGCTTTAGCACGTCCAGAGCCCATAGTCGTGTGGAGCAGTGGAGTCAGCAACTGAAACTTGGAGGTGTCTGCCAGCCAAGTAGAAATCTGTTGAGACAAATTTAAACTCGGAACAGAAGTTAAAATTTATGAACTTATTTGGAACCCTTAGGTCCATACCCTTAGTAATGGGAAAAGCAGTAGTCCCAAGACCAGGAGAGAGGAAAAATACCGTCTTTAGGAATACTTATCTGGGGTCCTTTCGACCTCTGTGAAGTGGGTCTAGGTTTTTGTGACTCTTTTCATCCTTCGAGGTCTTTTTGCTAAATGACATAAAAGTTTTAGATACATTAATATTACCAATCTGTACTGAAATCCATATTGTAGACAAAGCAGGTAATGGGTATCTGTAAAACAGCAAAAGTGGACTCATACATTTGAGTCCCAATAAGAACTACAGACTTGGGCATTTTTCTTTTGTTCAGAAAGCCATGTATAAGTTGGACCAAGATTTTAGGCCTGGTGATAAGCACTTTTAGTTTCACATTTAGACATATCTAGATGACATCTAAAACAAATCTAAAATGTTGAACTTGTGACTGAACAATAAGTAGTCATTGCTCTATCAGCTCATCAAGACTCTTAAATGTTAAGCTCTGAACCATAGAACAGGAGAGTAATCTGAAACATATCTCATTTTAGACTCATATCTGAACCTTTATGACTGATTTAAATTTTTATATCTTAGAACATTTTTTAAAAGTGATATAACAAGCTAGCTATGGCCTTGCAGAAGGATCTGGTTGTCTGATGCTGCCATGCTAACAAAGTTAGAGCTAGCCTAGCCATCAGTACTGTCAGAGATCTGAGAAGGATAAACTATATCTGAGTGCAGACCAAGAAGCATCCAATCCCATAAATTATCGGGACCAATCCCTACCCAAGTCTCCATAGTTTTGGAGGCACCAGTCAGAACAGCAACAATCTTCTTCTGCCATCAAGCCCATAAGTCAGAGTACTATTTCTGTGGAATAGGTACACGGAAGACTGACCTCAATTCCAGTGTCCTACTGCTTGTCTGCAGTCTGGGCTAGGTCCTGGCAGCAGGCGTTGCACTGGGGCATCTTACCCTGCGGTCAGCGTTGTCATGATCCAGGCAGAGATGTTGTGGTGCCTCGCATGTAATCTTTTTCGGAGACCTTGGGTCACTGCTAGAATCTGGAAGCCTGTCTGATATAATATACTTTTAGATCAACATTTAAATGCCATATTCTGCAGATCTCTGAAGCATGAGGGATGTCCAGGTATCTGAATAGACAAACTTTGTTTCTAACTATTTGTTTCAAGCTCAACCCTGAAAACATAATGCAAGGGAGTGAATCAATGAGTAAACTTATCCCTGTAATATTATACCAATACCTTTTTATCCTGACTACAATTAAAGGAAACTTGTTTACTCATGACTAACTACTAAAAACAATGCTTTTAAGTTGAAGCTCTTTTAGCATCAAATATAGGTTCAGTAAAGAAGCCAAAACAAAACATCAATATAAGACATATATATGTATCAGCTTATCTAAATAACTTAAGCTTAACAAACTTAGCAAATTCAAGAATGCTAGACAACATTCTTAAGCCTGAATGTACCTTGGGTAAGGAGAAACATTTTTAAGCCATTGGTTTTTAACTATAAAAACTGTTCTTAAAGGATTAAGATCTCTCAAATGTCTTCTGTAATAACAATGAAGTACCTTTTTTTACTTTAAGGGAGAGCATAATCTGTATCAAGTAAAACCAAGCTCCAGAGTACACACAATCTTGAAGTTTAATATCTGGGACTTATTTATAATCTTTTTGGTTCCTTCATTCAGAGGCTTAGATGATTTCTTTGACCCTACCTTTGGAAGCACATACATAGCCTGTCCGCTCTATTTTATTATGGCTGGTGCTTTCAGTGATCATCACCTGACATTGGCAATTTTAAAACTGCTAAGGTCTATCACTGCAACCAGACTCTTTTTGAAACTTTAGTCCTGTCATATATGTGTAAACCTCAGCTGTTTTCTATGATCATTTTATGTCTTTAAAATTATTATCATTTTACATGGGTAAATCTTAAATTACAAAGTTTAGCTGTCAGAGCAAGGTATATTTTTGTATAAAAGCATTGATGTGCAGCTTTAATATTCATCAAACATTTTAAACATATGTTGTTATCTATTTACATGTTTTGAAACTTGCTGTTGAACATTTGGTAAAGACATAAGTACTTAGGTGTTACATATATTTTTTAAAACAATAATTACTTGTACACATACACACAGTTGGATCCAAATTACATACATACATACATACATACATACATACATACATACAGTCAAAGCTTGCTTACATTTCCAAGTCACATACCTGTTCATATACACACATAAGCAGTTTGCAGAATCATTAGCCATTTTTAAGATGAAAACCAACCAGAATTAACTTTTAAATTCAGCATTTGCAGGTATAAGAAACCATAACAGTTTACTGACCTTTTATAACCTTTTATATCAATGTCTTTTTTGTGATTTCCCTCAGTAATCTAGAAATCTAAATTTGCATTAGTACTGTATCTCAGACAAAAAACTGTAGGTTAACCTCATATAGGGAGTGACATTCCATTCTTGGAGCCAGATCCTGATTAGGTTTTAGCTCCTGCCAGCTCTGCCCCTTGTCCATATGGGATCCCAGCCAGAACCTGCCTGCCGTGCTCACAGCCCACCCTAGCACATGACAAGGCCTAGTTCCCATGCAGCCAAGCCTCTATTCCATAGTTTTCTGAGTGAGCTGGGGCCCCTGAACCTGCTGCAACCAGGGCAGTTAGTTCTCCACCAGCCCTCACATTCTGAGCTCCTTAAGACTCCTGCCGGCTTCTCTCTGCTCCATTGCTCACAGGCTGCCTAGCCAGTGTCCAGAGCTGTTTTGGAGGATTTTTTTCCCTGTGCCGGTGGGCAGATATGCATGAAGGGGGTGATTCCATCATTAGTGTCCCGGGTCCTCTGCAAGGATTGGGGGTTTTTCATGCTTGATTTCCTTAAGAGGGTAAAAGGGGGAAATGGTTGGAGGGCTGCTAGGGCTGAAGGGGCAAGGGGAGTAAGGGGAGTTTGAGAAGGAAGAGTGTTGCTGGGGCAGGCAAAGCCATGAGGAACAGCTTCACCCAGGCACCTGTGAAATCACATCAATAAACGTTAAAAGTCCCATCCCCCGGCCAGCCGATTTCAAAGGCTGGCCATTCTGAGGAACAGAAGGTGATTTATTTCTTTTTCTTGACGTCCAACCCGGGGCGAGGACATCCTTCCAGTTATCTAAAGTCAAAATTAGGGGACTAGATAGTTGTTGCCCCATATGGAGAGAGAAAGGTAGAGGCAAAAGACAGACTCCAAAAAACAAACACAAAGAAGACAAGGACAGACACAGTCCACATAGTAAATGCCAAATCAACAAGACAAAAGACAAGACACAATAACATAAAACATAGATCGAGCTCATTTTACCTCCAATTGGCAGAGTGGGGGTCTGAGGGGCACCCTAATTGTGGTGGAACTTCCAATGTTGGACCCCAAAATTTAGGGCCTCAAGTGGGCACCCCAAGAACCCAGACTCCAGTCCAGTTGATGCAATAGCAGGAGGATTTATTAATCTTCTGTACAGAAGGGCTCCTCTCCTCCCAAGAGCAAGAGTCACTGTCAGGGGAGAAGCGGCCGTTCTTGTTTTACTTTCATTTTTTTGGCGGAGCAGCTGCCACGGCTCCAGACTCATTATTGGGCATCAGGCAGGTGGAGTCTGAGAGAAACTCCTCCGCAGGGGCTAATAAATGTGAAACATGTCCGTATCCCTCTGTTTTCTTTAAAATATCTCTAATCACACTATAAAAACTAAAAAAAAAGGCGTCAGGGATGTTTTCCCTGTGTCTGAGCAATTTATTAATATCTTTTTATAAAATCCTTTTTCATAACTCTTATTCCTCTCTACCTAAGGTTGCCTTTCATCTCTTTAACAAAACGAGCCTCTTTAGACAAATTCTTGCTCATGATTTTATGGGAAGACTGTATTTACCTCAAGACTTCCCACGTTGCACGAGTGATGCGGTCCGGGTGTCTCTAGGCTTTGTGATCCGGAGCTCGGTCATTATCCATTCTCCAGTACGTCACCATGCCCCGAGGCCCATGTTTGGGCACCAATCAACCCGTCCAGCAGGCCATGTTATTAGGTAAGACCTGAGGAGGCACCTCCTAAAAAACCAATGGAGGTGAGAGAGAAAGGAGACCAAGTGCGTAAAAGGACAGAGTCAGTCTGAGTTGTGTCAAGGTCTAGTTTATTGCAAGGGGAAGCAGGATTATATATGCTGGTAGATCGGAGAAATGAATAGAGGAAAGGTGAGGGAATGAAAGTGTGAAGAATAGAAGAATAGGATCAGTGTGAGGTCTCTTCGAAGAATAGGATCAGGGCAAGTTCTGTTTGGTCCAAAGCTTGTGCAATCGACCAACATGAACATGTTAAAGGAAGTTATTCTAAAAGCATATTAATTTAAAGGTGCATTTTGTGTTTTTTTTCCAGGAGTTATTGTTTTTTGTAAATTAGTAATGGTTGTCAAGGGTATAGTTACGACAGATCATCCAAGCAAGAAAGGACAGAGCACAGTCATCCAACTTTAGGCTCCCAACACAACTCAGCATAGGAAACTAACTAAAACAGAGCATCCTCTTAGGTGCAATACACTGTACTTGCTGGGAACAGATGTGAGTGCTATTTGCACTGTGTATGGCTAGGGGAGCATAACAGTGACTTTCCTTACCGCAAATAACTGTGGCTGCCAGGAGGAGAAACTGAATGTGATTCAACTCCGTTCAGGAAGGGGAATTGAACCCGAGCTTGCCTTACAAGAAAAACACTCTGATTTGAGAAAAAAAGGCACTCTTGTACTACACTGTTTATCCTATAGGGCCATAGCAATGAGCTGTCTCAGACCAAAACTACAGTGCTTCCTACACATGGGCCATATCTAGTTCAATTCAGTATAGAAAACGGACTAAAACAGGAGGTCCTCTTCAGTCCCATACACTGTACTTGCTGGGAACAGATGTGAGTGCTATTTGCACTATGAAATGCAAGGGGAGCACAAGAGTGACATTCCTTACCCCAAAATAACTGTGGCTTCTAGAAATAGAAACTAAATGTGATTCAACTCCGTTTAGGAAGGGGAATTGAAACCTAGATTGCCTTACAAGAAAAACACTCTGCTTTTCAGGAAGGGGCACTCTTATACTCAACTGTGTTTCTTATAGGGCCACAACAGTGAGTAGTCTCAGGAAAAAAGGACTATGTTTCCTACAGATAGGGGCCATATCTAGTTCAACTCAGCCTAGGAAACTGACTAAAACAGGATCTCCTCTTCAGTGAAATACACTTTACTTCCTGGGAACAGACGCGAGTGCTATTTGCACTGTGTATGTCAAGGTGAGCACAGGAATGACTGTCTTTACTCCAAACTAACTTTTGATGCTAGAACTTGAAATTAAATGTGATCAACTGTGTTTGGAAAGGGAAATTGAACACTATCTTGCCTTATAATACAAACACTCTGCTTTTGAGAAAGGGGCATTCTAGTACTCTACTGTGTTTTCTATAGTGCCAGAACAGTGAGCTTGCTCAGAACAAAAGAACAGTGCTTCCTATACACATGGGCTATATCTAGTTCAAATCAGCATAGGAAACTGACTAAAACAGGAGCTCCTATTCAGTACAATACACTGTAAAGGCTGGGTACAGACATGAGTGCCATTTGCACTTTGTATGGATAGGGGAGCATAAGAGGGACTTTCCTTACCCCAAAAAAACTCTTAATGCTAGAACTTGAAACTAAATGTGATCAACTCTGTTTGGAAGGGGAATTGAACCCTAGCTTGCCTTACAAGAAAAACACTCTGCTTTTGAGAAAGGGGCTCTCTTGTACTCTACTGTGTTTAATATAGGGCCAGTACATATCGCTGGCACAGAACCAAAGAACTGTGCTTCATACACATACGGGCCATATCTATTTCAACTGTACTTAGGAAACAGACTAGAAAAGTAGCCTATTTTCAGTCCAATACACTGTACTTGCTGGGAACAGAGGCAAGTGCTTTTTGTATTGTGTTGGACAAAGGGAGGGCAATAGTGACTTTCCTTTAGCGAAAAGAACTGTTTCTTGTAGAATGAGAGACTGTATGTGATTCAACTCAGTGTAAAAAGCAGAATTGAACCCAAGCTTGCATTACAAGAAAAACACTCAGCTTTTGAGAAAGGCGCCCTCTTCTACTCTACTTAGTTTTCTATAAGGCCAGAACAGTGAGATGTCTCAGTACAAACAACTGTGCATCCTACACACACGGGCCATATCTAGTTAAACTCTGCTTAGGTACCTGCCTATAACAGGAGCTTCCCTTCAGTCCAATACACTATATTTGCTGAGAACAGACCCTTGCTATTTGCACTGAGATTGGCAATGGGAACCTCAATAGTGACTTACTTACCCGAGAAGAATGGTTGCTGGTAGATAGATAAACTGTATGTGATTCAACTCCTTTTAGGAAGAGGAATTGAACCCTAGCTTGCCTTACAAGAAAAACACTCTGCTTTTGAGAAAGGGGCCCTCTTCTACTCTACTGCGTTTCCTTAATGGCCAGAACAGTGAGCTTGCTCAGAACCAAGGAACTGCTCTTCTTACACATACGGGCCATATCTAGTTCAACTCTGATTAGGCAATGGACTATAAAAGGGGCGTTTCTTCAGTCCAATACGCTTACTTGCTGGGAACAGACGCGAGTGCTATTTGCTCTGTATATGACAAAGGAAGGGCAATTGTGACTTTCTTTACCCAAAAAGAGATGTTGCTGGTTGAACGAGAAACTGCTAGTGATTCAACTCCATTTAGTATAGGGAATTGAACCCTACCTTGCCGTATAAGAAACACACTCTGCTTTTAAAAAAGGGCCCTCTTCTACTCTACTGTGTTTCCTATAGGGCCAGTACCGTGAACTGGCACAGAACAAAAGAACTGTTTCTCCTACACACCGGCCATATCTAGTTCAACTCTGCTGAATAAACAGACTAGAAAGTAGCCTATCTTCAGTCCAATACACTGTATTTGCTGGAAACAGAACCAAGTGCTATTTGCATTGTGTATCACAAATGGAGTGCAATAGTGAATTTTGTTAAGTGAAAAGAACTGTTGCTGGTAGAACGAGTATCTGTAAGTGATTCAACTCTATTTAGGAAGGGAATTTAAACTGTAGCTTGGCTTACAAGAAAAATACTCTTTGAGAAAGGGGCACTCTTATACTCTACTGTGTTTCCTATAGAACAGTGAGTTGGCTCAGAATAAAAGAACTGTGCTTCCTACACACATGGGCCATTTCTAGTTCAACTCTGCTTTGGAAAAGGACTAGAAAAGGAGCCTCCTTTCAGGCCAATACACTGTACTTTCTGGGAACAGATGCAAGTGCTATTTGCACTGTGTATGACAAAGGGAGGACAATAGTGACTTTCCTTAACTGAAAAGAAGTGTTGCTGCTAGAATGAGAAGGTGCATGTGAATCAACTCCATTTAGGAAGCAGAATTGAACCCTATCTTGCCTTACAAGAAACACACTCTGATTTCAAGGAATGGGCCCTCTTCTCTTCTATTCTGTTTCCTATAGAGGAGAACATGAGCTGATTCATAACAAAAGAAGTGTGCTGCCTACATACCTGGGCCATATCTAGTTCAACTCCACTTATGAAACTGACTAGAACAGGAGCATCCCTTCAGTCCAATACACTGTACTTGCTGGGAAAAGATGCCAGTAATATTTGCACTTTGTATGAAAAATGAAGGGCAATAGTGACTTTCCTTAAGCAAAAAGAATTGCTGCTCATAGAATGAGAAACTGCATGTTATTCAACTCCATTTAGGTAGTGGAATTGAACCCTAGCTTGCCTAAACAAACACTCTGCTTTTGAGAAAGTGGTCCTCTTCTCATCTACTGTGTCTCACATAGGGCCAGAACAGTGAGCTGGCTCAGAATAAGAAAACGGTGCTTCCTACATGCAGACCATATCTAGTTCAACTTTGCTTAAGAAACTGACTAGAACAGGAGATTTCTTCAGTCCAATACACTGTACTTGCTGCTAACAGACACGAGTGCTATTCGCACTGTTTATGTCAATGTACAGAAATAGTGACTTTCCTTAAGTGAAAAGTACTGTTGCTGGTAAAACGAGAAAATGCATGTGATTCAACTCCATTTAAGAAAAGGAATTGAACATTAGCTTTCCATAAAACAAACACACTCTGCTTTTGAGAAAGGGTCCTCTTCTACTCTACTTTGTTTTCTACAGTGTCAGAACAGAGAGCAGGCTCAGAACACAAGAACTGTGCTTCCTACGAACACGGGCCATATCTAGGTCAACCCCTGCTTAGGAAACTGACTAGAACAGGAGCAGCCCTTCAGTCCAATACACTATTGTTTGTGATAACAGAAGAGAGTGCTATTTGCACTGTGTATGGCTTTGGGAAGGCAATAGTGATTTTGCTTAAGTGAAAAGAACTCTTGCTTGATATAATGAAAAACTGCATGTGATTCAACGCCTTTCAGGAAAGGGGAATTGAACCCTAGCTTGCCTTATGAGAAACACACTCTGCTTTTGAGAAAGGGGCCCTCTTCTACTCTACTGTGTTATCTTTAGGGCCAGAATAGTAAGCTGGCTCAAAAAAAAGAACAGTGCTTCCTACACACATGGGCCATGTGTAGATCAATCTGCTTAGGAAACTGACTAGTAGAGGATCTTCCCTTCAGTTCTATACACTATACTTGGTGAGAACAGACGAGAGTGCTATTTGAACTGTGTATGGCAATGGGGGGGCAATAGTGACTTTCCTTAAGTGAAAATAACTGTTGCTTGTAGAATGAGAAACTGCATGTGATTCAACACCATTTAGGAAGGGGAATTGTACCCTTTCTTGTCTTACAAGAAACACTCTCTTCTTTTGAGCAATGGGGCCTCCACTACTCTACTGTGTTTCCTCTAAGACCAGAAGAGTGAGCTGGCACATAACAAAAGAACTGTGTTTCCTATGAACATAGGCCATATCCAGTTCAACTCTGCTTAGGAAACTGTCTAGAACAGGTCCTTCCCATCAGTCCAATACATTGTATTTGCTGTGAAAAGATGCGAGTGCTATTTGCACTGTGCATAAAAAAGGGAGGGCAATAGTGACTTTCCTTAAGCAAAAAGAACTGTTGCTGGTAGAACATGAAACTGCATATGATTCAACTCCGTTTATGTAGAGGAATTGAACCGTAGTTTGCCTTACAAGAAACCCACTCTGCTTTTGATAATTTGGCACTCTGCTTCTCTACTGTGTTTACTATAGGGCCAGAAGGGTGAGGTGGCTCAGAACAAAAGAACTATGCTTACTCAACACGAGGGCCATGTATTTTTCAATGGTGCTTAGGAAACTGACTAGAATAGGAGCATTTCTTTGTCCTATATACTGCACTTGCTAGGAACAGATGCAAATGCTATTTACACTGTGTATTGAAATGGAAGCTCAATAGTGACTTTCGTTACACAAAAAGAACTTTTGCTGGTAGAACGAAAAACTGCATATGATTTAACTCAGTTTAGGAAGGGGATTTGAACCCTCACTTGCCTTACAAGAAACACAGTCAGCTTTTGAGAAAGGGGCCTTCCTCTACTCTACTGTATTTCCTATTGGGCCAAAACATTGAGATGGCTCAGAACAACAGAACTGTGCTTTCTACACACACTGGCCATATCTAATTCAATTCTGCTTAGGAAACTGACTAGAATAGGATCTTCCCTTCATTCCAATATATTGTACTTAGTGGGAACAGATGCGAGTGTTATTTGCAATGTGTATGGCAATGGAAGCTCAATATTGCCTGTCCTTACTTGAAAAAAAATGTTGCTGGTAGAATGAGAAATGACATCTGATTCAACTCCGTTTAGGAAGGTGAATTGGAACCTAGCTTGCCTTATAAGAAACACACTCTGCTTTTGAGAATGGGGCCCTCTTCCACTGTCCTGTGTTTCCTATAGGGCTAGAACAGTGAGCTGTTTCAGAACAAAATAAGTATGCTTCCTACACACACTGGCCATATCTAGTTCAACTCCACTTAGGAAATAGACAAGAACAGGAGATTCTCTTCAGTCCAATACTCTGTAATTTCTGGGATCAGACATGTGCTATTCACACTATGTATAGCAATGGATGCTCAATAGTGACTTTACATATCCGAAAAGAAATGTTGCTGGGAGAATGAGAAACTGCATGTGATTCAACTCTGTTTAGGAAGAGGAATTGAGTCCTAGCTTGCCTTACAAGAAACACACTCTGCTTTTGAGATAGGGGCCCTTTTATCCTCTCCTGTGTTTCCTATAGGGCTAGAACATTGAGCAGGCTCAAAACCAAAGAACTGTGCTTCCTACACACACGGGCCTTATCTACTTCAACTCTGCTAAGGAAACTTAGTAGAACAGGCTCTTCCCTTCAGTCCAATACACCATAGTTGCTGGAAACAGAGGCGAGTGCTATCTTCACTGTGTATGGCAATGGGAGCCCAAAGTGACTTTTCTTACCCGAAAAAAACTTTTGCTGGTAGAACGAGAAACTGCATGTGATTCAACTCCATTTAGGTAGGGGAACTGAATCCTAGCTTGCCTTACAAGAAAGACACTCTGCTTTTGAGAAACGGGCACTCTTCCACTGTCCTGTGATTCCTATAGGGCCAGAACAGTGAGCTGGCTCAGAACAAAAGGACTGTGTTTCCTACACAATGGTCATATCTAGGTCAACTCTGCTTAGGGAAGTGACTAGAACTGAAGCTTCCCTTCAATTGAATATACTGAACTTGCTGGGAACAGATGTGAGGGCTATTTGCACTGTGTATGGAAATGGGAACGCATAGTGACTTTCCTAAGCGAAAAGGACTATTGCTTGTACAATGAGAAACTGCAAGTGATTCAACTCCATTTAGGAATGGGAATTGAACCCTAGCTTGCCTTACAAGAAAGAGACTCTGCTTTTGAGAAACGGGCCCTCTTCTACTCTACTGTGGATCCCATAAGGCCAGAACAGTGTGCTGGCTCAGAACAGAAATGTGCTTTCTACACACACATAGGCCATATCTTCTTCAATACTGCTGAATAAACTGACTAGAATAGCATCTCCCCTTCAGTTCAATACACTATAGTGGCTGGGACAAGAAACAGGTGCAATTTGCAACCTGTATGGAAAAGGGAGCTCAATAGTGACTTTTCTTAAGCGAAAAGAACTGTTTCTTATCCAAGATGAAACTGCACGATTCAACTCTGTTTAAGAAGGTGAACTGAACACTAGCTTGTCTTACAAGAAACATGCTCTGCTTTTCAGAAAGGGGCACTCTTCCACTGTGCTGTTTTTCCAATAGGGCCAGAACAGTGATCTGGCTCAGAACAAAAGATTTATGCTTCCTAAACACACTGGCCATATCTAATTCAACTATGCTTAAGAAATAGACAAGTACAGGAGATTCTCTTCAGTCCAATACTCTGTGCTTTCTGGGATCAGACGTGAGTTGTATTCACACTGTTTATAGCAATGGAAGCTCAATAGTGACTTTACATATCCGAAAAGAAATGTTGCTGGGAGAATGAGAAACTGCATGTGATTCAACTCCGTTTAGGAAGGGGAACTGAACCCTAGCTTGCCTTACAAGAAACACACTGTGCTTTGGAGAAAGGGGGCTTCTTCTACTAGTCTGTGTTTCCTAAAGGGCCAGAACAGTGAGCTGGCTCAGAACAAAAGAACTGTGTTTCCTAGACACACAGACCATATCTAGTTCAACTCTGCTAAAGAAACTGACTAGAACGGGACCTTCCCTTCCGTCCAATACACCATAAACAATGGGAACAGACACGAGCGCTCCCTGCACTATGTGTGGCAATGGGAGCTCAATAGTGACTTTACTTACCTGAAAAGAATAGTTGGTGGTAGAATGAGAAACTGAATGAGATTTAACTCCATTTAGGAAGGGGAATTGAACCCTAGATTGCCTTACAAGAAACATACTCTGCTTTTGAGTTAGGGGCCCTCTTCTACTCTACTGTGTTTCTTAAAGGGCCAGAAGAGTGAGCTGGCTCAGAACAAAAGAACTGTGTTACCTACACACATGGGCAAATATCTAATTTAACTCTGCTTAGGAAACTGACTAGAACAGGAGCTATCTTCAGTCCAATACACTGTAATTGCTGGGAACTGACACGAGTGCTATCTGCACTGTGTACGACAATGAGACCTCAATAGTGAAATTTCTTACCCGAAAAGAACTCTTGCTGGTAGAAGGAGAAACTGCATGTGATTCAACTCCGTTTAGGAAGGGGAATGGAACCCTCATTTACCTTACAAGGAACATGCTCTGCTTTTGAGAAATTGGCACTCTTCCACTGTCCTGTGTTTCCTATAGGGCCAGAACAGTGAGCTGCCTAAGAACAAATAAACTTTGCTTCCTACACACACGGGCCATATCTAGTTCAACCCTGCTTAGGAGATAGACAAGAACAGGAGATTCTCTTCAGTCCAATACACTGTACTTTCTGGGATCATAGGCGAGTGTTATTTTCACTGTGTATGTCAATGGAAGCCCAATAGTAACTATACATACCCGAATAGAACTTTTGCTGGGAGAATGAGAAATTGCATGTGATTCAACTCCATTTTGGAAGGGGAATTGAACCCTAGCTTGCCTTATAAGAAACACACTGTGATTTTGAGAAAGGGGGCTTCTTCTACTAGTCTGTGATTCCAATACGGCCAGAAGAGTGAGCTGACTCAAAACAACAACAACAAAAAAAAAAACTGTGTTTCCCAGACACACGGGCCATATCTAGTTCAACTCTGCTTAAGAAACTGACTAGAACGAGACCTTCCCATCAGTCCAATACACCATACACAATGGGAACATTCACGAGTGCTCTCTGCACTCTGTATGACAATGGGAGCTCAATAGTGACCTTACTTACCCAAAAAGAACTGTAGCTGGTAGAATGAGAAACTGAATGTGATTGAACTTCGTTTAGGATGGAGAATTGAAACCTATCTTTCCTTACAAGAAATACACTCAGCTTTTGAGAAAGGGGTACTCTTATACTCTACTGTGTTTCCTATATGCCAGAACAGTTAGCTGGATCAACACACATGCCATATCTAGTTCATCTCTGCTTTGGAAACTGACTAAAACAGGAGCTTCCCTTCAGTCCAATACACCATACTTGCTGGGAACAGAAGCAAGTGCTATTTGCACTGTGTATGGCAATAGGAGCTCAATAGTGACATGAATTACCCGGAAAGATCTGTTGCTAATAGTACAAGCAACTGCATGTGATTCAACTCCATTTAGTAAGGGAAATTGAACCCTAGCTTGCCTTACAAGAAACACACTATGTTTTTGAGAAATGGGCACTCTTCTATTCATTATTTCCTAAGATGTCATTACAGTGAGCTGGCTCTGAACAAACGAACTGTGCTTCCTACACACTCTGGCCATATTTAGTTCAACTCTCTTCGGAAACTGACTAGAACAGGAGCTACCCTTCAATCCAATACACTGAACTTGCTGGGAATAAAATCGAGTGCGATTTGCACTGTGTATGGCAATGGGAGCACAATAGAGACTTTCCTTAAGCGATAAGAACTGTTGACTTAGAAGGAGAAACTGCATGTGATGCAACTCCGTTTTGGAGGGGGAATTGAACCCTAGCTTACCTTACAAGAAACACACTCTGGTTTTGAGGAAGGGGTCTTCTTTTACTCGTATGTGCTTCCTATAGGGCCAGAACAGTGAGCTAGCTCAGAACAAAAGAACTGTGCTTCCTACATACCCGGTCCATATCTAGTTCAACTCTACTTAAGAAACTGACTAGAACGGGACCTTCCCTTCAGTCCAGTGCATTGTACATGCTGGGAACAGACGCGAGTGCTCTGTGCACTGTGTATGTCAATGGGAGCTCAATAGTTACTTTACTTACCTGAAAAGAACTATTGCTGGTAGAACAAGAAACTAAATGTGATTCAACTTCGTTTAGGAAGGGGAATGGAACCCTAGTTCCCTTTCAAGAATCACTCTCTGCTTCTGAGAAATGGGCATGCTTCTACTCTACTCAGTTTCCTATAGAGCCTGAAGAGTGAGCTGGCTCAGAACAAAAGAATTATGCTTCCTACTCACAAGGGCCATATCTAGTTCAACTCTGCTTGGGAAACTGACTAGAACAGGAGCTTCCAGTCAGTCCAATACACTGAACTTCCTGGGCACAGACTCAAGTGCTATTTGTACTATGTATGGCATTAGGAGCGAAATTGTGATTTTCCTTACATAAAAATAACTGTTGCTGGTTGAAGAAGAAAGTTCATTTGATTCAACTCTGTTTAGGAAGGGGAATTTATCCCTAGCTTGCCTTACAAGAAAAACTCTCTGCTTTTGAGGAAGGGGGCCCTCTTCTACTCTACTGTGTTTCCTATAGGGCCAGAACAGTGAGCTGGCTCTGAACAAAAGAACTGTGCTTCCTACACACACTAGCCATATCTAATCTGCTTTGCTTAGTCCTTTTCAAAACCCTTGACAACAACTTGTAACCAATACCCCTAAACAATGGAAATTATCCCAGACACAAAACCCATTAAAAAGACCAAAAAACCACCCGCCCCACACCACCTCTTTGGCAATGTGGGCATCGTATTCTTAAAATTGCTTCAAGCTTGCTATGGGCGAAGTTATCTTTATCCTGAAAGAAAATTTTAGGTTAGTTGTCAAATTCTAGGAAAGGTAACTATACCCTTCATTATCCAGTCTACGTATAATGCCAAAGTTCAGGGTTTAAGTCAAGTCCTTATTCAAGTAGTCTTTGAGACTGGATCATCTCAGCTAGTCATCTCAAAATTGCTCTGAGCACCTTGTAGTTCAAAGCTGATCTGTAGATGATCTTTGCAACTTAAAAATATTATTATTGTCCACGTGGAATTGTTGTTGTTGTGGGGCCCCATCTTCTTTCTGGAGACTTCATTTGATGTTAGGCCTGGCCGAGATTTCATGCAGAAAACTGATAAGAGACTCGATCATAAAGACATCTATATGCAGCTAATTGAAGCCATTTTTCTAGAATTAGTACTCTATATGACCATTCATATCTTAACAAAGCTTAAAATGTATATATATATATATATATATATATATATATATATATATATTAATCTTGTAAATTTTGATATAAAATTCATACTTTAAGAAAAGTTTAAAGAATTAGAATAGAATCAAAAAGTTGAGATTAGTAATAGAATAGTCCCTTAATTAATTTGGGTTTTGTCCTGTCCCATAACAGAAGATGGCTCTTTTATTCTGGCATGATACAGGGAGTTTGCATTTTCCTTTTAACAACATGCTTGAGTTTAAAGAAGGAGAGAGCCATTCTCCACTCCAAAGTCAGCTTTAAATTTTAATTGAACTGGGACTATTAGAAGACCAATAGTGTTAAATCTTTAGAGAAAAGCAGAAACAAACATTTAGGAAGACGTAATTTTTTTGATAATATAAACCCATAAGCCATTACAATCTGTTTCCTGGGATAGATGATTTGTCCCTTTTCTTCAGTTGTCTCATTTGTCCAGTGTTCTTCGGATTCCTTAACCTTCATTCTCCTAAAAGACAAAAACAAAAACCTTTCCCCAAGACTAATTTTGGGGATGCTCCTTTTTGGCAAGTTATTATCTGATTAAATGGAAAGGCATGTGTTACTGGTACAAGTTAGTTTAAATTGGATGTTCATGCTGGTTGATGAAATATCACCTCCTCTAATTAAGAGGTTTCTCTTGTTCAAATCAAATCTTTATCAATTTTGATGGTACCCACAGCTTATTTTCTTCTGTAGAAACAAAAGCAAAACCTCATCCCCAATGTAATACATACCCTGGTTTCCATTCTGAGGTCAGCACATCCTTATAGTACATAGGCTGATTTAATTCTGTAGTTTTTTTCTATTATCCAATGTCTCTCTGTAGCTCTTGTTCCTTTCTCGTGGGAATTAAGAAAATTCAAAGTTAATAGAGCATTATGCAGGCTATTTCTGGGGTTTTTTATTACCCCTTTCTGTTTATTTAGCGTATCCTTTAGAGTTCTGTTTGATCTTTTTATAACTGTTTGAGGATTATGTGGTATACCTGTAATATGCTTTATATTATAATAAGCAAAAAACTGTTTCATTTTAACAGAGACATATGATGAAGCATTGTCAGTTTTGATTTGTGCAGGTATACCCATAATGGCCATAACTTCTATTAAATGAGTGATTACAGAATCAGCTTTTTCAGAACACAAAGCAGTTGCCCATTGAAATCCTGAATAAGTATCGATGATGTGGTGTACATATTTCAATTTTCCAAATTCTGCAATGTAAAACATGTCCATCTGCCATATTTCATTCCTCTGAGTACCCTTTGGGCTACATCCTGCTGGTAATGGCATTTGATTGTAGAAGGAACAAGTAGGACATTTCTTTACTATTTCTTTGGCTTGTTGCCAGGTTATGGAAAAATCCTTTTTTAAACCTTTACTATTGACATGTAGTTTTTTATGAAATTCTGAGGCCTCCAGCACATTTCCTATCAATAATTTATCAATCTCATCATTGTCTTATGCTAGAGAGCCTGGTAGACCAGTATGGGAACGAATGTGAGTTGTATATAAAGGATGACTCCTTTTCCTGATTGTATCTTGTAACTGAATAAATATTGAAGTTAATTCTGAAGCATCAGGGCTAAATTCTGCAGTCTCAATATGTAATACCACTCTTTATGCATACTGAGAGTCAGTTGCTATGTTAAGAGGTTCTGAAAAATCCATTAATACCAACAGAATAGCATACAATTCTGATTTTTGAACTGTATTATAAGGACTTTGAACCACTTTACTTAAATTTTCTGATTTGTAACCTGCCTTTCCTTCTTTGTTGGCATCTGTATAAAATGTACAAACTCCAGATATGGGTGTTTTCTGTATAATTCGAAGCAAGATCTAATCAGCTCTCCTTATAAGATCAATTCTATCACTTTTGGGATATTTGCTGTCAATTTCTCCCAAAAAATTACTGCAAGCTCTTTGCCAAGGTTCACTTTCTGTCCATAATTTTTCAATGTCCTCCTTAGTTAAATGTATGACAATTTCTGCTGGGTCTATTCCTGCTAATGGACGAAGTCTCAATTTTTCTTTCCAAATCAAGTCAGAGTATTTTCCCCATAAGTTTTTAATTTTTTATTTCGATTGTTTGGTAAAAATATCCATTCCAATATAATGTCTTCCCTCTGCATTAATATTTCAGTAGGAGAATGACTAGAAAGTAAAACAACCAAAATGCAATCCAGCTTTGGATCAATACGATCCATGTGCCCTTCATGTACTTTCTTTTCTACCGAGGCCAATTCTTTCTCAGTTTCAGGTGATAATTCTCTTGGACTATTTAAGTCCTTGTCACCTTCCAAGGTTTTGAACAAATTATTCAGTTCATTCTTTTTTACCCCAACAATAGTTCATAGATGAGAAATATCTCCAAATAATCTTTGAAAGTCATTAAGAGTCTGTAGTCTGTCTCTCCTAATTTGCACCTTTTGGGGTCTAATTTTTTGTAGTTCTATTTTATATCCTAAATAATAGAATCTCATAGTTGTATCTTTTCAGGAGCAATTTGTAACCCCAGCAAAGCAAAATTTTCTTTACTTCTTCAAACATTCTTTCTAAAGTATCTACATTTGAGTCAGCTAGTAAAGTATCATCCATATAATGATAAATAATAGATTTAGTAATTTTTTTTATTTTATTTTTTTTTCAATTTAATTCTCTATAGGTGTTTTTTATTTTAATTTATTTTTTATTTTATTTTATTTTACAATACCATTCAATTCTACATATCAGCCACTGGATCCCCTATTCTCTCCCATCCCACACCCTCCCCTTAACCCCAGTCTACTCCCCATTCCCACTTCCTCCAGGGCAAATCCTCCCCCAAGGACTGCAATCAACCTGGTAGACTCAGTCAAGGCAGATCCAGTCCCTTCCTCCCAGACTGAGCCAAGTGTCCCTGCATAAACTCCAGGTTTCAAACAGCCAATTAATGCAATGAGCACAGGACTTGGTCCCACTGCCTAGTTGCCTCCCAAACTGATCAAGCCAATCAACTTTCTCACCTATTCAGAGGTCCTGATCCAGCTGGGGGCCCCTCAGCCTTTGGTTCATAGTTCATGTGTTTCCATTCATTTGGCTATTTTTTTAATAATTGTGTAAAACTGAAATTTAATATAAGCCAAAGTCATCCTAGGGACCTCCATGATATATATATATATATATATATATATATATATATATATATATATATATATATATATCTTCCATTGTTCTATGGGTTGTGGTCTGATTGTTCTTTATTTTATATCTAGAATCCACTTATGAGTGAGTGTAGATGTAGCCAACAATCTTATTAAATAAGAAACACAGAAACAATGTAAAAGAGAAAGTTTAGAGGTCAGAGCTCAGAGCTAAAATCTCACCCTTCCTCCTGTGGTGTCCCAGCTTCCCGAAAGAGAGCTATATCCTGTCTGTTCGTCTTTTTATAGTATTTTGTTCTGTCTTCTCATTGGTTGTAAACCCAAACACGTGACTGCCTCGTCACTGTCTGAATGTACAGCCCCCTAGGTCTTAAAGGCATATGTCTCCAATTCTGGCTGTATCCCTGAACACACAGAGATCTATGGGATTAAAGGCATGTGCCACCACTGCCACACTCTTGCTATGGCTCTAATAGCTCTGACCCCCGGGGAACTTTAGTTATTAACATACAATCAAAATCACATTTCAGTACAATTATATTACCACCACATTTCCCCTCTTCTATTTTAATATAAAGAAAAAAAAGCAAAAGGTTATTACTAATAAAAGAAAAATTATGTACAAAATTACAATAACTATATACAATATATACAAGTAATAAATACCTAAACAGGTATTTGACAAATCAGAGAAAATAATTCCATCATCTATCCTATTTTGTTAAATCCAAGATGTATCTAATGCACTTTCTATCCTAATTAATTTTAAACTATAACTAACTAATCTTCAACCATAACTAACGAATCTTCAACTCCCTCAGAGACCCAAGAAGGGAATAATATTAGCTAACAAAAATAAAAACAGGAAGTGCATGCAAGCAACTTCCAAAAAATTTGTGAGTTGACAGAAACAGCCAGCTGCCTGGGCAGTCACCTGAGGGTTCTCCACAATGTTGGGGCATCATCTTCAGCCTATAAGCTTAGTGTATCTGACAGACTCATTTATGATGTAGGATGTACACAAGTCAACAGTTCAACCTCACATTGGGTGAGAGCAGTCCATGTACCAGAAACACCTGAATTCCACTAGTGTCCTGTCATGATTCAGGATTTTAAATTCTGGAAATTGTTTGACAGTTTTTTAATTCAGATGTTCATTCTTCTTGGCTGTGTATATATGGCTTCATCTCAGCATCCCCTTCTTCTCCACATCCCTCTATTAAATGCCAGTCTATTATCGAGAGGTGTGAGCTTTCAGCTGCTGTTCCATTGCACAACAGAAGCCATCAGCCCTCTGCCTGCTAAGCTGCCTTCGAAGAAAAGGGCACCGTGCCTTTTCTGGATGTGAAGGCCACTTCAGGGTTGGGGCCATATTGTCCTGGCCTCAGAAGATGCCTTTTGATAAAGCCATAACCACACTTGTTTTGGCAAGAATCAGTAGTCCTTTGTTTCATGTCCTGTCTGTCCATTTTGTCCTGTTGATTTGAGGATTCCTTGCTGTCCAGTGGCTAACTTTTGCCCCAATGAAAGTTGACTCCATGTGCAGTTTCTTCAATGCCCGTATTTTCTCTGAAGTAGATTGGTACTGCCAGGAGCCGACATGTCTCAAAAAAGAAAAATTTTCTAAATTATTAAAACAATTTAAATGCCATATTCTGTGGATCTCTGAAGGGTTTGAAGATGACCTGTCTAAAACATCTCTGTTCAATTTTTAAAACATATCTAATATGACTACCAGTTCTATTGTAATGTCTGACTACTAACTTTCATTTCTTTATATCCTAATAGTTGGTAATAATAACATTCAAGGATGAGAAATTTGCATTACATTGTTATATAAATGGTATGAATACAATTAGAAATATACATATAGCATTTTCTAACAATATCAATTTCAAATTTATATACAATATAAAACAATCCAATCCAATGTAAAGTATTTAAAACTAGTAATTGTCTTTTTCTTTTCTTTTCCTTCCTTTTTTTTAAACAAGAACCTTAAAACTAATCTCCTTTGCTTAGTCTTTTTCCTAACCCTTGACAACAACTTGTAACCAACCCCCGTAAATACTGAAAATTATCCCAGACACAAAACCCATTAAAAAGACCAAAAAACCACCCACCCCATACCACCTCTTTGGGAATGTGGACATTGTATTCTTAAAATTGCTTCCTGCTGGGTATACGCGAAGTTATCTTTATCCTGAAAGAAAATTTTAGGTTAGTTGTCAAATTCTAGGAAAGGTAATTATACCCTTCATTATCCAGTCTACGTATAATGCCAAAGTTCAGGGTTTAAGTCAAGTCCTTATTCAAGTAGTCTTTGAGACTGGATCATCTCAGCTAGTCATCTCAAAATTGCTCTGAGCACCTTGTAGTTCAAACCTGATCTGTGGATGATGTTTGTCAGCTTATTGATATTATTATTGTCCATGTAAAATTGTTGTTGTGGGGCCCCATCTTCTTCCTGGAGACTTCAGTTGATGTTAGACCTGGCCGTGATTTCCTGCAGAAAACTGATAAGAGACTCGATCAGAAAAATATATATATGCAGCTAGTCTTTTTTTCTAGAATTAGTTAGTACTCTATATGACCATTCATATCTTAACAAAGCTTAAAATGTATATATATATATTAATCTTGTAAATTTTGATATAAAATTTATACTTTAAGAAAAGTTTAAAGAATCAGAATTGAATCAAAGAGTTGAGATTAGTAATAGAATAGTCCCTTAATTAATTTTGATTTTGTCCTGTACTATAGCAGAAGATGGCTCTTTTATTCTGGCACGATACAGGGAGTTTGCATTTTCCTTTTAACAACATGCTTGAGTTTAAAGAAGGAGAGAGCCATTCTCTAACTCCAAAGTCAGATTTAAATTTTAATTGAACTGGGACTATTAGAAGACCAATAGTGTTAAATCTTTAGAGAAAAGCAGAAACAAACATTTAAAAAGACATAACATTTTTTTAGATTATATATACCATACGCCGTTTCACTCTGTTTCCTGGTATAGATGATTTGTCCCTTTTCTTCAGTTGTCTCATTTGTCTTGTGTTTTTCAGATTCCTTAACCTTCATTCTCCTAAAAGACAAAAACAAAAACCTTTCCCCAAAAATAATTTTGGGGACGTTTCCTTGTGGCAAGTTATTATCTGATTAAATGAAAAGGCATGTGTTACTGGTACAAGTTAGTTTAAACTGGATGTTCATGCTGGTTGATGAACTATCACCTCCTCTAATTAAGAGGTCTCTCTTGTTCAAATCGAACCTTTATCAATTTTGATGGTACCCACAGCTTATCTTCTCCTGTAGAAACAAAAGCAAAACCCCGTCCCCAATGTAATACATACCCTGGTTTCCATTCTGAGGTCAGCACATCCTTAAAGTATATAGGCTGATTTAATTCTGTAGTTTTTTTCTATTATCCAATGTCTCTCTGCAGCTGTTGTTCCTTTCTCATTGGCATTCAGAAAATTCAAAGTTAGGAGAGCATTATGCAGTCTATTTCTTGGGGGTTTGTTACCCATTTCTTTTTATTTAGTATATCCTTTAGAGTTCTGTTTGATCTTTCTTTCTTTTTTTTTTTTTTTTTGCTTTTTTGAAACGGTTTCTCTGTGTAGCTTTGCGCCTTTCCTGGAACTCACTTGGTAGCCCAGGCTGGCCTCAAACTCACAGAGATCCGCCTGCCTCTGCCTCCCGAGTGCTGGGATTAAAGGCGTGCGCCACCACCGCCCAGCTCTGTTTGATCTTTCTATAACTGCTTGACCTGTAGGATTATGTGGTATGCCTGTAATATGCTTTATATTGTAATAAGCATAAAACTGTTTCATTTTAACAGAGACATATGATGGAGCATTGTCAGTTTTATTTGTGCAGGTATAACCATGATGGCCATAACTTCTAGCAAATGAGTGATTACAGAATCAGCTTTTTCAGAACTCAAAGCAGTTGCCCATTGAAATCCTGAATAAGTATCGATGATGTGGTGTACATATTTCAATTTTCCAAATTCTGCAAAGTGAAACACGTCCGTCTGCCAGATTTCATTTCTCTGAGTACGCTTTGGGTTACATCCTGCTGGTAATGGCGTTTGATTGTAGAAGGAACAAGTAGGACGTTTCTTTACTATTTCTTTGGCTTGATGCCAGGTTATGGAAAAATCCTTTTTTAAACCTTGACTATTGACGTGATGTTTTTTTTATGAAATTCTGAGGCCTCCAGCACATTTCCTATCAATAATTTATCAATCTCATCATTGCCTTGTGCTAGAGGGCCTGGCAGACAAGTACGGGATCGAATGTGAGTTGTATATAAAGGATGATTCCTTTTCCTGATTGTATCTTGTAATTGAATAAATAGTGAAGTTAATTCAGAAGCATCAGGGATAAATTCTGCAGTCTCAATATGTAACACCATTCTTTCAGCATACTGAGTGTCAGTTACTATATTGAGAGGTTCTGAAAAATCCATTAATACCAACAGAATAGCATACAATTCTGATTTTTGAACTGAATTATAAGGACTTTGAACCACTTTACTTAAATTTTCTGATTTGTAACCTGCCTTTCCTTCTTTG
Organism: Peromyscus maniculatus bairdii; assembly: GCF_049852395.1. NCBI lineage: Eukaryota > Metazoa > Chordata > Mammalia > Rodentia > Cricetidae > Peromyscus > Peromyscus maniculatus. Next base: position 2,346,819 of record NC_134867.1, read on the forward strand.
TTAGCATCTGTATAAAATGTACAAACTCCAGATATGGGTTTTTACTGTACAATTCGAGGCAAGATCTAATCAGCTCTCTTTATAAGATCAATTCTATTGCTTTTGGGATATTTGCTGTTAATTTTTCCCAAAAAATTACTGCAAGCTCTTTGCCAAGGTTCACTTTCTGTCCATAATTTTTTAATGTCCTCCTTAGTTAAATGTACAACAATTTCTGTTGGGTCTATACCTGCTAATTGATGAAGTCTCAATTTTCCTTTTTAAATCAAGTCAGAGATTTTCTCAACATAAGTTTTTAATTTTTTATTTGGTTTATTTTGTAAAAATATCCATTCCAATATAATATCTTCCCTCTGCATTAATATTCCAGTAGGAGAACGCCTAGAAGGTAAAATAACCAAAATGCAATCCAGCTTTGGATCAATACGATCCATGTGTCCTTCATGCACTTTCTTTTCTACCAAGGACAATTCTTTCTGAGCTTCAGGTGATAAGTCTATTGGACTATTTAAGTCCTTGTCACCTTCTACGGTTTTGAACAAATTGGTCAGTTCATCATTTTTTACTCCAACAATAGTTCGTAGATGAGAAATATCTCCAAATAATCTTTGAAAGTCATTAAGAGTCTGTAGTCTATCTCTCCTAATTTGCACCTTTTGGGGTCTAATTTTTTGTAGCATTAGGTGACTGTCCAGGCTGCCAGCTGTCTTGGTCTACTCTTGCAATTTTCCTGAAAGTTGCTTGCATCCATCTACTATTTCTCAGGTACCATTATGTTCCTTCTCAGGTCTTTGATGTGGTTGAAAACTAGATAGTTGTAATTTCCTCAGTTATGATAAAAGATAAGTTAGATATAAAACTTTAAACTCACAAATATTAGATAGGACATCTTTAGTATTGTAAATGTAATTCTTGCTCGATAGTTGTTTTGTTATATGTAATTTTACCATGTTAAAGTTAAAACCTTCCTTTTTAAAAAAAAGAAGAAAAGGGCAAGTGCTGTGGATATCACTCTATATAAATAAAACACTGATGGCCAGTGACCAGACAGGAAGTGTAGGCGGGACAAAGAGAGAGGAGAATTGGAGAAACAGGAAGAAGGAAGGGGAGACACTGCAGCCAACGCCAGGACAAGCAGCATGTAAAGATGTAGGTAAGCCACCAGGCATGTGGCAAGTTATAGATTTATAGAAATGGGTTAATTTAAGATATAAGAACAGTTAGCAAGAAGCCTGCCACGGATATACAGTTTGTAAGCAATATAAGTCTCTGTGTTTACTTAGTCGGGTCTGAGCGGCTCTGGGGCTGGCGGGTGAGAAAGATTTGTCCTGACTGTGGGCAAGGCAGGAAAACTCTAGCTACAAGTGAGTACATACCATGACTGTCTTTCTGGGTTTGGGTTACCTCACTCAGGATGATTTTTTTCTAGTTCCATCCATTTGCCTGCAAATTTCATGCTTTCATTGTTTTTCTCTGCTGAGTAGTACTCCATTGTGTATATGGACCACATTTTTTTCATCCATTTTTCCATTGACGGGCATCTAGGTTGTTTCCAGGTTCTGGCTATTACAAATAGTGCTGCTATGAACATAGCTGAGCATGGATCTTTATGGTATGAATCAGCATTCCTTGGGTATATGCCCAAGAGTGGGATGGCTGCGTCTTGAGGTAGTTCGATTCCTAATTTTCTGAGAAACTGCCATACTGATTTCCACAGTGGTTATACAAGTTTACATTCCCACCAACAGTGGAGGAGTGTTCCCTTTGCTCCACATCCTCTCCAATATTGACTGTCATTGGTGTTTTTGATAGTAGCCATTCTGACAGGTGTAAGGTGGTATCTCAGAGTCGTTTTGATTTGCATTTCTCTGATGATTAAGGATGTTGAGCATTTCTTTAAATGCCTTTCACCATTTGTGATTCTTGTATTGTGAATTCTCTGTTTAGCACTTTAGGCCATTTTTAAATTGGACTGTTCAGTATGTTGATATCTAGTTTCTTGAGTTCTTTATATGCTTTCGAGATCAATGCTCTGTCAGATGTGAGGTTGGTGAAGATCTTTTCCCAATCTGTTGGCTGTCTTTTTGTCTTATTGACTGTGTCTTTTGCCCTGCAAAAGCTTCTCAATTTCGAGAGGTCCCATTTATTAATTGTTGTGTTCAGGGTCTGTGCTGTTGGTGTTTTATCTAGGAAATGGTATCCAGTGCCAATGCATTCAAGAGTGCTTCCTGCTTTCTTTTCTATTATGTTTAGTGTAACTGGAATTATGTTCAGGTCTTTGATCCACTTGGACTTGAGTTTTGTGCATGGTGACAGATATGGATCTATTTGTAATCTTTTACATATTGACATCCAGTTATGCCAGCACTTTTGTTGAAGACACCTTTTTTTTCCATTGTATAGTTTTGGTTCCTTTGTCAAAAACCAGGTGATCATATGTGCATGGATTAATGTCAGGGTCCTCAATTCGATTCCATTGGTCCATATGTCGGTTTTTATACCAGTACCAAGCTTATTTTATTACTATAGCTGTATAGTAGAGCTTGACGTCAGGGATGGTGATGCCTCCAAATGTTGCTTTATCATATAACATCCTTTTAGCTATCCTGGGTCTTTTGTTTTTCCATATGAAGTTGAGTATTTTTCTTTCCAAGTCTGTGAAGAATTGTGTTGGGATTTTGATGGGGATTGCATTGAATTTGTAGATTGCTTTTGGTAAGATTGCCATTTTCATTATGTTATGCCTACCTATCCATGAGCATGGGAGATCCTTCCATTTTCTGATATCTTCTTCAATTTCTTTCTTTAGAGATTTAATGTTCTTATCAAAAAGGTCCTCCACTTGTTTAGTTAGTGTTATTTCAAGGTATTTTTTATTATTTGTGGCTATTGTAAATGGTGATGTTTCTCTGACTTCTTTCTCAGCCATTTTCTCATTTTTATAGGAGGGCTACTGATTTTTTTTTTTGAGTTGATCTTGTGTCCTGCCACTTTACTGAAGAAGTTTATCAGCTGTAGGAGTTCTCTCGTAGAGTTTTTAGGGTCACTTTTGTATACTATCATATCATCTGAAAATAGTGAAAGTTTGACTTCTTCCTTTCCAATTTGTATCCCTTTGATCTCCTTTTGTTGTCTTATTGCTTTAGCTAGAACTTCTAGCACTACATTGAATAAATATGGGGAGGGTGGACAGCCTTGTCTTGTTCCTGAATTTAATGGTATCACTTTGAATTTCTCTCCATTTAATTTGATGTTTGCTGTTGGCTTGCTATAAATTACCTTTATTATGTTTAGGAATGTTCCTTGTATTCCTGATCTTTCTAAGTCCTTTATCATGAAGGGATGTTGGATTTTGTCAAAGGCTTTTTCAGTATCTAAGGAGATGATCATGTGGTTTTTTCTTTCAGTTTGTTTATATGGTGTATTACATTGACTAATTTTTGTATGTTGAACCATCCTTGCATCCCTGGGATGAATCCTACTTGGTCATGATGGATAATTGTTTTGATGTATTCTTGGATTCGGTTTGCCAATATTTTGTTGAGTATTTTTGCATCAATGTTCATGAGGGAGATTGGTCTGTAGTTCTCTTTATTTGTTGCATCTTTGTGTGGTTTGGGTATCAGGGTAATTGTAGCTCATAAAAAGAGTTTGGTAGTGTTCCTTCTGTTTCTATTCTGTGGAACACTTTGAAGAGTATTGGTATTAGTTCTTCTTTGAAAGTCTGGTAGAATTCTGCACTGAAACCATCTGGTCCTGGGCTTTTGTGGTTGGGAGACTTTTGATGACTGTTTCAATTTCTTTAGGGGTTATTGGTTTATTTAAATGGTTTATCTGGTCTTGATTTAATTTTGGTATGTGATATTTATCCAGAAAATTGTCCATTTCTTCCTGGTTTTCCATTTTTGTGCAGTACAGGTTTTTGAAGTATGATCTGATGATTCTCTGGATTTCCTCGTTGTGTGTTGTTATGTCTCCATTTTTATTTCTGATTTTGTTAATTTTGGTGCTCTCTCTTTGCCTTTTGGTTAATTTGGCTAGGGGTTTGTCTATCTTGTTGATTTTTTTCAAAGAACCAACCCTTTGTTTTATTGATTTTTTGTATTGTTCTCTTGTTTTCTATTTTGTTGATTTCAGCCCTCAATTTGATTATCTCCTGACATCTATTTCTCCTGGGTGAGTTTGTTTCTTTTAGTTCTAGAGATTTCAGTTGTGCTGTTAATTAAATGGTTTGGGATTGCTCCATCTTCTTTATGTGTGCATTTAGAGCTATGAATTTTCCTCTTAGCACTGCATTCATAGTGTCCCATAAGTTTGGGTATGTTGTACTTTCATTTTCATTGAATTCTAGGAAATATTTAATTTCTTTCTTTATTTCTTCCTTGACCCATTGATGTTTCAGGTGGGCATTGTTCAGTTTCTATGAGTTTGTGGGTTTTCTATAATTTTTATTGTTGTTGAGGTCTAACTTTAAGGCATGGTGGTCTGATAAAATACAGGTTATTCCAATTTTTTGTATCTGTTGAGATTTGTTTTGTGTCCAAGCATGTGGTCAATTTTTGAGAAGGTTCCATGGGGTGCTGAGAAGAAGGTAAATTCTTTTGCATTAGGATGGGATGTTCTGTAGTTATCTATTAAGTCCATTTGAGTCATAACATCTGTTAGCTCCTTTATTTCTTTGTTAAGTTTTAGTCTGGTAGATCTGTCTTTTGGTGAGAGTGGTGTGTTAAAATCTCCCACTACCAAAGTGTGGGGATTGATGTGCCTTTTAAACATTAGTAGTGTTTCTTTTATGAATGTGGGTGCTTTTGTATTTGGAGCATAAATGTTTAGAATCGGGACTTCATCTTGGTGGATTTTTCCTGTGATAAATATGTGATGTCCATCATGATCTCTTTTGATTGATTTTAGTTTGAAGTCTATTTTATTATATATTAGGATAGCTACACCAGCTTTTTTTTTTTAGGTCCATTTGCTTGGAAAGCCTTTTCCCAGCCTTTACTTGGAGGTAGTGTCTGTCTTTGAAGTTAAGGTGTGTTTCTTGTGTGCAGCAGATGGATGGATCCTGTTTTCTTTTCCATTCTGTTAGCCTGTGTCTTTTTATAGGTGAGTTGAGACCATTGATATTGATGGATATTAATGACCAGTGATGGTTAATTCCTGTTATTTTTTGTGGTTGTGTTGTGTTGTCCTTTTTTGGTGTATGTTGATTTGAGATTATCTTTCTTGATTTTAGATGGATGTGTTTAGCTGCTTTGGGAAGGATTTTCCCTTCTAGTGCTTTCTGTAGGGCTGGGTTTGTGGACAGGTATTGATTAAATCTGGTTTTATCCCAAAAAATTTTGTTTACCCTGCCTATGGTGATTGAGAGTGTTGCTGGGTATAATAGTCTGGGTTGGCATCCATGGTCTCTTAGTGTCTGCATAAGATTTGTCCATGATCTTCTAGCTTTCATAGTCTCTATTGAGTAGTCTGCTGTTATTCTGATGGGTTTGCCTTTATATGTTATTTGGTCTTTTTTCTTTGCGGCTTTTAATATTTTTTCTTTGTTCTGTGTGTTTAGTGTTTTGATAATTATGTGGCAAGGGGACTTTCTTTTTTGATCCAGCCTATTCGGTGTTCTATAAGCTTCTTGTATCTTCATAGGTATTTCTTTCTTTAGGTTAGGAAAGTTTTCTTCTATGATTTTATTGAATATATTTTCTGTGCCTTTGAGTTGGTATTCTTCTCCTCCTTCTATCCCTATTATTCGTAGGTTTGATCTTTTCATGGTGTCCCAAATTTCCTGGATGTTTTGTGTTACCACTTTTTTGTCTTTAGTGTTTTCTTTGACTGACGAATCTATTTTCTCTATTGTGTCTTTTGTGTCAGAGATTCTCTGTTCCATCTCTTGCAATTGGTTGGTTATGCTTGTTTCTGTATTTCCTGTTCGTTTAGTCAGGATTTATTTCCAGCATTCCCTCAGCATGTGTTTTCTTTATTGTCTCAAATTCATTTTTCAGATCTTAGAATGTTTCTTTCATCTGTTCAATTGCTTTTTCTTGGCTTTCTTTGATTTCTTCCCTTTTTTGTTCATTTTTTCTTCCATTTCTTTAAGGGAGTTTTTTATTTCCTCTTTAATGGAGTTTTTCATGTCCTCTTTAAGGGAAGTTTTTATTTCCTCTTTAATGGAGTTTTTCATTTCCTCTTTAACAGAAGTTTTTATTTCCTCTTTAATGGAGTTTTTCATTTCCTCTTTAAGGGAAGTTTTTATTTCCTCTTTAAGGGAGTTTTTCATTTCCTCTTTAAGGGAAGTTTTTATTTCCTCTTTGATGTAATGTTTTATTTCTTCTTTAAGGGCCTCTATCATCTTCTTAAAGTCATTCTTATGGTTGATTTCTTCTGTTTCTTCTGTCTTGGTATGTTCAGGTCTTGCAGGTGTAGAATCTTTATGTTGTTGCCTGTATTTTTGCACTGGCGTCTACTCATCTCTTCCTCTGCTCAGTGCAGGTGGTGTTTGTGTCTGAGAGTGCCTCTCTTGTTCTAATTTTTAGTCTTGGTTTAGTAGGGGTTCTTGGTTAAATTGGTGCTATTGGGCTGTTTCTTCAGGGACAGCTGATTTCAGTCGGTGAATTATATACTTATGATTCTGGTGATCTGGTTTGGTGGCTCGGCAGTGCCCTCTTCTGTGTTCCCAGGTCACGTTTTGTTCATTCCTCAACTCCTTAGCTGATCTTGTTTCTTCAGACTTCAAACTGTAGGCATCTGAATCCTCTCCCAGATGGATTTCACCTGAGCAGGGTAGTCTCACCAACACCTCCAAGTTATTGGGTTTCGCAGGATCAGCAGCTGGGCCCTGGGTTGGCCTCAGATGGAGTGTTCATATTCATTCTGGTTCTGTTCCACTGAAATAGCTTCTTCCCTGGGTGTTGGGATTACAGGCATCCCTTTCCAAGCTCCTGATTAAGAGCTTGTTTTCACTAGCTCTTCAGTGGGTAATAGCTCCGTTTCTGGTCTTTATTGCAACTGTGTTTCGGTCGCCACCTGCTGGGCCTGCCTGCCTACATGCCAGGTTTGTCTGCCTCTACCGGCCTGCCTGCCTCTGCCAGGCTTGTTTACCCTTGTGAGCTGCTGCTGGGCCTACCTGCCTCTGTGGGCCCCTGCCGGACCTACCTGCCTCTGTGGGCTGCTGCAGGGCCTGTCTGTCTCTGCCGACCGCTGCCAGGCCTACCTGCCTCTGCCTGCTGCCGCTGCACCTGTCTACCTTTGCGGGCCGCTGCCAGGCCTGTCTGTCTCTGCAGGCGGCTGCTGGGCCTGTCTCTGCCCTCCATTGAAATCTTTTAACTGGTTGAGAATTATTATAAGTAGGCACTGTGAAAGCAAATCTTTCTCTGTCTTTTTCTTGTAATGGTATTGAAAAGAAACAGTCTTTTAAATCAATAACTATGAGAGGCCATCCTTTTGGTAACAGAGTAGGCAAAGAAATCCCAGATTGTAGAGAGCCCATTGGCTGAATTACTTTGATAATTGCGCTAAGGTCTGTTACCATTCTCCATTTACCAGATTTCCTTTTAATAACAAATACAGGAGAATTGATTCTTTTATATGATGAGCATTTAACTATTCTTCTACCAGCTCTTCTAAAGCCTGGAGTTTCTCTGTTGTTAAATGCTGTTACTGGACCCATACAGGCTTGTCTGTTAACCATTTTAAAGGTAGAGCTGTTTGTGTCTTTGAACGATCATCAGATGTTGTGCCCTGTTCTTGTATAATATGGATGGCTGGTGACCACTCATTAAAACAATATCTTCTAATATTTCTCTCAGAAATATGTGCTAGTTTATGATTTGCTTCTGAGATTGGAGGGATGTTAATCTGAGTATTCCATTGTTGCAACTATTCTTGACCCCACAGGTTCATAGCCATGTTAGCCACATATGGTATTAATTTTCCTCTCTATATTTCTGGAACTATACATCCCAACCATCATGCACTCTGTTTCACCTGAGATAATGTCCCAATTCCTAACAGTTGAACGTTAACCTCCTGAAGAGGCCAAGTTGGATGCCAAAATTCTGGTGCAATTATGGTAACGTCCGCACCTGTGTCTACCAGACCAGACAACAAAACACCATTTATTTTTATTGTTAATTTCGGTCTTTGTTCATTAATAGAAGTTTGCCAAATTTTTTTCTTTGTGTTTTCTCCTGAATTTTCTATTCTCTGTTTCATCATCCTGACCAGCATGATTTATTCCATTAGGCATTTGGTTATTTAATATCTCTGAGCAGGGGTTTCCTCTATGGCTGCAGGAAAGGTTTGAACTGAATTTGCTATGGGAGCCTGCATGAGGCCCCTCTAGGAGTTTTCCGAAGACTGAGGCAAAGTATTACCCTGTCTGTCCTTTGTTGATCCACATTCATTGGTCCAGTGTTTTCCCTTGCCACACCTTCTGCATACTCCAGAAGGAAGGGGCATTCTATTGCCATTTTTCTTTAAAGAAATATTGTTTCTAGGAATGACCTGTTTAAAGTCCCTTTTCAAATGTCCTTGCTTTCCACATCCAAAATATCTAACATTCCTCAAACCTTTTGAAATTGCTTCTCCTACCCACATATCATCATGCTCATGAGCCTCAACATTAACCATGTCTTTAATCCAATCTTCCAAAGGTGCAGATCTTGTATTTAATGGCCTGATTATTCTTTTGCATGCTGCATTTGCATTCACAAAGGCCAAAGATTCAATTATTATTTTACCAGCTTCTGAATCTGAGACCATTTTCTTTACTGCTGAAGCCAGTCTTTGTTAAAAATATGTGAAAGATTCTTTTGGGCCTTGCATAACCTTTGTAAATGACTCAGTTTTTTTCCTGTTTCCTCAACTCTGTCCCATGCATTCAAGGCTGCTGTTCGACATAAAATTAGGGTTTGGACATCATATAAACATTGTGTTTGTACTGAAGCATTTTGGCCTTCTCCAATAAGCTGAACCTGGCAAATATGTATTCCTTTATCCCTCCATTGTTTTTTTTTTGTTTTTAGCTTCATCCTTGAACCAAGTTAGCCAATGTAACCTCTGGCTGGTTTCCAGAACAGCTTGTGCCACCTCCTGCCAGTCCTGTAGTACAATCCTATTATATGTTGACCAAGAGTTTAACATTTGTTTTACATATTGGAATGCATGCCTTAAGGTAATATTGCCTCCTTAAACCTTCGTAAATCCAACATTTCAATTGGAGCCCAAATATTTTATGTATTCATTTGATCAGGCAACTGCTGCATGGTTACAGGATAAATGAAGGGTGACTGTGTGAAAACAGGCGTTCTTTCTGTAACCTTATGATCCAAACTTGAAACAACTTCACTGTTAATTTCTTCTGTCTGAATTTTTTACAGGTTTAACAAGTTTTTCTAAAGCTGTCATCCTGGCACTTAAATTGACTATCATTTTAAATAGTAAAATGAGGATAAGCATAGTGATAAACTGCATAATTCCAACAACACTAATCTTCTCATATACTTGTTCCATTGTCAGACTGCCTAAAATTTCAAACAAAACTCAATTTTCTTCCAATGTACACATAAAACCCATTTTTTTAAATGTGGAGAAAAATTCTCTTTTAAATAATTTCCTTTAAAATATCTGATATGTTGGAACTTACCAAATCTGCATAGAACAGTAGAAGTCTGAAGAAATTTCAAAATAGCCATCTAGTTTCTGAGGTGTGAATCCAGAGAGAGAGAGAGAGAGAGAGAGAGAGAGAGAGAGAGCAAGAAAGCATAGCCAGCTAAAGCTTAAATCCAGCCAAGTGTTCTCTCTTGAGTTGAGTCAAGGCTTGGCTCTGGCTTCCTTAAGCTCTGACCACGTGCATTGGCTTTACAGGCAGGGGCCCTGTTCGGCAAGGCAGGCCTGAGTTGTTTGTAGCACCGGCTTTAAACAAGCAGCTCACGATTAGTTCGGCCTGAGGCCAAACAAACATGGGCCCGGGCTAGGGATCCGGTTGCTCAGACTAAGGGAGCCGGCTGCCCGGGCTAGGGAGCCGGATGACCTTGAGGGAAACTGGATCTGCCACCAAGCCAAGTGGTTTTTAATGGATTCTTCACACATTAGGCGCCAGATGTAGATGTAACCAACTGTCTCATTAAATAAGAAACACAGAACCAATGTAAAAGAGAAAGCCAAGACGTCAGAGATCACAGGTAAAATCTTACCCTTCCTCCTGTGGTGCTCCTAGCTCTCCAGAAAAACCTATTTTTTGTGTATATATCTTTACAAAGTCTTTTTGTTCTGTCTTCTCATTGGCTGTAAACCCAAACACGTGACTGCCTCGTGACTGCCTGTACGTACAGCCTTCCAGGATTGAAAGGCGTGTGTCTCCAACGCTGGCTGTATACTTGAACACACAGAGATCTACTTGGGATTAAAGGCGTAAAACACCACTGCCATGCTCTTGCTATGGCTCTAATAGCTCTGACCCCTGGCAACTTTATTTATTAATATACAATTAAAATCACATTTCAGTACAAATAAAATACCACAATATTTCCTATAGAGCCAGAGCAGTGAGCTAGCTGAGAACAAAGGAACTGTGCTTCCTACACACACGGGCCATATCTAGTTCAACTCTGCTTGGAAACTGACTAGAACAGTAGCTTTTCTTCCATCCAATACACTGTAACTTGCTGGGAAAAGATGTGAGAGCTATTTGCACTATGTATGTCAATGGGAGCACAACAGTTAATTTCCTTACCTAACAGAAAAGAACTGTTGCTTGTAGGACAAGAAACTGCATGTGATTCAACTCGGTTTAGGAAGGGGAATTGAACCCTAGCTTGCCTTACAGGAAACAATCTCTGCTTTTGAGAAAGGAGCAATCTTCTACTCTAATGTGTTTTCTATAAAGCCAGAATTGTGAGCTGGCTCAGAACAAAAGAACTATGCTTCCTACAAACATGGGCCATATGTACTTCATCTCTGCTTAGGAAACTGACTAGAACAGTAGCATGTCTTCCTTTCAATACACTGTACTTGATGTGAACAGAAGTGAATGCTATTTGCAGAATGTATGGCAATTGGAGCACTATAGTGAATTTCCTTATCTACCAGAAAAGAACTCTTGCTTGTAGGACAAGAAACTTCATGTGATCCAACACCATTTAGGAAGGGAAATTAACCTTAGCTTGCCTTTCAAGGAACACAGTCTGCTTTTGATAAAGGAGCCCTCTTCTACTCTACTGTGTTTCTTTTAGAGTCAGAACAGTGTGTAGCTTGATTTTTCCGCCTTGCCCACAGTCAGGACAAATCTCTGTCACCCGCCAGTCCCACAGCCGCTCAGACCCAACCAAATAAACACAGACACTTATATTGCTTGCAAACTGCATGGCCGTGGCACGCTTCCTGCTAACTGTCCTTATCTGGCTAACTGTGCTTTTATCTTAAATTGATCCATTTCCATACATCTATACCTTGCCATGTGGCTGGTGGCTTACTGGCGTCTTCACATGCTGCTGGTCATGGCGGCGGCTGCAGCCTCTCTGGTCATTGCGGCGGCTGCAGCCTCTCTGGTCATTGCGGCGGCTGCAGCCTCTCTGGTCATTGCAGCGGCTGCAGCATCTCCTTCTGCCTTTCTGTCCTTTTATCCTGCCTAGCCACGGCCGATCAGGTTTTATTTATTAACCAATCAAAGCAACTTGACATACAGACCATCCCCCAGCACAGCCAAGTGCAGACCATCTCAAACACCTGCACTCAGGCCCATGGTCCTAATCATCCTCTATACGGACCTGCTGGGTAACGCCACAAAGAACCTGAGAATGGGCTCCCACAGGACCTACAGAACATCCCACAGCACTTCCCCTTTCTTTTTTTTTTTTAAAAAGGTTTTAACTTTTACACATCTCCAAAGTCAGCTTAGTATATTTGGGAATTTGGGCGTAGCTTCTCTTAACTACTTCCTGCTGGAGGGGGGCGCTGTATCTTATGGGGATGCAAAGAAAATTTTAGGATCATGGAGTAGTCCGTGAGACCGTATCGTCTGAGCCAGTTGCCTTGAAACGATTCTGGATGTTGGATCATCTGGGCCATGGTGTCATCGGAGACCTTTCAGGTGGTCTTGGCTGACCAAACCTGATGTATCTCAATCTGGAAAAAATCCATAGCCTCTGGCTTTCTGTAGAGACAAAAGCAGAATCTCCTTTCCAAAATAACACATCCTTATATCCAAATTTTAAAGTCAAGATATCTTTAATATATACATATTGGTTTAACTCAACATCTTTTACGAACAAATGTTTTTCTGCAGTTAAAAATCCCAAAGACAATATAATCCAAACTCTCTGTGTGATATCCATTTTTACATGGCTTATCAAGTCTCAGAAATAGTGGGTCTACACTTTTATCCAAGCAGCGTGTAGCCCAGAAACCTCTTTTATTTATTTATTTATTTATTTATTTTTACTAGCAAAGGCTAAATCCACCACGTAGCTTAATGTTCCATTTGCAGAGGCCTCATTTCCGCCTTACTGCAGGTTAAGCACACACACCAGGAACCCGCCAGTAACTCAAACCGGCGGCTGCCGCTCATTTGAGAGAGAGAATTTAGGAACTGTGGGGCATTTACCGACATCACCGTTCCTGGAGAACTTACCAACGTCACCGCTCCGTGTGTTGAGTTCTGAATCCTCTTTACCACCACGCGAGGATTCTTCTCAGATCACACTTTATTGGAGCGCCTCTTGGTGAAGGGACTTTGTCTTTAGTATTTATTTATTTTTTTTTTATAACACCGGCCTTTATCCCTGTTCATTTGTCCTTTTTCTTTAGTCCTTTTTTTTTTCTTCCCTTTTTTTTCTTTAACCCTTTTTTTCTTTAGCCCCACGTTGGGCGCCAAATGTAGCTTGATTTTTCCGCCTTGCCCACAGTCAGGACAAATCTCTGTCACCCGCCAGTCCCACAGCCGCTCAGACCCAACCAAATAAACACAGACACTTATATTGCTTGCAAACTGCATGGCCGTGGCACGCTTCCTGCTAACTGTCCTTATCTGGCTAACTGTGCTTTTATCTTAAATTGATCCATTTCCATACATCTATACCTTGCCATGTGGCTGGTGGCTTACTGGCGTCTTCACATGCTGCTGGTCATGGCGGCGGCTGCAGCCTCTCTGGTCATTGCGGCGGCTGCAGCCTCTCTGGTCATTGCGGCGGCTGCAGCCTCTCTGGTCATTGCAGCGGCTGCAGCATCTCCTTCTGCCTTTCTGTCCTTTTATCCTGCCTAGCCACGGCCGATCAGGTTTTATTTATTAACCAATCAAAGCAACTTGACATACAGACCATCCCCCAGCACAGCCAAGTGCAGACCATCTCAAACACCTGCACTCAGGCCCATGGTCCTAATCGTCCTCTATACGGACCTGCTGGGTAACGCCACAAAGAACCTGAGAATGGGCTCCCACAGGACCTACAGAACATCCCACAGCACTAGTGAGCTGACTCAGAACAAAAGAACTGTGCTTCCTAAACACACTGTCTACATGGAGTTCAATTCAGCTTACAAAACTGAGTAGAACAGTAGATTCTCTTCCTTCCAATACTCTGTACTTGCTGGGAAAAGATGCAAGAGCTATTTTCCCTGTGAATGGCAAAAGGAGCACCATAGTGACTTTCTTTACCTACCAGAAAAGATCTGTTGCTCAGAGGACAAGGAAAAGCATGTGATTCAAGTTTGTTTACAAAGCAGAATTGAACCCTAGAATTGCATTACAAGAAAAACTCTCTGCCTTTAAAAAAGGAGAACTCTTCTACTGTACTGTATTTCCTATGAAGCCAGAACAGTGAGCTGGCTTAGAACAAAAGAACTGTCCTTCCCATACACACGGGCCATATCTAGTTCAACTCTGCCTAGAAAACTGCCTAGAACAGAAGCTTCCCTTCCATCCAATACACTGTACTTACTTGGGAAGAGACTTGAGGGCTATTTGCACTGTGTATGGCAATGGGAGCACACTAGTGATTTTCTTTACGTACCAGAAAAGAACTGTTGCTCAGAAGACAATAAACTGCATGTGATTCAACTCTGTTTAGGAAGGGGAATTGAATCCTAGCTTGCCTAAAAGAAACACAATCTACTTTTGAGAAAGGAGTTCTCTTCTACTCCACAGTGTTTCCTATAGAGTCATAACAGTGAGCTGGCTCAGAACAAAAGAACTGTACTTCCTATTCATGGGCAATGTCTAGTTCAAATCTGCTTAGGAAACTGCCTAGAACAGTAGATTCTCTTCTGTCTAATACACTGTACATTTTGGGAAAAGACTCGAGTGTTGTTTGCACTGTGTATGACAATCGGAGCACAATAGTGACTTTCCATACCTACCAGAACAAACTTGTTGCTCTAGGACAAGAAACTGCATCAAATTCATTCAAGACCCTTTAGGAAGGCGAATTCACCCTAGCTTGCCTTCCAAAAAACACACTCTGCTTTTGATAAAGGATTACTCTTCTACTCCACAGTGTTTCCTGTAGAGAAAAAACAGTGAGCTGGCTCAGAAAAAAGATCTGTGCTTCCTACACACAATGTTTCTTATCTGATTTAACTCTACTTAGGAAACTGACAAGAATTGTAGCTACTCTTCCATGTAATATATTGTACTTGCTGCGAAGAGACTAGAGTGCTATTTGCACTGTGTGGCAATGGGAGGACAAGAGTGAATTTCCTTACTTAACAGAACAGAACTGTAGGTCACAGGACAAGAAACTGCATGTGCTTTCATTCCATTTAGGAAGGGTAATTGAACCTTAGCTTACCTTACAAGAAACACACTCAACTTTTGAGAAAGGAGCAATATTCTACTCTACTGTGCTACCTATAGGGACAGAACAGTGAGCTGGCTCAGAACAAAAGAACTGTACTTCCTACACACACGACCATATCTAGTTCAACACTGCTTATGTAACTGGATAGAACAGTAGCTTCTCTTCAGTCCAATACACTGTGCTTGCTGGGAACAGATGCGAGGGCTATTTGCACTGTGTATGGCAATGCAGTGAAACATTAAATTTCTTTACATACCAGAAAAGATCTTTTGCATGTAGGACAAGAAATTGCAGGTGTTTCAACTATGTGGATGAAGGGGAATAGATCCCTAACTTGCCTTACAAGAAACACACTCTGTTGAGAAAGGAGCACTCTTCTAATCTATGTGTTACCTATAGAGCCAAAACAGTGAGCTGGCTCAGAACAAAAGAACTGTGCTTCCTACACATACGGGCCATATCTAGTTTAACTCTGCTTAGGAAACTGACTAGAACGGGAACTTCTCTTCCATCCTATACACTGTACTTTCTTTGAACAGAGTGAGTTCTCTTTTCACTGTTTGGGTCAATTGGAGCGCAATAGTTAATTTCCTTAACTACCAGAAAAACTCTTGCTCATAGGACAAGAAACCACATGTAATTCAACTCTGTTTATGAAGGGGAATTGAACCCTAGCTTGCCTTACAAGATAGACACTCTGCATTTGAAAAAGCAGCACTCTTCTATGCTACTGTGTTTCCTATACAGCCAGTAGAGTGAGCTGTCTCCGATCAAAAGAACTGTGATTCCTATACTCACTGGCCATATCTAGTTCAACTGTGCTTAGGAAACTGATGGAACATTCGGTTCTCTTCCATCCAATACACTTTACTTGCTGAGAACCTACAAGAGTGCTATTTGCACTGTATGGCAATGGGAGTGTAGTAGTGTGTTTCCTTACCTACCCGGAAAGCACTGTTACTCATAGGAGAAGGAACTGCTTGTGATTCAACTCTGTTTAAGAAGGGTAATTGAACCTTATCTTGCCTTACAAGAAACACACTCTGCATTTGATAATGGAGAACTATTTGTCTCTACTGTGTTTACTATAGAGCCAGAACAGTGAGCTGGCTCTGAAAAAAAGAACTGTGCATCCTACACAAAGGGGCAATGTGTAGTTCAACTCTGACTAGGAAATTTAGTAGAACAGTAGCTTCTCTTCCATCCAATACCCTGTCCTTGCTGTGAACATATGTGAGTGCTATTTGCACTGTATATTTCAATGGGAGCACAATAGTGAATTTCCTTTACTTCCAGGAAAGTGCTAGTGCTCATAGGACAAGAAACTGGATGTGATTCAACTCCCTTTAGGAAGAAATATTTAACCCTAGCTTGCCATACAAGAACACACTCTGCTATTTAGAAAGGAGCACTCTTCTACTCTACTATGTTTCTTATAGAGCCAGAAAAGTGAGCTGGACCAGAACAAAAGAACTGAGCATCCTACATACACGGGCAATAAATAGTTCAACTCTGCTAAGGAAACTGAATACAAAAGTAACTTCTTCTCTATCCAATACACTGTATTTTCTGGGAACATACGTGAGTGGGGTTTTAACTGTGTATGGCAAGGGGAGCACAATAGTTATTTTCTTTACCTACCAGAAAAGAATTGTTGCTAGTAGGACAAGAAAGTACATGTGATTTAACTCCATTAAGTAAGGTGAATTGAACCCTAGCTTGTGTTAGGAGAAACAAACTCTGCTTTTGAGCAAGGAGCACTCTTCCAAAATACTCTGTTTCCTATAGAGCCAGAACAGTGAGCTAGCTGTGAACAAAAGAACTGTGATTCCTATACTCACTGGCCATATCTAGTTCAACTGTGCTTAGGAAACTGACTAGAAAAGTAGCTTCTCTTCCATCCAATACACTTTAATTGCTGGAAACAGAGGGAGTGCTCTTTGCACTGTGTTCAAAGGGAGCACAATAGTTATTTCCCCTACCTATCAGAAAATAACTGTTACACTTATGACAAGAATCTGCATGTGATTCAACTCCATATAGGAAGGGGAATTGAACCCCAACGTGCCTTGCCAGAAACACACTCTATTTTTGAGAAAGGAACAGTCTTCTACACTACTGTGTTTCCTATGTAGTGAGAACAGTAAGCTGGCTAAGAACAAAACAACTGTGCTTCCTACAATCACGGACCATATCTGGTTCAACTCTGCTTAGAAAACTGACAGGAACATTAGCTTCTCTTCTGTCCAATACACTGTACTTGCTGGGAACAGACAAAAGGGCTATTTACACTGTGTAAGGCAAAATGATCACAGTAGTGAATTTCCTCAACTAGAGAAAAAAATTGTTGTTCATAGGACATAAACTGCATGTGATTCAACTCTGTTTAGGATGGGGTATTGAACCCTAGCTTGACTTACAGTAAACAAACTCTGCTTTTCAGAAAGAAGCACTCTTATGTTCTACTGTGTTTCCTATGGAGCAAGAACAGTGAGCTGGCTCAGAAGAAAAGAACTGTGCTTCCTACACATGGGCCATATCCAGTTCAACTCAGCATAGGAAATTGACTAAAACAGGAAAGAAATCCTCTTCAGTCCAATACACTGTACTTGCTGGGAACAGACGTGAGTGCTATTTGCACTATGTATGGCAAGGGGAGCACAAGAGTGGTTGTCCTTACCCCAAACTAACTTTTGCTGCTAGAACTTGAAACTGAATGGTATTCAACTTTTAATTAAGGAAGGTTAATTGAACCCTAGCTTGGCTTACAGGAAAAACACTCTGCTTTTGAGAAAGGGGCACTCTTCTACTCTACTGTGTTTCACAGAGAGCCAGAACAGTGAAGTGTCTCAGAACAAAAGAACTGTACTTTCTACACACACGACCATATCTAGTTCAACATTCCTTAGTTAACTGACTAGAACAGTAGTTTCTCTTCTATACAATACCCTGTACATGCTGGGAACAAACGCAAGTGCTATTTGCACTGTGTATGGCAATGGGAGCGCAATAGTGACTTACCTTAACTACCAGAAAAGAACTGTTGCTTGTAGGACAAGAAACTTCATGGGATTCAAATCCATTTTGGAGGGAATTGAACCATAGCTTGCCATACAAGAAAGACTCTCAGCTTTTGAGAACGGAGCACTCTTCTACTCTACTGTATTTCCAATAATCCAGAACAGTGAGCTGGCTCAGAACAAAAGAACTGTGCTTCTTACGCACCCAGCCATATCTAGTTCAACACTCCTTAGGAAACTGACTAGAACAGTAGCTTCTCTTCCGTTCAATACACTGAACTTGCTGGGAACAGAAGTGTGTGCTATTTACCCTGTGTATGTTAAAGGGAGCACAATAATGAATTTTCTGGCCTACCAAAAAAAGAACTGTTGCTCCTAGGACAAGAAACTGCTTGGGATTCAACTCTGTTTATCAAGGGGAATTCAACCCTACCTTTCTGTACAAGAAACACACTCTGTTTTGAGAAAGGAGCACTCTTTCACTATACTGTGTTTCTTATAGAGTCAGAATAGTGAGCTCTCTCATAACAAAATAACAGTGCTTAGTCCACACATGATCCATATCTAATTCAATCCTGCTTAGGAAACTGACCTGAAAAGTAGCTTCTCTACCATCCATTACACTTTACTTACTGGGAACAGACACAAATTTTTTATGCACACTGTATGGCAATGGGAGTGTAATAGTGAATATCCTTATATACCAAAAACGAACTGTTGCTTGTCAGACAAGAAACTTCATGTGATTCAACTCAATTTAGGAAGGGGGATTGAACCCTTGCTGGCCTTACAAAAAACACACTCTGCATTTAAGAACGGAGAACTTTTCTACTCTACTGTGTTTTCTATAGAGCCAAAACAATAAGCTGCCTCAGAACAAAAGGACTGTGCTTTCTACACACACATTCCATATCTAGTTCAACTCTGCTTAGGATACTGACTAGAACAATGAGTTCTCTTCAGTCCAATACACTGTACTTTCTCAGAACAGACGCGAGTGCTATTACTACTGTGTATGGCAATGGGAGGGCAATAATGAATTTCCTTCCCTAAAAAAAGAACTTGCTCATGGGACAATAACCTCCAAGGGAATCAACAAAGTTTAGGAAGGGGAATTGAACCCTAGCTTGTGTTACAAGAAACACACTCTGTTTGAGAAAAGACCACTCTTCTACTCTGCTATGTTTCCTAGAGAGCCAGAAGAGTGAGTTGGCTCAGAACACAAGAAGTGTGCTTCCTACCCACATGGGCATTATCTACTTCAACACCGCTTAGGGAAATGACTACAAAAGTAGCTTCTCTTCCCTCCAATGCACTGTACTTGGTGTGCATAGCCTCGAGTGTATTTGCACACTCTATGGCAATGGGATCACAATAAGGAATTTCCTTATCTACCAGAAAAGAACTGTTGCTTTTGGACAAGAAACTACATGTGATTCTACTCAGTTTAGGAAGGGGGAATTGAAACCTAGCTTGCTTTGGAAGAAACACTCTCTGCTTATGAGAAAGGAGCACTCTTCTACTTTTTTGTGTTTCCTATAAGTCACAACAGAGATGGCTCAGAACAAAAGAACTGAGCTTTCTACACACAGGGGCCATATCTAATTCAACTCTGCTTAGGAAACTGACTAGTACAGTAACTTCTCTTCCATCTAATACACAGAGCTTGCTGGGAACAGATATGAGTGCTATTTGCCCTGTGTATAGCAAAGGGAGTGCTATAGTGAATTTCCTTATCTACCAGAAAAGAAATGTTGCTCATAAGACAAGAAACAGCATGTGATTCATTTCTGATATGATGGGGAATTGAAATCCAGCTTGCCTTACGACAAACACTCTCTGCTTCTGAGAACGGAGCACTCTTCTACTCTACTGTGTTTCCTATAAGCCAGAACAGAGATGTCTCAGAACAAAAGATCTAAGCATTCCTACACACAGGAGCCATATCTAGTTCAACTCTGCTTAGGAAACTGACTAGAACAGTAGCTTCTATTCTGTATAATACACAGAGCTTGCTGGGAACAGGCATGAGTGCTATTTGCCCTGTGTATGGATAAGGGAGTGCAATAGTAAATTTCCTTACCTACCAGAAAAGAAATGTTGCTCATAGGAAAAGAAATAGCATGTTATTCATCTCTGATATAAAGGGGAATTGAACCCCAGCTTGCCTTATGAGAAGCACACTCTGCTTTTGAAAAAAAGCACTCTTCTACTCTACTGTGTTTCCCATAAGTCAGAACATAGATGGCTCAGAACAAAATAACTGAGCTTCTTACACAAAGGGGCCATATCTAATTCAACTCTGCTTAGGAAACTGACTAGAGCAGTAGTGTCTCTTCAATCCAATACACTATACAATGCTCCGAGCAGACGTGAGGGCTATTTGTACACTGAATGGCAATGGGAGCACTATAGTAAATTTCCTAATCTACCATGAAAGAACTGTTGCTTGTAGGACAAGAAACTGAATTTGATCCAATACTGTTTAGGAAGGGGAATTGAACCTTGGCTTGCATTTCAAGGAACACACTCTGCTTTTGAGAACGGAGCACTCTTCTCCTCTAGAACTGACTAGAACTGGAGCATCTCTTCCGACCTATACACTGTAATTGCTGGGAACAGAGTCAAGTGTTATTTCCACTCTGTACTGTAATGGGAGCACAATAGTGACTTTCATTCCCTACCAGAAAAGACTGTTGGTCGTAGGACAGGGACCTGCATGTGATTCAACTAAGTTTTGAAAAGGGAATTGAACCCTAGCTTGCCTTAAAGAAACAAGCACTGCTTTTGAGAAAGGAGCAATATTCTATTCTACTGTCTGTCTTATGGAGCCAGAATATTTAGCTGGCTGAGAAAAAGGAACTGTGCTTCCTACACACTCGGGCCTTATCTAGTTCAACTTTGCTGAGAAACTGACTAGAACAGTAGGTTCTCTTCCATCCAATACACTGAACTTGCCTGGAAGAGTCGCGAGTGCTATTTGCACTGTGTATGGCAAAGGGAGCAACATAGTGTTTTTCCTTACTTACCAGAAATGAACTGTTGCCCGTCAGACAAGAAAGTGCATGTGATTCAATTCCCTTTAAGAAAGGGAATTGAACCCTTGCTTGCCTTACAAGAAATACACTCTGCTATAGTGGGTAGCCATTCCAGCTTGGATCTGGAAGTTCCAACCCCCATTGAGACTCTGGCAACTCTCACGCCTACAAGGCGGCGCAAGGGGAGGCGCTGGAAACCCGAGAGCTGGATGAGCGAGCGCTCTCTCTGTGCGCGCTCTGCGCCTGGACCCTGGATGGTGGAGATTGACTGTGCAGAGCTCCAGAGAACACCGCTGGATTGCGATACACCTTCCCCAGACCCCTGCAACCTATCCATTCCTTCATTTGTAAGTTATCAACTAAATAAATCTTTCTTTTAACTATGTGTAGTGGCCTCTATAATTTTTTCTAATATCTGGCGCCCACGTGGGTCAAATTCCAAAGGCCTGGGCGGCTTCTGCCCTCAGCCTCCTCCCTGGCTGGCAGGTACCTAAACCCGCCTGCAAAGTTCCATATAACCAGTCCATTCCTGAAAAGGGGAGCAGCTAGTCCGGTCTCAGCTCCCTAGCTTAGCCCTGAGACCAGTGAAAAACCACTGCGAGTGAGGTATCCGGCCCCCGGCTCCCGGCCATCCTGCCAGCTGCCTCCAGCCAACGTCACCAGCAGGCCCTGCTTTGGAGCTGTACCAGCGCCGCCTGCTGGTTGAAAAGCGCTACTACACCCCCCCATACCACAGAAAGGTAAGATAAGCAAACCAGCATTTTATTTCAAGTAAAAGTACTTGATAATTTTACATCTTAAAATTGACTAACAAATTTTGAGTAATTCTTGTAATATGGCCAACATTACCTCACAAGAATTTAAAAACCTTTTTGCCTGTATGATGAATGACATTCTCCTGGAAATATATGACCTTCCTCAGGCATATTTGGCCTGTACCATTTTGGCAATCATCATAATAATTCACACAGTGTTCAGACACTGGTTTAATAATAAGAACAAAGATGAGTCATTATTGGGACTGATACAGGCTTTAAAAGATAGCAATGAAGACTTACAGAAAAGGAATCTCTTTCTGGAATCTGCCTTCAAAGATAGCAGTGAGGGCTTACAGAAAAAGATTCTCTTTCTGGAATCTGCTTTAAAAGATGGCAATGAAGACTTACAGAAGAATCTCTTTCTGGAATCTGCCTTCAAATATAGCAGTGAGGGCTTACAGAAAAAGATTCTCTTTCTGGAATCTGCTTTAAGAGATGGCAATGAAGACTTACAGAAGAAGAATCTCTTTCTGGAATCTGCTTTCAAAGATAGCAATGAAGGCTTACAGAGAAAGATTCTCTTTCTGGAATCTGCTTTAAGAGATAGCAATGAAGACTTACAGAAAAAGATTCTCTTTCTGGAATCTGCTTTAAAAGATAGTAATGAAGGCTTACAGGAAAAGATTCTTTCTCTAGAATCTGCTAATCAGGATTTACAAAACAGGCTTGTACCCAAAATTGATTTCATTGATAATAAATATGAATATCTAATGGATAGAACACTAACTCTCCAGAGTGAAGTTATGACTACTCAGACATTGCATAATGAAGAAAGATTATCATTAATTGATAAGATAAGGTCCATGGAATCATGTGCTTCTGAGGAAAATAAAAATGTCTATGATTCCATGAGAAATCTGGAGTCCCTTGCAAGAGAGGAGGTTCACTCCCTAGAACAGACCCTAGGTGCTCATTTGCAAGCCCTAGAAGAAACTCTCAGTAAACATGACAAGGGAACTAATAAGCAGAAGGTCAAGACCATAGAGGTTGTAACATCTCCAAATGGCTCTCATACAATGGCTTATCCTGTTATCGTCCATGAGAAGCCAGCAGATGACACACACCCCGAGCCGTATATGACATATACATTACAACCAATTTCAACAAGGGACTTTAAAAATATAAAGGAAGCAGTAGTTATGTATGGGATACATTCCACATATGTAAGACAGACGTTAAATTCATGGTCTCCCTCACATAGAATCATCCCAGATGACTGGCATCAGTTAATTTCAGCTGTTCTAGAATATAGCCAGCAGCTACAGTGGAAGAGCTGGTTGAGAGAAGAGGCAAAATATTTAGAACAACAAGGTAAACTCAGAGGTTTTGTGATCTCCCAAGATCAAATACTTGGTGAGGGATGTTTTGCTGACAGGAATGTACAAGCCACTTATGATGAGCATACAATATCCCTATGCCATACAGCAGCTCTAAATGCTTGGGAAAAAATTCCAGAACCTGGAAAACCAACTGAGGTATACACAACGATATTTCAGGGACTGCATGAATCCTTCACTGATTTTTAACAAAGGCTGAACACAGCTATAACAAAAGCTGTATTAGATAAAGAATTAAGAAAAGTATTAACTGAGTCCTTGGCGTTTGACAATGCTAATGCAGAGTGCAGAAGAATACTTACACCACTAAAGATCAGATCAGCTCCTTTGGAAGAATGGATTCAGTACACTAATGGTGTTCAGTCTCTTAACTACAGTAATGAGGCTTGGATAGGAGAGACAAATCCCAGAGGTGAAAGAAGGCCCCGTGTTACCAAATGTTTTAAGTGTGGTACACCAGGTCATATAAGTAAAAACTGTACGTGGGGTACTCCTAGAAGTAATACTCCTTTTAGAAATAGCATAAACAGGAGACCCCAACCACCTCCTGGATTATTTAGAAGGTGTGGCAAAGGCCAACATTGGACCAATGAGTGTAGATCAAAAATAGATATACGAGGCAACCCTTTACTGGCGGGAAATGCCTCAGGGGGCCTCTTGCAGGCCCCCAAATCAAATGTAGTACAAACATTCCCAGCCACTGTGGAAGAAATTCCTCTCCAGGACAACTGAATAAACCAAAGCCTAAGGTAAAAACCTATACTGCCATGGATGATAAAATAGCTCTGATAGATGGATCACAGTTTACAAAGAACACTATAAAACAAATATTTTGGCAAACTTCCATAAATGAACAAAGACCAAAGCTTAGAATTCGAATTAATGGCCTGGCTCTGGAGGGCCTGGTAGACACAGGTGCAGATGTGACTATAATTACACCAAAATCATGGCATCTGAATTGGCCTCTTCAAGAGGTAGATGTCCAACTGTTAGGGATTGGCACCCTATCTCAGATAAAAAAGAGTTCGAGATGGGTTGAATGCATAGGGCCAGAAGGACAGAGAGGAAGGCTGAAGCCATATGTAGCAAATGTAGCAGTAAATCTTTGGGGCTGAGATCTGTTACAACAGTGGAATACCAAGATTAAAATTCCTACACTCTCAGAAAAGGAATACAGACCAATGCATGTTCCTAGGAATAATATCATAGCATGCTATAAAAAACAGTCACCAACCATTCAGGCTGTA
This sequence comes from Peromyscus maniculatus bairdii, assembly GCF_049852395.1. Taxonomy (NCBI): domain Eukaryota; kingdom Metazoa; phylum Chordata; class Mammalia; order Rodentia; family Cricetidae; genus Peromyscus; species Peromyscus maniculatus. Next base: position 2,371,071 of record NC_134867.1, read on the forward strand.
TACAAACAGAACACATCTGCTGCTGAACTCTCAGAAGTACCAACTGCCTTACCTTTAAAATGGCTACTAATAAACCTGTCTGGGTTGGACAATGGCCCTTGACAAAGGAGAAGCTACAGGCTTTAGAACATCTGGTTCAAGAGCAGTTAAATGCTCAACACATTGAAGAATCTACCAGCCCTTGGAATTCTCCTGTATTTGTTATTAAAAAAAATCTGGTAATTGGAGAATGCTGACAGATCTGAGAGCTATTAATAAAGTAATTCAGCCAATGGGCTCTCTACAGACTGGGATGCCCTTGCCCTCTCTGCTACCCAAAGAATGGTCTATAATAGTTATTGACTTAAAAGACTGTTTCTTTACCATACCCTTACAGGAAAATGATAGAGAAAAATTTGCCTTCACAGTACCTAATTATAATAATTCTCAGCCAGTCAAGAGATATCAATGGAAGGTCCTCCCACAGGGAATGTTAAACAGCCCTACTTTGTGTCAATACTTTGTGCAGAAATCATTAGAGATAATTCGTGTAAAGTTTCCACAATCCATAATTTATCACTATATGGATGATATACTATTAGCTGATCCAAAGTTAGATACATTAGAAAGCATGTTTGAAGAAGTAAAAAAACTTTTGCCTTGCTGGGGACTGCAAATTGCTCCTGAAAAAATACAAAGAGGAGATTCTATTAATTACTTAGGATATAAGTTAGAGCTACAAAAAATTAGACCCCAAAAGGTACAACTAAGAAGACATAGATTAAAGACTCTTAATGATTTTCAAAAGTTATTAGGAAGCATTTCCAACTTACTGGGTATCATGGGAATACCCAACGATGGACTACAAAATTTGGCTAATACTCTATAAGGGGACAAAGAATTAAATAGTCCAAGAGAATTATCAGCCGAAGCTGAGAAGGAATTGGCTCTAGTAGAAAAGACAATTCGAGAAGCACATGTGTATCGTGTGGATCCAGAACTTAAATGCATTCTTGTCATATTCCCCTCCAGACATTCCCCAACAGGTATTTTGATGCAGAGGGAAGATATTATATTGGAATGGATATTCCTACCACATAACCAAATAAGAAATTAAAGACTTATATAGAAAAGATCTCTGATTTGATTCAAAAGGGTAAATTAAGACTTCGCCAGTTGACAGGAATAGACCCAGCAGAAATTGTAGTACCATTAACTAATGAGGAAATTTCATCACTATGGAAAGATAATGAATACTGGCAGAGAGCCTGCAGTAACTTTTTGGGAGAGATTAACAACCACTATCCCAAAAGCAAGAGAATAGAATTCATAAAAAAGACTGAATGGGTCCTTCCTCACATTGTACGACAAAAGCCAATTTCTGGAGTCCTCACATTCTATACTGATGCAAATAAATCAGGGAAAGCAGGATATAAATCAGGAGACTTAAGTAAAGTGGTGCGAAGTTCATATAGCTCTGTACAAAAGGCAGAACTGTATGCCATTCTTATGGTACTGATGGACTTCACAGAACCCCTCAATATAGTCACTGACTCTCAATATGCAGAGAGAGTTGTTTTACATATTGAAACTGCTGAATTTATTCCTGATAATACAGAATTAACTTCATTATTCATACAATTGCAGGAAATCATCAGAAAAAGGGAGCATCCTATATATATAACACATATCAGATCCCATACAGGTCTGCCAGGACCTTTAGCACAAGGTAATGATGAGATTGATCAGTTACTAATAAGTAATGTGCTTGAAGCTTCAGAATGTCTTAAGAAACACCATGTAAATAGCAAAGGTTTGAAGAAGGATTTCTCCATCACTTGGCAACAGGCTAAGGATATTGTGAAAAAATGTCCTACTTGTTCCATCTATAACCAAACTCCATTACCGTCAGGGAGTAATCCAAAAGGTATACAAAGAAATGAAATTTGGCAGATGGATGTGTTTCATTTTGCAGAATTTGGAAGATTAAAGTATGTACATCATACCATTGACACCTATTCAGGATTTCAATGGGCAACTCCTATGAGTTCTGAAAAGGCTGATTCTGTGATTACACACCTATTAGAAGTTATGGCCATCATGGGAATACCTGTACAAATTAAGACAGACAATGCCCCAGCATATATCTCCAATAAAATGAGACAATTCTTTGCTTATTACAATATAAAGCATGTTACAGGTATACCACATAATCCCACAGGCCAAGCACTCATAGAGAGTTCCAATCGAACTTTAAAGGATATGCTAAATAAATAGCAACAGGTAACAATGACTCCTAGAAATAGACTGCATAGTGCTTTATTAACCTTGAATTTTCTCAATGCTAATGAGAAAGGAACAACAGCTGCGGAGAGACATTGGACGACAGACAAAACTCCTGAGCTAAACCAACCAGTTTATTTCAAGGATGTGCTGACCTCAGAATGGAAACCTGGATATGTTCTACGTTGGGGAAGGGGTTTTGCCTTTGTTTCTGCAGGAGAAGAAAAGCTATGGATACCAACAAAATTAATAAAAATTTGATTCGAACAGGAAAAACCCCTTGATGAAGAGAAGTAAAAGATCATTCACCAATGTGACATCTCTACAAGTTGTAAGAAAAATTTAACAATCAAAGGGTGGGGTAGGGTTCTGTTTTTGTCTTTCCAGGATAATGGAAATACCCATCTTCCAAAACTCATAAGGCCTTGGATATCCAGATATTTATAGCAGAAAGGAAGAATCTATTGGTACCAATCTACACATGGTAAAATCTCACTGTCTAACATCTTTCTCTCTATCAATCTAGAAAAGTTGTGGTTCCAATTCAATTATAGCCAAGCTGTCTTTGAAGATGGAATTGGCTCACTCCTTCTCTAAACCCAAGCATATTGCTAAAAGAAAAGTTTGAGAGATTCTTCAGTCCCGTATCAGAAGAGCCCTCTGGTGTGAGACAGAAGGAAACCAATAAAAAGGGACCATTGTCTTCTAAATTCTAATTCTCTCCATGTTTACTCTTGATTTCTCAGAATCCTTTCTTACATGCTATGTCCTCTTTAAATCCAAACCTCCCATTTTTGATAACAAATAAGTTTTTCCAATAGCAATCTCAGAAGTCTCCAGAAGGAAGATGGGGCCCCAACAACAACAACTCTACCCAACCCAGAATGATGCCATGGTAATCATCATCATACTACACTTCTTGCCAGAATTTCAGACAATCTTACCCATTACTCTAAAACTTGCTGCAGAACCTACAGTTAGTCTGAGATTTAACTATCTGAGCTTTCTCACAGTACCCAACAGAGATAACATCACCCCCTAAATGGCAGGAAGCAATTCTAAGAAAACGACGCCCCTTTTCCCTTAGGTTTCATAATTCTCAGGGTTATGGATGATGGTTATAGGGTTGGGGGTGGAAGAAAATATTAACTCAGTATTGTAAAAAAAAAAGGGGGGGAGAAGAAATGGAACGGATAGGTATAAGATATGATGGTAAATCATTGTATATACTAGTAAACAAACTTAGTAAAATAGCAACCCTAGACAATTTGCACCGTAATTCGTACTGTTATAGATTCTTATATGTTGATACAAATGTAAACTATTTTTATACTCCTGTTTAAGATAATTTATATATTGATACAAATACAGAACTATATTTGTTATAAAGTACATATATTTCTACTCTTATTTGAAACATTTTTATATTGATACAAATGTAAATTTATATCTGTCATACTTTATATATGTTCTACTTCTGTTTGGATATTCGGTATATTGATATATATTTAAGATTGTTGTTATATTGCATATCGCACTATATATTCCTACCTCTGTTATAAATATCTTGTGTATTGTCACAATTTTGAAGTCATCGTTCTTCACCATACATTTGCTTATAGACTGTTAACCTTATTTACATAAAGCCTTAGTCCTTAGGTTATTTCGGTAGATAAGATTTATAGATTTATAGTCGCCTATGCCTGTCATCTCTATAGTTACATTAGTTAGGTTATCCAGATTTACAGATACATAGGTCAGATGGACAGGTAATCTTCAAACACTTCATAGACCTAGAGAATATGGCATTTAAATAACTTAGAATTCTGTTGATGTGAGGCACAATTGCTCCTGCCTGCACCAATTGATCCCGAGAGAATGTTGGGCTTCTAAGACATTTCCATTTGGAAGTTTGTCTTTTTGGCACAAAATGGTCTACTGGGCAAAGAACTGCCCTTGCCTTGATGGCTGACAGTACAAATGCAATGCTGTCCTTTCTGGACAAGCAGGACACAAGGAAAGCGACCACTGTACTCTGCCAAGACAGGTTAAGATGGTCTTTCAGAAATCCTGCTTCTGAAAATGGTCTGTCAGATACTCTAGGCCTGTAGCCAATTTGAATGCACCAACAATGCTGAGAAACATTAGGTGACTGTCCAGGCTGCCAGCTGTCTTGGTCTACTCTTGCAAGATTCCCGAAAGTTGCTTGCATCCATCTACCATTTCTCAGGTACCATTATGTTCCTTCTCAGGTCTTTGATGGGATTGAAGACTAGCAGTTATAGTTACAACTTATTATATATAATATCTTAGATAGAACATATTAAGTATTAGATTCAAGTTCTTTAGGATAGGACACCTTTGAATGATCTTTATAACATGCCATTTACCTATGCTCTATACTTCTCTGGATTTTAGAATGTGTTTCTTGCTTGATATTGTTTGCATTGGTTGTAGTTACATCTTATCTAGGTTATTATCCCTCATTATTTCTGGACAATATTTGATAAGCATTCCTTTGTATATAGTCTTGTATTAGTTTAGAACCTTCTTATTTAGACAAAAAGGGGGAGATGTAGTGGGTAGCCATTCCAGCTTGGATCTGGAAGTTCCAACCCCCATTGAGACTCTGGCAACTGTCACGCCTACGAGGCAGGGCAAGGGGAGGCACTGGAAACCCGAGAGCTGGATGAGCGAGCGCTCTCTCTGTGCACGCTCTGCGCCTGGACCCTGGATGGTGGAGATTGACTGTGCAGAGCTCCAGAGAACACCGCTGGATTGCGATACACCTTCCCCAGACCCCTGCAACCTATCCATTCCTTCATTTGTAAGTCATCCACTAAATAAATCTTTCTTTTAACTACGTGGAGTGGCCTCTATAATTTTTTCTAATATTACTTACCAGAAACGAACTGTTGCTCGTCAGACAAGAAAGTGCATGTGATTCAATTCCCTTTAAGAAAGGAAATTGAACCCTTGCTTGCCTTACAATAAATACACTCTGCATTTAAGAAAGGAACACTATTCTACTCTACTGTGATTTCTATACAGCCAGAACAGTGATTTGGCTCAGAACAAAAGAACTGTGCTTCCTACACACAAGGGACATAGCTAGTTCAACTCTGCTTAGGAAACTGACTAGAACAGTAGCTTTGCTTCCCTCAAATGCACTGTAGTTGCTGTGAACGGATGCGAGTACTCTTTGCATTGTGTATGGCAATGGGAGCTCATTAGTGACTTTCCTTACCTACCAGAAGAAAATTGTGTTCATAGGACAAGAAACTGCATGTGATTCAACTTCGTTTCAGAGGGAATTGAACCCTAGCTTGCCATATAAGAAACACATTCTGCTTTTTAGAAGGGATCACTATTCTACTGTGTTTCCTATAGAATCAGAATAGTGGGCAAACTCAGAACAAATTTACTGTGCTTTGTACACACACGAGTCATATATAATTCACTTCTGTTTAGGAAACTGACTAGAACAGTAGCTTCTCTTCTGTCCAATATACTGTACTTGCTGTGAACAGACACGAGTACTATTTGCACACTGTAACACAATGGGAGGGCAATAGTGAATTTCCTTATATAACAGTAAAGAACTCTTGCTCATCAGACAAGAAACTGCATGTGATTCAACACCTTTTGGGAAGGGGAATTGAACCATAGCTTGCCTTTCAGGAAACACACTCTGCTTTTGAGATAGGAGCACACTTCTACTCTTCTGTGTTTGCTACAGATCCAAAACATTGAGCTTGTTCAAAACTCAAGAACTGTGCTTTCTACACACACGTTCCATATCTAGTTCAACTCTGCTTAGGACTCTGACTAGAACAGTAGATTTTCTTAGGTCCAATACACTGGACTTGATGGGAACAGACACAAGTGCTATTTACACTGTGTATGGCAATGGGAGCACAATAATGACTTGCTTCCCTATCAGAAAAACACTGTTGCTCATAGGACAAGAATGTAATTCAACGCTGTTTAGAAATGAGTATTAAACCCTAGATTGCCTTACAGGAAACAATATCTGCTTTTGAGAAGGAGCACTCTTCTTCTTTACTGTATTTCCTATAGATCCAGAACAGTCAGCTGGCTCAGAACAAAGAACTGTGATTCCTAAACAAAAGAGGAATATCTAGTTAAACTGTCCTTAGGAAAATGATACAACAATAGCTTCTCTTCAGTCCAATACACTGTGATTACTGTGAACAGATTCGAGTGGAACTGCACATTGAATGGCACTGGGATCCCAATAGTGAAATTCCTTATCTACCAGAAAAGAACTGTTGCTCTTGGAACAAGAAACTGCATGTGATTCAACTCTGTTTAGGAGTTATAGGGCGAAAAGAGTGAGCTGGATCAGAACAAAATAACTGTGCTTCCTACACACACGGGCCATATCTAGTTCATCTCTTGTTAGGAAACTGACTAGAACAGGAGCTTCCCTTCAGTCCAATATACTGTATTTGCTGGGAACAGACACGAGTGCTATTTGCACAGTGTATGGCAATGGGAGTATAATAGTGACTTTCCTTACCCAAAAAGAATCTGTTGCTGGTAGAACGAGAAACTACATGTGATTCAACTCTGTTTAGGAATGGAAATTCAAGCCTAGCTTGATTGCAAGAAACACATTCTGTTTTGAGAAAGGAGCAAAATTCTATCTACTGTGTTTCCTTTTGAGCCAGAACAGTGAGCTTGCCCAGAATAAAAGAACTGTGCTTACTACCTGGCAAGGAAAAAAAGAACTGTGCTTCGTACACACACAATCCATATCTAGTTCAACTCAGTAGCACAGTACCTTCTAATCCTTTGAATAAAATGTACTTGCTTGGAACAGATGCGTGTGCAATTTGCCCTGTGTATTGCAATGTTAGTGCAATAGTGATTATCCTTTCCTACCAGAAAAGAACTGGTGTTTGTAAAACAATGAACTACATGTGATTCCAGTAGAAAGGAGAATTGAACCTTAGCTTGATTACAAGAAACATATTCTGTTTTGAGAAGGAGCACACTTCTACTCTACTGTGTTTCCTATTGAGCCAGAACAGTGAGCTTGCTCAGAACAAAAGAACTGTGCTTTCTACACACATGTGCCATATCTAGTTCAGTGCTGCTTAGGAAACTCACTAGAACAGTAGCTACTCTTCCATCTAATACACTGTACATGCTCGGAACAGACGCGAGTGCTATTTGCACTGTGTATGTCAATGGGAGCACAAAAGTGTGTTTCCTTACCTTTAAGAAATGAACTGTTGGTCATAGGAAAAGAAACTGCATGTGATTCAACTACATTTACGAAGGGGAATTGAGCCCTAGCTTCCCTTACAAGAAATTCACCCTGCATTTGAGAAAGGAGCACTCTTCTACTCCACTGTGTTTCCTATAAAGCCATAACAGTGAGCTGGCTCAGAACAAAAGAACTGTACTTCCTAAACACACGAAATGTGCTTCCTACACACATGGTCCTTATCTAGTTCAACTCTGCTTAGAAAACACTCTAGAACAGTTGATTCTCTTCTGTGCAATGCACTGTACTTGATGGGAACAGACACAAGTGCTATTTGTCCTGTGTATGGCAAATGGGAGGGCAATTGTGATTTTCTTTACCTACCAGAAAAGAACTGTTGCTCATTGGACAAAAAACTGCATGTAATGCAACAGTGTTAAAGATGGGGAATTGAACCCTATCTTGGCTTACAAAAGACATGCTCTTCTTTTAAGAAAGGAACACTCTTCTACTCTACTGTGATTCCTAGAAAGGCAAAACATTGAGCTGGCTCAGAACAAACAACTGTGCTTCCGACACACACAGGACATATCTAGTTCAACTCTGCTTAGAAAACTGACTAGAACAGTAGTTTCTCTTCCTTCCAATACACTTTACTTGCTGGGAATAGACGCGAGTGCTATTTGGCTGTGTATAACAATGGGAGCGCAATAGTGACTTTCCTTCCCTAACAGAAACGAACTTTTGGTTATAGGACATGGAAATGCTTGGGATTCAACAGCATTTAGAAAGAGGAATTGAACCCTAGCTTCATTAAAAGAAACACACTCTGCTTTTGAGAAAGGAGCACTCTTCTACTCTACTGTGTTTCCTGTAGAGCCAGAACAGTGAGCTGGCTCACAACAAAAGAACTGTACTTCCCACACACACGGGCAATATCTACTTCAACTGTGCTTAGCTAAATGACTACAACAGCAGCTTCTCTTCTGTCCAATACATTATTTTTTGTGAAAAGACGAGAGTGCTTTTTGCACACTCTTGGCAATGGGAGTGCAATAGTGAATTTCCTTATTTATGAGAAAAGAACTCTTGCTCTTAAGACAAGTAACTGCATGTGATCCAAAACCATTTAGGAAGAGGAACTGAACCCTTTCTTGCCTAACAAAAACACACTATGCTTTTGAGAAAGGAGCACTCTTCTTCTGTACTGTGTTTCCTATAGAGACAGAAGGGTGAGTTGGCTCAGAAAAAAAGAAGTGTGCTTCCTACACACATGGGCCATATAGATTTCAACTCTGCTTAGGAAACTTACTAGAACAATATTCCTTCTTCTGTGCAATACACTGAGCTTGCTGGGAACAGACACGAGGGCAATTTGCCCTGTGTATGTAAGTGAGAACTCATTAGTAAATTTTCTTACCTACCAGAAAAGAACTGTTGTTCATAGGACAATAAAATGCATGTGATTCAACTCCGTTCAGGAAGGGAAATTCAACCCCAGCTTGCCTTACAAGAAACACACTCTGTGTTTGAGAAAGAAGCACTCATCTACTCTACTGTGTTTCCTATAGATCCAGAACAGTGAGCTGGCTAAGAACAAAAGACCTGTGCTTCCAACACTCACGAGCTATATCTAGTTCAAGTATTCTTTGGAAACTGAGAAGAACAGTAGGTACTCTTCTGCCCACTACACTGCACTTGCTGGGAACAGACGCCATTGATATTTGTACTGCTTATTGAAAAGGGAGTGCATTTATGAATTTCCTTTCCTACGAGTAAAGAACTGTTGTTCCTAGGACAAGAAACTGCATGTGATTCAGCTCCGTTTATGAAGGGGAATTGAATCCAATCTTTCCTTACAAGAAACACACCCTGCTTTTGAGAAAGGAGCACTCTTCTACTCTACTGTGTTTCCTATACAGCCAGAACAGTGAGCTCTTTCATAAAAAAGTACTGTGCTCCCCAAACACACGGCAATATCTACTTCCACTCTGCTTAGGAAAATGATTAGAAGAGTAGGTTCTCTTCCGTCCAATACACTCTACTTTCTGTGAAGAGACAAGAGTGCTATTTGCACACAGTAAGGCTATGGGAGTGCTATAGTGAATTTCAGTATCTACCAGAAAAGAACTGTTGCGTGTAAGACATGAAACTGCAGTGATCCAACACGGTTTAGGAAGGGGAACTGAACCCTTTCTTGCCTTTCAAGAAACACACTCTGCTCTTGAGAAAGGAGCACTCTTCTACTCTACTGTGTTTCTATAGAAACAGAAAACTGAGTTTGCTCAGAACAAAAGAACTTGCTTCCTAAACACATGGGCCATATCTAGTTCACCTCTGCTAAGGAAACTAACTATAATAGTAGCTTCTCTTCCGCCCAATAAAGTGTACTTGCTGGGAACAGAAGCAAGTGATATTTGCACTGTGTATGTCAATGGAAGCACAATAGTGACTTTCCATACCTACTAGAAAAAAACTTTTACTCTTAGGAGAAGAAACTTCATGTGATTCATCTCCATTTAGGAAGGGGAATTGAACCCCAACTTTGCCTTACAAGAAACACACTGTACTTTTAAGAAAGGATCACTCTTCTACTCTATGTGTTTCTTATAGAGCCAGAACAATGAGATGGCTCAGATTCAAAGAACTGTTTTTTCTGCACACATGGGCCATATCTAGTTAAACTCTGCTTAGGATAATGACTAGAACAGTAGCTTCTCTTCTGTCCAGTACACTATACTTGGTGGGAACAGTCGTTAGTGCTATTTGGATTGTGTATGGCAATGGGAGCAAAAGAGTGACTTTCCTTAGCAACAGAAAAGTACTGTTGCTCTTAGGACAAGAAAGTGCATGTGATTCACTCGGTTTGTGAAGGGAAAGTGAACCCTAGCTTGCCTTAGAAGAAAAACACTGTGCTTTTGAGAAAGGAACACTATTCAACTCCACGGTAATTCCTAAAGAGCCATAGGAGTGAGTTGGTTCAGAACCAAAAAACTGTGCTTTTCTGCTCACAGGCCATATCGTCTTCAATTCTGCTTATGAAACTGACTTAGCTACTCTTCTGTCCACTACACTTTACTTGCTGGGAAGAGATGCGAGTGGTATTTGCCCTGTTTATGGCATTGGGAGAACAAGAGTGACTTTCCTTACCTACCTTAAAAGAACTTTTGCTCCTAGGACAAGAAACTGTATGTGATTCAACTCCCTTTTTGGAGGGGAATTGAACCCTTACTTGCCTTGCAAGAAACACTTTCTACTTTTGAGAAAGGCGCACTTTTCTACTCTACTGTGTTTAATATAGAGCAAGAAGAGTGAGCTGGCTCAGAACCAAAGACTGTGCTTCCTACACACACGGGCCATTTTTAGTTCAACTCTGCTTAAAATTGACTAGAACAGGAGCTTCTCTTCTGTCCAGTAGACTGTATTTGCTGGGAACAGACGTGAGTGCTATTTGCACTCTATATGGCAATGGAATCGAATACTAAAGTTCCTTACCTAACAAAATTGAACTGTTGTTCCTAAAAAAAGATATTGCATGTAATTGAACTCCGATTAGGAAGGGGAATTGAACCATAGCTTGTGTTACAAGAAACACACTGTGCTTTTGAGAATGGAGCACTCTTCTATTCTACTGTGTTTCCTATAGAGCCAGATCAGTAAGCTGGCTCAGAACCAAACAACTGTGCTTCCTACACACCCGGGTCACATTGTGTTCAACTCTGCATAGAAAACTGACTAGAATAGAGGTTCTCTTACATCTAATACACTAAATTTGCTGCAAACAGACACAAGTGCTATTTGCACTGTGTATGGTAAAGGGAGCACAGTAGTGATTTTCCTTACCTACCAGAAAAGAACTGTTGCTCTAGGACTAGAAACTGCATGTGATTCAAATCTATTTAGGAAGCAGAATTTAACCCTAGCTTGCCTGACAAGAAACATGCTTTGCGATTTAGAAAGGAGCACTCTTCTACTATACTCTGTTTCCTATAGAGCCTGAACATTGAGCTGGCTCAGAAACAAACAACTGTGCTTCCAACTCACATGGGCCATATCTAGTTCAAATCTTTTTTTGAAAACTGACTAGAAGAGTAGCTTCTCTTACATCCAATACTCTCCTTCCTGGGAATGGACGTGAGTGCTATTTGCCCTAGTTATGGCAATGGGAGCACAATAGTGAGTTTCCTTACCTACCAGAGAAGAACTGTTGTTCTTATGAAAAGGAACTGCATGTGATTCAACTCCATTTAGGAATGGGAATTAAACCCTAGCCTGCCTTTAGGAAACACTCTGCTTTTGAGAAAGGAGCATTCTTCTACTCTACTGTGTTTTCTATAAAGCCACAAGAGTGACCTGGCTCAGAACCAAAGAACTGTGCTTCCTACACACACTGGCCATATCTAGTTCAACTCTGTTCAGGAAACTTTTTAGAACAGTAGCTTCTCTTCTTTCCAATACACTGTACTGGCTGGGAATAGATGCGAGTGCTATTTGCCCTGTTAAATTCAACAAGAGTGCAATGGTGAAGCTCCTAACCTACCAGAAAGAACTGTTGCTTGTAGTAAAAGAAACTGCATGAGATACCACTCCCTTTAGGCAGGGGAATTGAACTCTACCTTGCCTTACAAGAAACACCCTCTGTTTTTGAGAAAGTAACACTCTTCTATACTACTATGTTTCCTATAGAGCCAGAAAAGTGAGCTGGATCAGATACAAAGAACTGTGCTTCCTATACAAACGGGCCATATTGAGTTCAAATATGCTTAGGAAACTGACTAGAACAGTGGCTTCTCTTCCCTAGAATACAATGTATTTGCTTAGAATAGACACCAGTGCTATTTGCCCCGTGCATGACAATGGGACCACAATATTGATTTTCTTATCTATCAGAAAAGAACTGTTGGTTGTAGGACAGGAAACTGCATATGGTGCAACAGTGTTTAGTATGGGGAATTGAACCCTATCTTCGCTTACAAGAAAAACACTCTGCTTTTGAGAAAGGAGCACTCTTCTACTCCCATGTGTTTCCTATAGAGCCAGAACAGTGAGCTAGATCAGAAACAAAGAACTGTGCTTCCTACACACACGGGATATTTCATGTTCAACTCTGCATAGGAAACTGACTAGTACCGTACTTCTCTTACGTCCAATACTCCGTATTGCTGGGAAAAGTCTCGAGTGCTTTGTACTGTAAGGAAAAGGAAAAGCAACAGTGAATTTTCTTACCTAACAGAAAATAACTGTTGCTCATAGGACAAGGAACTACATTTGATTCAACTCTCTTAAGGAAGGGTAATTGAACACAAGCTTGCCTTACCAAAAAAAAAAAAAAAAACCTGCTTTCGACAAGGCAGCAATCTTCTACTCTACTGTGTTTCCTCTAGATCCAGAACAGTGGACTGACTCAGAACCAAACAACTGTGCTTCCTACACACACGAGTCATATTGTGGTCAACTCTATTTAGTCAACTGACTAGAACAGTAGCTTATCTTCCATCCAGTACACTGTACTTGCTGGGAACATATGTGAGTGCTATTTGCACTGTGCATGTCAAAGGGAGAGCAATAGTGATTTTCCTAAACTACCATAAAAGAACTGTTGCTTGTAGGACAAGAAACTTCTTATGATTCACCTCCATTTAGGAAGGGGAATGGCACCGTAGCTTGCCTTACAGGAAACACACTTTGCTTTTGAGAAGTAGCATTCTTCTACACAACTGTGATACCTATAGAGCCAGAGCAGTGAGCTGGCCTAGAACCAAAGAACTGTGCTTCCTATTCACACGGGCCATATCGAGTTCAACTATGCTTAGGAAACTGACTAGAACTATCACTTCTCTTTACTAGAATACTATGTTCTTGCTGGGAATAGACACCAGAGCTATTTGCCCTCACATGGCAATGGGAGCACAATTGTGACTTTCCTTACTCCCCAGAAAAGAACTGTTCCTCATAGGACAAAACCCTGCATGTGATTGAACAGTATTTAGGAAGTGGAATTGAACCCTATCTTTGCTTACAAGAAACACACTCTGCTTTTGAGAAAGGTGCACTCTTTTACTCTTCTTTGTTTCCTATAGAGCCAGAACAGTGAGCTGGCTCAGAACCAAAGAACTGTGCTTCCTGCACACACGGGCCATATCTAGTTCAACTGTGCTTAGGAGACTGACTAGAACTTCGCTTCTCTTCTGTCCAATATACTGTACTTGCTGGGACCAGAAGCGAGTGCTATATGCAATGTGTATGGCAATGGGAGCGCAATAGTGATGTTCCTTACCTACCAGAAGAGAACTGTTGCTTGTAGGAGAAGAAATTGCATATGATTCAACTCTGCTTAGGAAAGGGAAGTGAACCCTAGCATTCCCTACAAGAAACACACTATGCTTTTGAGAAAGGTGCACTCTTCTACTCTTCTTTGTTTCCAAAAAGCCAGAACAATAAACTGGCTCAGAACCAAAAAACTTCCTATACATACAGGCCATATCAAATTGAACTATGCTTGAAACTGACTAGAACAATGGTTTCTCATCCCTAGAATACAATGAGCTTGCTGGGAATAGACACCAGTGCTATTTGCCCCGTGCATGGCAATGGGACCGCAATACTGATTTCCTTACCTATCAGAAAAGAACCGTTGCTCATAGGACAAAAAACTGTATTTGATTCAACAGTGTTTAGGAAGGGGAATTGAATCCTATCTTTGCTTACAAGAAACACACTCTGCCTTTGAGAAAGTAGCACTCATCTACTGTACTATGTTTCCTATACAGCCAGAACAATGAGCTGGCTCAGAAGCAAAGAATTGTGCTTTGTATAAACATGGGCCACATCTAGATTAACTCTGCTTAGAAAATGAATAGAACAGTAGCTTCTTTTCCATCCAGTACACTGCATTTGCTGTGGACAGATGTGAGGGCTATTTGCACTGTGTATGACAAAGGGAGCATATAAGTGAATTTCCTTACCTATTGGTAAAGACTTGTTGCTCATAAGAGAAGAAACTGCATGTGATTCAACTCCGTTTAGGAAGTGGATTTGCACCCTACCATGCCTTAGAAGAAGCAAACATCGCTTTTTAGAGAGGAGCACTCTTCTACTCTACTGTGTTTCTTATAGAGCATGACCAGAGAGTTGGCTCAGAACAAAACAACTGTGCTTCCTACACACACGGGACATATCTAGTTCAACAATCCTAGGAAACTGACTAGAACAGTAGTGTCTCTTCAGTCCAGTACACTATACTTGCTGGGAATAGACGAGAGTGATATTTACACTGTGTATGGGAAAGGTAGTGCAATAGTGACTTTCCTTAATGACCAGAAAAGAACTGTTTCTCGTAGCTCAAGAAATTGCATGCAATTCAACACGGTTTAGTAAGGCGAATTGAAGCCTAGGTTACATTTCCAGAAACATATGCTGGTTTTGAGAAAAAGCACTCTTCTACTCTACTGTGTTTCCTATAGTGCCAGAAAAATCACCTGGCTCAGAATCAAAGAGCTGTGCTTCCTACACACGGGCCATATTTAGTTTAACTCTACTTAGGAAACTTACTAGAGCAGTAGTTTAGTTTCTATCCAATAGTTTGGTCTTACTTGGAACAGACGCGAGTGCTATTTGCACTGGGTCTGACAACAGGAGGACAAGAGTGACTCTCCTTACCTACCAAACAGAACTCTTGTTCATAGGACAAGGAACTGCATGTGATTCAACTCAGTTTAGGAAGGGTAATTGAAACTTAGCTTGCCTTACAAGAAACACAACCTGTTTTTGATAAAGTAGCACTCTTCTACTCTACTGTGTTTTCTACAGATCCAGAACAATGAGGTGGCTCAGAACAAAAGAACTGTGCTTTCTCCACACACCGGCAATATCTAGTTCAAATCTGCTTACAAAACTGAGTGGAACAGTAGCTTCTCTTCCTTCAAATACACTCTACTAGCTAAAAACAGACAAGAGTGTTAATTGCACTGTGTATGGCAAAGAGAATACAATAGTGATTTTCCTTACATACCAGAAAAGAACTATTGCTTATTGGACAAGAAACTGCATGTAATTCAAATGTGTATAGGGAAGCGAATTGAAACCTAGTTTGCTTTATAAGAAAAACACACTGTTTTTGAGAAAATGACGCTCTTCTACTCTAAGGTATTTCCCCTAGAGCCATACAGTGAGCTGGTTCAGAACAAAAGAACTGAACTTCCTACACACAATGGCAATACCTAGTTCAAGTCTGCTAGGAAATTGACTAGAACAGTAGCTTTTTTTCCATGCAATACGCCGTAATTGCTGGGAAAAGACTCTAGTGCTATTTACACTGTGTACCACAATGGGAGCACAATAGTGACTTTCCTTACCAGAAAAGAACAGTTGCTCGTAGAACAAGAAACTGAAGGTGATTCAACTCCGTATTGGAAGGAGAATTGAACCATAGCTTGCCTTATAAAAACCCACTCTGCTTTTGAGAAAGGACCACTGTTCTATTCTACTGTATTTCCTATAGAGTCAGAATAGTGAGCCAGCTCAGAACAAAACAACTGTTCTTCCTTTGCACACGGGCCATTTCTAGTTCAACTCTGCTTAGGAAACTGACAAGAACAGGAGCTTCACTACCGTCCAATACACTGTACTTTCCGGGAACAGACACTATTGCTATTTGCACTGTGTATGGCAATGACAGTGCAATAGTGACTTTCGTTATCTACCAGAATGAACTCTTGATCATAGGAAAAGAAATTGAATGTGATTCAACTCCAATTTTTTAAGAGGAATTGAAGCCTTGCTTGCCCTACAAGAAACACTCTCTGCTTTTGAGAAAGGAGCACTCTTCTACTCTACTATGTTACCTAAATAGCCAGAACAGTGAGCTGACTCAGAACAAAAAAACTGTGCTTACTACACACATGGGCCATATCTAGGTCAACTTTGAATAGGAAACTGCCTAGAAGAATAGCTTCTATTCCATCGAATACACTGTACTTGCTGGGAAGAGATGTGAGTGTTATTGGCACAGTGTATGACAATGGTAACTCAATAGTGACTTCCTTCCCTACCACAAAAGTACTGTTGCTTATAAGAGAAGAAACTGCACATGATTAAACTCAGATTCGAAAGGGGAATTGAACCCTAGCTTGCCTTACAAGAAACACCCTCTGCTTTTGATAAAGGAGCACTCTTCTACTCTACTGTTTCCTATAGAGCCAGAACAGTGAGCTGGCTCAGAACAAAAGAATTGTGCTTTCTAAACACATGGGCCATATCTAGTTCAACTGTGCTTAGGAAACTGAACAGAAGAGTAGCTTCTCTTCCGACAATACTTGTACTTGCTGGGAACAGACGCCAGTGCTATTTGCACTGTATAAGGCAATAGGAGCACAATTGTGACTTTCTTTACCTACCAGAAAAGACCTGTTGCTCTAATACAAGAAACACAGGTGATTCAACTCCGTTTAGAAAGGGGAATGGAGCTCTAGGTTTCATTATGAGAAACACACTCTTCTTTTGAGAAATAAACAGTCTTATACTCTACTGTATTTCCTATAGAGCCATAACAGTGAACTGGCTCAGAACAAAAGAACTGTGCTTTCCACACACATGGGCCATATCTAGTTCAACTCTGCTTAGGAAACTGCCTAGATCAGTAGCTTCTCTTTCATCCAAAACACTGTTCTTGCTATTATCAGATGCAAGTGCTATTTGCACTGTGTATGGAAAAGGGAACACAATAGTGAATTTTCTTACCTAGCAGAAAGAACTGTTGCCCGTAGGACAATAAACTGCTTTTGATTCAATTTCTATGAGATTGGATAAATAAACCCTAGCTTGCCATACAGGAAACACACTCTGCTTCTGAGAAAAGAGTGCACTTCTACTCTGCTGTGTTTCCAATAAAGCCAGAACAGTTAGCTGGCTCAGAACAAAAGAACTGTGCTTTCTACACACACGGGTGATATCTAGTCAAACTCTGCTTATTAAAGTGCCTAGAACAGACGCTTCACTTCCTTCCAATAAACTGTATTTACTGGGAAAATACAGGAGAGCTCTTTGTACTCTGTATGGCAATGGGAGTACCATAGTGACATTCCTTACTGAACAGAAAAGACCTGTTGCTCTAGGACAAGTAACTGCATGTGAATCAACTCCCTTTAGGATGGGGAATTAAACCCTAGGGTGCCTTATAAGAAACACACTATGCTTTAGAGAAAGGAGCACTCTTCTACTCTACTGTGTTTCCTATAGAGCCAGAACTGTGTGCTGCCTCCCAACGAAAGAGCTGTGCTTCCTACACACCGGCTATATATAGTTCAACTCTGCTTTGTAAACTGCTTAGAACAGGAGTGTCTCTTCTGTCCAATACACTGTACTTGCTGGGATCAGACGCAAGTGCTATTTGCACTGTGTATGAAAATGGGAGCACAATACTGACTTTTCTTATCAGAAAAGAAGGGTTGTTCATAGGACAAGAAACTGCAGGTGATTCAACTCTGTTTAGGACGGGGAATTGAACCATAGCTTGCTTATAAGATACACACTCTGCTTTTGAGAAAGGAGCACTCTTCTACTCTACTGTATTTCCGATAGAGCCAGAATAGTGAGCTGGCTCAGAACAAAACAACTGTTCTTCCTGCACACACGGGCCATATCTAGTTCAACTTTGCTTAGGAAACTGACTAGAACTATCCCTTCACTTTTGTCCAATAAAGTATAATTGCTGGCAACAGAATCGAGTTCTATTTCCACTGTGTATGGCAATGGGAGTACAATAGTGAATTTCCTTACCTACCAGAAAAGAACTCTTGCTCTTAGGACAGGAATTTCCATGTGAATCTACTCCTTTTAAAAAGGTGAATTGATCCCTAGCTTGCCATATAATAAACAGACTCTGCTTTTGGGAATGGAGCATTCTTCAACTCTATTGTGTTTCAGATAGAGCAAGAACAATGAGCTGCCTCAGAACAAAACAACTGCACTTCCTACACACATGGAAAATATCCAGTTCAACTCTACTTTGGAAACTGCCTAGAAGAGTAGCTGCTCTTCTGACAATACACTGTACTTCCTGGGAACAGATATGGGTGCTCTTTGAACTGTGTATGGCAATGGGAGGACAACAGTGACTTTCCATAGCTACCAGAAAAAAAACTGTTTGTCAAGGACAAGAAACTGCATGTGATTCAACTCCCTTAAGGAAGGGGAATTTACCCTATTTTGCCTTCCAAGAAACACACACTGCTTTTGAGAAAGGGGCACACTTGTACTCTACTGTGTTTCCTATAGGGCCAGAACAGAGAGCTGGCTCAAAACAAAAGAACTGTGCTTCCTACACACACGGGACATATAAGGTTCAACTCTGCTTAGGCAATTGCCAGGAACAGTAGCTTATCTTCTGTTAAATACACTGTACTTGCTGGGAACAGCCGAGAGAGCAATTTGCACTGTGGATGGTAATGAGAGCTAATTTACTTACATACCAGAAAATAACTCTTGCTCTTATAACAACAAACTGCATGTGACTCAACTCCGTTTAGGAAGGGGAAATGAATCCTAGCATCCCTTACAAGAAACACACTCAGCTTTTTAGACAGGAGCACTCTTCTACTCTACTGTGATTCCTATAGAGCCAGAACAGTGGGCTGGTTCAGAACCAAACAACTGTGCTTCATACACACATGGGCCATATCTAGTTTAATACTGCTAGGAAATTGACAAGAACAGTAGCTTCTGTTCCATGCAATACACTGTCCTTGCTGGGAACAGACAGGAGTGCTATTTCCGCTGTGTATGATAATGGGAGAGAAATAGTGATTTACTTACATACCGGAAAAAAATTGTTGCTTATAGGACAAGAAACTGCATGTGATTCAACACTGTTTAAGAAGGGGAACTGAATCCTAGCTTGCCTTGCAAGAAATATACTCTGCTTTTGAGAAAGGAGCACTCCTCTACTCTATTGAGTGTCCTACAGAACCAGAACAGGGTGTTGGCTCAAAACAAATGAAATGTGCATCCCAGAAAAATGGGCACTTTTTAGTTCAACCCTGCTTCAGTAGATTCTCTTCCATCCAATACACTGTACTTTCTGGAAACTGATGCAAGTGCTAACTGCACTGTGTATGGCAATGTGAGCACAATGATGACTTTTCTTACCTACCAGAAAAGAACTGTTGCTCATAGGAAAAGAAACTGTATGAGATTTGATACAATTTAGGATGTGGAATTGAACCCTAGCTTGCCTTACAAAAAACACACTCTGCATTTGAGAAAGGAGCACTCTTCTACTCTACTGTGTTTCCTGTACAGCAGGAACAGTGAGATGGCTCAGAAAAAAAGAACTGTGCTTCCTACACACACGGGCCATATCTACTTCAACTCTGCTTAGGAAATTCACTAGAAAAGTAGCTTCTCTTCTGTCCAATAAACCGTACTTGCTAGGAATAGACACAAGTACTATTTGCACTTTGTATGGCAAAGGGAGCACAATGGTGATTTTCCTTACCTACCAGAAGAGAACTGTTGCTCATAGGAAAAGAAACTGCATGAGATTTAACACCAGTAAGGAAGGGGAATTGAAACCTAGCTTGCCTTACAAGAAACACACACTGCTTTTGAGAAAGGAGCACTCTTCAACTCTACTGTGTTTCTTATACATTGAGCTGGCTCAGAACCAAAGAACTATGCTTCCTACACATCGGCGTTATCCAGTTCAACCCTTCTTAAGAAACTGACTAGTACAGTAGATTCTCTTCCATCCAATACACTGTACTTGCTGGGAACAGACACATGTGCAATTTGCTCTGTGTATGGCAATGTGAATGCAATAGTGACTTTCCTTACATACCTGAAAAGAACCGTTGTTTGTACGAAGTACACTGGGTATAAATCAACTCCATTTAGGAAGTGGAATTGAACCCTAGCTTGCCTTACAAAAAACACACTCGGCCTTTGAGAAAGGAGCACTCTTCTATTCTACTGGACTTCCTATATAACCAGAACAGTGAGCTTGCTCAGAACAAAAGAACTGTGCTTCCTACACACAGTGGCCATATCTGGTTCAACTCTGCTTAGGTAACTGACAAGAACAATAGCTTCTCCTCCATCCAATACACTATACTTGCTTTGAACAAACACAGTTGCTATTTGTACTTTGTATGGCAATGGAGTCACAACAGGGATTTTCTATAACAGAAAAGAACCTTTGCCCCCAAGACAAGAAACTCCAGGTGATTCAAACACCTTAGTAAATGAAAGGGAACACTTGCTTGCCTTACAAAAAAACACACTCTGCTTTTGAGAAAGGAGCATTGTTCTATTCTACTGTGATTCCTATAGAGCCAGAACAGTGGGCTTGTTCGGAACAAAAGAACTGTGCTTCCTACACACACGGGACATATCTAGTTAAACTCTTCTTAGGAAACTGACTAGAACAGTAGCATCTCTTCTGTCCAAAACACTCAACTTGCTTGGAACTGACTCGAATGCTACTTGCACTGTGTTTGGCAACATGAGCACAATAGTGATTTTCGTTACCTACCAGAAAAGTACTGTTGCTCATAGGACAAGTTACTGCATGTGTTTCATATTTGTTTAGAAATGGGAATTGAATCCTAGCTTGCCTTAGTGGAAACACACTCTGCTTTAGAGAAAGGATCACTCTTCTATTATACTATGTTTCCTATAGACCAGAAGAGTGAGCTTGTTCAGAAAAAAAGAACTATGTTTCCTACACACACTGGCCATATCTAGTTCAACTAAGCTTACGAAACTGACTAGAACAGTTCCTTCTTCTCCGTCCAATACAACACACTTGCTGGGAACAGACAGAAATCCTATTTGCCCTATGCAATCCAATGGGAGCGCAATGGTGACTTTCTATACCAGAAAAGAATTTTTACTTGTAGGACAAAAAACTGCCGGTGATTCAAATGCATTTAGGCTTGGGAATTGAACACTAACTGGCCTTACAAGAAGCATACTCTATTTTAAAAAGAAGCACTCTTCTACTCTGCTGTGTTTCCTATAGAGGCAGAACAGTGAGCTCTCTCAGAATAAAAGAACTGTACTTTTACACACACAGGCCGTATCTAGTTCAACTCTGCATAGGAAACTGACTAGAAAAGTAGCTTCTCTTCTGTCCAATAGAGTGTACTGGCTGGGAACCGACATGAATGCTATTTGCACTGTATATGGCAATTGGAGCACAGTAGTGAGTTTCCTTACTTACAAGAAAAGATCTTCTACTCTTAGGATAAGAAACTGCATATGAATCAACTCTGTTTAGGAAGGGGAATTGAACACTAGCTTGCCTTATGAAAAACACACTCTGCTATTGATAATGGAGCATGATTCTACTATACTGTTTTTCCTATATAGCCAGAGCGCTGAGCTTGCTCAGAAACAAACGTTCTGTTCTTCCTACACACACGGGCCATATCTAGCTCAACTCTGCTTAGGAAAATGACTAAAACAGTATCTTCTCTTCTAAACAATACACTGTAATTTCTGGGAACAGACTCGGGTGCTATTTGCACTGTGTGGGCCAAAGGGAGCACAATACTCACTTTCTTTCTATTAAAGAATTTTTGCTCAAAGGAACAGAAACTTATGGTGATTCAAACCCATTTAGTAAAGGGAATTGAATACTAGCTTGCCTTACAAGAAACACACTCTGCTGTTGAGAAAGGAGCACTCTTCTTCTCTGTTGTGTTCCCTACAGAGACAGAACAGTGAGCTTGCTCAGAACAAAAGAAATGTGCTTCCTATACTTGGGCCTTATCTAGTTCAACTCTGCTTAGGAAACTGACTAGAACAGTAGCATCTCTATTGTCCAATAGACTTTACTTGCTAGAAACAGACATGAGTGGTATTTGCTCTGTATATGGCAATGAGAGCACAATAGTGACTTTTCTTACCTACCAGAAAATAACTGTTGCTCGTAGAACAAGAAAACTGCATGTGATTGAACTCTGTTTAGGGAGGGGAAATGAACACTAGCTTGCCTTATTAGAAACACACACTGCTTTTGAGAAAGGAGCACTCTTCTAATCTACTGTGTTTTCTAAGGATTCAGAACATTGAGCTTGCTCAGAGCAGAAGAACTTTGTTTCCTACACACATGGGCCTTATCTGGTTCAACTCTGCTTAGTACTGAGTAGAAGAGCTGTTTCTATTCCTCTGCATACACTGTACTTGCTACAAAAGTGAGTGCCATTTGTATTGTGTATGCCAATGGGAGCACAATAGAGAGTTTCCTTACCAGAAAAGAATTGTTGCTCCTGGACAAGAAACTGCAGGTGATTCAATTCTGTTTAGAAAGGGAAACTATCTGGCTTTACAAGAAATGCACTCTACTTTTGAGAAAGGGGCACTCATGTACTCTACTGTGTTTTCTATAGAGCCAGAACAGTGAGCATTTTCAGAACAAAAGAAATGTTCTTCCTAGACACTGGCCTTATCTAGTTCAACTCTGCTTAGGACAGAGTTGACTAAACCGTAGCTTCTCTTCCATCAAATACACTATACTTGCTGGAAAAAGTCACGAGTGCTATTTGTAGTGTATGGCAATGAGAGTGCAATAGTGACTTTCCTTACCAAAAAAGAACTGTGGCTCTAGGACAAGAAACTGCTTGTGATTCAACTCCGTTTATGAAGTGGAATTGAACACTTGCTTGCCTTACAAGAAACATCCTCTGCTCTTGAGAAAGAAACACTCTTCTCCTCTACTGTGTTTCCTATACTGGCAGAACAGTGAGCTTGCTCAGAAAATAAGAACTGTGCTTCCTATAAATACTGATCATATCTGGTTCAACTCTGCTTAGGAACATGACAAGAACAGTAGCTTCTCTTCCTTCCAATACTCTGTACTTCCTGGGAATAGACTTGAGTGCTATTTGCACTGTGTAGGGCAAGGGGAACACAGTAGTGACATTCCTTAACAGAAGAGAAAATTTGCTCATAGGAAAAGAAACTGCCTGTGATTCACCTGCATTTGTGAAGTGGAATTGAACAACACCTCACATTATAAGAAACACTGTCTGCTTTTGAGAAAGGAGCACTCTTCTTCTCTGCAGTGTTTCCTTTACAGACAGAACAGTGAGCTTGATCAGAACAAAAGAACTGAGCTTCCTACACACACGGGTCTTATCTCGTTCAACTCTTCTTAGGAAACTGAGAAGAAAAGTAGTTGCCCTTCTGTCAATATACTGTACATGCTGGGAATAGACACAAGGGCTATTTGCACTATGTATGTCATTGGGAGTGCAATAGTAACTTTCCTGACCAGAATAGAACACTTGCTTGTTGGAAAAGAAACTGCATTTGATTCAATTCCTTTTTTGAAGGGGAATTGAACACTTGCTCAGTTTAGAAGAAACACACCCTGCTTTGGAGAAAGGAGCACTCTTCTCCTCTACTGTGTTTCCTATAGAGCCAGAACAGTGAGCTTGCTCAGAACAAAAGAACTGTGCTTCCTACCCACACGGGCCATATCTATTTCTACTCTGCATAGGAAACTGACTAGAACAGTAGCTTCCCTTCATTCCAATACAATGTACTTCCTGGGAACAGAGGCGAGGGATATTTGCACTGCATATGTCAATGTGAGCACAAAAGTGGCTTTCCTTACAAGAAAAGAACTCTTGCTTGTTGGAAAAGAAATAGCATGTGATTCATCTACGATTTTATGGGAATTGAACAGTAGCTCTCCTTGCAAGAAATAAAAACTCTGCTTTTCAGAAAGGAGCACTCTTCTCCTCTACTGTGTTTCCTATATAGCCAGAAGAGTGAGCTTGCTCAGAACAAAAGAACTGTGATTCCTACACACACCAGCCATATCTAGTTCAACTCTGCTTAGGAAACTGCCAAGAACAGTAGCTTCTCTTCTATCCAATAATTGTACTTTCTGGGAACAGACGAGATGCTTTTTGCACTATCTGTGTAATTGGGAGCACAATAGTGACATTCCTTACCAGAAAAGAACTGTTGATTGTTGGAATAGTACTTGCACGTGTTTCAACTCCATTGAGAAAGAAGAAATGAACACTAGCTCACCTTACAAGAAACATACTCTGCTTCTGAGAAAGGAGTACTCTTCTACTCTACTGGGTTTCCTATATTCCCAGAACATTGAGCTTGGTCAGAACAAAAGTACTGTGCATCCAACACAAACGGGCCATATCTAGTTAAACTCTGCTTAGGAAACTGACAAGAACAGTAGCTTCTCTTCTGTCCAATACACGATGCTTGCTGGGAACAGACACGAATACTATTTGCACTGTGTATGTCAAAGGGAATACAATAGTGACTTTCCTCACCAGAAAAGAACAGTGGCTTGGAAGACAAGAAATGCATGTGTTTCCACACCATATTTGAAATGGAACTGAATACTAGCTTGCCTTACAAGAAACATACTATGCTTTTGAGCAAGGAATAATCTTCTGCTCTACTGTGTTTGCTACACAGCCAGAACAGTGAGCTTGATCAAAACAAAAGAACTGAGCTTCCTACACACACGGGCCTTATCTCGTTCAACTCTTCTTAGGGAACTGAGAAGAACAGTAGTTTCCCTTCTGTCCATACACTGTACATGCTGGGAATAGACACGAGGGCTATTTGTACTGTGTATGTCATTGGGAGCGCAATAGTAACTTTCCTTACCAGAATAGAACTGTTGCTTGTTGGAGAAGAAACTGCATGTGATTCAATTCCGTTTTTGAAGGGGAATTGAACACTTGCTCGCTTTAAAAGAAGCACACCCTGCTTTTGAGAAAGGAACACTCTTCTCCTCTGCTGTGTTTCCTATAGAGCCAGAACAGTGAGCTTGAATAGAACAAAAGAATTGTGATTCCTACACACACCGGCCATATCTAGTTCAACTCTGTTTAGGAAACTGCCAAGGACAGTAGCTTCTCTTCCATCTAATACACTGTACTTTCTGGGAACATACGGGAGGCTTTTTGCACTATCTGTGTAATTGGGAGCACAATAGTGACATTCCTTACCAGAAAAGAATTGTTGAATGTTAGAATAGAAACTGCATGTGAATCAACTTTATTAAGGAAGAAGAAAGGAACACTAGCTCACCTTACAAGAAACACACTTTGCTTCTGAGAAAGGAGTACTCTTCTCCTCTACTTTGTTTACTATACTCCCAGAACAGTGAGCTTGCTCAAAACAAAAGAACTGTGCTCCCTACACACACGGGCCATATCTACTTCATCTTTGATAAGGAAACTTAATAGAACTCTAGCTTTTCTTCTGTCCAATACACTCTACCTGCTGGGAACAGATGCGTGTGCTATTTGCACTGTGTATGGCATTTGCAATGTAAAGGTTACTTTCTTTACTTGAAAATAAATGTTGCTCCTGGACAAGAAACTGCATGTGATTCAACTCCATTTATGAATGGGAATTGAACACTAGCTTCCCTTACTAGAAACACACTCTGCTTTTGAGAAAGGAGCACTCTTCTACTCTACTGTGTTTCCTATAGAGTCAGAACAGTGAGATTGCTCAAAAAAAAGAACTGTGCTTCCTACACATATGGGTCATATCTACTTCAACTCTGTTTAGGGAACTGACTAGAAGAGTATCTTCACCTCCATCCAATATATTGTACATACTGGAACAGATGAGAGTTTTATCTGTACTGTGTATGGCAATGGAAGCACAATAGTGACTTAACTTACCAGAACAGATTTGTTTTTCATAGGACAAGAAACTGCATGTGAAACAACTTGGTTTATGAAGGGGAATTGAACACTAGTATGCCTTAAAAGAATCACACTCTGCTTTTGAGAAAGGAGCACTCTACTACTTACTCTATTAAGTTACAGATAAGCCAGAAGACTGAGCTTGCTCAGAACATAGAACTGTGATTACCGCACACATGGGCCATATCTAGTTCATCTCTCCTTAGGAAATTCATGAGAACAGTACCATCTCTTTCGTCTAGTACACTGTAATTGCTGGGAACAGACGGTAGTGCTATTTGTACTGTGTGTGGCAAAGGGAGTGCAATCGTGACATCCCTTACCTGCCAGAAAAGAACTGTTGCTTGTAAGGACAATAAACTGCAAATGATTCAACCCTTTTCATGAAGAGGAATTGAACACTAGCTTTCCTTAGAAGAAACACTCTCTGCTTTTATGAAAGGAGCACTCTTCTACTCTATTGTGTTTCCTATAGAGCCAGAACAGTGAGTTTGGTAAGAACAAAAGAACTGGGCTTCTTACAACGAACCATATGTAGTTCATCTCTGTTTAGGAAACTAACTAGAACAGTAGCTTCTCTTCAGTCCAATACACTGTAATTCCCGGGAACAAATGGTAGTGCTATTTTCACTATATATGGCACTTGCAGCACAATTGTGACTTTCCATAACAGAAAATAACTGCTGTTCGTAGGACAAGAAACACCATTTGATTCAACTCCCTTTATGAAGAGGAATTTAACCCTAGCTTGCCTTATAAGAAACATACTCTAATTTTGAGAAAGGAGCACTCTTCTACTCTACTGTGTTTCATATAGAGCCAGAAGTGAGCTTACTCAGAATAAATGAACTTTGCTTCCTACACACATGGGCCATATCTATTTCAACTCTTTGGAAACTTATTAGAACCATTACTTCTCTTCCCTGCAATACACTGTACTTGCTGGGAACAGATGCCATTGCTATTTGCACTTTGAATGGCAATGGAAATGCAAAGGTGACTTTCCTTACCACGAAAGAACTGTTGCTCCTGGATAAGAAACTACATGTGATTCAACCGAGTTTATGAAAAGGAAATGAACACTAGCTTGCCTTACAAAAAACACACTCTCCTTTGTGAAAGGGGCTCTCATCTACTCTACTGTGTTTCCTATATATCCAGAACAATGAGTTTGCTGAGAACAAAAGAACTTTGCTTCCTACAAACACAGGCCATATGTGCTTCAACTCTGCTTAGGAAACTGACTGGAATTGTAGCATTTCTTCCATCCAATACACTATACTTGCTGGGAAGAGACGTGAGTGCTACTTGCACTGCACTGGCAATGGGAGCACAATAGTTTCTTTCCTTACCTATCCAAAAAGAACTGTGCTCATAGTACAAGAAACCGCATGTGATTCAACTCCCTTTATGAAGGGGAACTGAACAGTAGCTTGCCTTACAAGAAACACATTCTGCTTCTGAGAAAAGAGTACTCTTCTCCTCTACTGTGTTTCCCATAGAGCCAGGAGTATGAGTTTGCTCAGAACAAAAGAACTGTGCCTTCTAAACTCACGGGGCATATGTAGGTCTACTCTGCTTAGGAAACTGACTACAACAGTAGCTTCCCTTCTGTATAATACACTGTACCTGCTGGGAACAAATGCAAGTGTCATTTCAACTGTGTATGGCAATGGGACCACAATAGTGACTTTCCTTACAAGAAAAGAACTGTTGTTCATAGGACAAGAAACTGCATGTGATTCAACTCACTTCATGAAAGGGAATTGAAGCCTAGCTTGGCTTACAGGAAACACATTCTGCTTTTGAGAAAGGCACACTCTTCTACTCTAGTGTGTTTCCTATAGAGCCAGAACAGGGAGTTGCTCAGAACTAAAGTACTGTGCTTCCTACATACACAAGCCATATCTCCTTCAACTGTGCTTAGGAAACTGACTAGAACAGTAGCTTCTAGCCCATGCAATACACTGTACTTGCTAGGAACAGATGCAAGTGCTATTTACACTGTGTAAGGCAATTGGAATGCAAAGGTGACTTTCCTTACTAGAAAAGAACTCTTGCTCCTGGACAAGAAACTGCATGTTATTCAACTGCGTTTATGAATGGAAATTGAACACTAGCTTGCCTTACAAGAAACACACTCTGCTTTTGAGAATGGAGCACTCTTCTACTCTACTATGTTTCTTCTAGAGCCAGCACAGTGAGCTTGCTCAGAACAAAAGAACTGTGCTTTGTACACACACAGGCTATATATACTTCAACTCTGCTTAGAAAAGATATTATAACAGTAGCTTCTCTTCTGTTTAATACACTGTAATTGCAGGGAACAGACTAGAGGACTCTTTACACTATATATGGCAATGGGAGCACAATAGTGACTTACCTTACCAAAAAAGAACTGTTCCTCATAGGACAAGAATATGCATGTGATTCAAATCCATTTATGAAGGGGAATTCAACAATAGCTAGCCTTGCACTCTTCTTCTCTACTGTGTTTCCTATAGAGCCGGAACAGTGAGTTTGCTCAGAAATACAGTACTATCTTCCTACACACACAGGATATATCTAGTTCAACTTTGCTTTGGAAAAACTGAGCACAATAGCTTCTTTTCCATCCAAAGCACTGTATTTCCTGAGAACAGACACGAGTGCCATTTTAACTGTGTATCTAAATTGAGCCCATATTGACTTTCCTTACCTGAAAAGAGCTGTTGCTTGTAGGATAGAATACTGCATGTGATTCAACTTCGTTTATGAAGGGGAATTCAGCACTTGGTTGCATAACGAGAAACATACTCTGCTTTTGAAAAACGAGCACTCTAATACCCTACTGTGTTTCCGATACAGCCAGAAGAGTATGCTTGCTCAGACCAAAACAGCAGTGCTTCCTAAACACACGGGCCATCTCTAGTTCAACTCTGCTTCAGAAAATAAGCACAACACAAACCTCTTTTCCATCCAATGTACTGTACTTGCAGTGAAGAGACTCGACTGTCACTTCCACTGTGTATCTCAATGAGAGCCCAGTAGTGACTTTCCATATGTGAAAAAAAAAAAATTGTTGCTCGGTGGTATAAGAGATTGAATATGATTCAACTCTGTTTATGAAGAGTAATTCAACACTGGGTTGCCTAATGAGAAACACACCCTACTTTTGAGAAAAGAGCACTCTTCTACTCTACTGTTTTTCCTATAACAGCAGGTTCCTCAGAACAAAAGAACTGTGCTTCCTACACAAACGGGCCATATCTAGTTCAACTCTGCTTAGGAAACAATGCACAACAGTAGCTTCTCTTCCATCCAATGCACTGTACTTGCTGAAAACAGACACGAATGAAATTAACACTGTGTATCCTTACCTGAAAAGAACTGTTGCCCATTTGATATCAGACTGCATGTGATTCAACTCTGTTTATGAAAGGAAATTCGACACTGTGTTGACTAAGGAAAAACATACTCTGCCTTTCATTTCTATTCTAATGTGATTCCCAGACAGCCATACCTATGAGCTTGCTCAGAACAAATGAACTGTGCTGCCTACACACACGGGTCATTACTAGTTCAACTCTGTTGTGAGTCAAAAAATGGATGACTGCGCTCTGGCCTTTCTTGCTTGGATGTTATGACGTAACTACACCCTTGACAACTGTTACTAAGTTACAAAAAACAATAACTCCCGGAAAAAACACAAAATGTACCTTTAGATTAATATACTTTTAGAATAACTTCCTTAAACATGTTCAAGTTGGTCGGTTGCACAAGCTTTGGACCAAGGAGACCTTGCCCCGACTCTTTGTCTTCAAAGAGACCTCACCCTGACCCTATTCTTCTATTCTTCAAACTTTCATTCCCCCCTTTTTCCCTATTCACTTCTATACATCAGTGTATATAAGCCTACTTCCCCTTGCAATAAACGTGACCTTGACGCAACTCAGATTGACTCTGTCCTTTTTAGGCGCTTGGTCTCCTTTCTTTCTCGCCCCCATTGGTCTTTCAGGAGGTGCCTCCTCGAGTCACACCTAATAACCTGGCCTGCTGGATGGGTCAAAGTGGCGCCTGAATGTGGGGCTCAAGGCACGGTGACCTACTGGACAACGGATAACGGAGCTCTGGATCACAAAGCCTAGAGACACCCGGACCGCATCACTCGTGCAATGCGGGAAGTCTTGAGGTAAATATAGTCGTCTGATAACCAATGGGAAAGGGTTTATCAAAAGAGGTTCTCTTTATCAAGGAAATAAAAGGCAATCTTAGGGAGAGAGGAATAAGAGTTAAGAAAAAGGATTTGATAAAAAGATATTAATAAATTGCTCAGAGACTGGGAAAACATCCCTGTCACCCTTTTTAGTTTTTAGGGTGTGATTAGAGATATTTTAAAGAAAACAGAGGGAGACGGACATGTTTCACATTTATTAGCCCCTGCAGAGGAGTTTCTCTCAGACTTCCCCTGCCTGACGCCCGATAATGAGTCTGGAGCCGCTCCACCAAAAAATGAAAGTAAAACAAAAACGGCTGCTTCTCCCCTGACAGTGACTCTTGCTCTTGGGAGGAGAGCCCTTTTGTACAGAAGTTTAATAAATCCTCCTGCTATTGCATCAACTGGACTGGAATCTGGGTTCTTGTTGTGCCCACTTGAGACCCTAAATTTTGGGATCCAACATTGGAAGTTTCACCAAGATTGGGGTGCCCCCCGGACACCCACTCTGCCAGTTGGAGGTAAACACGAGCTCAAACTATGTTTTATGTTATTGTGTCTTTTCTTTTGTCTGGTTGATTTGGCATTTACCGTGCAGACTGTGTCTGTCCTTGTCTTCTTTGTGTTTGTCTTTTTGAAGTCTGTTTTTTGCCTCTACCTTTCTCTCTCCATATGGGCAACAACTAACTACCCCCCTAAGTTTGACTTTAGATAACTGGAAGGATGTCCTCGCTCGGGCTTGCAATGCCTCTCTGGAAGTCAAGAAAAAGAAATGGATCACCTTCTGTTCCTCAGAATGGCCAGCCTTTGAGGTCGGCTGGCAGGGGGATAGTACTTTTAACGTTGATTGATGTGATTTCACAGGTGCCTTGGTGAAGCTGTTCCTCACGGCTTTGCTTGCCCCAGCAACACTGGGACTCCAACCCCCACCTCTTCATTCTCAAACTCCCCTTACTCCCCTTGTCCCTTCAGCCCTGGCTGCCCTCCGACCGTTTCCCCCCTTTACCCTCTTAAGGAAATCAAGCGTGAAAAACCCCCGGTCCTTGCAGAGGACCCGGGAGACTAATGATGGAATCAACCCCCTCATGCAGATCTGCCTGCTGGGGTAGAAAAAATAAAAAATTAAAAAATATCCTCCAAAATGGCTCTGGACACTGGCTAGGCATCCTGTCAGCGGTGGAGCAGAGAGGAGCTGGCAGGAGTCAGCTGGAGCCTTGAGGAGCTCAGAATGTGGGGCCTGGTGGAGAACTAACTGCCCTTCCAGGGTCACAGCTAACAGGTCTGTGGGCCCTGCCTGGGCATGGATTCTCCCATGCTGTTGGATGGGACTCCCAAGACCTGCCCCTGGAGCTAAAACCTGATCAGGATCTGGCTCCAAGAATGGAATGTCACTCCCTATGTGAGGCTAACTGACAGTTTCTTGTCTATGATTATTGAAGAAAATCACAAGAAAGACTTTAATATAAAAGGTTATAAAAGGTCAGTAAACTGTTATGGTTTCTTATACCTGCAAATACTGAATTTGAAAGTTAATTCTGGTTGGTTTTCATTTTAAAAATGGCTAATGATTCTGCAAACTGCTTATGTGTGTATATGAACAAGTATGTGATTTGGAAATGTAAGCAAGCTTTAACTGTATGTATGTATTTATGTATGTATGTATATATGTATGTATGTATGTATGTATGTATGTAACTTGGATCCAACTGTGTATATGTATGCAAGTAATTACTGCTTTTAAAAATATATTTGTAACACCTAAGTACTTATGTCTTTACCAAGTGTTCAACAACAAGTTTCTAAAAAATTTAAATAGATAACAACATGTTTAATAAATAAGATATTTGATGAATATTAAAGCTACACATCAATGCTTTTATACACAGGAAGATACCTTGCTCTGACAGCTAAACTTGTAATTTGAGATTTACCCAAGTAAAATGATAATGATTTTAAAGACATAAAAGAATAAAAAAAACAGCTGAGGTTTACAAATATATGGCAGGAATAAAGTTTCAAAAAGAGTCTGATGCAATTTGGCAGTTTTAAAAATTGCCAATGTTAGATGATGATCACCAAAAGCAGCAGCCATAATAAAATAGAGCAGACAGGCTATGTATGTGCTGCCAAAGGTAGGGTCAAAGAAATCATCCATGCCTCTGAATGAAGGAACCAAAAAGATTGTAAATAAGTCCCAGATATTAAACTTTGAGATTGTGTGTACTCTGGAGCTTGGTTTTACTTGATACAGATTATGCTCCCCCTTAAAGTAAAAAAAAGGTACTTAATTGTTATTACAGAAGACATTTGAGAGATCTTAATCCTTTAAAGACAGTTTTTATAGTTAAAAACCAATGACTTAAAAATGTTTCTCCTTACCCAAGGTACATTCAGGCTTAAGAATGTTGTCTAGCATCCTTGTATTTGCTAAGTTTGCTAAGATTAAGTTATTTGGATAAGCTGATACATATATACGTCTTATATTGATATTTTGTTTTGGCTTTTTTACTGAACCTGTATTTGATGCCAGAGGAAGTTTCAACTTAGAAGCATTGTTTTTAATAGTCAGTCATGAATAATCAAATTTCTTTTTAATTGTAGTAAGGATAAATAAGTACTGATGTAATACTACAAAGATAAGTTTGCTCCCTTTCATTATTTCATTATTCACTCCCTTTCATTATGTTTTCAGGGTTGGGCTTGAAACAAATAATTAGAAATAAAGTTTGTCTATTCAGATACCTGGACAGCCCCCATACTTCAGAGATCTGCAGAATATGGCATTTAAATGTTGATCTAAAAGTTTATTATATCAGACAGGCTTCCAGATCCTAGCAATGACCCAGGGTCTCTGAGGAAGATTACATATGAGGCACCACAACACCTCTGCCTGGATTATGACAACGCTGACCACAGGGCAGGATGCCCCAGTGCAACAACTGCCGCCAGGACCCAGCCCAGACTGTGGACAAGTGGTAGGACAATGTCAGTCTTCTGTGTCCCTATTCCACAGGGAAAATTATTCTGCCTTATGGGCTTGATGGCGGAAGAAAATTGATGCTGTTCTGACTGGTGCCTCCAATGCTATGGATACCTGGGTAGGGATTGATCCCTGTAATTTATAGGATTGGAAGCTTCTTGGTCTGCACTCAGATATAGTTTACCCTTCTCAGATCTCTGACAGTACTGATGGCTAGGCTAGCTCTAACTTTGTCAGCATGGCAACATCAGACAACCAGATCCTTCTGCAAGGCCATAGCTAGCTTGTTAGCTCACTTTTTAAAAAATATTCTAAAATATAAAAGTTTAAATAAGTCATAATGATTCAGTTATGAGTCTAAAATAGGATATGTTTCAGATTACTCTCCTGTTCTATGGTTCAGAGCTTAACATTTAGGAGTCCTGATAAACTGGTCGAGCAATGACTACTTACTGTTCAGTCACAAGCTCAACATTTTGGATTTCTTCTAGATGTCATCTAGATATGTCTAAATGTAAACCTAAAAGTGCTTCTCACCAGGCCAAAAATCTCTGTCCAACTTATACCTGGCTTTCTGAACAAAAGAAAAATGCCCAAATCTGTAGTTCTTGTTGGGACTCAAAGGTATGAATCCACTTTTGCTGCTTTACTGATACCCATTACCTGCTTTGTCTACAATATGGATTTCAGTACAGATTGGTAATACTAATGTATCTAAAACTTTTATGTCATTTTGTAAGTAGGCCTCAAGGATCAAAAGAGTCATAAAAACCTAGACCCACTTCACAGAGGACAAAAGGACCCCAGATAAGTATTCCTAAAGATGGTATTTTTCCTCTCTCCTGGTCTTGGGACTACTGCTTTTCCCATTACTAAGGGTATGGACCTAAGGGTTCCAAATAAGTTCATAAATTTTAACTTCTGTTCCTAGTTTAAATCTGTCTCAACAGATTTCTACTTAGCTGGCAGACACCTTCAAGTTTCAGTTGCTGACTCCACTGCTCCAGACAACTGTGGGCTCCGGATGTGCTAAAGGCTAATGTGTACCAGCCCAGCTAACATGATTCTTCTCTGTCCCTATGTGGTCAGGCAGGTACATGCTACTGACAAAAGCCCCCTGCCCAGTCTTTGACCAGCTTTTCAGCCTTTTGGGGGAGGGGCCCTGATAATGGCATCCAAATGCCAGCTCGAAGCAGTTCCAGAAGAAAATACATCGTCCCAATTCCTTATTCAAAAGAGGCTGAAATGCTGGGTCAAAAGAAAACTCCCTGGCATAGAGACAAGATGGCTAATTATACATAGAATATGCATGGCCATTACAGGCCATGAGTTACTAAATGTAATACCATAATTTTAAGATTAAAATTTGCCAAAAAGAAAATGGGGGAATGAAAGACCCTAGCCCTTCAGGCTTACACCCCCAAGCCTCAGAAAAAGAAAAACTTCAAGCACCAGGAAATGAGAAACTAAAATTCTAGTTCCAAAGGCAACCTGACTTAGCCATTGTTCAATCTTCCCTGCAACCATATAACAATGTCAAGAGATTTCTGTTAAGAGATGTGCTCAACTGTGACTGAGATAGTTGCAGATGTTCCAGGAAGGACCACTGTGACCTTTGTATAAACTCCACTCCTGCTCTGATACCCCCCTTGAGGTTTCAGGGAAAATGTACCTGTTGACGTAACTGTACCCCTCTGTTATCACTCTGCACCCAGACCAAACCTTAGGTTGCTGTCTTTGCCTTTCCTCCAGTCCCCCTTATAATGAAGGAATCACCTTTCAGTCTGCTGCCAGTACCTTCACTTCCCCAAGCAATAGGTGTCAAACTAGGCCACATAAGCTAACACTCCCTGAGGTCTCCGGACAAGGTTCCTGATTGGGTAGGGTCCCATCGACCCATAGCCACCTCTGTAACTAAACACTGACACCCTATAAAGGAAGCTATTATCTCGAGGCACCCAACGGGTCCTACTGGGCCTGCAACACAGGATTGACCCCTTGCATGTCTGCTCAGATATTTAATGATTCCCATGAATTTTGTGTGATGGTCCAGCTATGGCCTCGTGTCATCTATCATGAAGAGAGCTCAGTGATGGAATTCTTTGAGCAGAGGGGCAGATACATTCGAGAACCTGTGTCTATGACTATAGCCCTCTTGCTAGGTATTGGGGGCATTGCTGCAGGAATTGGTACAGGAACTACTGCTCTCGTACAAAGCAACCACGTTATGCAGTTACAAATGGCTATGACTACTGACCAAGAGGCCATAGAGAGATCCATTTCTGCTCTTGAGAAATCTTTAACCTCGCTCTCAGAGGTTGTGTTTCAAAACAGAAGCGGTCTGGATTTGCTGTTTTTAAAGGAGGGAGGCTTGTGCACAGCCTTAAAGGAGGAATGCTGCTTTTACACAGATCACACTGGGATAGTCAGAGAATCAATGGATAAACTAAGAGAAAGATTGGCACAAAGAAAACGTGATTTTGAGAATCAAAACAATTGGTTTGAGGGCTGGCTAAAAGAATCCCCTTGACTTTCTACCCTGATCCCCACCCTCCTGGTCCCCCTGATTATTTTCCTTCTCCTCCTCACCTTTGGTCCTTGGGCTTTTCAACAGATAACACAATTCATCAAAAATCAGATTGATTCGGCTCTATCAAAAACTGTCTCAGTACATTACCATCATTTAGAAACTCGAGATCAAACTATCGAAACAAGTGAAAGGCTCAGGTTCAGCATCTAACGCCCCTAAAACCCCCTTGCAACTAAAGGCTATAGGGTACTCAATGATGGGATTAGTATGGAGCCTGTGCTGGGAGCACAACGTACAGAGGTCGTTGAGACCGGCTCAACATTGCACGTTGCCAGACACAGGATGCACTCCATATAGCCTAAGACAGGGGCCCTCTTGAGTTATGACCAAATCCCACTTTGGTCATTTTAAAGACAGAAGGAGCAATTGTTGAGAGCCAAAAAATGGATGACTGCACTCTGGCCTTTCTTGCTTGGATAATCTGATGTAACTATACCCTTGACAACCGTTACTAAGTTACAAAAAAAATAGCTCCCAGAAAAACCACAAAATGTACCTTTAGATTAATATACTTTTAGAATAATTTCCTTAAACATGTTCAAGTTTGTGGGTTGCACAAGCTTTGGACCAAGGAGACCTTGTCCCAACTCTTTGTCTTCAAAGAGAACTCACCCGGACCCTATTCTTCTATTCTTTGAACTTTCTTCCCCCCCTTTTCCCTATTCACTTCTCCTATACATCAGTGTATATAAGCCTACTTCCCCTTGCAATAAACGTGACCTTGATGCAACTCAGACTGACTCTGTCCTTTTTATGTGCTTGGTCTACTTTCTCTCTCGCCCCCATTGGTCTTTCAGGAGGTGCCTCCTCGAGTCACACCTAATAACCTGGCCTGGTGGATGGGTCACAACTCTGTTTTGGAAACTGAGCACAACAGTAGATACTTTCCATCCAATGCAAAGTA
Source organism: Peromyscus maniculatus bairdii (assembly GCF_049852395.1). Taxonomy (NCBI): domain Eukaryota; kingdom Metazoa; phylum Chordata; class Mammalia; order Rodentia; family Cricetidae; genus Peromyscus; species Peromyscus maniculatus. Next base: position 2,407,942 of record NC_134867.1, read on the forward strand.
CTTGCAGGGAACACACGAGTGCCATTTCCACTGTTTATCTCGTTGGGAGCCCAATAGTGACTCTCCTTGCCTGAAAAAAATGTGTTGCTTGAGGATTAAGAGACTGCACGTGATTCAACTCCGTTTATATAGTTGTATTCAACACTAGATTCCATATTGAGAAACAGACTCTGCTTTTGAGAAAAGAGCACTCTTCTACTCTACTGTTTTTCCTATAGAGCCAGAATAGTGATCTTGCTCAGAGAAAAGAACTGTGCTTTTTACACACAAGGGCCATATCTAGTTCAACTCTGCATAGGAAAATGAGCACAACAATAGCTTCTTCCCATCCAATGCACTGTACTTACTGAAAACAGATGTGAGTGCCTTCACACTGTGTATCTCAATGAGAGCCCAATGGTGACTCTCCTTATCCAAAGGGAGTGTTGCTCATAGGATAAGGGACTAGATGTGATTCAACTCCATTTATGTAGGGGATTCAACACTGGGTTCCCAAATGAGAAACACACTCTGATTTGAGAAAAGAGCACACTCCTTCTCTACTGTTTCCAATACAGCCAGAACAGTGAGCTTGCTCTAACCAAAAGAACTGTGCTTCCTACACACACGAGCAATACCTAGGTCAACTCTGCTTTGGAAACTGAGCACAACAGTAGCTTCTCTTCCATCCAATAACTGTACTTCCTGTGAACAGACGCAAGTGCCATTTCTACTGTTTAACTCAATGGGAGACGAAAGTGAATTTCCTTACACGAAAAGAACTGTTGCTCATAGGATAAGGGACTGCATGTGATTCAACTCGGTTTATGAAGGGGAATTCAACACTGGGTTACCTAATGACAAAAAAACTCTGCTGTTGAGAAAAGAGCACTCTTCTACTCTACTCTATTTCCTATACATCCAGAACAGTAGGCATGCTCAGGCCAATAGAACTGTGATTCCTACACACACGGTCCATCTCTAGTTCTACTCTGCTTAGAAACTGACTAGAACAGTAGCTTCTCTTGGTCCAATACACTGTTCTTGATGGGAACTGACTTGAGTGCAATTTCCAATGTGTATCTAAATGGGAGCCCTATAGTTACTTTGTTACCCAAAAAGTACTGTTGCTCCTAATTAAGAGACTGCATGGGATTCACTCTGTTTATGTATGGGAATTCAAGACATGGTAGCCTAATGAGAAACACACTCTGTTTTTGAGAAAAGAGCACTCTTCTATGACCCGTCCAGCAGGCCAGGTTATTCGAGGGTCTCGAGGAGGGACCACCTGTGAATCAATGGGGGGCGAGAGGGAAAGGAGACCAAGCGCATGAAGAAAGACAAAGCAGTCTGAGTTGCATCAAGGCCTCTTTTATTGACTGTGTGTTAGAGCTTATAAACAGGGCTTCAGGTAGGGAGGGGGAGCAGGAGTGAGGAGAGGACAAAGAAAATTCCTAAGGAGGGTCAGCAGGAGGTCGCTTTGGTCCCAGGCCCCTGCAGCTAGCTGATTTAAAGAGGTTTATTTAATCCTACATTCCTAGGTTAGACTAAAAGCCTCCTATTTACACGAGGCTTGATAAATCGTGGCAGGTAACACAAGGTTCAAGACACCGCTGTCCAGAGTCGGTCTCCAACAGTTCCCCCTCTTTTCTCAAAAATGGACCAAGTCCATGTGATCGGGTTGCGGAGGTCCGAGAGAGCCTCTGTCTTAGGCTATACAGGGGGACTCCCACGCATGGCAGGTGCCATGTTGAGCCGGTCTCAACGACCTCTGTATGCTGTTGTCTCCTGCGTGGGCCCTGTACTATTCCCGTCATTGAGTACTCTCTAGCAAGACCGTGGGGACATTAGGGCTTTAGGACACTGAATCTGAGTCCTTGATGGGGCTCCTGGCCAGCCGCCTCGGAATCTACTCTGTGATAATGAATCGAGACATGTTGTGGTAAGGCCGAATCAATCTGATTTTTGATAAACTGAGTCAGCCGCTGAAAGGCTCAGGGACCAAAGGTAATGAGAAGGAGACGGAAAATAATCAGGGGTCCAGGAGGGTGGGGATCAGGTTAGAAAGCCAAGGGGATTCTTTAAAGCTTTTGTATAGAAGAGCAAACCCTGCTCCTAAGAGCAAGAGCCGCATCTTACTGAAGCCCCATAAAGGCTAATAAAGGAAAAACCCACAAGATTACAATTCCCATACAATTTCGTTTCACAAGATCATGGTCTGGGTACAGAGTGATCGCAGGCGGGTAATTTGTGTCAACAGGTACATTTTCCCTGAAACCTCAAAGGGCGGGGGGTATCAAGGCAGGAGTGGAGTTTACACAAAGGTCACAGTGGTCCTTCCTGGAACACCTGCAACTATCCCAGTCACAGTTGAGCACATCTCTTAGCAGAAATCTCTTTACATTGTTATATGGTTGCAGGGGAGATTGAACAATGGCTAAGTCAGGTTGCCCTTGGAACTAGATTTTTAGTTTCTCATTTCCTGGTGCTTGAAGTTTTCTCTATTCCTGAGGCTTGGGGGTGTAAGCCTGAAGGGCTAGGGTCTTTCACTCCCCCGTTTTCTTTTTGGCAAATTTTAATCTTAAAATTATGGCATTACATTTAATAACTCATGGCCTATAATGTCCATGCATAGTCTATGTATAATTAGCCATCTTGTTTCTATGCCAGGGAGTTTTCTTTTGACCCAGCATTTCAGCCTTTTGAACAAGGAAAATGGGACGATGTATTTTCTTTCTGGAACTGCTTCAAGCTGGCATTGGGACGTCGTTATCAGGGCCCCTCCCCCAAAAGGCTGAAAAGCTGGTCAAATACTGGGCAGGGGGCATTTGTCAGTAGCATGTAGCTGCCTGACCCCATAGGGACAGAGAAGAATCATGTTAGCTGGGCTGGTCCACGTAGCCTTTAGCACGTCCGGAGTCCACAGTCGTCTGGAGTGGTGGAGTCAGCAACTGAAACTTGGAGGTGTCTGCCAGCCAAGTAGAAATCTGTTGAGACAGATTTAAACTAGGAACAGAGGTTAAAATTTATGAACTTATTTGGAACCCTTAGGTTTATACCCTTAGTAATGGGAAAAACAGTGATCCCAAGACCAGGAGAGAGGAAAAATACCATCTTTAGGAATACTTATCTGGGGTCCTTTCGACCTCTGTGAAGTGGGTCTATGTTTTTATGACTCTTTTAATCCTTTGAAGCCTACTTACAAAATGACATAAAAGTTTTAGATGCATTAGTATTACCAACTGAAATCCATATTGTAGACAAAGCAGATAATGGGTATCTGTAAAACAACAGAAGTAGACTTATACCTTTGAGTTCCAACAAGAACTACAGATTTGGGCATTACTTTTGTCCAGAAAGCCAGGTATAAATTGGACAGAGATTTTTGGCCTGGTGAGAAGCACTTTTAGGTTTACATTTAGACATATCTAGATCACATCTAAAACAAATCCAAAATGTTGAGCTTGTGACTGAACAGTAAGTGGTCATTGCTCTATCAGCTCATCAGTGCTCCTAAATGTTAAGCTCTGAACCATAGAACAGGAGAGTAATCTGAAACATATCTTATTTTAGACTCATACCCGAACCTTTATGATTTATTTAAATTTTTACATCTTAGAACATTTTCTTTTAAAGTGAGCTAAAAGGCTAGCTATGGCCTTGCAGAAAGATCTGGTTGTCTGATGCTGCCATGCTGACAAAATTAGAGCTAGCCTAGTCATCAGCACTGTCAGAGATCTGAGAAGGATAAACTATATCTGAGTGCAGACCAAGAAGCTTCCAATCCTATAAATTACAGTGATCAACCCCTTACCCAGGTTTCTATAGTGTTGGAGGTACCAGTCAGAACAACATCAATCTTTTACCACCATCAAGCCCATAAGGCAGAGTACCTTTTCTGTGGAATAGGGACACGGAAGACTGACAGTGTCCTACTACTTGTCCACAGTCTGGGCTGGGTCCTGGAGGCAGGTGTTGCATTGGGGCATCTTGCCCTGTGGTCAGTGTCTTTCGCAATTCAGGTGGCATCTTTTTGTCATTCCATATCTTCTTTGGAGACCTTGGGAGTCATTGCTAGGAGCTGGGGAGCTAGGAGTCTCTGTTTCTGATAGTAAGTTTTTAATCAAATAATTTAAATGTCATATTCATCAGATCATTGACAGGTTTGAGGACCGTTATCTATTAAATGTATCTGAGCCAAACAAATCTAGGCCTAATCTTGAAAATATCTCTAAGTTTGGTAATAATGACCAGGCTAATTTGTTTCCCTATAGATATATTAGTCAAATATACCTCTCAGTTTGTTTTTATTTAAATAGAACCGTTTATGCTCTAAACTAGTATCTGGATAGCCAGATGACTAGTATTAACTTGTATTCCCTGACACAGAGGACATGCATGCAAACTCAGACATTCAAAACCAAACATACATGTGGCCACATTTTCATTCATACCTGCAGAGTAGACAGACATTTTTAAAACTATGACCCTTTGGAGTCTCCATGTAACAGCAGAATAGCAAGAGAAAGAAATCTGAAACATGTTTACTTAAACTTTAAAGTTAGACCTTAAAGTTTCATTATATTTTTTTAAACTGTCATGACATGCTTAAGCCTTTAAATTTTTATATCTTAAACTGCTTCCTCAAGTCAAAAATTCATTTATTTAAACTTTTATTTTAACCAACAATAATTTGAAACCAATTTTCTTAAATGATGGCAAGTATTTGTAACACATTTAACTCAAATGACCAAAACCCATGTAAATTTTTATTTTTCCTGTGAAAACAAAAGCATAATTTCCCCAGTATCTTGAACTGGTAATTTAACATTTTTTTTTTTATTAAGCAATATCAGTGTTATGCCCAGATCGCGTCCCCAAAGAAGCCACTGGAGACCTCAGGTACAGAATGCAAAAGCAAGGTTTATACAAATGAAGTTTACAAGCCTCGGCAGGGGGGCTAGTTCCAAACTTCTCACACACAGCAGGGAGGTTGGAAGGAGCACATGTCTTTCTTTGTAAGGCTAGCACAGACCACATAATTCATCTCCCACCGCCCACATCCCTCTTTTAGGTTCATATCAGTAGTTTTTCATGTTATGTTGGTTCATATCAGTAATTTTTTATGTTATCTTTATTTCTCATTAGTTTAGCAACCGTGTTTAGGAGTTTTATGAGCTGTCTCCCGGGTTTGGGGAGTTTGGGGAGTTTGGGATGTTTTATGACCACTTAGTCTCTGTCAGATGGTCATATATCCTAACTCTATGTTTTCTTAAGTTTCTGTAGTTGATAAAGCCACCTGGAAAAAGGCGTCTAAGTTCTTATCTACATTTAAGAATCCTGGTTTTAGCTTCTCTTTGTCTGTAGGGGATGAAGTTGGGGGGGTGGTTACCGAGGTTTCGCAATCAGGACAGAGAAGGGTTAACAAGAGAAATTCCTGGCTGGCAGAAGAGACTTTGAAGTTATCACAGTAAAGGAAGGGAGGGGGAGCAGTGGTCATAAAGTATGTCTTTGGCTGCCAGTGTTCCTGAAAAAAAGTTTTGTTAACTCCTCTGACTAAAGTCAGATTCTCTGTTCAGTGTTCACACAGTTTTGTCAGTTGCAGGCAGCCATTGTCCTGTACAGAGCAGGACATGAGAATCTTAGCCCGCCTGTGCCGAGCGCACGCACCCCCACCCTCGTGAGAGCAGCCAGCTGCCTGCAGTCCTGATAGCAAGAGAGCTAGGGAGGGAGGGAGGTGAGTAGCAGAAACAGATGATCTTTACACAGACAATCCAAGTACCAGCACATCAGCACTGAGATGATGATGGCCTCACTCACAGCAAGCAAGCCCCTCGATTGTGGCTCGCACATCCTTCTGGTGGGCTAGGCAAAGGTTTAGTGGAGAAGAAGGGGACTGTCCCATAGCGTCCGTCACAGTCAAGTAAACAATGAGAACAGTTAACACACTACACACAAGACCAAGGGCACACGGAAGAAAAACTTTGCCCCAACGAGACAACCAACAAAGCTCCAAGAACAATGACAGCCTGATGTGCTCTGTGGAGAGTGACCCTCCAGTCTCAATCACACCAAAAACAATCCAGACTGAGGATCTCTGTCCTTGATCAAACAGACATCAGGGGGCTTTCACATCCCTGTCAGTCAGACATGCACCTTATTTCTTGGAAGAGAAACAGAGTGTAAAGTAACAATGACCACAATAAAACATACAAAAAAACCCCACAACATGGCTCTAACAATTTCTCAGGACAAAATACAAAGTGGCACTACCTCCCACCATGGGGAAAGGTACCCAAAGATGCTCCTCTCCTGAGCACTCCCTGGAGGAGACACCTAAAATCAAATGGTCACCTCTGAAATGGCCCCAAGTGGCTCGGGACTAGGGGGTCCCTTGCCCAAATCAGGGAATGAGACGTCTCACTTTCCCTCCCAGGATCACTGTCCGGACACGTCTGTCCCAGTGAGAGCCTGCAAAGTACAAATCAGTCGACTGGCACAAAACGTAACGAGACAAGACAGAGACAGAGACAAGACAGAGAGCGCTCTTACCGGTAGATGTCAATAAACCTCTGGACCCTTGAGGGTCCCGGTAGGGTCTTTTGGTCTTTTGTTCAATGTGATTTGTGGCAACCTCACTCTTACCGTCTTCTGGGATGGACACATCGTTTAATAGGTCCTCAGCAAGTGCCAGAAGATGTGACACCCTACTATCCTTTTCTGAATCCTATAAAACATCTCTGATTACTCCATAGAAACTAAAGACTGCATCGGGGACATTCTCTCCATCCTTAAGCAAGTTATTGATATCCTTTCTGACTTTATTCCACGTCAAAGGGTAGATGCCCGGGCCATTAATAACCAGCCAGGGACATTTTTCTTCCACAAAATAGAAAAACTTAATTAAATCTTTTTTTTTCTTTCTTTTTGACTCTTATTCCCCTCTCCCTGAAATCTTCATTTCCTAAATGAAGAGAGCCTCTTTAGAGAGTGCTTTACCCATTGATTGATGAACGACACTTACCTCAAGGCTGCCCACGGCGCACGAGTGATGCTGTTGGGGCACCTCTACCCTAGTGAGTCTGGCCAGACCACGTTTTCTCTTTGCCGTCCAGTAGTGAGCCACCGTGCCTCGAGCCCCACGTTCAGGCGCCACTTGACCCATCCAGCAGGCCAGGTTATTCGAGGGTCTCGAGGAGGGACCACCTGTGAATCAATGGGGGGCGAGAGGGAAAGGAGACCAAGCGCATGAAGAAAGACAAAGCAGTCTGAGTTGCATCAAGGCCTCTTTTATTGACTGTGTGTTAGAGCTTATAAACAGGGCTTCAGGTAGGGAGGGGGAGCAGGAGTGAGGAGAGGACAAAGAAAATTCCTAAGGAGGGTCAGCAGGAGGTCGCTTTGGTCCCAGGCCCCTGCAGCTAGCTGATTTAAAGAGGTTTATTTAATCCTACATTCCTAGGTTAGACTAAAAGCCTCCTATTTACACGAGGCTTGATAAATCGTGGCAGGTAACACAAGGTTCAAGACACAGCTGTCCAGAGTCGGTCTCCAACACTTCTACTCTACTGTGTTTCCTATACAGCCAGAACACTGAGGTTGCTCAGACAAAAACAACTGTGCTTCCTACACACACACGTCAAATCTGGTTCAACTCTGCTTAGGAAACTGAGCACAACAGTAGCTTCTCTAACATGCAATGCACTGTACATGCTGAGAACAGACAGCTGCAAGTGCCATTTCCACTGTGTATCTCAATGGGAGCCCAATTGCACGTTTCCTTACACGAAAAGAACTATTGCACACAGGATAAAAGATTGCATGTGATTCAACTCCATTTATGAAGTGGAATTCAACACTGGGTGGTGTAATCAGAATCACACTCTGCTTTTGAGAAAAAAGCACACTTCTACTCTACTGTGTTACCTATTGTGGCAGAACAGTGAGCTTACTCAGACAAAAGAACTCTGCTTCGTAAACAAAAGGGCCATATCTTGTTCAACTCTGCTTATGAAACAGAGCACAACTGTAACTTCTCTTCCATCCATAGCACTGTACTTGTTGGGAACAGACGCGAGTACCATTTCCACGGTGTATCTCAATGGGAGCCCAAAAATGACATTCCTTTCCAGAAAAAAACTGATGCTAGTAGAATAAGAGACTGCATATGATTAAACTTTGATTATGAAGGTGAATTCAACACTCGGTTGCTTTAAAGATATTAGAGTTCTTCTACTCTACTGTGTTTTCTATACAGCTGGAAGACTGAGCTTGCTCTGAACAAATGAACTGTGCTTCCTGAACACACAGGCCATATGTAGTTAAACTCTGCTTATGAAACTGAGTACAACAGCAGCTTCTTTCCATCCAATGCACTGTACTTACTGGGATAGACACGAGTGCCATTTCCAGTGTGTGTCTAAATGGGAGCCCAATGGTGACTTTCCTTACCTGAAAAGCACTGTTACTCAGAGGATAAGGGACTGCAAGTGATTCAACTCCATTTACGTAGGGAAATCAACACTGGTTTCCCTAATGAGAAACACACTCTGCTTTTGAGAAAAGAGCACTCTTCTACTGTATTGTGTTTCCTATACAGCCAGAACAGTGAGCTTGCTAGAACCAAAGAACTGTGCTTCCTACACACATGAGCCATATCTAGGTCAACTCTGCTTTGCAAACTGAGCACAACAGTAGCTTCTCTTCCATCCAATACACTGTACTTCCTGGGATGAGATGCGAGTGCCATTTCCACAGTGTATCCTAATGGAAGCCCAATAGTGACTTTCCTTACCCAAAAAGAAGTGTTGCTTGAAGGCTAAAAGTCTGCATGTAATTCAACTCCATTCATGTAGGGGAATTCAAGACGTGATTGCCTAATGAGAAACACACTCTGCTTTTGAGAAGAGAGCACTCTTCTACTCTACTGTGTTTCCTAAATGGCCAGAACAGTGAGATTGCTCAGACCAAAATACCTGTGCTTCCTACACACACGGGACAAATGTAGTTCAACTCTGCTTAGGAAACTGAGCACAACAGTAGCTGCTCTAACATACAATGCACTGTACTTGCTAGGAACAGAAGTGAGTGTCATTTCCACTGTGCATCTCAATGGGAACCCAATAGTGATTTTCTTCCCCGAAACGAAATGTTGCTCCTAGGATTAGAGAATGCATGTGATTCAACTCCTTTTATGAAAGGGAATTCAACACTGGTTGATTAATGAGCAACACACTGTACTTTTGAGAAAAGAGCACTCTTCTACTCTGCTGTCTATCCTATACAGTCAGAACAGTGACCTTGCTCAGACCAAAGAAGTTTGCTTCATACACACAAGGGCCATACCTAGTTTAACTCTGCTTAGGAAAATGAGCACAATATTAGCTTCTCTTCTATCCAATGCACTGTACTTGCTGGGAACAGACAGCAGTGCCATTTCTAGTGTATATCTCAAAGCGAGCCCAATAGTGACTTTCCTTACACGAAAAGAACTGATGCTCGTAGGATAAGAGAATGCATGTGAATCAATTCCATTTATGAAGGTGAATTCAACACTGGGTTGCCTAATGAGAAACACATTCTGCTTTTGAGATAAGAGCACTCTTCTACTTTACTGTGTTTCCTATACAAATAGCACTGTGAGGTTGCTCAGACCAAAAGAACCATGCTTTTACAAACAAGGGCCATATGTAGTTTAACTCTGCTAGGGAAATTGAGCACAACAGTAGCTTCTCTTCCATCCAATGCTTGTACTTGCTTGGAATATACATGAGTGTGATTTCTAATGTGTATCTCAATGGGAGCACAATAGTGACTTTTGTTACCCTAAAAGAAATGTTGCTCATAGGATAAGAAACTGCATGTGATTAAACTTCGTTTATTTAGGGGACTTGAACATTGGGTTGCTAATGAGAATGAAACTCTGCCTTTTTGAAAAGAAGACTCTTCTACTCTCCTCTGTTTCCTGTACTGCTGAACAGTGAACTTGCACAGAACAAAAGAACTGTGCTTCGTACACGCACGGGTCATCTCTAGTTCAACTCTGCTTAGGAACCTGAGCACAACATTAACTCCCTTCCATCAAAGCACTATACTTTCTAGGAACAGATGGGAGTGCCTTTTCCAACATGTATCTCAATTGGAGCGCAATAGTGACTTCCCTTACCCAAAAAGAACCATTGCTCCTTAGATAAGAGACTGCATGTAATTCAACTCTTTTCATGTAGGGGAATTCAAAATTCAGTTGCCTAAAGGAAAACACACTCTGCTTTTGAGAAAAGAGCATTCTTCTACTCTACTTTGTTTCCTATATAGCAAGAACAGTGAGCTTGTTCAGAAAAAGAGAACTGGGCTTTCTATTCACACGGGCCATATCTAGTTCAATTCTGCAAAGGAAATTGAACACAACAGTAACTTCTCTTCCATCCAATGCTCTGTACTTGCTGGGAACAAACGTGAGGGCCATTTCCAGTGTGTATGAATGGGAGGTCAATAGGTTCTTTCCTTGCCCACAAAAGAACTGGAGCTCATATTAAAAGACTATGAGATACAACTCCATTTATGAAGGAGTATTCAACACCTGGTTGCCCAATGAGGAACACACTTTGCTTTTAAGATAAGAGCACTCTTCTACTCTACTGTGTTTCCCATACAGTCAGAACAGTGAGCTTGCTTAGAAAAAAAGAACTGTGCTTCCTACACATGGGCCATATCTAGTTCAACTCTGCCTAGGACTGAGCACAACAGTAGCTTCTCTTCCATCAAATGCACTGTAATTGCTGGGAATAGACATGAGTGCCATTTCCAGTGTGTATCTCAATGTGAGCCCAATAGTGACATTCTTTACCCCAAAAGAGCTGTTGCTCATAAATTAAGAGACTGGATGTGATTCCACCCCGTTTATGAAAGTGAATTAAACACTGGGTTGTCTAACCAGAAACACACTCTCCTTTTGGCAAAAGAGCAATATTGTACTCTACTGTGTTCCCTACAGAGGCAGAACAGTGAGCTTGCTCATAACTAAAGAACTGTGCTCCCTGCACAAACGGGTGATATCTAGATTAACTCTGCTTAGGAAACTGAGCACAACAGTACTTTCTTTTCCATCCAATGCACAATGCTTGCTAGGAAGAGACACAAATGCTACTTCTAGTTTGTATCTCTATGGGAGTCCAATAGTGACTTTCCTTACCTGGAAAGAACTGTTGCTCCTTAGATAAGAGACTGCCTGTGATTCAAGTCCCTTATGTAGGGGAATTCAACATTGGGCTGCCTAAAGGGAGACACATTCTGCTTTTGAGAAAAGAGCACTCTTCTACTCTACTTTGTTTCCTTTACAGCCAGAACATTGAGCTTGCTCAGTGAAAAGAACTGTTTTTTTTTTTTTATCATCATGGGCCATATCTAGTTCAACTCTGTGAAGGAAAATTAACACAATAGTAGCTTCTCTTCCATTCAATGCTCTATACTTGCTGGTAACAGAAGTGAGTGCCATTTCTAGTGTTTATCAGAATGGGAGGCCAATAGTTTCTTTCCTTAAACACAAAAGAACTGGTGCTCGTTGGATAATAGAGTGCATGGGATTCACTTCTGTTTATGAAGGAGAATACAACACTGAGTTGCCTAATGAGAAACACACTCTGCTTTTGAGAAAAGAGAACTCTCCTACTCTACTTTGTTTCCTATACAGCTAGAACAGTGAGATTGCTCAGAAAAAAAAAAGAACTGTGCTTCCTACACACGGGTCATATCCAGTTCAACTCTCCTTAGGAAACTGAGTAAAACAGTTGCTTCTCTTCCAATCAATGCACTGTACTTGCTGAGAACAGACACGAGTGCCATTTGCAGTGTGTATTTCAATGGGAGCCCAATAGTGACATTCCTTACCCGTAAAGAACTGTTGCTGGTAAAATAAGAGACTGTATATGATTCAAGTCCATTTATGAAGGAGAATTCAACACTTGGTTTCCTAATGAGAAACACACTCTCCTATTGGCAAGAGAGCAACCTTATTCTCTACTTTTTTTTCCTACAGTGGCCAAACACTGAGCTTGCTCAGAGCAAAAGAACTGTGCTTCCTGCACAAACAGGCCATATCTAGATCAACTGTGCTGAGAAATCTGAGCACAACAGTAGTTTCTCTTCCAACTAATGAAATGTGCTTGGTGGGAACAAACACAAGTGCCACTTCCAGTGTGTATTACAAGGGTAGCCCAATAGTGACTTTACTTGATTTGGAAAGAAATGTTGCTCTTAGGATAAGAGACTGCATGTGATTCAACTCCGTTTATGAAGGGGAATTGAACACTGGGTTGTCTAACGAGAAATGCACTCTGTTTTTGTGATAGGAGCATTCTTCTACTCTACTGTGTTTACTAAAGAGGCTCAACAGTGAGCTGTTCAGACCAAAGAAACTGTGCTTCCTACACACATAGGCATTACCTAGTTGAACTCTGCTTAGGGAACTGAGCACAACAGTAGCTTCTCGTCCATCCAATGCACTGTATTTGTTTCGAACAGAAGATGTGAGTGCCATTTCCACTGAGTATATCAATGGGAGCCCTAGGGGACTTTCCTTACCCGAAAAAAAAACCTGTTGCTTGTAGGATAAGAGACTGCATGTGACACAACTCAGTTTATGAAGTCAAAACACTGGGTTACCTAACAAGAAACACACTCTGCTTTTGAGAAAAGATTACTCTTCTACTCTACTGTGTTTCCTCAAGAAACAGAACAATGAGCTTGGTCAGAATAAAAGAAATGTGCTTCCTGCACACGAGCCATATGTAGTTGAACTCTGCTTAGGAAACTGACAAGGACAGTAGCTTCTCTAACATCAAATGCCCTGTACTTGCTGGCAACGGAGGAAAGTGCCATTTCCACTGTGTATCTCAAAGGGAGCCCAATAGTGACTTTCCTTACCCAAAAAGAGCTATTGCTCTTAGGATAAAAGACTGCATCGCACTCAACTCCCTTTTAAAGGGAAATTCAACACTGTGTTACCTAACAAGAAACACACTCTGCTTTGAAAAAAACACATTCTTCTACTCTACTGTGTTTCCTAAAGAACCAGAAAAATGAACTTGCTCTGAATAAAAGAAATGTGACTCCTAAACTCATGGACCATAACTAGTTCAACTATTCTTAGAAAACTAAGGACGTAAAAAAGCTACTCTTACATCTATGGCACTGTACTTGATGGACCAGATGTGAGTGCCATTTCCAATGTGTATCTCAATGGGAGCTCAATAGTGACTTTCCTTCCCCAAAAAGAACTGTTCCTTCTAGTATAACAGACTGCATGTGACTCAAACCTGTTTATGTGCGGGAATTCAACACTGGGTTACTTAATGAGGAACACTCTGTTTTTGAGAAAAGAGTACTCTTCTACTCTACTGGGTTTCCTATACAGCAAGAACAGTGAGCTTGCTCAGAACAAAAGAACTGGGTTTTCTATAATCACGCACCATATCCACTTCAACTCTGTTCAGGAAACTGAGCACAACTGTAGTTTTTCTTCCATCCAATATGCTGTACTTTCTGGGAATCCACGCCAGTGCCATTTCCCCTGTGTATCTCAAGTGGAGCCCAATAGTGACTTTCCTTACACGAAAATAACCTTTGCTCCTAGAATAAGAGACTGCATGTGATTCAACTCCATTTATATAGGGGAATTCAACACAGGGGTGCCTAATGAGAAACATTCTGCTTTTGAGAAAAGAACTCTCTTCTACCCTACTGTTTTTCCTATACAGCAAGAACAGTGAGCTTGCTCAGACCAAAAGAACTGTACTTCCAACACACACTGGTCATATATAGTTCAACTATGCATAGGAAACTGAGTACAACAGTAGCTTCTCTTCCATCCAATGTTCTGTACTTGCTGGGAACAGAAGCCAGTGCCATTTCTAGTGTGTGTCTCAATGGGAGCTCAATTGTTAATTTCCTTACACAAAAAGAACTGTTGCTTGCAGGATAACAGACAGCATGTGATTCAATTCCTTTTATGTTGGGGAATTCAACACTTTGTTGCCTAATGAGAATCAAACTCTGCTTTCAAGAAAAAAGCACTCTTCTACTCTAATGTGTTTCCTATACAACTAGAACAATGAGTTTGCTCAGAACAAAAGAACTGGGCTTCCTATTGTCACGGGCCATATCCAGTTCAACTCTACTGAGGAAATTGAGCACAACAACAGCTTCTTTTCCATCCAATGCACTGTACTTGCTGTAATCAGAAGCGAGAGCCATTTTCTGTGTGTATCTCAATAGGAGCCCAATGGTGACTTTCCTTACCATAAAGAACGATTGCTCTTAGTATAAGAGACTGCATGTGAATCAACACGGATTATGTAGGGGATTTCAACACTGGGTTGCCTAATGAGAAACACACTCTGCTTTTGAGAAAGGAGCACTCTTCCACTCTACAGTGTTTCCCATAGAGCCAGAACAGTCTGCTGCCTCAGAACAAAAGAACTGTGTTTCCTACACACACAGGCCATCTCTAGTTGAACTCTGCTTAGGCAACTAAGCACAACAGTAGCTTCTCTTCCATCCAATGCACTGTACATGCTGAGAACAGACAGCTGCGAGTGACATTTCCACTGTGTATCTCAATGGGAGCCCAATAGTGACTTTTCTTACTAGAAAAGAATTGTTGATCATACTAAAAGAGACTGTATGTAATTCAACTCTGTTTGTGAAGGGGAATACAACACTAGGTTTCCTATCAAGAAACACACTCTCCTTTTGAAAAAAGAGACTCATCTACTCTCCTGTGTTTTCTATACAGCAAGAACAGTAAGCTTTCTCAGAACAAATGAACTGTGGTTCCTACATACGGGCCATATCTATTTCAACTTTGCTTAGGAAACTGAGCACAACTTTAGCTGCTTTTTCATCCAATGCACTGTACTTGCTGGAAACAGATGTGAGTACCATTTCAACTGAGTATCTCAAAGGGAGCCCAATATTGACTTTCCTTACATAAAAAGAGCTGTTGCTCATAAGATAAGAGACTGCATTGTAGCTAGAGTTTTCCCTCCTTGCCCGCAGTCAGGACAAATCTTTGTCACCCAACTGTCCCACAGCCACTCAGACACAACCAAGTATGCACAGAGACTTATATTGCTTACAAACTGTGTGGCCGTGGCAGGCTTCTTGCTAATTGCTATTATAGTTTAAATTAATACATTTCTACAAATCTCTACCCTGCCATGTGGCTCATGGCTTAACAGCATCTTCACATGCTGCTTGTCCTGGCAGCAGCTGGCTGTGACTCTTTCTGCCTTCCTGTTCTTTCTTTTCTCCTCTCTGTTAGTCCTGCCTATACTTTCTGCCTAGCCACTGGCCAATCAGTGTTTTACTTATTGAACAATCATAGCAACACATTTGTCATACAGAACATCCCACAGCATTCCTCCCTTTTTTTCTAAAAGGAAGGTTTTACTTAACAAATTAAAATTACATATAATTTGGGAATTAGGACATAGCTTCTCTTACTACTTCCTGCTGGAGGGAGGCACTGTATCTTATGGGGACACAAAGAAAATTTTAGGATTATAAAATAGCCGATGAGGCTGTATTGTCTGAGCCAGTTGTCTTGAATCTGATCTGGTCGTTGGATTATCTGGGCCATGGTGTCATCGGAGACCTTTCAGGGGCTCTTGGCTGGTCAAACCTGATGTATCTTAATCTGGAACAAATCCATAGCCTCTGGCTTTCTGTGAGAACAAAAGCACAGTCTCCTTTCCAAAGCAACACATCTTTATATCCAAATTTTGAAGTCAAGGTATCTTTAAAATATGCATATTGGTTTAACTCAACATCTTTTATGATCAAAAGTTTTTCTGCAGTTAAAAATCCCAAAGACAACACAATCCAGATTCTCTGTGTAATATTCATCTTTACATGGCTTATGTTTTATATTAATTTTATTGTCTCTTTAAAGACTTTATTTTTAAAACTATGTATTTGTTTATATAACTGTATTATTCACCATTTTTTTTTTCTTTCAAGCCCACGTCTATTTTACACACATTGTAAACAATTACATCTGAATCTGTCTTATTGTGAATCTATTGCTTTAAACTGCAGCATTTGTAAGACTGAAACAGTGCTTTGCCTGCTGGCTCCACCCACCTCAGGTTCCAAACATGGCATTGGTATGTTTACTGCCAGCTCTGGGACCTATCCTGGTTCTATGCTTTTATTCAAGCAGCATGTAGCCCAGAAACCTCTTATTTTTGCTTTGTATTAGCAAAGGCTAAATTGACCATGCAGCTTAATGTTTCACTTACAGAGAGGCCTCAATCCCGCAATACTGCAAGTTGAGCGCACATACCAGGAACCCACAATTAGCTCAAACAGGCAAGCTGCCGCTCATTTGAGAGAGACAATTAGGAAGCTGTTTTTAGCTCCATTTTAGAAACTTTTCTCAGGTTTTAGGTGGAAACTCTTACCAACTCATTTGTAGCTGGAGTTTTCCTGCCTTGCCCAGAGTCAGGACAAATCTTTGTCACCCGCCAGTCCCACAGCCGCTCAGACCCAACCAAGTAAACACAGAGACTTATATTGCTTACAAAGTGTATGGCTCTGGCAGGCTACTTGCTAACTGTTCTTATAGCTTAAATTAATCCATTTCCACAAATCTATACCCTGCCTTGCAGCTTGTGGCTTACCGGCATCTTCACATGTGTTTATTCTGGCGGCAGCTGGCAGTGACTCTTTCTGCCTTCCTGTTCTTTCTTTTTTTCTCTCTGTTAGTCCCGCCTATACTTCCTGCCTAGCCACTAGCCAATCAGTGTTTTATTTATTGACCAATAAGAGCAACAGATTTACCATACAGAACATCCCACAGCACTGCATGGGAAACAACTCCATTTTAAAGGGGGATTCAACACTGAGTTGCCTAACAAGAAACACACTCTGCTTTTGAGAAAGGAACACTATTCTACTCTCCTCTGTTTCCTATACAGCCAGAACAGTGAACTTGCTCAGAACAAAACAACTAGGCTTCCTATAATCACGGGCCATATCTAGTACAACTCTGCCTAGGAAACTGAGCACAAGAGTAGCTTCTCTTCTATCCAATGCACTGTACTTCCTGGAAACAGACGTGAGTGCCATTTCCAGTGTGTATTTCAATGTGAGCCCAATAGTGACATTCCTTACCCAAAAAGAGCAGTTGCTCATAGGTTAAGAGACTTCAGGTGATTCAACTCCGTTTATAAAGAGAAGTTCAACACTGAGTTGCCTAACAAGAAACACACTCTGATTTTGATAAAAGAGCACCCTTCCACTCTCCTGTATTTCCTAAAGAGGCACAACAGTGAGCTTTCTCAGACCAAAAGAAGTGTGCTCCCTACACACATGGGCCATATCTCGTTGAACTCTGCTTAGGGAACTGACCACAACAGTAGCTTCTCTTCCATCCAATACACTGTACTTACTGGGAACAGAAGACATGAGTACCATTTCCACTGGGTATCTCATTGCGAGCTGAATGTTGACTTTCCTTACCTGAAAAAAAAAAAACTATTACATAGGATAAGAGACTGCTTGTGATACAAGTCAGTTTATGAAGTTAAATAAACACTGGGTTGCCTGACCAAAAAAAACGCACTGTGCTTTGAGAAAAGAGCACTCTTCTAATCTACTGTGTTTCCTACAGAAGTAGAACCGTGAGACTGCTCAGAACAAAAGAACTGGGCTCCCTATAAACATGGGCCATATCTAGTTCAACTCTGCTCAGGAAACCGAGCAAAACAGGAGATTCTCTTCCATCTGATGCACTGTATTTGCTGGGAACAGAAGACACGAGTGCAATTTTCACTGGGCACCCAATGGTGATTTTCCTTACCTGAAAAAATACTGTTACTCATAGGATAAGCGACTGCATGTGATAAAACTCGGTCTACGAAGTTGAATTAAACACTGGGTTGCCTAAAGAGAAACACACTCATCTTTTGAGAAAAGAACACTTAAAGTCTACTCTGTTTCCTACAGAACAAAAGAACTGTGCTTCCTGCACACACGGGCGATATCTAGTTCACCTCTGTTTAGAAAAATGAGCACAACAGTAGCTTCTCTAATATCCAATGCACTGTACTTGCTGGCAACAGACGCTAGTGCCATTTCTACTGTGTATCTCAAAGGGAGCCCAATATTGACTTTCCTTACCCAAACAGCTGCTGTTCTTAGGATAAGAGACTGCATTAGATTCAATACCCTATTAAAGGGGAATTCAACACTGGGTTCCTTAACAAGAAACACACTCTGCTTTTGAGAAAAACACATTCTTCTACTCTATTGTGTTTCCTAAACAGCCAGAAGAGTGAACTTGCTCTGAATAAAAGAAATGTGCTTCCTAAACTCACAGGCCATATCTTGTTCAACTGTTTTTTATGAAACTAAGGACAACAAAAGCTACTCTTACATCCAATGCACTATACTTGATGGAACAGACACGAGTGCCTTTTCCAATGTGTATCTCAACTGGAGCTCGACAGTGACTTTGATTACCCAAAAAGAGCTGTTGCTCATAGGATTAGAGACTGCATGTGATTCAACTCCATTTATGAAAGGAAATTCAACACTGAGTTGTCTAACGAGAAATACACTCTGTTTTTGAGAAAAGAGCACTATACTAATCTACTGTGTTTGCTACACAGACAGAACAGTGAGCATGCTCAGAAGAAAATAACTGTGCTTGCTATACACACGGGGCATATCTAGTTCAACTCTTCTTAGGAAACTGAGCAAACCAGTAGCTTGTCTTCCATCCAATGAAATGTACTTGCTGGAAAAAGATGTGAGTGGCATTTCTAATGTGAATCTCAATGGGAGCACAATTTTGACTTTCTATAACCTAAAAGAACTATTGCTTCTAGAAGAAGAGACTGTGTGTGATTCAACTCCATTTATGTAGGGGAATTGAACATTGGTTTGCCTAATGAGAAACACACTCTGCCTTTGAGAAAAAAAAAGAACTCTTTTACACTCCTGTGTTTCCTCTACTGCCAGAACAGTGAGTTGGTTCATAACAAAAGGACTGGGTTTCCTATAATCACAGGCCATATCTAGGCCAACTTTCCTTAGGAAACTGAGCACAACAGTAGCTTGTCTTACATCCAATGCAATGTAATTGCTGGGAATAGACGTGAGTGGCATGTCAAATGTGTATCTCAATGGGAGCATAATTGTGACTTTCCATACCCGAAAAGAATTGTTGCTTCTAGGATAAGAGTCTGCATATGATTCAACTCCATTTATGTAGGGGAATTCAACATTGGATTGCCTAATGATAAACACACTCTGCTTTTGAGAAAAGAACACTCTTCTGCTCTACTGTGTTTCCTGTACAGACAGAACATTGAGCTTGCTCAGAACAAAAGAACTGTACTTGCTACACACATGGGCCATATCTAGTTCAAATCTGGTTAGGAAACTAAGCACAACAGTAGCTTCTCTTCCATCCAATGATCTGTACATGCTGGGAACAGACGAGAGTGACATTTCTAGTGTGTATCTCAATGGGAGCACAACTGTTACTTTCCTTACATGAAAAGAACTGTTGCTCGCAGTGTAACAGACTGCATTTGATTCAACTCCGTTTATGATGGGGAATTCAACACTGGGTTGCCTAATGAGAAACACACTCTGCTTTTAAGAAAGGAGCATTCTTCCACTCTACTGTGTTTGCTACACAGTCAGAACAATGAGCTTTCTCAGAACAAAAGATCTCTGCTCCTACACACACGAGCCATATCAATTTCAACTCTGCTTAGAAAACTGAGCACAACAGTAGGTCATCTTCCATCCAATGCTCTGTACTTGCTGGGAACAGATGCGAGTGCCATTTCCTGTGTGTATCTCAATATGAACCGAATAGTGACATTTCTTACCCAAAAAGAACTGTTGCTCCTAGTATAGGAGACTGCATGTGGTTCAACTCCCTTCATGTAGGGGAATTCAACACTATGTTGGCTAATGAGAAACACACTCTGCTTTTGAGAAAAGAGCACTCTTCTACTCTACTGTGTTTCCTACAGAGGCAGAACACTGAACTTACTCAAAACAAAAGAACTGTCCTTCCTGCACACACGGGCCATGTCTGGTTCAACTCTGCTTCGGAAAGTGAGCACAACCGTAGCTTCTCTAACATCCAATGCAATGTACTTGCTGGCAAGAGAGGAAAGTGCCATTTCCACTGTGTATATCAAAGAGTGAGCCCAATAGTGATTTTCCTTACCCAAAAAGAGCTGTTGCTCATAAGATAAGAGACTGCAACAGATTTAACTCCCTTTTAAAGGGGGAATTCAACACTGGGTTGCCCAACCAGACACACTATGCTTTGAGAAAAACACATTCTTCTACTCTACTGTGTTTCCTATATAGCCAGAAGAGTGAACTTACTCAGAATAAAAGACAAGTGCTTCCTAATCTCACAGGCCATATCTAGTTCAAATGTGCTTAGGAAACTAAGGACAACAAAAGCTTCTCTTACATCAAATACACTGTACTTGATGGAACAGACACAAGTGCCATTTAATGTGTATCTCCATGGGAGCTCAATGGTAACTTTCCTTACCCAAAAAGAGCTGTTGCTGATAGCATAAGAGACTGCATGTGATTCAATGCCATTTATGAAAGGGAATTCAACACTTAGGTGTCTACTGAGAAACATAATCTACTTTTGAGAAAAGAGCACTTTTCTACTCTAATGTCTTTCCTATACAGCCAGAACAATGAACTTGCACAGAACAAAAGAACTGGGCTTTTTATTGTCATGGGCCATATCCAGTTCAAATCTGCTGAGAAAACTGAGCACAACAACAGCATCTTTTCGATTCAATGCACTGTACTTGTATGGAATAGACCTGAGAGCCATTTTCAGTGTGTATCTAAATGGGAGCCCTATAGTGACTTTGCTTATCGAAAATAACTGTTACTCCTATTGTAAAAGACTGCATGTGATTAACCTCCATTTAGGTAGGGGATTTCAACGCTAGGTTGCTTGATGAGAAACACACTCTGCTTTTGAGAAAAGAGCACTCTTCTTCTCTACTGTGTTTCCTATTCACCTATTCACCAGAACAGTGAGCTTGCTAAGAAAAAAAGAACTGGACTTCTTATATTGACAAGCCATATATAGTTAAACTCTGCCTAGGATACTGAGCAAAACAGTATCTTCTCTTCCATCAAATGTACTGTACTTGCTGGAAACAGGTGGGAGTACCATTTCCCGTGTGTATCTTATTGTGAGCCCAAAAGTGACATTCTTACCTAAAAGAAATGTTGCTCCTAGTATAAGAGACTGCATGTCATTCAAATCCGTTTATGTAGGGGAATTCAACACTAGGTTGCCTAAGAAAAACACACTCTGCTTTTGAGAAAAGAGCACTTTTCCAGTTCTCTGTGTTTCCTATACAGCCAGAAGAGAGAGATTGCTCAGAACAAAAACCTATGCTTCCTATACACACAGGCCATATATAGATCAACTCTGCTTCAGAGACTGAGCACATCTGTAGCTTCTTTCCATCCAATGCACTGTATAGGCGGACAACAATCCTGAGTGCCATTCTCAATGTGTATCTCAATGGGAGCCCAATAGTTATTTCCTTACCCAAAAAGCGCTGTTGCTCCTAGGATAAGAGCCTCCATGTGATTCAACTCTGTTTATTAAGGGGAATTCAACATTGGGTTGCCTAATGAGAAACACACTATGCTTTTGAGAAATGAGCACTCTTCTATTCTAATGTGCTAAGTATACAGCCAGAATGGTGAGTTAGCTCAGAACAAAAGAACTGAGCTTCCTACACACACGGGCTATATCTAGTTCAACTCTCATTAGGAAATGGACCACAACAGTAACTTCTATTCAATCCAATGCACTGTGCTTGCTGGAAACAGAAGCAAGTGCCATTTCTACTCTGTATCTCTACGGGAGTCCAAGAATGACATCCTTACACGAACAGAACTATTGCTCATATGATAACAGATTGCATATGATTCAAGTCTGTTTATGAAGGGCAAATCAACACTGGGTTGCCTAACAAGAAACACATTCTGCTTTTGAGAAAAGAGCACTCTACTACTCTACTGTGTTTCCTATAGAGGCAGAAAAGTAAGCTTGCTCAGAACAAAAGAACGTGCTTCCTACACACTCGGGCCATATCTAGTTCAACTCTGCTTAGGAATGTGAGTGCAACAGTATCTCTCTTCCATCCAATGCACTGTATTTGCTGAGAAAATATAAGTACCATTTCCACTGTGTATCTCAATGGGAGCATAAGAGTGACTTTTCTTACCTGAAAATAACTGTTGCTGGTTGGATAAGAGACTGCATGTAATTATACTCCATTTATGAAGTAGAATTCAACACTGGGTTGCCTAATGAGAACCACACTCAGCTTTGGAGAAACGAGCACACTTCTACTCTACTGTGTTTTTTATAGAGGCAGAACAGTGAGCTTGCTCAGAACAAATGAACTTTGTGTCCTACACTCATGGGCCATATCTGGTTAAACTCTCCTTAGGAAACTGAGCACAACAGTAGCTTCTCTTCAATCCAATGCACTGTACTTGCTGGGAAGCAACACAAGTGCCATTTCCACTCTGTATGTAAATGGGAGCACAATAGTGACTCTCCTTATCTGAAAAGAACTGATTCGCATAGGATAAGAGACTGCATGTGAATCAACTCCGTTTATGAAAAAGAATGCAACACAGGTTGCCTAACGAGTGACACACTATCCTTTTGAGAAAATTACACTCATCTACTCTACTATTTCCTACACATCCAGAACAGTGAACCTGCTCAAATAAAAGAACTGTGCTTCCTACACATACAGGCCATATCTAGTTCAACTCTGCTAAGGAAACTGAACACAACAATAGCTTCTCTTCCATCCAACACACTGTACTTCCTGGGAAGATACGTGAGTGACATTTCCACTGGGTTTCTAAATGTGTGCCTGTGACTTTACTTATGAAAAATTAACTGTTTCTCTTTAGATAAGAGACTGCACGTGATTCAAGTCCATTTATGAGGGGAATCCAACATTAGGGGTTGCCTAATGAGAAACAAACTGCATTTGAGAAAAGATGACTGTTCTACTCTCCTATGTTTCCTAGAGTGGTAGTACAATGAGCTTGCTCACAACAAAAGATCTATGCTTCCTACATAAGTGGGCCATATCTATTTCAACTCTGCTTAGGAAACTGAGCACAAAAGTAGTTTCTCTTCCATCCAAAGCACTGTACTTGCTGGGTAGAGATGTGAATGCCATTTCCACTGTATATATCAAGGGAGCCAGGAGTGACTTTCCTTGCCGGAAAGGAACTGTTGCTCATAGGATAAGAGACTGCATGTGAATCAACTCCATTTATGGAGGGTAATTCAACACTGGCTTGCCAATGAGAAACACACTCTGCTTTTGAGGAAAGATCACTCTACTTCTCTATTGTATTTCCTAGAGACACAGAAGAGTGAGCGTTCTCAGAAAAAAAGAACTATGCTTCTAACACACGTAGGATATATCTAGTTGAACTCTGCTTAGGGAACTGAGCACAACAGTAGCTTTTCTTCCATCCAATGCACTGTACTTGCAGGGAGGAAATGCAAATGCCATTTCCACTGTGTATCTCAATGAGAGACTAAGAGTGACTTCCTTACCCTAAAAGAACTGCTGCTCATGGAATTAGAGACTGCCTGTGATTCAACTCCTATTATGAAGGAGAATTCAGCATAGGATACCTAACGAGAAACACACTCTGCTTTTGAGAAAAGAGCACTCTTCTACTCTATTGTGTTTCCTATACCGCCAGAATGGTGAGCATACTAAGAACAAAAGAACTGTGCTTCCTACACATACAGGCAGTTTCTAGTTCAACTCTGCTTAGGAATCTGAGCACAAGAGTAGCTTCTATTCAATGCACTGTACTTGCTGTGAACAGATGCTAGGGCCATTTCTACTGTGTATCTCAGTGTGAGACCAAGAGTGACTTTCCCTACCCATAAAGAACTGTTGCTGGTAGGGAAAAGGACTGCATGTGATCCAACTCCAATTTTGAAGGGGAATTCAACACTAGTTGCCTAACGAGAAACACACCGTGCTTTTGAGAAAAGAGCACTCTTCTACTGTACTGTGTTTCCAATATATCCAGAACAATGAGCGTGCTCAGAACAAAACAACTGTACTTCCACACATAGGCCATATCTACTTCAACTCTATTTAGAAACCATAGCAAAACAGTACCGTTTCTTCCATCCAATGCACTGTACTTGCTGGGAAGAGACGCGAGTGCCATTTCCACTCTGAATCTCAATGGAACACCAAGAGTGACTTACCTTACCTGAAAATAACTGTTGCTCATAGGATAAGAGACTACATGTGATTCAACTCCATTTATGAAGGTAAATTCACCCTGAGTTGCCCAACAAGAAACACGCTCTGCTTTTGAGAAAAGAGCACTCTTCTACACTATTTGGGTTTCCTATATTTAGAGAACAGTGAGCTTGTAAAAGAACTATACGTCCTACACACACGGGCCATATCTAGTACAACTCTGCTTAGGAAATTGAGCACAAAGAAGCTTTTCTTCCATCTAATGCAATGTACCAGCTAGGAAGAGACTCGGGTTCCATTTCCACTGTGATTCTCAATGGGAGCCAAAGAATGACATTCCTTACCCTAAAATGATTGTTGCTGGTAGGATAAGAAACTGCAAGTGATTCAACTCTGTTTATGAGTGTAATGCAACACTATGTTGCCTAATTAAAAACACACTCTGCTTTTGAGAGAAAAAAAAAGCACTCTTCTACTCCACTGTGTTTCCTATTCAGCCAGAACACTGAGCTTGCTCAGAACAAAAGAACTGGGCAATTTACACACATGGGCCTTATCTGGGTCAACTCTTCTCAGGAAACTGAGCACAACAGTAGCTTCTCTACAATCCAAGGCAATGTACTTGAAGGGAAGAGACGCAAGTGCCATTTCTACTCAGTTATGTCAATGGGTGCTTCAAAGTGACTTTCCTTACCTGAAAAGAACTGTTGCACATAGGATAAGAGACTACGTGTTAATCAACTCCATTTATGAAGTGGAATTCAACACTGGGTTGCCTAATGAGAAACTCATTCTTCATTTGAAAAAAGAGTGCTTCCTACAAAGGCAGGCCATATCTACTTCAACTCTGCTTAGGAAACTGAGCAAAACAGTAGCCTCTCTTCCATTCAATGCACTGTATTTGCTGGGAAGAGACACAAGTACCATTTCCACTGTGTATCTCAATGGGACACCAAGAGTGTTTTTCCTTACCATAAAAGAACTGTTACTCGTAGGATAAGAGACTACATGTGATTCAACTCTGATTATGAGGCAGAATTCAACACAGGGTTGCCTAACGAGAAACAAACTCTGCTTTTGTGAAAATATCACTTTTCTACTCTACTGTTTTTCCTAGAGAGGCAGAAAAGTGAGCTTGGTCAGAACAAAAGAACTGTGCTTCCTACACACACAGGACATATCTATTAGAACACTGCTTAGGAAACTCAGCACAACAGTAGATTTTTTTTCCATTCAATGCCCTGAACTTGCTGTGAAGAGACATGAGTGCCATTTAGACTTTGTATCTCAATATGAGCCCAAGTGTGACTTACTTTCCTCGAAAAGAACTGTTGCTCTTAGGATAAGAAACTGCATTGATTCAATTCCGTTAATGAAGGGGAATTCAACACTGAGTTTTCTAACTAGAAACACACTCGGGTTTTGAGAAAAGAGCACTCTTCAACTCTATTGTGTTTCAAATGCAGCCAGATCAGTGAGCTTGCTCACAACAATAGAACTGTGCTTCCTAAGAAGGCGGGCCATATCAAGTAAACTCTGCTTAGGAACCTGAGTAAAACAGTAGCATCTCTTCCATCCAATGCACTGTACTGGCTGAGAAGAGACGCGAGTGCCACTTCCACTCTGTATCTCCATGGGAGCCCAAGAGTGACTTACCTTACCCGAAAAAATCTGTTGCATGTAGGATAAGAGACTGCATGTGATTCAACTCCGTTTGTGAATGTAAATTCAACCCTGGCTTGCCTAGTGAGAAACACATTCTGCTTTTGAAAAAAGAGCACTCTTCTACTGTACTGTGTTTCCTATACATCCAGTACAACGAGTTTGCTCAGAACAAAACAACTGTTCATCCTACACATGGGCCATATCCAGTTCAACTCTGCTTAGGAAACTTAGCACAACAGTAGCTTTTCTTACATCCAATGCACTATACTTGCTGTGAACAGACGTGAGTGCTATTTCCATTATTTAACTAAAAGGGAGATCAAGAGTAAATTTCCTTACCTGAAATGAACTGTTGCTTATAGGATAAGTGTCTTCATGTGATTCAACTCCGTTTCTGATGGGGAATTCAACACCGGGTTGCCTAATGAGAAACACACTCTACTTTGAGAAAAGAGCACTCTTCTACTCAACTGTGGTTCTTACACATTCAAAACAGTGAGGTGGCTCAGAACAAATGACCTGTGCTTCCCACACATTGGCCATATCTAGTTCAACTCTGCTTATGAACCTGAGCACAACAGTAACTTCTCTTCCATCCAATGTACAGTACTTGCTGGGAACACAAGCAAGTGCCATTTCCAATGTGTATCTCAAAGTGACTCGCCTTACCCGAAAAGAACTGTTGGTCCTAGGATAAGAGACTGCATGGAAATAAATTCCGTTTATGAAGGGAAATTCAACACTTGGTTACATAACGGGAAACACACTGTTTTTCAGAAAAGTACACACTTCTACTCCACTGGGTTTCCTCAACTTCCAGAACAGTGAGTTTTCTGAGAACAAAAGAATTCACCGTCCTACAAACATGGGACATATTTATTTAAACTCTGCCTCGGAAACAGAGCACAATAGTAGCTTCTCTTCCATTTAATGCACTGTACTTGCTGTGAACAGACGCTAGTGCCATTTCTACTATGTATCTCTATGGGAGCCCAAGAGTGACTTTCTTACCTGAAAAGAACTGTTGGTCATAGGATAAGTAGACTCCATTTATGAAGTGGAATTCAACAGTGGGTTATCTAAAGAGAAACACACACTATTTTGGGAAAAAAATCACTCTTCTACTCTACTGTGTTTCCTAGAGAGATAGAAGAGTGAACTTGCTTAGAAAAAAAGAACTGTGATTCCTAAATGCAGGGACCACATCTAGTTCAATTCCATTTAGCAAACTGAGCATGACAGTAGCTTCACTTCAATCCAATGCACTGTACTTCCTGGGAACAGACACGAGTGCCATTTCCTCTGTGTATGGGAGCCCAATGGTGACTTTCCTTACCAGAAAATAATTGTTGCTCGTAGGATAAGGGGCTGCATTTAATTCAACTCCATTTATGTAGGGGAATTCAACACTGGGTTCCCAAATGAGAAACACACTCTGCTTTTGAGAATAGAGCACTCTTCTACTCTACTATGTTTTCTACACAGCCAGAACAGTGAGCTTGCTCGAACCAAAAGACCTGTGCTTCCTACACACATGAGCTATATCTAAGTCAACTCTGCTTTGGAAACTGAGCACAACAGTAGCTTCTCTTCCATCCAATGCACTGTACTTCCTGGGACGAGACATGAGAGCCATTTCCACAGTGTAACATAATGGCAGCCCAACAGTAACTTTCCTTCCCCAAAAAGATTGTTGCTTGTAGAATAAGAGACTGCATGTGATTCAATTCTGTATGTAGGGCAATTCAACACTAGGTTGCCAAAGAAGAAACACACTCTTGTATTGAGAAACGAGCAGACATCTACTTTACTGTGTTTTCAATACAGACAGAACAGTGAGCCTGCTCAGAACAAAAGAACTGTGCTTCCTACACACATGTGCTCTATCTAGTTCAACTCTGCTCGGGAAACTGAGCATGACAGGAGCATCTCTTCCATCCACTGCACTGTACTTGCTGGGAACAGACCCAAGTCCATTTCCACTGTGTATCTCAATGAGAGCCCAACAGTGACTTTCCTTACTGGAAAAGAAATGTGGTTTATAGTATACGAGACTGCATGTGGTTCAACTCCATTAATGACATGGAATTCAACACTGGGTTGCATAACAAGAAACACTCTGCTTTTGAGAAAAGAGCACTCTTCTACTCTCCTGTGTTTCCTATATATCCAAAACAGTGAGCTTGCTCAGACCAAATGAACTGGGCTTCCTATACACACGGGCCATATCTAGTTCAACTGTGCTTAGGAAATGAGCACAACAGTAGGTTCTTTCCATCCATTGCACTGTACATACTGGAAACAGATGCAAGTGCCATTTCCACTGTGTATCTCAATGGGAGCCCAATAGTTATTTTCCTTACATGAAAAGAACTGTTGTTCCTAGGATAAGAGACTGCATGTGATTCAACTCTGTTTATTAAGGGAATTCAACACTGGATTGGATAATGAGAAACATACCCTGCTTTTGAGAAAAGAGCACTCTTCTATTCTACTGTGTTTCCTAAACAGGCAGAAGAGTGAGCTTGCTCAGAAAAAAAGAACTGTGCTTCCTACAGATACAGGACATATCTAATTTAACTCTGCTTAGGAAACTGAGCACAATAGCTTCTCCTTGGTCCAAATCACTATATTTCCTGGGAACAGACAGGAGTGCCATTTCAACTGTGCATCTAAAAGGGAGTCCATTATGACCTCCTTACCCGAAAAGAACTGTTGCTTGTAGGATAGAAGACTGCATGTGATTCAACCTCGTTTATAAAGGGGAATTCAATACTGGATTGCATAACGAGAAACATACTCTGCTTTTCAGAAATGAGCATTCTTCTACTCTACTGTGTTTCCTATAGAGTCAAAAGAGTAAGCTTGCTCAGACCAAAAGAATTGTGCTTCCTACACACACGGGCCATCTCTAGTTCAACTCTGCTTAAGAAACTAAGCACAAAAGTAACATCACTTCCATCCAATGCACTGTACTTTCTGTGAAGAGATTCGACTGCCATTTCTTCTGTTTATCTCAATGGGAGCCAACTAGTGACTTTCCATATGTGGGAAAAAAAAATGTTGCTCTTAGTGTAAGAGACTGAATGTGATTCAACTCTTTTTATGAAGAGGAATTCAACACTGGGTTCCATATTGAGAAACAGACTCTGCTTTTAAGAAAAGACCACCCTTCTACTCTACTTTTTTTTCTAGAGAGCCAGAATAGTGATCTTGTTCAGACAAAAGAACTGTGTTTTCTACACACACAGGCCATATCTAATTCAACTCTGCTTAGGAAACTGAGCACAACAGTAGCTTCTCTTCCATCCAATGCACTGTTTTTGCTGGGAACAGACGCAAGTACCATTTTTAATTTGTATCGCAATGGGAGCCCACTATTGAATTTCCTTACCCAAAAAGAACTGTAGCTTGTAGGAAAAGAGACTGCATGTGATTCACTCTGTTTATGAAGGGGAATTCAACACTGGGTTCCCTAACAAGAAACCCACTCTGCTTTTGAGAAAAGAGCACTCTTCTACTCTACTGTGTTTCCTATATATCCAGAACAGTGAGCTTGTTCAGAACAAAAGAATTGTCCTTCCTACACACACAGGCTATATCTAGTTCAACTCTGCTTAGTAAACTGAGCACAACAATAGCTTCTCTTCCATCCAAAGGACTGTATTTCCTGAGAATAGACACGAGTGCCATTTCAACAGTGTATATGAAAGGGAACCCATTATTGACTTTCCTTACCAGAAAAGCACTGTTGCTTGTAGAATAGAAGACTGCATGTGATTCAACTCCATTTATGAAGGGCAGTTCAACACTGGGTTGCATAATGAGAAACAAACTCTGCTTTTGAGAAACGAGCACTTCTCTACTCTACTGTGTTTCTAATACAGCCAGAAGAGTAAGCTTGCTCAGACCAAAACAACTGTGCTTCCGACACACAAGGGTCATCTCTAGTTCAATTCTGCTTAAGAAACTAAGCACAACAGTAACTTCTCTTCCATCCAATGCAGTACTTGCTGTGAAGAGACTCGACTGCCGTTTCCACTCTGTATCTCAATGGGAACCCACTAGTGATGATCCATATGTGAACAAAATGTTACTCATAGTATAAGTGACTACATGAGATTCAACTCTGTTTATGAAGGGGAATTAAACTCTGGGTTGCCTAATGAGAAACACACTCTGATTTTGAGAAAAAAAAAAGCATTCTTCTACTCTACTGTCTTTCCTATGCAGCCAGAGCAGTGAGCTTGCTCAGAACAAACAAACAAAAAAAAAACCTGTGCTTCCTACACACACGGATCATCTCTAGTTCAACTCTGATTAGGAAACTGAGCACAACAGTAGTTTCTTTCCATCCAATGTACTGTACTTGCTGGGAACAGACAGGAGTGCCATTTCCACTGTGTATCTCATGCGAGCCCAATGATGACTTTCCTTACCCAAAAAGAAGTGTTGCTCATAGGATAAGGGTCTGCATGTGACTCAACTCCATTTATGTAAGGCAATTTAACACTGTGTTCCCTAATGAGAAACACACTCTGCTTTTGAGAAAAGAGCTCTCTTCTCTACTGTGTTTCCTAAACAGCCAAACAGTGAGCTTGCTCGAACCAAAAGAATTGTGCTTCCTACACACACGAGCTATATCTAGGTCAACTCTGCTTTGGAAACTGAGCACAACAGTAGCCTCTCTTCCATCCAATGCCCAAAACTCCCTGGAACGAGATGAGAGTGCCATTTCCACACTGTATCCTAATGGGAGCCCAATAGTGAATTTCCTTATCCAAAAAGAAGTGTTGCTTGTAGGATAAGAGATTGTATGTGATTCAACTCTGTTTATGTAGGGCAATTCAACAGTAGGTTGCCTAACAAGAAAAACACTCTTCTTTTGTGAAAAGAACAGTCTTCTACTCTACAATTTTTTATAAACAGCCAGTACAGTGAGCTTCCTCAGAACAAAAGAACCGTGCTTCCCTCGCACTGGTTCAATATAGTTCAAGCCTGATTTGTAAACTGTGCAAACAGTAGCTTCTCTTCCATCCATGTACTGTACTTGCTGGGGAAAGATGCAAGTGCCATTTCCACTGGGTATCTCAATGGGAGCCCAATAGTGTCTCTCCTACCCGAAAAAAAACTTATGCTAATAGGATAAGAAACTATATGTGAGTCAACACCGTTAATGAATTGAAATACAATGCTGGGTTACCTAATGACAAACAAACTCTGCTATTGAGAAAAGAGCACTCTTCTACTGTACTGTGTTTCTTGTACAGCCAGAACAGTGAGTTTACTCAGAACAAAAAACAGTGCTTCTTACACACACGGGCAATATCTAGTTTAACTTTGCTTAGGAAAGTGGGCACAAAAGTAGCTTCTTTTCCATCCAATGACTGTACTCGCTGGGAACAGATGCGAGTGCCATTTCTACTGTTTAACTCAATGGGAGATCAAAAGTGACTTTCCTTACACGAAAAGAACTGTTGCACATAGGAAAAGAGACTGCATGTGATTCAACTCCATTTATGAAGTAGAATTCAACACTGGGTTGTCTAACTAGAATCACACTCTGCTTTTGAGAAAAGAGCACACTTCTACTCTACTGTGTTACCTATTGTGGCAGAACAGTGAGCTTTCTCAGGACAACAGAACTGTGCTTCATAAACACAAGGACCATATTTTGTTCAACTCTGCTTTGGAAACTGAACACAACTGTAGATTCTCTTCCATCCATAGCACTTTACTTGTTGGGAACAGACGTGAGTACCATTTCCACTGTGTATCTCAATGGGAGCCCATTAGTGACAATACTTACCTAAAAAAAAACTGATGTTAGTAGAATAAGAGACACATGTGATTAAACTTTGATTATGAAGGGGAATTCAACACTGGGTTGCCTAATGAGTAACACAGTCTGCTTTAAAGATATTAGCAATCTTCTACTCTACTGTGTTTTCTATACAGCCAGAAGAGTGAGCCCTCTCAGACCAAATGAACTGTGCTTCCTTCACACAACGGCCATGTCTAGTTCAACTCTGCTTAGGAAACTGTGTAAAACAGTAGCTTCTTTCCATCCAATGCACTGTACTTACTGGGAAAAGACACGAGTTCCATTTCCAGTGTGTATCTAAATGGGAATCCAATGGTGACTTTCTTTACCCAAAAAGCACTGTTGCTCACAGGATAAGGGACAGCATGTGATTCAACTCCATTTATGTAGGGGAATTCAACACTGGGTTCCCTAATAAGAAACACACTCTGCTTTTGAGAAAAGAACAGTCTTCTACTGTACTGTTTCCTATACAGCCAAACAGTGAGCTTGCTCAGACCAAAAGAACTGTGCTTGCTACACATACTAGTCAAATGTGGTTCAACTCTGCTTAGGAAACTGAGCACAACAGTAGCTTCTCTAACATACAATGCACTTTACTTACTATTAACAGATGCGTGTGTCAATTCCACTGTGTATCTCAATGGGAATCCAATAGTGATTTTCCTTCCCGAAAAGAAATATTGCTCCTAGGATAAGAGAATGCATGTGATTCAACTCCTTTTATGAAGGGGAATTCAACACTTGGTTGATTAGTGAGCAACATACTGTGCTTTTGAGAAAAGAGCACTCTTCTACTCTGCTGTCTATCCTATACAGCCAGAACAGTGACCTTGCTCAGACCAAAGAAGTTTGCTTCATACACACACGGGCCATATCTAGTTCAACTGTGCTTAGTAAAATGAGGACAATATTAGCTTTTCTTCCATCCAATGCACTGTACTTGCTGAAAACAGACAAGAGTGCCATTTCTAGTGTATATCTCAAAGCGAGCCCAACTCGAAAAGAACTGATGCTCATAGGATAAGAGACTGCATGTGATTCAACTCCATTTATGGAGGGGAATTCAACACTGGGATGCCTAATGAGAAACACACTCTGCTTTTGAGCAAAGAGCACTCTTCTATTCCACATTTTTTGCAATGAAGCTAGAATAGTGAGCTTGCTCAGATAAAAATAACTGTGATTCCTAAGCATGGGCCATTTTAGTTCAAATCTGTTTATGAAACTGAGCACAACAGTAGCTTACCTTCCATCCAATGCACTGTACTTGCTGTAAACACACCCCACTACCATTTCCACTGTGTATCTCAATGGTAGCCCAATAGTGACTTTCCTTACACTAAAAGAACTGTTGCTCATAGGATTGGAGACTGCATGTTATTCAACTCCAATTGTGAAAGGGAATTCAACACTGGGTTGCCTAATGAGAAACACATTCTGCTTTTGAGAAAAGAGCACTCTTCTACTCTACTGTGTTTCCTATACAAATGGAACAATGAGATTGCTCAGACCAAAAGAACTATGCTTCTGCAGACACGGGCCATATGTAGTTCAACTCTGCTTGGGAAACTGAGCACAACAGTAGCTTCTCTTCCATCCAATGCTCTGTACTTGCTTGGAATATATATGAGTGGCATTTCTAATGTGTATCTCAATGGGAGCCCAATAGTGACTTTCCTTACCCTAAAAAACTGTTCCTCATAGGATAAGAGATTGCATATTATTCAACTCCATTTATGTAGGGGATTTGAACATTCAGTTGCCTAATGAGAAACACACTCTGCCTTTGAGAAAAGAGCACTCTTCCACTCTCCTCTGTTTCCTGTACTGCCTGAACAGTGAGCTTGCTCAGAACACAAGAATTGTGTTGCCTACACACACGGGCCATCTCTGGTTCAACTCTCCTTATGAAACTGAGCACAACAGTAGCTCCCTTCCATCAAAGCACTGTACTTGCTAGGAACAGATGCGATTACCTTTTCCAACGTGTATCTCAATTAGAGCCCAATAGTGACTTTCCTTAGACAAAAATGACTGTTGCTCCTTAGATAAGAGACTGCCTGTGATTCAATTCCATTTATGTAGGGGAATTCAAAATTCGGTTGCCTAAAGGAAAACACACTCTGCTTTTGTGAAAAGAGCACTTTTCTATTCTAATTTGTTTCCTATATAGCAAGAACAGTGAGCTTGCTCAGTACAAAAGAACTGGGCTTTCTACACACACAGGACATATCTAGTTCAACTCTGCTAAGGAAACTGAACACAACAGAAGCTTCTCTTCCATCCAATGCTCTGTACTTGCTGGGAACAGACGTGAGGGCCATTTCCAGTGTGTATCTGAATGGGAGCCAATACGTTCTTTCCTTGCCCACAAAAGAACTGGTACTCATAGGATAAGAGACTGCATGAGATTCAACTCCATTTATGAAGGAGAATTTAACGCTGGGTTGCCTAATGAGAAACACACTCTGCTTTTAAGTAAATAGCACTCTTCTACTCTGCTGTGTTTCCTATACAGCCAGAACAGTGAACTTGCTCAGAAAAAAAAAAAGGAACTGGGCTACCTTTAATCACAGGCCATATATAGTTCAACTCTGCATAGGATTGAGCACAACAGTACTTCTCTTCCATCCAATGCTCTGTATTTGCTGGGAACAGACATGAGTTCCATTTCCAGTGTGTATCTCAATGTGAGTCCAAGAGTGATATTCCTTATCCAAAAAGAGCCGTTGCTTATAGATTAAGAGACTGCATATTATTCAACCCCATTTATGAAAGGGAATTAAACACTAGGTTGTCTAACCAGAAACACACTCTTTTTTGGCAAAAGCGCAATATTGTACTCTACTGTGTTTCCTACAGAGGCAGAACAGCAAGCTTGCTCATAACAAAAGAACTGTGCTCCCTGCACAAACGGGCCATATCTAGATTAACTCTCCTTAGGAAAGTGAGCACAACAGTAGTTTCTTTTCCATCCAATGCACTGAACTTGCTGGGAAAAGACACGAGTGCCACTTCCAGTGTGTATCTCAATGGGAGCCCAACAGTGACTTTCCTTACCTGAAAAGATCTGTTGCTTGTAGGATGAGAGACTGCATGTGATCCAACTCTGTTTATGATGGGTAATTCAACACTGGGTTGCCTAAAGAAAAACACAATCTGCTTTGAAAAAAGAA
This sequence comes from Peromyscus maniculatus bairdii, assembly GCF_049852395.1. Taxonomy (NCBI): domain Eukaryota; kingdom Metazoa; phylum Chordata; class Mammalia; order Rodentia; family Cricetidae; genus Peromyscus; species Peromyscus maniculatus. Next base: position 2,442,936 of record NC_134867.1, read on the forward strand.
CACTCTTCTACTCTCTTATGTTTCCTAAAGAGGCACAACAGTGAGCTTGTTCAGAAAAAAATAACTGTGGTTCCTACACACGTGGGCCATATCTAGTTGAACTCTTCTTAGTGAAGTGACCACAACAGCAGGCTCTTTTCCATCCAATGCTCTGTACTTGCTGGGAACAGAAGATGCGAGTCCAATTTCCACTGTGTATCTCAATGGTAGCCTAATGGTGACTTTCTGTACCCGAAAAAAAAAAACTGTTGCTCATAAGATAAGAGACTGCATGTGATACAACTCGGTTTATGAAGTCGAAATGAACACTGGGTTGCCTAATGAGAAAAACACTCTGCTTTTGAGAAAAGAACACGCTTCCTCTCTACTGTGTTTCCTACAGAGGCAGAACAGTGTCCTTGCTCAGCACAAGAGAACTGTGCTTCCTGCACACACACAGGCCATATATTGTTCAACTCTGCTTAGGAAACTGAGCACAACAGTACTTTCTCTAACATCCAATGCACTGTACTTGCTGGTAACAGTCTCGAGTTACATTTCCACTGTGTATCACAATTGGAGCCCAATAGTGACTTTCCTTACCCAAAAAGAACTGTTGCTCCTTAAATAAGAGACTGCATGTGATTCAGCTCCGTTTATGTAGGGGAATTCAACATCGGGTTGCCTAAAGGGACACACACTCTGCTTTTGAGAAAAGAGCACTCTTCTACTATACTTTGTTTCCTATACTGCCACAACATTGAATTTGTTCAGTATAAGTAAGTGGGCTTCCTACAATCACAGGCCATATCTAGTTAAACTATCCTCAGGAAACAGAGCAAAACAATAGCTTCTCTTCCCTTCCATCCAATGAACTGTACTTGCTGGGAGCAGACACGTGTGCCTTTTTCATTGTGAATCTCAATGGGAGCCCAATAGTGACTTTCATTACTTGAAAAGAACTCTTACTAATAGAATAAGAGAATGCATGTGATTCAACACCATTTATGAAGGGGAATTCAACACTGGGTTGCCTAACAAGAAAGATACTCTGATCTTGAGAAAAGAACACACCTTTACTCTACTGTGTTTCCTATAGAGGCAGAACCGTGAGCTTACTCAAAACAAAAGATCTCTGCTTTCTACACAGGGGCCATATCTCGTTCAACTCTGATTTAAAACTGAGCATAAAACTAACTTCTCTTCCATCTAGGAACTGTACTTGTTGGGACAGACATGAGTGCCATTTTCAATGTGTATCTCAATGGGAGCACAAAAGTGGCTTTTTCTTACATGAAAAGAACTGTTGGTCATGTTAAAAAGAGACAGTATGTGATTACACTCTGTTTATGGAGGGGAAATCAATATCTGGTTGCCTTAGGAGAAACACACCTTGCTTTTGAGAAAATAGCACTTTTCTACTCTACTTTCTTCCTATACAGACAGAAAAATGAGTTCCTCAAAACAAAAAACTGTGCTTCCTACACATGGGCCATATCTAGTTCAATTATGCTTAGGAAACTGAACACAAAATTAGCTTCTCTTCCATCCATTGGATTTTACTTGCTGGGAATAGACATAGGTGCCATTGCACTGTGTTTCACAATGGGAGCACAATAGTGACTTTCCTTACTCAATTAAAAGTGTTGCTCACAGGGAAAAAGACAGCATGTGAATCAACTCTCTTTATGAAGGAGAATTCAACACTCTGTTGCCTTAGAAGAAACACAATCTGCTTCTGAGAAAAGAGCACTCTTCTAATCAACTGTGTTTCCAAACAGCCAGATGTGTGAGCTTGCTCAGAACAAAAGTACTGTGTTTCCACACACAGGCCTTATCTAGTGCAAGTCTACTTAGGAATCTGAGCACAACAGTAGTTTCCCTTCCATCTAATTCACTGTTCTTGCTGAAAACAGACCCACAGGCCATTTCCACTGTGTATCTCTCAATGGAGGCAACAGTGAATTTCCTTAACTGAAAAGAACTGTTGGTCCTAGTAAGAGACAGCATGTGATTCAAATCCATTTATGGAGGTGAATTCAACACCGGGTTGTATTAGGAGAAACACACTCTGCTTTTGAGAAAAGAGCCGTCTTCTTCTCTACTGTGTTTCCTATACAGCCAGAACAATGAGGTGTTCAGAAAAAAAAATGTGCTTCCTAAACACAGGCCATATCTCTTTCAACTCTACATAGAAAACTGAGCATGAAAGTAGTTTCTCTCACATACAATGCACTGTATTGTTGGGAATAGACACAAGTGCCATTTTCACTGTGTATCTCAATGGAAACCTATAGTGACTTTCCTTACCCAAAAAGAACTGTTGGTCTTAGTAAAAGACACAGCATGTGATTTAACTCCATTTATGGAGTGGAATTCAATGCTGGGTGGCCTTAGGAGAAACACACTCTGCTTTTGAGAAAATAGCAAATTTCTATTCTATTGTGTTTCCTATACAGCCAGAAAAATGAGTTGCTCAGAGCAAAAGAACTGTGCTTCCTACACACAGACCATATGTACTTCAATTCTGCTTAGGAAACTGAACACAAAATTAGCCTTCTCCCCATCCATTGGACTGTACTTGCTGGGAACAGATGAGAGTGCCATTTGCACTGTGTACCTCAATGGGAGCCCAATAGTGACTTTCCTTACCCGAATAAAAGTTTTGTTCATAGGGAATAAGACAGCATGTGATTCAACTCACTATATCAATGGGAATTCAACACTGGTTTGCCTTAGGAGAATCAAACTCTGCTTTTGAAACAGACCACTCTTCTACTCAACTGTGTTTTCACAGAGACAGATAAGTGAGCTTGCTCAGAATAAAAGAACTGTGCTTCAAACACAAAGGGGCCATATCTAGTTCACATCTGCTTATGAAACGGAACACAACAATAGATTCTCTTCCATTCAATGCACTGTAGTTGCTGGTAACAAACATGCTTGACATTTCCACTATGTATCTCAGTGGGAGCCCAAATAATGAATTTCCTTATCCAAAATGAAGTGTTTCTTATAGGAAAAAGAGACAGCATGTGATTCAACTCCATTTATGAAGAGGAAATGAACACTGGGTTGCCTTACGTGAAACACACAATGCTTGAGAAAAGAGCACTCTTCTACTCTATTGTGCTTCTACACAGCCAGAAGAGTGAGCTTGCTCAGAACAAAAGTACTGTGCTTCCTACACATGGGCAATATCTATTTCAACTCTCCCTAGGAAACTGAGCACAACAGTAGTTTCTCTTCCTTCCAATGTGCTGTATTTGCTGAGATCAGATACAACGCCATTTTCACTGTGTTACTCAATAGAAGCCCAATATTATATTTCCTTAACCAAAAAGAATTGTTGGTCATAGTACAAGAGACAGCATGTGACTCAACCTGGTTTATCAAGGGGAATTCAACACCTTAGGAGAAAGACACTCTACTTTTGAGAAAAGAGGATTCTTCTATTCTACTGTGTTTCCAATACAGCCAGAACAATGAGGTGGCTCAGAACAAAAAAAACTGTGCTTCCTACACACGGGCCATATCTAATTCAATTATGCTTAGGAAACTGAACACAAAAGTAGCTTCTCTTTTGTCCATTGGACAGTACTTGCTGGGAACAGACATGAGTGCCATTTGCACTGTGTATTTCAAGGGAAGCCCATCAGTGACTTTCTTTACAAGAATAGAAATGTTGTTCGTAGGGAAAGAGAAAGCATATGATTCAACTTCCTTTATGATAGAGAATTCAACACTGGGTTGCCTTATGAGAAACACACTCTGCTTTTGAGAAAAGAGCAGTCTTCTACTCTACTGTGTTTCCTGTACAGCGAGAACAGTGTGCTCGCTCAGAAGAAAAGACCTTTCTACACAATACTTCTATATCTAGTTCAAATATGCTTAGAAAACACAGCATACCAGTAGCTTCTCTTCAATCCAATCCACTGTACTTGCTGAGAATCGAGGCGAGTGCCATTTGCACTGTGTATCTCATAGCAAGCACAATAGAAACTTTCCTTAACCGAAAAGAACTGTTGCTCTTAAGACAAGAGACATCATGTGATTCAACTCTGTTTATGGAGGGGAATTGAACACTGGCTTGCCTTACAAGAAACACACTCCTTTTGAGAAAGGGGCATTCTTCTACCCAACTCTGTTTCCTATAAGGCCAGAAGAGTGAGCTGGCTCAGAACAAAAGAACTGTGCTTCCACACACACGGGCCATATCTAGTTCAACTCTGCATAGGAAACTGACTAGAACAATAACTTCTTTTCTGTCTAATACACTGTACTTGCTGGGAACAGATGCGAGTGCTATTTGCACTGTGTATGTCAATGGGAACTGTAGCTCGTAGAACAAAAAATTGCATGTAATTCAACTTCTATTATAAGGGGAATTGAACCTTAGCTTGCCTTACAAGAAACATACTCTGCTTTTGAGAAAAGAGTACTCTTGTACTCTATTGTTTTTCCTATACAGCAAGAACAGTGAGCTGGCTCAGAACAAAAGAACTGTGCTTCCTACAAACACGGGCCATATCTTGTTCAACTCTGCTTAGGAAACTGACTAGAACAGTAGCTTCTCTTCCATCCAATACACTGTAGTTGATTGGCACAAATGCAAGTGCCATTTGCACTGTGTTTAGCAAGGGAAGCACAATAGTGTCTTTGTTTACCTGAAAAGAACTGTTGCTCATAGGACAAGAGACAACATGTGATTCAATGCCATTTATGAAGCACATTTCAAAACTGCGTTGGCTTAGGAGAAACACACTCTGCTTTTGAGAAAAGAGCACTCCTCTCCTCTACTGGGATGCCTTAAAGCCAGAAAAGTGAACTTGCGCAAAACAAAAGAACTGTGCATATTACATCCACGTTCCTTATCTATTTCAACTCTGTTTAAAAAACTGAGAAGAACGGTAACTTATTTTTCATCCTATGCACTGTACTTGTTGGGAACAGTCATGCGTGCCATTTGCACTGTGTAATGCAATGGGAGCCCAATAGTGACTTTCCAATCTGAAAAGAACTGTAGCTCTTAGGACAGGAGACAACATGTAATTCAACCCCATTTATGAAGTAGAATTCAACACTGAGTTGCCATAGGAAAAACACATTCTGTTTTGAGAAAAGAGCCCTCTTCTATTCTATTGTTTCCTACAAAGAGGAACAGGGAGGTTGCTCAGAACAAAAGAACTGTGCTTCCTTCCCACACAGGTCTTTTATAGTTCAATTCTGCTGGGGAATTTGAACACAACAGTAGCTTTTCTTATATCCAATGCAAGGTAATTGTTGTGAATAAACTTGGGTGCAATTTTCACTGTGTATCTCAAGGGAGCCCAATAGTGACTTTCCTTACCCAAAAAGAAGTGTGGTTCACAGGACAAAAGACAGCATGTGATTCAACTCCATTTATGTAGGGGAATTTAACCCTGAGTTGCATAACATGTAACATACTCTGCTTTTGAGAAAAAAGCACTCTTCTACTCTATTGTGTTTTCTGTACAGCCAAAACAGTGAGCTTGCTCAGAACAAAAGAACTTTGCTTCCCACACCCACATTCCATATCTAGATCAACTCTGCTTAGGAAACTGAATACAGCAGTAGCTTCTCTTCCATCCAATGCACTGTACTTGCTGGGAAAAATGCAAGTGTCTTTTGTACTGTGTACATCAATGGAGGCCAATAGAGACTTTCCTCACCCAAAAAGAACTGTGGCTCATAGGGAAACAGACAGCATGTGATTCAACCCTGTTTGTGAAGGGGAATTCAACACTGGGTTGTCTTAAGAGAAACACACTCTGCTTTAGAGGGAAAAAAGAGCACTCTTCTACTCTACTGTGTTTCCTGTACTAATACCTGTACTCTTAAAATTGTTCCACACAATAGAAACAGAAGGAACACTACCAAAATCTTTTTATGAGGCTACAATTACCCTAATACCCAAACCACACAAAGATGCAACAAAGAAAGAGAACTACAGACCGATCTCCCTCATGAATATTGATGCAAAAATACTCAAAAAAATATTGGCAAACCGAATCCAAGAATACATCAAAACAATTATCCTTCTGTTTCTATTGTGTGGAACACTTTGAAGAGTCTTGGTATCAGTTCTTCTTTGAAAGTCTGGTAGAATTCTGCACTGAAAACATCTGGTCCTGGGCTTTTTTTGGTTGGGAGACTTTTGATGACTGTTTCTATTTCTTTAGGGGTTATTGGTCTATTGAAATGGTTTATCTGGTCTTGATTTAATTTTGGTATGTGGTATTTATCCAGAAAATTGTCCATTTCTTCTTGGTTTTCCATTTTTCTGGAGTACAGGTTTTTGAAGTATGATCTGATGATTCTCTCGATTTCCTCGTTGTCTGTTGTTATGTCTCCCTTTTCATTTCTGATTTTGTGAATTTGGGTGTTATCTCTTTGCCTTTTGGTTAATTTGGCTAGGGGTTTGTTTATCTTGTTGATTTTTCAAAGAACCAACTCTTTGTTCCATTATTTTTTTTATTGTTCTCTTGTTTTCTATTTCGTTGACTTCAGCCCTCAATTTGATTATTTCCTGGTGTCTATTTCTCCTGGGTGATTTTGTTTCTTTTTGTTCTAGAGCTTTCAGTTGTTCTGTTAATTCATTGGTATGGGATTGCTCCATCTTCTTCATGTGTGCATTTAGAGCTATGAATTTTCCTCTTAGCACTGCTTTCATAGTGTCCCATAAGTTTGGGTATGTTCTACTTTCATTTTTATTGAATTCTAGGAAATCTTTAATTTCTTTCTTTATTTCTTCCTCGACCCATTGATGTTTCAGGTGGGCATTATTCAGATTCCATGAGTTTGTGGGTTTTATATAATTTTTGATGTTTTTGAGGTCTAACATTAAGGCATGGTGGTCTGATAAGATACAAGAGGTTATTCCAATTTTTTTGTATCTGTTGAGATTTGTTTTGTGGCCAAGCATGTGGTCAATTTTTAAGAAGGTTCCATGGGGTGCTGAGGAGAAGGTATATTCTTCTGTGTTAGGATGGACTGTTCTATAGATATCTATTAAGTCCATTTGAGTCATCACATCTGTTAGGGCATTTATTTCTTTTTTAACTTTCAGTCTGGTAGATCTGTCTTTTGGTGAAAGTAGTGTGTTAAAAGCTCCCACTACTTATGTGGGGGTTTGATGTGCCTTTTAAACTTTAGTAGTGTTTCTTTTATGAATGTGGGTACTTTTGTATATGGAGCATAAATGTTTAGAATCAAGACTTCATCTTGGTGGATTTTCCTGTGATAAATATGTAATGTCCATCCTGATCTCTTTTGATTGATTTTAGTTTGAAGTCTATTTTATTAGATATTTGGAGAGCTACATCAGCTTGATTCTTAGGTCCATTTGCTTGGAAAGCCTTTTCCCAGCCCATTACTCAGAGGTAGTGTTTGTCTTTGAAGTTAAGGTGTGTTTCTTGTATGTAGCAGATGGATGGGTCCTGTTTTCTTATCCATTCTGATAGCGTGTGCCTTTTTATAGGTGAGTTGAGACCATTGATATTGATGGATATTAATCACCAATGATTATTATTTTCTGTTATTTTTTTGTGGTTGTGTTGTGTTGTCCTTCTTTGGTGTATGTTGGTGTGGGATTATCGATTGATTGATTTTTTCATGGAAGTATTTAGCTTCTTTGGGGTGGATTTTCCCTTCTAGTGCTTTCTGTAGGGCTGAGTTCGTGGACAAGTATTGATTAAATAAGGTTTTATCCTGGAATATGGTGATTGAGAGTGACAGAATACAAGAACAACTCAGAAAAATCAGTAGCCCTCCTTACACAAATGATAAAAGGGCTCAGAAAGAAGTCAGAGAAATATCACCCTTTAAAACAACCACAAATAATATAAAATAACTTGGGATAACACTAAATAAACAAGTGAAGGACCTTTTTGATAAGAACTTTAAATCTCTAGGGAAACAAATCGAAGAAGATATCAGAAAATGGAAGGAACTCCCATGCTCATGGATAGGTAGGATTAATATAGTAAAAATGCAGTCTTACCAAAAGCAATCTACAAATTCAATGCAATCCCCATCAAAATCCCAACACAATTCTTCACAGACTTGGAAAGAAAAATACTCATCTTCATATGGAAAAACAAAAGACCCAGGATCCCTAAAAGAATACTATACGATAAAGCAACCTTTGGAGGCATCACCATCCCTGACCTCAAACTCTACTATAGAGCTATAGTAATAAAACAGCTCGGTACTGGTATAAAAACCAACATACGAAAAAATGGAATCGATTGAAGACCCTGACGTTAATCCATGCACATATGAACACCTGGTTTTCGACAAAGGAGCCAAAACTATACAATGGAAAAAAGAAAGTATCTTCAACAAAAGTGCTGGCATAACTGGATGTCAATATGTAAAAGATTGCAAATAGATCCATATCTGTCACCATGCACAAAACTCAAGTCCAAGTGGGTCAAAGACCTGAACATAAATCCAGTTACACTAAACTTAATAGAAAAGATAGTAGGAAGCACTATTGAATGCATTGGCACTGGAGACCATATCCTAAATAAAACACCAACAGCACAGACCCTGAGAAAAATTAATAAATGGGACCTCTCAAAGTTGAGAAGCTTTTGCAGGGCAAAAGACACAGTCAATAAGACAAAAAGACAGCCAACAGAATGTCAAAAGATCTTCACCAACTGCACATCTGACAGAGGACTGATCTCCACAGTATATAAAGAACTCAAGAAACTAGACATCAAAATACTAAACAGTCTAATTAAAAAAAATGGGCTAAAGAGCTAAACAGAGAATTCACAATACCAAAATCACAAATGGCTGAAAGACATTTAAAGAAATGCTCAACATCCTTAATCATCAGAGAAATGCAAATCAAAACAACCCTGAGATATCACCTTACAGCTGTCAGAATGGCTATGATCAAAAACACCAATGGCAGTCAATGTTGGAGAGGATTTGGAGCAAAGGGAACACTCCTCCACTGTTGGTGGGAATGCAAGCTTGTACAACTACTGTGGAAATTAGTATGGCAGTTTCTCAGAAAATTAGGAATCGAACTACCTCAAACCCAGCCATCCCACTCTTGGGCATATTCCCAAGGAATGCTGATTCATACCATAATGATACATGCTCAGTAATGGTCATAGCAGCATTATTTGTAATAGCCAGAACCTGGAAACAACCTAGATGCCACTCAACGGAAGAATGGATGAAAAACATGTGGTACATATACACAATGGAGTACTACTCAGCAGAGAAAAAAATGAAAGCATGAAATTTGCAGGCAAATGAATGTAACTAGAAAAAATCATCCTAAGTGAGGTAACCCAAACTCAGAAAGACAGTCATGGTATGTACTCACTCATAAGTGGATTCTAGATATAAAATAAAGAACAATCAGACTACAACCCACAGAACCTTGGAGGCTACATATACAGCATGGAGGTCCCTAGGACTACTGTGGCTTATAATAAATTTTGGTTTTACTCAATTACTGAGGAAGCCTCAATGAAACATCTCACTATTAAGATAAGAATACATATTCTATCAAGCTGATAATAGAAAAATTAATTAATTAATTAATTTTAAAAAAGAAAAAGAAAAGAAAAATTTGAAATATTAAACAAACAAACAAACAAACAAACATTTTACTAAAGTTAAAAAAGGGAGAACTAAGGACTCATCATTCCTCTCCACATTGTATTCTTTCCCTTGTTTTATATATTTTAAATTTTTTTATTGGTGGATTCTGCTGGAGGATCCGATGCAGATAAGCACTGGAGGGCTCCTGTTGCAAATCACCCTCTGGAGCAATGGCAGGATCTTTCTAATAGCACGTGGAGGAGACCTGATCTAGTGTTGGTGTGGCCCCGGAGTTTGGTTTATGTCTTTGCTCAGGACAATGAGGTTCCTCTTTGGATTGCTGAGCACTGAACACGCCCTGTGGCTGCTGCTAAAGCCCAACATGACAGAGACCTAATGGAACATCATGCAAAAAATACCATACTGATGCCAATGAAGATTGAGAGCCCAATATGGCCAGTTTGGCAAGCATTAATATAAGCCTAGGAACTGTAGCCATGAGATTGGATTCTCCAGAAGGGCTGCCAGCTAAAGTCATGCAGGGATCAAGAAAAACGGGCCTTGGCGGTCCATGTTCCTGGAGTTGTATCCATGCCAGTGGATGTCCACACAGTCCAGAAGAGAATCTGACATTGCTGCTGCTGCTGTTATAACAATGACGCACACCATTGCTACTGTTTCTGGGATTACCATTTCATAATTGCTTACTACAGCTAGCACAGTGGAGACCCTTGCAACAAAATAGCCACCACAGTTAGTTAATCTTTCATTCTATTGGGCATGAAAAATTTAATTCAGTAGTTATATACATCTCGATTGGCTTGAAAATTATAAACTTATAAACTCAAGTTTCAGTTGATTTTGGCATACTATCTTACAAGGACTCCAACATACAGTATGACTCATTAAGGAAGAGAATGGCTCAGTTGACTTTAGCCTACTAGCTATGGGTGAGATAGGACCTCTGTTGGTCTTTCTGTATCGAACAAACACAGATTGCAAACCCAGTGCCATTTTGAGATCTTTGGCAGCAATTAACCATGCAGCTCACACATGATTGAGCCTGTATGATAATGAGTATTCAGAGATGGGTAATACCTGGGGGGCACTCACCAACCTAAGACATAGCACCTGTGTGGCCTGGTTAGGCATCTCCATGATGGGTAAAGTGACCTGCTGATGTCCCACGCAACCCAAGTCAGAAGCTCATTTTTTAATAAAAGAGGGACCTGCAGGGCCCTGGCCTCCATTTTGGGTAACTGTGCCTTGCTTGCAGACCTTGACCTTGATATCCTCCCAATGCAAATTCCCTGCCAGATTCCACCCTCCTGAATGCTTAAGGGAAGTTCCTTGTCTGTGTATCCTGAATAATGGGCGTTAACAGCTTAGATGCAAGATTGTAAAATATCAGTAGCGAACTTATGCCCTCTGGGGTCCTCCCATTTTGCTGTAAGCCTGTATTTAACCTCCTACCCCCTTCAAGAAATGACATTCGATATTTAAAATTAAAATGAAATACTGAATGAATACTGCAAATGTAATCTATGAATACCACAAATGTGATTAATATCATGAGTGCAAGTAATGAATATCATGAGTGATCAGTATAATATAAAACAATAAAAAAGAAGAAAAAAAGGAAAAGAAAAGGTGAAAAAAAAGAATACATTCAACAACCAAGCAAGCAATATAGCACCTCCATAACCCAATGATCCTACAACAGCAAAACTTGAACATCCCCATGCTGCTGAAACACAAGAAAGGGAACTTAAAAATTACTTTGTGAAGATGATAGCAGCCCTTAAAGAGGAAATAAAAAGTTCCATTAAAGAAGTCAAGGAAAAGACAAACAAAAAATTAGAAGAAATGAATAAATCCCTAAAAGAAAGCAAAGAAATCAAACAAAACAAAACAAAACCAAAACCAAACAGGTGAAAGAAACAGTTCACAACTTGAAAACTGAAATAGAAACAATAAAGAAAACACATACTTAGGAAATTATGGATATGAAAAAATGGGGGAAGCAAGCAGGAACTACAGATGCAAGCGTCACAACAGAGTACAAGATCTGGAAGGCAGCTATAACCTGTCTGCACCTCTGGTGGAACTCCACTGCTTTGGTGCAGTCCCCACTATCTCAGATGTTGAAGATATGATAGAGGAAATAGATTCATCAGTCAAAGAAAATGTTAAATCCAATAAATTCCTAATTCAAGACATCTGAGACACTATGAAAAAAAACAAACCTAAGAAAAATAGGGTAGAAGAAGAATCCCAGCTAAAGGCATAGAAAATATATCCAACAAAATCATGGAACAAAACTTTCCCAACCTAATGAAAGATATGCCTATAAAGGTACAAGAAGCTAATAGAACACCAAATAGGCTGGACCAAGAAAAGTCCCATGGCCCCATAATGATTAAAACACTAAACATACATATTAAAAAAGGGTTTTAAGAGCTGCAAAGGAAAAAGACCAAGTAATATATAAAAACAGACCTAACAGAATTACACTTGACTTCTCAATGGAGACTCTAAAAGCAAGAAGGCCCTAGACAGATGTTTTACAGACACTAAAGGACATTGGTTGCCAGCCTAGACTACTATACTCAGAAAACCTTGCAATCAACATAGATGGAGAAAACAAAATATTTCATGACAAAATCAAATCTTAACAATACATATCCAGAAACCTATCACTACAGAAAGTACTAGAAGGAAAACTCCAACCCAATAAATTCAGTTACATAAAAACAGACCAAACCGCACAGACAATAGATAATTTTACTACAGAAAAACCTAAAGAAGGTAAACACACACACTACCATCACCACAACCCAAACCAAAAAATAACAGGAATTAGCAATCACTGGTCAGTAACATCTCTTAATATCAATAGACTCAATTTGCCAATAAAAAGACACAGGCTAAAAGAATGGGTATGAAAACAGGATCTATCCTGCTGCTGTATACAAGAAACACATCTAAACTTCAAAGACAAACATTACCTCAGAGTAAAGGGTTGTGAAAAGACTTTCCAATCAAATGGAACTAAGAAGCAAGCAGGTGTAGCTATCCTAATATCTAACAAAATAGACTTCAAACTAAAATTAATCAAAAAGAGATTGAGAACAATATTACATATTCATCAAAGGAAAAAAATCAATCAAGATGAAGTCTCAATTCTGACCATCTATGCCCCAAATACAAGGATACAAACATTTGTAAAAGAAACATCACTAAAGCTTAAATCACACTTCAAACCACACACATTAGTAGTGGGAGACTTCAACACCCCAATCTCACCAATGGACAGGTCTGCAGGACAGAAACTTAACAGAGAAATAAAGGAATTAACAGATGTTATGAATCAAATAAACCTAATAGACATCTACAAAATATTTCACCTAAACAAAAAAGAATATACCTTCTTCTCAGCACCTCATGGAACCTTTTCTAGTATTGATGTCATACTGGTCATAAAGCAAATAACATTAGATACAAATATGGAATAACGCCTTGTATCTTATTGGACCACCATGGTTAGTTTAGTTAGAGTTCAACAACAACATGAACTACAGAAGCCTACAAACTCATGGAAACTGAACAACTCTCAACTGAACCACTTCTGGGTCAAGGAAGAAATAAAGAAATTAAAGACTTCCTAAAATTCAATGAAAATGAATCCATAACATAACCAAACTTAAGGGACACTATGAGATGAATGCAAAGAGGAAAATTCATAGCACTAAATACCCACATAAAGAAGTTGGAAAAATCTCACATTAGTGACTTAACAGCACATCTCACAGCTCTAGAACAAAAATAAACAAACTTAACCAGGTGGAGTAGAGGTCAGGAAATAAGCAAACCAAGGGTTGAAATCAATAAAATAGAAACAAAGAGAACAATACAAAGAATCAATGAAACAAAGAGTTGGGTCTTTGAGAAAATAAACAAGATAGACAAATCCTTATCCAAACTAACAAAAAATCAGAGAGAGAGAGAGAGAGAGAGAGAGAGAGAGAGAGAATCCAAATTAACAAAATCAGAAATGAAAACGATGGCATAGCAATAGACACTGATTAAATCCAGAGAATCATCAGGTCATACTTCAAAAACCTGTACTCCTCAAAATTGGAAAATGTAAAAGAAATAGACAATTTTTTGGATAGTTACCACAAACCAAAATTAAATCAAGACCAAATAAACAACTTACATAGACCTATAACCCCTAAGGAAATAGAAGCAGTTATGAAACGTCTACCAACCAAACAAGAAAACAAAAAAAAACAAACAAACAAAAAACCCAAAAACAAAACAAAACAAAAAACCCAGGGCCTGATGGTTTCAGTGCAAAATTCTACTAGAATTTCAAAGAACTCATACCAATACTTCTCAAAATGTTCCATACAATAGAAATAGGAGGAATACTGCCAAACTCTTTTTAGGAGGCTATAGTTAAGCTGGTACCCAAACCACAAAAAGATGCAACAGAATGAGCATTAGAAACCAATCTCTTTCAGGAACATTGTTGCAAAAATACTCAGTAAAATACTGGCAAATCACATCCAAGAACACATTAAAAAATCATCTACTGTGTTCAAGTAGGCTTCATCTCAGAGATGCAGTGTTGTTTCAACATATGAAAATCTGTCAATGTAATCCACCACATAAACAAACTGAAAGAAAAAACCCACATGATCATGATTTTAGTGCTGAAAAAGCTTTTAACAAAATCCAACACCCCCTCATGATAAGGGTCTTGGAGAGATCAGAGATACAAGGAACATACCTGAACAAAATAAAGGCAGCAATCAAACAGCCAACATGAAACTAAATAGAGAGAAACTCAAGGCAATGCCACTAAAATCAGGAACAAGACAAGACTGTCCATTCTCTCCTTATCCATTTAATTTAGTATTTGGAGTTCTAGCTAGAGCAATAAGACAACAAAAGAAGATCAAGGGAATACCAACTAGAAAGGAAGAAGTCAAACTTTCCCTATTTTCAGATGATACTATACATAAGTGACCCCAAAAATTCTCTCATGGAACTCCCACAGCTGATAAACACCTTCAGCAATGTGGTAGGATTCAAGATTAACTAAAAAAAATTTATACTCCTCCTGTAAACAAATGATGAATGGATTGCAAAAGAAATCAGAGAAACATCACCCTTTAAAATAGCAACAAATAACATAAAATATCTTGGGGTAACTCTAACCAAACAAGTAAAAGACCTGTGTGACAAGATTGTAAGTCTTCAAAGAAAGAAATTGAAGAGAATATCAGAAGATGGAAAGATTTCCAACACTCTTGGATAGATAGGATTAACATAGTAAAAATGTTGATCTTACAAAAGCAATCTACAAGTTCAATAAAATTCCCATCAAAATCTCAACACAAATCTTTACAGACCTTTTAAAAAACAATACTCAACTTCATATGGACAAACAAAAATCCCAGGATAGTCAAAACAATCCTGTACAATAAAAGAATCTCCAGAGAAATCACCACCAAGTAGACTTCAAGCCAAGAGGACTTCATACCATCAAGTAGACTTCAAGCTCTACTATAGAGCTATAGTAATAAAAACAGCTTGGTATTGGCTTAAAAACAGACACGTGGATCAAAGGAATTGAATCAAAGATGCGGACATTAATCTACACACTTATGAACACCTGATTTTTGGCAAAGAAGCCAAAAATATACAATGGAAAAAAGGAAGCATCCTCAACAAGTGGTGCTGGCATTACTGGACAGTGGCATGTAGAAAAATGCAAATAGATTCCTATCTATCATCCTGCACAAAACGCAAATCCAAGTGGATAAAAGACCTCAATGTAAACTCAGTTATACTGAACCTGATGGAACACAAAGTGGGAAGTAGCCTTGAATGCATTGGCACAGGAGATCACTTCCTAAATATAACGTCGGTAGCACAGATATTGAGAGCAACAATAAATAAATAGGACCTCCTGAAATGGAGAAATTTCTGTAATGCAAAGAACATGATATATAAGACAAAATGGCAGCCCACAGGACGGGAACAGATCTTCACCAACCCCACATATGACAGAGGGCTGATATCCAAAATATATAAAGAACTCAAGAAACTAGACATCAAAATACTAAATAATCCAATTAAAAATGGGGAGCAGATATAAACAGAGAATTCTCAACATCAGAATCTCAAATGGCTCAAAAACATTTAAAGAATTGTCTAACATCTTTAGTTGTCAAGGAAATGCAAATCAAAACAACTCTGAGATACCATCTTTCATCTATCTGTATGGCTAAGACCAAATCATTGATGACAGCCTATGCTGGAGAGGATGTGGAGTAAGTGGAACACCCCTGCATTGCTGTAGGCAGTAAAATCTCTTATAGTTAATTTGGAAATCAGTATGACAGTTTCTCAGAATAATTGGGAATCAATTTATGTCATTACTCAGCAATACCTCTCTTTGGCATATACCTAAAGAATGCACATTCATACCAGAAGAACATTTGCTCAACTATGTTCATAGCAGCAGTATTCATAACAGCCAGGTTCTAGAAACACTCTAGATGCATGTCAACTGAAGAATGGATAAAGAATATGTGGTACATTTACACAATGGAGTATTACTCAGCAGCACAAAACAATGGCATCATGGAATTTGCAGACAAATGGATGGAACCGGAAAAAAAACATCCTGAGTGAGATAATCCAGACTCAGAAATACAAACATGGTATGTACTCACTCATAAGTGTATATTAGATGTAAAGCAAAGGATAATCAGACTACAATTCACAACCCCAGAGAAGCTAGGTAACAATGAGGACCTAAAAGAAGTTGGCATGGATCCCCCTAGGAAGGGGAAATAGATAAGATATCCTGAGTAAATTGTGAGTCTGGGTGTGGGTGGGAAGAGAGTTGGATGTAAGGGGAGGTGGAAAGAGAACGTGAGCGAATATGATGCTCGAGTTGGGGGAGAGGCAGAGAAGGAGAGGAAGGAAAGAAATATCATGATAGAGGAATCATCATGGAGTTAGGGAGAAAATCTGGTCCTAGGGAAATTCTCAGGAATCCACAAGGATAACCCCAGCTCTAACTCTAATCACTAGTGGAAATGGTGCCTGAACTAGCCTTCCCCTGTAATCAGAGTGACGACTACCCCAATTTTCATCATAGAACCTTCATCCAGTAACTGATGGGAGCAGAAACAGAGATCCACAGCTAAGCACTGGGTGGGACTCCTGGAGTCCAGTTGAAGCGAAGAAGGAGAGATTATATCATGATGGGGAAACCCACAGAGACAGCTGACCTGAGGTAGTTGGAGTCCATTGACTTTGGACTGGCTGCTGGGGAACCTGTATGGGAACAAACTAGGTCCTCTGAATGTGGGTGACAGTTGTGTGTCTTGGGCTGTTTGTGGGAATACTTGCAGTAGGACCAAAATTTATCCCTAGTGTATGAACTGGCTTTTAGAGTCCCCCATGGAGGGATACCTTGCTTAGCCTGGATACAGGGGCCAGGGACTTGTTCCTGCCTCAACTTGACAGGCCAGATTTTGTTGACTCCTCTGAGGAGTGGTAGGGGGGCTGGGTGGTGGGAAGGTGATGAGTGAGTGGGGGAAGGTAAAGGAGGGAGAACTGTGGTTGGAATGTAAATTGGAAAAAAAACAACTTTTAAATAAAAAAAGGTCAAACTGAAACACCAACAAAAAAGACACATTTATTGGGTAGGCTGCAGGTCCCACAAAGCCTGTATCTGTCCATTCCTGTCTGCATGTTCATACCCAGTTGTGAGATCCAATTTGTACATCATAGCAGTAATGTAGAAAAATAATTGAAATAATATATAAACCACACACACACACACACACACACAAACACACTCATATAAAAGAATTTAGTTGGAGTCACTTCAAAGAAGCCACATTTTGCCAAATAAATAATGTGTTGGTGTGGGCTACCCCTCAAGTTACTGGTCAAAGAAGTCTAGGAAAGTGCCCACCCAAAGAAAATAAAAGGCTATTGTTATTGTTCTTAATTGCATTCCATAACTTGATGCAAAGACCCTATTTCTGAAGACACACAAACTGGCCACAAGACATGGAGAAATTACTACTTGGTAATGAGTAGGATGTTGCCTGCTGGCTAGATTTTATAGTGGCAAAGGAACTTCTGGGAAAAAAATCATTAGTGTTTCCAGCTGTGAACTACAATACTAACTGATGTGATGAGATACAACCATGATTGTGATGGTGGCACATATGTTATGCAAGTAAGCAACTGCTTTTTCATCGGATTTAAGGCATACAAAGAAGCCCATGCATTATACTATAAATCTGGCCAAGAACCCACAGTTGGAGAATTCACAGGCCCCATGAGTAAACATATTACTATTATTTTGCTAAATGGACATAGATAGTATCAAACTGGCCACTGAATTTGTATCTTTATTCTCATACAGTGCAGCTCTCAGACCTCACTAGAAGTTTGTGTTGATGAAAATGCAGAAACTCACAACCCGTTAAAGTGTAGAGAATAAGTGTTTGTGGAGTGCTAAGCCCTAAATTCGACCTCTAAATCACCCCTGTTCCTTCCAAGGCTCAGAAACCATTTAAGAAGAGGGGGTAGAAAGATTATAAAATCTAGAGACTGGTGAGGAACAAATCAAAACAATATCTTCAGGACATAGCAGGACCATTGCTTTCAGAGCTGCATAGCAATTGTGGTTGTCTGTTCAAGATCTGTATAAGGCCAAGCCAGCCAACACTTTAACATGGAGGCAGGAGGAGCTCACGAGTTCTGTTATGTTTTGAATAAGAATAGTTCTTACAGGACCCAAAGAACAGATGCATGGATTTCCCCAGGAAGTGGAAATAGAAGAGATCTCCTGGGTACACTGGGGGTAGAGGAAGATGCATGGGGGAGGGGAGGGGGGATGGACAGTTGGAACATGAAGAATCAGGTTGTGCGGGTTGGGGGCATGAAGGAAGGGAAAAGTAATGAAAATCATGTCTTAATGGGGGGTGCATTTCGAAGTTAGGGAGAAACCTGGTGACAGGGAAAGTCTCAGGAATCCACAAGGATAACCATAGCTAAGATTCGTAGCAATAGTGGAGAGAGTGCCTGAATATGCCTTCTCCTGAAATCAGATGGTGACTACCCTAATTATCATCAGAGAATCTTCATCCAGAAACTGACAGAAACAGATGCAGAGATTCAGAGCCTAGCATTGGGCCCAGCTTTGGTAACCTTGTTGAAGACAGGGAGATGGGACTGAAAGGAGCCAGTGGGTCAAAGTCATGACAGGGGAACCCACAGAGCCATTTGACCCAAGCTGTGCGAACTCATGGACTCTAGACTGACAGCTAGAGAGCCTGCTTGGGACTGACCTAGGTGCTTTGCGGGTGTGTAACCCTTGTGTAGTTTGGTCTGTTGGTGGGGCTCCTAGCAGTGGGATTAGGACCTGTCCTTGGCAATTGATCTGGCTTTTGGAAACCTATTCCCCATGCTGTGTTGCCTTGCCCAGCCTTGACGCAGGGGGAGGAGCTTGGTCCAGCCTCAACTTGATGTGCCATGCTTTGTTGACTTCCATGAGAGGCCTGCCCCTTTCTGAATGAAGACAGAGGAGGAGTGGATGGGGAGATAAGATGGGAGATTAGGGGAGGGAAAGGAAGGAGAAGAGGGAGGAGAAACTGTGGTTGCTATGCAAAGTAAATGAAAAATTAATAATAAGAAAAAGAATGGTTTCTATAAACTCATATATTAAAAAATACTTAGTTACCAGGAATGAAACTTTTTGATAAATTAGGAGAATTAGGAGGTATGACCTTGTTGGAGGAAGTATGTCACTGGGGATGGGCTTTGTGATTTTAAAAAACTGGTAGAAGCAGTATCTCTGTCTGGGCCTATGGATCAGGATATAGCTCTCAACCACTGCTCTAGCGTCATGCCTGCCATGCTTGCTGCCATACTCCCTGTCATGATAATAATGAACTAAACCTCTGAAACTGTTAGCAAGCCCTCAATTAAATGCTTTCTTTTACAAGAGCATCTTTGACAGCATTATCCTTAGTGGGAAAACCACATTCCAGTGGATGACCCTACACCCATAAGTATATAGGCTATATAAATTTGATTGGTGGGTTATAAAGAAAATGACACAAAGATGGAAGCGGTAGGGAGCTGGAGAGTAAATCTGGAAGAAGTTAGAGGAAGAAGTAGGAAGTAAATATGGTCAAAATATAGCATTATGGAATTCTCAAGAACTAATAAAAATAAGAGCTGGAAAGATGGCTCAGTGGTTAAGTGGTCACTCTTACAGAGCATCCAGGTTCAACTCTCAGCACACACATGGTGACTCCAGTTCCATAATATCCACATAAGAGGGATCCAATGTTCTCTTCTAACCTCAACAGGCACCAGGCACCAACTTGTTATATATACATAATAAGGAAAATCACACTAATAATAATATTATTAATGAATCTTAAAGCATTAGTAAAAATATATTTTAAAAGATAAAGAATCTACAAATATTTTAGTAAACTCAAAATTTTTTCTGTCAATCAAGGGTGAGCATAAAGTTAAGTTATTCAGGCTACATCAATTATGGTGTTTGAACACCAAGTGTAATTAAGGACATGGGCAGAAAATGGAAATGAAGAAGATACACTTGAAAGACATTTCAGACAATCTGGGCATATTTTTTCAGCATCATGACCAATTCATAATATAGACACCACTTAGATGTCCCCTGCCCAACTCCTTTTTGTCTTTTGGTGATTTGTGGAAAGAGGAAGTGGATTAGAGAAAAGGGAGATGTACTGGCCATTAAAGTTTTTCTATCTGTTACAACAGACAGAAATCTAGTATTCCCATGTTTATATCTATAAGATTAGGAGATGGAGTCAGTAGAATGATCAAGTTACCTGTGGTCCTAGTCACTCTCATATGTGCTTAAAAGTATGAATTGGTCCTAGGTTCTAAACCCATTCACTGTGGTTGAAATTTCAAAACAAAAGTCTTTTGATGGGCATTGCATTGAATCTGTAGATTGCTTTTGGTAAGATTGCCATTTTTACTATGTTAATCCTGCCTATCAATGAGCATGGGAGATCTTCCATTTTCTGACATCTTCAATTTCTATTTTCAGGGACTTAAAGTTCTTGTCATATAGGTCCTTCACTTGCTTAGTTAGAGTTACCCCCAAGGTATTTTATATCATTTGTGGCTATTGTAAAGGGTGATGTATCTTTGATTTCCTTCTCAGCCTGTTTGTCAATTGTATATAGGAGGGCTACTGATTTTTTTGAGTTCATCTTGTATCCTGCTATGTTGCTGAAGGTGTTTATAAGCTATATCAGATCCTGGGTTGAATTTTTGGGGTCACTCATGTATACTATCATGCCATCTGGAAATAGGGAAGGCTTGACTTCTTCCTTTCCAATTGTATCCCCTTAATCTCCTTATGTTGTCTTATTGCTCTGGCTAGAACTTCAAGTACTATATTGAATAAGTATGGGGAGAGCAGATAGCCTTGCCTTGTTCCTGATTTTAGTGGAATCGCTTTGAGTTTCTATCCATTTAATTTGATGTTGGCTGTTGGCTTGCTGTAAATTGCCTTTAATATGTTTAGGTATGTTTCCTGTATTCCTGATGGCTCCAAGACTTTTATCATGAAGGGGTGTTGGATTTCGTCAAATGCCTTTTCTGCATCTAGAGAGATGATCATGTGGTTTTTAACTTTGAGTTTGTTTATGTGGTGTATTACATTGACGGCCTTTTGTATGTTGAACCACCCTTGCATCCCTGGGATGAATCCTACTTGGTCATGGTGGATAATTGTTTTGATGTGTTCTTGGAGTCTGTTTACCAGTATTTTATTGAGTATGTTTGCATCAATGTTCATGAGGGAGATCTATCTGTAGTTCTCTTTTTTTGTTGTATCTTTGTTTGGTTTAGGAAACAGGGTCGTTGTAGCCTCATTGAACGTGTTTGGTAATGTTCCTTCTGTTTCTATTGTGTGGAACAACTTAGAGAGTATTGGTATTAACTCTTCTTTGAAGATCTGGCAGAATTCTGCACTGAAACCATCTGGTCCTGGGCTTTTTTTTTTTTGTTTGGGAGACTTTGAATGACAGTTTCTATTTCCTTAGGGGTTATTGGACAAAATAGTTTATCTGGTCTTGATTTAACTTAGGTATGTGGTACCTATCTAGGAAATTGTCCATTTCTTTAATTTTTTCCAGTCTTGTGGAGTAGAGGTTTTTGAAATATGACCTGATAATTTTCTAGATTTCCTCAATGTCTGTTGTTATATCCCCCTTTTCATTTCTGATTTTGTCGATTTGGATTCTCTCTCTATGTCTTTTGGTTAGTTTGGATAAGGGCTTGTCTATCTTGTTGATTTTCTCAAAGAACCAACTCTTTGTTTCATTAATTGTTTGTATTGTTCTCCTAGTTCCTATTTTATTGATTTCACCTCTCACTTTGATAATTTCCTGGCATCTATTCTTCCTGGGAGACTTCGCTTCTTCTTGTTCGAGAGCTTTCAAGTGTGCTATTAAGTCACTAGTGTGAGATTTCTCCAACTTCTTTATGTGGGCATTTAGTGTTATGAATTTCCCTCTTAGCACTGCTTTCATAGTGTCCCATAAGTTTGGGTATGTGGTGTCTTCATTTTCGTTGATCTCTAGAAAGTCTTTAATTTCTTTTTTATTTCTTCCTTAACCCATTGGTGATTCAGTTGAGGATTATTCAGTTTCCATGAGATTGTAGGTTTTCTGTAGTTTTTGTTTTGTGTTGAAATCTAACTTTAAACCATGGTGGTCTGATAGAACACAGGAGGTTATTCCAATTGTTTTGTATCTGTTGAGATTTGCTTTGTTGCCAAGTATGTGGTCGATTTTAGAGAAAGTTCCATGGGGTGCTGAGAAGAAGGTATATTCTTTTTTGTTAGGATGGAATGTTCTGTAGATAACTATTAGGTCCATTTGTGTCATGACATCTGTTACATCCTTTATTTCTCTGTTAAGTTTCAATTTGGGAGATCTGTCCAGTGGTGAAAGTGGGGTGTTGAGATCTCCCACTATTAATGTGTGGGGTTTTATATGTGGTTTAAGCTTTAGTAATGCTTCTTTTACATATGTGGGTGCCCTTGTGTTTGGGGCATAAATGTTCAGAATGGAAACTTCATCTTGGTGCATCTTTCCTGTGATGAGTATGTAATGTTCTTCTTGATCTCTTTTGATTGATTTTTGTTTGAAGTCTATTTTGCTGGATATCATGATGGCTACACCCTCCTGTTTCTTAAGACCATTTGATTGGAAAGTCTTTTCCCAGTCTTTTATTCTTAGCTAGTGTCTGTCTTTGAATTTGAGATGTGTTTCTTGTATGCAGCAGAAAGATGGGTCCTGCTTTCGTATCCATTCTGTAAGCCTATGTCTTTTTTTTCTGATCCAGTTTAAACAAAGAATTTTATTTGTTGAGCCCCAAAAAGCAGAACTAGGAAACGGCAACCTGTTAGGACAGTTTAGTGGCAAAGCATTCTGTTGCCATCTGTCTTTACAAGGTGTGTTCACATGCACGTATCAGGGCGGGCTGACAGGAAACGCCAGGAGGTACATGCACTGTCTTGCTCACACCCTTGGGGGCACCTCCTTCCTTTGCCTCTAAGCCCTCTTTTGATAGCAACTCACCAGATTGCTTATATCAAACAGAACTTTCCCTGTGCTGTCCCAAGTCTGTTATTTCCCAAAAGTACAGAATCGAAAGTTTCCCCTCATTTTACTATTCTCCAAAACACGTAACAGAAAATTCAACTAGGAAAGCTACAGGAGGTGAATATAATCATTCTATGAGGAAGTGTAGTGAGCTACCACTCTACCCTCTAGCTTGCTGATCACAAACCCTGCAGAGACGTGACAAGGTCTGAGTCTCCAATACAGAATGTATTTCAGAGAAAGCCAATCAGTGGAGCCCTGAGATGGACACCATGCCGGAGCAGCTGCAGCCTCAACTCCCACAAAGACTTAAGGCTGAGGGGTATAACGGAGGTATTTCTTGCCAGATGGGAGCTCTTTGGTGAAGACTCCTTTGGGGAAAAGCTGTTTGGCTTCCTCTTCAGGGATGGTGGGAAGGACCATGACGCTGTTGCCTTCCTTCCAGTCAACCGGGGTAGTGACCCGATTCGTTGCTGTCAGCTGGAGAGACTTAATTACTCTGAGAATCTCATCAAAATTCCTGCTGGTGGTGGCAGGGTAGATGATAGACAGCTTCAGTTTCTTGTCAAGCCTGAAAACAATCACCACACAGGCCATCACAGGCATGCCCTTCTCATCCTTCTCTGCTGGATCCAACATGCCCAAAAGGATGGCAAGGTCCCTCTCCTTGTCATTGATGATGGGAAACGGTAACTTTTCTGTGGGTTCATCACCATTGTAAGCATTGATGTCCTTGCTCCAGGCAAGATGGTCCTCAACACTGTCTATTGAAAGAGCAATCAACTTAACATTCCTCTTGGCAAACTCTGGCGCCAGTTTTGCAGCTCTGCCAAGCTCTGTGGTACACACTGGGGTAAAGTCCTGTTGGTGGGAAAAGAGAATGCACCATGAGCCTCCCAGGAAATCGTGGAATCGGATGCAGCCGATGGTGGTATTGGCCTCAAAGTTGAGGGCTTCGTCCCCAAGAAGCAGCCCTCCGGGCATGGCAGCAGTGGTGACGCAGGGAAGCAGGAGGCACAGCCGCAGCACCGAGCAGCCGCTGGGCTTTTGGGAAGCTAGATCAGCCAACTATGTCTTTTTATAGGTGAATTAAGTCCATTGATATTAAGGGATATTAATGACCACTGATTGTTCATCCCTGTTATTTTTGGTGGTAGTGTGTGTGTACTTCTCTTCTTTGGGGTTTACTGCTGTGGCTTTATCTATTGCCTGTTTTCGAGGGTGTATCTGACTTCCTTAGTTTGGAAATTTCCTTTTAATGATTTCTGTAGGCCTGGGTTTGTGGATAAATATTGTTTAAATCTGGCTTTGTTGAACCACCCTTGCATCCCTGGGATGAAGCCTACTTGATCATGGTGGATAATTGTTTTGATGTGTTCTTGGAGTCTGTTTGCCAGTATTTTATTGAGTATTTTTGCATCAATGTTCATGAGGGAGATCATTATGTGGTTTTCTTTCTTTGTTGTATCTTTGTTTGGTTTAGGAATCAGGGTCGTTGTAGCCTCATAGAAGGAGTTTGGTAATGTTCCTTCTGTTTCTATTGTGTGCAACAATTTAAAGAGTATTAGTATTAACTCTTCTTTGAAGATCTGGTAGAATTCTGCACTGAAACCATCTGGTCCTGGGCTTTATTTGGTTGGGAATCTTTTATTGACTGTTTCTATTTCCTTAGGGGTTATTGAACTATTTAAATAGTTTATTTGGTCTTGATTTAACTTAGATGTATGGTACCTATCCAGAAAATTATCCATTTCTTTTATATTTTCCAGTTTGTGGTGTAGAGGTTTTTAGACAAAAAACACATGCCACTTTTGAGAAAGGAGCACTCTTCTACTCCACTATATTTCTAATACAGCCATAACAATGAGCTTGCTCAGAACAGAGGAACAGTGCTTTCAAGGGGATCATACAATTGTACTTCTGAATAAAGCTCTGTTCTTCAGAGAAACACAGGCAACATCTCTTTCAACTCTGTTCACAAAACTGATAAGAACAGTATCTTCTCTTACATCCAGTGCACTGTATTTGGTGGGAACAGACATGAGTGCTATTTCCACTGTGCTTGTCAATGGCAGCCCAATAGTGACTTTGCATACCAGAAAAGAACTCTTTTTTATAAGACAGCATGTGGTTAAACTCTGTTTTTAAAGGGGAATTCAACACCAAGTTCCCTACAAGAAACATACTCTGTTTTTGTTAGAAAGGCGCTCCTGCCTTGCTATGTTTCCAAAGGGACCAGAAGAGTGAGCTTGCTCAGAACAAAAGAACTCTGCCTCTTTGAAACACAGGTGATATCTCTTTCAATCTTCTCTGGAAATGGTGAGAACAGCAGGTTCTCTTTCATCCAATGCACTGTAGTTGCTAGGAACAAACACAAGTTTTATTTGGACTGTGTATGTGAAAAGGAGCCCAACAGTGACTTCGATTACCAGAAAAGAACTGTTGTTCATAGTTGCTGTGGGATGTATTGTATGTTGAATGTATTGCTCTGATTGGTTAATAAACAAAACACTGATTTCCAGTAGCTAGGCAGGAAGTACAGGTGGGACAAGGGCAGAGGAGAATTCTGTGAAGCAGAAGGCTGAGTCAGAGAGACACTGCCAGGTGCTGCCATGACAAGCAAAATGTAAAAGATACTGGTAATCCACAAGCTATGGGGCAAGTATAGATTAATAGAAATTGGTTAATTCAAGATAGAAGAACTAGATAACAATAAGCCTGCCATGGCCATACATTTTGTAAGCAATATAAGTCTCTGTGTGTTTACTTGGGTGTGTCTGAGTGGCTGTGGGATTGGAAGTAAGAGAGATCTGTCCTGACTTTGGGCCAGGCATGAAAACTCTAGCTACACATAGGACAAGAGCCAGCACGTTGTTTAACTCCTTTTATGAAGGGAAATCAACACTGAGTTATCTTGCAAAAGTACAGTCTGTTTTCAAGTAAGAAGTACTCTTTTCTTTACAGTGTAAGCAATGTGACCAGAGCATTGAGCTTGCTCAAAACAAAAGAACTGTGCTTCCTAGAAACACAGGCAATATATCTTTGAACTCTGCTCAGGAAACTGATGAGGTCAGTAGCTTCCCTTACATCTAACACACAATGTACATTCTGGGATCAGACACGAATTGTATTTCCACTCTCTATGTGAAATCTTACCTAACAGTGATTATGCTTTTGTGAAAAGAACTATAGTTCACAGGATAAGAGACAGCATGTGGTTGAACTCTGATTATCAATGGTAATTTAACACTGAGTTCCCTTAAAAGAAACATACTCTATTTTTGAGAAAGAAGCACTCTTGTCTTTTCCGTGCTTCCAAGGAGACCAGACTAGTGAGCTTGCTCAAAAGAAAGCACTGTGCTTCCTAAAAACCCAGGCAATATCTCTTTAAACTCTGATCATGAGACTCATAAGAACAGTAGCTTCTCTTACATCCAATGCACTGTACTTGCAGGACTCAGACAAGAGTACTGTACCCACTATTTATATGAATGGGAACCCAACAGTGACTTTGCTTATGAGGAAAGAACTGTTGTTTGTAGCACAAAAGACAGCATGTGGTTAAACTCTGTTTATGATGGGGAATTCAACACTGAGTTCCCTTACAATAAACAAACTCTGTTTTCAAGAAAGAAGCAGTCTTCCCTTTACTGTGTTTCCAATGCATGCAGAACAGTGATGTTGTTCAGGAAAAATAGAACTGTGCTTCTTAGAAACACAGGCAATATCTCTTTCCACTCTGGTCATCACAATGATAACAACAGTAGCTTCTCTTATAGCCAATGCACTGTAGTTGTTGGGAACAAATGCCAGTATTATTTCAGCAATGTGTGTGAATTGAACCCCAACAGTTGTTATTCCTATGAGAAAAGAATTGTTCTTCACAAGACAAAAGGCAGCATGTGGTTAAACACCATTCAATGCCAACTTCCCTTACAAGTAACACCCTCTATTTTTGAGGAAGAAGCACCCTTCTCTTTGCCATGTTTCCAATTTGACCAGAACAGTGAGCTTGCTCAGAACAAAAGAGCTGTGCTTCCTAGAAACACAGGCATTATCTTTTCAACTCTGTTCAGGAAACTGATAAGAATAGTAGCTTCTCTTACCTCCAACACACTGTATTGGCTGGGGACAGATGTGAGGTTTATTTCTACTATATGTAAGAATGGGAGACCAACAGTGACTTTGCTTATGAGGAAAGAACTTTTGTTCATAGAAGAAGAGACAGCATGTAGTTAAACTCCGTTTTTGAAGGGAATTCAACACTGAGTTCTGTTACCATAAAAACACTCTGTGTTTGAGAAAGAAGCACTCTTCTCTTTACTGTGTTTCCAATGTGAGCAGAACAGTGACCTTGCTCAGGAAAGAAAAGAACTGTGCTTCCTAAAAACATGGGTGATATTTCTTTCAACTATGCTCTGAAAACTTATAAGGTCAGTAGTTTCTCTTACATCCAATGCACTGTATTTGCTAGGTTAAGATTCGAGTAGTATTTCCTCTATGTATATGAATGGAAACACAGCAGTGACTTTGCTCACTAGGAAAGAACTTTTTTTCCATAGGAGTAGAGACAGACTCCATTTACAGAGGCCAATTCAACACCAAGATACCTTACAAGAAATACACTCTGTTTCTGCAAAAGAACTCTTATCTTTACCATGTTTCCAAAGTGACCAGAATAGTTAGCTTTCTCAGAACAAAAGATCCATGCTTCCTACAAAAAACAGGTGTTATCTATTTTACGTCTGTGAAGGAAAAACTGAACAACAGTAGCTTCTATTAATTTCAATGCACTGTACTTACTAGGGAAAAACACTAGTAATATTTTTCTCTATATTTATTAATGGGAGCCTATCAGTGACTTTGTTTACCAGAAAAGAACTGTTTTTCATAGGAAAACAGACAGCATAAGTTTAAATTCTGATCATCAATGGGAATTTAGTACTGAGTTCCCTTACAAGAAACACACTCTGTTTTCAAGAAAGAAGCACTCTTGTCTTTGTCATGTTTCCAATGTGACCAGAACAGTGAGCTTGCTCAGAACAAAGAACTGTGCTCCCTAAAAACACATGTGATATCTCTTTCACCTCTGCTCAGGAAACTGATAAGAACAGTAGCTCTTCTTACATCCAGTGCACTGTACTTGCTGGGAAAAGATTTGAGTTGTATTTCCACACTGTATATGAATGGGAGCCCAACAGTGACTCTGCTTAGCAAAAAAGTACCATTGTTTGTAAGAAAAGAGATAATGTGTGTTCAACTCTGTTTAAAAGGGGAAATTCAACAGAGTTCCCTTTTCAAAAAAACCATTTTGTTTTCGAAAAAGAAACACTCTTCTTTTTACAGTGTGTCCAGTGACAAGAACTCAGAGCTTGCTCAAAGCAAAAGAAAGGTGCTCCTAGAAACACAGGCGATATCTTTTTTACCTCTGCTCAGGAAACTGATAAAGGTAGTAGCTTCTTTTACATTTTAAGCACTATACTCATCGGGAACAGACACAAGTTGCATTTCCAATGTGTATATGAATGGGAGCACAACAATGACGTTCCTTACTACAAAAAAACCTCTTGTTTGCAGGAGAAGAGTCAACATGTGTTTAAACTCTGTTTATTATGGGGAATTCAACTCTGAATATCCTTACAAGAAACACACTATGCTTTTGAGAAAAATGCAGTCTTCTCTTTACTGAGTTTCCAATGTGACCAAAACACTGTGCTTGCTCAGAACAAAATAACTGTGCTTCCTAGAAACACAGGCAATATCTCTTTCAACTCTGCTCAGAAAACTGATAAGAACACTAGCTTATCTTACATCTAACCTAATTTACTTGCTGGGCTCATATGGATGTTGTTTTTCTAATTTACAAATAAATAGGAGTCCAATGGTGACTTTGCTTACCAGAAAGAAACTGTTGTTTGTAATTCAAGAGAAAAGATGTGGTTAGACTCTGTATATGAAGCAGAATTCAACACCAAATTCCCTTACAAGAATCACACGTTGTTTTTGAGAAAGAAGCACTCATCTCTACTACGTTTCCAATGTGACCAGAACATTGAGCTTGCTCAGAACAAAAGAACTGTGCTCCTAGAAACACAGGAGGTATCTCCTCCAACACTGCTCAAGAAAGTCATAAAAACATTAGCTTCTCTCACCTCCAGCACAGTGTACTTTTGGGAACACATGTGAGTTTTATTTCCACTGTGTATATGAATGGGAGCCCTATTGTGACTTTGCTTACAAGGAAAGAACTGTTGTTTGTAGGATAAGAGACAACATGTGGTTCAACTCCATTTATGAAGGGAAATTCAACACTGAGTTCCCTTACAAAAGCAGACTTTGTTTTTGAGAAGTTCTCTTATCTTTACTGTGTTTACAATGCAATCAGAACAGTAAGCTTGCTCAGAAAAAAAGAACTGTGCTTCCTACAAACACAAATGATATATATCTGAATTCTGCTCAGGAAACAGATAAGAATAGTATCATCTCCTTATCTGGTGCACAGTAATTACTTGGAAGAGACGTGGGTATTTTTCCACTATGTATATGAATGGGAGCCCAACAGTGTCTTTGCTTATGAGCAAAGAACTCTTGTTCACAGAACAAGAGACAGAATGTGGTTAAATTACGTTTATGAAGGGGAATTCAACACGAAGTTCCCTTACAATAAACACACTCTGTTTTTGAGAAAGAAGCACTTATCCTTTACTGTATTTCCAATGCAACTGCAAGAGTGAACTTGCACACACACACGCGCACACACACACACACACACACACACACACACACACACACACACTGTACTTACTAATATCAAAGGCCATATGTCTTTCAACTCTGCTCAGGAAACTGATAAGAACACTAGCTTCTTTTATATCATATGCTCTATACTTGCTCAGAACAAAATTCTGACTTTTGATCCAAATTATATAAGGATTTTGAACCACTTAAAATTTCTGCCTTTCCTTGTTTTTTGTATTTGTATAAAATATATGAGATCCAGACAAGAGTGTTTCCTACATAATGCAAGGGAAAATTCAATCAGCCATCTTTGTATGTTGAATTCTATCACTTTGGGAATATTTGCTGTTAACCTTCCCAAGAAATTTCACTTTCTGCCCATAATTTGTCAATGTCCTCCTTAGTTAAAGGTATACAATTTCTAGCATGTCTATAGCTGCTAATTGACAAAGTCTCAATTTTCCTTTTAAAGTCAAGTTAGAGACCTTTTCCATATAAGGTTTTAATTTTCACTCTGTTTATTTGGTAGAAATATCCATTTCAATGTATTATCTTCCATCTGCATTAAAATTGCTGTAGGAGAAAGCTTAAAGGGTAAAATAACCAAAATGCAATCAGGTTTTGGATCCACAAGATTCACATGTCCTTCCTGTACTTTCTTTTCCATCATGGCCAATTCTTTCTGAGCTTCAGCTGATAACTCTCTTGGACTATTTAAGTCCTTCTCACCTTCTAAGGTTTTGACCAAATTACTCAGTTCATCATTTTTTTTACCTCAGCAACAGTTCATATATAGGAAAATTCCAAATAATATTTGAAAGTCATTAAGTGTCAGTATTCAATCTCTTCTAATTTGCACCTTTTGGGGTCTAATTTTTGTAGACCTATTTCATATCGTAAATAATTAATAGAATCCCCTCTTTGTATTTTTTCAGGAGCAATTTGTAATTTCCAACAAGGTAAAATTTTCTTTACTTCTTAAAACATTTTTCTAAAGTATCTGCATTTGAATCAGCTACTAAATATCGTCTATGTAATGATAAATCACATTTAGGACATTGTTTACATATTACTTCCAATGGCTGTTGTACAAAATATTGGCACAGGGTTGGGCTATTAAACATTCCCTGTGGGAGGACCCTCCATTGATATCTCTGAACTGGTTGAGAATTATTATAATTAGGCACCATAAAGGCAAATCTTTTTCTTGTAAGGGTATTGAAAAGAAACAGTCTTTTAAACCAATAACTATAAGCGGCCATCCTTTAGGTAACAGTGTAGGCAAAGGAATTCCAGACTGTAGAGAACTCATTGGCTGAATTACTTTGTTAATTGCTGTAAGGTCTGTTACCATTCTCCATTTACCAGATTTTTTTTAATAGCAAATACAGAATTCCAAGGGTTGGTTGATTCTTCAATATGCTGAGCATTTAACTGCTCTTCTACCAGCTCTTCTAAAGTCTGCAGTTTCTCTGTTGTTAAAGGCCATTGCTGAATCCATATAGGCTTTTCTGTTAACCATTTTAAAGGTAGAGCTGTTAGTATCTTTGAAAGATCAGCAGATATTGTGCCCTGTTGTACAATCTGGATGGCTGGTGACCACTGTTTAGAATAATTGCCTCCTAATATTTCTCTCAGAAATATGTTAGTTTATGATTTGTTTCTGATGTTGGAAAAATGTAAATCTGAGTATTCCATTGCTGCAATACATCATGGTCCCATAAGTTCATAGCTACATTAGCCACATATGGCTTTAATTTTCCTCTGTCCTTCTGGACCTATACATTTGAGCCATCTTGCACTCCGTTTCACTTGAGATAATGTTCCAGTTCCTAACAGCTGAACATTTCCCTCCTGAAGAGGCCAATTTGGATACCAAAATTCTGGTGCAATTATTGTCACATCCACACCTGTGTCTACTAAACCTTCCAAGAAAATGTCATTTATTCATATTTTTAATTTTGGTCTTTGTTCATTTATAGAAGTTTGCTAAAAAAATTAACTTTATGGCTTCTTCGGAAATTCCTGTTTCTTCTGCTATAGCTGTTCTATCACCTTGAGCAGCCTAGTATATTCCAATAGTCTTTTGGTTACTCAGTTGCTCTGAGAAGTGGTTACTGCTATCATGGCAGGAAAGTTCTGAAATGAATTTGCTGTGGGGGCCTGCATAAAGCCCCACTAGGCAGAGGCAAATGATTAGCTTGTCTGTCCCTTGTTGATCTACATGTGTTGGTCCAATATTTACCCTTACCACACCTTCTGCATAATCCAGAAGGGAGGAACAGTCTATTGCCATTATTCCTTGAATAATCATTCTTTCTCAAATGCCCTATATACACTCCCTTTTCAAATGACCTTGTTTATCACAACCAAAACATCTGACATTATTTTTTCTCAAAGCTATTGAAATTACTTCTCCTGTCCACATCTCATCATGGTCATGAGACTCAGTATTAATTGTATTCCTGATCCAATCCTCCAAGGGTGCTAATCTTGCCTTTAATGGCCTGATGATTCTTTTGAATGCTATATTTGCATTCTCAAAACAAAAAGGTTCTATTATCTCTCTAGCTTCTGAATTTGGTATCATGCTAATTTACTGCTGAAGACAGCCATTGTAAAAAATACATGAAGTATTCTCTAGGGCCCTGTATAATTTTGTGAATTATTCAATTTTTTCCTGCTTCCTCAATTTTTTCCCATGCATTCATGGCTGACACATGGCATAGAATTAAGTTTTGGTTATCATATAAACATTGTCTTTGAATATCAGCATATTTGCCTTCTCCCAGAAGTTGATCCTGGGAAATTTCCACAAATCTACATTGGTATTCTATTGTTTTAGCCTCCTCCTTAAACCATGTTGTCCACTGTAATTGTGTTCTGGACTCCAGGACAGCTGTTACCAATTCTTTCAAGTTCTGAGGAATAATGCTATTACAAATTAACCACAAGTTCAACATTTGCTTTACAAATGAAGAAAACATGCCATATAATATGGTAGCTTCCTTAAATCTCCTTAAATATAACACTTACACTCGATTCCAATTAGCTTGTACATGCCCTTGAGCAGGTAGTTCCTGTAAGGTTACCAGATAGATTAAGTTTGGTTGTTTGTAAACAGGCTGTTTCTCCATAACTGTATAATTCAATCCTAAAATAATTTCACCTTTAAATTCTTCTGTCTGGGTCTGAATTTCACTATAAGTCATTTTTACAGGTATTTCTAAAGTCAATTCTGAGTTAGTTTCACCTTTGAGTTTTTCTGTCTGGGTCTGAATTTCTCTATGATTTTAAGAGGATTTTATCTTTTATCTTGCACTTAAGTTGACCAACCTTTTTAATACTAAAATAAGAATAATTAAACAAATAATATTCAGAATTGGTGTTATGTACATTCCATCAACATTAATTACCCTCTCATTTAATTTTTCCATTTTTAGACTGCCTAATGTGTTATTAAACAAAGACCAATTTCCTTCCATTGTGAAAATATTTCCCATTGTGTAATGTAGGGAAAAAATCAATACATGCTGCTTAAAATTTCTAATTGTTTTTCTGTCCAGAGTCCATTAGTGTTTCATATTCCTCAAAAGAAACAATCAAAACCAAAACAACAACAACAAAAACATGGTCCAGCCTATCACAACAATTCTCAGTTTCTGGTACCAATCTCTGTTTTATTTAGGGTTGAGACATATGACCATGGCAACTCTTGCAAATGAAAATATTTAATTGGGGCTGGCTTATAATTTCAGAGGATTAGTCCATTATCATCATAGCAGGAAACATGATGTCATTCAGGCAGACATGGTGCTGTAGAATAAGTCAAGATTTCTACATCTGGATCAGCAAGCAGCAGAGTGAATGACATTGGGCATGGCTTGATCTTCTGAAAGCCCACCTCCAGTGATGTATTCCTTCCAATAAGGCCACAACTACTCCATCAAGTTCATATCTCCAATAATGTCACTCTCTATGAGTCTATGGAGGCCATTTCCATTCCCTCCACCACAGTTAGTCATGTCATGAAAAGTCAGGAGAAAAGACACAGAAGGGCACTGCAAGGCAAAGCTCAAAACTTGGAAAGGCATAGCATTGCAAGGTGTGAGGCATAGGTTAGAAAAGTGTGAGGCACAGCAAGCTGTGGCAGGGAAAGTCACAATGCAAGGCAAATTCCACTGCAAGTGTTTGCAATGTATTGTGCAAGGTACATCAGGGTATGGTAAGATGTGCAGAAAGATGCCAGATGGAACAACAAGACAGGCCAGGAAAGTCCCACAGTGCAGCAAGGCATGTGGCAATGTGTGGCAAGTCATGTGGTAAAATATGGCAAGATGTGCGAAGGCACAGCAAGGAACGTGGTTAGGAAATTCAAGATGCAACAACACATGGCAAGGCATAGTAAGGTAGGTGGAAAGGCAAGATGCATGAAGGTGCCACAAAGTGAAGCAAGGCAAGGCACAAGGCATCCAAAGGTGCACAGAAAGGTTCAAAAAGATACATACCAAGGTGTGAAAAATAATGTAGTGCAATACACAAGGCACACCAAGGCAAGGCACAAGGCACAGAAAGATGTGTTGTAAGGCACAGCAATGCAAGCCAATAAATGCAAAGGTGTGAAAAAGTGCCTGCCTTATGCACAGAAAAGTGCATGATAAACACAACAAGGTTAGGCACAAGGTACACAAATGCTGTGTGGCGAGGAATACAAGAACAAACAGAAAGATGCCTGGAAGGTGCAGCAATGGAAAGTGTAAGGAGCAATACAGTAATTTACAAAGTGCAGCAAAATACAAGGTGTATGAAGGCTCGAGGCACATCAAGGCAAAGGGCAAAGTGCAAAAAGGCAAGGGGCAAAGGCCACAGAGTAAGTCTCTATGCAAGACAAGGTATTCAGCAAGTCATGGCAATACACATGACAGAGTATGGAAGGCACTTCAAAGTGCAGCAAAGAAAGGTGAAGAGTGTGTCAAGGCAAGATACAAGATGCCTTAAGGCAAGGCACAAAGGGCAGTAAGGCTAGTCAAAGGCTTGGGCAATGTGGCAATGTAAGGCAATATGTGGGGTAAGGCATGGTAAAGACTGAGACAAGCCAATACATGACATGCTCAATGTAGAAAGACACATAGTAAGGCAAGATA
Source organism: Peromyscus maniculatus bairdii (assembly GCF_049852395.1). Lineage (NCBI taxonomy): Eukaryota > Metazoa > Chordata > Mammalia > Rodentia > Cricetidae > Peromyscus > Peromyscus maniculatus. Next base: position 2,478,112 of record NC_134867.1, read on the forward strand.
AGGAACATGAAAAGCCATGGTAGGAAAAGTCACAACACAAGGCAAGGCACACACTAAGAGGAGGCAAGACAATGAGCAATATATAGTAAGGCATGGTAATGTGAAAGGTATGGTAAGATGAACAGAAATGCACAGGAAGCACAGCAAGGCAAAGTACAGCAAGGTGCGGGGTACAGCAAGGTGCATGACAATGTATAGCAAGATATGGCAAAAAGCATAGGAAGGTGCACCACACACCACAAGGCAATCCATAATGCCTGACAAGGCAAGGTTGTAGGCACTGGAAGTCATAAGGTATAAAAAATACAAAGGTCAAGGTGAAGCATGGCTAGCCACAACGTGAGGCAAGGCAATTGGATAGGCAAGGTGAGATGTGCCAAGGAATGATAAGGTGCATGACTAGTGTGGAGAGGTAAAGCATGTGTCAAAGTGTGTAAAGGCACACAGCAAGGCACAGCAAGGTCTGTGACAAGATATTGCAAGATGAAGAATAAGGTGACAAAGTATATGACAAAGTATAGCAAGGCAAGGCACATGATATGTCAAGGCAAGGCATGAGATAAAAGTGTGACAGCCACAGCCACAACTTTCAGAAAGGCTCATGGTAAGGTACAGCTAGTTGCTCAATATTTCATGGCAAACAAGGCATGGTAAGACAGAAGGCACAACAAGTTGCATGGCAATGCAAGGAAAGACTGCTACAAGCCACAGGAATATATTATAAGAGCTCAGCTGGTGATGACAAAGCCATTACCTGGAGGGATCAAGGAATTCCTCCAGAGGAAGTCAAATTCCAAGGAGCTTTTTGTATTATTTGGCTTGTTACATGTCAGTTGTCTTCTGTTATGAAAGTCATGTGTGCCTTCATAGTTTTCCCAATTGATTTTTTTCCTAAGAATTGCTAACAGTATGGACTGATCACTCTTTGGACATATACATTCAAGGTATTTGGAAAACAGCATCAGGAAAGGCTTTGCCCCCACCCCCAAGCCCATTCATTTCTCCCCTTTCAGCACTGGAATCAGATTATCTCCCTTAGCCACATTCAAGGACCAACAGAAATAACAGTCCAGACCACGACATGCTAGTCTCCTGATTTAAGGTAAATTCCACAGTAGACACTACCTAGGTCAGGTGGACCTTAAGCAATAGCTGCATACAGTTTATCTTGGACCCTCCTTTTCTTATAGCCTTACTAATTTTATAGACCTCTAACTCCTTACCTAACCACTTCTAGGAATATTTAGACAACCTTCTGTGCTGATAGCTATTCATAGCCAGAACCCCAGTTCAAGCCTCCTTGTAATTATCATCATTGGCAGCATCCAGACAGGTCCAAGCCCAGACAGAAGAATGTACCTTATCAGAGATAGCTTTGTCCTCTCTAAGTACAGGATTGAGCATCCAGACTACCTGTTTGAGAAGGCCTGGTGGATATGCCAATTAAGCTTAACTTTCTCTTTTCACAAATCTTATCTCAGTTCCATATCTCCCTTTAACTATCACCAGAGGAATCTAGCTGTACACAGGTTGCCTAGTGACTGAACACACTTTCCCCCACCCTTCAGAATAATGACAGATAGCTTGGACAGACAGGAGCCACAGGAAAATAGAAGGCAGTTTTATTTTCTCCCATTGACCTAGCAACTGATAAATTCTTAACATTTTCTACCAATGACATTTAAGATTATAATTGAACACATAAGATTCCTCTTCTTAGATATTACCCAAATTACCTTTAGTTAATTTATTTCCCCATTAGTCACTTCCCTTTTGGTTTGCAAATGATAATTAACAATTACTGCCCCTCCTTGTGATTCTTATCATACCTCAGTTTGACCCTGGAAGCCTGGCTTTGCACTGCCAATGGATTACTGCTTCTAAGTGTGTATATATCAGGACTTACAGGGCATGGGAGGATGGAGACAATTTGGAAAATAAATGAGTGGACTAAGAGCTCAGTGTGCTGAGATTCTATTTTCAAAATATAGTCCTCACCATTCATAATTTTCAACTCTGAGGCCCTGGAAAGTATAATATTAAGGCTGGTCCTTCTAATATTATACAAGAAAAGACAAGGCAAGGTGTGGCAAGTTGTGTGGTAAGATACAGCACAAAATATACAAGGCAAGAAAAGGAAAGGCACAAGGCACTTTAAAGCATACTGAAAGCTGGGGCAAGGTTAGGCACTTTGCCTAGCAAACAACAAGGCACAGTAAAGTGTATAGCAAGACTCGGCATGGTACTCATCAAGGCTCAACAATGAATAAGGCATGGCAAGGTACAGCAAAAAAAAGACTTAAAGAGCAAGGTGCTAGGCAAAGGCCTAGTAAGGCATGGCAAAATGGGCAGCATGGTAAAAACTGATGGTAAGATGTGAATTTAGGGATGAGGTTAGATACAAAGAAAGGCAAGGTGAAGCAAGGCTAGGAGCAAGGTGTGCAAAGAATAATAAGGCTCAAGACCCAGCAAGGTGAACATCAAGGCACATGACAAGGTACAGCAAGTCATACTGTAAGGCATGGTAAGGTATGCCACAAGTTGTGTGGCAAGGCACAGCAAGGTGCAGGGCAAAGTGCTCAAGGTGCTTCCAGGCAATCTGCAAGGCACAGCAAAACAACATAGAAGTCACAGTAAGGTACTGGGTAAGTCATGATTAAGGCACAGCAAGGAAAGGTGCAAGTAACAGCAAAGTGAGTAGCAAGACAAGTGGTAAAACAAGCAGCAAGGCCAGAATCAAAGCAAGCAGCAAGGTACATGGCAAAGCACACAATACACTTCAAGACAATATGCAAAGTAAAAGACATGGTAAGTCATAAAACAAGTTGTGTCAAGTCACAACTATCCATAGCAAGGGAGGCAAGATGAGTGTGTGGTTCATCAAGGGGCAAGGTACAGTGAGGCATGCAGAAAGTCTCAAGAAGGCATAGAAAGTCAATGCATAAGGTTCACAAAGGCATACAGCAAGGTGTGTGGCAAGACATGAGACAAACTGCATCCAGGCCAGATGCAAGGTGTGGCAACATGTGGGATAAGGGTCAGGACATAATGATTGGCAAGGCAGATCAAGGCTATGCTTGGCAAGGGGAGGTGCAAAGTGATGCTGTAAGCAGTGACAAACAAGATGCAAGTTATGGCAGGGCAAAGCATAGTCATGCAAAGTCCAAGGTGTAGCTAGGTTCACAACAATGCAACACACAGCAAGGTGAGGGCAGGACAAGCACAAAGCATGGCAAGGTGCTGGAAAAGGTGCAGCAAAGTAAAGGAAAATGTGTAACAAGGCTAAATTGTGGCAATGTAAAGTGCAAGGTGCATCAACACAAAAGATGCACTAAGACACACAGAAATATGTGGGAAGGTGAAGGAAGTAAAAATGTAAGGTGTGTGGGCGCCATGGGCCCTGACCCCCGACTGTGAGTGGCTGCAGCCTTGCTTGCTGACCAGGTGTCCTCCCTATTCAGATTCCCTGCCGGTGTCCTTCTCACCTTAGGATCATCAGAGAGCTTACCGGAGGTTCTTTGTTCCTACATCCTGCTTGTGGTGTAAACAACTTAGGTGCAAGAATGCAGAACATTGGGTCTAGAATGTAGACCATTGGTAGCGAACTTCTGCCCTCAGGGGATCCTCCATTTGTGTTGTAAGCCTGTATTTAAGGTTTCTTCCCTCTTTCAATAAACGGCATTCGACATCCAATCGTACGGATGACCCGCTGTCTCTTGTCTCTATTTTTAATCCGCAACCCTTCGCTCGGACATGGTGAACGGGTATTGGTAATGCTGGCGTTACCGCTACAAGGTGCAGCAATGTTCAAGAGTGGTAAGGTGCAATGCATGGCTGGGTAATCAGCAAGACACATGTCAAGTTGTGGCAAGGCCTTTGGCAATGTATGACAAGATGTGTAAAGTGTGCAAAATGCTGTGTGACAATCTGCTAGGTGTAGTCAGCCTAGGTGCAAGGGGCTACAAAGCAAAGCACATGGAAAGTCAAGGTGAAAGGTGCAGTAAAGCATGCTGAAACATACAAGAAGGCCTATGAAAATAAGGTGCAAGGCATGGCAGTACACACAGCAAGGCATATACCAAGGCTTGGCGATACCCATGGTAAGGTTCATAAGGCAAAACAAGGTAATTTATAAGATATAGTGAGGCAAAACGTAAGGCATAAATAGCAAGGCACAATGTACAGCAAGGCACACATTAAGGCATGGCAAGGTGCGCATCAAAGAACAGCAAACCAGGGTTCAAGGCATAAGAAAGTACAGCAACACACTGAAAAGCAAAATGTAAGGCATATATCATTGTGCAAGGCATGTCACAGCACAAGGTAAAGTGTGCAATTAGGCACATAATGGCATTGCCTGGAGAGAAGCAAGATGTAGCAGGGCACATGGCAAGGAACAGTAAGGAGTATGATAATGCATGGTACAGTAAACACAAGGTAAATAGCAATGTTCATCAAGGCACACAGCAAGGAGCAAAGCAAAGGTGCAGCAAGGCACAAAGCAAGAGCTAAGGAGCAAGGCATCAAGGCAGAAGCACAGCGAGACATACTGTAAATCACATGGATTCAAATAGAACTAAGATATAACATAGAAATTGAGTACTCTAAAGCTCTGGCATCTTTGAGTCTTTTTCTAAAGAATGTTGATGAAGAACCAGTTTCAAATGTTCATGACAGAAACAATTTAATATCTTTCAAAAAAGATGGGCTTATGGATTTCAACCACAGAGGACAATCTTTAAAAGTTTTTTTTCTTTCCTAACTGCCAAAGGAAATATTTTATATAATCCCAATGAGGAAAGGAGTTAGATAATGAACATCCATGAGTTAGAGAACTAACTACATTTGTACCCTTAAATAAATACAAACTTCAATGAAAAGAAGTTTTTTGAAGATGCTTAATATCTTGAAAAGAGTCATTGTTATTTAAATACAGACAGTGGTTTCTACCACTGGCTATTTGCAGAATAAAATTAAAGTCAAAATAAAGCACTTAAATTATGAAATCATTCCTTTCAGACTTAATAAAAGAGATGGTCCTTGGAAGCAGGCTACAACCTGACTACACCATGTCCCCATATAGCAAGCAGGCCTCCTAAATCATTCTGTTCTTCAAGGCCCCTACCTATTCAGATACATCTGTCTCCATAGGACAAAAACCTAACTGTGTCTCTCTTTCCCTCCCGTACATCACCACATATTTGCTTACCATAATGGTCCTGTTGCCACTGAGGGCTGTACAGATGCCTAGGGTCTAGATAGCTACCTGAGTCTATGTTGGTATCCAAGGGCTTTGGTGTCACTGGGGCCATATTGGTCTGTGTGACCTGTTTTGTCACCAGGGCCAAAGTGTTATCTGAGCCCGAACTGCTACTGAAGGCCATCTCTGGGTCAGTGGTCCTGCTATAGCTAGGGTCTGTGATGATGTCCATGGCCTGTATTGCCACAGGGGGTCATAAGAACCACATACATTACATAACACTTTTGGTGGCAAGTTTAAACTTACTCTTTAAGTAGACCCTTGAACTCTGGTTATATTTTTATAAAACCATTAATACTTTCATCGTTTATGAATCAGTAGTGTTAATCAAAAACACTCAAATAACTTTGTTAAGCCATGTATTTTGAAAGCAAGCCTTATTTAGCCATATTTTAATACTCTATGCCTGACTGTGGTAGGTTTTAAGTCTTTGAGTCCCTGTTATATACCTTGGGTATATAAATGGTTCTTTTAACAAATAAATGAAAATAAGGCAAAAGTTTACCACGTGGAATTCTTATTTTGTTGATATGCCTCCCAAGTGTAGCATAAAATTAAAATACAACAGACCAAAATCAAGAATAAAAGAAAAAGGAAATTACTATTATCAAATAAAGTGTATACCTACATGAGAAAGAATAGACAGGGGGAGAGAGAGAATATGAATCAATACTACCATTGTAATGGCTATTGGTTTTTACTATTTCTTTTTTTTCTCCCCCTTCCTGCCCCCCTCCCCTTCCCCCCAGCCCACCCCCATTCCCACCCCCTCCAGATCAAGGCTACCCCCGAGGACTGAGATCGACCTGATAGACTCAGTCCAGGCAGGTCCAGTCCCCTCCTCCCAGATTGAGCCAAGTGTCCCTGTATAAGTCCCAGGTTTCAAACAGCTATCTCAAGCAGTGAGGCCAGGACATGGTACCACTGCCTAGATGCCTCCCAAACAGATCAAGCCAATCAACAGTCTCACCTATTCAGAGGGCCTGATCCAGTTGGGGGCCCCTCAGCCTTTGGTTCATAGTTCATGTGTTTCCATTCATTTGGCTATTTGTCCCTGTGCTTTATTCGACCTTGATTTCAACAATTCTTGCTCATATAAACCCTCCTCCATCTTGCTAATTAGACTCCCAGCGCTCCACTTGGGGCCTAGCCGCGGATGTCTGCATCCAGATTCCTCAGTCCTTGGATGGGGTTTCCGGCACAACTATTAGGGTGTTTGGCCATCCCATCACCAGAGTAGGTCAGTCCCGGCTGTCTCGCAGCCATTGCCAGCAGTCTTTTGTCGGGGTATCTTTGTGGATTTCTGTGGGCCTCTTTAGCACTTTGTTTCTTCCTTTTCTCATGTGGTCTTCATTTACCATGGTCTCCTATTCCTTGTTCTCCCTCTCTGTTCTTGATCCAGGTGGGATCTCCCGCTCTCTTTCCCTCGACCCTCGCCGTTCATTGCTCCCACTCATGTCCAGGCTGCTCCTGTAGATCTCATTCATTTCTCCATCATTGGGTGATCCCCGTGTCTTTCTTGGGGTCCTGTTTTACAGGTAGCCTCACTGATGATGAGAGTAGCAGTCCAGTCATCCTTGTTCCACATCTAGTATCCTCCTATGAGTGAGTACATACCATATTTGTCTTTCTGAGTCTGGGTTACCTTACTCAGGATGATTTTTTCTAGATCCATCCATTTGCCTGCAAATCTCATGATGTCATTGCTTTTCTCTGCTGAGTAGTACTCCATTGTGTATATGTGTCACAATTTATTTATCCATTCTTCAGTTGAAGGGCATCTAGGTTGTTTCCAGGTTTTGGCTATTACAAACAATGCTGATATAAACATAGCTGAGCAAGTGCTCTTGTGGTATGAATGAGCATTTCTTGGGTATATGCCCAAGAGTGGTATAGCTGGATCTTGGGGGAGATTGATTCCCAATTTTCTAAGAAAGCGCCATATTGATTTCCAAAGTGGTTGTACAAGCTTGCATTCCCACCAGCAGTGGAGGAGAGTTCCCCTAGTTCACATCGTCTCCAGCATAAAGTGTCCTCAGTGTTTTTGATCTTAGCCACTCTGACAGGCATAAGGTGGTATCTCAGAGTTGTTTTGATTTGCATTTCCCTGATGATTAGGGAAGTTGAGCAATTCCTTAAATGTCTTTCAGCCATTTGAATTTCCTCTGTTGAGAATTCTCTGTTTAGTTCTATAGCCCATTTCTTAATTGGACTGTTTGTCTTTTTGATGTCTAATTTCTTGAGTTCCTTATATATTCAGGATATCAGTCCTCTGTCAGATGTGGGGTTGGTGAAGATATTTTTCCATTCTGTAGGCTGTCGCTTTGCCTTGTTGACTGTATCCTTTGCTCTACAAAAGCTTCTCAGTTTCAAGAGGTCCCATTGATTGATTGTTTCTCTCAGTGCCTGTGCTACTGGTGTTATATTTAGGAAGTGATCTATGCCAATGTGTTCAAGACTACTTCTTACTTTCTCTTCTAGCAGGTTCAGAGTAGCTGGATTTATGTTGAGGTCCTTGATTCACTTGGACTTAAGTTTTGTGCACGGTGACAGATATGGATCTATTTGCAGGCTTCTACATGTTGATATCCAGTTATTCCAGCACCATTTGTTGAAGATGCTTTCTTTTTTCCATTGTACACTTTTGGCTTCTTTGTCAAAAATTATATGTTCATAGGTGTGTGGGTTAATGTCAGGGTCTTCAATTCAATTCCATTGGTCCACATGTCGGTTTTTATGCCAATACCAAGCTGTTTTTATTACTGTAGCTTTATAGTAGAGCTTGAAGTCAGGGATTGTGATGCCTCCAGAGGTTGTTTTATTGTACAGGATTCTTTTGGCTATCCTGGGTTTTTGTTTTTCCATATGAAGTTGAGTATTGTTCTTTCCAGGTCTGTGAAGAATTGTGTTGGTATTTTGATGGGGATTGCATTGAATCTGTAGATTGCTTTTGGTAAAATTGCCATTTTTACTATGTTGGTCCTGCCTATCCATGAGCATGGGAGATCTTTCCATTTTCTGACATCTTCTTCAATTTCTTTTTTCAGGGACTTAAAGTTCTTGTCATATAGATCCTTTACTTGCTTGGTTAGTGTTACCCCAAGGTATTTTATGTCCTTTGTGGCTATTGTAAAGGGTGATGTATCTCTGATTTCCTTCTCAGCTTCTTTGTCCATTGTATATAGGAGAGCTACTGATTTTTTTTGAGTTGATCTTGTATCCTGCTATGTTGTTGAAGATGTTTATAAGCTTTATCAGTTCCTGGGTGGAATTTTTGGGGTCACTCAAGTATACTATCATGTCATCTGCAAATAGGGAAAGCTTGACTTCTTCCTTTCCAATTTGTATACCCTTAATCTCTTTATGTTGTCTTATTGCTCTGGGTAGAACTTCAAGTATTATATTGAATAAGTATGGGGAGAGTGGACAGCCTTGCCTCATTCCTGATTTTAGTGAAATTGCTTTGAGTTTCTCTCCATTTAATTTGATGTTGGCTGTTGGGTTGCTGTAAATTGCCTTTATTATGTTTAGGTATGTTCCCTGTATTCCCGATCACTCCAAGACTTTTATCATGAAGGGGTGTTGGATTTTGTCAAATGCCTTTTCTGCATCTAGTAAGATGATCATGTGGTTTTTTTCTTTGAGTTTGTTTATATGGTGTATTACATTGATGGACTTTTGTATGTTGAACCACCCTTGCATCCCTGGGATGAAGCCTACTTGATCATGGTGGATAATTGTTCTGATGTGTTCTTGGAGTCTGTTTGCCAGTATTTATTTTTACATCAATGTTCATGAGGGAGATCTATCCGTAGTTCTCTTTCTTTGTTGTATCCTTGTTTGGTTTGGGAATCAGGGTTATTGTAGCCTCATAGGAGTTAGGTAATGTCCCTTCTGTTTCTATTATGTGGAACAACTTAGAGAGTATTAGTATTAACTCTTCTTTGAAGATCTGGTAGAATTCTGCACTGAAACCATCTGGTCCTGGGCTTTTTTTGGTTGGGAGACTTTTAATGACTGTTTCTATTTCCTTAGGGGTTATTGAACTATTTAAATAGTTCATCTGGTCTTGATTTAACTTAGGTATGTGGTACCTATCCAGAAAATTGTCCATTTCTTTTAGGTTTTCCAGTTTTGTGGAGTAGAGGTTTTTGAAATATGACCTGATAATTCTCTGGATTTCCTCAATGTCTGTTGTTATATCCACCTTTTCATTTCTGATTTTGTTGATTTGGATTCTCTCTCTCTCTGTCTTTTGGTTAGTTTGGATAAGGGCTTGTCTATCTTGTTGATTTTCTCAAAGAACCAACTCTTTGTTTCATTAATTTTTTGTATTATTCTCTTAGTTTCTATTTTATTAATTTCACCTCTCACTTTGATAATTTCCTGGCATCTATTCTTCCTGGGAGACTTCGCTTCTTCTTGTTCTAGAGCTTTCAGGTGTGCTGTTAAGTTACTCGTGTGAGATTTCTCCATCTTCTTTATGTGGGCATTTAGTGCTATGAATTTCCCTCTTAACACTGCTTTCATAGTGTCCCATAAGTTTGGGTATGTGGTGTCTTCATTTTCATTGATCTCTAGGAAGTCTTTAATTTCTTTCTTTATTTCTTCCTTAACCCATTGGTGATTCAGTTGAGCATTATTCAGTTTCCATGAGATTGTAGGTTTTCTGTAGTTTTTGTTTTGTGTTGAAATCTAACTTTAAACCATGGTGGTCTGATAGAACACAGGAGGTTATTCCAACTGTTTTGTATCTGTTGAGATTTGCTTTGTGTCCAAGTATGTGGTCAATTTTAGAGAAAGTTCCATGGGGTGCTGAGAAGAAGGTATATTCTTTCTTGTTAGGATGGAATGTTCTGTAGATATCTATTAGGTCCATTTGTGTCATGACATCAGTTAAGCCCTTTATTTCTCTGTTAAGTTTCGATTTGGGAGATCTGTCCAGTGGTGAAAGTTGTGTGTTTGTTGAGATCTCCCACTATAGGTTTTTACTATTTCTGACATTTTATTCTCTAGATTTTCAAGGATAAAATTCTGTTAGCATGCCTGAGGCTATTTGGATAGGTTCTTGTCTTCCTTTTTATTGTTTATTGATTTTAATGCAAAAATCAATTGTACTGAGTGGAACATAAAGGCTACTTATTATCATTATTATTAATATCATCAAGAGTACTGGGTAACATCAAATAGCATCTTTTGTTTTGTAAACAGTTGGACCCCAGAGCATTTGCTTATAAAATTAAGGCTCCAGATGTCTATTCTGTCCATTAAATGGATAAACAGTAAATGTTGTTGTAAAATCAGACAATGTCTCCTCCAGCAAGAATTATACATGAACAATCTAAACCCTATATAGACATCAGACATACATCACAGGATTAGAATTAATCACCATACCATAGATTGCAGTTGTAATGTATCATTATGGGGGTCACATCTCAAACAAACAACAGATGCATATGTATACAGTTTATATCTGGCTAATTCTTAGACTCTGACTAACTCTTATATTCTTTCAGGAAGTTCTCTCAATAGCTATCACTGCCACATATGACTGCCATGGATCACCGCATGCATATTTTTATATATTTTTTAACACTATATCAAAATCTTTTTTCTAAAGTCTACCCTCTCTTTCAAATAGAACCACTGCCTGGACTGTGCAAAGAAGAAACCTAGAAGGGAAGACTGGGAAGAAGAGGATTCCCAGGGACACTCCCCAGGCTACTCACATATTGACAAGAATGACAATGCACTCGTCAAGTTAATTCAGCTACATTTTTTTAAGTTTAAAACTGCTTACCAGAGTCTATCATCAAAGTATGTTAGAGCCCAGTCACAGCTCTCAACATAGTCTCTAAATTTGATGACTTTTGAGTAGATCCTGACAGGCAATGCCAGAACAAAGGAAGGTATCAAGAGTGTCAAATTTATGGGGATGGTCTTGTGTTTTGCTCACAAAGTAATCAGTTGAAATAGTTGGATGAGGGCCAAATACCTACAAAGCAAGTTGAGAAACATTTTGGAATAAGTAATAAAAGCACTGAGCTCCAAGGATGAAAGGGTGACAGTAAGAGTACATTTTTAGTATTATCCTCTCTGAAGCACACTTCTCATGGAAAAGGGGGGAGTTATTTAATTTAAGGGCCTGATGATATCTGTTGTGGTGGTTTAAATAGGAATCCCTCCCCAAATGAATGTTTGGTCATAAGGGAGTAGGGCTACATGACAGGAATTAGGAGATGAGGTCTTGTTGGAAAAAGTGTGTCACAGTGAGTGTGCTTTGGGGTTTCAATTACTTAAGCTAGGCTCAGTCTCTCTCTCTCTTCCTGCTGCTTGTAGATCTATAACTAGAAGTCTCAAGTTACTACTCCAGCATCATGTCTGCCTTTATGCCACCATGTCTTCCATCATGATGAGAATAGACTAAACTTATGAACTGTAAGCCAGCCCCAATTAAATGTTTTCTTTTATATGAGTTGCATGATGTCTCTTCACAGCAGTAAAATCCTAAGACAGTTGTAGAGAAAACAACTATTCACCTTGAAAATTTGCATAAAACTCTCTCTGAAAGAGCTATCTCCCAAGAATACTTTGATAATGGCAAAATTTTGCAGTGCAAACATTTTATTCACGTGGGTGCTTGTCTTATTCAGGCTTATGAAATTTTTTTCTCTAATTAAGGATTTTTGATAGGAAGAAATTATTTCGTTCCCAGTAGGATTTACTGATATAAGAGTCAGGCAGGAGGAAAATACTTTCCTGATGGGAACTCATAGGAGATTCCTTCAGCAAGAAAAAGTTCAGGTCCATCCTCAGGCATTTTTTTCAGGTGGCTTTACAACCTGGTCCATGGTTCCTGGTGGTTTGATTCATAGAAATCAGTGAAATGTACAAGTTCAGTCATATATATATATATATATATATATATATATATATATATATATAGACAATAAAGATTCCTCAAGGAACAGGATAGAGGCTGGAGAAAGGAAATGGGCTAATTTCATGGAAAATGTTTTTCTTATTCCTTTTCTTCTATTTTCAGAGCTAGAAAGGAAGATAATAATCATTTATCCAATTGAAATCCTAGCATATTAAATGTATTTTGTCTTTTACCAAGTCCAAGGCTTTTTCAGAGCTGGCTGAAAGTGAAGGGCTGAATAATGTGGTCCGGAAAGAAGGCTGTTTGAAGAAACAGTTTTGTTGGTGAGTTTGGGAGGAGTGAAAGTGAATTTGGCAGAGATTAAACAAATATAAAACATGGTTTGTTGGTCAATATTCCATGTCATTTTACAGCTACTAGGGAAGATTACTGAAAATGAAAACTACCCAATGTTTTCTTGCTTTCAGCTTTGCACATAAGGCAGGATATTAAGAGAGAGATCTCAACCCTCTCCCCATAGCTCAAAAAGAAAATCTCTTTTATCTTTGCTGGGGACATAGAACCTGCAGTTACCATTCTAACTGGAATTAAATAATAATGGAATCATATCATGAATAAATTAGAAAATCTTTTCTGATTGAATCTTTACCCATAGAAAACCCCAGAGGTGGCTTTCTCTGTCTTTCAGACACCGAATCTTCCAAAGCCAGGGGTCTTTATCTCATGGTCTTACCAATTGAGTGGGAATTCTGAATGAATAATTTTTCCAATACTGATACCTGAGAGAATCAGCTTCTAAAGAGAAAAAATATTGGTTTTTGCTTATGGTTGCAGAGGTCCTGGTTCATGATCACTTGACCCTATTGTTTGGGACCTGTGGTAAGACTTCACATCATGGCAAAGATCACATAGCAGAAAAAACATGCTTACCCTGTTACACTTAGCCCATTATGTGCCATAAGAAAGGAGACAAACAACAATTATGGGGTCTAAAGACTTTATTGAATCGCCACATAAATGGATCACTTATCAATCAGGGCTACAGGACAAGGACTTGAGAGCCTGGTTTCACCTAACAGCCCAGAGCAGCAGCAGAAGCGGGGTTTATAAGCAAAAAAGTCACAAACATTTATTGCCAAGTTACAACTACAATTTTCACCAATCAGGATTTAGAGATTAGGGGCTTCCTTGAGTACTCTATCATTGTCAACTGATATACAATGCAAGCCTTTCAATCCAACCAATTAAATTAATGTGTTCTTTCTGTTGTTATGAACAGCCATAATGTTTCTAAAGTAGTAAGAATGCATAATGACTATTTATATGGTTTCGGGGAGGAGGTTGATCAGCCATTGGGAAGTTCTCAGCTCCCCTAAGGCTTGGGAATCTGAATTTCATTTCATCTTGCAGGTAAAAATGGTCTGAATTCAAAATGGCAGTACTCAGGCCAAGGTGCTTTTACCTGCTCCCTTCATCCTCATGATCTGGAGGTAAAAGAGAGAAGAAGAAAGCTAAGTCCAATAAACTCTTCAAGAGTTGTTGAGGAGTGGATGGGGTTGGGGATAGATGGGAGGCAGGGAGAGGGAACTGGAGGAGAAGAGGGAAAACTATGTTTGGTATGTAACAAAAATGAAAAAAATTGTTTAATGACCTAGAAATTTTCTGTTAATCTTTACCTCTTCACAGGTCTTATCACCTCCCCAAAGCATCAAACTAGGCAAAAATTCTTTAAAATATAGATTTGGGGGGGCATTCCAGAGAAGAACTGCATTTTTTCCAAATCATTTCCCCTTCCAAGGGAGTAAACACACTGTTCTATCTGCCTGGAAGGATTTTTGTCAGTTTCATCATTTCATTGTCCTCTCCTTCTTCTTCCTCTCAGAGAAGTCATTTTTGACCAATTACTCCAAACAGGGCCCCAATACTATCAATGCTTATCCTGGGAGAAACTTACCTTTCCTTCTACTGTGTTGAAGTTTTAGGGTTACTTATACATATTATAATACCATCTAAAAATAAAGATTCTTTGAACTTTTTCTTTCCAAGATGTAGCCCTTTGATCTCTTTTAATTGTCTTACTGCTGCTGTAGATATCTTTATGGTGTGAATGTGTTGCTCTGATTTGGTTAATAAATAAAGTGCTGATTGGCCAGTAGCCAGGCAGGAAGTATAGGTGGGACAAAGAGAGAGGAGAATGCTGGGAACATGAGGGCTGAGTGAGGAGACACTGCCAGCTGCTGCCATGAGAAGCAACATGTAAAGATACCAGTAAGCCACAAGCCACGTGGCAAGGTATAGATTTATAGAAATGAGTTAATTTAAGATATAAGAACTAGATAGCAAGAAGCCTGAGGCATTAGGCCAAACAGTTTAGATAATATAAACATCTGCATGTTTATTTGGGTCTGAGTAGCTGTGGGCCCCAGCGAGAATGGAGAAAACTTCAGCTACATACTGATCTAGCTAAGACTTCAAGTACTATAATGAATAGGTTGGAGAGAGTGGACAATGTTATCTCTTTCTGATTTTAGGAAAATTGCTTTGTAAGTTTCTCTCCATTTAAGTTGATGTTGGCTATGGGCTTTCTGTATACTGCCTTCATTATGTATGAAGTATATCTCTTGTATCCCTAATCTCCTCAGGACTTTTAACATGAAGGAGTGTTGGATTGTATAAGCCAGAAGGGATAAAGAACACCAAGAAAACTTTGTCCTCTAAATCAACATGATCAAAGCACATATGAATTCATGGAGACTGAGGCAGTGTTCACTGGGCTCTCACATGTCTACAATCAGATCATTGTGTATATAGTATTTCTTCCAGATTAGTGTTCATATAGGATTCTTGAGTGTTTCAACAAGATAGTCTCTGGGTTTATTTTGACTTCTCTTGGGCTCTATTTCTTCTGGGTTTTTTTGTTGTTGTTCAATTTCATGTGTTATTTTTGTCTTATATTATTTTATTTTGTTATTATCCCATAGAAGCCTGTTTGTTTTTTTAATAAGAAACAGAAAGCAAGTGGCTTTAGAGGGAAAGGGAGGTTGGAGAAACTAGGAAGAGTGAAGGGGAAATTATAACCATGATATATAATGTGCAAAAAAAATCTATTTTCAGTAAAAGTAAAACAAATAATCAAAGATAAGATGAACTTCAGCATAGAAGACAATTGTTAAGTCTGTAATCATGTGTACCTCTGGGGTAAATTCACTTGCTTTTATTCTTTACTAAAAAAGAACAGAAGACTGTAGAGATGGCTTGCAATAAAAATCACTTCTTCATACAGAGAACCCAGGTTCAGTTTCCAGTCCTCACATGGTGGCTAAACTATCAAATTTCCAGCTTTCAGTAGGATACACACCACATCTGTCCTCCATGAACATCATTAATACACATTTTAATTTATACATACACACATGCAGGAAACATTGATGCCCATATAATAAAATAAATTAATCTTTAAAAAGGAAAGAAGAAAGGTGATTTAAAAACTTTCATAAGCATAAAAAGGTTTTTTTGCTTATTTGTTTTGCAAGTTTCAAGTTTTGACACTTATTTGGACTATGACCCAAGAAAATTGGTCTTAAACAATTGATACTAATTGTGTATGTGTTTTTGGAAAGATTTTTTTCTTAAATAAGAAGAAAATTTATACTTGTGAAACTGGTGGTGAAAGAAGACTGACACTGTCAGTTTAATGTATTCTGATTCACATTGTCCATCTGTGTACACTGAAATCTTCATACATATACAATTGATTCATGTTTATCAGAACCAGAAAAGGGAGGAATGAATTGAAAGAAAATTAGACTAGTTTTAAAAAAAGCTGTTAAGAAGTCTAAAAAGTGCTAAGAAAATGTGTGTGGGAAAGAAGAGCATGCTGTAAAGAATAAATCAAAAGAACCAGCAGATGATGTGTTTGTGTATTTTAAAGTTTTAGTTATTTTTAAAGATAAAGTCTAATAATTTGTTCTCAGCTTTTTTTAGTGAACACTGTTTTGATGATATTAGCAATGAGCTAACAAAATTTAACATTTCTTATCTTATGACTATTTTCAAGTTCAATATATTTTCAAAAATGATCATCTAAAAAGTCTTACTGTATTTCTTCTCATAAGCCATGGATTTTGAAACAGAAGTATTAGTGCCAGGTATGGAATACTTCCGTATGTGTTAGTTGCCAGTAAGGGCCCCCAGACTCTTGAAACAATATTGGCTATTGCAATTACTTTTGATTGCCCACCAGAGTTAGATAGGATGATCCTATTGCTTAGCACACTACATATTCTGGATACAGAAAAATCAAGCTGTGCTTATTCTGAAAGCTTTTTAATTACTGGCTAATAATCACAGTGCTAGAAGATGCTATGTATGCTGCTGAAGAAGAAAAAAACAATAATTGTCTTACCCAGGTGTAAACCCTATGTGTTACAATACCAATCTGCCAGATACGATGTTCCTCACTGATACAATAGTAGCATGACTGTTTTAAGGAAGCTAACTGCTTTCCATTTGGATTAAAGCTTTTTTTCTTACAGGTTGTAAATTCTTGCCTATTACTATGAACCTGATCAACAGTCTATAGCTAGGGAGGTTGTAGTCTCTAAGGGGGACCCCACTACTAATTATTTGCTAAGAAGTCAAACTATCTTCTAAGTATTTATATTTATATTTATATTTATATTTATATTTATATTTATATTTATATTTATATTTTATAGACTACTGCTTCTTGCCCTTGGTCAGAGGAACTTCTTTTTGGTAGCAGATTCCAGTGAGTGAACAGGCTCCTAACTGCTCAAAGTACTGGAAGATCAGTGACTGTTGACTACTCAGCCCTAAATGAGACATCTACAGCACCTCCTCTGCTGCAGGCTGCAGGAATATATCATAAGAACTTAGCTGCTTATGGCAAATTCACTACCTGGAGGGATCAAGAAATTCCTCCAGAGGAAGCCAAAATACAAGGAGCTTTTTGTATTATTTGGCTTGTTATATATCAGCTGTATTCTGTTATGAAAATCATGTGTGCCTTCATTGTTGTCCCAATTGATTTTTCCTTAAGAAAGGCTAATAGTGTGGACTGATCACTCTCTAGACATACACATTCAAGGTATTTGGAGAAGAGCCTCAGGAAAGGCTTTGTATAGAATCAGATATCTCCCTTAGCCATTTTCAAGGACTAACAGTAGTAACAGTCCACATGCAAGTCTCCTGATTTAAGGTAAATTCAACAAAGAGACACTGCCTAGGTCAGTTGGACCTTAAGTAATAGCTTCCTAAAATATAGCTCAGACTCTCCTTTCTTACAACCTTACTAACTTTATAGACCTCTAACTCCTTACCTAACCACTTCTAGGAATATTCAAATAACCTGTGCTAACAGCTATGCTCAGCCCGAACCCCAGTTCAAGCCTCCCTGTAATTATCATCATTGGCAGCATCCAGACAGGTCCATCCCCAGACAGAAGAAAGTGCCTTACCAGAGATACCACTGTACTCTCTAAGTACAGACTTAAGCATCCAGGCTACCTGTTTGAGAAGGCCTGGTGGATATGCCAATTAAACTTAACTTCCTCCTTTTACAAATCTTACCTCTAGTTCCAGATCTCCCTTTAACTATCACCAGAGGCATCTAGCTGTACACAGGTTGCCTAGTGACTGAACACACTTTCCTCCACCCTTCAGAATAATGGCAGATAGCTTGGACAGACAGGAGCCACAGGAAAAAAAGAAGGCAGTTTTATTTTCTCCCATTGACCTAGTAACTTATAGAGTCTTAACATTTTCCACCAATGACATTTAAGATTATAATTGAACACATAAGATTCCTCGTTTTAGATATTACCCAAATTTACCTTTAGTTAATTTATTTCCCCATTAGTCACTTCCCTTTTGGTTTGCAAATGATAATTAACAATTACTGCCCCTCCTTGTGATTCTTATCATCCCTCCATTTGACCCTGGAAGCCTGGCTTTGCACTGCCAAGGGATTACTGCTTCTAAGTGTATATATACCAGGACTCCCAGGGCATGATGGGATGGAGAAGAGAAAAGAGAATGGAAGAAACAGATGGGTAAGAAGGTGAGAGGAACAAAGTGAGATGGGGAAGAACTAGACTGAAGGGCTAGAAGAGAGTACTAGAGGAACGAGATGGAGGAGCTGGATGGGAAAGTCCTAGTTGGGTAAGAACAAGGTAAAATAGGACCTAGATGAGGCATAATTAAGATGAGAGAATTAAGATAGAAAAATAGATGGAGCAGTAGATAAATGTAGAGAGAAATCAGGCAAGAAAGGAGCTAGGCAGGAGAACAGAACTGATGCTGTGTATATAGGATGTTTTGCCAGAGGAATTAAAGCAAGTGGACTATAGAGCTCAGTGTGCTGAGATTCTATTTCCCAAAAATAGTTCTCACTGTTAGTAGTTCTCTCTCCTGATCCCCTGGGATGTATAATATTAAGGCTGGTCCCTCTAATATTATACAAGACTCCTCCAAAACTCAGGGAATATTGTGGACGAGGAGGCAGAAATACTGAAAAAGCCAGAGGATAGGGAGTAGTGCTATAAAATACTTCCATCATGATGTGACATGACGGCTGAAATCATAAATACACAGTATCTGTGGCTACTGCACATGAAAGACATGAAAGTAGGAAGAGGCCTATCTGTAAAATAAGGACATCAGCAGGATTGGGAGGGTATTAAAGAAAGTTATAGGAGATGAACATGATCAAGATACATGGAATATATGTATGACTTATGACAAAAAAAGTCGAGCTACAAATAAATTGAAAATCACTGAAGATATTTTAATAGCCACCAAGGAACAAAAAAGAACAACTACCATTAAACATCAACACTACAGCCCTTGGGAAGGCAGACCAAGACAAGACTTGCTCAAAGACAATGATGGAAGGACAAAGGGAATGTTAGTTCTATTTATTTGTCTAGAAGTAGAGTTATCAAGTCTAGTCTATGGCTGGCCATTGCCTTAAAGGTGACAAAGTTGTGGCTTCAGAGAATATGCTCTTTCCTTTGGGCTGTAGTTAAGTTATAAGGCAACTGTATCTGAGGGAGGCATTGTGTATACTCTTTGCCAACATTGTCTGATTTAACTCTCTGTGGACCATGGTCATTTTTGTTCCTGCAAATATGATGCCATACTTTGTGATAAACATCTTTAGCATAAAAGAAGTTCCCAGAAGACCTCCCAACACCAGAATTTATCTTCTCTGTCTTTTATCTTCTCTGTATTTCTCATACCCTGGAACCTCACCATTGGGACCTTGTCACTGAAAAAGAACCTGCTGGTCTAGGTCACCTGCCTGTACATATCTCCATGGGTCAAAGTTTTAATGATTTGCTCTTCAAGTTTGTTTTCAGCTAGATTCAGGGTTTCAACTTTCACCCAATTCATCTATCTCCCTATTTCATTCCATTTATTATATTTCTAGTTAAGAAGTCTCTATTCTAATGGC
Source organism: Peromyscus maniculatus bairdii (assembly GCF_049852395.1). NCBI lineage: Eukaryota > Metazoa > Chordata > Mammalia > Rodentia > Cricetidae > Peromyscus > Peromyscus maniculatus. The sequence continues at coordinate 2,497,735 of NC_134867.1, forward strand.
CACTTGTATTTCAAATCAACAAACATTATAGTCTTCAACAAACAATAAGATCAACAATTTTGTGCTTTCTTCTTTTCTTTTAAATAAAAAATGGGGTACCATGTAGCTCAAGATAGACTCCAACCTCTATACATACAAGCATATATAGATTGAAATATTGATCCTCTTATCTCTACTTCCCAAGTGCAGAAATTACAGGTGTATATCACCAAGCCTTTCTTGGTTTCATTTTTTTAAATGTATATTAACTGTACAAAATAATATATTTCATTTTGACATTTCTACACATGTATATAGATGTATAAGGACATATTTTAGGCAGAGGTAGGTGGATCTCTGTGAGTTCGAGGCCAGCCTGGTCTATAGAATGAGATCTGGGACAGGTATCAAACCTACACAGAGAAACCCTGTCTCAAAAAAAGGATATATTTTGACTACAAGATCTTGGTCCCTGCCTTTTAGAATTACAATCTACTATATAAGTGTTCTGTGCTCTGGCACTTGGGGTTTGTAACTTTGGTTACTTAATATGTGTTTCCTTGGTGGTAAAATAGTAATAACAAAAGTACCCAAGCCAGGCATGGGGCATAATATCTTTAATCCAACACTTGAAAACTGATGCAGAAGGATCACAAGTTCAAGACCAATTTAGACCACATAGCAAGCTTACAGTTAACCTGAGCTATATAATGAGGCATTGTGTTTAAAAGCCAAAAACAGAATGGAGAGATGCTTCATTAACTAGGAGTATGTACTGCTCTTGTAGAGGACCTAAGTTCAATTCCTAGTACTCACAATTCCTGGGGACTCACAACTGCCTTTAACTATAGCTTCAGGAAATCCAATACCCCTGCCTCTATAGGCACTTATGTTATGCTGATCTCTCTTTCTCTTTCTCCCTGTCTCTGTCTCTGTCTCCATCTGTGTGTGTGTGTGTGTGTGTGTGTGTGTGTGAGAGAGAGAGAGAGAGAGAGAGAGAGAGAGAGAGAGAGAGAGAGAGAGAGCCCTCAAGCCTGTTAGGGATGAGTCGTCCCACATTTCACCTCTTTCTTATTTTATAGGACACACTCAGTAGGAGCTAGAGTGTGTTGCCCTAACCTTGTTGACCCCCACCCCAGGAGAGCTCAGCATAATGGAATGTGCCTGCCTTAGATTGGCTTGCCAAGCAAGCTCATACACATTATTGACTACCAGCCCTGGAAGAGCATCAATTCTTGAGTGCTGTCTGGGTGCTGGGCTTTACGCAGTAGCTTTCTGTATCTCAGTGAGCTATGCATGCATTAGCTCTCTAGGAGGACTTTGATCTAGGTGTCTGAGAGCCAATAAAACCTGTAGGGTTACCTTTGTGGCTGCCTTCTGTTGTTGAACCTGTTGTAAAAAACATTTGAACAAGAGAAGGATTAGTCAAAAATTTCAGTCTCAAGGACATGGATGGGACCCCAGCCATATTTATTGGGCCAATTGAAGTCCTTGTGATGATGCATTAGCCACCTTTTAGGGGGTGAGGCAATTGCTTGATATCTAGGGTAGCATGCCAGTAATGACATGATCTTTACTAATGTCACAGTAGCAGAGCAAATAATACCCCTCTGAAGCTTCTTCTTTGGCCAAAGTCTCTTGGTCTGTTGTCAGATGCATGTCTGTTGAGGGTATCCATATCAGCATAGTAGTATTCTGTGGGGAAAATGCAAGCATACCCTCATCCTCAGGTTACTAGGGGAGCAGAGGGTTGCCATAGAAGGGTGACAGGATCCCTCCAATGCACCAATGGCAATGGTGTCTCCTGATGCAGGTAAATAAGTGTGCTGTCCAATTTGGGCTTGTGTGACAGGGTTAACTTGTTCCTTGGCCTGTGAGCATCTCAAGAGAAACAGCAGTGTTGTGCTGTATGTTAAAATGAGCCTAAGCCTTGACCTGATCATCATAGGCAGCTTGCCAGCTGAGAAAGACCATAGGCTCCAACACAGCCTTCATCAAATGTACCAGTCATAATAAGTGTGTAAATGCATTGCTCATTTCTGTAGGACTTGCTCAAAATATGGCAAGTCAGGACCTGATTAATTAGCAGCTTTACAGACCAAAGACAGGTCTGCAAGTGGAGTAGGTATCCATTGCTGGTTGGCTGCATTGGGGACCACATTAACTGGTAATGCCATGGTGGGTGTATGCGGCACCATAGGTGGGATAGGATGTGAAATATGCAGAGCAGATAGCTCAGTGGGCAGACATCCAGGCAAATCATTCCATGGATATTGTAGCCGGGGTTAGCCACTTGAGTTATAGGGGGAGTAGAGAGAGGGGCTGCTACTATAGGCTTGGATGCTGCTGCAATCATTTCCTGTCTCTTTCCATCCCATCCCTTTACTTTATACCTATTCTGGTGCCTTTCCTTGACAACAGAGGCAGAGGAAATATCAGTTATAGATGGAATGAAGGCAATAGATAATAGTGTTACATTGTTCCGGGCAGTGCTTAGTGTGAGCCTTAATGACCTCTTTAATAGAGGAGAACTTTGGGCCAGCAATTATAGCCAAGGAAACGTGCATAAAAAAATGGAGGGTTACTCCTGAGACCACTTCACTTTTTCTGGCCAGGAACAGAACTCTCATCCAAACATCAGGTTTCCACATGTTCTCTGGAGGATCAGCAAGCACTCTTAACTGTTGAACCATCTATCCCGGCATCACAACTCCAAAGTACATGCACACACACACACAAAAAAAAAAAAAAAACTAAAAATAGGTAGACCATTGCTCCATTTCCTGAGGGTACAGCCCTCATATGGAAACACCAGGGAAGCCTGAACAAAAGTGTGTGGCACCCTATTGTACCGACAGACTCACAAATAAGACAACCAAAAAGAAAAGGGGGAAGATTCTAGCACTTACCTGCTGAAGGGACTGAAAACACACAACATGGAGGAGCCTCCTCACTGAAATACACTGCTCAAGGGTGCTGCTCAACCAGTACCACACATAAGAAAAAGGAGACAAACAGTCCCTATTGCCAGGCATCAGATGTCCCAGATTTCAGCAACAGATGTGTGTGTGCTGTTGTTCCCTTTGGGGGAGGGGGCCAAGTAGGCACAGAGTCAACAACACAGAATCTGGGAAAATGTCAAAACAACAATCTCAGTTTATTCAGGAAGAGGCAAGCCTTATATACCCTCTACCCTGCCCTGGGGGAAGGTCTGATGAATATGCATCTGCTGGTGTGACATATCTGCTTCTTATTGGTCCAGGTCATCTCCAGATCATGTCTCAGCTGCTGTTGCTAATGCCCTTAGGCACACCCAGGTTAGCTATCAGAAAGTATCTCTTTTACTGGATGGGGCCAGGTGGCCCTCAGGCCTGTTAGGGATGAGTCATCCCACATCAAATGCCCATGTACACCTTATTTTGGTAAATAATGTGGAAGCACATATTGAAAAAACCACAATATCTTCAAGAAATGGGGATGGTTAAATTGGGTGGCTATTTAGAAGAATTCAAATCAATTCATACTTAACACCCTGCACAAAATTCAACTCCAGTGGATCAAAGACCCCAACATAAAACCAGATACACTGAACCTCATAGAAGTCAAAGTGGGAAATACCCTTTAACTCATTATTATAAGAAATAACTTTATAAAGAGAACATCTTCAGCACAGAAAGTAGGATCAATAATTAATAAATGGGACCTCAAGAAACCAAAGGTCTCTACACGGCAAGAGATAAATTGCAAGCCTACAGAGCAGAAAAAAGATTTTTTTACCAGGTATATATCCAATAGAAGGCTAATATCAAATTATATAAGGATCTCATAAAACTGGATAGCAAGAAACAAAAAAATTAAAAATGGAGTACAGATCTTAATAGAGAATCTCAAAATTAAATGGCTGAGAAACAAAGAAATGTTCACAATCCTTACCATCAGGGCAATGCAAACCAAAGCTACTTTGATATTTCTTCTTAAAACTATCAGAATGGCTAAGTCATTCCAAGCAAGTGATAGCACATGCTGGCAAGCATGTGGAATAGGGAACCACTAACCCATTGCTGATGGGAGTCCAAACTTGTATAGCCACTATGAAAATCAGTGTTGAGTTTCCTCTGGAAGATGGAAATTTATCTACTCCAAGATCCATCTATACCACTCTTCATTATATCCTCAAAAGATGTTTCATCCTACAAGAGGGATACTTGCTCTGTCATGTTCATTGCTGCTCTGTTTCTAATTCCAAGATATCAGAACCAACCTAAATGTCCCTCAATAAAAGAATTGATTAAAAAATGTGGTACATTGCACATTGGAGTATAACTCAGTCATTTTTAAAAAAAAAATGAAATTTGCTAGTAAATGGATAGAAGTAGAAAAAATCATCCCAAATGTGGTATTCCAGACACAGAAAGACAAATATAGTAAATATTTGCTTATATCTGAATATTAGCTATTAAGCCAATAATAACTAAGCTGTAATTCTTAGGACCACAGAGGGCAGATATAGAAGAAGGGTCTGGTGGAAGGCTGACACACATATAACTAATTAAGAAAGGAAAAAAGAATAGATAATTATGGATGGATGGGGGATAAAAACAGGAGGATCAAGTGAAGATGGGGAGTAAAGAGGGGCAATAGGGAGAGAATAGAGGAAGAGACAGCTAAATTAAGAACCATTTGAGGGGTAGTATGGAAATCTAATACAATAGTAGCTTCCTAAAATATATGTATGTGAAGGCAGCCAATATAAGATTGCCAAATAATGGGGGAGACAGAGTGCCAACTGGCCATCTCTCATTATCAAATGAAGCTTCCAATGAAGGGATTAGGCAGTTCTACTTAAGTTGTTGTTCAAAAGGGTCCCATAGTAATCCCCAAAGAACCAAAGCTATTGCTAAAATTATAGATTGCTCTCCACAAACTGATGGCATGGTTACCAGAAGAGAAAAGTAAATACCAAGCCAGCCACAAATGGTTTGACCTATAAATGATGTCCTTCCTGCAAGGCATACTAGTATACTGGTAGCAGAAAACTTGTGGGAATAATTAACCTGTATCTGATTTGACTTAAGGCCCTCTTCATGAGATGGAACCCTGATGTAGGATGACATTCTATATGTTGTGAATATGTGTGCTGTGGGATGGTCTGTATGTCAAATTGCTCTGATTGGTCAATAAATAAAACACTGATTAGCCAGTGGCAAGGCAGGAAGTATAGGCTGGACTAACAGAGAGGAGAATTGAGAGAACAGAAAGTCAGAGGGAGACACTGCCAGCTGCTGCCATGACAAGCAGCATGTGAAGACACTGGTAAGCTAATAGCCACGTGGCAAGGTATAGATTTATTTATAGATTTATTATGGATTAATTTAAGTTATAAAACCAGTTAGCAAGAATCCTGCCACAGCCATACAGTTTGTAAGCAATATAAGTCTCTGTGTTTACTTGGTTGGGTCCGAGAAGCTGTGGGACTGGCAAGTGACAGAGATTTGTCCTGATTGTGGTCAAGGCAGGAAAACTCTAGCTACAAATGTCGCCCAACGAGTTGGCAAGAGTTTCCACCTAAAACCTGAGAAAAAGATTCTAAAATGGAGCTAAAAACAGTTCCTAGTTGTTTCTCTCAAGTTAGTAGCAGCCTGCATGTTTGAGCTACTGTATGGCAGGTTCCTGGCCTGTGCACTCGACCTGCAGTATGGCAGGAATGAGGCCTCTGCAAGTGGCACATTAAGCTGTGTGATGGAATTAGCCCTTGCTAGTACAAGACAAAAAGAGGTTTCTGGGTTACATGTTGCTTTGATAGAAGCATAGACCCAATGTTTCTGAGAGTTGATGGCTCCCAGAGCTGGCAGAAAATGTACCACCACCATGTTGGAAAGTTGATGTGGGTGAAGCCAGCAGCCACATCGCCATTTCAGTCTTAGAATGCTGTACTTTAAAGCAATAGGCTCAAGGTAATATAAAAAAAATAAGCCACATAAAGATGGCTACCACACTGAGAATCTGGATTATGTTCTCTTTGATATTTGTTACTGAAGAAAAACATTTGATTGTAAAAACTGTTGAGTTATGCCAAAATGTATATATTTTTTATTAGTTTTTTTTCCATCACAGGCAATTTATTTTGTTCTATTCATTCACAGTTAATACAGAAAATACTTGGAAACATTTCCATATAATGTTTAACACAGAAATCATCAAATAGAAGTATACAATGTTGACAGGAGACAGTACATTTATAATTTATAACCCCAAATGTATTTATAAATTAGAAATGGAAAGATCTACAAATGAAATTATGAAGGTTCACCAAAGTCATTTAATCTGTCAGTTTCTCATTCATTTTTATGTCTTAATAATATTCTATTGTATGAATGAGCCACATTTTATTTCTTTCCAGTATTTGATAGCTATTTGAGTTGTTTTAACTTTTTTACTATTAGCAACACACTGCTGTAAACCTTCATGTACATGTTTCATAGGTGCACATTTTCAGTAGTTTGAGGATATATTCCTAAGGGTAGAATTGTTGAGTAACAGAGTAACAATGTTTTGCATTTTGACCAACCACCAAATTGTTTTGCCAAAGTGGCACACCATTTTACAATCTCACCAAATCCTTGTTTTTAAGGCTCTGATTTTTGTACAAAAGCATTCAATCATTCCGTCAGACCAAACCAGGAGAAGTAAGCTATAGTTCAGAGTTGTTCTATTCCATTTAATATGCAAAGCCATTCTTGGTGTTTGCAACTCTCAGCCCTTTTGAGTATTCTTGCAGTATTCACTTTTTCTTCCACCACGTTTTTTTTCTTCTTTTTTTCTGGTTTATTTCTATCTATTGCAAATGTATAAAAAATCCTCCATCAACGCTGCTGATAGCAGCAGAACCTTGAGAAATATACCTTTGGTTTGCCTCAGAAAAGGAACACATATTGCACTGTAAAGTTTATAAAATTGGCGCAAAACATTGTAATAATGTTACAAAACCAGTTTTAAGAGTTCAGTGACTAATGGGGAGCCGATGGGATACATGCAGAACTGAAAAAGCGATCTCACTTAGCCAGCTGTACACGTAGACTGTAAATCTACATTCAGATCATTTCTGAACTAAGACTATCATCTCAGTTTATCTGTTGAGGTCAACCAGGAAACCCTAGAATATACCTTGATTTTTGCAAAAAACAAAATAGGGGGAGGGGTTTCTTGTAGCTTGAGTTTTTCTGCCTTGCCCACAGTCAGGACAAATCTTTGTCACCCGCCAGTCCCACAGCCGCTTAGACCCAACCAAGTAAACACAGAGACTTATATTGCATACAAACTGTATGGCCGTGGCAGGCTTCTTGCTAACTGTTCTTATAGCTTAAATTAATCCATTTCCATAAATCTATACCTTGCCACGTGGCTGGTGGCTTACCGGCATCTTCACATGCTGCTGGTCATGGCGGCGGCTGCAGTGTCTCTCTGCCTCAGCCTTCCGCTTCCCAGAATTCTCCTCTCCTTGTCCCACCTACTTCCTGCCTGGCCACTGGCCAATCAGTGTTTTATTTATTGACCAATCAGAGCAATTTGACATACAGACCGTCCCACAGCATTTCAGTCCACGAGTAACAGTATCCTAACAGGCAAAGTGTTCTCTCACTGTCAACATAGAATGAACTGCTGCTGGAGGTCAACTTGGGCTTTAATTTGCATTAGCACTTACATGCATAGTAGTCCAAGTTGTTGACCTCATGACTTTAAAAAGTAACTCTAAAAAAGTAAAATGGCCCTTCTTGGAAGACTAAAGAAAGACATCCAGCCACAGTTGTAAAAAGTCTCATCAAAACAATATACCCTTTTATGAATTATGCCTCAATTTAAAAAAAAAGTAGCCCCAAATAAGAAGCAGCTCTGAAAAAGAAAATATAACTTAAGATATTTGAAAAAAACAAGGTGAATACAGGTTCAAAAATAATTAAGATACATTTTCCTAAGGCTACCTAGAATTAGGCTTTAAAGAATTCTACCATTTCAAGTTTACCACTAGTTACTAGATACATATTTACAAACAAGGTGTTCACTTTTTTTGTTCCTTTATCAAGAGAAAAATCTACCTTCAGACTATGAGGGTGGAGATGGGGAGGGGCTAGAAAACAAGATTCAAACAATCCCATGCAAATATCACATTTTTCAAATGGAAGAACTCCAAACTGCACTAGAAGTTCCAATCACTAAGACACTTTCCATTGAAATGATTTAAGTACAACTACATGGCACCAAGGTTTAGGCCTAATATAGGCCTGACTACCAAGTCCTTGTTTTCTGGAAGAAAAGCCCCAAAAGTCCCACTCAATTCCACATAACAATACTTCAAAGATCAATTAGGTTTTCATTTCCTTAATATTTTTGTTTTTGACTTCTAATCTTAAAGACTAGATTAAAACTTAGCTCATTTCCCAGAAGGCATTGTTTCTCTTTGCTCTATGAAAGAGTCCACCAAGACCTCTTCCTCAAAACCATCTAGCCCCCAGCCTCCAGCCTGTGCTTGTGATGCATCTTTCTCAACATCCTGAAAAGGTAATGAAGGTAAAATATGCTCATAAACATTAAAACTAGTTGTTAGAAAGACGTAACTAGCTTTATAATTTAAGTTTTAAAACATAAATACTTGCAGCTTGATCTGCACTGACAATGATTGTCGGAGCCTAGAATTCAACATTTACAAATTCTCATTCACACACACAAAACACACTATTATCATTTAACTTGTGTCTTGAGAGAATCTTCTGCTTTTTAAATCTTTGGCCTCCCAGTCAATCCCAAGTTCAACCAACTTTAAATAAAACTTCACTCAGAATTTCACCAAGCTTTTCACCCACACATTAATGCTTGTCGTATCTTTCATCAACTGTCAAAATCTGAAGCCTGCTCAGAGATCACCAGGTAAAAGAAAATAAATGAAATACACAGAGGTTATTTCAAAACAGAACATGACTATCATAAAAAAAAAAAGTCACGATTCCTGATTGGGATCATCCTTTGTTTACTACTAGTAAGAAAAATCCCACGTTGGACTATTTCACACTCCAGCATTGGCCAAAGGACACGAGAGCTGGTTATGGAGCATGCAGTTTCTCACACAGGTATCCCCAGAGGAACACCAGGGACGAAGTCACGTGAGGCCTCTCCTGTACAGAGGCTGTCTCACAGGGGCAGCAAGGACACCCACTTGTTTGTGGAGATCCCTGAGAAAGTATGATTCTTAAAATCTGGACTGTACATAAATCACATCAGCCCTGTTCAGGTACTCACTGGAAGAAAGATGCAGCTGTTTGCCAGAACTCAGCACTCCACTCTAGATCAGCCATGTGGCCATGATGGTTTTCTCACAAGTGATATTCTCTAGTTTAAAGGATAATTATGTTGGGCTACAGATTTGCTATTTCCAAGGATGACTTGGAGTTCATCACTCATCACTTGATTTGAGTAACCATCCCAACATCAACCATCTATTGAAAAAAGAAACTCTTCAAAGAACAGCAAAGTAAAAAAAAAAAAAAAAAACTACTGGCTGATACTGAGATTAAATTGTGTTCAATATGAGATCTAGTGGCTTACTGCAAAAACCAGACCTGGAGAGCTCTAGAATTACACATCTGCTGCCTTAGTCTCCGTTGCGAATTTCCGAGTTCTGGTAGTTACCTGGACCACTGAGGCATTGCCACAAGACTTCTTCTCTTTTGAAACATCCTTTTTCTCTAGATATTAGGACAGCTACACCAGCTTGTTTCTTAGGTCCATTTGCTTGGAAAGCCTTTTCCCAGCCCTTAACTCAGAGGTAGTGTCTGTCTTTGAAGTTAAGGTGTGTTTCTTGTATGCAGCAGATGGATGGGTTCTGTTTTCTTATCCATTCTGTTAGCCTATGTCTTTTTATAGGTGAGTTGAGACTATTGATATTGATGGATATTAATGACCAGTGATTGTTAATTCCTGTTATTTTTTTTGGCTGTGTTGTGTTGTCCTTCTGTGGTGTATGTTGGTGTGGGATTATCTATTGCTTGATTTTTCATGGATGTATTTAGCTTCTTTGGGTTGAATTTTCCCTTCTAGTGCTTTCTGTAGGACTGGGTTTGTAGAGAGGTATTGATTAAATCTAGTTTTATCCTGGAATATTTTGTTTACTCTGCCTATGGTGATTGAGAGTTTTGCTGGGTATAATAGTCTGGGTTGGCATCCGTGGTCTCTTAGTGTCTGCATGAGATTTGTCCATGATCTTCTAGCTTTCATAGTCTCTATTGAGTAGTCTGGTGTTATTCTGATGGGTTTTCCTTTATATGTTACTTAGTCTTTTACCTTTGCGGCTCTTAATATTTTTTCTTTGTTCTGTGTGTTTAGTGTTTTGATTATTATGTGGCGAGGGGAATTTTTTTTGGATCCAGCCTATTCGGTGTTCTGTAAGCTTCCTGTATCTTCATAGGTATTTCTTTCTTTAGGTTAGGAAAGTTTTCTCCTATGATTTTGTTGAATATATTTTCTGTGCCTTTGAGTTGGTATTCTTCTCCTTCTTCTATCCCTATTATTCTTAGGTTTGGTCTTTTCATGATGTCCCAAATTTCCTGGACGTTTTGTGTTATGACTTTTTTGTCTTTAGTGTTTTCTTTGACTGACGAATCTATTTTCTCTATCATGTCTTCAGTGTCAGAGATTCTCTGTTCCATCTCTTGCACTTCCCTTCTGGACCAGAGGTGAGTATCCGGGTCCAACCCAGACCCCATCCCTGGGCACCAGCCACTCCGGGAAGACCTGCCCAACTTGGCCACAGGTTCTGGCCACCGGGCGGGTCCCCTTCTAGCCCCACCGGGAGGGATCCCCTTTTCCAAGCTCCCTGGCAGCCCCTGCAATCTCCGTGGCCTGCCCCCACGCCCATCTGCCCGAGACCCCAGCCACTTCCTGAGACTTAGAGACTGGCCCCCAGCTCCCATCCTGCCCCCGACTTCCCTTCTGGACCAGAGGTGAGTATCTGGGTCCAACCCGGATCCCATCCCTGGGCACCAGCCACTCCGGGAAGACCTGCCCAACTTGGCCATAGGTTCTGGCCACCGGGCGGGTCCCCTTCTAGCCCCACCGTGAGGGATCCCCTTCTCCAAGCCCCCTGGCAGCCCCTGCAATCTCGTGCCCTGCCCCCACGCCCATCTGCCCGAGACCCCAGCCACTTCCTGAGACTTAGAGACCGGCCCCCAGCTCCCATCCTGCCCGCGACTTCCCTTCTGGACCAGAGGTGAGTATCTGGGTCCAACCCGGACCCCATCCCTGGGCACCAGCCACTCCGGGAAGACCTGCCCAACTTGGCCACCAGGTGGGTCCCCATCTAGCCCCACTGGGAGGGATCCCCTTTTCCAAGCCCCCCGGCAGTCCCTGCAATATCTGCTCCCTTCCCCCACGCCCATCTGCCCGAGACCCCAGCCACTTCCTGAGACCTCAAGACTGGCCACCAGTTCCCATCCTGCCCCCAACTTCCCTTCTGGACCAGAGTTGGACAAGAGAACTCCCTTTTGGACAAGAGAGAGGGAATTCCTGAATCTGTCAGCTCTTTCTGAAACAAGTACACTGATAAGACCAAGAAGGAACCACAAGGAGATGGGCAGACGTCAAGGCAGAAGTACATACAACAAAATGAAGAGCAATACAGCATCACCAGAACCTAGCCCACCTCCAACATCTAGACCTGAACACCAAAAATTGGAAGAAGCAGAAGAAAGTAGCCTTATGAGTAACTTCATGAAGAAGGTAGAGGCTTGTGTAGAAGAAAGACAAGAAAATTGGAAGAACGCTGTAAACAACTAGAGGAAAGGGCAAACAAATTAGAAGAAAACAATAAAGCCCTCCAAGAAAACAATAAAGTCCTGGAAGAAAACAATAAAGTCCTGCAAGAACAATAAAGCACTGAAAGAAAATCATGAAAAAGTAATGAAACAAACAAAGGAAACAGTCCAAGAACGGAAAAGGGAAATTGAAAAAATAAAGAAGACACAAACAGAGGGAATGCTGGAAATAGAAAACCTGAGTAAAAGATCGGGAACTTCAGATGCAAGTATAACCAACAGAATGCAAGAGATGGAAGAGAGGATTTCTGGCATTGAAGATACAGTAGAAGAAATAGTTTCATCAGTCGAAGGAAACACTAAAGCCAAAAAAGTCATGAACCAAAATGTCCAAGCAATTTGGGACACCATGAAAAGACCAAACCTATGAATAATAGGGATAGAAGAAGGTGAAGAATACCAACTCAAAGGCACAGAAAACATATTCAACAAAATTATAGAAAACTTTCCCAACTTAAAGAAGGAAATGCCTATGAAGATACAAGAAGCCTATAAAACACCAAACAGACTAGACCCCCCAAAAAAGTCCCCTCGACACATAATAATTAAACAACTAAATGTACAGAATAAAGAAAGAATATTAAGAGCAGCCAAGGAAAAAGGCCAAGTGACCTATAAAGGTAAACCCATCAGAATAACACCCGGTTTCTCAATGGAGACTTTGAAAGCCAGAAGGACCTGGACAGATGTAATGCAGACACTAAGAGACCATGGATGTCAGCACAGACTAATATACCCAGCAAAACTTTCAATCATCATAGACGGAAGGAACAAGACATTCGAAGACAAAGCCAGATTTAAACAATACCTATCCACAAACCCAGCCCTACAGAAAGCACTAGAAGGAAAATTCCAACCGAGGAAAGTCAGATACACACTCAAAAACACAGGCAATAGATAAAGCCACAACAGTAAACCCCAAAGAAGAGAAGTACACACACACTACCACCAAAAGTAACAGGGATGAAGAATCACTGGTCATTAATATCCCTTAATATCAACGGACTTAATTCACCTATAAAAAGACATAGGCTTACAGAATGGATACAATAGCAGGACACATCTTTCTGCTGGATACAAGAAACACATCTCAAATTCAAAGACAGATACTACCTAAGAATAAAAGGCTGGGGAAAAGACCTTCCAATCAAATGGTCTTAAGAAACAAGAAGGGGTAGCCATCCTGATATCCAACAAAATAGACTTCAAACAAAAATCAATCAAAAGAGATCAAGAAGGACATTACATCCTCATCACAGGAAAGATCCACCAAGATGAAGTTTCAATTCTGAACATTTATGCTCCAAACACAAGGGCACCCACATATGTAAAAGAAACATTACTAAAGCTTAAACCACATATAAAACCCCACACATTAATAGTGGGAGATCTCAACACCCCACTTTCACCACTGGACAGATCTCCCAAATCGAAACTTAACAGAGAAATAAAGGACTTAACTGATGTCATGACCCAATTGGACCTAATAGATATCTACAGAACATTCCATCCTAACAAGAAAGAATATACCTTCTTCTCAGCACCCCATGGAACTTTCTCTAAAATCGACCACATACTTGGCCACAAAGCAAATCTCAACAGATACAAAACAATTAGAATGACCTCCTGTGTTCTATCAGACCACCATGGTTTAAAGTTAGATTTCAACACAAAACAAAAACTACAGAAAACCTACAATCTCATGGAAACTGAGTAATGCTCAACTGAATCACCAATGGGTTAAGGAAGAAATAAAGAAAGAAATTAAAGACTTCCTAGAGATCAATGAAAATGAAGACACCACATACCCAAACTTATGGGACACTATGAAAGCAGTGTTAAGAGGGAAATTCATAGCACTAAATGCCCACATAAAGAAGTTGGAGAAATCCTGCACTAGTGACTTAACAGCACACCTGAAAGCTCTCGAACAAGAAGAAGCAAAGTCTCCCAGGAAGAATAGATGCCAGGAAATTATCAAAATGAGAGGTGAAATTAATAAATTAGAAACTAAGAGAATAATACAAAAAATTAATGAAACAAAGAGTTGGTTCTTTGAGAAAATCAACAAGATAGACAAGCCCTTATGCAAACTAACCAAAAGACAGAGAGAGAGAATCCAAATCAACAAAATCAGAAATAAAAAGGGGGACATAACAACAGACATTGAGGAAATCCAGAGAATTATAAGGTCATATTTCAAAAACCTCTACTCCATAAAACTGGAAAACCTAAAAGTAATGGACATTTTTCTGGATAGGTACCACATACCTAAGTTAAATAAAGACCAGATAAACTATTTAAATAGTCCAATAACCCCTAAAAAATATAAACAGTCATTAAAAGTCTCCCAACCAAAAAAAAAAAAAAGCCCAGGACCATCTCTTGCAATCGTTTGGTTATGCTTGTTTCTGTAGTTCCTGTTTGTTTAGTCAGGATTTCTATTTCCAGCATTCCCTCAGCATGTGTTTTTTTTATTGTCTCAAATTCATTTTTCAGATCTTGGAATGTTTCTTTCATCTGTTTAATTGCTTTTTCTTGGCTTGATTTGATTTCTTCCCATTTTTTGTTCGTTTTTTCTTTCATTTCTTTAAGGGAGTTTTTTATTTCCTCTTTAATGGAGTTTTTCATTTCCTCTTTAAGGGAAGTTTTTATTTCCTCTTTAAGAGAGTTTTTCATTTCCTCTTTAAGGAAAGTTTTTATTTCCTCTTTAAGGTTGTTTTTCATTTCCTCTTTAAGGAAAGTTTTTATTTCCTCTTTGAGAGGATGCTTTATTTCTTCTTTAAGGGCCTCTATCATCTTCTTAAAGTCATTTTTAGGGTTGATTTCTTCTGTTTCTTCTGTCATGGTATGTTTAGGTCTTGCAGGTGTAGAATCACTAGGTTCTGATGTTGCTATATAGGTCTTTATGTTGTTGCCTGTATTTTTGCACTGGTGTCTACTCATCTTTTCCTCTGTGCGGTGCAGGTGGTGTGTGTGTCTGAGAGTGCCTCTCTTGTTCTAATTTTTAGTCTTGGTTTAGTAGGGGTTCTTGGTTAAATTGGTGCTATTGGGCTGCTTCTTCAGGGACAGCAGATTTCAGTCGGTGAATTATATACTTATGATTCTGGTGATCTGGTTTAGTGGCTGGGTAGCGCCTTCTGTGTTCCCAGGTCACGTTTTGTTCATTTGTCAACTCCTCAGCTGATTTTGTTTCTTCAGACTTCAAACTGTAGGCATCTGAATCCTCTCCCAGATGGGTTTCAGCTGAGCAGGGTAGTCTCACCAACACCTCCAAGTTGTTGGGTTTCACAGGATCAGCAGTTGGGCACTGGGTTGTCCCCAGACTGAGTGCCCAGACTCGCCCTGGTTCCAACCCACGGAGATAGCCTCTTCCCCACGTGTTGTAGCTAGGGGCATCCCCGTTCCAAACTGCGTCCACCCGTCTCCGTCCCTGAGCCCATCCACCTCTGCGGTCCGCCACCACAGGCCTACCTCTGTCTGCTTGTCTCAGCCGCCGGGCCTGTATGTCCCTGTCAGCTGCTGCTGGGTCTGTCTGCCTCTGTGGGCCACCAAGGGGCCTGTATGTCTCTGCTGGCTGCCGCTGGGCCTGTATGTCCCTGTCGGCCACTGCCACCAGGCCTGTCCACCTCTGCAGGTCGCCGCCGCCGCCGCAGACCCACCTGTGTCCGCCTGTCTCCACAGCATGGCCTGTCTACTTCTGTGGGCTACCACCAGGCCTGAATGTCTCTGTCAGCTGCCGCCGCCGGGCCCATCCACCTCTGTCTGCTTAACTCCGCCGCCGGGCCTGTCCACCTCTGTGGTCTGCTGCTGGGCCTGAATGTTTCCTCCTGCCTGCCACCAGGCCTGAAAGTCCCTGTCGGCCACCGCCGGACCCATCTACCTCCACAGGCCGCTGCCACAGGCCTACCTGCATCTGCTTATCTCTGCCATCTTGAATCCTTCGGAATTAAAATGTATATTTTAATGTTACCTTGACTTCAAAATTTGGATGTAAGGATATGTTGTTTTGGAAAGGAGGCTCTACTTTTGTTTCCACAGAAAGCCAGAGGTTATGGATTTGTTCCAGATTAAGATACATGAGGTTTGACCAGCCAAGACTCCCTGAAAAGTCTCTGATGACACAAAGGCCTAGATAAACCAACATCCAGAACCATTTCAAGGCAACTGGCACAGATGATACACCCTCACAGACTACTCCATAATCCTAAATTTTTCTTTGTGTCCCCATAAGATACAGTACCCCCCTCCAGCAGGAAGTAGTAAGAGAAGCTACACCAAATTCCCAAATATACCAAGCTGACTTTGGAGATGTGTAAAAGTTAAAACCTTCCTTTTTAATAAAAGAAAGGGGGAAGTGCTGTGGGATGGTCTGTATGTCAAATTGCTCTGATTGGTCAATAAATAAAACACCGATTGGCCAGTGGCTAGGCAGGAAGTATAGGCTGGACTAACAGAGAGGAGAATTGAGAGAACAGGAAGTCAGAGGGAGACACTGCCAGCCGCTGCCATGACAAGCAGCATGTAAAGATGCTGGTAAGCCATGAGCCTTGTGGCAAGGTATAGATTTATAGAAATGGGTTAATTTAAGCTATAAGAACAGTTAACAAGAAGCCTGCCACAGCCATACAGTTTGTAAGCAATATGTCTCTCTGTTTACTTGGTTGGGTCTGAGTGGCTGTGGGACTGGCGAGTGACAGAGATTTGTCCTGACTGTGAGCAAGGCAGGAAAACTCTAGCTACATATGTGTTGCTCTGATTGGTTGACAATAACCCAGCACTCGTGTTTCAAGTACCATGGGAGCTATTGACTGTAATCAAATACTCATCCGGCATATAATGTGGGAGGCTCACTGCTGCAAGCCAGCACTTCTGGTGCATTTGCTGTGTGAGGTTCACACTTATAACCTCACACTCATACTGTGTATTCTGTGGGAAAATCACATCTGTAACCCAGCACTCTATGAACTGTTAGAAGCTCATTGCTGTAGATGAACTTATCGTGTACATACTCTGAAGACTTATGCCTGTAATTCAGCATCCATAGTAAATGTTATGAGGGAGGTTCTTGCCTGTAACCAGGAACTAATTATGCATGTACTGTGAGAACCACATACCTATAATACTCATGGTGTATGTATTGTAGAATGCTCACTGCTGTAACCTAGCACTCATGGTACATGTACTTAAAGACTAATACTTGTAATAAAACACTTATGGTGCATGTACTGTTGGAACCCATACCTGTAACTGCTGTGGAATAATGCTTTGTACATTGGTTTAATAAAATGTTGATTGGCTTAGGCAGACAGGAAGTATAAGCAGGATAAGTAGACAAGGAGAATTCTGGGAAGAGGAAAGCTGAGTCAGGAGATGCCAGCCCACTATCCAAGGAACAGGATGTAATGGCACACAGGTAAAGCCACGGAACATGTGGTGACATATAGATTAACAGAAATGGGCTGAGTTTAAGTGTAAGAGCTAGTCAGTAGTAAGCCTGAGCTAATGGCTGAGCAGGTTTTTTTTTTTGCAGGATTTTTTCTTTTTTTTAATTAAGAGATTTTTCTATTAGTTTTACCTATCAACCACTGATTCCCCTGTCCTCCCTCCTCCCACCCCCTAACACCCCATTCCCACCTCCTCCAAGGCAATCTCTCCCCTGGGGAGTCAGCAGAGCCTGGTACATTCAGTTGAAGCACGTCCAATCCCTTCCTCCCTGCACCAAGGCTGAGCAAAGTGTCTCAGCATAGGCATTCGGTTCCAAAAAGCTGGCTCATGCACTAAGGACAGGTCCCAGTCTCACTGCCTAGGGGCCTCCTAAACAGTTTTTTTACTTACCCAGAGGACCTTGTCTCATTTCATGGGCGCTCCTCAGATATTGGTTCACAGTTCATGTGTTTCCACTAGTTTGTCTCTGTACTTTTTGCAATCATGTTCTCGATATCTGTTGCTCATATAATCCTTCCTCTCTCATTGATTGAACTCCTAGAGCTCCCCCTGGAGATATGGCCAAGCAGTTTTAATTAATATAAGCCTCTATGTGTTTACCTGGGTCTGGGCAGCTTTGGACCAGGTGGGACACAGGCAAACTTCCAACTGCAAATGGTGCCAAAGCGTGGGGCAAGAATTTCCTCCTAAAACCTGAGAAAGCTTTAAAAAAAAAGATTCTAAAATGGAGCTAAAAACAGCTTCCTAGTTATCTCTCTTAGGCCAGCTGCAGCCTGTGGGCTTGAGCTACTCTATGGTGGGTTTGTGGCATACAAGCTTGACCTGCAGTGTGGCAGATTTCAGCAGCAATACCTCCAAGCTGCACATTATGCTGTGTGGTGAATTTAGCTTTTGCTAGTACAGACAAAAAAAAAGATTTTGGGGCTACACAGTGTTTTGATAGAAGCATAGACCCATTGCCTTCCAGAGTCAGTGGACAGCATGGCTCCCAGAACTGGCAGTGAATTCTTTCCACCATGTTGAAAAACTGAGATGGCCAGAGTCAGCAGCCAAGGCTGCTGCTTCAGTACTAGCCACTGCAGTTTAAAGCAATACATTCACAATAAACCAGATTCAGATGAAATAAACCTCTAAATGGTTTACCATGTGTGTAAAAATGTACATAGGCTTGTAAGAGAGAAGCAAATGAATATAAACAGTTAAATATAGAAATAGTTTTAAAAAATAAAGTCTTTAAAGAGACAGTAACAGTAATACAAAGAATAAGTCACATAAAGATGGATATTACACAGAGAAGCTGGATTGTGTTATCTTTGTGATTTTTAACTGCAGAAAGACATTTGATTATAAAAGCTATATATATAAGAGATTTTGATTTCAAAACTTATGTCTAAGGATACATTGCTTTGGAAAAGATGTTTTGCTTTTGTTTCCACAGAAGATGAGAACCTGTGGATTGTTTAAAGGCTAAAATGGTTTGACCAGCCAAGACCCCCTGAAAGGTGGCCAATGACAGCATGGCCCAGATCACCCAACATCTAAAATCAACTTCAAGGCAATTGGCTCAGAGAATTCCGTCTCAGAAACTACTCGTCAGGACTTGACTAGAATCCTAAAATTGTCTTTGCTTCCCCATAAGATTACCAGCACCCTCTATCAGCAGGAAGTAGGATATTTGTGTTTGTTTAGGTTGTTGGTTACAAATTGTTATTGGTCATAGTTAATATCTTTCTAAGGAAAAAAGGAGGGATATGATATAGATATGATAGGATGAAAGAATAGATTATTGAATCTACTTTTAAAGAACAACTTGTTTAAAAATGTTTTAAACATTTTAGTTTGTTAATACAAATTTAAAGTTAATTTTGTTATACTTATGTATATTGCTACTCTTTTTTAAGGTATTATGTTTGGGCAGCTTATTTGAAATTGTAATAAGTAATTAAGAAATACAGATTAATAATTAGTCTTCTATGATAGTCAAACTTAGGTTAAGTTTTTTAGGTATGTATAGATATAATTCAATTAGGTATGTAATCGTCAAACACTTCAAAGACCTACAGAATATGGCATTTAAAATGTTTTAAAAATATAGATTTTTCTGGACATTGAGATATGTCTACTCCTGGCAGCACCCATTTACTTCAAAGAGGAAGATGAACATTGAAGACACTCTATATGGAGTTTATCTTCTTCTTGGCAAAAATAGCTATTTGGGCAAGAAATTGCTCTTGCCTGGACTGCACAAAATGTTATATTGACTGGACATTCAGGACACACAGGAAGGTGACCACTGAACTTTGCAAGGCTAGATGGTCCTTCAGCTTCCTGCTTTGCAGAAGAAACTGCCAGAGATTCTACAAGACACAGGAAGAAGTGACTGAGAGACACTAGGCCTGTGGGCTGAGGATAGATGCCCCAATGTTGCAGAGGAACTTTGAATGACTGTCCTGGCAGGGAGCTGTCTCTGTCATTCTAGATTTTTGGAAGTTGCTAATAATGCTCTTCCTGTTTACTTAGATAATATTGTATCCTTCTGAGGTCTTTGATATAGGTGAAATCTAGATAGTTATATTTTCCTTAGTTATGATAAAAAGATAAGTTAGATATGAAAACTTAGACTCACAAACATAGGATAAATAGAATATTTTCTTTGAATTTGCCAAATATAAATAGACTAGATATTGTAACTGTAATTCTTGCTTGTTAACTGTTTTGTTATAAATAAATTTACTATATTTAAGTTAAAATGTTCCTTTTTAATTAAACATAAAAGGGGAAATGCTGTGGAATAATGCTTTTATACACTAGTTTAATAAAATGCTGGTTAGCCAGTAGCCAGGTAGGAAGTATAGGCAGGATAAGCAGACAAGGAGAATTCTGGGAAGAGGAAGGCTGAGACAGGAGATGCCAGCCCACCATCCAGGGAGCAGGATGGAATGGCACACAAGTAAAGCCACAGAACACGTGGTGACATATAGATTAACAGCAATGGGCTGAGTTTAAGTGTAAGAGCTACTCAGTAGTAAGCCTGAGTTAATGGCCAAGGAGTTTTAATTAATATAAGCCTCTGTGTGTTTACTTGGGTCTGAGTAGCTGAAGACTGGGTGGGGCACAGGAAAACTTCCAGCTACATGTAACCAAGTCCTAATGGTGAATGAACTCTAAAGATCATATTGTAACACGGTAGTCATGGTATATGTACTGTGGGAGGCCCATTCCTGGAAACCATTATGAATGTTGCATTCTTTGTTTATATATTGATGGGGGCTTATGACTCTCTAGATGCAGGTACTGTGGAAGCCTCTTACCTCATGGTATGTGTACTGTGGGAAATTTACTGCTGGAACCCAGCACTCATAGTGTATGTATTATGAGAGGTGACTCACAGAACACATGTATCATGAGTGTGTGTTATGGTCATGGACTCACCATAGTATATGCACCATAAGTTCTAGATTATTGGTTTGAATCTCACATAGTACATTCCCAAAGAGTACAGGGCTATAGGCATGAGACTTCCACACTATATGCACAAGGAGTGCTATGTTAGTGGTAAGATTCTTCCACAGTACATAAACCATGAGCACTAGATGAAGGCCCGAGTCTCCCAGAGTACATGTACTATGAATGCTGTGTTATAGGCATGAGCTTTCCATAGTACAGGAACCATGAGGACTGGCTCTTCCACGGCACAGGTATCATGAGTGCTGCATTACAAGTATGAACCTCCCACAGGACATGCACCATGAGTGCTGGTTTATAGGTATGAGCTGTACAATCTCAATGAGTTTTTTAATGAGTCTCACACACTTACAAGCATATGGAGTGCTGTATCACAGCACCATTAATCCCATAGTATGTGTACTTTGAATGTCTTGTTACAGGCATGAGCTTTCCAGAGTACATACATCATGATTTCTGGATTATCGAATTAACCTCCTACAGTACATGCATAATAATGACTGCTGAAATACATTTATCAGCCTCACAGTAAATGTACCATGAGGGCCATGGTTCCACCAGAAAATATGCACCATAAATGTTGAGTTCTATACATGAGCATCAACAATATATATACTATGAGTGCTGGGTTACAGGCTTGAGACTCCCAAGTTATGTGCCCCATGAATATTAGGTTATAGACATGACCATTTCACAGTATATGCATCATAATTTCTGAGTAAAAGTTGTGATTCTCACACAGCACCTAAACTGTGAGTGCTTGGTTACAGAAATGAGCTGTAACCATGAGTGGTGGGTTATAGCCATGATCCACCTAAAGCAATAGAAGAGTGCTGGGTTACAGGCATGAGTCTCTCACAGTACATGCACCATGAATTTTGCATTATAGTCATGCATATCTAGAATACATGCATCATAAGTGATAGGTTACAGGCATGAGCCTCCCATAGTACATGCACCATGAGTGCTGGAATACAGGTATGAGCCCACATGCATAGTGAGTGTTGAATTATAGGAACAATCTTCCCAGAGTATATGCTACATGAGTTCTTAGTTACTCATTTGAGTCTTGCATACTACAGTTACAATGAGTGCTGAATCTTAGTTATTAGCCTCCCACAGTACATGCACCATGAAGACTGGGTTACTGGTTTGAATCTAGCATAATAGTTTCAAAATGAGTGCTGAATTATAGAATTGAGTCTCAAACAGTTTATGCACCATGATTCTTGAGTTACATGTATGCTTCCAAATGTAGGTATCATGAGTACTGTATAAACCTCCCACAGTACATGCACCATGAGGAATAGGTTACAGAAGCAAGGCTCTCACAGTACATGAGTCACAAATGCTGGTTTATAGGTGTGAGCCTCCCAGTGTATAGTCTCAATGAGTGTTGGGTTGAGCCTTACACACTACAAGCAGGTGACATGCTGGGTTACAACACTAAGCACCCTACCTATGAGTGTCCTTTTATAAGTGTGAGCTTCTAAGAGTACATGGACTGGGCTGTAGATGAGCCTCCCACTGTACACACACTATGATGACTGCAGGAATATAGTTGTCAGCCCCAAACAGTATATGTACCTCGAGGGCTAGTTTGGTGATTTGAGTCTCACACAGTACCTTCACAATAAGTGCTGAGTTATAGGTATGGGCAACCCAAGTACAGGCATCATTATTTCTGAGGTACATAAATGAATCTCATACAGTATATAAACCATGAGTATATAATTCCTATGGTGGATAAACCATGAGTGCTGGAATAGAGGCCCTAGATTACCAAACTACAGGCACTACAAATGCTATGTTGTATGCATGAGCTTACCACAGTACATACACAATGATCCCTGAGTTAAAGACATGAGTCTCACATAAAACATGAGGCTTTGGTTACAGCCATGAGCCCATCCCCCACAGTATATGCACCATGAGTGCATAGCCATGATCTACCACCCAAAGCACATACATGAATGCTGGGCTACTCATGTCAGTCACCCAAACAAAATAAAATATAGTGAGATAAAACAAGAACAAACATTAGAGTTGGACAAGACAAACAAATAGAAGGTAAAGAGCCCAAGAGAAGGTACAAGAATCAGATGCTAAGCATGGTTCCCTGAGTCCTGAGGGGGGGGATTTTATTAGATATTCCATTTAAGGGTGAGTGTCCCAAAGTCTCTCACTCTGCATAATGTCTAGCTGTGGGTCTCTACCTTTTCCAGTCTCCTACAAAAAGAGGCTTCTCTGAAGGCTGAACAAACTCTGGTAAGTAAATATAACAGAATGTCATTAGGAATCATTTTTGCCAATTTCTCTGTCAGAACAATAATATTTGGTTTTGTTTTAGGTCCCTTGTAGCTGAAAGTTTTTTTTTTGGTCTCGCCCAGCAGCAAGGTCCCACAGCAACTTGTAAAATTTCTGTGTCCCACCTGGTCCTGCAACCATGCAGACCCAAATAAATACACAGAGGCTTATATTAGATTTGAACCATATGGCCATTTGCTTATTACAAACTAGCTCTTACACTTAATTTAACACATAATTCTTATCTATGTTTAGCCATGTGGCTTGGTACGTTTTCTCAGTTCTGCCTTGTCATCTTGCCTCCTCTGTGTCTGGCTGGAGACACCTGACTAAACCTTCCTCTTCCCAGAATTCCTGTCTGCTTATCCCACCTATAATTCCTTCTTGGCTACTGGTCAATGAGCATTTTATTTATCAGCCAATTTGAGCAACACACATTCACAGTGTACAGAATAACATTCCACAGCAGTCCCTTAGCTATCTAATCTATTGTTCTTCATAAAAAAATGGGAGTGTTGAGTATGGGTTCTGTAGTCAGATGTTTCTTGGGTCCTGCCAAGCCCCTGAAGTCCCATGGACTTCTTATAAAATAATCACTCAGAAGCTTGTATTAATTATAACTGCTTGGCCATTAGCTCAGGCTTATTATTACTGACTGGCTCTTACACATAAATTAACCCATAATTTTGTTTGTTTGTTTGTTTTCCATTTTTTTATTAAAATTTTTTCTACTCACTCTACATAACACCCACAGATCCCACCTCCTCCCACCTCCCACCCCCCCAGGGCTCCTTCCCAAGTCACCCCACATCCCCACATCCCCCAAAACCTGGTCTCCCATGGAGTGTCAGCAGAGCCTAGGCAGATCTAAGACCCTTCCCACTGCACCAAGGCTGTGCAAGGCATCACACCACAGGCACCAGATTCCTAAAGGCCTGCCCATGCACTGTGGACAGATCCTGATCCCCCTACCTGAGTGCACCCAACAGTTCAAGCTAAACAACTATCTTCTATATCCAGAGGGCCTAGTCCAATCCCATGGGGGCTCCACAGCCACTAGTCTACAGTTCACGGGCTTCCAATAGTGTGGTGGCTGATCATCTCTGCACATATTCTCATCATGTTCTTGATGCCACACACCTGCAGAAACCATCCTCTCTTTCATCAATTAGATTTCCAGAGCTCAGCCTAGTACCTGGCTGTGGATCTCTGCATCTGCCTCCATCAGTCACTGCAAAAGGCTCTATTATTTGATAGACCGGTCACCAGAGTAGATCAGTCCAGGCACCCTCTGGACCACAGTCAGCAGTCCAAGGGGGGGTCATCCTTGTGGATTCCTGAGAGCCTCCCCAGCACCTTGCAACTTCCTATTCCCATGAAGTCTTCATCTATCATGGTATCTCCCTCCCTGCCCACCCACTCTGTGTCTGTTCTAGCTCGACCCTCCATTTCCCTATGTTCTCATTCCCCACTCCTCGCCCTGTACCTCCCCCCCCACATCCAGTCCACTCATGTGGATCTTATCTACTTCTCCTTTGCTGGGTCATCCATGTGTCACTCCTAGGGACTTATCCTGTTAGCTAGCCCCTCGGGAGCTGTGGGTTGCACTCTGGCCAGCCCTTCCCTTACATCTAGTATCCACTTATGAGTGAGCACATACTATGTTTGTCCTTCTGAGTCTGGTTATCTCACACAAGATGATATTTTCTATTTCCATCCATTTGCCTGAAAATTGCATGATATCATTGTTCTTTACTGCTGAGTAGTACTCCATTGTGTATATGTGCCACAATTTCTTTATCCATTTTTCAGTTGAGGGGCACCTAGGTTGTTTCCAGGTTCTTGCTATTGTGAATAATGCTGATATGAGCATAGTTGAGCATGTGTCCTTGTGGAAAGATTAAGAATTCCTTGGGTATATGCCCAAGAGTGGTATAGCTGGGTCTTGAGGAAGACTTACTCCCAATTTTCTGAGAAACCACCATACTGATTTCCAGAGTGACTGTACAAGGTTGCATTCCCACCAACAGTGTAGGAGTGTTCCCTCTTGCTCCACATCCTCTCCAACATAGGCTGTCTTCAGTGTTGTTGATCTTAGCCATTCTGACAGGTGTTAAGATGGTATCTCAAAGTTGGTTTGATTTGCATTTCCCTGATGACTAAGGATGTTGAGCAAGTCCTTAAATGTCTTTCAGCCATTTGAGATTCTTCTGTTGAGAATTCTCTGTTAAGCTCTGTAGCTAATTTTTTTTAATTGGATTGTTCAGTATTTTGAAGTCTAGCGTTTTGAGTTCTTTATATATTTTTGAGATCAGCCCTCTGTCAGATGTGGGGTTGGTGAAGATCTTTTCCCATTCTGTAGGCTGTCATTTTTGTCTTAGTGACTGTATCCTTTGCTCTACAAAACTTCTCAGTTTCAAGAGGTCCCATTTATTAATTTTTGCACTCAGTGTCTGTGCTAATGATGTTATATGTAAGAAGTGGTCTCCTGTGCCAATGCATTCAAGACTACTTCCTACTTTCTCTTCTATCAAGTTCAGTGTATGTGGATTTATGTTGAGGTCCTTGATCCACATGGACTGGGTTTTATGCATGGTGACAGATATGGATCTATTTGCAATCTTCTACATGTTGATATCCAGTTATGCCAGCACCATTTGTTGAAGATGCTTTCTTTTTTCGTGGCACTGTTTTGGCTTCTTTGTCAAAAATCAAATGTTCATAGCTATGTGGACTAATGTCAGGGTCTTCAATTCTATTCCATTGGTCCACATGTCAGTTTTTATGCCAGTACCAAGCTGTTTTTATTACTATAGCTCTATAGTAGAGCTTGTGGTCAGGTATTGTGATGCCTCCAGAGGTTGCTTTATTATGGGGGATTCTTTTAGTTTTCCTAGGTTTTTTGTTTTCCATATAAAGTTAAGTATTGTTCTTTCCAAGTTTGCAAAAAATTGTGTTGGGATTTTGATCGGGATTGCATTGAGTCTGTAGATTGCTTTTGGTAAGATTGCCATTTTTACCATGTTAAGTCTACCTATCCAAGTGCATGGAAGATATTTCCATTTTCTGATATCTTCTTCAATTTCTTTCTTCAGAGACTTAAAGTTCTTATCACACAGGTCTTTCACTTGCTTAGAGTTACCCCAAGGTATTTTATATCATTTGTGGCTATTGTAAAGGGTGATGTTTCTCTGATTTCTTTATCAGCCCATTTATCATATGTATATTCGAGAGATACCAATTTTTTTGGCTTAATCTTGTATCCTGCCACCTTGCTGAAGGAGTTTATCAGCTGTAGGAGTTCCCTGGTAGAATTTTTGGGGTCACTTATGTGTACTATTATGGTGATATTTTATTTGTACTAAAATGTTATTTGTATGTTAAAAAATAAAGTTGCATGGGGGTCAGAGCTATTAGCAAGACATAGGAAAACTGGGCGGTGGTGGTGCATGCCTTTAATTCCAGCACTTGGTAGGCAGAGCTAGGTAGATCTCTGTGTGTTCAAGGATACAGCCAGCATTGGAGACACATGCCTTTAATCTCAATACCAACCATAGAAGACCTGGAGGTCTATACAGACAGGCAGTAACTACGAGGTCATGTGGTTGGGTTTACAACCAATGAGAAGGCAGAACAGAAACTCTATAAAAAAAGACAGACACAGGAAATAGGTATCTTTCGGAGAGGTAGAACCACTGCAAGAGGAAAGGTAAGGTTTTAGCTCTTAGCTCTGACCTCTTGGCTTTCTTCTTAGCATTGGTTCTGTGCTTCTTATTTAATAAGATGGTTGATTACATCTACATACTATCATATCATCTGAAAATAGTGAAAGTTTGACTTCTTCATTTCCAATTTCCATCCCCTTGATCTCCTTTGTCGTGTTATAGCTCTAGCTAGAACTTCATGTACTATATTGAATAAGTATGGGGAGAGTGGACAGCCTTGTCTTGTTCATGATTTTAGTGGAATCGCTTTGAGTTTCTCTCCATTTAACTTGATGTTGGCTGTTGGCTTGTTGTAAATTGCCTTTATTATGGTTAGGTATGTTCCTTGTATTCCTGATCTCTCTAGAACCTTTATCATGAAGGGGTGTTGGATTTTATCAAAGGCTTTTCCAGCATCCAGTGAGATGATCATGTGGTCTTTTTTTTTCTTTCAGTTTGTTTATATGGTGTATTACATTGACAGATTTTCGTATGTTGAACCATCCTTGCATCCCTGGGATGAAGCCTATTTGATCATGGTGAATAATTTTTATATGTTCCTGGATTCAGTTAGCCAGTATTTTATTGAGTATTTTTGCATCAATGGTCATGAGGGAGACTGGTCTGTAATTCTTTTTCTTTGTTACATCTTTGTGTGGTTGGGGTTTCAGGGTAACTGTAGCCTCATAAAATGAATTTGGTAGTGTTCCTTCTGTTTGTATTGTGTGGGACAATTTGCAGAGTATTGGCATTAGCTCTTCTTTGAAAATCTGGTAGAATTCTGCTCTGAAACCATCTGGTCCTTGGTTTTTTGTTTGTTTGTTTGTTTTTTTAGTTCAGAGACTTTTAATGATCATTTCTATTTCCTTAGGGGATCACTTCTCGGCCTTTTGGCCACAATCAAGTGTAGTATCTATTTCCTTAGGGCTTGTTAGTCTATTTAAACAGTTTATTTGGTCTTGATTTAACTTTAGTATGGGGTACCTATGCAGAAAATCATCCATTTATTTCAGATTTTTCCAATTTTGTGGAGTACAGGTTTTTGCAGTATGACCTGATGATTCTCTGGATTTCCTCAATGTCTGTTGTTGTATCTCATTTTTATTTCTGATTTTGTTAATTTGAATGATTTCTCACTGCTTTTTGGTTAATTTAGATAAGGGCTAGTCTATCTTGTTGATTTTCTCAAAGAACCAACTCTTTGTATTGTTCTCTTTGTTTCTATTTTATTGAT
Organism: Peromyscus maniculatus bairdii; assembly: GCF_049852395.1. Classification (NCBI taxonomy): domain Eukaryota; kingdom Metazoa; phylum Chordata; class Mammalia; order Rodentia; family Cricetidae; genus Peromyscus; species Peromyscus maniculatus. Next base: position 2,525,733 of record NC_134867.1, read on the forward strand.
TTCAGCCCTCAATTTAATTATTTCCTGCCATCTGTTTCACCTGGGTGACTTTGCTTTTTCTTGTTCTAGAGTTTTCAGTTGTGCTATTAAGTCACTAGTGTGAGATTTCTCCAACTTCTTTATGTGGGCATTTAGAGCTATGAATTTTCCTCTTAGCACAGCTTTCATAGTGTCTCATAGGTTTGGGAATGTTGTTCTTTAATTTTCATTGATTCTAAGAAATCTTTAATTTGTTTCTTTACTTCTTCCTTGACCCATTGATGATTCTATTGGGCATTATTGAGTTTCCATGAGATTGTAGACTTTCTGTAGTTTTTGTTGTTGTTGAAGTCTAACTTTAAGCCATGGTGGTCCAATATGATACAGGAGGATATTTCAATTTTTTTGTATCTGTTGAGATTTGCTTTGTAACCAAGCATGTGGTCGATTTTGGAGAAGGTTTCATGGGTTGCTGAGAAGAAGGTATATTCTTTTGTGTTAGGGTGGAATATTCTGTAGATATCTATTAAATCCATTTGAGTCATAATTTATGTCCTTTATTTCTTTGTTAAGATTCTGTCTGGCAGACCTGTCCATTGAAGAGAGTGGGTTGTTGAAATCTCACACTACTAGTGTATTTAAGTGCTATTTAAGCATTAGTAATGTTTCTTTTATGAAGGTAGGTGTATTTGGGGCACAAATATTCAGAACTGAGATGTCATCTTGTCAGATTTTCCCTGTGATAAATATGTAATATCCTTCCTGATTTCTTTTGATTGATTTTAGTTTGAAGTCTATTTTATTAGATATTAGGATAGCTACACCAGCTTACTTCTTAAATCCATTTGATTAGAAAGTCTTTTCTCAACCTTTTATTCTGAGGTAGTGTCTGCCTTTGAAGTTGAGGTGTGTTTCTTGTATGCAGCAAATGGATGGATCTTGTTTTCATATCCATTTTGTTAGCCTGTGTCTTTTTATAGGTGAGTTGAGACCTCTGATATTAATGGATATTAATTACCAGTTACTATTAATTCCTGTTATTTTTTTTTTGGTGGTAGTGTTGTATGTTTCCCTTCTTTGGTATTTGTTGGTGTGGGACTATCTATTGCCTATGTTTTCATGGGTGTATCTAACTTCCTTAGGTTGGATTTTTCCTTCAAGTGTTTTCTGTAGGCCTGGGTTTTTGGAGAGATATAGTTTAAATCTGGTTTTATTATGGGATATTTTGTTTACTTTATCTGTGTTGATTGAGAATTTTGCTGGGTATAATCGTCTGGGTTGGCATCCATGGTCTCTTAGTGTCTGCATAACATCTGTCCAGGACCTTCTGGCTTCTAGAGTCTCCACTGAGAAGTCAGGTGTTATTCTTACGGGCCTGCCTTTATATGTTACTTGGCTTTTTTCCTTTGCAATCTTAATATTTTTTCTTTATTCTGTGTTTAGTGGTTTGATAACCATGTGGCAAGGAGACTTTTGTTTTGTATCCAGTCAATTTGGTGTTCCTTATAAACATTTCTCTCATTAGGTCGGGAAAGTTTTATTCTATGATTTTGATGAATATATTTTCTGTGCCTTTGAGTTGGTATTCTTCTTCTTCTATCCATATTAGTCTTAGGTTTGGTCTTTTCATGGTGTCTCAAATTTCCTGGACATTTTGAGTCATAATTTTGTTGGCTTTAGTGTTTTCTTTGACTGATGAATCTATTTCCTCTACTTTATCTTCAATGCCAGAGATCCATTCTTCCATCTCTTGCATCCTGTTGATTATGCTTGCATCTCTATTTCCTGTTCATTTACTCAGATTTTCCACTTTCAGCCTTTTCTCAGTTTATGTCTTTTTTTATTTCTCAATTTCAGTTTTTAAATCTTGAACTGTTTCCCATACTTGTTTAATTGCTTTTCTTGGCTTTCTATAACAGATTTACTTATTTTTTCTTATTTTTGTTTGAATTTTCTTGACTTCTTTAAGGGAACTTTTATTTCCTCTTTAAAGATCTCTATCATCTTCTTAAGATCATTTTTAAGGTCAATTTCTTCTGTTTCTTCTGTGTTGGGATATTCAGGTCTTGCTGATGTAGGTTCTGCTGGAACCATACTGGGTTTTTTGTTGTTGTTGTTGACCGTATTTTTGCACTGATGTCTACCCATCTCTTTCTCCACTTTGTACAAGTGGTGTCTGTGTCTGAGAGAGGCTCTCTTGGTCTGATCAATACTCTTGGTCCAGTGGGAGCTCTTGGTCTAGTCAGTACTGATGGACTCTGTCTCAGGGAGCAGCTCTTTGTCCAATTGGTGATCACAGGCTCTGTCTCAGGGAGTAGTTGCAATCTTGGTACTTGGGTGGGATGGGAAGTGTGGGGCTTGTGGGTTACAGGATCTGGTAGGAGATGTTGGGAGTCTGACCTGCCTGCTCTAGGTCTGCCTGCTAACTGGTCTGAAACTGGGACTACAATGGGTGGTGGTGTAGGGGTGTAGGGTTGTGCCCCCGGGCCAAAAGCCTAGGGGCTGGGATGTTTGGGTATGAGAATAAAAACTCACCTCTTAGTCCAATTGAATGCTCCATAATTCTTATCTATGTTAGCCACTCGGCTTGGTACCTTTTCTCATTTCTGCCTTGACATCTTGCTTCCTCTGTATCTGGTTGGTGGCCCCTGACTCATCTCTTCCTCTTCTCAGAATTCTCCCTGTCTGCTTATCCTGACTATACTTCCTGCCTGGCTAACGGCCAAACAGTGTTTTATTAAACCAGTGTACAAAGCATTATTCCACAGCAGTTACAGGTATAGGTTCCAACAGTACATGCACCATAAGTGTTTTATTACAAGTATTAGTCTTTAAGTACATGTACCATGAGTGCTAGGTTACAGCAGTGAGCATCCTACATTACATACACCATGAGTATTATAGGTATGTGGTTCTCACAGTACATGCATAATTAGTTCCTGGTTACAGGCAAGAACCTCCCTCATAACATTTACTATGGATGCTGAATTACAGGCATAAGTCTTCAGAGTATGTACACCATAAGTTTATCTACAGCAATGAGCTTCTAACAGTTCATGGAGTGCTGGGTTACAGATGTGATTTTCCCACAGAATATACAGTATGAGTGTGAGGTTATAAGTGTGAACCTCACACAGCAAATGCACCAGAAGTGCTGGCTTGCAGCAGTGAGCCTCCCACATTATATGTAGCATGAGTATTTGGTTACAGTCAATAGTTTCCATGGTACTTGAAACATGAGTGTTGGGTTACTGTCACAAGTAGTACACAAGCACAGTACACCTGCACCATGAATACTGGTTTATAGGCATGAGCCTCTCACATTATATGCACCACGAGGGCTGGTTTGCAGGCATAAAGCTCCCCCTTAACATGCACCATGAGCGCTGGGTGATAAATGTTAGATTCCAACAGTTCATGCACCATGAGTGCTGGATTGCAGCCGTGAGCCTCCCAGAGTACAAAATCCATGAGTTCCTGAGTTATAGGCTTGAGCACCCAACAACACATGCATCATTAATGCTATATTATAGGCCTTATCCTCCCACAGTACATCTACTATGAGTGCTACATTACAGCAGTGAGCCTCCCACAGTAATGCTCATTGTTATAGGCCTGATAACTCCCAGAATACATGCAACATAAGTGCTGTGTTATAGAGGTGAGTATCTCACAATATATGCACCATGAATGATGAGTTATAGGAGTGATTCTCCCAAATACATACACCTAGGTTGTAGTGTTAACTTCCCATAATACAAGAACTATTAGTTCTAGGTTACAACCATGAGTCTGCATAGTATATGCCCCATGAGTATTGAGTTTCACATGTGAGCCTTCCACAGTTCATGCAACATGATAGTACATGAACCACAAGTGCTGAGTTATAGGAATGAGCTACCACAAATCAAGCACCACAAGTACTGTATTACAGGACTGAGCATCCCAGAATACATGCGCCATGAGTGCTGGATTGCATCAGTGAGCCTCCCAGAGTGTGTGACCTGCAAGTGCTGGGTTATATTTATGAGCCTCCCATAGTACATGCACCTTGAGTGCTAGGTATAGATGTGACCCTTTCACAGTACATGCACCATGAGTTCTGGATTTCAGGCATGAGCATCTTGTATTACATATACTAAGTTGGATGGGATACAGGTGTGAACCTTCCACTATACTTGTACCATAAGTGCTGGGTTACAGACATAAAAATCCCACAATACATTCAGGCCTGAGACTCCCAGAGTACCTTCACCATTAGGTCTGGGTTGCAAGCATGACCCCTCCACTGTACCTTCTCCATGAGCTCTGGGTTTTACATGTGAGACTCCAACAGTTTATGAACTCTGCAAGCACAATATAAGCACCATGATTGTTGTGTTACAGGCATAAACTTCCCGCAATACATACCCAGGAGTGTAGGGTCACTGTCATGAATCTCTAATAGTACATGTACTGTGTGTTCTGGATTACAGGTATTAGCCTACAAGAATATACGTGTCATGAGTGTGAGTTATAGGTAGGAGCCTCTCACAGTACACAAACTATTACTACTGGTTTACAGGCATGGGCTTACTCAGGTATATGCACCATGAGAGCTGGATACAGGTGGGAGCATCCAACAGGATATACTCCATGAGCACAAGGTTATCACCATAAGCTCTCACAGTCCATGCACCATGGGAGCTTTATTATAGGTATGAGCCTACCTCAATACATGCATGAATGCTGTATTATTATAGGCATGCATTTCCCTCAGCTATTCTTCATGAGTGTTGGTTTGCAGGAAATGGCATCCCACAGCAAATGCACCATGAATGCTGAGTCAATGGCATGATTCTCCAGACTCATCTGTGAATATCATCAACAAGGGGTTCAAAATTGTTTTCAGTCAGTTGTCTTTTAGCCTGGAACTGACATAGTGATAGCTGCCTTGTCAGAAGAATGTTTTCATGTTTCAGTGCTTTGAAGATATTCATTGATTCAGTTGCCTTTCTACCACCTATACGGGGATGACATGGAAAGCATGATAGCTGCACATGAGGCCAGGTAGGGGTGGGGCCAGATGAGCAGGAAGCAGAGAGGGCTGTTGGGAAGAGGAACAAATTTTTTCATGGTATAATGTGTTTAGGTTGGGCAGAATGAAGTATGTTCTGTTGCCATGTGAGTTACATGAGGGGGATTTGTGATTTACTTAAAATAGCATTAAGGGAACTTCTTATTTTTTTATTTTACATTCTTTTCTGGGAAATTCATGACTTGGTGAAATGTCTTTGATTGACCAATTTCTGACAAATTCATTTTGATAGATTTCCTTTTGATTAACTTGTGTAAAGATACATATCTACTATGAGCACCTAGACCCAATCTATTCAACTTAGGTTGTTTATCAAACCTCAAAATAGCATGCCTATTTGACACTACAGAGACAGCAGAAGAAAGATTTAAAACACACACTAAAGAAAAATTCAGTGCAGCAGTGTGCTAGAGAGTTAAATGTAGCAGAATTATCACAAATGAACAATCTGTAACCAAATGGGTGAGACAAGTGACTCTACACAACTATTGTCTTGAATTTGATTTTTTCAGTATTCTATTTCTCCTTTTTCAGGAATTCTCCTCTGTGCACATAGTGACTTTACAGTTTATTCTACAGTGTAAACATCCTTATATACAGACATCACTATAATCATTATGATCATCAATTTTCTTTTTGCAAGAATTCACAGATAACCATCCTGCCCCAAACTTCCTTTCAGGACCAGAAGAAAACAGCCTTATAAATAACATCATGAAGAAGGTAGAGGCTTGTGTAGAGGAAAAGACAAAAAAAATGGGAAGAACGCAATAAACAACTAGAGGAAATGGCAAACAAATTAGAAGAAAACAATAAAGTCCTAGAAGAAAACAATAAAGTACTGAAAGAAAATCATGAAAAGGCAATGAAACAAATAAAGGAAACAATCCAAGACCTGAAAAGGGAAATAGAAAAAATGAAGAAGACACAAACAGAGGGAATACTGGAAATAGAAAATCTGAGTAAAAAATCAGGAACTTCGGATGCAAGAATAACCAATAGAATGCAAGAGATGGAAGAGAGGATCTCTGGCATTGAAGATACAGTAGAAGAAATAGATTCATCAGTCACAGAAAACACTAATGCCAACAAAGTCATGAACCAAATTGGGCTGATTTTCCTGTGGCTGCAATTAGCAGCCCTAAAAGGGGGATGTTGAGTCGCTTGTTATAAAGATTTGTTGTAGTTCTCAGGAGTTGGAGTGTAAGCAGAATCAGGCTATTGTTAGGATAAATCCAATGTCTCCAATGCGATTGTATAAGATGGCTTGCAGGGCTGCAGTATTTGTGTCGGTTTGACCATATCACCAGCCGATTAAGAGGAAGGACATAATCCCTACCGCTTCTCAGCCGATAAATAGTTGGAATAGATTGTTGACTGAGGTTAAAATAATTATAGTGATTAGAAATATAAGAAGGTATTTAATGAATCGGCTTAGGTGGGGGTCTGAGTGTATATATCAGGATGAGAATTCTATAATTGACCATGTTACAAATAAGGCTACTGATAGAAAGATAATGCAAAAGAAGTCAAATTTTAGGCTGATAGACAATTTTATAGTGTTGATTGTGATTCAGTGTCAATTAGTAATTAATAGTTCTGTATTGGATGAAAAGAATGTGATTAGTGGTACTAGGCTTAATAGGAAGGCGTACTTAATTGATAGGGTTACATAGTTGGGGAAATTAATTGATTTAATTAGGTTGGTTAGTGATAATATAATAGGAAATATGAGTAGAAAGAAAATTAGTAGAATTGAAGACGTGATAGTATTTATTACTTTTATTTGGAGTTGCACCAAGTTTTTGGTTCCTAAGAACAACGGATTACTTCTATCCTACAAAAGTAAGAAAGCCGTGTGCTTATACATGGTGGCATGAATTAGCAGTTATTGCATTCTTTCTTGGTAAGTAAGGAGTTTAACCCCCTATTTCCAGATTCAGTCTGGGGTTTTATTATAAACTATATTTACATATTGTTGGCCCTATAATTAATTTAGGGTTAATTGTTAGTACAATTAGGGGTGTAATGTGTAGTGTTATTAGGGCTAACTCTCATGTGTGTGATGGTTGTAGGTTAATTATATGGCTTGTGAGTTTCCCTCATTGGGTGGTGATAATTATGTATATTGAGTAGAGTGAGGTGATTAGAATATTCCCCTCTAGTAGAAAAATTGTTGGGTTAGATCAGGAGAACAGGGAGACTGTGATTAATAGTTCTCTGATGAGGTTAATTGAGGGTGGCAGAGCTAGGTTTGCTAGGCTTGCTAAGACTCATAAGGTGGCCATAAGTGGGAAAATGGCTTGAAGTCTTCGAGTTATAATTATAGTTCGGCTATGAATGCATTTGTAGTTAGTATTTGCTAGGCAGAATAGTAAGGATGATGTTAGGCCGTGGGCAATTATTAGTGCTGTTGCTCCTATAAAGCTTCATGGTGTTTGGATTATAATGGCTGTGATAACTAATGCTATGTGGCTTACTGAAGAGTAAGCGATTAAAGATTTTAAGTCTGTTTGTCGTAAGCAAATAGAACTAGTTATGATCATCCCCCATAGTGACAGGAGGATGAATGGGTAGGCTATGGTTTTGGTTACTGGGTCCAAAATTATGGCGATTCATATTATTCCATAGCCTCCCAGTTTTAGTAAAATAGCTGCCAGGATTATAGATCCTGCAATGGGGGCCTCTACATGTGCCTTAGGGAGTCATAAGTGGACTCCATATAGTGGTATTTTAATTATGAATGCCATTATGCACGCTAACCATAGAATGTTATTAGACCATGTTTGATTTAGGGGTGTAAAGGTAAGGGGAAATAGTGGGAAGTTTAATGTTCCTTTTGTATTTTGAATATATATAATGGCAATTAATAGTGGGATAGATCCAATTAGGGTATAAAATAGGAAGTAAAGTCCTGCATTCAGTCGTTCTGTTTGGTTACCCCATCAAGTGATGATAATAAGGGTAGGGATTAGGGTAGCCTCAAATAAAATATAAAATATGATTAGTTCATCTGCAGAGAATGTTATGATTAGGAGAATTTGTAGAAGAACTAGTATTGAAATGTAAGTTTTTTTGTTTAGTTCAGTTTCTTTTTTTATGTGGTTTTGGCTGGCTAGCAGTATTAGTGGTAGTAATCATGTTGTTAAAATAATAAGGGAGGAGGATAGTGAGTCAGTTGAGAATAGTAGTGAGAAGTTTACAATGCTTATATCGTTTTGTCATAAAAATATAGCTGAGGCCAAGCTAATTAGAAAGCTGTAGGAGGTAATGTTGACCCATAGGTTTTTATTATTTGATAATCAGGTGAGTGGTAGTAGTATGATGGAGGGAAAATAATTTTTAACATTGTAGTAAGTTTAGATTTTTGTACATAGTCTGTTCCATATGAGTTTGATACTTTTGCTAGGCGGGCTAGGCCAATGGCTGCTTCACATGCTGCGAACACAAAAATAACAATAGGAATAGGATATATAATTATTGTGTGGGAGTTAAGGGATGTAATTGTGGTTATGATAAATAGTGATAATATACCTTCTAGGCATAGTAGAGTAGATATGAGGTGGGAGCGAAATACTAGTGTTCCTAGAAATGAAAATGTAAACGCTAGTATAATATTGAAGGTTACAGATGGCATTTTTGGTAATTATAATATTCATCATAATCTAATGAGTTAAAATCATTTGTTTTAATTAAACTAATTACCAACTACTCAGTTCATTCTAGTCCTTTTTGTATTCATTCGTAGGCTAGGCCCAGGGCTAAAATGGAGACTAAGATAAAGGCTGTTAATATTATGATATTAATATTATATATTTGGATGGCTCATGGTAGTGGAAGTAGAAGTGGAATCTCTAGGTCGACCAGTAAAAAAGCAATTGCCACTAGAAAAAAATTTTTTGAGAATGAAAGGCGGGCAGAGCTTATTGGATCAAACCTGCATTCGTATGGGTTCACTTTTTCAGTGTATAGGTTAAGTTGAAGTAGTCAGAAGGCAACCATGATTAAGAGTATTGATAGTGTGATGTTTACTAATAGGGCTATTGGTATGTTTATTACTATCTTCTAGGTTAGGTCTAGATCTAACTGATTGGAAGTCAGTTGTACTAATTATAGTAAGAAAGTATGATCCTCATCAATAGATACATATAGGAAGAGTCATACATCTACGAAGTGTCAACATCATGCTGCGGCTTCAAAGCCGAAGTGGTGTTTGGATGTAAAGTGGTATTTAAGTTGGTGTAAGAGGCATACTATTAGAGAGGTAGTTCTGATGATTACATGAAGACAATGGAATCCGGTTGCTATAAAAAAAAATGTAGATCCATAAACCCCATCTGAAATAGAGAATGGGGTCTCAAAGTATTCTGAAGCTTGAAGAATAGTGAAGTAGATTCCAAGTAGGATTGTAATAAGAAGGGCTTGATTTATGTTACTGCATTTTCCTTCTATCAGGCTGTGGTGGGCTCATGTAATGGAGACTCCAGATGCTAAAAGTACTGATGAAATAAGCAGGGGTACTTCTAATGGGTTTAAAGGGGTGATTCCTGTGGGAGGTCAACAGCCTCCTAAATCATGGGTTGGTGCTAGACTAGAGTGGTAGAAGGCTCAGAAGAACCCTGCGAAGAAAAATACTTTAGATACAATAAGTAGAATTATTCCGTAGCAAAGTCTTTTTTTTGTACAATTGGTGTGTGATGGCATTGGTAAGTTCCTTCTCGTACAATGTCGCATCATCATTGGTACATTGTAAGGGTATTTGCTAATAAACCAAGAGTTAGTAGGGTGCATGAGTTATAATGAAATCATATTACTAAGCCTGATGTAAGGAGAAGGGCTCAGAATGCTCCTGTGAGTGGTCATGGACTTGGGTTCACTATGTGGTAGGCATGGGTTTGGTGGGTCATTATGTGTTATCATGTAGATATAGGCTAACTAGTAATGTAAATACGTAGGCTTGAATAAGAGCTACATCAAACTCTAGAATTGTTAGTAGGGCTAGGATGATAAAGGTGATTGAGGCAGTGGGGGGGTGATGCTTGTTAGTACTAGTGTTGCCCCTCCAATTAGATGAATTAGTAGATGTCCGGCTGTAATATTGGCTGTAAGCCACACTGCTAAGGCTATTGGTTGAATAAATAAGCTAATTGTTTCAATAATAATAAGTATATGGATTAAAGAAATAGGGGTTCCTTTTGATAGGAAGTGGGCTAATGAAGATTTTAATTTATGGTGGAATCCTAAGATTACAGTCCCAGCTCACAGTGGGATAGCTATCCCTAGATTTATTGATAGTTGTGTTGTTGGAGTAAATGTGTGTTGTAAGAGACCTAAGAGATTTGTGGATCCAATGAATATTACTAGGGATACTAGTATTAATGATCATGTGTTCCCTTATGAATAAGTATTATTTGTTTGGTTCCAAGAAATTTGGGACACCATGAAAAGACCAAACCTATGAATAATAGGGATAGAAGAAGAAGAATACCAACTCAAAAGCACAGAAAATATATTTAACAAAATCATAGAAGAAAACTTTCCCAACTTAAAGAAGGAAATGCCTATGAAGATACAAGAAGCCTAAAGAACATCAAACAGATAAGACCCTCCCCCTCACCACATAATAATTATACAACTAAACATACAGAATAAAGAAAGAATATTAAGAGCAGCAAAGGAAAAAGGTCAAGTGAGCTATAAAGGCAAACCCATCAGAATAACAACCGATTTCTGAATGGAGACTTTAAAAGCCAGAAGGACCACAAAAGCCACAGATGTAATACAGACAGTAAGAGACCATGGATGTCAGCCCAGACTAATATACCCAGTAAAACTTTCAATCATCATAGACAAAATGAACAAGACATTCCAAGACAAAGCCAGATTTAAACAATACTTATCCACAAACCCAGCCCTATAGAAAGCACGAGAAGTAAATTTCCAAACTAAGGAAGTCAGATACAACCTCGAAAACAGGCAATAGATAAAGCCACAGCAGTAAACCCCAAAGAAGAGAAGTACACATACACTACCACCAAATATAGCAAGGATGAACAATCAGTGGTCATTAATATACCTTAATATCAATGGACTTAATTCACCTATAAAAAGACATAGGCTTACAGAATGGATACAAAAGCAGGACACATCTTTCTGCTGGATACAAGAAACACATCTCAAATTCAAAGACAGACACTAGCTAAGAATAAAAGACTGGGAAAAGACTTTCCAATCAAATGGTCTTAAGAAACAGGAGGGTGTAGCCATCATGATATCCAGCAAAATAGACTTCAAACAAAAATCAATCAAAAGAGATCAAGAAGGACATTACATACTCATCACAGGAAAGATCCACCAAGATGAAGTTTCCATTCTGAACATTTATGCCATAAACACAAGGGCACCCACATATGTAAAAGAAGCATTACTAAAGCTTAAACCACATATAAAACCCCACACATTAATAGTGGGAGATCTCAACACCCCAATTTCACCACTGGACAAATCTCCCAAATCGAAACTTAACAGAGAAATAAAGGATGTAACTGATGTCATGACACAAATGGACCTAATAGTTATCTACAGAACATTCCATCCTAACAAAAAAGAATATACCTTCTTCTCAGCACCCCATGGAGTTTCTCTAAAATCGACCACATACTTGGCAACAAAGCAAATCTCAACAGATACAAAACAATTGGAATAACCTCCTGTGTTCTATCAGACCACCATGGTTTAAAGTTAGATTTCAACAACAACAAAAACTACAGAAAACCTACAATCTCATGGAAACTGAATAATCCTCAACTGAATCACCAATGGGTTAAGGAAGAAATTAAAAAGAAATTAAAGACTTCCTAGAGATCAACAAAAGTGAAAACACCACATACCCAAACTTATGGGACACTATGAAAGCAGTGCTAAGAGGGAAATTCATAGCACTAAATGCCCACATAAAGAAGTTGGAGAAATCTCACACTAGTGACTTAATAGCATACCTGAAAGCTCTCAAACAAGAAGAAGCAAAGTCTCCCAGGAAGAATAGATGCCAGGAAATTATCAAAGTGAGAGGTGAAATCAATAAAATAGGAAACTAGGAGAACAATACAAACAATTAATGAAACAAAGAGTTGGTTCTTTGAGAAAATCAACAAGATAGACAAGCCCTTATCCAAACTAACCAAAAGACATAGAGAGAGAATCCAAATCGACAAAATCAGAAATGAAAAGGGGGATATAACAACAGACATTGAGGAAATCTAGAGAATTATCAGGTCATATTTCAAAAACCTCTACTCCACAAGACTGGAAAAACTAAAAGAAATGGACAATTTCCTAGATAGGTACCACATACCTAAGTTAAATCAAGACCAGATAAACTATTTTGTCCAATAACCCCTAAGGATATAGAAACTGTCATTCAAAGTCTCCCAACCAAAAAAAAAGCCCAGGACCAGATGGTTTCAGTGCAGAATTCTACCAGATCTTCAAAGAAGAGTTAATACCAATACTCTCTAAGTTGTTCCACACAATAGAAACAGAAGGAACATTACCAAACACGTTCAATGAGGCTACAACTACCCTGATTCCTAAACCAAACAAAGATACAACAAAAAAAGAGAACTACAGATAGATCTCCCTCATGAACATTGATGCAAACATACTCAATAAAATACTGGCAAACAGACTCCAAGAACACATCAAAACAATTATCCACCATGACCAAGTAGGCTTCATTCCAGGGATGCAAAGGTGGTTCAACATACAAAAGGTCGTCAATGTAATACACCACATAAACAAACTCAAAGTTAAAAACCACATGATCATCTCTCTAGATGCAGAAAAGGCATTTGACGAAATCCAACACCCCTTCATGATAAAAGTCTTGGAGCCATCAGGAATACAGGAAACATACCTAAACATATTAAAGGCAATTTACAGCAAGCCAACAGCCAACATCAAATTAAATGGATAGAAACTCAAAGCGATTCCACTAAAATCAGGAACAAGGCAAGGCTATCTGCTCTCCCCATACTTATTCAATATAGTACTTGAAGTTCTAGCCAGAGCAATAAGACAACATAAGGAGATTAAGGGGATACAATTGGAAAGGAAGAAGTCAAGCCTTCCCTATTTCCAGATGGCATGATAGTATACATGAGTGACCCCAAAAATTCAACCCAGGATCTGATATAGCTTATAAACACCTTCAACAACATAGCAGGATACAAGATGAACTCAAAAAAATCAGTAGCCCTCCTATATACAATTGACAAACAGGCTGAGAAGGAAATCAAAGATACATCACCCTTTACAATAGCCACAAATGATATAAAATACCTTGGGGTAACTCTAACTAAGCAAGTGAAGGACCTATATGACAAGAACTTTAAGTCCCTGAAAATAGAAATTGAAGATGTCAGAAAATGGAAGATCTCCCATGCTCATTGATAGGCAGGATTAACATAGTAAAAATGGCAATCTTACCAAAAGCAATCTACAGATTCAATGCAATGCCCATCAAAAGACTTTTGTTTTGAAATTTCAACCACAGTGAATGGGTTTAGAACCTAGGACCAATTCATACTTTTTTTTTTTTTTTTTTTGGTTTTTCGAGACAGGGTTTCTCTTGTGTAGCTTTGAGCCTTTCCTGGAACTCACTTGGTAGCCCAGGCTGGCCAATTCATACTTTTAAGGACATATGAGAGTGACTAGGACCACAGGTAACTTGATCATTCTACTGACTCCATCTCCTAATCTTATAGATATAAACATGGGAATACTAGATTTCTGTCTGTTGTAACAGATAGAAAAACTTTAATGGCCAGTACATCTCCCTTTTCTCTAATCCACTTCCTCTTTCCACAAATCACCAAAAGACAAAAAGGAGTTGGGCAGGGGACATCTAAGTGGTGTCTATATTATGAATTGGTCATGATGCTGAAAAAATATGCCCAGATTGTCTGAAATGTCTTTCAAGTGTATCTTCTTCATTTCCATTTTCTGCCCATGTCCTTAATTACACTTGGTGTTCAAACACCATAATTGATGTAGCCTGAATAACTTAACTTTATGCTCACCCTTGATTGACAGAAAAAATTTTGAGTTTACTAAAATATTTGTAGATTCTTTATCTTTTAAAATATATTTTTACTAATGCTTTAAGATTCATTAATAATATTATTATTAGTGTGATTTTCCTTATTATGTATATATAACAAGTTGGTGCCTGGTGCCTGTTGAGGTTAGAAGAGAACATTGGATCCCTCTTATGTGGATATTATGGAACTGGAGTCACCATGTGTGTGCTGAGAGTTGAACCTGGATGCTCTGTAAGAGTGACCACTTAACCACTGAGCCATCTTTCCAGCTCTTATTTTTATTAGTTCTTGAGAATTCCATACATGCTATATTTTGACCATATTTACTTCCTACTTCTTCCTCTAACTTCTTCCAGATTTACTCTCCAGCTCCCTACCGCTTCCATCTTTGTGTCATTTTCTTTATAACCCACCAATCAAATTTATATAGCCTATATACTTATGGGTGTAGGGTCATCCACTGGAATGTGGTTTTCCCACTAAGGATAATGCTGTCAAAGATGCTCTTGTAAAAGAAAGCATTTAATTGAGGGCTTGCTAACAGTTTCAGAGGTTTAGTTCATTATTATCATGACAGGGAGTATGGCAGCAAGCATGGCAGGCATGACGCTAGAGCAGTGGTTGAGAGCTATATCCTGATCCATAGGCCCAGACAGAGATACTGCTTCTACCAGTTTTTTAAAATCACAAAGCCCATCCCCAGTGACATACTTCCTCCAACAAGGTCATACCTCCTAATTCTCCTAATTTATCAAAAAGTTTCATTCCTGGTAACTAAGTATTTTTTAATATATGAGTTTATAGAAACCATTCTTTTTCTTATTATTAATTTTTCATTTACTTTGCATAGCAACCACAGTTTCTCCTCCCTCTTCTCCTTCCTTTCCCTCCCCTAATCTCCCATCTTATCTCCCCATCCACTCCTCCTCTGTCTTCATTCAGAAAGGGGCAGGCCTCTCATGGAAGTCAACAAAGCATGGCACATCAAGTTGAGGCTGGACCAAGCTCCTCCCCCTGCGTCAAGGCTGGGCAAGGCAACACAGCATGGGGAATAGGTTTCCAAAAGCCAGATCAATTGCCAAGGACAGGTCCTAATCCCACTGCTAGGAGCCCCACCAACAGACCAAACTACACAAGGGTTACACACCCGCAAAGCACCTAGGTCAGTCCCAAGCAGGCTCTCTAGCTGTCAGTCTAGAGTCCATGAGTTCGCACAGCTTGGGTCAAATGGCTCTGTGGGTTCCCCTGTCATGACTTTGACCCACTGGCTCCTTTCAGTCCCATCTCCCTGTCTTCAACAAGGTTACCAAAGCTGGGCCCAATGCTAGGCTCTGAATCTCTGCATCTGTTTCTGTCAGTTTCTGGATGAAGATTCTCTGATGATAATTAGGGTAGTCACCATCTGATTTCAGGAGAAGGCATATTCAGGCACTCTCTCCACTATTGCTACGAATCTTAGCTATGGTTATCCTTGTGGATTCCTGAGACTTTCCCTGTCACCAGGTTTCTCCCTAACTTCGAAATGCACCCCCCATTAAGACATGATTTTCATTACTTTTCCCTTCCTTCATGCCCCCAACCCGCACAACCTGATTCTTCATGTTCCAACTGTCCATCCCCCCTCCCCTCCCCCATGCATCTTCCTCTACCCCCAGTGTACCCAGGAGATCTCTTCTATTTCCACTTCCTGGGGAAATCCATGCATCTGTTCTTTGGGTCCTGTAAGAACTATTCTTATTCAAAACATAACAGAACTCGTGAGCTCCTCCTGCCTCCATGTTAAAGTGTTGGCTGGCTTGGCCTTATACAGATCTTGAACAGACAACCACAATTGCTATGCAGCTCTGAAAGCAATGGTCCTGCTATGTCCTGAAGATATTGTTTTGATTTGTTCCTCACCAGTCTCTAGATTTTATAATCTTTCTACCCCCTCTTCTTAAATGGTTTCTGAGCCTTGGAAGGAACAGGGGTGATTTAGAGGTCGAATTTAGGGCTTAGCACTCCACAAACACTTATTCTCTACACTTTAACGGGTTGTGAGTTTCTGCATTTTCATCAACACAAACTTCTAGTGAGGTCTGAGAGCTGCACTGTATGAGAATAAAGATACAAATTCAGTGGCCAGTTTGATACTATCTATGTCCATTTAGCAAAATAATAGTAATATGTTTACTCATGGGGCCTGTGAATTCTCCAACTGTGGGTTCTTGGCCAGATTTATAGTATAATGCATGGGCTTCTTTGTATGCCTTAAATCCGATGAAAAAGCAGTTGCTTACTTGCATAACATATGTGCCACCATCACAATCATGGTTGTATCTCATCACATCAGTTAGTATTGTAGTTCACAGCTGGAAACACTAATGATTTTTTTCCCAGAAGTTCCTTTGCCACTATAAAATCTAGCCAGCAGGCAACATCCTACTCATTACCAAGTAGTAATTTCTCCATGTCTTGTGGCCAGTTTGTGTGTCTTCAGAAATAGGGTCTTTGCATCAAGTTATGGAATGCAATTAAGAACAATAACAATAGCCTTTTATTTTCTTTGGGTGGGCACTTTCCTAGACTTCTTTGACCAGTAACTTGAGGGGTAGCCCACACCAACACATTATTTATTTGGCAAAATGTGGCTTCTTTGAAGTGACTCCAACTAAATTCTTTTATATGAGTGTGTTTGTGTGTGTGTGTGTGTGTGTGTGGTTTATATATTATTTCAATTATTTTTCTACATTACTGCTATGATGTACAAATTGGATCTCACAACTGGGTATGAACATGCAGACAGGAATGGACAGATACAGGCTTTGTGGGACCTGCAGCCTACCCAATAAATGTGTCTTTTTTGTTGGTGTTTCAGTTTGACCTTTTTTTATTTAAAAGTTGTTTTTTTTCCAATTTACATTCCAACCACAGTTCTCCCTCCTTTACCTTCCCCCACTCACTCATCACCTTCCCACCACCCAGCCCCCCTACCACTCCTCAGAGGAGTCAACAAAATCTGGCCTGTCAAGTTGAGGCAGGAACAAGTCCCTGGCCCCTGTATCCAGGCTAAGCAAGGTATCCCTCCATGGGGGACTCTATAAGCCAGTTCATACACTAGGGATAAATTTTGGTCCTACTGCAAGTATTCCCACAAACAGCCCAAGACACACAACTGTCACCCACATTCAGAGGACCTAGTTTGTTCCCATACAGGTTCCCCAGCAGCCAGTCCAAAGTCAATGGACTCCAACTACCTCAGGTCAGCTGTCTCTGTGGGTTTCCCCATCATGATATAATCTCTCCTTCTTCGCTTCAACTGGACTCCAGGAGTCCCACCCAGTGCTTAGCTGTGGATCTCTGTTTCTGCTCCCATCAGTTACTGGATGAAGGTTCTATGATGAAAATTGGGGTAGTCGTCACTCTGATTACAGGGGAAGGCTAGTTCAGGCACCATTTCCACTAGTGATTAGAGTTAGAGCTGGGGTTATCCTTGTGGATTCCTGAGAATTTCCCTAGGACCAGATTTTCTCCCTAACTCCATGATGATTCCTCTATCATGATATTTCTTTCCTTCCTCTCCTTCTCTGCCTCTCCCCCAACTCGAGCATCATATTCGCTCACGTTCTCTTTCCACCTCCCCTTACATCCAACTCTCTTCCCACCCACACCCAGACTCACAATTTACTCAGGATATCTTATCTATTTCCCCTTCCTAGGGGGATCCATGCCAACTTCTTTTAGGTCCTCATTGTTACCTAGCTTCTCTGGGGTTGTGAATTGTAGTCTGATTATCCTTTGCTTTACATCTAATATCCACTTATGAGTGAGTACATACCATGTTTGTATTTCTGAGTCTGGATTATCTCACTCAGGATGTTTTTTTTTTCTAGTTCCATCCATTTGTCTGCAAATTCCATGATGCCATTGTTTTGTGCTGCTGAGTAATACTCCATTGTGTAAATGTACCACCTATTCTTTATCCATTCTTCAGTTGACATGCATCTAGAGTGTTTCTAGAATCTGGCTGTTATGAATACTGCTGCTATGAACATAGTTGAGCAAATGTTCTTCTGGTGTGAATGTGCATTCTTTAGGTATATGCCAAAGAGAGGTATTGCTGAGTAATGACATAAATTGATTCCCAATTATTCTGAGAAACTGTCATACTGATTTCCAAATTAACTATAAGAGTTTTTACTGCCTACAGCAATGCAGGGGTGTTCCACTTACTCCACATCCTCTCCAGCATAGGCTGCCATCAATGATTTGGTCTTAGCCATACAGATAGATGAAAGATGGTATCTCAGAGTTGTTTTGATTTGCATTTCCTTGACAACTAAAGATATTAGATAATTCTTTAAATGTTTTTGAGCCATTTGAGATTCTGATGTTGAGAATTCTCTGTTTATATCTGCTCCCCATTTTTAATTGGATTATTTAGTATTTTGATGTCTAGTTTCTTGAGTTCTTTATATATTTTGGATATCAGCCCTCTGTCATATATGGGGTTGGTAAAGATCTTTTCCCATTCTGTAGGCTGCCATTTTGTCTTATATATCATGTTCTTTGCATTACAGAAACTTCTCCATTTCAGGAGGTCCTATTTATTAATTGTTGCTCTCAATATCTGTGCTACCAACGTTATATTTAGGAAGTGATCTCCTGTGCCAATGCATTCAAGTCTACTTCCCACTTTGTGTTCCATCAGGTTCAGTATAACTGAGTTTACATTGAGGTCTTTTATCCACTTGGATTTGCGTTTTGTGCAGGATGATAGATAGGAATCTATTTGCAATTTTCTACATGCCACTGTCCAGTAATGCCAGCACCACTTGTTGAGGATGCTTTCTTTTTTCCATTGTATATTTTTGGCTTCTTTGCCAAAAATCAGGTGTTCATAAGTGTGTGGATTAATGTCCGTGTCTTTGATTCAGTTCCTTTGATCCACATGTCTGTTTTTAAGCCAACACCAAGCTGTTTTTATTACTATAGCTCTATAGTAGAGCTTGAAGTCTACTTGATGGTATGAAGTCCTCTTGGCTTGAAGTCTACTTGGTGGTGATTTCTCTGGAGATTCTTTTATTGTACAGGATTGCTTTGACTATCCTGGGATTTTCGTTTGTCCATATGAAGTTGAGTATTGTTTTTTCCAGGTCTGTAAAGATTTGTGTTGAGATTTTGATGGGAATTTTATTGGATTTGTAGATTGCTTTTGGTAAGATCAACATTTTTACTATGATAATCCTATCTATCCAAGAGTGTTGGAAATCTTTCAATCTTCTGATATTCTCTTCAATTTCTTTCTTTGAAGACTTACAATCTTGTCACACAGGTCTTGTTTGGTTAGAGTTACCCCAAGATATTTTATGTTATTTGTTGCTATTGTAAAGGGTGATGTTTCTCTGATTTCTTTTGCAATCCATTCATCATTTGTTTACAGGAGGGGTATAGATTTTTTTTAGTTAATCTTGAATCCTACCACATTGCTGAAGGTGTTTATCAGCTGTGGGAGTTCCATGAGAGAATTTTTGGGGTCACTTATGTATAGTATCATCTGAAAATAGGGAAAGTTTGACTTCTTCCTTTCTAGTTGGTATTCCCTTGATCTTCTTTTGTTGTCTTATTGCTCTAGCTAGAACTCCAAATACTAAATTAAATGGATAAGGAGAGAATGGACAGCCTTGTCTTGTTCCTGGTTTTAGTGGCATTGCCTTGAGTTTCTCTCTATTTAGTTTCATGTTGGCTGTTTGATTGCTGCCTTTATTTTGTTCAGGTATGTTCCTTGTATCTCTGATCTCTCCAAGACCCTTATCATGAGGGGGTGTTGGATTTTGTTAAAAGCTTTTTCAGCACTAAAATCATGATCATGTGGGTTTTTTCTTTCAGTTTGTTTATGTGGTGGATTACATTGACAGATTTTCATATGTTGAAACAACACTGCATCTCTGAGATGAAGCCTACTTGAACACAGTAGATGATTTTTTAATGTGTTCTTGGATGTGATTTGCCAGTATTTTACTGAGTATTTTTGCAACAATGTTCCTGAAAGAGATTGGTCTCTAATGCTCATTCTGTTGCATCTTTTTGTGGTTTGGGTACCAGCTTAACTATAGCCTACTAAAAAGAGTTTGGCAGTATTCCTCCTATTTCTATTGTATGGAACAATTTGAGAAGTATTGGTATGAGTTCTTTGAAATTCTAGTAGAATTTTGCACTGAAACCATCAGGCCCTGGGTTTTTTGTTTTGTTTTGTTTTTGGGTTTTTTGTTTGTTTTGTTTTGTTTGCTTGTTTGCTTGTTTGGTTGGTAGACGTTTCATAACTGCTTCTGTTTCCTTAGGGGTTATAGGTCTATGTAAGTTGTTTATTTGGTCTTGATTTAATTTTGGTTTGTTGTAACTATCCAAAAAATTGTCTATTTCTTTTAGATTTTCCAATTTTAAGGAGTACAGGTTTTTGAAGTATGACCTGATGATTCTCTGGATTTAATCAGTGTCTATTGTTATGCCATCGTTTTCATTTCTGATTTTGTTAATTTGGATTCTCTCTCTCTCTCTCTCTCTCTCTCTCTCTCTCTCTCTCTCTCTCTCTCTCTCTCTCTCTCTCTCTCTCTCTCTCTCTCTCTCTCTCTCTCTCTCTGATATTTTGTTAGTTTGGATAAGGATTTGTGTATCGTGTGTATTTTCTCAAAGAACCAACTCTTTGTTTCATTGATTCTTTATATTGTTCTCTTTGTTTCTATTTTATTGATTTCAACCCTTGGTTTGCTTATTTCCTGACCTCTACTCCACCTGGTTAAGTTTGTTTATTTTTGTTCTAGAGCTGTGAGCTGTGCTGTTAAGTCACTAATGTGAGATTTCTCCAACTTCTTTATGTGGGTATTTTGTGCTATTAATTTTCCTCTTAGCATTCATCTCATAGTGTCCCTTAAATTTGGGTATGTTATGGATTCATTTTCATTGAATTTTAGGAAGTCTTTAATTTCTTTATTTCTTCTTTGGCCCAGAAGTGGTTCAGTTGAGTGTTGTTCAATTTCCATGAGTTTGTAGGCTTTCTGTAGTTCATGTTGTTGTTGAACTCTAACTAATCTAACCATGGTGGTCCAATAAGATACAAGGCATTATTCCATATTTGTATCTAATGTTATTTGCTTTATGACCAGTATGACATCAATACTAGAAAAGGTTCCATGAGATGCTGAGAAGAAGGTATATTCTTTTTTGTTTAGGTGAAATATTTTGTAGATGTCTATTATATTTATTTGATTCATAACATCTGTTAATTCCTTTATTTCTCTGTTGAGTTTCTCTCCAGCAGACCTGTCCATTGGTGAGATTGGGGTGTTGAAGTCTCCCACTACTAATGTGTGTGGTTTGAAGTGTGATTTAAGCTTTAGTGATGTTTCTTTTACAAATGTATGTATCCTTGTATTTGGGGCATAGATGGTCAGAATTGAGACTTCATCTTGATTGATTTTTCCTTTGATGAATATGTAATATTGTTCTCAATCTCTTTTTGATTAATTTTAGTTTGAAGTCTATTTTGTTAGATATTAGGATAGCTACACCTGCTTGCTTCTTAGGTCCATTTGATTGGAAAGTCTTTTCAAAACCCTTTACTCTGAGGTAATGTCTGTCTTTGAAGTTTAGGTGTGTTTCTTGTATACAGCAGAAGGATGGATCCTGTTTTCATACCCATTCTTTTAGCCTGTGTCTTTTTATTGGCAAATTGAGTCTATTGATATCAAGAGATGTTACTGACCAGTGATTGCTAATTCCTGTTATTTTGTGGTTTGGGTTGTGGTGATGGCAGTGTGTGTGTTTACCTTCTTTAGGTTTTTCTGTAGTAAAATTATCTATTATCTGTGGGATTTGGTCTGTTTTTAAGTAACTGAGTTCATTGGGTTGGAGTTTACCTTCTAGTACTTTCTGTAGTGATAGGTTTCTGGATATGTATTGTTTAGATTTGATTTTGTCATGAAATATTTTGTTTTCTCCATCTATGTTGATTGCAAGGTTTTCTGAGTATAGTAGTCTAGGTTGGCCACCAATGTCCTTTAGTGTCTGTAAAACATCTGTCTAGGGCCTTCTTGCTTTTAGAGTCTCCATTGAGAAGTCAAGTGTAATTCTGTTAGGTCTGTTTTTATATACTACTTGGTCTTTTTCCTTTGCAGCTCTTAAAATTCCTTTTTATTATGTATGTTTGGTGTTTTAATCATTATGTGGCAAGGGGACTTTTCTTGGTCCAGCCTATTTGGTGTTCTATTAGCTTCTTGTACCTTTATAGGCATATCCTTCATTAGGTTGGGAAAGTTTTGTTCCATGATTTTGTTGGATATGTTTTCTATGCCTTTAGCTGGGATTCTTCTTCTACCCTATTTTTCTTAGGTTTGGTTTTTTTCATAGTGTCTCAGATGTCTTGAATTAGGAATTTATTGGATTTAACATTTTCTTTGACTGATGAATCTATTTCCTCTATCATATCTTCAACATCTGAGATAGTGGGGACTACACCAAAGCAGTGGAGTTCCACCAGAGGTGCAGACATGTTACAGCTGCCTTCCAGATCTTGTACTCTGTTGTGATGCTTGCATCTGTAGTTCTTGTTGGCTTCCCCTATTTTTCCATATCCATAATTTCCTAAGTATGTGTTTTCTTTATTGTTTCTATTTCAGAACTGTTTCTTTCACCTGTTTTGTTTTGGTTTTGGTTTGTTTTGTTTGCTTTGCTTTCTTTTAGGGATTTATTGATTTCTTCTAATTTTTTGTTTGTCTTTTCCTTGACTTCTTTAATGGAATTTTTTATTTCCTCTTTAAGGGCTGCTATCATCTTCACAAAGTAATTTTTAAGTTCCTTTTCTTGTGTTTCAGCAGCATGGGAATGTTTAAGTTTTGCTGTTGTAGGATCATTAGGTTATGGAGGTGCTATATTGCTTGCTTGGTTGTTGAATGTATTCTTTTTTTTCACCTTTTCTTTTCCTTTTTTTCTTCTTTTTTATGATATTCATTACTTACACTCATGATATTAATCACATTTGTGGTATTCATAGATTACATTCGCAGTATTCATTCAGTATTTCATTTTAATTTTAAATGTCGAATGTCATTTCTTGAAGGGGGTAGGAGGTTAAAACAGGCTTACAGCACAATGGGAGGACTCCAGAGGGCATAAGTTCGCTACTGATATTTTACAATCTTGCATCTAAGCTGTTAATGCCCATTATTCAGGATACACAGACAAGGAACTTCCCTTAAGCATTCAGGAGGGTGGAATCTGGCAGGGAATTTGCATTGGGAGGATATCAAGGTCAAGGTCTGCAAGCAAGGTACCCAAAATGGGGGCCAGGGCCCTGCAGGTCCCTCTTTTATTAAAAAATGAGCTTCTGACTTGGGTTGCATGGGACATCAGCAGGTCACCTTACCCGTCATGGAGATTCCTGCCCAGGCCACGCAGGTGCTCTGTCTTAGGTTGGTGAGTGCCCCCCAGGTATTACCTATCTCTGAATACTCATTATCATACTGGCTCAATCATGTGTGAGCTGCATGGTTAATTGCTGCCAAAGATCTCAAAGTGGCACTGGGCTTGCAATCTGTGTGTTCGATACAGAAAAGACCAACAGAGGTCCTATCTCACCCATAGCCAGTAGGCTAAAGTCAACTGAGCCATTATCTTCCTTAATGAGTCATACTGTATGTTGGAGTCCTTGTAAGATAGTGTCACAAAATCAACTGGAACTTCAGTTCATAAGTTTATAATTTTCAAGCCAATCGAGATGTATATAACTACTGAATTAAATTTATCATGCCCAATAGAATGAAAGATTAACTAACTGTGGTGGCTATTTTGTTGCCAGGGTCTCCACTGTGCTAGCTGTAGTAAGCAATTATGAAATGGTAATCCCAGAAACAGTAGCAGCAGTGTGCCCCATTGTTATAACAGCAGCAGCAGCAGCAATGTCAGATTCTCTTCTGGATTGTGTGGACACCCACTGGCATGGATACAACTCCAGGAACACGAACCACCAAGGCCCGTTTTTTCTTGATCCCAGCAAGACTTTAGCTGGCAGCCCTTCTGGAGAATCCAATCTCATGGCTACAGTTCCTAGGCTTACATTAATGCTTGCCAAACTGGCCATATTGGGCTCTCAATCTTCATTGACATCAGAAGGGTAGATTTTTCCATGATGATCCATTAGGTCTCTGTCATGTTGGGCTTTAGTAGCAGCCACAGGGCATGTTCAGTGCTCAGGAATCCAAAGAGGAACCTCAGTGTCCTGAGCAAAGACATAAACCAAACTCTGGGGCCACACCAACACTAGATCAGGTCTCCTCCACGTGCTAGTAGAAAGAACGTGCCATTGCTCCAGAGGGTGATTTGCAATAGGAGCCCTCCAGTGCTTATCTGCATCGGATCCTCCAGCAGAATCCACCGATAAAAAAAATTTAAAATATATAAACAAGGGAAAGAATACAATGTGGAGAGGAATGATGAGTCCTTAGTTCTCCCTTTGTTAACTTTAGTAAAATGTTTGTTTGTTTGTTTAATATTTCAAATTTTTCTTTTCTTTTTATTTTTTAAAATTAATTAATCAATTAATTTTTCTATTATCAGCTTGATAGAGTATGTATTCTTATCTTAATAGTGAGATGTTTCATTGAGGCTTCCTCAGTAATTGAGTAAAACCAAAATTTATTATAAGCCACAATAGTCCTAGGGACCTCCATGCTGTATATGTAGCCTCCATGGTTCTGTGGGTTGTAGTCTGATTGTTCTTTATTTTATATCTATAATCCACTTATGAGTGAATACATACCATGACTGTCTTTCTGGGTTTGGGTTACCTCACTCAGGATGATTTTTTTCTAGTTCCATCCATTTGCCTGAAAATTTCATGCTTTCATTGTTTTTCTCTGCTGAGTATCTCCATTGTGTATATGGACCACATTTTTTTCATCCATTCTTCCATTGACGGGCATCTAGGTTGTTTTCAGGTTCTGGCTATTACAAATAGTGCTGCTATGAACATAACTGAGCATGTATCTTTATGGTATGAATCAGCATTCCTTGGGTATATGCCCAAGAGTGGGATGGCTGGGTCTTGAGGTAGTTCGATTCCTAATTTTCTGAGAAACCGCCATACTAATTTCCACAGTAGTTGTACAAGCTTGCATTCCCTCCAACAGTGGAGGAGTGTTCACTTTGCTCCAAATCCTCTCCAACATTGACTGCCATTGGTGTTTTTGATCATAGCCATTCTGACAGCTGTAAGGTGGTATCCCAGAGTCGTTTTGATTTGCATTTCTCTAATGATTAAAGATGTTGAGCTCTTTTAAAATGTCTTTCAACCATTTGTGATTCTTGTATTGTGAATTTTCTGTTTAGCTCTTTAGCCCGTTTTTTAATTAGACTGTTTAGTATTTTGATGTCTAGTTTCTTGAGTCCTTTATATACTGTGGAGATCAGTCCTCTGTCAGATGTGGGGTTGATGAAGATCTTTTCCCATTCTGTTGGCTGTCTTTTTGCCTTATTGACTGTGTCTTTTGCCCTGCAAAAGTTTCTCAATTTCGAGAGGTCCCATTTATTAATTGTTGTGTTCAGGGTCTGTGCTGTTGGTGATTTATTTAGAAAATGGTCTCCGGTTGCCAATGTGTTCAAGAGTGCTTCCTACTTTCTTTTCTATTAAGTTTAGTGTAACTGGATTTATGTTCAGGTCTTTGATCCACTTGGACTTGAGTTTTGTGCATGACGACAGATATGGATCTATTTGTAATCTTTTACTTATTGACATCCAGTTATGCCAGCACCATTTGTTGAAGATACTTTCTTTTTTCCATTGTATAGTTGTGGCTCCTTTGTTGAAAACCAGGTGTTCATATGTGCATGGATTAATGTCAAGTTCTTCAATTCAATTCCATTGGTCCATATGTCAGTTTTTATACCTGTACCAAGCTGTTTTTACTACTATCGCTCTATACTAGAGTTTGGGGTCAGGGATGGTGATGCCTCCAATGGTTTCTTTAACGTATAGCATTCTTTTAGCTATCCTGGGTCTTTTGTTTTTCCATATGAAGATGAGTATTTTTCTTTCCAAGTCTGTGAAGAATTGTGTTGGGATTTTGATGGGGATTGCATTGAATCTGTAGATTGTTTTGGTAAGATTGCCATTTTTACTATGTTAATCCTTCCTATCCATGAGCATGGGAGATCCTTCCATTTTCTGATATCTTCTTCAATTTCTTTCTTTAGAGATTTAAAGTTCTTATCAAAAAGGTCCTTCACTTGTTTATTTAGTGTTATCCCAATGTATTTTATATTATTTGTGGCTATTGTAAAGGGTGATGTTTCTCTGACTTCTTTCTCTGCCCTTTTATCATTTGTGTATAGAAGGGCTACTGATTTTTTGAGTTGATTTTGTATCCTGCCACTTTACTGAAGGAGTTTATCAGCTGTAGGAGTTCCCTGGTAGAGTTTTTGGGGTCACTTATGTATACTATCATGTCATCTGCAAATAGTGAAAGTTTGACTTCTTCCTTTCCAATTTGTATCCCTTTGATCTCCTTTTGTTGTCTTATTGCTTTAGTTAGAACTTCTAGTACTAAATTGAATAAATATGGGGAGAGTGGACAGCCTTGTCTTGTTAGTGAATTTAGTGGTATCACTTTGAGTTTCTCTCTGTTTAATTTGATGTTTGCTGATGCTTGCTATAAATTGCCTTTATTATGTTTAGTAATGTTCCTTTTATTCCTGATCTTTCTAAGACCTTTATCATGAAGGGGTGTTGGATTTTGTCAAAGGCTTTTTCAGCATCTAATGAGATATCATGTGTTTTTTTTTCTTTCAGTTTGTTTATATGGTGTATTATATTGACAGATTTTTGTATGTTGAACCATCCCTGCATTACTGGAATGAATCCTACTTGGACGTGATGGACAATTGTTTGACGTATTCTTGGATTCCGTTTACCAATAATTTGTTGAGTATTTTTGCATTAATGTTCATGAGGGAGATTGATCTATAGTTCTCTTTCTTTGTTGCAAATTTGTGTGGTTTGGGTATCAGGGTAATTGTAGCCTCATAAAAAGAGTTTGGTAGTGTTCCTTCTGTTTCTATTTTGTGGAACACTTTGAAGAGTCTTGGTATTAGTTCTTCTTTGAAAGTCTGGTAGAATTCTGCACTGAAAACATCTGGACCTGGGCTTTTTTTTGGTTGGGAGACTTTTGATGACTGTTTCTATTTCTTTAGGGGTTATTGGTCTATTGAAATGGTTTATCTGGTCTTGATTTAATTTTGGTATGTGGTATTTATCCAGAAAATTATCCATTTCTTCCTGGTTTTCCATTTTTGTGGAGTATAGGTTTTTGAAGTATGATCTGATGATTCTCTGGATTTCCTCGTTGTCTGTTGTTATATCTCCTTTTTCATTTCTGATTTTGTTAATTTGGGTGCTCTCTCTTTGCCTTTTGATTAATTTGTCTATGGGTTTGTCTATCCTGTTGATTTTTTCAAAGAACCAACTCTTTGTTTCATTGATTTTTTGTATTGTTCTCTTGTTTTCTATTTCGTTGATTTCAGCCCTCAATTTGATTATTTCCTGGCGTTTATTTCTCCTGGGTGAGTTTGTTTCTTTTTGTTCTAAAGCTTTCAGTTGTGCTGTTAATTCATTAGTATGGAATTGCTCCATCTTCTTTATGTGTGCATTTAAAGCTATGCATTTTCCTCTTAGCACTGCTTTCATAGTGTCCCATAAGTTTGGGTATGTTGTACTTTCATTTTCATTGAATTCTAGGAAATCTTTAATTTCTTTCTTTATTTCTTCCTCGATCCATTGATGTTTCAGGTGGGCATTATTCAGTTTCCATGAGTTTGTAGGTTTTCTATGATTTTTGTTGTTGTTGAGGTCTAACTTTAAGGCATGGTGGTCTGATAAGATACAGGAGTTTATTCCAATTTTTTTTGTATCTGTTGAGATTTGTTTTGTGGCCAAGCATGTGGTCAATTTTTGAGAAGGTTCCATGGGGTGCTGAGAAGAAGTTATATTCTTTTGTGTTGGGATGGAATGTTCTGTAAATATCTATTAAGTCCATTTGAGTCATAACATATGTTATGTCCTTTATTTCTTTGTTAAGTTTCATTCTGGTAGATCTGTTTTTTGGTGAGAGTGGTGTGTTAAAATCTCCCACTACTAATGTGTGAGGTTTGATGCACATCTTAAACTTTAGTAGTGTTTCTTGTATGAATGTTGGTGCTTTTGTATTTGGGGCATAAATGTTTAAAATCGAGACTTCATCTTGGTGGATATTGCCTGTGATAAATATGTAATGTCCATCCTGATCTCTTTTGATTGATTTCAGTTTGAAGTCTATTTTATTAAATATTAGGATAGCTACACCAGCTTGTTTCTTAGGTCCATTTGCTTGGAAAGCCTTTTCCCAGCCCTTACTTGGAGGTAGGGTAGTGTCTGTCTTTGAAGTTAAGATGCGTTTCTTGTATGCAGCAGATGGATGGGTCCTGTTTTCTCATCCATTCTGTTAGCCTGTGTCATTTTATAGGTGAGTTGAGACCATTGATATTGATGGATATTAATGACGAGTGATTGTTAATTCCTGTTATTTTTTGTGGTTGTGTTGTGTTGTCCTTCTTTGGTGTATGTTGTTGTAGGATTATCTATTGCTTGATTTTTCATGGATGTGTGTAGGTTCTTTGGGTTGGATTTTCCCTTCTAGTGCTTTCTGTAGGGCTTGGTTTGTGGACAGGTATTGATTAAATCTGGTTTTATCCTGGAATATTTTGTTTCTCCGCCTGTGGTGATTGAGAGTTTTGCTGTGTATAATAGTCTGGGTTGACATCCTTGGTCTTTTAGTGTTTGCATAAGATTTGTCCATGACCTTCTAGCTTTCATAGTCTCTATTGAGAAGTCTGGTTTTATTCTGATGGGTTTGCCTTTATATGTTACTTGGTCTTTTTCTTTGCGGCTCTTAATGTTTTTTCTTTGTTCTGTGTGTTTAGTGTTTTGATTATTATGTGGTGAGGGGACTTTTTTGGATCCAGCCTATTTGGTGTTCTGTCAGCTTCTTGTATCTTCATAGATATTTCTTTCTTTAGATTAGGAAAGTTTTCTTCTATGATTTTGTTGAATATATTTTCTGTGCCGTTGAGTTGGTATTCTTCTCCTTCTTCCATCCCTATTATTCGTAGGTTTGGTCTTTTTATGATGTCCCAAATTTCTTGGATGTTTTTTGTTACGACTTTTTTCTCTTTAGTGTTTTCTTTGACTGAAGAATCTATTTTCTCTATTGTGTCTTCAGTGTCAGAGATTCTCTGTTCCTTCTCTTGCAATCGGTTGGTTATGCTTGTTTCTGTAGTTCATGTTTGTTTAGTCAGGATTTCTATTTCCAGCATTCCCTCAGCATGTGTTTTCTTTATTGTCTCAAATTCATTTTTCAGATCTTGGAATGTTTCTTTCATCTGTTTAATTGCTTTTTCTTGGCTTTCTTTGATTTCTTCCATTTCTTTCAGGGAGTTTTTTATTTCTTCTTCAATGAAGTTTTTTATTTCCTCTTTAAGGGAATTTTTTATTTCTTCTTTAAGGGCCTCTATCATCTTCTTAAAGTTATTTTTAGGATTGATTTCTTCTGTTTCTTCTTTTTTGGTATGTTCAGGTCTTGCAGGTGTAGAATTACTAGGTTCTGATGTTGCCATATAGCTCTTTATGTTGTTGCCTGTATTTTTGCACTGGCATGTACTCATCTCTTCCTGTTTGGTGTGGTGTCTGTGTCTGAGAATGCCTCTCTTGTTCTAATTTTAATCTTGGTTCACTAGGAGTTCTTGGTTAAATTGGTGCTGTTGGGCTGTTTCTTCAGGAGCAGCTGATCTCAGTTGGTGAATTATATACTTATGATTCTCATGATCTGGTTTGGCGGCTGGGCAGCGCCCTCTTCTGTGTTCCTAGGTCACATTTTGTTCATTTGTCAGCTCCTCAGCTGATCTTGTTTCTTCAGACTTCAAACTGTAGGGATCTGAATCCTCTCCCAGATGGATTTCACCTGAGCAGGGTAGTCTCACCAACACCTCCAAGTTATTGGGTTTCGCAGGATCAGCAGCTGGGCCCTGGGTTGGCCTCAGATGGAGTGTTCATATTCATTCTGGTTCCGTTCCACTGAGATAGCTTCTTCCCTGGGTGTTGGGATTACAGGCATCCCTGTTCCAAGCTCCTGATTAAGAGCTTGTTTTCACTAGCTCTTCAGTGGGTAATAGCTCCGTTTCTGGTCTTTATTGCAACTGTGTTTTGGCCGCCACCTGCTGGGCCTGCTTGCCTCCATGCCAGGTTTGTCTGCCTCTACCAGCCTGCCTGCCTCTGTCAGGGTTGTTTACCCTTGTGAGCTGCTGCTGGGCCTACCTGCCTCTGTGGGCCCCTGCCAGACCTACCTGCCTCTGTGGGCTGCTGCAGGGCCTGTCTGTCTCTGCCGACTACTGCCAGGCCTACCTGCCTCTGCCTGCCGCTGCTGCACCTGTCTACCTTTGCGGGCCGCTGCCAGGCCTGTCTGTCTCTGCAGGTGGCTGCTGGGCCTGTCTGTCTCTGCCCGCTGCCGCTGGGCCTACTTGCCTCTGTGGACCACCTCTGGGCCTGTCTACCTCTGTGGGCCACCACCGGGCCTGTCTGTCTCTGTGGGCCGCTGCAGGGCCTACCTGCCTCTGAATGTATTCTTATACCAATGTTTACCCATCTTTTTTTTTTCCACTGGTGTGGCTTGTGCTTGTGCCTGTTCTTCCAACTGCTGTAGTTTGAATCTCTGTTATCCCAACTTGTGTGGTTTGTGCTTGTACCTTTAGTCTGCTGGGGTTTCAGGGGAAGGCTGGCCATGAGGAGGGTTTTCTGGTGCTTGAGGTTGAACACTAGAGTGGGTCGTGGTGGAACAGCGACCACTGGGTGGTATGGTTGGTGGCAAAGCCAGGAAGCAGGTATCTCACATGCCTGGAGGCTCGAGTGGACTGCACCAAAGCAGTGGAGTCCCACCAGAGCTGTGGACAGTTTCCAGCTGCCTTGCTGGTGCTGGGATGGGAATGGGTGCACAGAATATGCCTTGGGGTTTAGTTAGTCTCTGAACTTTGGGGCAGAGCATTTGAGAGACCATTCACTCACTTGTTTTTCCAGCTGGTGTTGTTTGTGCCTGTGCCTATGTAGTCTGCTTGGGTTGAGGGAGAGGGATGGCCATGGGAAGCTAAATGAGTTTTTTAGAAAAAAAAATATAGCTACCATCAAAAATTACATGGTGGATATTTTTCAAAATGAAAAAAAAATTATAATGCATTTTTAGAAGCTAAAAAGTTCAAGGGAAATAATGTAGTTGTTTTCATAAATTACATAATAAATACATTTTAGTAATCTGCTCAAATGACAATGACAAAATAATATTTATATCTTATCTCATAACTCACACCACTATCAACATCTCACATTGCTAAGATAACTGTGCTTTTGTGGTGTTTCAACCTTTTACTATCTGAATATTTCCCCTCTCCATAAAAGTGTATCTGTTAGTTAGAACTCTGCACCATTCTGAGGTATATCCAGATAGCCTGAGTGCCTGAGGAGGTGATGTCTTAGGTTATGGACTCAAGAAACAAGGCATCTGTAGGTTCCATGTGCATAGCCACAGCTGCTCCAATTGCTCAGTCCCTCAAACAGCTGCAACCTCCATTCTTGTCTAAAACTGTCACCAGAGGAATGGCCGCTATAACGTATCCAAGTCTGCCAATTTCTTGAAACCTCTTTTGTAGGTTTGTGAAAGTACTCCTGTTTGTCAGTGTACCTACCTGAGCTTCAGATTGTCTGCAAACTCTATGCCCCATGTTAGAATAGCTTCCAGCAGTTTCTTTTATAATATACCATCAAGTATCTGTATATAAACTGTCTAGGCCTCAAAGTAAGAGTTGCTAGTTAGGATATAGGGGATGCTAATTTAAATTCTAATTTTTCCTTTAATAAGGCAAGTGTCTTATTAGCTAAGATTGTTGCCTTAAGCACTTGCTGGTCCCGTGCCATGGGCTTGCATTTTTGGTAAAGTTGCACATTTCATAATGTCAAAGCAATCTTGAACCTGCAGAGGTCATAATACAAATATTTATTGATTTGATGATTTTGTTTAAGCTTTGACTTCACTTTTATAGTGAAGCTGTATTTTAATAACTTTGGTGTGGTGTAAGCAAATGCTTAACTTTTGATGAGTTAGGTTCTAAGTTACAGTCTGACATGTCATCCAACTTGTTCATGAATCATTCTCAGAATGAATAAAACTTAAATTTATTCAGCTCAAGCGATATATAAATTTTAATTAACATTTCCCCAAATCACCTTTGACATTGAACTGCATAATTTTGGAACAGAATCTTCTTTGAGGATGTGAAATCAGGTTAGAATATCCTGTTCCTTCTGTTTTGAAGGCCCATTGGCAAAACTCATATGCCAACAAAGACTGAAGCAGCATGCTCGGGGCCTGCACAGGTCTGCTTCAGATCATTTGTGTATATATTACGACTTCTATTTTAGTGAGTTTTTTATGTAATTACTGAGTATGAAAATTAGTGAGTCTCTAATCCTTTTGCCTTTTCCTGGGCTCTTTTCCTTCTATTTGTTTGTCATCTCCAATCCTGATGTAATAGTCTTTGTTCTATCTTTTTTTAAATAAATTTATTTATTTGAGGTCCTGGCAGCAGATTCTCTTC
The DNA here is from genome assembly GCF_049852395.1 of Peromyscus maniculatus bairdii. Classification (NCBI taxonomy): domain Eukaryota; kingdom Metazoa; phylum Chordata; class Mammalia; order Rodentia; family Cricetidae; genus Peromyscus; species Peromyscus maniculatus. The sequence continues at coordinate 2,558,592 of NC_134867.1, forward strand.
CCTCTAGTCCTTCTACCTCCCAACCCCTTCTACTCTCAACCTCCTCTGTTCCCACCCCCCACTCCATTCCTATTCTGTTTCTGTTTAGAAAAGGGCAGGTCTCCCATGAGTACCAACAAAACATAGCATATCAAGTTGCAATAAGACTAAGCAGCTCCCCATATATTTGTTTTTTCTTACTATATTTTTATTTGTTATATTTTATTATGTACCTTGGGAGTCTGTTTGTTTTCTAGTGAAAGAGAGTGGATCTAGATGGGAGTGGAGTTGGGGAGAAAATGGAGGAATAGACAGAGGGAAATCATAATCTAGATATATTTTGCAAGAAAAACTATTTTGAATAAAAGAAAAGATTAAATTGAATTGAGAAATTGTGTATTAAGTGTATTGGTTTTGATAAATCACATACTTAGTATTTGCTTTATAAATTTTTAGGAATACATAATGGTTTAAAAATAAGAATGAATAACTTAAATATTACTCAATATAGTTTTGTCTTCAGTTTTGAGAACTGGAAGGTGCACTCAGGGGAAGCCTTTTTTATATTTAATCACTATGCCAAAGCTTGGGAGTATTGCCCAAAATATAAGAATTTCAGGAGACATTTAGGAAGGAAAAATTTTCATCTTGGTGTAGGAGATGGAACCCAGGGTTTTATGTGTGTTAGGCATGCTACCACAGAGCTACATTCCCAATCCTTTCAAAATCTTTTTAAATTTTTAATTTATGTAGCTATGAATCATTGTTGATATGTATTTATGTTATCTATTGTCCTTACCATATTTCTCATTTCATTTCCAGGTGTTAATATTTAAAATCCAGGACTAGCAATAATGTTTGTATAACTTATACTTAGTTTCTTTCCAACTTGTTGACTATAAGATAATTTCATAAAGTGTCCCAGTAGCTGCAAATCATAATAGCTTCAAATGTTATAAAATGAAGTGAAAAATCAACTTGCCTTTCATACATATAGATGTATATCATTCTAGATAGCTGGACTATGGTAAAGTACTGTCTGTTGAGTAAGATGTAAGTAATGTCTCATTATCTTGATTTATAATTTTCAAATAGAAAACCTTTTATTTTAACATTTTTAGTTTCTAAATAACATTAAAATTGTATATATTAATATATTAAGTGTCTTTATTAGGGCTTGCTGCAATAAAATATAAAATCTATCACTGAAGGAAGTCAGGGAAGGATTCTGGAGGCAGAAATTGAAACAGAAGCCATAGAGAAATGCTGGTTACTGGCTGACTCCCCATGGCTTGCTCTACATCATAGGTAGCCTCTTCCACACCAATCATTAATCAAGAAAATGTCTCCCACAAATTTGTCTATAGGCCAAACCAATGGAGGCAATTGTCAATTAAGATTAACTCTTCTCAGCTATGTCTAGGTTTGTGTCAGGTTGACAAAACCCAACGAGCACTGATACTACATGATGTTTTGATATGTGTATACAATGAGCAATGTTTCACCTGTTTTGTAAACAGGTAGTAATATATATTATATATCATATAGTCACCTTTACTGTGCAACAGGGTATAAATGAACAACATAAAACTTATCCTGCCTACTTCATGAAGTAAACAAATGTAATTAACTACAACAAAGTCTTTTATCAACTGAAGTACATCATGTGAAGCAGAGTTCTCAAAGTAAAGAGAAGGGATCCATTTGAAACAAGAGTGTTCTGGGTCTGTCTTTCTGTCTTTTAATGTTCTCTCCCCACCACCACCACCTCTCTCTCTCTCTCTCTCTCTCTCTCTCTCTCTCTCTCTCTCTCTCTCTCTCTCTCGTGTGTGTGAATGTGCATATCTGTCTGCCTGTCTGCCTGTTTCTCTCTCTCTCTCTCTCTCTCTCTCTCTCTCTCTCTCTCTCTCTCTCGTGTGTGTGAATGTGCATATCTGTCTGCCTGTCTGCCTGTTTCTCTCTCTCTCTCTCTCTCTCTCTCTCTCTCTCTCTCTCTCTCTCTTATTTTATACAAAAAATCAAATTAGTTCAGTACAATCATACTTTATCAAGAATCCAGAGCTTTATAGACTGGATTAGAAGTGGGCAGAGGATGCTATTCAGTAGACTTCCAAGGTGTATATCTTTGCAAATGTTTTCACTCTTGTATAAGCTGAAACTTTGTGTTAGCTACAAATATAAGAATGACATACTTTCTGGCCATGGCAACACATAATCCAGTTACTAACAAAGGGATACTTGTGAGTTAATTTCAATGCTGTATAGCATACTAAAGGCAATATTCTAAAGACAGTCAAGAAGATGTAGAGATACTTAACTAAGCATGTCACTCTCACAAAGTTTAAACAGACATTTTAGGTGTTAAGTCTATTGTACAGGTAATAAAGTACAATGACAGAAGCTGAAAACCCCAAAAAGGACAGAAGTTACACCTCCGTGCCCATGGCATGAAAACAACAAATGTAAATTTTGTTATAGGATAGAGCAGTGCCTCAAATTTCACATTTCCAGCTACTCTTTCCATTTCTGAGCTTAGCTTTTGTATCTGTAACACAGAAGTGATAGTATTTACCTCAGCCTACTAGGATATAAGTTTTGTAAGACAAGAAATTGGCCTAATGTGTATTTCTGCATTTCCATCTTTTAGAGCAAGTTCCATGCTATAGCCCTTACCTTGTATAATAAGTAGTCATAAGATCAGTAACCACTGTTTAGTAAATAATTGTTGAAAGTTTGCTATCATCTTTCATTTTTAAATTTTTCTTGGTGTTTTAGGGGAAAAATACTGCAATTAAGGCAGAGTGATATTGGGGATGGAGGGAACCCTGGCTTATTTACTTCTCAGTTCTAACCCATTTTAGTTCTTTTTCGTGCGAATAGATTTTTCAAAGATAATCAATGTTTTTATATATTGAGTAAAGATGGACCCATGATTTAAGACAGAGGAAGACCTGGAAAAGCCACCCACAATTGGCAGCTATCAAATATCTGAGGGCTCATACATGTCTGTGGAGATAACATCAATAGACATTTTTGCTTTTTATGCCTTCAGTATCTTTTTTCCTCATAACTGAACTGTTATTCTGAAAACAATTTTTACCTAAATTGTCAGAGTGTGAATTGCAAATGTGTCAGAGAAGATCATCAAACAAGGCACATATTATAGAAACATTCTCAACTAGTGGATGAGCAGATGCACTCTTGCCTGGAATACTGCTGCACAAATAATCTATTCCAGAATTAGTACAACTCTAGAGATGGATCATACAAAGTAAATGCCTCAGATATTCAATTCTAAATGCAGTTCTTAGTACTGACCACTTGGTGGCAGTGACATCTAAGTGGTCAACTCAGATGGTCCGAATTCACTTCCTTTTATTCATTAAAATTTTATGGACTGCAAAGTTGTTCCTAATTGCATGAAGTAAGAAAAATTTTAATAATTGATAAATGAGTTAGAAAAGAATAGACTTCTGCAAGTTGTCCTCTGACTTCCACACATACAACACTCTAAATGAATAGATAAATGTAATGAAAGAGTTTGAATCAACAAAAAAATTGAAAGAATAGTATAACACTTGTCTTTCCTTTATTTATGAAAATTAATAACTCAATATTGGCAAATATGAACTCAAAATTTCCCAATGGTCCCATAACTGTGTTCTTTTGAGTCCGTTACAAAAATACTGAAATTAAAGGGAAATTGCATTTCTCTGTCTTTTTAAAATCTTTTTTAATCTGGAACAGTTCACTGCACTTTTTCATTTGCATTATTGACTATTTACCACCCTTTCAGAATGATGTGTATTCTGGAATTGTCTACCCTTTCATTTTCAGAGTGTCATAAAGTGAATTAAGAACATGTGTCTAGGGTCTCCTTTATTAGACAAGGATGTTTTAGGGAACTAGGATTTTGACAAAAATGTCAGTCATGAAAAAAAGGAAAAATTCTATTTAACACACAAGACAATGAAGATTCTTTCCATATGACAAAGGGACAAAATGGCTATTTCAATGAAGAAGTATTCATCCTGAAGTTGTTGATAGTTTCTTCATTCCAAACACATTAAACACAATTTCCATCAGGTAATTTCTGAAACATGGTAACTATATTTGAAAAGAAATATTTTGTACAGGTGAAGCATGATTTTATTTAAGTTAATAACAAACAGTATGAGTTTGTGTATTTAAGATAAAATGTCCTATCATCACTTATTATTTTTACTAATAGCCAAAGGATGATAAAGAGGTTTTTAATCTTTTATTCAATTTTGTTATAAAATGAATCTTTCTTTTTTATTACTTGATAGGAAATTAACTGCATTATTTTGGCAGTGATTAAAACAGATATAGGCATCAATTCAAATCAAATCTCTTGTCATTTAAACAAACTTATTTGTTCTAGCCAACCAAGGATAAGCACTTACCTGGTTTTACAACATGTAGTACAATAAAAAGATTAAAGAAAAACAGAGTTCATGCTTTACAGGATACTTTATAATGTTGTAAATAAGAAAATATACTGTCTTGTCATTTTTTTTTTACTTTTTGATATCAATTTATCTGTGCAGATACATGTGTTAAGCTCTGGGGGATATTTGCATTTATGTTAAATATTCTATTATCTGTGGACTTAAATAAACCATCTTTCAGCATTTTGTGCAGAAAATGGTGAGCACTTAATAAATGTCTTTTGTGCAAATTAACTTGAATTTGTTCCATGCATATTGATATTTTGAAATTGTTGTCACACATGGTGTGGGTGAGTTTATCTGCATTGAAATTTGGAGAAAGCTATTGACAGATGACATTGTGGGGCCCTGCAGGGTGAGAAGAGATGCAGTGCCAGCCTGATAGAAAATAATGTGACCTTAAGGCAGCCCTTGCATAATAGAAGGAGTGTGTGGCTCACACATCTTCCTTAGCACATCCACATGGCAGTGGGTGTCAGGATGTATATGAGCAGAGAAAACAATAACCTTATTAGCATTCAGCACCATCCATATCAAAATGCTGCCTCCTCCAATGCTGTTGGCAAGTGGGAAATCTGGGGATCTTTAGATGTTTTTTATGGTAATTATAATGTCTCTTATATGCTTATTCTTCTCCAAAATGCTACTTATGAAGTGACTACCTAACCTATTATGCTGTTTTTAGATGAGGAAAAAAATTCAAAATACCCATTTTCTTTGTTGCATAGAAGTCTCACCCTGTAGCATATATTTACATATATTTAGATAAAATGTAATCCTCCTATCACCAAACAGTATCATATCCATCCCTTCAACTTTTTGAGATTTAGTTGCCCTAGAAATAGAGTGGGAATAAAAGTAGCTACTATGTTTATATCTAAGGCTTGCTAAAATATCAAACAGAAAAATTAATATATATAAAAAAGCTGCAAAATGGATTTTTTAATCACAGTGACCTTTCTCTTCCACCCATATCTGTGTATGTGGCTTAATGCATGCTCCTCAAGTGTCTACACTGAAGCAAAAATGACCACAAAGACTTAGGGTAAGCAAAACAAAGAATGTGATCAGAAATTCTGTCAAGGAAGATGCCGACTTCCTCAAAGAAAGGAAGGAAGGTTGCTCTATTAGCTTCCTAGATAGGTTTCCTTACTTTCTCTACCTCCACCCAAGCCTTCCCTGATCTGGGCCTATGGTGGGCACTCTTACTGGGAAAGACATGATGGGGTTGATGAAAATACTTTGAATCTGAAAGAAAATGAAACAAATCAGTGCAAGAACCCTGACCATTTCTAATACAGTGTGTTCCCTTGTACACAATGTTGGCTCTAAGACAAGTCTTGCTTGTATTATGTAGCTATCTTTATACTGTTGTGTTAGTTATGTATGAGAAGCTAGACATGTTACACATTAGAAAACTGTAGTTCCTTGCATTGCAATTCTCTATCCCACACACCTTCAAGTTTGGAATGGCAATAATACTGATCAATAGATATGCTATTGAAATTAAGAAAGCAATCCATGTAAATGCAAGCACAGAGCTTGACACATGGAATGTAGTTTGTTTACTGAGCCTTCAGGTCTGAGAAAGGTCTAGGGAAGAAGATGAGAGGAGTCTTTGCCAGATCTTGGGTGACAAGATCTCTATGAAAGAGGGTTAAATTATGATGAAGAACTTTTAGAAAACCTTTTTCTTCCTTGCAACAAATGCCAGTCATTGCTATTTCTGTGCCCCACTGGACATTAATGACAAAAAGGGATTTGCACTGAAACATCCAGAAGATCATTACCTGATTTAAACTGGTTGGGGTTGAGCTTGACACTCATAGTGCTTTTCTGATCTCTGTTTGGCCCTGAAGGAGGAACTAGCAGACAAGCAATAATTTCTAGACCATTTCATACTTTAAGATTTAAACACAAATGTCTCCAGTCCTAAGTCACCCCCAGAATCCCTTCATCCTTCAAATTCATTCCAGTTTCAGATTTGTACTTTTTATATACTCTGATTTGAATGCTCTTCCCTCAGATCTTCCATAACTAATACTCTCATCAAGGACTGAGCTAACCAATTTGTACTTTGTCCTGAGAAATGCTATATTCAGTTATGCTAATCTGTTTAGTTGTTGGTATTATATATTGCATGTGCATAACTGAAATTATCTTAATTTCAACTATGTTTTCTCACCAATATATAAACTTCAGGTGAGCAGTGACCTTATCTCCTGTTCCCAAACTGCATACCATTATTTATAACAGCTTCTAGAAATATATTGTTAAGTGAAAAGTTGTCAAATTAATTAAATCAGAAATACAGTTGAATAAATTTAGCAGTTCCAAAACAATTATTTGTAAATATCAGTTATTTTCGATTAACTCTTGAGAAATGTTTATATTGAGTTCAATTTTCTAAGATTTAGTGATCTCCAAAAACAATCCTAAGCCTGGCTTCCTCGATGTTCATGGCAGAAAATACTAGGCATTTATTTATCTGTTTATGATAATTCAGTCCTGTAGTCTTCTTTTCTTCCTTATATTCAGCCTCAGTTGGGCTTATGTGAGCTCAGGTACATAAAGTATAATTTGAGTGACACACTGCTGTCTGGTAGATACCAGAGGAGACTGTTCATATATGGGTTTAAGCCAAAAGAAAGTCTATATTAGCCAGCCAACAACTACACTGTATTTTCCAGATCCCAGTGTAGCCCTGAGCCTTTCTTCAGGTAAGCCTTTAAGCACAAAAACCATGTCCTGGGTTGACATAGTTCAGTCAACAAGAAAAGTTAGCCAGAAGCAGAATGTAGAAGCTAAAAAGCAAGGTGAGTACAGTTAGAGACTTTCCCAGAACTATGGATTTTAATGGACTCCGTGTTTGTTTTCATTTTTGTTAGTGATGCCATCTATGTGCTACATTTTATGATCTGAATGGTACTTCCATCACAGAGTTAGTTGTGCAAAGGTCTGAGGCCTTGTTACATTTACAACAGGTCTTAGTGAATGAATCAAAATGTAGACTTATTCTGTTTTAGTTTCAGATACAGGGCACTCTCATAGTCCAATCAGAATGAGAATTAAAGGTGTTGTAGAATATTTTAAGATGTGTTACATTTGTTTATGCTGTGAAACATTTGTTTAATGATGCAAACAAGTGTTGCATTCTTTTTTTTTTTTTTTTTTTTTTTTTTTTTTTTTTTTGGTTTTTCGAGACAGGGTTTCTCTGCGTAGTTTTGCGCCTTTCCTGGAGCTCACTTGGTAGCCCAGGCTGGCCTCGAACTCACAGCGATCCACCTGGCTCTGCCTCCCAAGTGCTGGGATTAAAGGCGTGCGCCACCACCGCCCAGCTAAGTGTTGCATTCTTTTATGTTGCATTTGTTTAACTCTGTTAAGCTATGTTACTTTGCCTGTCTAAAACATCTGATGGTTTAGTAAAGAGCTGAGCAGCCAACAGCAAGGCAGGAGAAAGGAAAGGTAGGGCTGGCAGGCAGAGAGAATAAATAGAAGGAGAAATCTGGTAATAAAAGAAGAGCAAGAGAAAAAGAAGAGAAAGATGCTAGTGCCAGCCACCGAGCCACACATCCAGGTATGAAGTAAGAATGAGTAAGTAAGATATACAGAAACAAGGAAAGGGAAAAGTCCAGAGGTAAAAGGTAGATGGGATAATTTAAAGTTAAGAAAAATTGTCAAGAAACAAGCCAAGCTAATGCTGGGCATTTATCATTAATAAGCCTCTGTGTGTGACTTATTTTGAAGTGGGTGGTGGGCCCCCCAAAAGATCAAAACCAACCAACGACATAAAGGCCAAGCCACTGTTGACAGTAGAGCAGTGATCCTACAAGAAGACAGAGACAGGTACCAATTAATTAATTTATGTCCTTGTCTCCTTCTCTCTTTGAGTTTTTTCCCCGACCCATGGTGTCTTAGAGTTTTTATTACTATGAAGAGACATCATGATCACGTCAACTTGCATAAAGAAGACATTTAACTGGGGTGGCTCCCCTACAATTTCAGAGGTTCCATTATCATCATGATGCAACAAAACAGTATGCAAGCAGACTTACTTGGTGCTGGAGCTAAGAATACTATGCCTTGCAGGCAACAGAAAGTTGACTGAGACACTGGGCAGTCTTCTGAACATAGGAAACCTGAAAGCCTGTCCCTACAGTGACATGCTTCCTCCAACAAGGCCATATCCTCTCCAAAAAAAAAAAGCCACATTTCCTAACATTTCCTAATAGTGCCACTCCCTATGAGATTATGGGGGCCAATTACATGCAAACTACAACACATAGCAAGATCTTTTTTAATTACTCTTGATCAGTTATCATAGAAATAACAGGTTTTCCCCAAAGTAGACATAGTTTCCTTTATCTCATGAGAAGTAAATCTAAGCCTTTCTAATTTTGTAGGATCTTTTCTTCAAGGAAATCTAACTATTGTTTTAATATCTCAGTCCTGATTAACCTGTCTACTTAGTTTGGAAAAATCAGAAGAGGCACATGTAGTCAAACTATTAGTATATGCCCAAGAAATCTCAGGAGTGCAGTAATATAGCTGTTTTCCAGATGAATTAACCCATAAGGCAGAATAAGAGAAGGTATCTAGATTAAAGGTTTTCAATATTAGACAAATTTTAGCCCTTTTTAAGGAATCTAAAGTTAATTTGGGCTGTTTCCAGTCATAATGAGTTTTGTCAGTTAATGGACTGACAGTCTAATTAGTTCCTATCCCTATAGTACAGGGTCTGGATATCTAAGCATAAACAGTTTTCCTGGGTGATTTCTGGTTGTGAAAGTTTGAACCTTTTCAAGAGTGCAAAATAAAAATGGGTATCCCTCAGCTTCCTGAACATCAGGAGGTGGCACTCTGTCCCTGGGTGTATTTAGGATTCAAAGGATTTCAATTTGTTCCAATTAGGACAAGGGGTTAGGGGTGGTATGGGTTAGCAGTTTCTCGTAAATCTATCTTCAAGTTCCCTTCCTGTGGCATAGAATCTGGTTCCCCAGATTTTCCCTGTTTCTCAAAGGCCAGAATACTTTTTAAGGAATTTTTGAGGAATCCTCAGTTTCATAACCCCAATTTTTTTAAATTTTATTTTACAATACTGTTCAGTTCTACATAACAGCCACAGATTCCCTTGTTCTCTCCCTTCCTGCCCCCCTCCCCTTCCCCCCAGCCCACCCACCCCCATTCCCACCTCCTCCAGATCAAGGTCTCCCCCGAGGACTGAGATCGACCTGATAGACTCAGTCCAGGCAGGTCCAGTCCCCTCCTTCCAGATTGAGCCAAGCGTCCCTGCATAAGTCCCAGGTTTCAAACAGCCAACTCATGCAATGAGCCCAGGACCTGGTACCACTGCCTAGATGCCTCCCAAACAGATCAAGCCAATCGACTGTCTCACCTATGGCTCAGCCATTAAAGGCTAGGCTCACAACCAAAACATAACCCCGATTTTTATAGAAATGTTATGCCCAGATCGTGGGGACCCCTAAAAGACCACCATGGAGACCAAATGGTGTATATAAAAGCAAAGAACCTTTATTTTCAAGCTCTCAAGCTCTGAGGCTTGGTCTGTCTGTCCCATGCATGGGTGAGAGCAGAGAGCCCTGAACTCAGGCAGGATGGGGTTTTTATTTAGCAGAGGTTGGGGTAAGGGGATTTCCAGGGTTCAGGACCCTGATTGGCTGACAATTGTCTAGGGGTGTCTGTAAAACAAAAAATAGGTGTGTGCTAGACTCAAAAACATCTGGCCACCTTATCTAATGGTTAGAATATTTGGAATGTTAGATACTTCCTTGTCCCTAGGTGGATCCCTGGGTGGTGTCAGCTTATAGCTCTTCCTGGATCTGGGTGTTGCCTGCCTATAGGCTTGTCACAGAAGCTGTGTCTAGGACCCTAAGCTTGTCACTTCAGCTGTGTGGTCAAGCTATCTTGGTGTCCCTCCACAGAAACTGCCTTGTTTGTAGCAACTATAATGGCAACTAGAATGCCTAACTGCAGAGCATGCATAGAATTGCAAACACTATATTTCCATTTCAAAAGATAAACTCCAAGAGCTTTCATTTCTCCAATAAAACCAGACATTTAAAGTGGGCATCAGTTGCAAAGGTCAAGATGAATATGGATTGTTGGTCTGTAGTCACTTGAGCTAATACTTTCCCTGTCTTCCTCAAGTCCCAGGTCCTGACCTAAGGGCAATGAAGGTTAGACATTACCTCTGTATTCATAGCAAACACAAGTCATAGGAGGAGGTAGAGGAGAAGGAAGTGAAGGTTCCAGGGACTCAATGAAACATTAATTTTAATTGGTTCATACATTGGTCATAGTCCATTTGGAAGATCCATGGTATAATTCTAGCTACCATCATAGGCCAGCCATAGAAGTGTAGAGAACCCCATTTAAGGTCCTTCTCAAGTTGGCTTCAGTGCCCCTTTGGCTACCTGCTTGACCTAGACTATAGTGATATTTTATTTGTACTGAAATGTGATTTGTATGTTAATAAATAAAGTTGCCCAGAGGTCAGAGCTATTAGCAAGCCATAGCAAAAGCTGGGCGGTGGTGGTGCATACCTGTAATCCCAGCACCTGGCAGGCAGAGCTGGGTAGATCTCTGTGTGTTCAAGGATACAGTCAGCACTGGAGACACACGCCTTTAATCTCAAGACTAACCATAGAAGACCTGGAGGTCTGTAAAGACAAACAGTGACTAGGAGGTCATGTGGTTGGGTTTACAACCAATGAGAAGGCAGAACAGAAACTCTATAAAAAAGACAGACACAGGAAGTAGGTCTCTTTTGGAGAGGTACAGCGACAGTGAAGGGTAAGGTTTTTAGCTCTTAGCTATTGCTCTGACTGCTTGGCTTTCATCTTTGCATTGGTTCTGTGTTTCTTATTTAATAAGACAGTTTGTTACATCTACACTAGACAGTATCCCAAGAGTGAAATACGGAGAAATTGGTGGTAGACAAAGAGATCAGCTGGGTCTCTCAAATAGTCCAATGAATAGCCTTATGGAAGACTGGAGTTCCTGTAGAGACTTGACAAAAGAATGGTTAGAGAGTGCTGACCATGGCTGGTCTCTGTGCCTAAAAAACAGTAGGAAAGATCTTACAAACATAATCTTATAGGGAGTTAATCCTTTCCTACATAGGGTGTAGCAAGCCTGAAACAAAGCAAGGGGGAAAAAGTCTATTCATCTTTTGCTAGACTCTAGTGAGAGTTTTGTTCTGCTTATTTATTTTTTATTTACTCAGAACTCTGAGGTCTATATGCACAATAAAGTTTTTAATCTATCTCTAAACCTCTCCCTATTAATTGAAAGGTTTGGGCTGTGAAAGCCAGACTTCTATCGGACCCCATTGCTAGGGGGAGGCCACACCAGAGGACCGGTTCTTGGAGATTTTAAGCTACTATTTGAGAAGTTTTATACAGGAAGGGATATTTCAACCTACCAGGGAAAACTATAAAAACTAGGAAGGACTTTTATCCTCCTATTGCAGGCCAGATTTCAGTGAATTCAGATTTCCCAGAGTTTGCCAGTGTTGGTCTCTAATTAGTACCCCTTCCTCTGAGTTTTAGATTTACTTGAGCACATACCTGGCATCTGGCTGAGACATCCCATGAGAGGCTGTCAAGTTTAGGTAAAATGTACCTTGGTCTGAGTGACTCAGAAAGTTTTCTGGCCCCTAGAAGAGTATCCTGGTGAAGGTGAGTTACAAGAATCCTGCCAGTTGTTTCAGGGAGAATAATCTTCCTTCTGGTGTCCTCCACCAACATGCGTATTTTAGCTGTCCATTTCTTCTTCACCACAGAATCTCAGGCAGCACCAGGTCAGGGTATGTCATCAGAATAGCAATTGGCTCCACTTTTCTTAGAACCATTTGTCAGGCTGTCAGGTCAGGGACCCAGCAATGGAGACTAATTATTGGTATGGGAAGTCAAATAACCTCTAGGAAGACCAAGATTTTATATATAACAAATGATTTAATACTTTAATCTGAGATCAAGAAAATCATATGACCTTATAAAATGCTATCCTTTAGGAAAAGAAGCAACACTGAAGAAGAAAATGAGATGATGTGTAATCTAAAATGTCAATCATTTAAAACTTCTCTTGGCACTAGATCTTATAAATATCTTTTTATCTGGTCCTTAACTTTTAAATGCTCTTGTCATTTATTTTTATTTCTGTCATCATAGCAAGTAGTTACCTGCTTTATTTACATATTTTAGTACCGTGTTTTAGATTTGTTAAGTAGCAATAAAATTTATTAAGGGTAAACTCCTTATCGTCAAAAGAAATCATTTTATGGCTTTGGTGGAGATCTAAAATCCCAATTAGAACAGTCAATCATCTATCCAAGGTCAACCCCAAGGAGGGCAGACTCACCTTGAGCCCTGCTAAAGAAACAGATGGAACAATTAGTCATTTAATGATATACTATACTTTTTCTTCTCAGAGTTCCCTGCCCATACTACAGTAGCTTACTGGGCTACAGCAATTTACTATTGCCTGCTTGCTCTTCTAAATTACTCAGAAAAGCATAATTTCTCCTTTTTCTCTTTTCAAAGCACGCTTTCTCTATCACTTTGTAATTAACTAACAATTCCTCATTGTTTCTGTAAATTCTATCACATTTGGCTACTTGTTTACCATGTATCTCCATTCCTCATACCATTCCTAAATGGTATGACTTTTTTTCCTGTTCTCCTTCAATCCCCTTCCTCCCAACAACTGACAAGATTTATTGCTTTCCTTCCCTGTTTTTTTCCTTTGAAATACTAATGAAATTGTTCTCGAGCTTCTGTTGAAAGCCATTCTTAAATTCTTTTAATGAGACAAAGAACTCTCTTTATCATTCTAATTAAAACCATACAAGAAAACAGTTTTGCAAAAGGTGGCATCACTTTAAATCTCTTGAGTCTACCTGGTGTAGTGAAGTATGCTTTTCATTCCAGAAGTCCTCCAGGAGGAAAGGAAACTGTGAGGATGAGGCCAGCCTGGTCTATATAGCAAGTTCAGGACAAACAAAGATCTATTCTGAGACTCTCTCTCAAATGACCATCCCCCAAAAAACAAACAAAGAAATAAACCACACAGCCTCCATCAAACAAAAGAAGACAAAACATTCTTGATTCATCTCATTGGAATGACAATGCTTGTAAAAGACGTTGTCTGAAGTTTCTTTCTCATATATTACAGGTGGCACTCATTCTGTTTCTTTGAGCCTCCACAGTTGTGAACCAAACTGAAAAAGAATAACTTCCTGTGATTCTGATTCTGTGGGGCCCTGTTAAGGAGTCAATTCAAAACCACGGTGGTATCACTAATACCTTTTTGTTTATTCCCTACCAAAATGGTGGAATGTGAATGGATATTTAGTCTGAAATTATGTTTTTATTGGAGTACACATTATTGCTAAAGTAGATTCAAAAGTCAGATTTGCCAATGGAATTTTTAATACCCTGGTTCTATTATTTTCTGCATTTTAATTAGTCTCTAGGTAAAGTATATTCACACTTCACTTAGATGCAGAAAAAGTCAATAATAAATTACAAAATGATGATTAAATATTATAACTACCTATTTTTACAAAAGAATATTCAACCAAGAGATTGACAAGCAGTCAAAGTATATTCATGGAAAAACAAAGGTTTAAAGTTTAAAGAAAGAAAAAATCATGCTCATCCATGAGCTGTGCAGATGGATAGTGTACCTTTTAATCTCCAATTACTGCTGGTCACACTGTCTGTCTGTGACCTAAGGTGTGTACATAAGTTAAGACCACCTGTGCTACTCCAAGTAATGAGGTACGTTCTATAAGTATAACTGATAATAACCATATCCATAGTTTTAACTCTAATAATATAGATTAGTTATGACAGAGACTATTTAAATTAGCATTGTGTAACAATGCCCCCTAAAGTAAAACATTAAATCTGGAGAGAGACCCTTAAGACTCTGGAAGTACATAAAACTTGTGTAAGACTCCAGTACTAAAACATTCACAAGTCTCAGGAACTTACTTAAATTTACATGATTTACATATAACCCTTCCCCAAGGTTATATAAAAAGTAATGATACTAACCAGCTGAGCTGCCTATAAGTCATACAGAGAACTCCAGGGATGCAGATGTTGGAAGTCATTCCACATGCTAGAGTTGGCTTTTGGATGATGTAACTTTGGGTCATTCATGCTCCTGTATGTAACCCCTTACCCACATTCTTGTAAGTAAACTCTTATAATTTTATTAATTTGCCAAGTTAGACTCTGGTGGAATTGTTACTGTGGCCATTCTTTTGGTTCCTTATCAGGTATGAGTAGAGATTTGTTCATGCTTCTCCAGGAAAGTCACACAACCATAAATTTTAATGTCAAGCAAATTAATTTTACTAATGACTTCTTGGAGATCTGAAATATTTATAGCACAGAAATAATTGAGGCAGAATAAGATCTGTATAAACACAGTGTTTAAACTATGTGAGCAGAGTTGCATACACAAGAAAGTCCTTCACATACACTAAGAGCATGTAATTCTATATGCATAGAATAATGGTTTGTAGATGAGTCACAACATCAGGTAATCACAGGCTCAGATTTTCACAAATTTTTGAACATTTTATGTGAAAACATATTGAAATCTCTGTTTAATCCAATTACCAAACTATGAACAGAAAATGAAAGACTCTGAGAAGGTACACAAGGTTTCTCCACAACATTGGGGCATCATCTTCAGCCAATAGGCTTAGAGTATCTGACAGACTCATTTGTGAAGTAGAATGTACACAAGGTCTACAATTTGACCTCACATTCATTGAGAGTAGTCCACGTACCAAAAATACCTGAATTCCACCAGTGTCCTGTCATGATTCAGGATTTTAAGTTCTGGAAATTGTTGATGTTTTTGAAATTCAGCTGTCCATTTTTCTTGGCTTGTGGGTGGCTTCATCTCGTTTATTAAATGCCAGTCTACCATTGAGAGGTTAGACTCAGTCAGCTTTATTACTCTTTTAAGAATAACTGTTTCAGCTACTGTTCTACTGAACATCAGAAGCCATCAGCCCACTGCCTGTTCAGCTGCCTTTGAAGAAAGGGATACTATACATTTCCAGATTACAAAGGCTACTTCAGCAATAATGTCATATTGTCCTGGCCCCAGAGGATGCCTGTTGTTCAAATCACAAGCACACTTGTCTTGGCAAGAATTGGTAGTCCTTTGTTTCATGTCCTGTCTGTCCTGTTTGTCAGCAGTCGACTTGAGGACACTTTGTTGTCCAGTGGTGAACTTTTGCCACAATGAAAGTTTTTTCAGTGCCCATATTTTCTCTGAAGTAGATTGGTGCTGCCAGAAGCCTACATATCTCATAGTCATAAAAAAGAAAAAATCTAAGTTATTAAAACATTTAAATGCCATATTCTGTAGATCTTTGAAGGGTTTGAAGATGACCTGTCTATCTAAAATATATCTGCTCAACCTTCAAAACATACCTAATATGACTACAAGTTCAATTGTAATGTCTAACTACTAACTTTCATTACTTTATATCCTAATAGTTGGTAATAATGACATTCAAGGATTAGCAAATTGCATTACATTGTTAAATGAAATATATAAGTACAATATCCTGAACAAGTTTAGAAATATATGTATAGCATTTTCTAACATATCATATCAATCTCAATATAATTTATATACAATATACAAAAATCCAATCCAATGTAAAGTATTTAAAACTAGTAACTATCTTTTAAAAATAGATTCAATAATATATATATATATATATATATATATATATATATATATATATATCTTTTCTTCACTTTTCAGAGTAGATTCAACAATCTACCCTCTGTTCTATCATTTCTTTATCTTTTTTTCGAACAAGAATATTAAATCTACTCTCCTTTGTTTAGCCCTTTTCCTAACCATTAACAACAAATTGTAACCAGCCCTTCTAAACAACAAACATTATCCCAAACCCAAAATCCACAAAGACCAAAAACCACCCACCCCACACCACCTCTTTGGAAATGTGCTTCCTGTTGGTTATGGGTGAGGCATCTTTACTCTGAAAAGAAAAATTTGGGGTTAATTGTCAAGTTCTAGGAAAGGTAGCTATATCATTAGTTGCCCAGTCTGTGCATAATGCCAAAGCTCAGAGTTTATCTCAAGTCCTTATTCAAGCAGTCTGTGAAAGTGGATCATCTAAGCTGGCCATCTCAAAATTGTTCAGAGCAGTTTGTAGTCCAAAGCTGATCTGTGGGTGATGTTTGTCAACTTAGTGTTATTATCATTGTCCATGTGGAATTATTATTGTGATTATCTCTCTGGAGACTTCAAATTCAGCATTAGGCCTGGTTGTGATTCCATGCAGAAAACTAATAGAGACTCAATCACAAAAACATGTATAGGCAGCTAATTGAAGACTTTTTTTCTAGAATTAGTTAGTACTCTATATGACCATTAATATCATAACAAATATTTAACATGTATATATATATTAATCTTATAAATTTTGATATAAAATTTATACTTTAAGGAAAGTTTAAAGAATCAGAATAGAATCAAATAATTGAGATTAGTAGCAATAAAATAGTCCCTTAATTTTTTTGTTTTCTTTTGTCCCATATCAGAAGATAGCTCTTTCTTCTGGCATGATACACAGATTTTGTTTTTTTTCCTTTTAACAACATGCTTAGATTTAAAGAAGGAGAAAGCCATTCTCCAACTCCAAAGCCAGCTTTAAATTTTAATTGAACTTGGACTACAAAAGACCATTTGTGTTCAGTGTCTTTAGAGAAGAGCAGGAACAAACATTTAGGATGACTTAAGAAATTTAATAGATGATATACCAATAGGCCAATTTACTCCTTTTCTTGGGACATTTTTTCTAGATGATTTGTCATTTTTCTTCAGATGTCTCATTTGTCCAGTATTCTTCAGATTCCTTAGCCTTCATTCTCCTAAAAGACAAAAACAAAAACCATTCTCCAAGACTAACTTTGGGGAGCTTCCCTTTTGGCAAGTTATATTTGATTAAAGAAAAAGCTTATGTTAATGGTATGTTAGTTTAAATTAGATGATCATGCTGGTTGATGAACTATCACCTCTTCTATCTAAGAAGTCTCTCTTGTTCAAATCAAACCTTTATCTTTTTTGATGGTATCCACAGCTTATTTTCTCCTGTAGAAACAAAAGCAAAACCTCGTCCCCAACAAAGCAGATTTCCAATTTTCTTGTTTCTTCTTCAGTTTCTTCAATGTTTTAAAGTGTTCATAGTTTTTTAGTTTGATTTCTTCCTAGGTATTGAAGTTGGGGAGCAGCAATTGTGAATTCTGATTTCTTCCTCAGCATGCTTGTTATTGATATAATGAGACCATTCATGTTTGTATGTTGCTACTCTACTGAAAGTTTATTAACTGGTTCTTTAGTAAATCTGCTCACCAAAATAAATAAGTAAATAAATCCCCATGCCAAAGAAGACTAATATTTCCTTCATCCACTCACCCTGCCATTTTTTTTAACTCACAAGGCTGAAAGAGACTCAAAACATCTACTACTGATGAGAACATACATCTTTCATCAAGCATTATTTGATCAATTTGGTCTTTTCAAAAGTCATGAGACACTTTAATGATCAAATTAAATATCTTCATGGAGTAGATGAGTAAATTGTAATGGATATATAAATATGATAACTTTTGCTTTAATTATGAAAGTATTACATATTATTGTCAATGTTTATGTGTAGAACAGATATTTTCTCTTCTTTCAGTATCAAATTTTTAAGACAACTTTACATTAACTTATTTAGAGTCTTCCTTTAAGAGTAGATATCAGGGAAGTATAATCATTCAAGCAATAGTATAAAATTTCCATTTTAAAAGAATTTTGACTATATTCTATTAATTCAGAGCATAGCCCTTTGGAAAGAATTATCATATTTGTAGACCACTATGGATTTTTAATTGACGCAATATAACACAACTTATTTAATTTTCTAGCATGGCTTTCAAAAAGGTATCATTCATTATGCTATTTCTTTACCACAATTTTTAAGTCAGAAAGTTGGGTAGAGATGCAGTCTTGTTTACTGCCCTAAGACATATACCATACAGTTGAGAAATCATAAAAACCTACATAAAGTGGAAAACCATCCACCATCAAATATTGTGTAATATGATTTCAAGGAAGTGTCAGAAAGATATTTCAGACTTGGCATGGGCTTTGAAGGATAGCTAAGACATAGAGTTGGATTTTAATAATGATTCAACAACTGGATGACCCTACATATGGAGCACAATAAAAAGATGTAATTAATTTTTGTTTTTGAACAGTAACCTATATATTGAAAATATCATAAACATGTGTTAAATGAATATTGAAAGTAAATAAGATTCTAACAACACATAGTATGTAACCACCAACTATTTAAAAACTGTTTATATAGAGAGTTGTGTCTTAACATTAAGTTAATATAAACAAACAAAAGGTAAAATAAATTTGGGGAATATACAAAGGTGGTATTGAAGTGAAGATATTTTGCAAACATTTTATTGTATCTAAAATATGAAAGATTTGGGTCTCAGTTAAGAACTGCAATTTTCATATTTTATTTTCCAAATGGCAAGGACCATTACTTTTATTTAAATTGTATTTTCTCAGAAATGTAGAAATAGAATCAACCAGAATAATGTGTTGAAAAAGAGAAAAAAATTTCTTAAAATCTCTTCTGCTGAGTATTAAAAGAGCCATTTATGTGGATTAGCTGGCATGACATTCATAGATTATCACTTTGTGAACTAATATCTTTAATAAAAAACTATGTAAATTTAATTGTACATGTTTCTGTTATTAGAAGCAAAACCCCAATATTTGTCTGCTTTACTAAATATGAACACCGTTTGGTTGCCGCTACACTCTTTTAATTTAATTCTGCTTTAGTAGGTGCCTTCCCAGACTATTTTGTGCTTCATGTAATAATTATTAGTAGGTGTCATTTATAACTTTGTTCCCAGGTGGTCTAGACCTTTGAGATGTCAGTCACCATCAAGATCTGCTTGGAGAAAAAAAGGTTGATAGGGAACAAAATTAACAATGAAATACAATTATTTAAGGTCTTGAAGCTGAAGGAAACTTTATGCTCACTTTATACTAAATGTATCTTACGTGTAGAATTTTGATAAAACTCTAGAAAATAACAGCAAGAACACAAATCTCACAAATTTTGATTAATCTAGTCTAAAGCCCCTAGATTTTTTATTATTTATTTATTATTATTATTATTATTATTATTATTTTATTACTAGTTATATGGAATGTCTTTATGTTTGAATTTTGAACAGGGATGATCCAATATTTTAAAGAGTGAGTTAAAAATTTCAATCATTTGCTTGAAACCTATATTAGATGGCAAAAGTAAGTAAGAAGGACTGCCTCTGTTCCGGCCAGTCCCTCATTCCTCTCCTGCATCTTCCCAATGTGATGATAGGCTCTTTTACCATTTCTCAAGAAAAATTCTCTGAAAATTTTTTCATCTTACTGTGTAACTACTGTCATTATCAAGTAATATTACTGTGTATAGTGTCATTGGAAACCATCTTCCATTACACACACACACATACATACATACACAGAGAGAGAGACACACACACACCAATCATTCATTATCTAAAACTGTGTGTTATTGTTTCATAACCACCTTGAATTTCAACAGCAGATATTTTAGCTTTTCAAAGTCCAGGCACTATATAAGTTCCAAGGAACATCTGAAATATACACTTGGTGTTATATTTATGATGGTCATAGAAAACCTATCTCCATTGTGAATGGGAATAGCTGCTTCCACTCTACAGGGAACGTTTGTTGATTCATAATACACATTTTCAAATTTTCCCTTCATAGTATAAATCTGAAGAAAGTAATTAGAAGCTTTTATTTCTTACATTCTCTTTCACTTCCTGTAGTCATGTGATTATATGACTTAGGCAATGAGATGCATAAGGAAATAGTCAGGATGTCTAGTAGGACCAATGGAATGGTAAGTACTGGCCTGGGATAAGTACACAAAAGCCAATACTCTAGAAACTATCTTAGCCTTGAAGTGACCACAGAAATAATATGAAAGAACTATCTTGAAGCAAAAGTGGTACTGTTGGCAACTAAGGCTATATCAAGGTTGAGAAACCAAAGGAACTTGGCATTACAGATGTGCTCTCTTATTTTACAATAAGGAAAGTAAGTTTTGTCCTACAATAATATAAAACTTAATGGTGTTTAAAAGTCTAGGAAGAAAATTTCAAGTATGTTAATATTAAATTAATAAACATAGCTGAACTCTATATTCCTTGATTATTTCAAAATGTAAAATTCAAATTCCTAATACTTCCATGCTACTCACTGATGCCTTATCTCACCTGTACATTCTACTTTATAACCACTCTCCACTGAAACTGTAAACTATGCTCTAAGGCTTTGTTCATGATCTAAGTCCATTTTCATACACTGTCTATTAAAGGTAAAAAATGAAGCAGCATTTTAAAGATGATATTGCATTGTTGTGAATGGAGAAATAAGGGCAGCCCACCAGCCTGGGTTCAAAATTTGCTCCACCACTTACAAGTTATATGAGTTTTGGAAGGCCTTCTTTGCCTCATCTATAAAAAGAGACAATCATACTTGTTTAACAGGTTTGTAGTTAGAAACATTTTAATAAAGCACATAGTACTTTACTTATGTGTTTACTAAATCTATTAAGTAAAAGTCCAGTTGCACCCAGATGAAATAAAGTATGCTAATATAGATTCTGATACTGCCTAGCTGTATGTTCTTCATTTCCCTATATTCTGTGAGACTTAGTTTTCTGAACTGAAAATGGTGTCATAAACTTATGATGAAATATGATAGTTTCCAGGTTGAAATGTGATTTTTCACATCAGACTAAATTATTGTATAGTATAAGTATGTACTATGCAATATTTAGTACATATTTACAAAAATATTGTAATTAACATTTAATTAGAATCTTACTTCTTCTATCTAAGCATAGTAGTCTTCTTATAAAATGAGTAAATGAAGTATCCTCATTTTTTCATAAGGGGACATCAATTTCTTTTATATGTACGATTTTATTTGAAATAAAAGTCCTGTGATTTTTCTTTAAAAGTAGAACTGTGAATTATGCCATCATTTGGATTCTGTCTGTTGACATGATTTATAGTATTCATTAGCTTTCATTGCTAATAGAAAATAATTGTGACTTTGTGAACTATAGTACCCAGGAAAACTCTTATGAATACAGTTATCTTCTGATAATTTTGCCACTGGCAATAATTTGGTGCTACAACCAAAAATAAATCTTCAAGCAAGACTATTTGTATTTTGAAAAATATTTTCCCAGTACATCATAACTTGAGAAGGTAGAAGAAAAATATCTCAGAATATTCTGAAAAGCAAATCTACCCATCTTTACCATACAGCAATTCAACAACTTGAATGAGTGATGAGCAGTGACTGATCCTTAATTTCTTCTGTGGACTTCTTTTTCCTTCTGATAGTTCCTACTTCAAATTAGTAAGGCTATACAAATGGGAACTGGGAAGCTATAAGGTAGTTTTCCTTGACTTTATTCTCTCAAAATGTCTTGTATGTTGAAGAATAAGAAAATATTAAGTAGGGTATGTTTAAGCACAAAGTCAAATGATTTTCCTATAGGCATTTCAAGCATTTATTTAAGAATACAAACAAAGCTATTAAGATTAAATTGTGTGGTTTTGCCTTCCAGCTTGAAAATTGGGTAACCATACCAAACATGATGTGTTAACATTTTTATCTTTTGCTCTATCTTCTGAAAGAATTTCTTACCAACTAGTATCTTAGACAAAATCCTAAAGAAATAGCAGAAGCTTTAAAAAAGAAGTTCTCACCATCAATAATGCTTCAGGTGTCACAGACAATGGTGTGTTGAAAAGCAGGCACATCTCATATACAGAAATGTATGCAGAAACAGAAGTGACTGCCTTCTCACCCAGCCAGAGGTCCTGCTACAGGTTCTACCCCTCAGAAGGACACTGAAACAAAAGTGTGTCTATTTAACAGTTTATAAAAATGATTTTTTTGAAGACTGGTAGCTTAACACTTGAGGAAAATGACTGATGGCCACAGCTTTCAAAGAGGAAGAGGAGGCCAGTGTCTAGAAAGAACTCTAGGTTCTGCTCTGAGAAACCAGAAAAAGTGGCTTTTGTGTATCAAGTTGGATCATCCATATTACACAAATCAAGTGTCTAGACAGAACAGAGTCCTAGAGTAATAGGATACCTCTCTCTTCCCTATAGCTAGCTTAGGAGGTGCTGAGAAGTATCTGAAGATTTTGAGTCACACAGGAAAAAACTGAGAGAGAGGAATGTGTTCTTCCTTTCTCCTAGGCAGCTTTATTCAGGTTTAGGAACTGTAGGCTCTGCCCTAAAACCTGAGTCCAGCTTTTCTCCTGCTGGATCTTAGCATATCTCTGGTTTCCAACATCCAGTCATCTAGAAATATGACATGCGGTTCTCTATGATTGCTTTTTCCTAACTTTTCCCATTGTATTTCACAAGGAAAATTAGAGCAATTCAAATCTAAATATAAGAAATATATTGGTTGTCTCCTAGTACTCTCTCCTTCCCTGACCTGATCCCTCCTGTTTCCATCCCTACTCAAATGAGTCCCTACACAAAATCTATTCTATTTCACCTTGCCAAGGAGATTATTCCATCTCCTCCCCCGAACCCTACTCTCTATCTACATTCTTTAGATCTGTGGATTGTAGTGTGACTATCCTTTACTCAACAGCTA
This sequence comes from Peromyscus maniculatus bairdii, assembly GCF_049852395.1. Classification (NCBI taxonomy): domain Eukaryota; kingdom Metazoa; phylum Chordata; class Mammalia; order Rodentia; family Cricetidae; genus Peromyscus; species Peromyscus maniculatus. The sequence goes on from NC_134867.1 coordinate 2,581,871, forward strand.
ATATCCACATATAAGTGAGTACATATCATGTTTGTATTTCTGGGTCAAGGTTGACTCACTCAGGATGATTTTCTTCTAGTTTCATTCATTTTACTGCAAATTTCATGATGTCATTTTTTTTTACTAACAGCTGAGTAATACTCATTGTTTTATTGTGTAGATTCACCACATTTTCTTTATCCATTCTATGGTTCAGGGACATCTGGGTCGTTTCCAGTTTTAGGTTAATATGAATAAAGCCACTATTAATAAGTATCCTTGTGGTAGGATGGGGCATGTTTTGGGTATATGATAAAGAGTGGTATAGCTGGATTTTTTTATTGTAAATGCTTGGCCAATAGCCCAGACTTATTACTTACTAGGCACTACATTTTAAATCAACCCGTATTCCTCATTTATGCTCTGCCACATGGCAGTGCCTTTATTAGTACGGCCCATTCATCTTGCTTCTCTGCCTCTCCTCTCAACTCTCTGACTCTGCCCTTCTTTCTCCCTGTACCCTCAGTTTGATCACCCCATCTATAATTTTTGCCTGGCTATTGACCAGCTTTATTAGCCAATGAAAGTAATACATATTCATAGTGTAAAAAGGATTGTTCCACAGCAGTTACATTTTTTTCAGTTGAAAATTACTTTGATCACATTATCTCATTTATTTATTTAGTTATTATACAGGGATATAACCAGGGATATAACACATTTTCACTAAGATATATAATATTCTTTGAGCTTACCTGCCATTTTTTCAACTGGTTTTTTTTATTATTAAATTTATTTTACATATCAACCACAATTTCCCCTCCCTCCTCTCTTCTTATTCCCTCCTCCACATCCATTATACCCACCCACTCAGTCCTCAGAAAGGGTAAAGTGTCCCATGAGAGTCAACAATGCATGGCATATCAAGTTGAAGCAGGACCAAGCTTCTCTCCCTGCATCAAGGCTGAGTGAGGCATCACATCATAGGGAATAAGTTTCAAAAACCAAGCTCATTCCAAGGACAGATCCTGATCCCACTGCTAGGGGCCCTACAAACAGGCCAAGCTATACAATTGTCACCCACATGTAGAGGGCTTAGGTCGGTTCCATGTAGGCTCCCTAGCTTTCGACCTAGAGTCCCTGAGCTCCCACAAGCTCAGGTCAGCTGTTTCTGTGAGTTTCCCTGTCATGATCTTGAACCCCCTCCTTGCTTATATCATCCCTCCTTCCTCTCTTCAATTGGACTCCCAGAGCTCTACCCAGTGTTTGGCTGTGGATCTCTGCATCTGTTTCTATTAGTTACTAGATGAAGGTTCTCTGATGATAATTAAAACAGTCACCAATCTGATTACAAGAGAAGGCCAGTTCAGGCACCCTCTTCACAACTGGACATCATGGTCATCCTCAAGATTCCTGGGACCCTCTCTGGCACCTTGCGTCTCCCCAACACCATACTGGGCCCTCTCTTTCTCTCTGTGCATCCCCCAACTTGACAATCCCAATCCCTCATGTTCCCATCCTCCATTACGTCCCCTTTACCTCCACCTCCAGTTTACCCTAGAGATCTCTTCTATTTCCCCTTCCCAGGGTGATCCATACATCACTCTTAGGTTCCTTCTTGTTACCTAGTTTCTGTAAGGCTATGGATTGTAGGCTGGTTATCCTTTGCTTTACATCTAATATCAACTTATGAGTGCGTACATACTATTTTTGTATTTCTGGGTCTGGGTTACCTCACTCAGGATGATTTTCTCTAGATCCATCCATTTGCCTATAATTTCATGATGTCATTGTTTTTTATTGCTGAGTAGTACTCCATTGTGTAAATGTGCCACAATTTCTTTATCCATTCTTTGATTCAGGGGTATCTAGATTATTTCCAGGTTCTGGCTATTATGATGCTGCTGCTATGAACATAATTGAGCAAGTGTCCTTGAGGTATGATTGAGCCTTCTTTGAGTAAATGCCCAAGAGTGGTATAGCTGGTTCTTGAGGTAGATTGATTCCCAATATTCTGAGAAACCACCATACTGATTTAAAGTAGCTGTACAAGTTTGAATTCCTACCAACAGTGCAAGAGTGCTCTCTTTACTCTATGTCCTTTCCAATACAAGCTGCCATTAATGTTTTTGATCTTAGTCATACTCATAGGTGTAAGATGGTATCTCAGCATTGTTTTTGATTTACATATCCCTAATAACTAGGGATGTTGAAGAATTTCTTAAAAGTCTTTCAGCCATTTGAGATTCTTCTGTTGAGAATTCTGTGTTTAGATCTTGCTGTGGGATGGTCTGTATGTCAAATTGCTCTGATTGGTCAATAAATAAAACACTGATTGGCCAGTGGCCAGGCAGGAAGTAGGTGGGACAAGGAGAGAGGAGAATTCTGGGAAGCGGAAGGCTGAGGCGGGGAGACACTGCGAGCCGCCGCCATGACCAGCAGCATGTGAAAATGCCAGTAAGCCACCAGCCACGTGGCAAGGTATAGATTTATGGAAATGGATTAATTTAAGCTATAAGAACAGTTAGCAAGAAGCCTGCCATGGCCATACAGTTTGTAAGCAATATAAGTCTCTGTGTTTACTTGGTTAGGTCTGAACAGCTGTGGGACTGGCGGGTGACAAAGATTTGTCCTGACTGTGGGCAAGGAAGGAAAACTCTAGCTACAAGATCTGTTCCCCATTTTTCACTTGGATCATTTAGTATTTTGATGTCTAGTTTCTTGAGTTCTTTATATATTTTGGAGATCAGTCCTCTGTCAGATGTGGGGTTGGTGAAGATCTTTTCCCATTTCTGTAGGCTGCCATTTTGTCTTATTGACTGTGTCCTTTGCCTTACAAAAGCTTTTCAATTTCAGGAAGTCCCATTTATTAATTGTTGTCCTCAGTGTCTGTGCTACCAATGTTACATTTAGGAAGTGGTCTTCTGTGCCAATGCATTCAAGGCTACTTCCCATTTTTTCTTCTAGCAGGTTCAGTGTAACTGGATTTATATTGAGGTCTTTGATCCACTTGGACTTGAGTTTTGTGCAGGATGATAGATCTGGGTCTGTTTGCATTCTTCTACATGCTGACATCCAGTTATGCCAGCACTATTTGTTGACGATGCTTTCTTTTTTCCATTGTACGATTTTGGCTACTTTGTCAAAAATCAGGTGTTCATAGGTTTGTAGATTTCTTTCAAGGTCTTCAATTCCATTGATCCACATGTCTGTTTCTATGCCAATACCAAGCTGTTTTTATTACTATAGCTCTACAATAGAGCTTGAAGTCAGGGTGGTAATGACTCTGGATGGTCCTTTATTGTACAGGACTGTTTTAATTACCCTGGGTTTTTTGGTTTTCCATATAAAGTTGAGTATTGTTCTTTACAGGTCTGTGAAAAATTGTGTTGGGATTTTGAAGGGGATTGCACTGAATCTGTGTAGCTGTTTTCTCCAGTCCTGCCCACGCCACAGTCCCGCACTAAGTAAACACACAGAAGCTTATATTAATTAAATGTTTGGCCTAACAGCTCAAGCTTCTTGCTAGATAGATCTTACACTTAAATTAACCCATAATTTTTATTTATGTTCAGCCTTCCTGTTCCCAGAATTCTCCTCTCTCTTTGGCCTACCTATACTTCCTGCCTGGCTACTAGTCAATCAGCATTTTATTTATTAACCAATCAGAGCAACACATTCACAGTATACAGATATCCACAGCACTCCCCCTCCTTTTTTTGCTGTGGATATTGCTCTGTATAAGTAAAATGCTGACTGGCCAATAGCCAGGCAGGAAGTATAGGCAGGACAAACAGAGAAGAGAATTCTGGGAATAGATAGGCTGAGTGAGGAGACACCAGCCTGCCATCCAGGGAGCAGCAGGTAAAGCCACAGAACATGTTGCAACACATTGATTAACAGAAATGGGTTGAGTTTAAATGTAAGAGCTAGTCAATGGTAGGCCTGAGCTAATGGCCAAGCAGTTTAATTAATATAAGCTTCTGAGTAATTATTTTATAAGCAGTTGTGGTGTCCATGGGGCTGGCAGGTCTGGTAAAACTTCAGCTACAAATCTGTACATTGCTTTTAGTAAGATTGACATTTTTTTAATGTTAATTCTATGTGTCCAAGATCATGGGAGATGTTTTCATTTTCTGAATTCTTGAGTTTCTCTCTTCAAAGACTTAAAGTTCTTGTCATACAGGTCTTTCACTTGTTTGGTTAGAGGTACCCCAAGATATTTTGGATTATTTGTGGCTATTATAAAAAGGTGTTTTTATTCTGACTTCTTTTTCAGCCCATTTATCATTTGTATATAGGAGGGCTACTAATTTTTTGAGTTAATCTTTTATACTACCACATTACTAAAGGTGTTTATCAGCTGTAAGAGTTCTCTGGTAAATTTTTTGTGGGTCACTTATGTATACTATCATATCATCTGAAAATATCAAAAGTTTGACTTCTTCATTTACAATTTTTATCCCCTGATCTCGTTTTGTTGTCTCATTGCTTTACTTAGAACTTTGAGTACAACAGATATGGAGAGACTGGATAGCCTTGTCTTGTTCCTGGTTTTAATGCAATCACTTTGAGTTTCTCTCCATTTAATTTGATTTTGGCTGTCAGCTTGCCATATATTGCATTCATTATGTTTAGGTATGTTGCTTGTATCTCTGATATCTCCAAGAACTTTATCATGAAGTGGTGTTGGATTTTGTCAAAGAGTTTTCATTTCTGATTTTGTTAATTTGGATTTTCTCTCTCTGTCTTTTAGTTAATTTGGATAAATGTTTTCATATCTTGTGTTATCAAAAAATACCTCTTTGTTTTGCTGATTCTTTGTGATGTGCTCTGTTTCTATTTTATTTATTTCAGTCATGAGCTTTATTATTTCCTGCCACCTACTCCACCTGCATGGTTTTTTTTTCTAGAGGTTTCATGTGTGCTGTGGTATGTCAGTGATATGAGAATTCTCTAATGTTTATGAAGGTACTTAGTGCTATGAACTTTCCTGTTAGTACTGTTAGCACATAGTGTCCCATGAATTGGGGTATGTTGTGCATTCATTTTCATTAAAGTTTAGGAAGTCTTTAATTTCTTTTTTTATTTTTCCTTGACCCAGTGGTGATTCAGTTGAGATGGCATCTGTGGTCTCTTGGTGTCTGCAAAACATCTGTCCAGGACATTCTGGCATTTAGAGTCTCTATTGAGAAGTTGGAGGTAGTTCTGATAGGTCTACTTTCATATATTACTTGGTCTTTGTCCTTTGTAGCTCTTAGTACTATTTCTTTATTTTCTATGTTTAGTGTTTTGATTACTATGTGGTAAGGGGACTTTTTTTTGGTCTAGTCTATTTTGTGTTCTGTGAGCTTCTTGTATCTTCATAGGCATTTTGGGAAAGTTTTCTTCTATGATTGTATTGATTATATTTTATGTGACTTTGAGCTGAAATTCTTATCTTTCTTCTATCCCTATTATTCTTAGGTTTGGTCTTTTCATTGTGCTCCCAATTTCTTAGATGTTTTGTGTTCAGAATTTGTTAGATTTAACCTTTTTTTGGCTGATGTTTGTTTACCCAGATTTTCCATTTCCAGCATTCCCTCAGTTTGTAATTTCTTTATTGCCTTTATTTTAATTTTCAAGTCTTAAACTCTTTCCTTCACCTGTTTGATTGTTTTTTTCCCTCAACTTTCTTGGCTTTCTTTAAGAGGTTTATTGATTTCTTCCATTTTTTTTCTTTTCCTCTATTTCTTTAAGGGAATTTTTTTAATTTCCTCTTTAAGGGTCTCTATCATCTTTATAAAGTTATTTTAAGGTGAATTTCTTCTGTTTCATCTGTGTTAGGATGTTTATGTCTTGCTGTTGTAGATTCACTAGTGTATTGTGGTGCCATGTTGCTCTCTATGTTGCTGAATGTATTCTTACACTGTAGTTACCCAACTGGGTTTAGAATAATTATAGGAACATGTGTTGATTCTTGTGATGTCTTTGTTGGATGTGTCTTTTGTTCCTTTATTATTTGTTTCCTTTATTGTTTTTTGCCCTGAGTGGCCAAGGATTCTGGTTATTGACTGATTTTCAGGTCTCAGCTGAGGTTTGTGGGGGTTTTTAGGTGCCTAAATCCAGCATATCTTCTGGTTCTTTCAGCTGGTATAATCTTTACTTGTGCCTATGGAATCTTTTCTTCCAACTGGTGTAGGATTTCCCTGTGCCTGTTCTTCCAACTGGTGTGGGTGGTGCTTGATAGGATCTGCTGAGGTTGCTGGACTGTTTCTTGATTTCTTTATTATTGGGTGATATTGAAACCTCGTGTAGCAGAAACTTCTTGGAACCTATGAAGCTGATCCTAGCAATGGATTCTTAGTAATGGACGCTATGGAGTCTGAACTAGCCATATTCTATAATCAGGCAAGGCTACTAGTGGTGGGACTGGGATACCAACCCAGCCACAAAATCTATGACACCTGCCCTGTCTGCAAGATGTACTGGGGCAGTGGTGGCTCAGCACTCATGGAAATAGTCAACCAATGACTGGTCAAGCCAGAGAATTAAACCACAAGAAGAAACCCATGTCTGACACTGCCAAGATGGCCAGTATCCAGATGTTGAGTAGTTCAGAGACCTAGGGTAGAACTAAATATGACTGACCAAAATAAAGTCAATGAAATTTTTCTAATGATATTCTACTATACTCATCGGATATGTGCCTAACAAAGTCATCACTAAAAAGGCTTCCTCTACCAACTGATGGGAGCAGATACCCATAGGCAAACATTAGGCAGAACTTGTGTAACTCTGCAGAAGAGGAGGAGAAAGGACTGTAGGAGCCAGAGTATCAAGGATATCAGGAGAACACAGCCCACAGAATCAACTAATCTGGGCTGAAAGGGCTCACAGAGACCGAAGCAGCAACCACAGAGCCTGCACAGGCCTGCACCAGGCCATCTCCATACATGCTGCTGTTCTTTAGCAAGGTGGGCAACAGAAGCCTGCCAGGCTTCCCAGTCTCAAAAAGTAGGTGACAGACACTATGATGAACTTTGTGATGGAGTGGCAGGTAAAACAGAAAAAGAGAGCATTGTGAAAAGAGGTAGAATTGGAGATATGGCAGTGATGACAGGTGTGAGAGAGGGCTGAGGTCAACAGTAGAATATGACATTGCCCAGTAGAGTCAGCAGCATGTAGTACAACAGCTTGGAGTTTATGTAGATGAAGACAGCCCCTAAAATCACTAGCCTGCAATGGGATCACCCTGGATCTAAACACAGTTCACTTTAGTAGCTGAAGTATTCCTGGTCCCACCCAGCTCCCACGGTCCCACACCAAGTAAACACAGAGGCTTATGTTAATTAAAACTGTTTGGCCATTTTCTCAGGCTTATTACTGACTAGCTGGTACACTTAACCTAACCCATAATTCCTATTTATGTTTAGCCACATGGCTTGGTACCTTTTTTCAGTTCTGCCTTCACATCTTGCTTCCTCTGTGTCTGGCTGGTGACTCCTGACCCAGCCTTTCTCTTCCCACAATTCTCTTCTCTGCTTGTTCCATCTATACTTCTTGCCTGGCTACTGGCCAATCAGCACTTTATTTATTAACCAATCAGAGTAACACATTCACAGCATACAGAGCGATATCCACAGCACTTCCCCTTTTCTTTTTTTTCAAAAAGGTTTTAACTTTAACATAGTAAAATTACATATAACAAAACAATTATCAAGCAAGAATTATAGTTATAATATCTAGTATATTTGTATTTGGCAAAATTAAAGAAGATATCCTATCCATTCTATATTTGTCAGTCTATGGTTTCATATCTAACTTAAGTTTTGTCATAACTAAGGAAATTATAACTATCTAGTCTTCAACTACATCAAAGTCCTAAGAAGGATATAATATTACCTAAGTAAACAGGAAATGCATTATAAGCAACTTTCAAAAATCTAGAATGTTTCAAAAATATAGAATGACAGAGACAGCTGGCTGCCTGGACACTCATCCAAAGTTTCTCTATTGGATTAGACCTTCTAGAAAGATCACCATAGTCCATGATGCCACCAGAGGCCATGTTGGTATCTGTGGCCCAGGCTCCTGCCCCAGCCATGATGAAGACCAAGATCCATGTGGACATACACAGTCTGTCCCACACAGTGCCACTGATTGAAGCCTTGGTGATGTCCTTGGGCTTTGCTGGCTTATAGGGCCATGTTGATGCAAGTGGCCTGTGTAGCCACTGAGGTCATGTTGATGCCTGTGGTCTGTGCTGCCAATGAGGGACATGAATAAGTTTGTGGTCCTGATCTGGCTGAGGGACATATTGATATTTATGGTACTGATGTTGATGTCTGTGGCCAGTGTAAGCACCTAAGTCCAGCAGATACCCTTGGTTCATGCCACTGCCTGAAGGCCTGTTGATGTCTGTGGTCCATGTAGCAACTGAAGGCCCTGTGCAGATCAGTAGTCCTGAAGCAGCTAGTGGGGCTGAGTTGATGGCTATAGCCCATTTTATCATCTAAGGCAAGGTGGATGTCCATGGTCTATGCCATATTCTGAAGCTATGTTGATACCTGTGAGCCATGCTGCTGTCAAGGAACAGGCTGATGTAAGTGGCCAGTACAGATATCTAGAGCCAGGTTGATGTCTAAGGTCTATATTACCTCCAAAGGCCATGTCTGGGGTCCATGATCTACTTGTGGCTGGGGTCCATGTTGATGTCTATGACCAATGTTACCACTGAGGGTCACATAGCTGTTCACGGTTTATGCTGCAACCTGAAGCTATGTTGATGGGCCATGCTGCAGCAGGAGGCCATTTTGATGTGAGTGGCCTGCACTGCTACCTGAGTCCATGATGATGCCCATGATCTGGGCTGCCTCAGAGGGCCCTGTGGTCCTACTGCAGCTGGAGGCTGTGTCATGGTCTATGTTATCACCAGAATGTAACTAGAAGTTTCTCCATTCCTGCCTGGGCCCTGCAGTCCCATGGCCTGCTTATAGAATAATCACACAGAGGCTTAATATTAATTTATGAATGCTTGGCCATTAGCTCAGACCTACCAGTGACCTTAAACTCAGCCCATTTCTGTTAATCTATATGTCACCATGTGTTCCATGGCTTTACCTGGGGGCCATTACAAGCTGCTCCCTGAATGGCATGCTTGTGTCTCTGGCTCAGCCTTCTTCTTCCAGAATTCTCCTTGTCTGCTTATCTCACCTATACTTCCTGCCTGGCTACTGGCCAATCAGCATTTTATTAAACCAGTGTACAAAAGAATTATCTCAAAGTATTTCCCCTTTCTGTTTAATTAAAAGAGGTTTTAACTTTAACATACTAAAATTACATATAACAAACAAGAATTGGAGTTACAATATCTAGTCTATTTGTACTTTGTAAAATTAAAGATATCCTATTTATCCTATATTTGTGAGTCTAAACTTTCATATCTACCTTATCTCTTATCATAACCAAAGAAAACCATAATTATAACTATCTAGTCTTCAAACGGGAAGAGCATTGTAAGCAACTTCCAAAAATCTAGAATGACAGAGACAGCTCCCTGCCTGGACAGTCAATCAAAGTTCCTCTGCAATGTTGGGCCACCCATCTTCAGCCTATAGGTCTAGAGTCTCTCAGTTGTTTCTCTCTGTGCCCTGTAGAATGTCTGGCAGTTTCTTCTGTGAAACAGAAACCTGAAGTACCATCTCACCTTGCAAAGTTCAGTAGTCACCTTCCTGTGGGTCCTGCACTTCCAGTTTATATAACATACAGGATTCTTTTGGCTATCCTGGGTTTTATTTGTATGTTAATAAATAAAGTTTGCCTGAAAATCATAGGGAATAGCAAACCATTTTAAGTAAACAAAAAAGTCAGGCTGTGGTAGCATAAACTCTTAATCTGATCACTTGGCAGGCAAGGTCTCTGTGTGTTCAAGGCCATACTATGTAAAAGAGCCAAGCCTGGTGACACACGCCTTTAATCACAGTACCAAACATAGAGGCCTAGAGGTCTGTACAGACATGCAGTTAGACGATGGTGAGGTTGCTGGGCTAAGAGCCAATGAGAGAGCAGAGCAGCAAGGCAAGAAAGGCCTGGATAGACAGGAAGTAGTTCATTTTTGGTATCTGTGGCATGGTGAGGTAAGGTTAGCTGGTGGCTATTCCTATTTCCCTGATCTCTAAGGCTTTTATCCCTATATTTGGCTTTACATTTTTTATTTAATAAGACTACTTAGAACTTTGTCTACCCCAGAAACCACACACAAGACCATAGTCTATGCTTCTACTGACTGCAAAGGGCAAAGAAGCTATTTTTCAGTGATATAGATGACTGTTGATGCACAGTTGAGAAAGTGGGATATAGAAGACTTCTATAACAGCCCTTAACTCCTAACTCCCACCCAAAAGTAAAAGCCTAAACAGGAAGCCATCTTAACTTTCCAATCCCCCCCCCAAAGTAATAGCCTATACAGGAAGCCATTGAGAAGAATCCTTAAAAGTATAGTAAGAATTCTAAAGTGTAGCTCGACACAATTGATAGCTTCTGGCAGAAGGGGAAGAACTCAGTTCTACTTAAGATGCAGGCCACTGAGGGTTTAACCATGCTCCCATGAGTATATAGATAACACAAATTAGACTTGTTTTTTTCTATTTTTATTTTTTATTGGGAGTGGTCACAGGATAGGGGATAGACATGGAAGGACTGGGAAGTGAGTGTGATAGGAGTGCATGATATGAAATTCCAAAAAAAATCAACAAAAATATTATGTTAAAAAATTACATTACTTCGAAAAACAGTTTATTTTATTTTCATTTATGTGTATGTGTCTGTATGAGTGTATGCCATGTGTGCCTGAGTAGACCAGAAGAGGATCCTCTTGAAGCTGGAGTTATATGTGATTATGAACCACTTAATGTGGATGCTGGGAATCAAACTCAGATCCTCTGAAAGAGGAACAAGTAGTTTTAACCACTGAACCATTTTTTCAGCTCCAATATCCTCCAATATCACTGTTGTTGTTTTTATTATCATCACCATCATCAATAGTCTCTTTAGTCCAGTGAATGCTGATCAAGTGTGAATAGGTATAGGGTTGTCTACTGGGACATGGACAACATAGCATTGGCCACATCCCCAAAGAAAAGTGGCTCTCCATCCCTCAACAGCCATCAATTGCCAAGAAGAATTCTGTTAGGGGTGGGACCCTGGGAGCCTCTCTTCTGTTCATGCTGGAATTTAATGCAGGATAGATTTTGCTCAGGTCTTGTAACAGTAACCACAGTTTCTATGAGCAGATGTTTTCATCAGCCATAACATGTTCAGAAGGCAGCATGCACAGCTTTCCTTCCCATCATCCAGGTCATGCATTCTTTCTTCCTACTGCTTTTTCATGATGTTCCCTGAGCCTTGGATAAAGGAGGGTTGATGTAGTTATCCCATCTATGGTTAAACACTCATGGTCATGAATTTTTAGCACTTTGACATATGTTGAGCTTCTGAATTAGCTCTACCCAGAAGCTGACTGACCAATATTGAAAATAGCACAAATCTATATACATAAATATAGTAATTTGACAACATGAGTATTTAGTGTGAAAACACCATTATGTTCTCCCACGGGCCCTATGATCTCCTCAGTCATGGGATTTTGACCAGGTCTGCAGTACCAGGCATAAAATATTTTCTGTGGAGCAGACCTCAAATCCAATAAGAAAGTAATTGGTTATTCCCATTATTGTCATGCTAGTATTGGGCACAACTATTATGGCATGTTTATATTATGCTGTATGGTGATAAGCGTTAGGTAAAATTACTGATGCCTTTTTCCCCCAGAAGCTTGCATATTCAAATTGGGTGCTGTTTTGTTGACACTGACCATTTACATAGGACTATGTACATTTTCTTCTTAATTCCAAAAAGTGCAATAATTAACAATACCTACTGAAAGCAAATCAAACACAAAGATTATTGTCAAAATTTAATTAATTTTCTGTTGTGTGCTCTAGGCAAATAATGATGAATATGGTTTTGTGTATTCTAGAAATTCACACTAATAGGAGATGCAAATTCATATGATTATAACAAAAATAAGTGGCTGTTATGGTTTAAAATGATTTATGTCCCAGGGGACTCTAAGCCTTTCATTGAAAAGATATTTGAATGAATTCCACATTGAAAAGAAAGGAAGATTTCTCCAGCTAAATTGAAATGGCACTGTCCTTTTTGGGTAGTAGAGAATTACAGTTTTTCCACTTTTTTTCCCCTCTCTGCATTTTTAGGTTATTTAGTGGACACACTAGATAGTGCAAAATGGAGTCTGATGGAAGTTAGGATGCGTATTTGTGAATATCCTGGGATCTGCCTTCAACTCATTTATTTATCAGACTGGATACTGGCATAGCGTGAAAATCTGTCAACTAAAGTTGAGAGAAAGACCTAGTTATTGAATGAAGAATGGCTTATCAGATTGTGTGTGTTGCCTAATAATCTATTTACATTTCTTAAGGTAAATGTTCCTTACCTGGTTATTATACCAGTGATGATCTCATTACAGATAGAATTTTGGTAGAGCAGAACCACCTTCCACAGGAACATGGTTCAACAAAACCAGGTTTTATTTTTTATTAATAAATTTTTATCTATTTTGTTGAACATGGTTCAACAAAACCAGGTTTTATTTATGGGTCCTCAAATCAACATCTATCGATACGATAAACAGTTGATAATAACATGCATAGTTATTCATGCTGGTTGCTGTTTGGTCCCATACATGGCTATGAGGTAGTGGCATTTCCCAATGGCCTTTCACTGTGGGTGAGTATGAAAATGCAGAGCATAGAACTGGTGGCCAGACTTTCTATTCAATTAACAATAAGTGGCTTTAAGATTACATTTTGTTATTGTTTTATTTGTCTATAGCAATATAATAGTGGATGTTCTTTCTACTAATGTTCCTGCTTAGGTGACAAAATATCCTTTAATTTAGGAGAAAGTTAGGATGATTTTGAGGGGGCACCCTCACATTTCCCCCCTAGGGTACCCTTGAGCAGGGAGAAATGAGGAATTTGTAGATAGAAATATAGAGGAGAGAGACAATTAGAAACATAGGAGAGCCTCAGGAGGGCCTGAGTCAAAATCCACCAGCCCCCTCTATCTCTGCTAAAGAGCTTTTAAAGGAATGTTAAGGCATAAAGCAAAAGACCTCCCCCCAGCACAGCCAAGTGCAGACCATTCCAAACACTTGGTGACCATGTACATGGACAAGCCTAATGCAACCCTGGTGTGTAAAGCAAGCTCAGATCTCACTAAGCTTTTGTGGGCTCCCAAAAAAATCCTTAAGATGAGGAGGTGTGTAAATCTAGAAAATCCCAACAGTGCTATTGAGTTTCAATGGTTTTAGGCACTCATAGTCCTTAGGCCTTAAATTAAGCCTTTGCCTTGATAATTCAGTAACTTATGTAACCTCCCAATTCTTTGCTTATTAATTTGCAAAATGAATGAAGAGAATGGCTATCTTAATAATTTTAGAAGAATTAAATGGATAAACAATGAGATAAACTCAGCACAAATCCTAGCATAGCCTAGATACCTAGTGTCTTTACTGTTTTCTCCTTTTTTAATTTTCCCCCTCCAAAATTGAAAAAAAAAGGACTCTTAAACTTTATATGAAAGGTGAGAATGGAAAAATTCTACATAATTGGCGTTCATATAAATAATAAATGTATTATAAAAGCAAAGGCAGATACTGCTGTTATTATCCACAGGAAATGCAGAGCATGAGAGCTAAAATGGTATCAGACTCACTTCTGTAGAAGTCAACTGTCATGAGGATGGAAAAGGCTCATTCATGCCTTAGTGATACATTTGAATGCATTTATGAGAATAAATATGAGTTATTCCCCTTATTTACAAAAGACATAATAAAATTGGAATTAATATATAAAAGATTTTACAATCAACAGAACAAAAATTATTATCAAATGGATTGCAAAGGAGAGTTAAGCCATGCTTATCCTTACAAATGTGAACAGGCTAAAGGGCCCCAGGTATTTCTGAGAATGTAATCTTACCAAACTTCTATACTTCAATGTGTTTAGTTATACTTTTATCTATATTTAATAACCATGGGTGCTGTGGGATGGTCTGTATGTCAAATGTGTTGCTGATTGGTCATTAAATAAAACACTGATTGGCCAGTGGCCAGGCAGGAAGTATAGGTGGGACTAATAGAGAAAACAAGAAGGAGGACGAAGTCACTGCCAGCTGCCACCATGACAAGCAGCATGTGAAGATGCAGGTAAGCCATGAGCCACGTGGCAAGGTATAGATTTATTTAAGCTATATTATATTTATATAAATATATTTATTTAAGCTATATTATATATATATATATATTAGATTAATTTAAGCTATAAGAACAGTTAGCAAGAAGCCTGCCATAGCCATATAGTGTGTAAGCAATATAAGTCTCTGTGTTTACTTGGTTGTTGGGTCTGAGCAGCTGTGGAACTGGCGGGAGACAGAGATTTGTCCTGACTGTGGGCCAGGCAGGAAAACTCTAGCTACAAATGACACCAGATCATGGGGCAGGAATTTCCACTTAAAACCTGAGAAAGCCTAAAAAGAAGATTCTAAAATAGAGCTAAAACAGCTTTCTAGTTGTCTCTCTCAAGTTAGCTGCAGCCTGTGGGTTAGAGTTACTGTATGGCAGGTTGCTGGCATGCATGTTTGACCAGCAGTATGGCGGGAATGAGGCCTCTCCAAGTGGCACATTAAGCTGTGTGGTGGATTTAGCCTTTGCTAGTACAAAACAAAAAAAAAGAGGTTTCTGGGCTACATGCTGCTTTGATAGAAGCATAGACCCACTATTTCTGAGAGTTGATGACTCCCAGAGCTGTCAGACAACATACCACCACCATGTTAGGAAGCTGAAGTGGGCAGAGCCCGCAGCCACAGCACACTTTTAGGCTTAGAATGCTGCAGTTTAAAGCAATAGGCTCAAGGTGATATAAAAAATAAGCCACGTAAAGATGGCTACCACACAGAGAATCTGGATTATGTTCCTTTGATATTTGTAACTGAAGAAAAATATTTGATTGCAAAAGCTATTGAGTTATGCCAAAATGTATATTTTAAAGGTACCTTGACTTAAAAATTTGGATGTAAGAATATGTTGCTTTGGAAAGGAGGCTCTGCTTTTGTTTCCACAGAAAGCCAGAGGGTATGGATTTGTTCCAGATTAAGATACATCAGGTTTGACCAGCCAAGACCACCTGAAAGGTCTCTGATGACCAAGGCCCAGATGAACCAACATCCAGAACCATTTCAAGGCAACTGGCTCAGATGATACACCCTCACTGACTACTCCATAATCCTAAAATTTTCTTTTTGTTCCCATAAGATACAGCGCCCCCTTGAGCAGGAAGTAGTAAGAGAAGCAATGCCCAAATTCCCAAATATACCAAGCTGGCTTTGGAAATGTTTAAGAGTTAAAACCTTCCTTTTAAAAGAAAGAAAGAAAGAGAGAGAGAGAGAGAGAGAGAGAGAGAGAGAGAGAGAGAGAGAGAGAGAGAAAGAAAGAAAGAAAGAAGAGAGAGAGAGAGAGAGAGAGAGAGAGAGAGAGAGAGAGAGAGAGAGAGAGAAGTGGAAGTGCTGTGGGATGGCCTGTATGTCAAATGTGTTGCTGATTGGTCAATAAATAAAACACTGATTGGCCAGTGGCCAGACAGGAAGTATAGGTGGGACTAACAGAGAGGAGAATTGAGAGAACAGAAGGATGACAGAGTCACTGGCAGCAGCCATCATGACAAGCAGCATGTGAAGACGCCAGTAAGCCAAGAGCCACATGGCAAGGTATAGATATATGGAAATGGATTAATTTAAGCTATAAGAACAGTTAGCAAGAAGCCTGCCACAGCCATACAGTTTGTAAGCAATATAAGTCTCTATGTTAACTTGGTTGGGTCTGAGCCACTGTGGGACTGGCAGGAGACAGAGATTTGTCCTGACTGTGGGCCAGGCAGGAAAACTCTAGCTACACATGGATGTCCATAATGACAGTATTAAAGGTTAATTAATTTCTTGTGTTGCTGCATAACAGTTCTATATTGTGTCTTTTCTGTTGCTGAAGGGCTTCTCTCCAGGTTCCACCAAACCCCACAGTCCCACAGTCCACGTATAAAATAATCACTCAGACACTTATGTCACTTACAAACTGTATGGCCGTGGCAGGCTTCTTGATAACTGTTCTTACATCTTAAATTAACCCATTTCTATAAATCTATACCTTGCCACGTGGCTGGTGCCTTACCGGCATCTTTACATGCTGTTTGTCCTGGCGGTGGCTGCAGTGTCTCTCCCTCCTTCTTCCTGTTTCCCCAATTCTCCTCTCTTTGTCCCGCCTATATTTCCTGCCTGGTCACTGGCCATCAGTGTTTTATTTATATAGAGTGATATCCACAGCACTTTTCCACTAAGACTGCAGAGTACATCCTCATTGAGTTGAATATTTTAGCACAAAATAAATAAAGAAAAAAACCTCTTATCTGTTCCTCCATACCATTAATATTTAAAAGATACATTGAAGTATCTTACTGTACACAAATAATGTGCTGTGGCATGATGTAGGCTGACAGCATAACACTATTCAGAAAGAAATTTTCAAGCTTAATTTTTAGCACCAACAAGGCCATAGGGTTTCTCCTATCTAACCGTTTTTATCATTACAGATAAACTTCTCCTGTACTCAAAGATATGGCATTGATAAAACTATAAATACCATTGTTTAAAATAAAATTCTAATTGCGATCTTCATGGATTTTTCCTTTTAATGAGTATTTCATGGTGGTATTTTATTAGTACTGAAATGTGATTTTATTTGTATGTTAATAAATAATGTTGCTTGGGGGTCAGAGCTAATAGCAAGCCATAGCAGAGCTGGGTGTTTGTGGTTCACGCCTTTAATCCTAGCACTTGGCAGAAGAGCTAGGTAGATTTCTGTGTGGTCAAGGATACAACCAGCATTGGAGACACACGCTGTTAATCTCAATACCATAGAAGACCTGGAGGGCAGTACATACAGGCAGTGACGAGGCAGTCATGTTTTGAGTTTACAACCAATGAGAAGGCAGAACAGAAAGACTATATAAAGACAAGCACACAGGAAGTAGGTCCTTTAAGAGAGGTCTCTTGGCTTAAGAGGCTAGCTGCAGCAGGCAGTAAGGCTCTTAGCTCTGATCTCTTGGCTTTCTTCTATGTATTGATTCTGTGTGTCTTATTTCATAAGATGGTTGGTTATATCTACAGTATTTAGTGTGCTTCCCTATTTCTTTTGATTACTTTTGGTTTGAAGTCTATTTTTGGGGGTATTAAAATGGTTACATCAGCTCAGCTTGTTTCTTAGGTCCTTTTGCTTAGAATATCTTTTTCTAATCCTTTACCATAAGGTAATGTCTATTCTTGATGTTTAAGTGTATTTCTTGGATGCAGCAGAAGTATGGATCTTGTTTGTTTTCACATCCATTCTGTTAGTCTGTGTCTTTTTATTGGAGAATTGAGAACAGTGATATTCAGAGAAAAAAAATGACCAATAATTGCTGATTCTTGTTATTTTCTTGTTTTTGGTGGTGGTGTGTGTATGTCCCCCTTCCTTTGATTTTGCTAGTGTGAGATTATCTTCTTATGCCTTCTTTTAGGAGCCTTTTCCTCCTGTTGGGTTGCTGTGTCCAACTACACCGTGATATTTTTTGCTTTACCTTATATTTTATTTTGTTATGTTTGGTTGCTATCTCTTAGAAGCCTATTATTCACTAAGGGTAGATGGAAAGGGAGTGGATCCAGAAGGGAGGGGAAGTGAAGAGAAGTTGGGAGGAGTAAATGGAGAAGAAACTGTGATCAGAATATATTATATGAGAAAATAAACTATTTTCAATAAAAGGAAAAAAGAAAAGTCTAATTGTGAAAAAATAAAAACATTCTCCAGAGTACCTTAGTTCTAAGATTTTCAAGTGGCCTTTTAGAGATGTCTCCTCTTTGGAAAATAAAAGAAGAACCAAAGCAACAACCACATAATTCCTTTGAAGTGAATGACCATGATGAAAAGGCTAGAACCCAGCAAGGGAAAGACAGGCATATAATGCTCAGAGACCTGGGACAGTGGAATAGAAAGAGTAAAAAAGGAAATCGTAGTACATGCCACTTTTTAAAGTAACAGTATAGTCAATATCCTTGTATATGCACACAAGTTGAAACAGTACATGGGATAATGTCCTAGAAATGCAACCACCAAGTCAAAGAATATGCACACACTCAAGATGGAAGGATTTTGTGCAATTAGCTTCACTAAAGCCTCTGGACTCAGTTCCTGGGCATAGATCATTGATATCTGCTGCTGTTGTTGTTAGTGTGTATTCTTCTCCTAATGGAGATGAGTTCCACAAATCTGAGATGAAAGTTTACCATGCCTATTATCTTTCTTTTTTTATTTTAATTTTTTTTTTCATTTTACATACCACAGTTCCCCCTTCTCCTGCTCCACTCCCCCACCTCCCCACCCAAGCCTGTTGTGGGTATTTGGTTCACTAATAGCTTTAGAGTACCGGCATCAGGTCATGTCCTCTTGGTAAAACTTGTGAGTGCTTAAAATATGAGGGGGTGTGTGATTGCTCTCTTGGGGTGATCAGAGACCAGAAAGAGGGATCCATTGGCTCCTGGGCAGAACAGAGGACAATGATCTGGGCAGGGTTCTGTTTTTGTCTTTACAGGAAAATAGCAATACCCATCTTCAAGAAATCAAAAGAACTTGGACATCTAGACATTTAAAGAAACTTCCAGAAAAGAAATTACCAAACAAAGAAAAATCTGACCTAATGGTACCAACATTCTCTACAGGGTAAAATCTCACTGCCTAAATATCCATATCCCCTTACTTCTAGAAAAGTCACAGTCCCAACTCAATTATAATCAAAGCTCAGCCTGGTACCTGGCCATGAATCTCTGCATCTACCTCCATCAGACAAAGGGGTTCTAGGATAACGGCTGGGTTATTTGCTAGACCGGTAACCAGAGTAGACCAGTCCAGGCACCCTCTGGACCATTGCCATCAGAGCAAAGTACTGTCATCATTTTGGATTCCTGAGAGCCTCCCCAGCACCTTGCAACTTCCTATTCCCATGAAGTCTTCATCTATCATGGTATCTCCCTCCCTGCCCACCCACTCTGTCTCTGTTCTAGCTCGACCCTCCCATTTCCCTATGTTCTCATCCCCCACTCCTCGCCCTGTACCAACCCCCCACATCCAGTCCGCTCATGTGGATCTTATCCACTTCTCCTGTGCTGGGTCATCCATGTGTCACTCCTAGGGTCTTTCCCTGTTAGCTAGCCTCTCTGGCCATCCCTACCCTCCCATCTAGTATCCACTTATGAGTGAGTACATACTATGATTGTCCTTCTGAGTCTGGTTACCTCACTCAAGATGATATTTTCTAGTTCCATCCATTTGCCTGAAAATTGCATGATATCATTGTTCTTTACTGCTGACTAGTACTCCATTGTGTATAAGTGCCACAATTTCTTTATCCATTTTTCAGTTGAGGGGCACCTAGGTTGTTTCCGGTTCTTGCTATTATGAATAATGCTGATGTGAACATAGTTGAGCATGTGTCCTTGTGGTAAGATTAAGAATTCCTTGCATATATGCCCAAGAGTGGTATAGCTGGGTCTTGAGGAAGACTTACTCCCAATTTTCTGAGAAACCACCATACCAATTTCCAGAGTGGCTGTACAAGGTTGCATTCCCACCAACAGTGTAGGAGTGTTCCCTCTTGCTCCACATCCTCTCCAACATAGGCTGTCTTCAGTGTTGTTGATCTTAGGCACTCTGACAGGTGTTAAGATGGTATCTCAGAGTTGATTTGATTTGCATTTCCCTGATGACTAAGGATGTTGAGCAATTCCTTAAATGTCTTTCAGCCATTTGATATTCTTCTGTTGAGAATTCTCTGTTAAGCTCTGTAGCCTTTTTTTTTAAAATTGGATTGTTCAGTATTTTGAAGTCTAGCATTTTGAGTTCTTTATATATTTTGGAGACCAGCCCTCTGTCAGACGTGGGGTTGGTGAAGATCTTTTCCCATTCTGTAGGCTGTCATTTTTGTCTTATTGACTGTATCCTTTGCTCTACAAAACTTCTCAGTTTCAAGAGGTCCCATTTATTAATTTTTTGCACTCAGTGTCTGTGCTAATGATGTTATATGTAAGAAGTGGTCTCCTGTGCCAATGCACAATGCATTCAAGA
Organism: Peromyscus maniculatus bairdii; assembly: GCF_049852395.1. Taxonomy (NCBI): domain Eukaryota; kingdom Metazoa; phylum Chordata; class Mammalia; order Rodentia; family Cricetidae; genus Peromyscus; species Peromyscus maniculatus. The sequence goes on from NC_134867.1 coordinate 2,602,119, forward strand.
CTACTTCCTACTTTCTCTTCTATCAAGTTCAGTATAAGTGGATTTATGTTGATGTCCTTGATCCACATGGACTGGATTTTATGCATGGCAACAGATATGGATCTATTTGCAATCTTCTACATGTTGATATCCAGTTATGCCAGCATCATTTGTTGATGATGCTTTCTTTTTTTCGTGGTACTGTTTTGGCTTCTTTGTCAAAAATCAAATGTTCATGGCTATATGGATTAATGTAGCATCTTCAATTCTATTCCATTGGTCCACATGTCAGTTTTTATGCCAGTACCAAGCTGTTTTTATTACTATAGCTCTATAATAGAGCTTGAGGTCAGGGATTGTGATGCCTCCAGAGGTTGCTTTATTATGGAGGATTCTTTCAGTTATCTTAGGTTTTTTTTTGTTTTTCCATATAAAGTTAAGTATTGTTCTTTCCAAGTCTGTGAAAATTTGTGTTGGGATTTTGATGGGGATTGCATTGAATCTGTAGATTGCTTTTGGTAAGATTGCCATTTTTACTATGTTATTTCTTCCTATCCAGGTGCATGGGAGATCTTTTCAATTTTCTGATATCTTCTTCAATTTCTTTCTTCAGAGACTTAAAGTTCTTATCACACAGGCCTTTCACTTCCTTAGTTAGTGTTACCCCAAGGTATTTTATATTATTTGTGGCTATTGTAAAGGGTGATGTTTCTCCAATTTCTTTCTCAGCCCATTTATCATTTGCATATAGTAATGCTACTGATTTTTTTTTTTACTTAATCTTGTATCCTGCCACCTTACTGAAGGAGTTTATCAGCTGTAGGAATTCCCTGGTAGAATTGTGAGGGTCACTGATGTATAATACCATATTGTCTGTAAATAGTGAAAGTTTGAGTTCTTCCTTTCCAGTTTCTACCCCCTTGATCTCCTTATGTTGTCTTATTGCTCTAGCTAGATCTTCAAGTACTATGTTGAACAAGAATGGGGAGAGTGAACAGCTTTGTCTTGTTCCTGGTTTTAGTGGATTCACATTGAGTTTCTCTCCACTTAATTTGATGTTGGCTGTCAGCTTGCTGTATATTGCCTTTGTTATATTTAGGTATGCTCCCTGTATTCCTAATCTCTCTAGAAACTTAATCATGAAGAAGTGTTGGATTTTGTCAAAGGCTTTTTCAGCATCCAATGAGATGATCATGTGTGTTTTTTCTTTTAATATGTTTATATGGTGCATTACATTGACAGACTTTCATATGTGGAAATATCCTTGCATTCCTGTGATAAAGCCTACTTGGTCATGGTGGATGCTTTTTTTGATGTGTTCCTGAATTTGGTTAGCCAGTATTTTATAATTTTTGTATTAATGTTCATGAGGGAGATTGGCCTGTAATTCTATTTCCTTGTTGCATCTTTGTGTGGTTTTGGTATCAGGGTAACTGTAGCCTCATAAAAAGAGTTTGGTAATGTTCCTTCTGTTCTAATGTGTGGAACAATTTGAAGAGTATTGGAATTAGCTCTTCTTTGAAAATCTGGTAGAATTCTGCTCTGAAACCATCTAGTTCTGGGCTTTTTTTTTTTTTGGTTGGGAGACTTTTAATGACAATTTCTATTTCTTTAGGGGTTATTGGTCTATTTATATAGTTTATCTGGTCTTGGTTTAACTTTGGTATAGGGTACCTATCCAGAAAATCATCCATTTATTTCAAGTTTTCCAATTTTGTGCAGTACAGGTTTTTGAAGTATGACCTGATGATTCTCTGGATTTCCTCATTGTCTGTTGTTATGTTTCCTTTTCATTTCTGATTTTGGTCATTTGGATGCTCTCTATCTATCTATCTATCTATCTATCTATCTATCTATCATCTATCTATCTATCTATCTGCTTTTTGTTTAATTTGGATAAGGGCTTGTCTATCTTACTGATTTTATCAAAGAACCAACTCTTTGTTTCACTGATTCTTTGTATTGTTCTCTTTGTTTCTATTTTATTGATTTCATCCCTCAATTTGATTATTTTCTGGCATCTGTTTCACCTGGGTGACTTTGCTTCTTATTGTTCTAGAGCTATCAGTTATGCTGTTAAGTCACTAGTGTAAGATTTCTCCATCTTTTTATGTGGGCATTTAGAACTATGTATTTCCTCTTAGCTCTGCCTTCATAGTGTCCCATAGGATTGGGAATGTTGTACATTTGTTTTCACTGAATTCTAGAAAATCTTTAACTTCTTTCTTTATTTCTTCCTTGGTGATTCAATTGTGCTTTATTCAGTTTCCATGAGATTGCTGTCTTTCTGTAATTTATTGTTGTTGAAATCTAACTTTAAGCCACGGTGTTCCAATAAAATACAAGAGGTAATTTCAATTTTTTGTACCTGTTGAGATTTGCTTTGTGACCAAGTATGTGGTTAATTTTTGAGAAAGTTCCATGGGTTGCTGAGAAGAAGGTATATTCTTTTGTGTTAACGTGAAATATTCTGTAGATATCTATTAAGTCCATTTGAGTCATAATGTCTGTTAGTTCCCTTATTTCTCTGTTAAGTTTCTGTCTGGAAGACGTGTCCATTGGTGAGAGTAGGTTGTTGAAGTCCCACACTACTAGTGTTTGGAGTTTGATGTGCTATTTAAGCTTTAGTAATGTTTCTTTCATGAAGGTGGGTGTATTTGTGGCATAAACATTCAGAGTTGAGATGTCATCTTGTCAGATTTTCCCTGTGATAAATATCTAATGTCCTTCATGATCTCTTTTGATTGATTTTAGTTTGAAGTCTATTTTATTAGCTGCTGTGGATATCACTCTATATAAATAAAACACTGATGGCCAGTGACCAGGCAGGAAGTATAGGCAGGACAAAGAGAGAGGAGAATAGGGGAAACAGGAAGAAGGAGGGAGAGATACTGCAGCCACTGCCAGGACAAGCAGCATGTAAAGACGCTGGAAAGCCACCAGCCATGTGGCAAGGTATAGATTTATAGAAATGGGTTAATTTAAGATATAAAAACAATTAGCAAGAAGCCTGCCTTGGCCATACAGTTTACAAATAATATAAGTGTCTGACTGATTATTTTATATGTGGATTCTGGGACTGTGGGGCTTAATGGAACCTGGAGAGAAGCTCTCCAGCAACAAATGGCACCCAATGGCTCGAGTTTCCACCTTAAACGTGAAAATATTTAATAACCAATTCTAAACAGAGCCAAAACCAGGTTCCTGCTTCTTGTCTCATACGGGCAGCTAGACACCACAAAACACAGGTTTGAACACTGGCAGGTTCCTGGCGTGTGTGTTTGACCAGCAGTATGGTGGAAATGAGGCGTCTGCCAGCGGCACATTAAGCTGTGTGGTAGATTTAGTCTTTACTATTATTTAAAAAAAAATTAAAAAAAAGGTTTCTGGGCTACATGCTGCTTTGATAAAAGCTTAGACCCACTATTTCTGAAACTTGATGATTCACAGAACTGGCAGAAAACGCCATGTTGGTAAGCTAAAATGGGCGGAGCCAGCAGCCACAGCGCCGTTTCAGTCTTAAAATACTGCAGTTTAAAGCAATAGATTCACAATATGTAGGCTTGAAAGAGACAAAAAAAGATAAATTAATATAAAAAAGCCACGTAAAGATGAATATTACACAGACAATCTGGATTGTGTTGTCTTTGGGATTTTTAACTGCAAAAAAACATTTGATTGAAAAAGATGTTCAATTAAACCAATATGTATATTTTAAAGGTACCTTAACTTCAAAATTTGGATCTAAGGATATGTTGCTTTGGAAAAGAGGTTCTGCTTTTGTTTCCACAATAAAGCCAGAGGTTGTGGATTTGTTCCAGATTAAGATACATCAGTTTTCACCAGCCAAGACCCCCTGAAAGGTCTTCAATGACACCATGGCCCAGATGATCTAACATCCAGAGCAGTTTCAAGGCAACTGGTTCACAAAATACAGCCTTACGGACTACCCCATAGGCCTAAAATTTTCTTTGCGTCCCCATAAGATACAGCACTCCCCTCCAGCAGGAAGTAGTAAGAGATGCTACGCCCAAATTCCCAAATATACCAAGCTGGCTTTAGAGGTGGAATTGGCTCACTCCCCCTCTAAACCCAGACATATTGCTTTAAAAAAATGGTTAAGAGATTCTTGTGTCCCAAATCATAAGAGCCCTCTGGTGTGGGACAGAGAAAAACCAATATTTTTATTTAAAACAGGTTGATTATAAATGTGATCTCTCTCTAAAAAAAAGGGGGGATATGATATAGATATATAGGAGGATATAGAGATGATAAGATAAAAGGGTAGATTAATGAACATACTTTTTAAAAATATTTTAACTTTATTTTATGTGCATTGGTGTGAGGGTGTCAGATCTCCTGGAACTGGAGTTACAGACAGTTGTGAGCTGCCATGTGGGCGCTGGGAATTGAACCTGGGTCTCCTGGAATAGCAGCTAGTGTTCTTAACCACTGAGCCATCTCTCCAGCCCCTGAACATACTTTTAAAGAACAACTTGTTTAAAATGTTTTACATTGGTATAGATTTTAGTTTATGTTTAAAATGTTTTACATTGGTATAAATTTTAGTTTATTGATACAAACTTGAAGTTAATTTTGTTATACTGTATATATATATTTCTATTCTTGTTTGAGGTATTATGTTTATGTAACTCACTTAAAATTGTAATGGATAATTAAAAATAGATTAATAATTAGTCATCTATGATAATCATATTTGTAGCCATGTTAGTTAAGTCTTCTAGGTATACATAGATATATTTCAGATAGATAGGTAATCTTCAAACACTTCATAGACCTAGAGAATATGGCATTTAAATAACTTAGAATTTTGTTGACATGAGACACAATGGCTCCTGGCTGCATCAATTTGATCCTGAGAGAATGTTGGGCTTCTAAGACATTTCCACTTGGAAGTTTGTCTTCTTGGCACAAAATGGCCTACTGGGCAAAGAACTGTCCTTGCCTTGACGGTTGACAGTACAAATGCAATGCTGTCCTTCCTGGACAAGCAGGACACAAGGAAAGCGACCACTGTACTCTGCCAAGACAGGGTAAGATGGTCTTTCAGAATTCCTGCTTCTAAAAATGGTCTGTCAGACACTCTAGGCCTGTAGCCAATTTGAATATACCAACAATGCTGAAAAACATTAGGTGACTGTCCAGGATGCCAGCTGTCTTGGTCTACTCTTGCAAGATTCCCAAAAGTTGCTTGCATCCATCTACCATTTCTCAGGTACCATTATGTTCCTTCTCAGGTCTTTGATGTGGTTAAAGACTAAATAGTTGTAATTTCCTCAGTTATGATAAAAGATAAGTTAGATATAAAACCTTAAACTCACAAATATAAGATAGATATGACATCTTCTTTAATATTGTAACTGTAATTCTTGCTTGATAATTGTCTTGTTATATGTAATTTTACTATGTTAAAGTTAAAACCTTCCTTTTAAAAAAAAAAAGAAGAAGAAGACGAAGAAAAGGGGAAGTGCTGTGGATATCACTCTATATAAATAAAACACTGATGGCCAGTGACCAGGCAGGAAGTATAGGCGGGACAAAGAGAGGAGAATTGGGGAAACAGGAAGGAGGGAGAGACACTGCAGCCACCGCCAGGACAAACAGCATGTAAAGACGCCGGTAATCCACCAGCCATGTGGCAAGGTATAGATTTATAGAAATGGGTTAATTTAAGATATAAGAACAGTTAGCAAGAAGCCTGCCCTGGCCATACAGTTTATAAGTAATATAAGTGCCTGACTGATTATTTTATATGTGGATTCTGGGACTGCGGGTCTTAATGGAACCTGGAGAGAAGCTCTCCAGCAACAATTAGCTATTAGGATAGCTATACCAGCTTGCTTCTTGAATCCATCTGATTGGAAAGTTTTTCCCCAGCCTTTCATTCTGAGGTAGTATCTATCTTTGAAGTTGAGGTGTGTTTCTTGTATGCAGCAAATGGATGGATCTTGTTTTTATATCCATTCTGTTAGTCTGTGTCTTTTTATAGGTGAATTGAGAACACTGGATATTAATTACCAGTTATGTTAATTCCTGTTAATTTTTGGTGGTAGTGTTGTATATTTCTCTTCTTTGGTATTTGTTGGCATGGGACTATGTATTGCCTGTGTTTTCATGGGTATATCTAACTTCCTTAGGTTGGATTTTTCTTTCAAGTGCTTTCTTTTTTTTTTTTTTTTTTGTTTTTGTTTTTGTTTTTCGAGACAGGGTTTCTCTGTGTAGCTTTGCGCCTTTCCTGGAACTCACTTGGTAGCCCAGGCTGGCCTCGAACTCACAAAGATCCGCCTGCCTCTGCCTCCCGAGTGCTGGGATTAAAGGCGTGCGCCACCACCGCCCGGCTAAGGTTTTTTTTTTTTTTTTTTTTTTTTTTGGTTTTTCAAGACAGGGTTTCCCTGTGTAGCTTTGCGCCTTTCCTGCCAAGTGCTTTCTGTAGGGCTGGATTTGTGAAGAGAGATTGTTTAAATCTGGTTTTATGATGGAATAGTTTGTTTACTCCGCCTATGTTGGTTGACAGTTTGCTGGGTATAATAGTCTGGTTTGGCATCCATGATCTCTTAGTGTCTGCATAATGCCTGCCCAGCACCTTCTGGCTTTTAGAGTTTCCACTGAGAAATCAGGTGTTATTCTTATGGGTCTGCCTTTATATGTTACTTGGCCTTTTTCCTTTGCAGATCTTAATATTTTTTTCTTTATTCTGTATGTTTTGTTGTTTGATTATTATGTGGTGAAGGAACTTTTTTTTGGATCCAGTCTATTTGGTGTTCTGTAACATTCTTGTATCTTTATAGGCAATTCCTTCTTTAGGTTGGGAAAGTTTTTTTCTATGATTTTGTTGAATATAGTTTTTGTGCCTTTGAGTTAGTATTCTTCCCCTTCTTCTATCCCTATTATTCTTAGGTTTGGTCTTTTCATGGTGCGCCAAATTTCCTGGACATTTTGGGTCATGACTTTGTTGGCTTTAGTATTTTCTTTGACTAATGAATCTATTTCCTCTACTCTATCTTCAACATCAGAGATCCATTCTTCCATCTCTTGCATTCTGTTGGTTATGCTTGCATCTGTAGTTCCTGTTCATTTACTCAGATTTTCTACTTCCAGCATTCCCTCAGTTTGTGTCTTCTTTATTGTCTCAATTTCAGTTTTCATATCTTGAACTGCTTCCCTCACTTGTTGAATTGCTTTCTCTTGGCTTTCAAGGGATTTACTGATTTCTTCCCATTTTTGTTTGACTTTTCCTCAAATTCTTTAATGAAATTTTTCATTTCCTCTTTAAAGATCTCTATAATCTCTTTAAGTTCAATTTCTTCTGTGTTGGGATATTCAGGTCTTGCTGATGTAGGTTCTGATGGAGACATATTGGTTTTTATGTTGTTGACTATATTCCTGCACTGGCATCTACCCATCTCTTTCTCCACTTGGTGCAAGTGGTATCTTGGTCTGATTGATACTCTTGGTCCAGTGGGAGCTCTTGGTCTAGTCAGTGCTGATGGACTCTTTGTCTCAGGGAGGAGCTAAGGCTCCTAGCAGTAGTGGAGAGAGTGTCTGAATTGGCCTTCCCTTGTAATGAGATTGGTTACTACTCTAATTGTAATCATAGACCCTATATCTAGTAACTGATGAAAGCAGATGCAGAGATCCACAATCAAGCACTGGCTTGAGCTTCTGGAGTTCAGTTGGAGAGAGGGAGGAGGGATTACATGAGCAAGGGAGTGTCAAGATTCTAATGGGGAAACCTGAGCTAGTGGGAGCACACAGACTCTGGAATGACAGCTGATGAGCCTGCATGGAACTGAACTAGTTGCTCTGAATGTGGGCAACAGATGTATGACTTGATCTGTTTGTGGGAATCCCTGGCAATGGGACCAGGACTTATACCAGGTACATGAATTGGCTTTTGGGAGCCCATTCCCTATGGTGGGATACCCTGCTCAGCCTTGATGCAGGGGGCAAGGGCTTGGTTCTGCCTCAACTTGGCATACTGACTTTGTTTACCTCCCAAGGGAGGCCTGACTCCCTCTGAGGACTGGAAGCAGGTAGGGAGAGGTGGGGGGGGTTGGTATGCAAGATAAAAAAAATTAAATAAAAAAAAGAAAATCCAAAGGAAAGAGATCCACATACAGAGACCTATTCATTGGTACACTCAGCAACCCCATAAAAACACTTAAATGGGGTTGGGGATTTAGCTCAGTGGTAGAGAGCTTGCCTAGAAGGCCCTGGGTTAGGTCCTCAGCTCTGAAAAGAAAAAAAACTAAATGGAAGCCAGGTGTGGCAGTGCATGCCTTTAATCTCAACACTTGGGAGGCATTTGCAGTCAGGTATCTGTGAATTTGAGGCCAGCCTGTTCTACAAAGTGAGTTTCAGAAAAGCTAGGGCTGTTAATAGAGAAACCTTGTCTCAAAAACACAAAAACCAAGCAAACAAACAAACAAACATAAAAACTAAATGGAAAGCCATTATAGATAGATAGATGATAGATAGATAGATAGATAGATAGATAGATAGATAGATAGATAGATAGATAGATAGATAGATGATAGATAGATAGATAGATAGATAGATGATAGATAGATAGATAGATAGATAGATAGATAGATAGATAGATAGATGATAGACAGACAGACAGATAGATAGATGTGTGTGTGTGCGCGCATGTGCACATACGTGCAAAGGATTTATAGGGGAAAAGAAAGAAAAATATGCATAAAATAAAATTAAAATAAAATGAAAAGCAAAAATTAATAACATGAAAGTAAAAACCAAAAAAGAAGAAATCTCAGACACATTAATGATACATGGGAAACTGCAAACCTTGTCAAAACTTTCAACTACATGTAGAAAAATCCTAGATCCACATTTATCACGCTGCACAAAACTCAACTGCAAATGGATCAAAGACCTCAAAATAAAACCAATTACCCAGAACCTAATAAATGGGTAAGTAAGGAATAGCATTGAACTCACAGACAAAGGAAAAGATTTCCTGAACAGAACACTGTTAGCAGAGGCACTAACATCAATACTTAATAAATCAGATGTCAAGAAACTAATGAACTTCTGCACAGCAAAGGAGAATAACATTTGGACAAAGCAGCAGTAAAAGAAGAGGGAAAAAATGTCAACAGCACATCCAATAGAGGACAAATATTCAATATATACAAGGAGCTCAAAAGATTAGATTATAAAAAAACTATAACCCAATTAAAAACTGACTACAGATCTAAACAGAATCCTCAAAAACAGAAACTGAAATAGCTGAGAAACATCCTTACCCATCAGGAAATTGCAAATCAAAACTACTCTGAGATTTCATCTTACACCAGTCAGAATGTCTAAGATTAATAAAACATGAAATCTCCTTCTGTCAAAGATATGGAATAAGGGGAACACTCATCTATTGCTAGTGGGAGTGCAAACTTGCACAGCTACTATGGAAATCAGTATGGAGATTCCTAAGAAAGATGGAGATAAATCTGTTTCAAGATACAGCTATACCACTTTTGAGCCCAAAGGGTGCTTTTTCCTACCACAAAGACAGTTACTTTATCATTTTCATTGCTGCTTTATTCATACTAGCCATAAGTTGGGGGAAAAACAGAGATGTCCCTCATGAGAATAATGGATAAAGAAAATGTGGTACACTGCTCTGGGGATGTCCCCAGCAACTGGCCAACAGATGAGAAACCTGCAGGCAGGCTGGAACACCACCTCAACACCCGTTGGACTCTGTAACCTTTGTGACCAAACTCACCAACCCCATCGTCCTCCTCTTGGCCAACCATCCACCATAACATCTGCAGCACCTCTAGGCACAAGCACCACCTACACCAGTTTGAAGAACAGGTGAGTGACTGGTCTCCCAGCTAAACTGCCCCAATCTCCAGACCCCAAGCCCCAAGGCACACTGCATGACCTCTGCCCTCCCATCTCAGCCCCAGGAAGGAAGCTGGGCCCTTCCCCCTACTCTGGTGGCTCTCCACTGCTCTGGAACAGTGTCCAGCAGCCAGCTAACAGGTAAAAGAGACCTGTAGGCAGGCTGCAACACCACCTCCCAACAACCACTGGACTCTGTAACCTCTACAATCCACTCCACCATCCAGACACATCAACCTATCATCTTCCTCTTGGCCAGTCATCCACATCAACATCAGCCGCTTCTATAGGCATAAGCACCACCTATACCAATTGGAAGAACAGCCCGTATACAAGCACTACCTACTTCAGTTGGAAGAATAACAGCCCCAATAAGCACAAGCACCACTTACATCAGTTGGATGAACAACAGACCCTATAGGGACAAAGGCCACCTACAACAGCTAGAAAAACAGTAGCCCCTATAGGCACCACCATCACCTACACCAGTTGGAATAACAGTCTCCATTGACACAGGCACAACCCAGTAGGAAAAACAGACTCCATAGGCACACAAGCCAGAAAGCCCACAAAAGCCAGAAGAAAATGATGATATAGTGCATTAAAGGTATCCAAACACCAAAAAAAAGCTCAGCTGAGACAACCCCATTTGAACCGAGGATGAGCAAACCACCAGAACCCTTGGTTATTCAGGACAAAAGACAATAAAGAAAATAGACAATAAAAGAACAAAAGACCCAACCAACAAAGACATCAAAAGAAGAAACACCTGTACCTATAATTATCCCAGACTTAGATGGGTAAACAGCCTTCTAAGAACACATGCAATAACATAAGGGCATTATGGCACTATCAGAATCCAGTGGTCCTACAGCAGCAAGACCCGAACATCGCAATGTAGAGGAAACAGAAGAAAATCACCTTTAAAATACCTTTTTGAAGATTATAGAGGCCCTTAAGAAGGAAATTAAAAATTCCTTTAAAGACAAACAAAAGATCTGAAGAATTCAATGAATCCCTTAAAGAAAGCTAAGAAAAAAATATTCAAACAGGTGAAGGAAACAGTTCAAGACTGGAAAATTAAAATAGGGTTAATAAAAAAACACAAACCAAGGGAATACTGAAAATGGAAAATCTGGGTAAGAAAGAACTACAGATGCAACCAACAGAACACAAAAGATGGAAGAAAGAATCTCAGGCATTGAAAATACTACCAAAGAAAATGTTAAATCAAAAAATACTTAACACAAAACATCCCAGACATATGTGACACCATAAAAAGACAAAACCTAAGAATAATAGGGATAGAAGGAGGGGAAGAATTCCAGCCTAAAGGCACAGAAAATATATTCAACAATTCATAGAAGAAAACTTTACCAACCAGCAGGCTCTCAGTTCCAGGACCCTGGACGGTGGAGGCTGAACGAGCAGAGCTCTAGAGAACACCACTGGACTATGATACACCTTCCCCAGACTCCATGACCTACCTATCCCTTCAGTTGTAAGTTACCCACTAAATAAATCTTCCTTTTAACTATGTGGAGTGGCCTTAATAATTTTGACAATAACAGGTGCTCACGTGGGGCAAACTCCAAAGGTCTGGGTAGCTCCCGCCTTTATTCTCCTCCCTGGCTGGTGGGTACCAAAACCTGCCTGCAAAGTTCCATATAACCAGGGAACGCCTACATGGTTCCATTCCCAAAAAAGGGAGCAACTAGTCCAGTCTCAGTTCCCTAGCTTAGCACCAAGACCAGTGAAAAACCGCTGTGAGTGAGGCATTCCCCTGCTCCCTGAGTGCTGGCTCTGGCTCCCTGCCATCTGGATTCCTGCTTTCATCTGTGGTCAGCCAAGGTCACCAGCAGGCCCTGCTTTGGAGTTGTACCAATGCCACCTTCTGGCTAAAAAGTCCTACTACACCCCCAGAGCCATGGAAAGGTAAGCTAGGCAAAGCAGTGTCTTATTTCAAGTAAAGGTGCATGATAATTTTATATTTTAAAATTGACTAACAAATTTTGAGCAATTCTTGTAATATGACCAACAACATTATCTCACATGAATTTATAAACTTTTTTGTCTGTATGATGACTGACATTCTCCTAGAAATATACAACCTTCCTCAGGCATATTTGGCCTGTACCATTTTGGCATTCATCGTAATAATTCACACAGTGTTCAAACATTGGTTTAATAATAAAAACAAAGATGAGTCATTATTGGGACTGATACAGCCTTTCAAAGATAACAATGAAGGTTTACAGAGAAAGATTCTCTTTCTGGAATCTGCTTTAAAAGATAGTAATGAAGGCTTACAGAAAAAGAATCTCTTTCTGGAATCTGCATTAAAAGACAGCAATGAAGGCTTACAGAAAAGGAATCTCTTTCTGGAATCTGCTTTCAAAGATAGCAATGAAGGCTTACAGAAAAAAATCTTTCTTGGGAATCTGTTAATCAGGATTTACAAAACAGGCTTGTACCCAAAATTGATTTTATTGATAATAAATATGAATATTTAATGGATAGAACACTAACTTTCCAGAGTGAAGTGGCTACTCAGACACTATGTAAGGAAGAAAGATTATCATTAATTGATAAGATAAGGTCCATGGAATCATGTGTTTCTGAGGAACATAAAAACTTCTATGATTCCATGAGAAATCTAGAGTCCCATGCAAGAGAGGAGGTTCACTCCCTAGAACAGACCCTAGGTGCTCATTTGCAAGCCCTAGAAGAAACTCTCAGTAACCATGACAAGGGACCTAATAAGCAGAAGGGCAAGACCATACAGGTTGTAACATCTCAAAATGGCTCTCATACAATGGCTTATCCTATTATCATCCATGAGAAGCCAGCAGATGACACACACCCCAAACAATATAATACATATACATTACAACCAATTTCAACAAGGGATTTTAAAAATATAAAGGAAGCAGGAGTTATGTATGGGATACACTCCACATACTTAAAACAGATGTTAAATTCGTGGTCTACCTCACATAGAATTATTACAGATGACTGGCATCAGTTAATTTCAGCTGTTCTAGAATAGCCAGCAGTTACAGTGGAAAAGCTGGTTGAGAGAAGAGGCAAAAACTTTAGAACAACAAGGTAAACTTAGAGGTTTTGTGATCTCCCAAGATCAAATACTTGGTGAGGGATGTTTCTCTAACAGGAATGTTCAAACCACTTATGATGAGCATACAATATCCCTATGCCATACAGCAGCTCTAAATGCTTGGAAAAAAGAACCTGGAAAACCAACTGAGATATACACAAAGATATTTCAGGGACCACACGAACCCTTCACTGATTTTTTACAAAGGCTGAACACAGCTATAACAAAAGATAAAGAATTAAGAAAAGTATTAACTGAGTCCTTGGCATTCCACAATGCTAATGCAGAATACAGAAGAATATTTACAGCATTAAAGATCAGATCAGCTCCTTTGGAAGAATGGATTCAGTATACTAATGGTGTTGAGTCTCTTAACTACAGTAATGAGGCTTGGATAGGAGAGACAAATCCCAGAGGTAAAAGAAGGCCCCGTGGTACCAAATGTTTTAAATGTGGTATACTAGGTCATCTAAGTAAAAAAAAAGAGTACATGGGGTACTCCTAAATGTAATACTCCTTTTAGGAATAGCCTAAACAGGAGACCCCAACCACCTTCTGGATTATGTAGAAGGTATGACAAAGGCCGACATTGAACCAGTGAGTGCAGATCAAAAATAGATACACGAGGAAACATCTCAGGGGACCTCTTGCAGGCCCCCAAATCAAACATAGTATGAACATTCCCAGCCACTGTGGAAGAAATTCCTCTCCAGGTCAACTGAATAAACTAATGCCTAATGTAAAAATCAATACTATAATGGATGATATAACAGCTCTGATAGATGGATCATAGTTTACAATGAACACTATAAAACAAATTATTTGCCAGACTTCCTTAAATGAACAAAGATCAAAGCTCTTAGAATTCAAATTAATGGCCTGGTTCTGGAGGTCCTTGTAGACACAGGTGCAGATGTGACTATAAGTATAACAAAATAAGAAAAGCTATGGATACCAACAAAATTAATAAAAATTCGATTCTAACAGGAAAAACCCCTTGATGAGGAGAAGTAAAAGATCATCCAACAATGTGACATCTCTACAAGTTGTAAGAAAAAATTTAACAATCAAAGGTTGGGGTAGTGTTCTGTTTTTATCTTTCCAAGATAATGGAAATACCCATCTTCCAAAAATCATAAGGCCTTGGATATCCAGATGTTTACAGCAGAAAGAAAGAATCTATTGGTACCAATCTACATGCAGTAAAATCTCACTGTCTAACATCTATCTCTCTATCAATCTAAAAAAGTTGTGGTTCCAATTCAATTATAAACCAAGATGGCTTTGGAGATGAAATTGGCTCACTCCTTCTCTAGACCCAAGCATATTGCTAAAAGAAAAGGTTAAGAGATTCTTCAGTCCCATATCAGAAGACTATATGGTGTGGGACAGAAGGAAACCAATAAAAAGGGACAATTCTTCAAGATTCTAATTCTCTCCATGTTTACTCTTGATTTCTCAGAATCCTTTATACATGTTATGTCCTCTTTAAATCCAAACTTTCCATTTTGATAAAAAATAAGTTTTTCCAATAGCAATCTCTGAAGTCTCCAGAAGGAAGTTGGGGCCCCAACAACAACAACTCTACCCAATCAAGAATGATGCCATGGTAATCATCATCATACTACACTTCTTGCCAGAATTTCAGATAATCTTACCCATTACTCTAAGACTTGCTGCAGAACCTACAGTTAGTCTAACTGAGATCTAACTATCTCACAGTACCGAACAGAGATACCATCACCCCCTACACAACAGGAAACAATTCTAAGAAAATGACCCCCTTCTCCCTTAGGTCTCATAATTCTCAGGGTTATGGTTGATGGTTATAGGGTTGGGAGTGGAAGAAAATATTAGACTCAGTATTATTTAAAAAAAGGGAAAAGAAGAAATGGAATGGATAGGTATAAGATATTATGGTAGATTATTGTATATACTAGCAAACAAATTTAGTAAAAAAGCAGCCTTAGATAATTTGCCCTGTAATTTGCACTATTATGGATTCTTATATGGTAATAGAAATGTAAACTATTTTTTATATTCCTGTTTAAGATAATTTTTATATTGATATAAATACAGAACTATATTTGTTATAATGTACATATATTTCTACTCTTATTTGAAATATTTGTATATTGATACAAATATAAATTTATATTTGTCATACTTTGTATATGTTCTACTTCTGTTTAGGATATTCAGTATATTGATATATATTTAAGATTATTGTCATTTTGCATATGGCACTATATATTCCTACCTCTGTTATAAATATCTTTTGTATTGTCACAATTTTGAAGTCATCGTTCTTTACCTTACATTTGCCTATAGACTGTTTACCTTGTTTACATGAATCCTTAGTCCTTAGGTTATTTCAGTAGATAAGACTTAAAGATTTATAGTCACCTATGCTTGTCATCTCTATAGTTATGTTAGTTAGGTTATCCAGATTTACACATACATAGGTCAGATGAACAGGTAATCTTCAAACACTTCATAGACCTAGAGAATATGGCATTTAAATAACATAGAATTCTGTTGACATGAGACACGATTGCTCCTGGCAGCACCAATTTGATCCCAAGAGAATGTTGGGCTTCTAAGACATTCCATTTGGAAGTTTGTCTTCTTGGCACAAAATGGCCTACTGGGCAAAGAACTGCCCTTGCCTCCACTACTGACAGTACAAATGCAATGCTGTCCTTTCTGGACAAGCGGGACACAAGAAAAGCTGTACTGTACTGTACTGCCAAGACAGGGTAAGATGGTCTTTCAGAATTCCTGCTTCTGAAAATAGTGTGTCAGATATTCTAGGCCTATAGCCAATTTGAATGTACCAACAATACTGAGAAACCTTAGCTGACTGTCCTGGACTCTTGCAAGATTCCCAAAAGTTGCTTACATTCATCTACCATTTCTCAGGTACCATTATATTCCTTCTCAGATCTTTGATGGGATTGAAGACTAGTAGTTATTGTTACAACTTTATATACATATATATATATATATATATATATATATATATATATATATATATATATATATAATCTTAGATAGAACATATTAATTATTAGATTCAGGTTCTTTAGGATAGGACACCTTTTGGAATGATCTTTGTAACATGCCATTTACCTATGCTCTACACTTCTCTGGACTTTAGTATGTGTTTCTTGCTTGATATTGTTCGCATTGTTTGTAGTTGCATCTTATCTAGGTCATTATCCCTCATTATTCCTGGACAATATTTGGTAACCATTCCTTTGTATATAGTCTTGTATTAGGTTAAAACCTTCTTATTTAGACAAAAAGGGGGAGATGTATTGGGTAGCCATTCCAGCTTTGATCTGAAAGTTCCAACCCCCATTGAGGCTTTGGCAACTATCATGCCTACAAGGGAGGTGACAAGAGACACGAGATCTGGATGGGCCAGCGGGCTCTTGGTTCTGGGACCTTGGACCATGGAGATTGATCGAGTAGAGCTCCAGAACACCGCTGGACTGCGATACATCTTCCCCAGACCCCATGACCTACCTATCCCTTCAGTTGTAAGTTACCCACTAAATAAATCTTCCTTTTAATTACATGGAGTGGCCTTAATAATTTAGACAATACCCTACTCTCACCAATGGGTAGGTCTGTCAGACAAAGTTAACAGAGAAATAAGGGAAATAACAGATGTAATGAATTAACCGGTTTTAATAGACACCTATAGAACATTTCACCCAAACATAAAAGACTATACCTTCTTCTCAGTACCTCATGCAACCTTCTCTAAAGGTGACCACATACTTGATCACAACACAAATCTCAACCAACACAAAACAAATCAGAATACCACCATGTATCTTATTGGATCACCATGGAGTAAAGTTAGAATTCACTAACAACACAAACTACAGAAAGCCTACAAACTCATGGAAACTGAATAACTCTCAATTTGTATACCACTGGGTCAAAGAAGACATGACAAAAAAAAATAAAGACTTCCTAAAGTTCAGTGAACATGAATGCACAACATAACCAAACTGATGGGACACAATGAAAGTAGTGCTAAGAGGAAAGTTCATAGCACTAAGTGCCTACATAAAGAAGTTGGAGAAATCTTACACTAATGAGTTAACAGCACACCTGACAGCTCAAGAGCAAAAAGTAGCAGACACACCTAGGATGGGTAGACTGCAGGAAATAATTAAACAGAGGACTGAAATCAATAAAATAGAAGCAAAGAGAACAGTACTGAGAATCAATCAAACAAAGAGTTTGTTCTTTGAGAAAATGAACATATAGACAAACCTTATCCAAACTAATCAAAGGCAGAGAGAGATATGCAAATTAACAAAATCAGAAATGAAAAGGGGTATATAACAATAGACACTGAGTAAATTCAGAGAATCATCAGGTCATACTTCAAAGATCTGTCTTTCATAAAATTGGAAAATCTAAAGAAATGACAATTTTCTGGATAGGTACAACATACCAAAATTAAATTAAGACCAGATAAACAATTTAAATAGAACTATTACCACTAAAGAAATAGAAGCAGTCATTAAAAGAGTCCAGAGCCAGATGGTTTCAGCACAGAATTCTACTAGAATTTCAAAGAGGAGCTAATACCAATACTGCTCAGGTTGTTCCACACAATAGAAAATAAGGAACATTGTCAAAGTCTTTTTATGAGGCTAGAGTTACCCTGCTAAACAAATCACACTAAGATGGAACAAAGAAAGAGGATTTCAGACAAATCTTCCTCATGAACATTGATGCAAAAAATTCAATAAAATACTGGCAAACAAAATCCAAGAACATATTGAAGAAATCACTCACCATGAATATTTAGGCTTCATCCCAGTGATGCAGGGATGAGACAACAACAAGAATCTGTCAATGTAATCCACCACATAAACAGTGTAAGAAAAAAACACAATAATTCCATTAAATGCTGAAAAAGCCTTTGACAAAATCCAACAACCCTTCATGATAAAGGTCTTGGGGAGATCGGGGACACAAGGAACATACCTAAACATAATAAAACCAATATACAGCAAACCAACAGCCAACAAATCAAATGGAGAGAAATGCAAAGTGATTCCACTACAATCAGAAACAATACAGGGCTCTCCACTCTCCCCATATCTATTCAACATATTACTCAAAGTTCTAGCTAGAGCAATAAGAATAAAAGGAGATCAAGCGGATACAAATTGGAAAGGAAGAAGTCAAATTTTGCTATTTGCAGATGATATAACAGTATACATATGTGACTCAAAAAAATTTTACCAGGGAACTTCTACAGATGTTAGACACCATCAGTAATTGGATAGGTTACAAGATTAACTTAAAAAAATCAGAAGCCCTCCTATATATAGATGATAAACAGGCTGAGAAAGAAATCAGAGAAAAAACCTTTTACAATAGCCACAAATATTATAAAATATCTTGGGGTAATTCTAACCAAACAAATGAAAGATCTATATGACAAGAACTTTGAGTCTTTGAAGAAAGGAATTGAAGAAGATATCAGAAAATGGAAAGATCTCCAATGCTCTTGGATACATAGGATTAACATAATAAAACTGGCAATCTTACCAAAAACAGCCTAAAGATTCAATGCAATCCCTTTAAAAGTCCCAACACAATTCTTCACAGACCTTGAAAAAGCAATACTCAATTTCATGTGGAAAAACAGAAACTCAGAAGCCAAAACAATCTTGTACAATAAAGGAACTTCCAGGAGTATTACCATTCCTGACATCAAACTCTACTATAAAGCTATAGTAATAAAAACATCTTGATATTGAGATAAAAACAGATACTTGGATCAGTGGAATTGAACTGAAGACACAGATATAAAACCACATACTTATGAACACCTACTTTTTGACAAAGAATTCAAAATTGTACAATGGAAAAATGAAATGTACAATGAAAGCACCTTCAACAAATTGTGCTGGCATAACTGGATGTCAGCATGTAGAAGAATGCAAACAGATCCATATCTATCACCCTGCACAAAACTTAAGTCAAGTAGATCAAAGACCTCAATGCTGTGGGATGTTCTGTATGTCCTGTGGGAGCCCTTCTTGGGTTCCTTGTGGCGTTACCCAGCAGGTCCGCATAGAGGATGATTAGGACCATGGGCCTGAGTGCAGGTGTCTGAGATGGTCTGCACTTGGCTGTGCTGGGGGATGGTCTGTATGTCAAGTTGTTCTGATTGATCAATAAATAAAACCTGATCGGCTGTGGCTAGGCAGGAAGGATAGGCGGGACTAACAGAGAGGAGAAATAAAAGGACAGGAAGGCAGAAGGACTGACTGCAGCCGCCGCCATGACCAGCAGCATGTGAAGATGCCGGTAAGCCACCAGCCACGTGGCAAGGTATAGATTTATGGAAATGGACTAATTTAAGCTATAAGCACAGTTAGCAAAAAGCCTGCCACGGCCATACAGTTTGTAAGCAATATAAGTCTCTGTGTTTACTTGGTTGGGTCTGAGCGGCTGTGGGACTGGTGGGTGACAAAGATTTGTCCTGACTGTGGGCAAGACGTAAAACTCTATCAACACCTCAACATAAATCCAGTTACATTGAACCTAATAGAAAAGAAAGTGAGAAGTAACTTTGAATTCAGGAGACTACTTTCTGAATGTAACACCAGTCACACAGACATTGAGAATAACAATTAATAAATGAAACCTCCTAAAACTGAGAAGCTTCTGTAAGGCAAAGGACACAGTCAATAAGACAAAATGATAGCCTACAGAATGAAAAAAGATCTTCACCAACCTCACATCTGACAGAGGGCTGAGCTCCAAAATAAATAAAGAACTCAAGAAACTAGACATCAAAATACCAAATAACCCAACCTTAAAAATGGAGTGAAGATTTAAACAGAGAATTCTCAACATAAGGCTCTCAACTAACCCAAAGACATTTAAGAAACTGCTCAACATCCTTAGTCATCAGAGAAATGCAAATCAAAACAACACTCAGATACTATTTATACCTGTCAGAATGGCTAAGAACAAAAACGCTGATGGCAGCTTATGTTGGAGAGGGTGTGGAGTAAGGAGAACACTCTTCCACTGCTGGTGGGAGTGCAAACTTGTACAGCCTCTTAGGAAATCAATATGGCAGTTTCTCAGAAAATTGGAAATCAACATACCTCAAGACCCAGTTATATCAATTTTGGGCATATACCCAAATGATGCTCAATCATACCACAAGGATACTTGCTCACTTATGTTCATAGCAGCATTGTTTATAATAGCCAGAAGCTGGAAACACTCTAGATGCCCCTCAACCAAAGATTACATAATGGAGCATTACTCAGTTGTAAAAATCAAAATGACCTCATTAAACTTGTAGGCAAATAAATAGAATTAGAAAAAAAAATTTTATGAGTGAGGTAACTCAGATCCAGAAAGACAAACATGGTATTTACTCACTTATAGGAATAAAGTGTAGGATAACCAATATACAACCCACAGCTCCAGGAGGCTAGATAACAATGAGGGCCTAAAGAAAGAAGCAGTGGTTTCTCTGGGAAGGGGAAATAGAATAGTTCACCTGGCTAAACTGGGGGCAAGAGAGGGGGATGGAGTTATGAGAACTTTAAAGAGCTGTTTAGGTGCCTAAGTGTCGGAGGTGTGTTGGAGATGGTTGGAGGAGGAGAATAAGGAAAGAGATATCTTGATGGAGGAGCAATTTTGGGGTTATAGAGAAACCTGGTACCAGGGAAACCCCCATGAACCCACTAGGATAACCCCAGCTAAGACTTTTGGCAATAGTCAAGACTGCCTAAAGTGGCCATCTATTGTAATCAGATATATATATTAAATATATATACTATATATATATATACATAGTAAATTTTGATATAAATTTTGATTTACTATATATATATTAAACTTTGTTAAGATATTAATGGTCATATATAGTACTAACTAATTCTAGGAAAAAAGGCTTCATTTAGCTGCCTATACATGTCTTTGTGTTCGAGTCTTTATCAGTTTTCGGCAGGAAATCACAGCCAGGCCTAACATCAACTGAAGTCTCCAGGAAGAAGATGGGATCCCACAACAAGAATAATTCCATGTGGAAAATAATAATACCACTAAGGTAACAAACATCATCTACAGGTCAACTTTGGACAAGAAACTACTCAGAGCAATTTTGAGATGGCTAGCTGAGATGATCCAGTTTCAAAGACTACTTGAATAAGGACTTGAGATGAACCCTGAACTTTGGCATTATGCACAGACTGGATAACAAAGGATATAGCTACCTTTCCTAGAATTTGACAATTAACGTAAAATTTTTCTTTTCAGAATAAAGATACTTTTGCCCATATCCAGCAGGAAGCAATTTTAAGATTATGATGCATATATTCCCAAAGAGGTGGTGTGGGGCAGGTGTTTTCTTTGTTTGTTTTTTCTTTTAATGGGTTTGGGTCTGGGATAATTTTCATTGTTTAGGAGGGTTGGTTACAAGTTGTTGTTAAGGGTTAGGAAAAGGGCTAAGCAAAGGAGATTAGATTTAAGGTTCTTATTTTAAAAAGATACATAGAAATGATAGAATAAAGGGTAGATTATTGAATCTACTCAGAAATAAGAGAAGATATATGATATATATCATATAGATATGATATAGATAAAAAGATTATTGAATCTGCTTTTAAAAGACAATTACTTGTTTTAAATACTTTACATTGGATTGGATTTTTGTACATTGTATACAAATTATATATATTGAGATTGATATTGTTAGAAAATGCTATACATATATTTCTAATCTTGTTCAAGATATTGTACTTATACCATTCACTTAACAATGTAATGCAATTTGCTGATCATTGAATGTTATTATTACCAACTATTAGGATATAAAGAAATGAACGTTAGTATTTAGATATTACAATAGAACTTGTAGTCATATTAGGTATGTTTTCAAGATTGAGCAGATATATTTCAGATAGACAGATCATCTTCAAACCCTTAAGATATCTACAGAATATGGCATTTAAAATGTTTTAATAACTTAGAAAATTTTTCTTTTTTTTGTTATGACTATGATACATGTCGGCTCATGGCAGTACCAATCTACTTCAGGGAAAATGTGGACATTGGAAACTACATATGGAGTTAACTTTCCTTGTGGCAAAAGTTAGCCATTGGACAACAAAGTGTCCTTGAATCAACTGCCGACAAACAGGACAAAATGGACAGACAGGACACAAAACAAAGAACTACCAATTCTTGCCAAGACAAGTGTGGTTGTGGCTTTAACAAAAGTCATCTTCTGAAGCTAGGACAATATGGCATCATCCCTGAAGTGGCCTTTGCAATCCAGAAAAGGTACAGTGCCCTTTTCTTCGAAGGCAGCGGAACAGGCAGTGGACCGATGGCTTCTGATGTGCAGTAGAACAGCAGCTGAAACAGTTATTCTTGAAAGAGTAACTAAGCTGATGGAGTCTAACATCTCAATGGCAGACTGGTATTTAATAAAAGAGTTGAAGCCACCCACAAGCTGAGAAGAAAGGGATGCGGAGAAGAATGGGATGCCAAGATGAAGCCACACACACACAAGCCAAGAAGAATGGACATCTGAATTCAAAAAAATAAAAACATCAACAATTTCCAGAATTTAAAATCCTGAATCATGACAGGACACTAATGGAATTCAGGTGTTTCTGGTACATGGACTGCTCTCACCAAATGTGAGGTTGAACTGTTGACCTTGTGTACATCCTACTTCCCAAATGAGTCTGTCAGATACGCTAATCCTATAGGCTGAAGGTGATGCCCCAACACTGCAGAGAAACCTCGGGTGACTGTCCAGGCAGCTGGCTGTTTCTGTCAACTTAACATTTTTTTGGAAGCTGCTTGTGTGTACTTCCTGTTTTTATTTTTGTTAGGTAATATTATTTCCTTCTTGGGTCTCTAAGGGAGTTAAAGATTAGTTAGTTATAGTTGAAGATTAGATAGTTATAGTTTTCCCTGTTAAGGATTTCAGAAAAGAAACTCACTGAAGAGGTGCAGTGTATAAATTTGAAAGACATTATAAGATAGTTCTGTTAGTAATATAAGTTAGGATAGAAAGTGAATCAGGTACATTTTGGACTTACCAAAATAGGATAGATAATGTAATTATTTTCTCTGAATTTGTCAAGTGCAAATGGACTAGACATTGTTTAGGTATTTATTGCTTGTATTTATGTACATAGTTATTGTACTTTTTGTATATAGTTTTTCTTATATTGGTTATAACTTTTTTCCTTTTTTTATTAAAATATAAGGTGGAAATATGGTGATATTTTGTGCTGAAATGTGATTTTATTTGTATGTTAATAAATAAAGTTTCCTGGGCATCAGAGCTAATAGCAAGCCATAGCAGAAGTCTGGCAGTGGTAGCACACATCTTCAATCCTGATTACATGACAGGCAGATCTCTGTTTCTTCAGGGACACTACCAGCATGGAGACGCACACCTTTAATCTCAATACCAACTGTAGAAGACCTGGAGGTCTGTTTAGACAGGCAGTGATGAGGAGGTCATGTTGTTGAGTTTACAACCAATGAAAAGGCAAAACAGAAAGTCAATAAAATACAGATACACAGGAAGTAGATTTCCTTCTGAGGGAAAGGATGGCAGTGGCAGTAAGGAGTAAGAAAGGGTTTTAGTCTCAGCTCTTAGCTACTGCTCTGACCTCTTGGGCTTTTAACTCTACATTTGGCTCTGTGTTTCTTATCTAATAGGACTGTTACATCTGCATTGATGGACTGGGAGAGCAATGAAAGAGATACCTTGAGAGAGGGAGATAATTATGGGTATATGGAGAAATCTGGTGCTAGGAAAGTTCCCAGTGATCCATAAGAGTGACCCCAACTTAAGCAACTAGCAATAGTGGAGAGGGTGCCTGAGCTGGCCTACCCTGGTAATCAGATTGGTGAATACCCTAACTGTCACCATAGAGCCTTCATCCAGTAATAATGGAAGCAGATGCAGAGATCCACAGCCAAGCACCAGGCTGAGCTCCAGGAATCCAGTTGAAGAGAAGAAAGAGGGATTCTATGAGCAAGGGGCTTCAAGATAATGATGGGGAAACCTACAGAGACAACTGAACCAAACTAATGGGAACTCATGAACTTTAGACCAAGAGCTGTGGAGCCTGCATGGGACTGGACTAGGCCCTCTGCATATGGGAAACAGTTGTGTAGCTTGGTCTGTTTAAGGGATCCCCTGGCAGTAGGATCATGATCTGTCCCTGGTGCATGAGCTGTCTTTTTGGAGGCCACTATCTATGGTGGGACACCTTGTATAGCCTTGATGCAGGGGTAGGGACTCCGATCTGCCTCAACTGAATGTACTGGGCTTTGCTGACTCCCCATGAGAGGCCTTATCTTTTCAGAGGAGGGAATGAGAGGTGAGTTGAAGGGAGGACTAGGGGGACCAGGAGTAGGGATGAGAAGGAAATCTGTGTTTGATGTTCAAAATAAATAAAAATTTCTGAATAAAGAAAAATTTCAAGTCTTTGAAAGAATTAAAGAAGGTATCAGAAGTTGGAAAGATCTCCCATGCTCCTGAATCAGTAGAATTAACAGGAAAAAACTGCTCATCATATAAAAAACAATTCACAGATTTTACACATTCCCCATTGAAATTTCAACACAATTCTTCACAGATCTTGAAAGGAAATTCTCAACTTCATATGGAAATACACACTCATAGACACACACACAAACACACAAGGATAGCTGTAGCAATCCTGAAAAATAAAAGAATAGCAGGAAATCTCTCCATTCCTGATCTCAAGTAGTGCTACAAAGCTATAGTATAAAACCCACATGGTATTGGCATAAAAACAGACACGTTGATCAATAGAATCAAATTGAAGGGTCAAACATAAATCTACATACCAACTGATTTTTGGTAAAGAAACCAGAAATACACTGGAAAGAGGATATCATCCTCAACAAATGGTCAAATGGGATGTCTGCATGTAGAAGGCTCTGTCTGAATAGATCCATATTCACTGTAGTGCTTTGAATAGGTGTGTTCCCCATAGACTCATGTGTTTATATGCTTGGCCCATAGGGAGTGGCATTATTAGGAGGTAGGGCCTTGTTGGAGGAAGTGTGTCCTTGTTGGAGAAAGTGTTTCACTGTGGAGGTGACCCTGGAGGTTTCATATGCTCAAACTATACCCAGTTTGTCACGGTCTCATTTTACTGCCTGCAGATCAAGATAAAGAACTCTCAACTCCTTCTTCAATACCATGTCTGCATGCCTCTCACCATGACGGAGTAAACCTCTGAAACTGTAAGCCACTCCCAATTAAATATTTTCCTTTATAAGAGTTGATATGGTCATGGCGTCTTCTCACAGCAACAGAAACCCAAACTAAGATATCTATTACCCTGCACAAAACTCAACTTCAAATGAATGAAAGACCTTAACATAAAACTAGATACACTGAATCTGATAGAAGAGAAAGTGGGGAACAGCCTTGAAGTCATGGGCACAGAAGACTTTCTGAATAGAACACTGTTAATGCCTAAGATCAACAATTAATAAATGAGAATTTATGAAACTGAAAAGCTTCCATAATGCAAAGGATAGTGTCATTCAAAGAGGCAGCCAACAGAATTGGAAAGTTTTTTTTAACAACTCCACATCTGAAAAGAGGTCTAATATTCAAAATATATTTTAAAAAACTAAATACATTAGATATCAAGAAATAAAGACATTGTTACCTCTGTCAGAATGACTAAGGTCAACAATACAAGTGACAGATCATGCTTGTTAGAATGTGGAGAAAGGGGAAGGAACACTCCTCCATCACAGGTAGAACTGAAAACTTGTGAAGCCACTATAAAAATCAGTGTGGAGTTTCCTCAGACAGATGTGAATCTATCTATCTCATGATTCAGCTACATCACTCTTGGTCATATACCCAAAGGATGCTTCATCGTACCAAGAGGACAATTGCTCAACCATGTTCATTGCTGCTCTATTCATAATAGCCAAAAATTAGAAACAAACCTAGGTGTCCCTCAATAGAAGAATGGATAAAGAAAATGTGGTACATTTACACAATTGAGTTATTACCCAGCTATTAAAAAAAGTCATCATCAAATTTGCAGTCAAATGGATGTAACTAAAAAAAAATCATCCTTAGTGAGGTAACCTGGACCCAGAAAGATAAATACAGTATCTGCTTGTATCTGGATGCTAGCCATTAAATAAATGATAGCAAAAGTGAAATATGTAGGGCCAGAGAGGAAAGGCAGAGGAAGGGACTAGGGGTGACACATGGATTTCTCTGGGAGGGGGAAACAGAACAGATTTTATGGGTTGGAGGAGGGGGGAGATAGAAAAGAGAATGGGAGGATCAGGTGAGAAGAGAGAAGGGAGATGTGATTAATGGAGGGAAATAGGGGAGAGAAATCAAGACTTGAAGGGCATTTGAGAGGCTGTATGGAAACCTAGTGGAATGGAAATAAAAATAAAATGACTCCTAATGATGTTGTGCTGTGCTCTTAGATGTTGTGTTATTCAGCCATCATCAGAGAGGCTTTCTCCTGCAGCAGATGGGAACAAAAACAAAGACCCACAACCAGACAATACAGAGAGGGAGGGAGAGAGGGAGAGAGGGAGGGAGGGAGGGAGGGAGGGAGGGAGGGAGGGAGGGAGGGAGGGAGGGAGGGAGGGAGGGAGGGAGAACTTGAAACACATCTCTAAACAAGATGTCTACATCAAATCCTTCCTCTCAGAGTTCAGGGAATCCTGAGAAAGAGGATGCAGAAGGACTATAGGAAACAGAGGGAATGGAGAACAGGAGAGCAAGGCCCTCTAAAACAACTGAGCTAAGCTCCTATGAACTTACAGAGACAGAAGCAACAAGCATAGGGCCTACATAGATCTTCACCAGTCCTCTGCATATACACTATAGCTTTCAGTTTAGTACTTTTATGGAACTCCTGAATGTGTGACTAAGCCTCTGATGCTTGTATCTGATCTTGGGGCTTTTTTACTTTTCTGTTTGCTTGTGTTATCCAATTTCAATATGAATTTTTTCATTTTATTATATTTCATCTTATTATATTTTATCTCTTCAAAGCCTATTATTTTCTAATGAGAGACAGAAAGGGGGTGGATCCAGGTGGGAGAGAGGGTGGTGAATAACTAGGAGGAATAGATGGAGTAGAAACTGTATTTAGATTATATTGTATGAGAAAGGAATCTATGTTTAGGAAAAGGGAAAAGAACAAATATTCACCAATTTGTAATTTATAAAGTTACAGATAAGCATAGTTTTATAGCTGATCTCTTATTTATACAGAACATGGTAAAGCTGAAAACAGTGTCCTTTTGTTGCTAAAAGTGTTTCAACATCATTTTTCCATGTTCATTAACTATGGTTTGTGTTTTTACTTTGATTAAGGTTATTAACCATTATACTATGACTGATTAATATTGATATTTAAAATGTTTTCCTATATGCTGCTTTATCTTACCCTACATCTATTTATACATTGTCTTATTCACTGTTCTATTGCTGTGAAGAGACATCATAAAGCAACTTATAAAGAAAGCAATTAACTGGGGGCTTGCTTAAAGTTTCTGAGAGTTAGTTCATGGTCATTATGGCAAGGGAAAAGATGGCAGTCCAGCCGGTAGGCAGGCAGGCATGGCATTGGAGCAGTAGCTAAGATCTTACATCCTGATACCCAGGCAGGAGGCAGAGAGAGAGCAAAACTAGTGAGCTTTCAAAACCTCAAAGCCTACAAACCACTAAACACCTGCCCCAACAAAACCAGCCTCTTAATCCTTCCTAGACAGTCCACCAACTGGTAACCAAACATTGAAATACACAAACGAGTCCAGTCTCATTCAAATTAGCATATACATTAATGTAAATATTTTGTCAATTTTTTTATATTTTTCAGTATACAATCATATTATTTGCAAATTAATATGGGGTTTTCACAACTTTTCATGTTAAATGGTTTTATTTCCACTTTCACTGCTTTGTGTGATGACACTGGTTATTAATAGTCTTGATCCTCGGTGTCCCATTGTTAAGCATGATACTGCTGAAATATGATTACTGGTTGGAAGTATTTCTATCCCTTCCCCACATTAAGGTAGTATGATATATTCTGCTTGAGATATTTAATGAAACTAATGTTAAAGATCATTAATCAGTTTTAATATTTATAAAGATTTGACCTTTCTGTCTATGTCTATTTATATAAGATAAATTTTCATATTCATAACATATTCTACTATTAGATAGACAATAATGGCAGTACTTGTGGTAAGGGGATTTTATTTTACTTTACTTCTGATTTTTGCTAATATTTTAGGATTTTTACATTCATATTAAACTCAATGTTTTCTCATATGGGGATTATAAAAATACTGATAAATGAAATTTATCTATATTTCCTTTTTATCTTTTTTTTGCCCAGCTTCTAGAATTAAAGTTATTCTAATATATGTAAATTCCATGTAAGGCTGTAATTGCATTTTTAAAAACCTGAGAAATTTGCTCTTTCTTCTTTGCTCTGGAAATGTATAAATAGAATGAGAATAATTGTCCCTTGTAGATTTTAATGAGTTTAATAAAAAAAAAACTGTCCGAGAATAATGTTATGTTCTCAAGCTTATTCTTTCAAATAATAGAATGTCTTCATTCTATTACTGGACTTTAACAATTGTTGTCATTTTAAATGGAATTTATATTTTTGTTGAAATTTTAGGCTTTTAATTCAAACCAGAAAGTAATGTAAGTATTTTTAATTTATCTCATTTAGCAAGCTCATAGAAAAACAGACAAACAAAAGCAGCAGTTTGTAAGAGAAAGGAGTTGGTTGACAAAGGTGGGCTTTAGAGAGATTGGAAATGCCAACTATTTATGGATTCTAAGTGGAAGTAAGGAAATGCGAAAACCCTTAAGTAAGGAAAGCCCATTTATACTGTCTGATGGAAGGTATTACATTAAGGCTGTGGCTTTTCTCTTAGTCTAGTGCCCTCAAAAAAAGATACTTTAAGACAGAAAAAAATAATGAAAAAAATCTATAATATGAGAAAAAATACAAAGAAGAGGAAAAAGGAGGAGGAAATGGGAAAGAGTAAAGAAGGGGAGAAAGGGAGGAAGAAAGGTTGGAAGGGAGAGTAGAAGTGAGGGAAAACAGAAGTAGGGAGAGAGAAAAATTGTGTTTGAGAAATAGTGGAAGGAATTTTGGAATTGTATTTACTTTTTATTGGAGCATAACAAACTTAGCAGCTTACTGTATTTACTGTCTCAAAGTTTCATAGGCTCATAAGCCTGAACAACAGAGAGCAGAGTTATTTGTTACAGTCTTACCTAGATACAAGTAAGTAAGTCATCAGCAGTGGTTTTATATAAGGCTCCAGGCTGACCTCCCAAATCACTGATGATTGGGAGAATTCAGTTGCTTGAGGTTGTAGAACTGAGGGTCTCATATCCTTATTAGCTGTTGACTGGTGGTTGCTTTCAGCTCCTATAATTTGCTATCCATCATCAATGTTAGCAGTAGAGTTTCTGTTACAGGAAATTTCTTCTGTTTGATTCTACCCTTGGTTTTTGTCCTATCCAGTCCCTGGTTTCTGGCCAGGAAAGCAGTGTTGGACATGGATTCCCTCTTGTGATGTGCACCTCAACTGAAACTAAATATTGATTGGCTACTCCCACAAGTTCTATCCCACAATTGACCCAGCACATCTTGCAAGCAAGACAGACTGTAGGTTGAGGGTTTGTGGCTGGGTTGGTGTCCAGGTTTCTCTTTCCATAGCCTGCACAATACCTTCTCTTTCCAAATAAACTAGAATGTAGGAGCAAAGGCTCCATGGCTATGCCAGCTCAATCTCTCTACATTAAATGTGTTCATGATTTCAAGTGATAATCTCTGAGGGCTGCTACCTGACACCATATGTGTAGGCAGCTTTGAAGGACAGAAGATATAATTTAGAAAACAAGATATCTCTGGGTGCAAGGTCCCCTTCAGGGGAGGACAATGAGGCAAAGAAAACTCCAGATACTACCATACACTTTCAGAATGGCTATGATCAAAACACTGATGACAGCTTATGTTGGAGAGAAGGTAAAGCAAGGGGAACACCACTCTACTGCTGGTAGGAGTGCAAATTTTTACAACCACTTTGTAAATCTGTATGGTGGTTTCTCATAAAATTGGGAATCCATCCATCTCAAGACCCAGTGAGACCACTCTTGGGCATATACCTAAAGGATGCTCAATCATACCAGAAGAACACTTGCTCAACTATGCTCATGGCAGCATTATTCCTAACAGCCAGAAGAACCTGGAAACAACCCAGATGCCCCTCAACTGAAGAATGGATAAAGAAAATGCTGTACATTTACAAAATGGAGTATTAATCAATAGTAAAGAAAAAAACAAAATAAATGGTATCATGAAATTTTTAGGCAAATGGATGGAACTAGAAAAAAAATCATCCTGAGTGAGGTAACATAGATCCAGAAAGACAAACACAGTATGTACTCACTCATAAGTGAATATTAGATGTAAAGCAAAGGATAATCAGAGTACAATCCACCACCCCAGGGAAGCTAGGTAACAAGGCAGACCCTAAAAGGGATGCATGGATCACCCTAGGAAGGGGAAATAGATAAAAATCTCCTGGGTAAACTGGGGGTGGGAGAGGAGAGGGAATGGGAAGGTCGAGTTGGGGGAGGGACGGAGATGGAGAGTAAAGAGATATCTTAATATGCCAAATTTGTTTGACTCCCCAAGGGTGGCCTTACCCTTTCTGAGGAGTGGAGGTGGGGGAAGGAGCAGGAGAAGGGGAGGGACGGAGGACTGTGGCTCATATGTAAAATGAAAAAAAAATTATATAATAACCACAGTTCCTTCTCCCACTCCTCCTCCCTCTAACACCCCCATTTTCACCCCAAACCAACCCCCATCCACTCTTACAAAAGGGTAAGGCCTCCTGTGGAGTGACAACAAAGCCTGGTACATTAAGTTGAGGCAGGACCAAGCTCCTCCTCCATGCATCAAGGCTGAGCATGTTATCCCACCATAGGGAATAGGCTCCAAAAATGAAATGAAAAATGGAAAAAAAATTAAATAAAAAAAGGAAAACTCCAGAGAGGGGGAAAGCTGCATCTTTCTTTGCAAAGCTCACTTTGAGCAGAGATTCTAAAGTTATGGGAAAGGTCCATAATTTACTGAAATCATTTGTTACTCATGTACCCCTGACTTATTTAGAAGGAAGCAATAATCCATATGCAGCTTTTTACATAACTTATTATTTAAAGAGTAATAGTATATAGTTTGCTAACTTAATTGTATTGTAAAATTCTGTAAAAAAATGAAAAAGTCCTATCAAAATTTAGACTTCATCTGGAAAAATGAAATTACTTTTCAATAATTATACCTGCTTTAACTAGTCACCTCCAGAAAGCACTAATATAATTTTAATTGGGAGGTTAAAATTTGTCCTTTTAAAGAACCTGTTAGTTAGTTCACCGACTGCATAAGGCTGATCCCCTTTTTGCTAGTAAATACTCACAGTTTTAGGATGTGTTACTTGCACCATCAATTGTATAGGTAGTCCTTCATCTATTATTTCAAACTACAGCACCATCTAGTGTTTCTATAACTCACCGGGATTGCTGAAATACATACAGGGGACTGTTCCTTGGGTAAGTATGTTGAAGGAGAAAAACAACATTTTGCCAGAGTTTTTCCAGAGATCTCTCAGCAGACAAAATGTATGTGTACAAAGAAAACTAAACCCCCCATACTTGAGCCAAAAAAGCCAAGCAGGTGTCTTCAGCAGGCTTCACACAGCTGATGGCTGAGACCTTAGTATTCTACAGGTAACAGTGAAATGTTTGGAATTCACAGAACAACCTCCCATGTTGAGTCTAAAGATACGCTTTAGCAGATACTTAAAATCATAGACTAGAGCTGGAATGTTTCAACAACAGATTGAAAATGAAAAGCAAGGACCAACACTGGGATCATTGAATGTACACCACAGTTCCTTTTTTTTTAACCAATTTCCCTTATTATTCCTGACATGTACAACCCTGGAGTGTTATTTAGTTGTTCTAAAAGTCAAATAGAAAAAAAATTAAATAATGCTTACCTGGAGATAAGTCTGTGTTTAGGAGAATAATTGATTAATTCAATTATTAACATTAATTTTTTGTACATATTTCATTAGAGGGGGTAGTTGGATTTTTTAAGTGATTTATTTCATGTCTGATCATCTTTATTTGTTTGTCTATGTGTACGGATGTGCACATGAGTGCAGATGCCTTCAGAGTCCAGAGGAGAGTATTGGATCCTCTAGGGCTGGAGTTTTAGGCACTTGTGAGCCATCCAATGTGAGTGTTGAGAAATAAACGTGGCTCCTCTGCAAGAGCTATATTCACTCTTCTTAACCATCTTTTAAGCCCCAAATAGATTTTTCCCTCCTGCTTTCACTCACATCCCTCCCACACTGATTTTCAGGATCATTCGTTTATTTTCCAGTCATAAGAGAAGCAGATAGGCTCCTCTGCCTGTTGAGGCATGAGCCTGTCAGTAATCACAGAGATACCGGGGTGAGTAGAGACATCTGGAACAGCTTGTGTTCACTTGGCCCCACATCTGTCCTAGCTGGGTCTAGGGAGGAACTGTCCAGGATGGTGGCACTGACAGCCCAGACAAAGGCAGCAGTTCAGTCAGTCCAAAGGACCACACAAATGGAGGTAATAAATACTGACAGACTAGGCTTGAGAGTCTAGGTCATGGGGTCTGGATGAGGCAAGTAAGGAGCTATCTTTGTACTTTGGGGGCTTTCTGTGGGGGTACCAAGCCCTTAGTGCTGCACATAGGAACACAGAAGACAGAAACATAAACCCCTCATCCTCAGCCTGACTTCCCAGATGGAGATGAAGGCTCAATTTGAAAGTTTTTAAACAATTCTGACCCTCTGCTACTTACTATAAAGCACCTTCCCCCATGGCCCCAACTCAGGCCTGAAGATTGAAGAAGGACTGGCTATGGCTTTAGAATACAATAGCAGCACACCAAGACTCCATGGATTGCCAGAATCAATATGACAGACAATAAGAGCTGAGACCACCAGCTCATATAGACATGAGGAGTCATGTACATGTCCCTAGCATATGATCCACATGTTAGGACAGCATAGTAGAGGGTGACTGACAATAATGAATAACCTGACCAGAGAAAGATAGGTCTGAAAAACATGCCTGTCTGGCCAAAGCACTGCACCCTCAGCTTACCTCTGGCAGAGGCAAGGTTGGCTGAACCACCCAGACAATGCTCCACTTTCTTCTAGAAGCCAACAGCCAGTCAAGACCTAAGAGAGCTCTGCAGAGACAGCCTAGAAGACAGAGGGCTTTGGGTCAAATCCCTCGCTCCTTATCATGCACTGTGCATGCATAAACAGCTATGTAACAATAATGCCTTTATTGTTATGAATTGAAACAAAATATAGATATTTTATTTTGAAAATATCATTCTAAAGCAACAGAGACTGAAAAAGTGGCATATTTATGACTGAGCATTTTATTCTTTCCCCATTGTGATTGTAGGCTATGTGTGCCAGTATAGTTACATAAGCAAAGTCAGGAACTTATGTCATTAAAACATTTAGAGTGATAAATTAATTACATTGGGCTGTCACTCTGGAATCATAGTATTTCTATATAATGGTATTATTAAAAATAAGTAAAATAACAAACATGCTGTGATTAAATTAAGTGCCTGGGCACCATAGGTATTTAGTTAAGGACGGTGCCCTAACCATACACCACATGAACTCTCATTTACCTACACAGGTACATACATATGCATACAGCTGTATGCACCTACCACATTCAGATACAAGATTCAGAAGCTGGACTTCTTGTTGTTTGTTTTGTTTTTTGAGACATAGTCTCATTATGTAGTCTTGGCTAGCCTGGAACTTACTATGCAGACTAGGCTAGCCTAGAACTCAGGAATCTACCTGCCTTTGCCTCCTGAGTGCTAGGATCAAAGATACTGGTCAACAATGCCTGGCCACTGGAGCTCTTTGATGTTTACAAATTTTAAATTTAGTATTTCTGAGCATCTGTTGTGGATGACATTTTGTGGTATATTTAGTGCATGGATTTAATAAATAAAAAAACAAGATTTCGTCTTCTTTTTTTTTTCTGGTTTATTTCTATCTATTACAAATGTATAAAAAATCCTCCATCAACCCTGCCGATAGAAGCAGAACCTTGAGAAATATACCTTTGGTTTTCCTCAGAAAAGGAACACATATTGCACTGTAAAGTTTATAAAATTGGCGCAAAACATTGTGGTAATGTTACAATACCAGTTTTAAGAGTTCAGTGACTAATGGGGAGCCGATGGGATACATGCAGAACTGTGAAAGCGATCTCACTTAGCCAGCTGTACACGTAGACTGTAAATCTACATTCAGATCAATTCTGAACTAAAACTATCATCTCAGTTTATCTGTTGAGGTCAACCAGGAAACCCTAGAATATACCTTGATTTTTGCAAAAAACAAAATAGGGGGAGGGGTTTCTTCAGCATTTCAGTCCACGAGTAACAGTATCCTAACAGGCAAAGTGTTTTCTCACTGTCAACATAGAATGAACTGCTGCTGGAGGTCAACTTGGGCTTTAATTTGCATTAGTACTTACATGCATAGTAGTCCAAGTTGTTGATCTCATGACTTTAAAAAGTAACTCTAAAAAAGTAAAATGGTCCTTCTTGGAAGACTAAAGAAAGACATCCAGCCACAGTTGTAGAGAGTCTCATCAAAACAATATACCCTTTTATGGATTACGCCTCAATTAAAAAAAATAGCCCCAAATAAGAAGCAGCTCTGAAAAAGAAAATATAACTTAAGATATTTGAAAAAACAAGGTGAATACAGGTTCAAAAATAATTAAGATACATTTTCTTAAGACTACCTAGAATTAGGCTTTAAAGAATTCTACCATTTCAAGTTTACCACTAGCTACTAGATACCCATTTACAAACAAGATGTTCACTTTTTTTGTTCCTTTATCGAAAGAAAAATCTACCTTCAGACTATGAGGGTGGTGATGGGGAGGGACTAGAAAACAAAATTCAAACAATCCCATGCAAATATCACATTTTTCAAATGGAAGAACTCCAAACTGCACTAGAAGTTCCAATCACTAAGACACTTTCCATTGAAATGATTTAAGTACAACTACATGGCACCAAGGTTTAGGCCTAACATAGGCCTGACAACCAAGTCCCTGTTCTCTGGAAGAAAAGCCTCAAAAGTCCCACTCAATTCCACATAACAATACTTCAAAGATCAATTAGGTTTTCCTTTCCTTAATATTTTTGTTTTCGACTTCTAATCTTAAAGACTAGATTAAAACTTAGCTCATTTCCCAGAAGGCATTGCTTCCCTTTGCTCCATGAAAGAGTCCACCAAGACCTCTTCCTCAAAACCATCTAGCCCCCAGCCTCCAGCCTGTGCTTGTGATGCATCTTTCTCAACATCAGCTTGATCTGCACTGACAATGATTGTCGAAGCCTAGAATTCAACATTTACAAATTGTCATTCACACACACAAAACACACTATTATCACACAACTTGTGTCTTGAGAGAATCTTCTGCTTTTTAAATCTTTGGCCTCCCAGTCAATCCCAAGTTCAACCAACTTTAACTAAAACTTCACTCAGAATTTCACCAAGCTTTTCACCCACACATTAATGCTTGTCGTATTAAGTGGTGGAGGAAAAGGTGAACACTGCAAGAATACTCAAAAGGGCTGAGAGTTGCAAACGCCAAGAATGGCTTTGCATAGTAAATGGAATAGAACAGCTCTGAACTATAGCTTACTTTTCCTGGTTTGGTCTGACAGAATGATTGAATGCTTTTGTACAAAAATCAGAGCCTTAAAAACAAGGATTTGGTGAGATTGTAAAATGGTGTGCCACTTTGGCAAAACAGTTTGGTGGTTGGTCAAAATGCAAAACATTGTTACTCTGTTACTCAACAATTCTACCCTTAGGAATATATCCTCAAACTACTGAAAATGTGCACCTATGAAACATGTACATGAAGGTTTACAGCAGTGTGTTGCTAATAGTAAAAAAGTTAAAACAACTCAAATAGCTATCAAATACTGGAGAGAAATAAAATGTGGCTTATTCATACAATAGAATATTATTAAGACATAAAAATGAATGAGAAACTGACAGATTAAATGACTTTGGTGAACCTTCATAATTTCATTTGTAGATCTTTCCATTTCTAATTTATAAATACATTTGGGGTTATAAATTATAAATGTACTGCCTCCTGTCAACATTGTATACTTCTATTTGATGATTTCTGTGTCAAACATTATATGGAAATGTTTCCAAGTATTTTCTGTATTAACTGTGAATGAATAGAACAAAATAAATTGCCTGTGATGGAAAAAAAAATTTTTTTTTAATTAAAAATTTAAAATTTTGTGTAAAAAAAAAAAAAAAAAAAAAAAAAAAAAAAAAAAAAAAAAAACAAGATTTCTGCTTCTCTAATTTTATTCTTCAACCTTAAAATTGCATCTGTTTTGTCTTCTTGTTTTGCCACTGTGTATGTGTGTGTTTGTGTGTGTTGCAAAATAATTATTGTAGAAAAGGTTAGCTTATACCTCTAAAGTGAAATATTTCTCTTACATACTGCTGTGCTTTAATTGAATGTAACCCAACAAGAATTGTGTTTAGTTGCACAAAAAAAAAATGGTCCGAGCCTCGGGGCACTCTGACTCCAACAGAGGAAATTGAATAGCTGAGTCAATTGAGCATAAGCTATGAGATGAGCAAAGCCAACTGGATGTTAATTATTCAGCCAAAATACAAACACATCAGGCCACATGGGATAAATACATAAATGTGTCAGCTGCTGATTACCTGCAAATGAATGCCTTGACTATTTAATTGAATCTGTATTTGTTTTTGTTTTGTTTTTAAAGTTTTAAATTTATTTAAAAGGTAGAACAACTTTGAAAAAGTTAGAACTCGGAGCCCTACTTTATTAGAGAATTGTCTTAGACTGTGCATACCCAGGATACTTTTTTAATCAAGTTTGAATACACACACAATTATGGTAATGGCTCTTATTGAGAGAAAATGTTTATGGAGGCTGGAGAGATGGCTCAGCAACATAGAACACCAGCTTCTCTTCCAGAGGACTAATTTGATTCCCAGCACCCACATGGTAGCTCACAACCATCTGTAACTCCAACTCCAGGGGATTCCATATCCTCTTACGGCCTCCATGCACCCATGTGGTAAACAGACATGTGTGCAGGTAAAACATTTATATACATTGTTTTAAGTTACTTTCTCTGCACCCCCTGGGTAATGTAGCTCTGCCAAGAAGCAGGCAAGTAATGTGGAGCACCTGTGGAAACTCCATGAGTGGTTAGTTAGTGGAGAGAGGGACAGAGCACTTATGGGTCAGATCCAATATTGTGGGTTTGGGGGAAGTAGTGAAGTAAATACGAGAAGCAAGTTAAGAGAGCCAGCAGCATGTTCGAAGAGCCAGAGCTCCTTTGTTTTCTGATACTTGGCAGTGTCTCGTGTGTAAGAGTGCAGTTCAGAAAGCAGGTTTTATGCAGCATGGGTTCTGGTTTTGTTTACATAGGAAGGACAATCTTGCAAAGAAATCTTTTACTAACTTTAGGTGGGACTCCAGATTCCAGAACATTAGAAATAGAGAAAATGGGCCTGGAGAGAGTTTGGCTCAGCAGTTAAGAACACGTATTGATCTTGTAGAGCACCAGGGTTTGATTTCTAGCACCCACATCGAGGTTCATAATTGTCTGTACTTCTAATACCAGGGTATCTCACACCGTCTTCTAGCCTCCTTGGGCATCAGGCACCCACAGGGTACACACACACATTCAGGCACAACACTCAAGTGCATAAAATAAAATAACACTTTTCATTGTCCTCTTTTTTAAAAGGATTTTCCTGTCTTTGTGTTTTGGAGATATCCAGAACACTAAAGTGCTGAAGCCCCAGTACTGGCACCTCTCAGAGCCACCTGGGCTGTGCAAGGGCCATCTCTCAGATGATCTCTGGGCTTGTGATCCTGGCAACACATTTTTTTTAACTGCATGTTACTTTGCATATCTTCACTAATCATATTTCTTCTCTAGCAAGTAGGCTTAAAAGTTAAATAATGAGCAAGTGGCTCTTTAGACACCAGTGATTCTGCTGGAGTTCTCTTGAAAACCCTTCACAGATAGAGAAATGCTAGGAAGGCTATTCACTGAGGATATCAGAGGAAGTATTAAGAGATCAAGCATTGTTCAAAAAAGATGAACATCATATTGTGATACAGATGGAATACATTCTAGAAATTATGGTCATCATTCTCTAAAGATCTGAAAAGTCATGCCTCTGGTACTGACCTGGCAAAAGTGATTTTCACACCTGTTTTATACTTCATATGTAGAATAAGTTCTGAGACAAACTGCAGTGGAATGTATAATATCGAAGTTGTATTTTACTTTCACTTAGTTAATGCAGTCTCTGTAATAGCATTAAAGAAATGTAGCAATGTTTTAGTTTGTGCCAATTTTTCAGTTATAAAATTTGATTTTCAGGAGATTAAATTTAGTAATAAAATGTTCTCTTTGTCAGGGGATAAAAGGAAAGCCCTCAGGCAATGGTATTTTTTTAATCAATGGAGTTTTTGAAATGCATTTGGTTATAATAAACATAACCACACGTGGTAAAATATGACAAGTATTTCTTCTTTTTTGCTCTTCACATTTTCATCTGTAAATAGGTTTGAAATTGAGCCAACAATTCTTCTTGTCAAGAAGTTAAGTAGTAAAAACATTAAAATGTTTGTGTTTCCACAAAAAATAACACTGCATTGCATCTAAATTCTGGAAAAAGAAAAAGAAACTTCTATCTCCAAAAGAACCAATGCTGTAGCTTCGGAAAAACTGTAGTTATTCCTTGTCCAACCACTGTGTGGCGCTGCTCACTTTAAATAGGAGTGTGTGTGTGTGTGTGTGTGTGTGTGTGTGTGTGTGTGTAAGAGAGAGACAGAGACAGACAGAAAGACAGTGTGTATGTGTCTGAAGCACTCTCTGTGTTTAGAATACTTGATGTTGAAAGTGTAGCATGTATTTTAGTTTAGACCATATTAAGCTCTGGGACCATTTTATAAATCTGAGCTCTCTGTAGATCTAAATTCATGCCATCATTATCTCAAGCCTGAAATTAGGTACATTTCTTGTTCAAGAAATGATCACCTTTGTGGTAATAGAGCTCAAATTAAGTATATTGCTAATAAATTTGTTCTACACCAATATAGATTTTATATAGTAACATGATAAACAGAGATCTTTCAAAAATCTGAAGCATGTAATTGTCTCATTCCAGTTGAGGTTCCTATGTCTCATAACATTTGTGATGGTGTGTTCTGTCTGGCTGACAATGTGGAAGGAAGAAGTTATAGTTTCCAAGATGGGACCAGGAAATTGATGCTCCTTAGAGTAGTAGAATTGTTACCTCCATTCTTCTGAAGCCATGTGGTTTCTCAACTACTTTTTGGCCATATCTCCCTTATTTCCAGAGTTTGGGTTCTTTATTAGGGTCTGCTTCTTGTTAGCTTTCACTTGCCACACTAGTAAATCAGACTGTTTCTTTGGCTTTTCAGCTCAAACCCCTGGCCCCTAAATTGTTAGAGTTCTTATGGTTCTGTGCTCAATTTCTTAAGAGACAAAAAATCTGAGCCATCAATGGACTGATAGTCTTTGGTGATAGTCCTGTCTTGGTCCAGGGGCTGTGGTGGCTGGAGGAGCAGGAAGAAGACTTTCCTGAGAGTACTAATCAATTCAATTTAGTTCAGCAAAAAGTAACACCATCAAAACCAAATGAATAAAAAGAGAGAAACAGCATTAGAATACTATTGAAAATGCAGTTCAATTCCTTGTACGTAAGTAAGATCAACCCTAGTATATATAGGGGCACATGGTCTGTTAACATACTAGTGCCACATCCATGCACAGCTTCCTGGAACTTGGATCTAAATAGGGACAGCAAGGGACAGACAGACAGACAGGCAGACACACCAAAAGGTGCCCTTGGCTCTTGGCTGGAGAAGCTTCAGCATCCTAGATGCTCAGAGTGTTCATTATGTAGAGTTGAACAGAGATGTAGGGTTACTGCATACCGCTGAACAAGGACACACGGTTATTGCATACAGATAAATAAGCAGGCAACGTTTATGGCATATAGCTGGATCAAGTAGAAGTCTCTAGAGTAGCAATCTTCAGGTCCTAAGTAACTGGGGAAGGAAAATTTTGCTGGAGTTTTTTTTGTACACCCTGTCAGGATGCACTAAGTTCCCTGAGGAAGAGTTTGCCATCTCTCTGAATGTCTAGGATGGTGGTAGGGCTTTTCCATCTTGCCATGGAGTCCTTAGCATGTCATGGCCATGTCAGTATCAATAACACACGTTTATTCAAAACCTACACTCATTCAAAGTTTCCTGCAGTACCTACACTCCAGCATCACTTTATGTTAAGAAATTTATTATGGAAACTGCTCAGTCTTTACCTCATGGGATTTGACTGTGTTTAAATACAAAAGGGAAGGAAAGAAAGCAGTTTCCACAGCCAAATAACCCAGCAAGAATTGCATGACAAAAATGTATTCTTTATCACCAGCGTGTCAGTGGCCACCTATCGAAAGCACAAGGGATGTAAGGATTGAATGACTTGTCTGTCTGCTGTAGAATCCTGAGGCTTAGAATTGCCTTCCTCACAATATTAATTCAAGAAAGAAGGACAATTTAAAAGCCCCGATAAGCTTCTCTACTTCAAAAGAATTTCTCCATGAAATGCACAGTGGTTGTGGCTGAGTTTAGCAATCTTGAGCTACTTCCTCAGGGGTGGCAAGTTTGCTTCTGTCTTTTCCTTGGTCTCTGTCAGCTAACTTCTATACATGGCCTTTGTAGCTCAGAAATAGGTGAGAAGAACTACTTTCTACAATTGTATGGCCCAGACACAGGTTCTTCATCACTTTTTTCTGTCATTATCATTAATAGGAAAAAGAAAGAAAAGTATTATTAAAAATGGAAGCCCAATGACAGCAGCACATCTCTCACACTTTTGAAATACTTATATTTCCAACAGATAACAGGAATTGACCAGCTTCAAAGTGAGCTCTGAAAAGGAAATCAGTGGTTTTAATTACATCCTAACTTTAGCAAACTATACTCATTCAACTCCCTGGACCTGTTTTTTCTTTCCCATAAAAAGATGAAGTCCCTTTTCCTCTAATTACCCATGCTTCTATATTTATTGGTATTCAAACAGTACCCTCTTAAGGTATTAATACCCATCCCAAAGCAAAAGAATTGTTTTCTTTCTGAGATTAAATCAGGATGTAGTGTGGTGATGCAAATCTGTCACTTTTCACTGTGTGAGAACAGATAGATAAACCACCCACCTCCAATAACATGGGCTTCTGACAATTGTTTTATTTAAAAAGATAATCTGGATAATTTCTTACTGTTCAGTGGAATTCAACCATATCCTTCACTATGACTCACTAGCACACATCATGACTTCAAACAAATTGTGTGTCTTGAATCAATTATAGAAAGCTAAGATGTTGAAAAAAGTTTGAAGATACAGACTCCGGAGCCAGGCTGCTAATGTCAGTGTCAAAATATGTTATTTTAACTTGGACAAATTACTTAATCATTCTCATCCACATTTTTTTCATATGTGAAATTTAAATAGAGCCTTCCTCAAGGTGTGGTTATAAAAATTAATAAAATCAGCTAGGACAGTCCTTGGCCAAGAGTAAGTACTCAGTAATTTTAGTATCCTTATTAATTAACATGCTAGCAAAGCAAGGGTTAAGAGCTACTGAGCTTTGGTAGGGTCTGAGGATGTTTTCAAATAATCAAGTGATTATAGACAAACTTGTCTTGAAAATTCTTTTGTTTGATTTCCCTGGGTTATATGACTTAAAATTTTTCCCTTTTCATTAGATTATCACTAGAGTAGCAAGAAGCTCCTCTTCATAAGTCCAAAAAGCAAAGGTGCCTATCCCCAAATGACTGCCTATAGAAATGGACCGGAAGACTCACATACACTGACCCCTTATTTTATGGACTTGCCTACCTATATTGGAGAAAAGAAGCTTCTATATAATTTCTTCTATATTGGAAGAAACATAACTATCGTTGTTTGATGTAGGGTTTTCTAGAGCACGCAGATTTAGTCACATAAATAAGAGATAAGAGAAGCAGGAGAGGGCTTCCCAAAGTAAGCTAAATGAAAAACAAAGAAGTAATAAATGTATTCCACAGATAGCTTTGATGATGATTGCAAAGGCCAGGAAGGAAAAATATCTGTTTGCTGGGATATATGCACTACCATCAATATTGCTAAAGGCTCAGATGGACCTTTCTAGAGTCCCAAGAAGATAGAAAGAAATGGGATAAGACAGGTTAACTCTTTCATAGGAAAGTATATACAGAAAAATAATTCAGCTTCTAACTCCTTGCTTACAATTACTATAATTTGTTCAATATTTTATTTATCTGTTTATTAAAGCTGGTTATCATTTTGTTCCTGTTGTCTCAGAGTTATTTTCAGAGAATTCTTTCTTCTCCTTTTTGCTTAAAAATCTCTGTGAAAGAGCTCAAATTAGTGTTTGATGGGGAACTACCTGGATGTGGAGAATCTCTAATGACCAGCAGCTGTTTGCAGTACTGATGCACAAAGAGAGAATGGGGAGCTTAATTGGATTTACCTGTGTGATTTAATTATCAATACTCTGAGTTGTGAGACAAAATGCATGAAGTAGGGATAGGTGTAGAAGAAGCAGAGTCAACTATAGAAGCTCATGCTATCTACTATGCTTGCAAAGCTATAATGTTGATACTACACTGGACAGTTTTCACAACTCCTAACAGACTTCCTTAGTTTAGGATGATAAAAATGAGGCCTAGAGAAGTTCACACTGGATCAAATTCAACTCATCTAGGAAATAATTTAGACATCACTCAGGGTCTACTCCTACTCTTTCATAGTCTGATGCTTCTCAGAGATGCCTTTCATGGGGAGACATTTGTTTCTCTCTCTTTCTCTTTTTATGATATAGGCTGGAAGAATTATTTTAGTTGAATACGATAATAAAAGTTGC
This sequence comes from Peromyscus maniculatus bairdii, assembly GCF_049852395.1. Classification (NCBI taxonomy): domain Eukaryota; kingdom Metazoa; phylum Chordata; class Mammalia; order Rodentia; family Cricetidae; genus Peromyscus; species Peromyscus maniculatus. The sequence goes on from NC_134867.1 coordinate 2,645,347, forward strand.
TATTGGCTCAATTCTTAAATCATTTCTCTTAGAATAAAGCTTTCTAGTTAGTAAAGCTCTTCATAAGTATGTGTGAGATAGGCATTTGCCTTAGGAGTCATTTCCTGAAAAGAACATAGGACATAGAGAAGCCAATCAGGGCAAAAGTAATTGGCATTTTGTTGGAAAGGAAAAATGCATTGATCCAGGAGACAGAGTATGCATGATGAAAAGTGCATACTTAAAATCTAATAGAATAGAAAGTGAGTTTGCTCACCTGAGAATGGCCAAATGAAGTGTGTGAATAGACCCAGTTGCACTTTTGTGATAGAAGAGGTGGCTTATCCAACTACCCTTCAGAGAGGAGTGTCTTGATGCTTTGTGATTTCAAGTTTGCTCAGGCTTCTAAAATAGGATTACTGGGGAGTCTGTCAGCAATAGGAATAATGAAGTGCCCAGGATAAGCAGGAATGTAGCTTATGTTACAATGCTGTTATGTAGCATCGTGAATAAGAGGTGATTTATCCCTTACATCATACCAAATTCTTCACTGGCAAAGAAATTTGCTTCAACTATGACCATAATGGCTAGGAGATAAATAAATCCCCACCAGATAAAAAGCATCCTTAACCAAGCTTAATTTAAAATTAGACTGTACATGTCTGATTTTGAAGATAAAATATTTCACAAACCTTTAACTTATACATAGTCTGTAAATAACATGATGACTTTCACAAATTTGGGATTTAACTTATTTAATTCCCAGTTGATGGAAATGTGGTCAAATTCTGCCAGGGTGGAAAATGAAAGCAAAGGGTGTTATAAGCCACTTGAAGTCATGAATATTTAAGAAGATATGGGAAGGCTAATTATTTCCCAGGGCTTTATTGAGAGTCACTGTATAGGGGAAGTGAGACACAGATCTGAGGAAGAAAAACACTGTAAACATTCTGTATTTAAGTTTTCTTTTGAGGAGTATTAGTATGCTTCTAGTTTTCAAGGTAATTTTTTGGCATTTATATTAAGTATCCTCTTTGTTTCTTTACATGGTAAGATCATTTAGGGGCTCAAAAACAGCCCCATAAACTTGACTTCTGTTGCATCATCACAAAATTCCCAAGAAGTTTTACTTATAATTTATTTTAGTTTTAGAAAGACTAAAAGATACAATATGCTATATTTGCCTACCAAGTAAGCTTTTTATTTAAAGATCTATTTTTTAAATATGTATTTGTATAAGTCTGTGTCAGTATATGCACCATATGAGTACAGTGCCCTTGGAAGCCAGAAGAGGTTGTCAGAGGCCCTGGAACTGAAATTACAGGTGGTTGTGAGCTGCCATGTGAGTGTTGAGAACTGAACACATGTCCTCTGCAAGAACAATAAGCATTCTTAACAACTGAGCCAACTCTCTAGCACCAAGCTTCTAATGAGATCATTTTTAATAGACTTTCTAATTCCACTGTGCATATTTTTTAAAAATAAAATTAAGCGAACGACTCTTACTACAACCTTTGCTGAAATGGATCTCACCCTGGCTTATCTGTTATATAAACCCATGAAGAAACAATTCTTTGAAACTCTTGCCACACCTCTCTTTACTTGTGTGGTACTTATCATTTATAGTGAATGATACACATGTAAAGGACATACAACAGCACTGCCTGTTAGTTAGAACACATAATGCAAATGTGTGAGCACATTAAAGTTACATTTACTTTGTTTTGCTGGAACCTCCAGCTCACCCCTACATGATCTGGAAAGTTCCAATTCTCTCTCTCCAAACCCTGCCCTCTCAGAAAATCTCCAACAAAGAAAAGGCACCACAAAGCCCAGTCTGCAGTCTTGGCAGCTGTGACAGGTCCTCCCCTAAAATTGCCAGTGACCCAAGTCCCTGCCTAAAGCATACCATACTTGGTTCAAAACCAGCTTAAGGTGGGCACGTCATCAGCCCTCACATACAATGTATTTAAGCTCCCTGCTTTAGTTCCAGCACTTGACTTCTCCTGCCTCATCCCCTGCCTCAATCTCTGGGGGCTGGAGAACTCACATGGGAGTTGATTTGCTCAAAATCAACCTATTCTTTTACCTTTACAATTTGGCTTGATCTAGCTTACTGCATCAGTGGAGAAACTTACTATCGAAGTACAGAAAACCTATTAGATTCATCTGGATCAATAGGGACATATTTGGGTTTTTGTAGCTTTTTGTTTTTCCTGTGAGGGACAAGCCACTACTACTACAAAAACAACATCCAGGGATCAGTTTTCTAGCCCAAGGATCAGTTCTGAAGCCTATGTTATAATGCTCTAAACAGATTTACTGATTTATTTTCATATTCCTCTATACAGTGACAAAATGAATGCAATATTAAACTGCCAGCTTTCAATTGTCTTCTTTAGACCTAAATAACTAACTGCTATCTTCATTTACTTAAAATAAATTTTTTCTAGATTTATAGAGACTAAGGACTTTTAAAAAAATTCCTTTCTCATAGATCATCACTGAGAAAGCAAAAAATGACTAAAATCTGAACAAATTCTTCCATAATTATTCTAAAAGAGATGTAGGTTTATGGAGTGGTTTGTAAGAAAATGGCTTCCAAAGGGAGTGGCACTATTAGGACTTAGGACTTTGTTGGAGTAGGTTGTTGGCCTTGTTGGAGGAAGGGTGTCATTGTGGATGGCAGGTTTTGAGGTCTCCTATGCTCACACTATGCCCAGTATAACACAATTGCTTCTACTGCCTGCAAATCAAAATGTAGAACTCTTAGCTCCTTCTCCAGCACCATGTCTGCCTACACACCACCATGTCCTGCCATGATGATAATGGTCTGAAACTGTATGATAAACCCAATTAAATATTTTCCTCTATAAGAGTTGCCATAGTCATGGTGTCTCTTCATAGCAATAGAAACCCTAACTAAGACAATGTTGGAGACAGCAAAAATCACAACTTCAAAGGACAATGTGTATAACAGTCAATGTGGAAGAGCCTTGATTGAAAACAGAAGGATGTTATAAAATATTATTTTAAGATGTGTTACATTTGTTTATGCTGTGGAACATTTGTTTTAGTGATGCAAAGACGTGTTGCATTATTTTATGTTGCAGTTGTTTACCTCTGTGAAGCTGTGTTGCTTTGCCTGTCTAAAACAGCTGATGGCTGGGTGGGTGTCAGTGGTGCATGCCTTTAATCCCAGCACTCAGGAGGCAGAGCCAGGTGGATTTCTGTGAGTCTGAGGCCAGCCTAGTCTACAGAGTGAGATCCAGGACAGGCACCAAAGCTACACAGAGAAACCCTGTCTCAAAAAAATTAAATAAATAAAATAAAAATTAAACACCTGGTGGTCTAATAAAGGCCAATAGAAAGGCAGGAGAAAGGATAGGCAGGGCTGTCAGGCAGAGAGAATAAATAGAAGGGGAAATCTGGGAGAAAGGAAAAGGAGCCAGAGAAGGAGGAGGACTCCAGGGGCTAGCCATCCAGCTACAGAGCAAGCCACAGAATAAGAAATAAAGAATGATGTACAGGAAGAGAGAAAGATAAAAGCCCAGAGGCCAAAGATAGATAGGATAATTTAAAGTTAAGAAAAGCTGGCTAGACTTGGAGACACTGATCAGCAAATTGAGCAAAACTTAATTGCTTCTCTGAACCTGAGAAATATCAAATGGCATAAATACATGTGCCTTAAATTATTAATAAAGGCATTTACATCTTAAACAAAAAAAGAAAAGAAAAGCTGGCTAGAAACAAGCCAAGCTAAAGCCAGGCATTTATAATTAAGAATAAGCCTCCATGTGTGATTTATTTGGGAGTTGGATGGTGGATCCCCCCAAAAGAGCAAAAACAAACAAAACAGAAAGAAAGATGTAAGACCATCTTCCCAATGAGTTAGAATCTCAGTGTGTTTTCTGCCATGTCAGTTGATGTTATGTGACTTTTCACTGGTTGCTTAATCTCTCTAAGACTTAGATAAGATCAAACAGTAACAGAGACTTTTATTTAGGGTTGGTAGAGCTAGAGATATTTATTTGTTTGTGCAGTGCATGCATGTGTACACCTCTGTGTTTGGCCGTGCTCTGGTCCATGTGGAAACCAGAGGTTGAAATTGAGATGTCTTCCTCTATCACTTCTGCATCTTTTTATTAGTTGTATTTGTTCTTTGACATCTTCATACATGTATAAAATGAATTCTAATCACTCTTACTTCCCACCTTTTCAAAACTCCTCTACCCTATAAATAATGTTCCCACATTCATGTCTTTTTGTGATCTATTAAGTTTATCTAGGACTGTCTATGTGACCATGGGCTTGAAGATATCCTTTGGAGATTGGTGGAATCACCAGTGGGTACACAGATGAAGACAGTGATTCTCCCTTTGTCTGGAATCTTCCAATAATCAATAGTTCACTAGGGGAGGTTAGGGTTCCTTGAGCTCCCCTCCCCTCCATCCATGACTGACTATTGGCAGGCTTAATGCAAGTAACCCCCACTGCAAAGAATTCAAGATTGCAATGATTGTGACATGCTCAGAATATGGCATTTTGAAGCTCTTCTCCCCATTTTTCATTTTTTTACATTCTTTCTCCCTCCTCTTCCTTAATGTTCCATGAGCCCTAGGGGGTGTGATATAGATATCATGATTAGGGTTGAATACCTTTAGCAGCATTGAGTCTTCTCATTCACTGACTTTTACTACAAAGAAAGCTTCCTCTCATTAAGGCTTAAAGTACCATTTACTATGGATATTAACATTGATATTTATAAGGCAGTTATGATGCCATGTCAGTTTAACTAAATAGAACCAGTAAGGATCCCCTAGGGCCTATGACTTTCCAAATCATATGTTTTGTTTTTGCATTTGTTTTTACCAGGTTTATAGTACCATGCATGGGTCCCTTAATAGTCATGCCACTGCTGAACAAGTGAGCATATTCTGTCCTGACAAGTTGCTATTGAAATTCACACCAAAGGACTCACCCAACTGTCAATCTACCTTAAGTTTTGAAACAGGATCTCTCACTAAACCTAGAGCCCACAATTTTAGATAAACTAACTGGCCAACAAACTCTTGGGAATTTTTGTCTGCACTGCCCCAATACTGCAAATGCCCAGCTTTTTATGTGAGTGCTAGGAATGCAAACTCATTAAAGATTGAGATGTAAGAGCTTAATTTGGAATATGAGATTAGATATTTACAACTGCTTCTTGTGAAGTTGAACGGCTGAATTTTCCCTTTTCTTTTTCTTAGCTTTGTAGAATAAGATGAATATGTTGCCTTTCAAATTTTATTTAAGATTTTACTTTTGTAAAGATCTGCCCTGCCTCTATTATATGATAAAACATAACAATTCAGACTACTTTCTAGCCAAATAATTTCTCCTTACAAATAAAACAAATTGAGATTAAAAAATAGCTAGATCTAAGTGCTTGGCTTAGTAAAAATAAACCAAGTGGAAAAAAGAAAGCAAAGAAATGTTTGTCAGAGTTAGATAGGAAATTATTTTCAACTTTAGCTGATTTTGTATTGACATATGATCTATCAGTTTTTGGTTCTTTGCATATATAATGAAAATGGTTGGTACTGGAAAATGCTGCCCTGGGAAATCAGGTGCTGATGGCACTCATTGCCTATCCTCCTCTTGGTGGCCTTGGGTTCTCCAAAAAGTAGCATCAATAATGGTCAGATTTCAACCACTGTCTAGAATGTACCTTGCTTTCTTTTATCTTCTATCTATACTCATTAATTGATAAATGTGTATCCTTTAATGTACATACCTGTTCTTACAAAGATTATTGTTAATTACATTTGCCCTATTATGGACTTGGTGGACTCCTTCACATGGTTGTCAATATCCTATCTAAATGATTTTCTACCTATCAAATTTCAACTACCTTTTACAGTTATAACAAGTACCTCTACCTCTGTAGTATAATGAGAAAGCACATTTTTCTCATGATTTCTTTCCTAAAGGGAAATTTAAAGAATACCCAGTGAAAAAGCATACTTTTATCGTGATTTCATGATAAAAGGGAAAAATTAAACTATGTCACATTATTTTCCTACTTATAAAACAGTGTCTTTGATGTAAGTGGATTCAGTGCTTCACAAGTGCTTTTGTAATGATCAACAGAGTTCCAGGTTGCTTGGCAATGTACACAAAGACCCATCTGGCTATCATTCTAGAGATGCTCCCCTGAAAACAGCAAAGAATAAACCTCTGAATTAGGGGCAGAAAATGTGAGGGCACCACTGTGTTTTATTTTTTAAGCAAAAGCAAAATAAACAAAAAAGCAAGCTGTTAATGTCTTATTTCCCCTCAGAAGGGGAAACACTGATAATGGGGCTTCAAATTGCAGTGCCAAGTTTTCTAGTTATAAACTAGACTGATGCAAAGCAGATGAAATTTCATCTGTGTTTGCAAATGTAAGCTTTTTAATGTGGAAATGGAGCCATTTCTGCTTTCCAAGAAGGCCAGAGTCCTCAGGTTCATTAGAAGCTCAGTCTTAGTGTACTGGAGACAAGCACCCCGTTGGACACTATATTACAAGGCATAGGAGAGCACCACGAAGGGTTAATGGATTCCAAAAGCCAAAAGATAATAAATGCTTTTTAAAACTCCCAAATCAACAGTTAGTATTTAAGTTCTACCAAATAAAAACCTGTCAATAAAGAACACATTTGGTTAAAAAAACAAACAAAAAAAGAAAAAAACAGAATCAACAATGAACTTGGAAAGCACTTGTTACATGTTTAGTTATGGGGTCCTATCTTATGTTTTCTGAGCATGGAATGTGTGCACTGAGTTCATGAAAAAGAACTGGGCTTTTAAGAGCATTAGAGAAGGTAGGGTATTGTAATTCTCCTTCTTGATTATTTCTATATCTTATTTGTTTGTATTGCTTTGGTTTCAATGAAAAGTAAATCTTTATTGCTTACTAAGCCATTTTATGTGGCATATTGAAGGTGGAAGAGAGAAGGAGTGTTGTTTGAAAAACTCAGTTGAGGCCAGGCCACACCAGTGGGGGAACTGTGAACAGTCATCTCACACCGGTGCCAGTAGCACCTGTCACCAAAATACACAACTGAAAATTGTTAAATGCCACCAGCTAGTGGATTGATTATTTTCATGTTCTATGATACCTAATATGGAAGAACAAGGATTTAATGTCATTTTCTTGTAGTGAACAGATAGTGTCATTCACTAGCCTGTCTCTGTTAAACTCAAATAGCAATGGAAAGTCCTCATAGTGGCAGCACCTTCATCACTTCCAGTCCTCTCCCACATGGCTTTTAATTAGAAATAATACCACAGTAACTGCATGTAAACAATTGGTACAGCTATGGACTTCCTTATGCCATCACCACCCCTGGAACTTAGTAAGATGCATTAAATGATCAATTATGGCCTCTAATCTCTGACCAAGCACAACCCTTCTTGAAATGTTCATGCATGCAAATACTTTTTTTACTTTCATTTGCATATCACTGCCACCCATATGCCATCATTCACATTCACTGTCTGGACTGGACAGTCTACAAGGGTACATTGCTTATGAAAAGAAGTCTTTTTCTAGCAAACAAAAACCCTCCTTATCACCGAACTCCTCCCCATGGGAATACCCTTTCTCTCCCATTCTTCACTATCTGCTACTGTTGGCTATGTTTTCTTGTGCTGTAGCATTTTTCTTGGAATAGTGTCTACATTGTCTTATTTAACTCTAGCATTTGACATCTCTTCTTCCCCCACCTCAATCCCTTAGGGACCATGTAAATCATATTTCTCATTATATTTATTGCTTTTTCATGAGTTCTTCTTATGTTCTTTATTATTCTACTCTTATTATTGTTATTTCTTATGTTATTTTTTATGTTCTTCTGAAAGGCATAATCTAGACTTTTTCATTCATTTTATCTCACTCACTGCATAATAATCATTCAAGAAATACTTAAAGAAAATCTTAACCAGAAGTAGATGAATAAGATTTCATCGAAGTAAAACTTTTCTTCATGGCAGATTTGGAAATTTAGAGTAGTTTTGACAAATACTTAATATATAAATAAGCACAATTAATAATAGAACAATAAGTCTTAAATTAAAAATTATTATTATTATTATTATTATTATATTACTATTATTAATGTCTGCCTATATGGAGGTCACAGGGTATCTTTGTGGAGCTGGTTCTCTCTTTCTGCCTTTACATAAGTTCCAGATACTGAAATCAGGTTTCTAGGCTTAAAAGGATTTCTAGCATCATATTTCAACTAATCAAGAGAATGAATAGACAACCTACAGAATGAGAAAAATATTTGCAAACTATACATCTGACGTGGAGCCCAATAAATATGCATAATTTCATCAAAGTAAATTCATAGAAATAATAAACTTTATTCTCAGAAAAGTATGTGATAACTACATGTTAGTTTTGCTTTACAAAAGCAATATAAGCCGGGCGGTGGTGGCGCACGCCTTTAATCCCAGCACTCGGGAGGCAGAGCCGGGCGGATCGCTGTGAGTTCGAGGCCAGCCTGGGCTACCAAGTGAGCTCCAGGAAAGGCGCAAAACTACGCAGAGAAACCCTGTCTCGAAAAACCAAAAAAAAAAAAAAAAAAAACAAAAGCAATATAAAAGCAAACAAATAAAACCTGAAGAAACACCCAATTGAGTGTTTATTCTGTATTAGTTACTCAACTAATTCATGTCTATCATATTTACTGGTCCACAAACGAGCACCTTTCAGAAGCACCAAATGTCATTCTATGCATAAAAAAATTAATGTTTAATTTAAGAATGACTATAGCACATCCTAGAAAATGTTGAATCCTCACTATTATAAAAGGTAACATAAATGACTACATGACAACTAATGTAACAGAAAAAGTGTATACTTGATTTTCATTTGAAACAGGAAGGTCAGGTCACTGAGCATCTTCTGGGTTGTTATGACATGTTTAATATGGGACAGCTTGACCTTTAAATCTATCTTAATAATCTTATTTTCTCTAATAACACAGTATCTATAATGGTGAATTATTATATTTAGAAATGATATTGAAGACTGTCTGTATAAAATGAGTAATTCAGACCACAGAGGGTGTTTTACTGAATTAAAATAGAGTTTGTATGACAGTTTCCCTTTGCAATCATGCCAATTGACTTTGGAGAGCATAGTGACACAGAGAACATTCTCTTTTTCATAGAACTTTTTTAGAATGTATTTTACTCATATTCAGTGTCTCCATTGCTGACATTGCTTCAACCTCCTTCCCTTGGAAAGCAGGAGAAAAAAGAAAGTGTTTTTATTAATTTCTATCTTCACGTACAATAGTTGTTTTAGGGACATTTTCTTTTGGCTTTTCAAGACAGAGACAGGGTTTCTATGTATAGCCTTGGCTGTCCTGGAGCTCATTCTGACCTTGAATTCATAGAGTTCTACTGGCCTCTGCCTCCCAAGTGCTGGGATTAAAGGCATGAGCCACCATTGCCTGAGAAAAAGATAATGTAATTATATTACTTTTAAAATAAAAAACACTGGATGCTATAGAACTGATTTTTTTAATGTTTGTTACGCTATTGTTTTAATATGCCATATTTAGCATAGCTACCCTTAATTGTAAATAGACTTCAAATTTACAAAGATAATGGTCTACTAATAAAGAGGTTAACAGATACTAAATACCTGTGATAGTACAAAGATTTATAAAGGCAATAAGTGATAAAAGATATAAATACCACTGAGCAGAATAGGCTGAAACTGAGAAAGGAAGAGATGCCTTTCTGGCAACTCTATGTGACTGCGGTTTCAGTCTTTTCTAAAAAGATATTGGCCACCGCTACTTTCATCAACTTCCCAATTCAACTTTTCCACCTTGACCAGATTGTCTGTTTTGCACAATGTATTCTGTATCTTCTCATAATCAGTTATTGGGAAACACTTTGCAAGGTGCTTTTTTTTTTTTTTTTTTTTTTTTTGTGTGTGTGTGTGTGTGTGTGTGTGTGTGTGTGTGTGTGTGTGTGTGTGTATGAGCATTTATACTCTGATAGTGATGTACCTGTGCTGGATTTGAATAACTAATCTAGATCAGAAGAATTCCCCCCCGTCCTTCTTCATGGTGGTCAGGGAGAAGAGCTGATGTCTCCCTCCCTGAGCACTGCCGATGTTAAACTAAAGCAATAGAACTAAATATTTGACACAGTAAGAAAAGAGACCACATGATAATAACAAATTGGCATTATTCTTAAAGATGTGACTGTGGTATCATGGACAGTAGTGTGTTTATGTTGTAAATATGGCACCACAAAGTATCTGAGGCTTAAAGCCCCTAACACCTTGCCAGCTCTGTGAAAAATAGGTAGGGAACCCAAATGAAAGAACACAAATAAAAGTGTTGAAAGAGATTAGAAAAGAGACAGACTGGCAGGGGAGGTAAACAGACAGGAATAAGTCAGAAAACAATAGAATCTTTGCCATGGATATGATATGGCATCCATATAGAAAGAAAAATAGAGAGGAAATAAGTCTTTTTCTTCCATCTTCTGAACTAGCTATGGGCGTGATTATCTGACAGCATTGTTCCTTTTATGATGATCCTCTTCTCAATCTTCCCAAATATTAAGCTATAGAAACTAAGAGCACAAAAAGAGGAACAGGATTTTTATAGCAGAAGGTTATCAGCTGACAGCATCTATAAGCAGAACACATATAGTTCTCCACAGAGGCCCTTGGGTGTATTTCTTTCCTAATCCTTGTTCCTGCCTTTCCTAGTGCAACTAAGCAAAAAATACTTCTTGCCACAGTTATTTTTTCTTAATAGCTGTGACTATAAACTAAGACACAAAGGAACTGGAGAAGAGGACACTCTTTGTTTTGTCTTATCTGCCCTTCCTGATGTTCCTCTGAACCTTTAAAACTAACACATTTTACAAAGTCTTTTTAGAGTTTAAAGTCATGTGTTATAAAAAATAATTTACTGAAGGAACTTTTTAAGTCTCTTTTGTGTTTTGTGGGATATTTTGGATACAGAGACAAATAAAGAAATAACATAATAGAAAAAATACAAATGGAACACCAGAAACAGCCTTCTACAGATTCTTATTTCAAGGGCATGCTGAATTAATCTTTTGTTATCAAAAGTTAAGTTTCATTTGTGTGAGTGAAGCAAGTAGTTCTCCTGAATTTGGGAAGGAATACATTCATGTCATAGCAGCAGCTCCAAGTTTCTAGTGAGGTCAGAACACTGATTCCCCTGGTACTTGCATGTGATGTTTTATACTTCAGAAAACCTTGCAAAAAATATATATATAGGTATTGTATGAGTCAGGATTCCCTAGATTTTAGAGCAATAGTTCTCAACCTGTCAATGTCAAGAGCTTTTTGGAGGTTGAATGACCTGTTCACTGGGGTTTCCTAAGACCATCAAAGAACACAGATATACACATTACAATTCATAACACTAGCAAAATTACAGTTATGAAGTAACAACAAAAATAATTTTATGGTTGGACAGTCCACAACATGAGGAAATGTATTAAAAGGTCACAGAATTAGAAGGTTGAAAACCACTGTTCTAGCCTCTAGAGTAACAAAACTTATAGAATGAATCTCTGTATATATAAATATAAAAAGGGGATTTATTAGAATAACTTACAGACTGTGTTCCAGCTAATCCAACAATAGCTTGCTATGAACAGAAAGTCCAAGAATCCTAAAGTTGCTCAGTTTACAAAACTGGATGTCTCAGCTAGTCTTTAGTAGACATTGGAACTGCAAATAAGTAAGCTCTTACGCCAGTAAAGGAATGACTTGCTAGCAAGACAAGAGTAAGCAGGGAAAGAGTAAAACCTTGCTTCTTCCATGTCCTGCATGTTCTACCAGTAGAAGGTGTGAACCAGGTTAATGTTATATCTTCCTGCCTCAAACTCCAGCTTAAAGGTGTGTCTTCTCACCTCAAGATCAGGATTAGAAGTGGGTCTTCCTATTTCAACTTAATAAAAAAAATCCCTCACTGGTATGCCCCTGATTTTGGATTTAACTAATTTGGATTTTAGTTCATTGATTCCAGATGTAGCCAAGTTGACAACCAAAAAATAGCCATCACAAATCCACCCACTTTCAACTTGACACACAATCATAGCTTCTTATGTTATGATTAATTTCCAAATGAAAACAATAACCAGGCCATCATAATGCCTAAACATAATATAACTATCCCATAGACAGTTGCAAACACATTATATATTTAGCCTGGTTGTAATTAGGCCTAATATGATATAATTATTCCTTTTACCATCACAAACACATTGTAAATTTAAAATGGGTGACAATGTCTCTTGTGGGATATTCTTTTAATGTCTTAAACTTCAATGTGATAATCATTGATATTCTTTTAATTGATGTTATACCACATGATAAAGAAATTGAAAGAAAACATAAATATCTGTACAGATGCATTCTTTAAAAACACAACAGAAACACCATCTTATAAAGTCAACTATAATCCTCTTCTGTAACTGGTCATGTAATACTAGCTGGTATTTATAACTACCTTCCTCTGCTAACCATTATGTATTTCCTCCACCCTTGGCAAGAACCTCAGCAAGTCTTGGCTCTTTTCCTACAGAAGTAACCCGTACCTTCAGTCCTGACAGGTATGTGCCCTTTGTCATCCTGCCTGAATTTTTAGGCTGTTATAGTTTCCCACTGATTTTAATCACAGGACATGGTAGTACCAAAAGACACCCTAAGGGATCTCCTGGACTCCAGACATAATCCTTTTTACCTTCATTGTGGAGAAGCAGTCCAATTTTACCATGGTAAACTAGATCAATCACCCTTCCTAACACTATTATTACTTTCTTAGCCTGTTGGATTAGGGGCATTAGAAGCCTAAAAATCCAAGGGGAACTTGAGCTCCCAGTTCATTGGGATGTTTGTTGTGTCTCCTGGAAGGAGCACTCCTTACTCTAGAACCAAACATCTAGGCCAGCAGAATTTGAAGTTGTGGGAACAAGAAGCAAAAATTTTCCTAGTGGCTTATTAGGGGTGATAGTGAATGGAACTCTTCCCTTTTCTGCCCTTGATTCCTGGACCTGTGGATTCTGGCTGTGGGAGAAACTGTACCATATACTGGATGCTGATTAAAAGATTATAGTGCATTCTGGAGAATCCTGCCTCAGCCTTGCAGGTTGCTGCCACATAATTTGTGCTGTGACTATGTTTTCAAAAGGCCATTCCATCTTTCTACCAGGCCAGCTGCTCCAAGACTGTGGGGAACATGGTAAGATCAGCAGATTCCATGATTGTGGGCCCACTGTTGTAGTTCTCTGTCTGTGAAGTAAGGTCTTTGGTCAGAAGCAATACTGTGTGTAATATCATGATGGTGGATAAGGCATTCTGTAAGTCCATGGCTGGTGGTTTTGGCAGAAGTATCATATACAGAAAGGCAGCTCTATAAACAGAATAAGTATTTACTCCAGTAAGGAAAGGATAAAGTATTGTCTTTTCTATGGAGAAAGTGTTCAATATAGTCAACCTGCCACCAGATTACTGGCTCATCACCCTAAGGAAAGGTACCAGGTCTGGGGCTCAGCATTGGTCTTTTCTGTTGGCAGATTTAGCACTCAGCAGCAGCTATAGCCAGGTCAGCCTTGATAAGTAAAAGTCCATGTTGTTAAGCCCATGCATAACTACCATCTCTGCCACTATGGCCACTTTGTTCATGAGCTTATTAGGCAATGAGAGGAATTACTACAGAAAGAGACTGACTGTCCATAGAACAGCTCATCCTATCTGCTGATGATCAAACTCCTTCTCAGCTGAAGTCATTTTTTGATGAAATTTACATAGGACAAAAATATCTTCACATCCTTCACCCAAGAGAGATCTATCTACATCTCTTCCTCAGAAGTCCTTCTCATCAATTTTCCAATCATACTCTTCCCAAACCCCTGAGCATCCAGTCAATCCACTGTCTACAGCCTATAAGTCAGTGAAAAAAATCACATATCTTGCCATTTCTCCTTCCAAACAAAATGTTTGAGCATGTGTACTGCCAGAAGTTCTGCCCACTGTGAAGATTTTTCCTTCACCGGTGTCTTTCAGGGTTGTCCCAGAAAAGCATTATAATGCTGCAACCATCCAATTCTAGGTGGTACCTTGTAGTATATAGAACCATCAGCAAACCAGGCCCTAGTCTTCTTTTCCTCAGTCAATAAATCATAGAGAATACTCCATGAGGCTATAGGTGCATATTTGGCAGCAGACAGCGCTGCAATGGTAGTAGAAACCAGAAGCACGTGGGTAACTTCTTCATGTAACTTACACAGGCCTTCATGACGTGCTCAGGCCTGCTTGATCTTGTATATACCATTTCCATTGAATAATAGATTGCTGCTATGATTGTCCTACTTTATGACTTGGGTCCGATCACACACAACACATAGCCTGCAGCTCAGGTTGTATGGTAACTTGGTGGCCCATTGTCAAACATTCATTTTCCACTAAGGGTAATAGAAGGCCAAGAGCTGTCTTTCAAAGGGCGAATATTTATCTGCATATGATGGTAGAAGCTTGCTCCAAAATCCCAAAGGTCTCTCCTAAGATTCACCTATAGGGGTCTGCCAAAGGCTCCAAGCAGCAGCCCTATCTGCTAGTGACACCTCAGGTACCATTGGATAAGCTGGATCATATGGTCCAAGTGGTAGAATATCCTGGAGTTGTTGAAGAGCCTTCTTCTATTCCAGGCCTCACACAAAGCTAGCAGCTTATTAATCACTTAGTGTATTAGCCACAGTAATGTATCAAAGTGAGGAATGGGCTGACTTCAGAATCCAAATAAGGCCCACTAAATTTTGTGCTTCTTTCTTGGTTGTAGAGGGACCAGGCTCAATAACTTACACTTCACCTTAGAAGGAATATCTCTGTGTGCCCCATACCACTGGACTCCTAAGAATTTCACTGATTGACTTAGGGTTTCAACTGCTGTGAAGGAGCATCATGACCACAGCAACTTTTATAAAGCAAAGCATTTAATTTGGGTGGCTTACAGCTTCAGAAGTTTAGTCCATTATCAAGATGTCAGGAAACAAGGTGGCATACAAAAGCAGACATAGTGCTGGAGAAGGTGCTGACAGTTCCACATCTTGATCCACAGGCAACAGGAATTGAACTGAACTAGATGTAGCTTGAGTATAGGAGAACTTAAAGCCTACCCCTATAGTGAGACACTTCCTCCAAAAAGTCCATACCTACTTCAACAAGGCCACATCTCCTAATAGTGCCACTCCCTATGAGCCTGTTGGGGCCAATTACATTCAAACTACCACACTGATTTAGAAAGTCTTGAAACTTTGGTTGGATTTATTTCACATCCTTTTAATGTGCATAAGGTTTATTAACAAGTTTTATGTCATCTTAATACAGGCTACAATCATCAGAGAGAAGGGTTCCTCAATTGAGAAAATATCTCCAACAATTATGCCATGGATCAGCCTGTGAGGCAATTTCTTAAATAGTGATTCATAGGAGAAAGCCCATCTCATTGTGAGTGGAGCCAACACTAGGCTGGTGGACATAGATTCTATAAGAAAATCAGCTGAGCAAGCCAGTAAGGAGCACCCCTCCATGGCCTCTGCATCAGCTCTTGTATCTCGGTTCCTGCCCTGCTTGAGTTTCTGCCCTCTCTGCCTTTGTGTGAAATAAATCCTTTCTTCTCCAGCTATCTTTTGGTCATGATGTTTCATCATAGCAATAATAACCCTAAGACAGAGTACAACACCTGCTTACTTCATGCTTACATAATCCAATTAATGCAATGATATCAACATACTATACCAATATGATATTTTGTGAAAGAGACAGATAGTTGAGATCCCTTCTAACTAAGTTATGACACAGGGCTAGAGATTTGATATAGCCTTGAGGTAAAACTATACTGTAAAGGTATACTGCTAGCCTTGCCAGCTGAAAGCAAATTGCTTCAAGTAGTTGTTATGGATAGGTTCTGAGAAAAAGACATGTGCTATATCAATAGCTAAATACCAGGTACCATGAGATGTGTTAATTTGCTCAAGTAAGGATAGCACATCTGGTACAGCAGCTGCAATCAGAGTCACTGTCTGATTGAGTTTTCAATAGTCAACTGTCATTCTCCATGATCCAGCTATCTTCTGCACTGGCCAGACAAGAAAGTTAAAGGGATCTGTAGTGGGAATCACTACTCCTGTATCTTTCAAGTTCTTGATGGTGGCAGTTCCTTCAGGGATGTGATATTGTTTTTCATTCACTATTTTCTTTGACAGAGGCAACTCTGAAGTCTTCCATTTAGCCTTTCCAACCATAATAACCTTCACTTCACTGGTGAGGGAACCAATGTGAGAATTCTTCCAACTTCTCAGTATATCTATCCCAATACATTCTGGCACTGGGGAAATAACCACACCATGAGTTCAGGGACCCACTGTCCTTGCTGTGAGTCAGATTCAGTCAAAACTCCATTAACCATTTGACCTCCAAGTCTGGATATTGACTCACAGGCTGAGATTCTCTTTTTGCCACTATGATCCAATGTAGCCCTACTTTTAATCATTTGAGAATTTCCTTTCTGCTTATACAGATCAAACAAAAATTCAGTAGGCTTCTTATCTATTTCATTCCTAGATACATCATACACCAAAGTCCATGTGACTCATGCCACCATAAAATTCTCTTTACCTATGATATTTTGTGAAAGAGACAGATAGGTTAGACTATTATGAACTTTGTTTTGTCTATGCTGTGAATTACAAAAACTACAATCACTTTGCCTTTGGTGATTCAGTGATGCCACCTGGTCCCTGCTATCTTAGGGTCCAATTAAACCATCTGCTTTTAATTCATCCAACAGAGCAGTAGCATCTCCAACCCTAAGGTCTGGCATAAGGTAAAGGGTGACAACAGAACTCTTCAAATGTGTTGGTGCCCCTCTCCCCATTTTGCGTCTTATAGGATTAGTAAAGGGCCTGTCTTCTGGGCCTTCCCATTGTGGGGGATTAGGTTTTATACAGTGTGCCTGCTCTAGCATTGCAATTTCCCTGAGCCTTAAAATTTCTTCATCAATATTCAGCCAAGGGATAACAAGCATCTCCAATTAATTTCCAGTAGAAAAATGCTTCCATCAACCACTCAAACAAACTTTTGACACCTTCCTTTTTTTAACTGTGTGAACTTTCATATTAAAACTAGAATATCCACTCAGAGGGCTATAACTCAGCCTGATCTAGTTTTATGTTCTTTTTACCATTATTCCACACTCTTTTATTTTCAAAACAGCGTTTCTCTGTGTAGCCTTGACTATGCTGGAACTCACTCTGGAGACCAGGCTGACCTCAAACTCACAGAGATCTACCTGCCTCTGCCTCCTAAGTGCTAATGTCCCCTCCATTTTGGATTGTAGTTAATTCTAGATATAGTCAAATTGATAATCAAGAAATAGCCATCACAGGTATTTAGAATCCAGTGACTTAGAGTACTTTGACTCTATTGTTAATCCCATTTTCTATCATTGCTATATGTCAATAAAAAGTTTTATGAAGCGTAAAGCTGGAGAGCTAAATGAACACAATCTAATTTGAATAATAATTCATGGAGAATAACCCATATTGATAATATTGATAATGCCTCAGCAAGACTACTCATGACTCACAATCCAGGTGCCACAGTAGTTCTGAAAGTTACAGAGTACAGGACCCCAGCTTAGCAAATGATTGGAGCATGTGCTCACATGGTCTGCACTAGATCCAGTGACCATAGGAATCCTCTCTGCATGAAAGTTTTCCTCTCAGTAAAAAATGAAAAGGAAGAGTCTAAAATCCTTTACAACCAAAGACACCTACAACTTATTAGTTCTTATGGGCATTATTGCTGCTCCAAATGCCTCCTGTCAAGCCTCCCCACTTCACTGATGCCAACTCAGCTGCTGCATCTGTAACTACACCACTGATGCCTCCTCTTCTGTTGCATTGTACCCTGTGCCCACACATAAAAGAAAATCTTTCCTCACTAAAGCAAGATTATAAAATCTAAAAGACAAGACATCTCAATCAACCATGCAGGCAACAATCCAGGGTTTCAATAAATGTGGAAAAGTGAGGGAAAATGTTACAGAAAGCAAAAAAATTCCAGTAACTGGAAACCATTTAAGTTCTACAAACTCCCTGAAGTAGTATTAAAAATAATTATTTAAAGAATCCTGGTAAGATAGAAGAGAAAAATTTATCAAAATCATGAAAATAAGATATCAAAAAATTCAAAAAAGTTAAAAATATGAAGCAGATATAAATCCTAGATTTGGCAAATAGAATGAAAGAAAGGAAAAATGCAACAGTGCTGCAATAGCCAGTGCACTCGAGCAGAAGGAAGAATATAAACTTGGAGATAGGTCTTTGGGATTATTTACTCAAAGTGGTATGAAAGAATAAAAGTAAAAAAAGACATCCTATTGAACTTATAAGGTGACAAATTCTGTTTATGTAGTGTCCACAACAGAATATTAAAAAAAAAACAGGCAGAATGCTTGTATATGTTATAATACATGCAAGCTTTTCAAATCTCAGATCCATGAACACACCAAGATCCACATAGCTCAATAGTTCCAAAATAAGTTTAACCCAGAGATATCCACCAATAAAACTGTCAAAAGAATGTGAAAGCAACAGAAGTGCTAATTAAACCACTAGCAGTTTCTCAGTAGAAACCTCACAGGCCAGGGAAAACAGTAATGTGGGTTCATTTTCAAAATGTTGGAAAAAAATAAAAATGAACAGAATAAGCAGAGATCCATAGAACTTGTCCAACCAATTTAGTCTATCAATGATCCCTAAGTTTAATGAGAGCACCTCTAAAAAAATAAGATGAGAAGTGACCAAAGAAGATACCTGATGTTGACCTCTTGCCCCAGCCCACACACACACCACCAATGTATATATACAAAATATTTT
Source organism: Peromyscus maniculatus bairdii (assembly GCF_049852395.1). Classification (NCBI taxonomy): domain Eukaryota; kingdom Metazoa; phylum Chordata; class Mammalia; order Rodentia; family Cricetidae; genus Peromyscus; species Peromyscus maniculatus. The sequence goes on from NC_134867.1 coordinate 2,664,307, forward strand.
TATTTAAGAATATTTATAATTCTATGCATACTTCTAAGAGACAGAGAAGGAGAGAGAGAAAAAGAAAGAGTAAACAGTAGATCAAAATCAAAGAAATATTGTAGAAATCCTCAGACATAGAGAACATTATCCCAGAAAACAAAAACTTCAAATAGAAATTATAAATTTGGACAAACAATTTTTAAAACTAATATTTATTGAAATAATAATAATAATGATCCTTTGGAGGAGTTACAACATGTAGAAATCCAATGTTCTATCCTAACACACATAAGAGCATTGTGGATGTGATGGTTATTTCTTGGTTGTCAATTTAACTACATCTAAAATTAACTAAAATTCAAAAATGGAGGACACACCAGTGAGGTATTGTTGCTTAATTAAAGCAGGAAGACCCACTTCTAATCCAGACCTTGTGGTGGGAAGACACACCTTTAATCTGGGCCACACCTTCTGCTAGAAGCCTATATAAGGACACAGAAAAAGGAAAATTTTGCTCATGCTTGCTTGCTCTTGGCATGCTAGCAAATCCATTCCTTTACTGACATTAAGGCCTACTTATATTCTGATTCCAGTGTTTACTTAGACCAGTTGAAATTTCCAGCCTCCTGAACTAAGAATCTTCTGGATTCATGGACTTTCTGTTCATAGCCAGCCATTGTTGGATTAGCTGGACCACAACCTGAAATCATTCTAGTAAACCGCACCCCCCTTTTTTTTAGTTTTACTAGAATTACTACACACATACACACACACACACACACAGAGAGAGAGAGACATAGAGACAGAGAGACAGAAACACAAAGGTAAACAGAGAGAGAGAGAGAGAGATACAGTGGAATTAAGTGTTCCTAAGACCCTGGCACTGTTTGAAGAGTTAAAATAATTCTCAATGTTACTGGATATTAGTAAGTTATGTATGTTAATTGTAAGGTCCAAAGAAACAAGCAGAGAATAATCAACTAATAGATTAACCCAATAGAATATCAAAAGGGTAGAACAAGTAATCTGAAAGGAGCTGGATCTCAAGATAGTAGATATAATCCTACTCAAGTTGGTAATTAAACAAGATGCAAAATTAAATAAGATACTATGGTGGTATTTTATTTGTACTGAAATGTGATTTTAATTGTATGTTAATAAATAAAGTTGCCTGCCGGTCAGAGCTATTAGAGCCATAGCAAGAGCATGGTGGTGGTGGTGCACACCTTTAATCCCAGCACTTGGTAGGCAGAGCTAGGTAGATCTCTGTGTGTTCAAGGATACAGCCAGCATTGGAGACACATGCCTCTAATCTCAATACCATAGAAGACCTAGAGGGCTGTACATACAGGCAGTGACAAGGCGGTCATGTGTTTGGGTTTACAACCAATGAGAAGGCAAAACAGAAAGTCTATATAAAGACGAACAGACAGGAAGTAGCTCTCTTTCAGAGAGGTCTCTTGGCTGAAGAGGCTAGCTGCAGGGTAAGGCTCTTAGCTCTGATCTCTTGGCTTCTTTGCATTGGTTCTGTGTTTCTTATTTAATAAGATGGTTGGTTACATCTACAAGATACAAAATAAGATTCAAATATTCTAAACAAAAGACAAATTGGAACTTTTGTGACTGTGTATGCATGAATATATGTCTTGAATTTGAATGCAGACATAAGAGTGTCAAACTTCACATGTTCATTCTTGAGTCTCTACCTGTTAGATGAAGGGTCCCTGTCATTCCATGGGAGATTCTCTTGTCTCTCTCTCTCATCTCCTAATAGGAGTATGCTGGGATTGTAGATGCTCATGCTTCACCATCAAACTTCGTTTGGGTTCTGTGGATCTGAACTCTGGCTTATACAGCATGCACTTTTACCCACTTTTATCATCCAAAGCTTAGACTGGTATATTTATAAAGCTAGACACAATTTTTTACTACTTACTAAGTGAATTTAGCAAAGTATGTGGATACAACAAAAAATAGCCATAGCTTTATCATGTATTTAGAGTATAAAGTAAACAAACCTGGGCTAACATGAGGCAGGCAGTAATAATCATGGGATTCCAGCAAGATGAATTTGTAAACTGTCTTTGGCCATGTCTCAACCACCATATTCCAGCTTTCCAGTGTGACCTGCCACAGATATTCCCTGACCTGTGGGAGACCAGAGACTTTCATTTAATTCATCATGAAACTCACCTGTTCTTACAACCTCATTTGGCAATTTCTATACCATCCTTACTTAGGGTCATGCCTTTTTCTTTATAATACATGCTACAAAATGTATAGTTTTATCCAATTGCTTACTATATCTACAGTTTAAAATGTAAAAGCAAAGATATTACTTACTAAGGCTTGGTGTAGTTACTTTGCCTTACTGGAGGCATGAATTATGTCTGGGTCTTGCTTTAAGTTGAGTATGAGGCATAAAGAAAAACTGCATGTTGGGGTATGCTCTAATTTATATTATACATATTTACAAAAATAAATTAAGAAAAGGGACACTTGGCTCAGCCTGGGAAGAGGGGACTGGACCTGCCTGGACTGAGTCTACCAGCTTGATCTCAATCCTCGGGGGAGTCTTTGCCCTGAAGGAGATGAGAATGGGGGGAAGGGGAGGGGGCAGAAGTGGGGAGAACAAGGGAATCCATGGTTGATATGTAGAATTAAATTATATTGTAAAATAAAATAATAAAAAAATTACTTTCAAGTGCTATTATATGCAAGATCTTCAAATCACAGAAATAATGAAGGCAAATATCCAGGTAAAATTGCTGTATAGAATTTGCACATAACCTTCTTCTCTCATGACTAAACCAGTAGTAAAAAATTTGTTATAAAACCTCAACAACAAGACTGAAAGTGGTGGAAACAAGTACTGGAAAATCAAGAGCTGATAGACAGTAACAATCTAACCTAGCAGTGAATGAAAAGAGGGAGATCGGCTTACAGTCAGTTAAAGAAGTAGCTAGGTCCTCCAACTTTTCTCCTTCACTATACAACTTGGCTCTTGGCCTCTTTCCACACAAGTATAAGCCTGGAAGTTTCTTCTAAAGAAAGAATGAAGCTGTAATATGGCTATTGTACCTAAAACAGAAATGAACTGGTCATCTCCATCTGTAATCTTTTCCCTCACTTAGCACACAAAGTGCTCAGTACTATTTATACCTTTTTATTGGTGTTTGGAAAATGATCTCTGGAGACATAAAAGCACATGGGAACAGACCAATGAATCTCTGATGAATGCTCTGAAGTCTATCTTGTACTACCAATGGCTCTTGATAATCTTTGCCCTGGTATCCTAATCCTTGTTTTACGAGTAAGACACTAACCAGGATTCTTAGAGCCCAAGAAAACCACCTAATGCAAATGATAGAAACTCAGATAATCATATGTCGATAGGATGACTTTAGTGAAAATAAAATACAGAGGAGAGACATTCAGGGAAAAATAAAATATTGTCTCAAAGCCCACCATAACATCTCCAGAATAGCAAGATATTCATAAAGCCTGTAAAAGAAAATTCAAAGTATAAATACACAGTTATTAGTAATTAATAATTATGATTGCAGAATTAAATTTCAGTAAAAGATTTGGTATAAAGCTGCCAGAAAGCAGAACTAAGTGTGATTGAAAAATTAAAAAAAAATGAGAATTCTAGGATACCATCCAAGAGCTTAAGAATAACTTTAAAATAAGAATTTTATAAATAAAAAAAGAAAAATAACTTTTAAAGTTTAAACCTGAAAGACAAAAATTCTACAATGGAAGGAGACCATGAGAACACTATATTGCTGAGACTCAGATATCAGATGATCAAAATCTCTTCCCATATCTCAATCTTGCCTTCTTTGTATGATGGAATCATTTTATAGGAATCATTTTTGTGTCTATAACACCCTCTGTTTCATGTCCTTGCAGAAATATCATTGAAGGTCAGCCATCTTTGGGACCATAACTTAACTGTGCTTATGGAGAGAAGAGCATGATGGACAATAATGGCCTATAGCACATCCCAACAGGGAAGAGATGACATTGATAGCCCCAGTTGAACCATCTGAGACAAGAAGCTAAGTTACTAAGAAAAGGTTACTGCTGGATAAACAATATGTATCTGCCATGGAAGAATAAATGATGCTGGTGACAATATATAGGGTACAAGAAAGAGAAATGTCAGTTCAAGAAAAAAAAAACATTTTAGCATCAATTTTCCAAGTTTCTGCCTAAACACTATTTCAAGGAAGCATCATAGAAGCTTTGACACTTCCCTCTTACACATTTCTAAGTTACAAAATTTCTTCCATTTCTAATGATAAGAAAAGTATTTATTTAATACTTACACTGTGCCAAGAGGGCCCGGGGCATTGAGGATGCCAGAAAACAAAGGGAAAGTTCTCTCTTCAAAGCTCTTACAAATCACTTGGGGATGATAATCAAAACTAGCAATGGATTCAAGCACAACTTTAAGTGCAGACTGTGCAGTACACTATGGGCCATGTATCTATGGGCTCTAAGCATTCCAGTCAGTAGAAGAATGGAGTGACATTATTTGTGTGTCATAAGCTGGTGTGCCTGCTGCTGCTTTTCACCAAGGCACTGTCTTGGAAATTAGCTAAATTTATATGATTTGAATGTTTCACCTTTATTGCAGATGTTGCACACCCATACTATACACACAATGCAATTCTATACCTTATTCCTCTCAGTAAAAATCTATACCTCTTCAGATTTCTATATTGGGAGCCCAACATATAAGAAGTGATCTCTGATACTAGGTGTGAGGGAAAGGATGGCCAGAGTGCAACCCACAGCTCCAGAGAGGCTAGCTAACAGGGAAAGACCCTAGGAGTGACACATGGATGACCCAGTGAAGGAGAAGTGGATGAGATCTATATGAGCGGACTGGGGGGGGGTGGCAGAAGGTGAGGAGTGGGGGATGAGAACATAGGGAAATGGGAGGGTCAACCTGAAACAGGGACAGTGTGGGAGGGCAGGGAGGAAGATACCATGATAGATGAGGACATCATGGGAATAGGAAGAGGCAGGGTGCTGGGGAGGCTCTCAGGAATCCACAAGGATGACCCCATCTTGTCTGCTGGAAGTGGTCCAGAGGGTACCTGGACTGGTCTACTCTGGTGACCGGTCTAGCAAATAACCGAGCTGTTATCATAGAGCCTTTGTCCAGTGACTGATGGAGGCAGATGCAGAGATCCATGACCAGGCACCAGGCTGAGCTCTGGGAATTCAATTGATGAGAGAGAGAAGGAATTCTGCAGGTGAGGGACATCAAGATCATGATGGTAGGACATGCAGAGATGACCAGCCACACTAGTGGAAGTCCATGAACTGTGGACCTGTAGCTGTGGAGCCCCCATGGGACTGGACTAGGCCCTCTGGATACGGAAGACAGTTGTTTGGCTTGAACTGTTTGGGGGGGCACCCAGGCAGGGGGATCAGGATCTGTCCCTGGTCTATGGGAAGGCTTCTGGGAATCCGGTGCCTGTGGTGTGATGCTTTGCACAATCTTTGTTCAGTGGGAAGGAGCTTGGACCTGCCTAGGCTCAGTGTGCTAGACTCTGCTGACTCTCCGTGGGAGACCTCGATTTGGGCGATGTGGGAATGCAGGGTGGCTTGGGAAAGAGGGCTGGGGAGTGAGAGGAGGAAGGAGGGGGATCAGTGGATGGTATGTGGAGTGAGTAGAGAATTTCTTAATAAAAATGAAAAAAAAAAGTGACCTCTACCCTCATGTTGATGTGTTAAATCTGCTGTGTGGAAGTTAACATGGAGACTGCAGCCAGATGCCTGGTTCTCATCCTAGCCTTACATGGGTATTAGTCATTAATTTCCTTGTGAAATGGGAGTAATAAGATGGTCTGCCTTGAGAAAATTGTGATGACTTATAGTAGCACAGGCCCATAGGGTAGAGGATATTGGCTCAGACCAGTAGCCAAGGCATGCACATAACATACTCCTTAAGAGCCAACCTGGAGTCTGTCTGAGGGCCTAGCAACAGGAGCTGTCAGAGTCCCTGGTCACTGTGAAGGGTTCCCAGTCACCATCAGAGTTCCTGATTGAGCCAAGTCTGACTAAGGACCTAGCAACAGTTGCTGTTCAAGTTCTTGACTGATGTCAGAGTTCCTGATCATGCCGAGGGATGACCACGGGGGGGGGGGTATATAAGGCCTTCCCTGTTATTGAATAAATGAGTTCATTATTTGCCTTCAATGGACTCCTGGTGTCTGAGCCATTGACACTGTGCTTTCTCACCCACTCCCCCGAGGGAGCTGTTGGAATCCAAGCAACAATGACTAGCTGAGGCTGTATGCATGAAAGCAGTTTGATTTGGATTATCTAACAGTTAACACTATTTTTTTTTTTTTTTCTGTTGCTACTTTCTCAATTCATCCAACTCTGTTTTGATTTTGTCTTTTATTTCCTCTGGAGAGTCTTTTATAATATTTATTCATTATTTTGTCAAGCAATAATTGTACATACTTATAATGTACAGTGTGATATTCTATAATGCACACAGTTTACATTATCAAGTTACGGTACTTAGCATTTCTATATCTTCAAACTGGGAAGCCTCAAAGTCCTCTGTGTTAGTCCATTATAAAATAAATAAGTTGTAGTGAAATACCATCATCCCACTAGGCTGTAGAACATTGGAATTTGTAAATCCTAAATATCTGTATGCTGATCCCCACTGTCCATCCATCCTCCATCCTTTCTACCCTAGTGACTTCTGATCTACCTCCCAACTCTATGAAAATAACTCTTTCAAACCCAACATCCTGAGGCATTTGTGTTTCTCTCAGTCACATTATTTAGCATAATGCTTTCTGGTTCCACCACACTGATGCAAGTGAGAGTATTTTGTTCTTTTGGTGGCAGAATGATACTCCATTGTATCTGTACACCTTATGTTTTTTTCATTCATATGTTAGTACTGTGAGAAGAGCTTCAATAAAGAGAGTAGTGCAGATGTCTCTTTGAGAAACTTATTTCATTTGCTTTCATACTTCCTGTAGAAGAACTGCTATGTCAGATGGTAGCTCTATGCTGCTTTTCACAAGGACTGCAGTAATTAATATTTGCACCAACAGTATGCAAGCCCCATTTCTCTACATTCTCACCAGCACTTTTCTTTTGATAAGAGGCATTCTAACTGTGGTAAGAAGTGGTTTACACTTGACGTTCTTTTATGACAAGTGAGAGTGAGTCAGATTTTCCCCAGTTCTCTAGGACTAGATTAATTTTGAATTCTTACAGCATTGCATCCTTCACAATAGTGCCTTCATTTCATGCTTTTTAATCTAACATATACAATATGATAATCATGTGATGGTTGACCAAAACAGAGTCTCTTGTGAAACATTTCCTCTACACTCCTATGACCACTGCTATCAAAACAGGACCTTTGAAATCAGATCAAGTTCTCTAACATCCATCTCTTATGAAGTCAACCTAATCCAGCCACTTTCTCATGGTCAGTATATTGATCTTGGACCCTGGTCTGGTATCTCTCATTACAGTTCTCACCTCTCTTTCTCTGATCCAGTTACAATTCTGTCCCAGTCCAGTCTTCTTACCATAGGCGAATACATCATACTTCTTTTTCCTTGTGCCTTTTTTAAAATTATTTTCTAACATTTTTAGAATAGACACTGCTGCTCAGATACATGGCTCTGAAGATTACATGGTAATTATCTAACTTGCCTGAGCCACATGTCTAAAAGGGGCTGCATGGCACAACACTGGTATTAAGCATATGTCAATTCTATACCTTCCTTTGTGTCTTCTTCAACACCCAAAATGCAGGTGATCAGTTAGTATGTTGGCTAAACAGAAAGATAGTGGCATTGTATAACAAAAGAAATTAAGGAAAGTTCTTTAACTATAAATCCTCACTGAGTCCATGAGCAATGAAGAAACCATCCCTCCTTTATTGGAATTAAAGTCCCTGCTTAACAGTTTAGCAATTCCATGTATACTATTTCTTGGACAATATTAGATTTCATATTATTCAGCCATTCTTCTGAACATTTTTATTTCTAATGTCTCAGACTTATATCCCATGAAGTGGAAACTTCAACACCAGTTCTTGGGCCAGTAAGAAGCCCCTGCTACTGTCCCCTTCCCCCATAACTAGGACTTCATGCTGCTGTGCAAATTACCTAGCAGGGGGTTTATAAGCAAATGGGTCTGGACCTTTCAGATGGAGAGTAAGGAGCTGCTTGGCTTCCCCTAGGCCTGCAGAGTAGACCTTCTCAGCCAGATTGGATTTGATGCTGCAGCTCAGTGGTGAATCAGGCAACTACTGAGTAAAGAAATCAGCTTATAGTATTAATGGAAAAGTCTCAGTACATTCAAAGTCTTGGTTCCTGTGAACAATCCAAAGGAATCCAGAGAATTAAATCATGAGTTATTACAGTGTTGAGTCTAGACAACTTATATAGCAAATTCTAAGGGTTTACTTAAACAAGAAATACTTGGATAAATATCATTATGTAAACTGAAAATGTACATGGAAGTTGATGGGAGATTTTATTTGGATCAATTTATTAAATATTATATGGCAACATGCACAGTAAGAATGGGATACTTTTTTCATCCTACATGTGCAGCAAACTTGATATCAAGTTACTGAATATTAGCAAAATACATAGATGAGCATCAGTGAACTGCTATTTTTGCTTTAGCCCTACTTGAAGGTCCTGAGGACAAATGACACAACTTCTCATCAGTTACTATAGATTTGATACTCTACAGAAGAGTTCCCTTGATTTACTATAACCTAAATTCAGAGCCATACCATTCAGAGAGAGAATATATAAGCATTATTTTTCTCTCCCTCCTTCCATCCCTCCCCACCTCTTCTCTTCCTTAGTTCCTTTTTCCTCCTTTTTCTTTCTTTTTTCCTGCTTCCTCCCTCTGTACCTTGATTTATTATTGATATTGATTGATACATTAAGTTATATCAATCAATATGTTAAATAATAGTATCTATTTTATTGTTAGTGAAGATGTTATAGTCTGGCTGTTTTCACTGAAGAGATGGAAACAAATACAAGCTTATTAGAAATTTGAAGTTTTTATTGAGCCACACAGACCCGGCAGGTAGCATACACTCTTGTGACTATAAGGCTAAAGAGGCAGCCCTGAGTCCATAAAGCAGGAAGCTTATAAAAAAAAAAAAAAGAGCCACAAATTGAGTAGGTATGGTGGCTGTTGGCAAGCCATATGAATGTTTTGCAAAAATAAGCCATAGCTGTATTACCATGGTGTCTTAGGGTTTTTATTGATGTGAAGAGACACTATGACCACAGCAATTCTTACAAAGAAAAACATTTATGGTGATATATTTTGCACCCCAATAACACTTATCTGGGAATCAGAGGACAGAGCCAGCCACTAGATTAGATATAGAGGCCATACACCTTTAATCCTATCACTCAGGAGACAGAAATCTGTCTGAGAGTTCAAGGCCACAATGGGAACAGAGCCAGGCATGGTAACAAACACCTTTAATCCCAGCACTTGAGATCTCATGTCTTTGCTTTGGAAGGACACACACCTTTAATCCCAGGAAATAATATGGTAGGACACAGAAAGGTATATAAGGCATGAGGAAACAGCTACTCATGTTCTGGAGGCTGAGAAGTTGATAAGGTGAGGTTGGCTGTGGCTTGTTCTGTTTCTCTGATCTTTCAGCTTGTACCCCAATATCTGGCTCTGGGTTTTCTATTAATAAAACAGTTTAGCAATTCATGTTACACAGGGAAGCTACATGGGACTGACGTTGGCATCCTGCATATATGTTACAGTTGTGTAGTTTGGTCCTCTTGTTGGACTCCTAACAGTGGGAAGAAGGACTGTCTTTGACTTTCTTACTGCCTTTTGGGAGCCTACTCCTCATACTGGCTTGCCTTGCCCAGCTTCAATACATGGGGAGGTGCTTAGTCTTCCTGTAGCTTGATATGTCGTTGTGTTTTGTTGATATTCATGGGACACTTGCCCTTTCCTAAACAGAAACAGAGGAGAAGTGGATTGGGGGTTGGGAACAGAGAGTGGGTGAGGAGGAGAGACTGGGAGGAAAAGAGGAAGGGTAAACTGTGGAGATGTAAAATAAATAAGTGAACAAATTTATTAAAAATAATGAGAAAAAAAGGTGGAAACAAGCTGCTTCATTTGGTAAGCCAATACAACATGTGGCCCGGGCATGGAATTAGCATATATTTAAGGAATGTTACTTTTTTTTTTTCTATAAAGCCTCTAAAAAGGGATTTTGTCCCACAGTGGGTTGGACATTAATTAAAACTACTCAACAGATGCAGCATAGTGACAGAATCTGGGAGTAAATATGAAGCCAAGAAAGTCCTGGACCTGCATGAAAACTAAGGGCAGCATGGTTATTTATTTATTTATTTATTTATTTATTTATTTATTTATTTATTTATATTTTGTGTGTATATGTGTATTTGAAGGTATACATGGGCCACATGCACTTGTGAAAGTTAGGCGACTACAAAGGTATGTGATATCCAAAAAGGAACAGAGATGACAGCAAATGCTGGTGTGGGTATGAGAGAAAAGGAGCTACTATTCACAGTTAGCAAACTAGTTAAGCCACTTTGGAAATTATTCTGGAGCTTTACAAAAACCTAGAAATAGAACTACTATATAATCTAGTTATATCATGGACATATACTCAAAGTACTTTCTATCTTACTACAGAGATACTGGCATTTTCATGTCTACTGTTGTTCTATTCAAATAGCAATGAAATGGAATAAATCTAGATGTTCACCAACAGATGGACAAGTAGTAAAAGTGAAAATGTGGTTCCTATATACAATATACTATTAGTCAACTGTAAAGAAAAATTAAATCATGGGGTTTTCAGGTAAATGAATGGAACTGGAAAGAAATTATACTTAGTGAGGTCATCTAGATCTCAAAAGACAAATACCACATGTTCTTTCTCATTCGTGAGCCCTAGATTTAAATATTTTGTTTTGTGCATTTAAACTGGAGTGCATGTGGAAGCTGGGAAACTATAAATTGGTCATTGGCATGGAAAATACATTTAAGAATGAGGGAGAATATAATACAAGTAAAATGAAAGTAGAAAACGTGAATACTAGAGGCAGAAAGGTTCAAGCAAGTAGTGGAGTGTTGGGGATGGAGAAACCAGGTGAAGGGTTCACAACACGCCCCCCACACACACACACGGTCGCATTTACCAGGCGGACACTTCTGCCTAGCCAATTCCGGTCAGGCCGGACACCTCCACCTAGCAAGTTCCGGCCAAGGCATCTCGCGTGACCAGAATCCGTGACATTACATGGCTACGTAAGCACGCAACGTGACCATGTGATCTACGCACACGCGTGGAGTAGTGACGTGACCTGGCCACGCCCCCAGCCGGTTTTTAAAGCAGAGTGCCATATTCCTGGTTCTTTCTCTTCTCTCCTCTTCTCCACGCACGTGTCTCTCCCACAGGCCTGCACACTCTCTATCCCTGTATTTCTAATAAACTCTTATAAGCGGATTCTGTCGTGTTTCGTGACGTTTCCTTGCAGGGTAAGAACACAACGCAGCTAAATTACTAACATTTTGGTGCCGAAACCGAGCGGGCGCTCCTGGGCGTTTTGCGCCTGGCAGCCCACGAAACGGGGAATCTGCTCCGTACGCGACAGACCGCTCTCCATTCGCCTGAATCGCATCCAAATTGCATCCAACACCGCTTTCTTGGATTGGTGAGTCCCCCCATTTTTCGGCCAGCGTAAACGGTTTCCTGAACCTGTGAGAATGACCGTTGATCGTCCGGCGCCTCACACGTGTTCTTGAGACTGGGGGAACCCCCGACCACAGTCTTCATTGGCTACAGTCGGCCCCTATCGCAGGCCTAACTTTTCTAGCCGTCTCCCACGTCTGCAGCCTGAGATATTTCTCGAGTTAGGGCCACCACCGTTGGTGCGTCCTGGGAGCCACATGAGGCCAGCACATCCATCTCCTTGACGAAGGGGCAAACGTTGCCTGGATTCCCGGGGAATCCTTTTCTCACCGTGGAGGGGGCCCCTGCTTCTGTGGCTGACGAGTCAAGGAGCAGCCTGTGCCCGGTATCCGCCCTTGGCCTTGGGGACGCCTGGGGCCTTGGCTCCGGATCACGTTTATTTTTTATTTTTCTGCCTCCACTGCAAACATGGGAAACAAGGCTTCCAACCCTGTTAGCCCTTCCTCTCCGTTAGGCTGTCTTGTTGAAGCTTTAAAACCTCTCAGTTTAATGCCTTACGTAAAGATTTCTAAGCTAACTTGTTTATGTTCAAAAAAGTGGCCAAAGTATGCTTTAGAAAATAACAAAGAGCCGCCGAGCGGCTCCTTAGATCCCGATATTACACGGGAGCTATCCAATCACTGTCAGCGTTCAGGCAAATGGAAAGAGTTGCTTGCTTCTTTCTCAACGCTAAACTGTCTCTTATCGTTTCCTTCTCTCCTGCTCACATGCTCCTAGCTGTACGTAAACCAGAGGACTCTGACTCCGGAATCTCTGACTCTAGATCTTGCTAAGGAACCAATAATTAAAATTCATGTTCCATCCTCTCTCTCTAACAGAACTCTCTCAGATACAAAGTAAGTTGGGTTCTTATACATCTAATTCTGCTTCCTTTATTAAACAGTTTCAATATATAACTCAATCTTATAGTCTCACCTCTCATGACTTCTTGAGGAGCTCAGATGTGTATGGGAGCAGGCTAGGATTCATACGGACGAAATTCATCAAACTAACCTTTCACACCCCCCAGGAGCCGAGGCGGTTCCTGACCGGGAGCCACACTGGGACTACAACACCCAGAGTGGCTGTCTAGCCAGAGATGGTTTATTACCTGTCTCCTGACAGGCCTCCGTAAGGCTGCCCTAAAACCAGTAAATAGTTCAGGATAAATATGAAAATCCATCTCTTGTTCCCCAGACCTCCCCGACTAAAACTTAAGCATCTGGAGAGCAAGGCTCCTGACCCCATGGACAAAAGAGTCATCTGTGGCATTTAAGGTGTGCCAGGGAAAAGATAAAAGCCCGAAAACAAAATTGCCAAGTGCTGGCACTCGCTGACTTCCAAAAGCTGTTGGGTGTCCCTGTTTTAAATGAGGAAAAGGCCATGGGCTACCGAATGCCCTGACAGGCCATCAACAGCCTTGTTAAAAGTGCCGCCTAGAAAGACAGAGTCAGCTGACTGCCCCCATGCACCAAGATGCATGGGTACATCAAGCTAAGACCTCCAACAGACCTAGGCTTGGCTACAGACATGACAGGGAACCCAGAACGCAGCAGGGAAGCGATCCGTTTCTTTCCTTCTGGACACCAGAACCATTGACTCAGTCCTGGGAGTTTTGGGATGCCACCTCTCCTTTATTGTCGGGTACAGGGGACAGGCTTATCTACCTCAGCAGACACCACCACTTAATTGTATTTTCAGAGGCATCCCTCTCACACATTCTTAGTGGTGCCAAGCTGCCCTGTACCTTTAATGGGGAGGGATCTCCTAGCTAAGGTAGGAGCATCCATTTCTCTTGCTCCACACATTCGCCTTCTCCCAGACACACCAGGAGCTCTCCTACTTCTCCTCCTAGCCACTAACTCTACAGACTCCAAATATGCTTTTCATATCCTCCTGTCCCATGCTGCTATTTGGAGGGAGCGTGGCCTTCTCACAGCAAAAGGAGGATCCGTATCTAACTCAGGCCATATAATGGCCATGCTGGAGGCTTCCCACCTCCCCAGGGCTACAGCTTGATTTTACCCCTATGCCCACCATCAGGAAAAGTTAAATATCTCCTCAGACCACTTCTAACACCAGGTCTTTTTCCAAGCCTCCAACTGTTCCAGATAGCCTGTTAACTCCTCTTTTATGTCACCTAAGGTCTATTCTATGGAGCTATGCGGACTGCTCACTGCCTCAGCCGTGTGACAATCCTTGCCCATCTCCAATACACATTGGGGATTAGGTTCTTCTCTTTCCTCCAGGCCAGCGCCCTTTACCCCTTTCCCCTAAGTGGCAGGGACCCTTCAAGGTAATTCTTGTAACCCCCACAGCTGCTAAACTCGAGGGCTTTCCTCACTGGGTCCACCTGTCTCACCTAAAACCTTTTATCTCATCTCCATCCCAGAAAAATCTCTCTTCATATACAGTGAAACAAACAGAGCCTCTCACTCTCAAGCTCCAGAGGACATCAGGATCCCCTGCTTTGTTGCCAATTCCAGAGGAATAAGGTACCACCCCTTCCTTTTCCAACCAGGGCCACACAGAGCTGAAGGTAAAAGGACCATCAAAAATATCCAGGCGGTAAGGAATAATGTAATACAATAATTTATCATTGTTCAATACTCAGCAACTGATCACCTGTGTTTCCCAAGTGTTAACCTAATAAGGGAAACAGGTGCCTTAAATAAACTACCTCCAGCAAGGCTTGCCTGAGGAAAACAGGTGCCTTAAATGAACTACCTCTAATGAGGCTTGTCTCAGATAGAAACTAAGCAGAGTACTAAGACCAGATCTACCTCAGGTAAATGTCACATGCCTCTATCTGGACAGGCCAAATCTACCTCAGACAAATGCCAACTCCAAAATGAAATAATAATGACTCTTTCTCTCTAAGCTCTCTCTATGTCAATAGTATCTTGTTAAACGGGAGGTCCCCAGCCACAGCACAGGAGGTCCCCAGCAGCAGCACAGATGGACAGCCGCAGAACCAGGAGACAGCAGAACGTCATTCCAGGACCTCCACCATCATTCCCGGACTTCACAAGATACCCCTCACACCCCCCCCAAGAGCCAACCAACGCCCACTATTCAGCTGGAAGCAGTCTTTGAGAGAAACGTCGCCCCTGTACCCAGTCAACCACAATTTTTTCTTTTTTTAAAAATAAAAGAGTCGGGAATGAAGGGTTCACAACACGCCCCCCCCCCCCACGGTCGCATTTACCAGGCGGACACTTCTGCCTAGCCAATTCCGGTTAGGCCAGACACCTCCACCTAGCAAGTTCCGGCCAAGGCATCTCGCGTGACCAGAATCCGTGACATTACATGGCTACGTAAGCACGCAACGTGACCATGTGATCTACGCACACGCGTGGAGTAGTGACGTGACCTGGCCACGCCCCCAGCCGGTTTTTAAAGCAGAGCTCCATATTCCCGGTTCTTTCTCTTCTCTCCTCTTCTCCACGCACGTGTCTCTCCCACAGGCCTGCACACTCTCTATCCCTGTATTTCTAATAAACTCTTATAAGCGGATTCTGTCGTGTTTCGTGACGTTTCCTTGCAGGGTAAGAACACAACGCAGCTAAATAACTAACACCAGGGGCAAGGAGATGGGCTAAAAAAATGAAATGTGCATGAAGAGGCTACAACCCAAGTTAAAAAATACAGTAAGAAAGAATTATAAAATACATATCATATGAAAGAACAAAGGGAGAAATACTGGGGACTAAAGGTCTAAGCAGGGATTAGAACAAGGGATGTAGAAAAGGAAAGAGTAGGGGGTAGGTTATCCAAAGCTATATGAAGAGGCCTTGGGAAAATATACCAGTTTGTAGCTACTTTAAGACATAATTAAAAAGAAAGGAGTTTGAACAGAGGCACTCTGTATGAGTGAACAGGAACTCCCAGAATACATGGGTTTTTTAATGAAAATATCAGTGCCAGGCACAGCTTACCCTCCTTATGAGCTATTGGGCATGGATACCCCACATACATCAAGAATAATACAGGATATTACCATTGCTCTTGGTTGCCTACCATAATTAGATAGTAAGACCATCTAATTCTTTTGGTCCTTGGAACTAGAAAACACGATTTCTTCCTGTTTATTTTTCCTTAAGCTAATATTTTGTTTTAATTATTTAAAGAAAAAAATTTCTCTTATAAACCTGAATTATTTAAATAAGACTGACAATTTCATGGGCCTTTAAAATGTTATAGGAATATAGATAGGACAGGCATCCAGATCTAGATATATAGATCCAATCCCTCCTTTTGTTACTAAAAAGTTCATTTAGCTTCTTGCTGTGGGATGTTCTGTATATCCTGTGGGAGCCCTTCTTGGGTTCTTTGTGGCGTTACCCAGCAGGTCCGCATAGAGGATGATTAGGACCATGGGCCTGAGTGCAGGTGTCTGAGATGGTCTGCACTTGGCTGTGCTGGGGGATGGTCTGTATGTCAAGTTGTTCTGATTGATCAATAAATAAAACCTGATCGGCTGTGGCTAGGCAGGAAGG
Organism: Peromyscus maniculatus bairdii; assembly: GCF_049852395.1. NCBI lineage: Eukaryota > Metazoa > Chordata > Mammalia > Rodentia > Cricetidae > Peromyscus > Peromyscus maniculatus. Next base: position 2,680,561 of record NC_134867.1, read on the forward strand.
ATAGGCAGGACTAACAGAGAGGAGAAATAAAAGGACAGGAAGGCAGAAGGACTGACTGCAGCCGCCGCCATGACCAGCAGCATGTGAAGACACTGGTAAGCCACCAGCCACGTGGCAAGGTATAGATTTATAGAAATGGATTAATTTAAGCTATAAGAAGAGTTAGCAAGAAGCCTGCCACGGCCATACAGTTTGTAAGCAATATAAGTTTCTGTGTTTACTTGGTTGGGTCTGAGCGGCTGTGGGACTGGCAGGTGATAAAGATTTGTCCTGACTGTGGGCAAGGCAGGAAAACTCTAGCTACAGCTTCTTACCAAGTTTCCACTATGTGGGAGATCAGCGATAAGAAGTAAATAGGAGAAGGCAAGGGCCAAAGGTTTTCAGTGCTTGCTGTTCTTACAGAGGACCAGAGTTTAGTTTCAGAAACCCACATCAGTGGTTCACAACCTCTTGGAACCCTGGCTCCAGGATATCTAAGCCATTATCTAGCCTCCACTCTCACACACACCCTTTCCCATATACAAAAATTAATATTTTTTAAAAGGTAAATGAATTTTAAAATAACGTGTCTAATTAAAAAGCTTGGAAAATAATTAATCTGTAATGTAAAGCTAGATGCCACATCAAAAACAACCAAATTCACAGGTTCTCAGCACTGGCTACAAGATAGAAACACTCTGGCAAACAAATCAGTGGTGACATCTGAGTGTTTCCCTCCCCTCAATCTCAGATTCACAGCCCTGTGGTAGAATCTGGAATAGATAATTTAGGATAATTTTTATAAAATCCAGTCGTTGGTACTGGAGGGTTGGTACTGAGGAAAACGGACTTTCTCAAACACATTTTATGAGTGAAGAATCTCTTAAACATTTATGGGACTTGTCACCATCATCATGAAGTTGATCTGTTCATTTGAATTAGAAAACAGGTCTGCACACTTTCTACTTCATAAGGCTGCTCACCTTTCCTCCTCTTATCTAGACTGGGTGAGTCATTGCTGTGGGATGTCTTTCTGTATGCTGTGACTATGTGTGGCTCCCATTGGATAATAAATAAAGCTGCATTGGCCTATAGCAAGACAGGATAAGGTTAGACAGTACATTCAAACTGAAGACAAGATGAAGAAGGATGGAGTCGAGAGAGACATAAGCCCACCACCAATGGAGCAACAAGATGTCAGCAGATCAGTAATACCACAGTCATGTGACAACACATGGATTTATAGAAATGGATTAATTTAAGAAGAAAGATCTAGTTAGCAAGAAGCCTGAGCCATAGGCCATACAGTTTGTAATTAATATAAGCCTCTGAGTAATAAGCAGCTGTGGAACTGAGGGTGGGAGAGGTTTGTCCAGACTGCTGGGCAAGGCAGGGTGAGAGAAATTTCTGTCTACAATTCGTGCCCAGACATGGTGGCAAGAGTTTCCACCTAAAATCTGAGAGAGCTTAAGAAGAGATTATAAATGTACCTAAGAGCAACTTCCTAGTTTGTGTCTCTCATGTGAGTTGTGATATAGAAGCTATGGCATTTGAGCTTGAGCACAGCATGGTGGACTCCCACCAAGGTACACAGAGGCATCTCTAAGCCATGAAGCACACTGCTTGGTGGATTTAGCTTTTGCTAATACAGACCAAAAAAGGGGGGGGGGTTCTGGGCAACATGCTGCTTTATGAAGGCATAGACCCACTGCTTCCCAGAGTTGGTGGTAAGCATGGCTCCCAGAGCTAGCAGTAAACATATCTCTGTCATGTTGGGAAACCAAATGGAGTGGAGTCAATAGCCAAAGTGGCCACACAGCTTATCAGTTTAAAGTCTCTCCTATTTAGAAAAGGATCATAGATACACAATAAGACAGATTCAGGTAGAACAAACTTCTAAATAGTTTACAACATGTGTAAAAATATATATAGCCTTGGAAGAGAGAGGAAAAGAAATATAGGCAGTCATATAAAGAAGTAGTTTTTAAAAATAAAGTCTTTAAAGAGACAGTAAACTATGTAAAGATGAAAATTACACAAAGAATCTGGATCCTGGATATTATTATATTATCTTTGGGATTTTTAAGTGGGGAGAGACATTTGATTGTAAAGGCCACTGAGTTAAACCAACATATATATATAATCTTGGCTTCAAAATTTGGGTCTAAGGAAACAGGAAGGAAGAGACTGTAGAGACTATAGATTTATTCCAGATTAAGACAGATCATATTTGATCAAATGAGATCTCCTGAACCTTGACAGATGGTATCTATCAACACAGGCTATAGGCGGTCTTCCCAGGACTTGACCATTATCTTAAATTTTCTCAAGATCCCCATAAAATTAACAGCATCCTCAATCAGCAGGAAGTAGCCTAGAACTCTGCCCCACATTCCCCAAAAACAGGCTATGCATGTTTGTCTTTGTTTAGAGGGTTTGGTTACAAATTGATATTGGTCATAGTCAATCTCTTTCTAAAAGAAGAAAGGGGGATATGATATAGAAATGCATAACATAGAAAAGATAGGACAAAATGGTAGATAATTGAATCTACTTTGAACCAAAAAACAACTGTTAATCTCAAAATGCTTTACATTGATATAGAGTTGGTTTACTGACTCAAATTTAAAGTTAATCTTGTTATAGTGTGTGTGTGTGTGTGTGTGTGTGTGTGTGTGTGTGTGTGTGTGTGTGTATTCTTGTTTAGGGTACTTTGCACATATGCAGCTCATTGAAAAAATGTAATATACGATTTAAAAATACAAATTAACAGTCATCTATAATAGTTAAAGTTGTAGTCATGTTCATTAGGTTTTCTGGATATGCAGAGATATATTTCAGATAGAGAGGCAGTCTTCAAACATTTCAAAGACCTACAGAATATGGTATTTAAAATATTTTAAGAATTTAGACTTTTCTGTACAATGAGACACATCTGCTCCTGGCAGCACCAATTACTTCAAATAGGGCTCTCATTATGGAGTGTGTGCTTTCTTTGTGGCAAAAGTTATCCACTGGGCAAAAAGGTGCCCTTGCCTCGATTGCTTGACAGGATGTTGTATAAACTGGACACGTAGTACCCATAGGAAGATGACCACTTAGCTTTGCAAGATGAGGTGGTTCTTCAGGTTCCTGTTGTGTAGAAGAAACTGCCAGACATTCTACAGGACATGAGGAAAAGCAGTAACTAATGAACTTTGCCAGAATGGGCAGAACAGTCCTCAAAATTTCTTGCTTCATTGGAAGCTATGCCAGACACTCTAGGCCTATAGGTTGAAGATAGATGCCCCAACATTACAGAGAAACTTTGGATGACTGTCCAAGCAGCCAGATGTCTCTGTCATTTCTAGAATTATAGAAGTTGTTTGCAATGTACTTCCTGTTCACTCAAGTAATATTATATCCTTCTGGGGTCTTTGATAGAATTGAAGACTAAGTAAATTATAATTTTCCTTAGTCATGATAAAAGATAAATTAGATAGGATATTTTAGACTCACAAAATAGGATAGATGATAGAATATTTTCTTTAATTTTGCCAAATACAAATAGACTAGATATTGTAATTGTAATTCTTGCTTGATAACTATTTTGTTATATATCATTTCACTATGTTAGAATTTAAAACATTCCTTTTTGATTAGACAGGAAAGGAGACGTGCTGTAGGATGTTTTTCTGTATATTGTGAATATGTGTGGTTCCCATTAGATAATAAATAAAGCTGCATTGGCCTATGGCAGGGCGGGATAAGGTTAGATAGTACATTCAAACAGAAGATGAGCTGAAGAAAGGTGAAGTCAAGGGAGACGTGAGCCCACTGCTGAAGGAGCAACAAGATGTCAGCAGACCAGTAATGCCATAGTCATATGACAATGTATAGGTTTATAGAAACAGATTAATTTAAAATAGAAGATCTAGTTAACAAGAAGCCTGAGCCATAGGCCATACCATTTGTAATTAATATAAGCCTCTGAGTAATTAGTTTATAAGTAGATGTGGGACACCAAGTATTGGTGAAATTATTAAGGCCACTCCACGTAGTCAAAAGGAGATTTATTTAATGGCATAACTTACAAATTAAGGGATAGGTAGGTTGCGGGGTCTGAGGAAGGTGTATCGCAGTCCACCGGTGTTCTCTGGAGCTCTGCTGGGTCAACCTCCACCGTTCAGGGTCCCAGAACAGAGAGAGCGCTGGCCCATTTAGATCTCGGGTCTCCAGGCACTTCCCTTGGCCCCGCCTTGTAGGCGTGACAGTTGCTGAAGTCTCAATGGGGGTTGGAACTTCCAGATCAAAGCTGGAATGGATACCCACTACAACCAAGGGTGGGAGAGATTCATCTGGACTGCTGGGAAAGGCCGGACTGGAGAAATTTCCATCTACAAGTCATCTAGTTTTTCTGATATTCAATTACCTTGCCTGATTAGAATAATTGTGGGATCAATAAATGTAAAACATACCTATGAATATTCTACAGCTTCACTAATTGATTAGAATTGACCTATACCAGATCACTCAATTCCACTAACTAATAGAATCATTACCATCAACTTTCACTGTCTTGAGGTTACAAAGATAGATCAGTCAATACAGCATTTGCTGCACAAGTATCAATCTTGTAAATTCAAATCTCTAGAGCCCATGTAATATGGATCTGTAATCCCTGTGTTCTTAGTAAAATATGGCAGGCAAAGACAGAAAGACTTTGTAGGACCTCATGGGCCAACCAGCCTGATATAAACAGCTGAGATGACAAAAGACTCCATATCAAACAAGGTGGACAGTGAGAAGTAGCATTGCTGAACTCTGCATACTGCAATATAGATCTGTCTTGCAAAATGTGCCCACTAGTATAAAAGTGGTAAGACAATTTATGGCAGAAACCAACTACTTTCTTGATTGCATCTGAGATCTTTTTCAACAGGAGGACATTCAGGCCTTGATGCTTTGTACTGTAAACACAGTTTAAGAAAAATAGTTAGGGAGATCATAGGCCCTAGGAGGAAACTTACTGTTGCTTTGACTAAAATCTTTGGTAGATAGTTACATTGTCAAATTGCCTTCTAATTACTGATGTTTTTATCTAGAGATTCAATACAATACACTAAGGTGGTCAGTTGTAGGGATCAGATAAACAGATTAATACCATTTAGCTGTTCTACATCCTTTCCTTCCTTTCTTTGAGGTTTTCTCTGACCATAACAAGGTTTTTCCTAATTACCCCTGATTGGTTGATATAGGAACAAAAGTTTTTTCCCAAAATACATAATGCCCCAGGTTTCATCAAGAGAAGATCTAAGCCTCTTTGATTTTGCAGTACCACTTCTGCTAAGAAGTCTACTTGTCTCTCTAGTCTGAATAAGGAGTTTTCCAATACTCCTAAGACTTGGTTCACTTGTTTACATCTCTTAAATTTTTATAACCAACTGTGAGGACCAGTGATCCTATGGCTCTTGCCCTAGCAATACTGGCTCTAACTGGTAGTGGGACAAGGATCGATGTAGCCCTGGTCTTCCCATTATAGCCTGAGGTTCATGCTAAAGTGTGCTGTCCCTTCTTCACCATTAATTATATAAGTATACCTGGGGCAGGATGTGCAATTACTGTTTTGGAATGCCTCAGAGGAGAACATTTAAAACATTTGTACATTGCCACCAAGTGGTCTCAGGGGCCACCAAGTATTGCTGATGATGAAATAAATTTACCTGGAGAGTGGAAAAAAATAGCAAGCATCAGACTAAAGTGGGGATTTTAGGTTAAAATAGATACACTAAGCCTATAGGCTGAAGATGATGCCCCAATGTTTTGGAGAAACCTCAGATAAGTATCCAGGCAGCTGGCTGTTTCTGTCAACTCACATTTTTTTAGAAGTTACCTGGTTGCATTTCCTGTTTTACTGGGTAATATTATTTCCTTCTTGGGTCTCTGAGGGGGTCGAAGATTGGATAGTTGTAGTTATGGTTTTCCTTGTTAATAAATTCAAAAAAGAAACTCACTCAGGAGGTATAAAATACAAAAGTTTGAAAGACACCATAGGATAGCTTTCTGTTGATAATACAAGGTAGGAGAGAAAGTGAATTAGGTACATTTTGGACTCACCAAAATAGAATAGCTAATTGAATATTTTCTTTGAATTTATTAAATGCAAATGGACTAGACATTATTGATATATTTATTGCTTATATATATTGTATATAGATATTGTACTTATTGTATATAGTTTTTCTTTTTTAGTTATAACTTTTTTATTATTTTTTATTTTTATTAGACAAAAAGGGGGAAATGTGATATTTTATTTGTGCTAAAATGTGTTGATATTTTTTGTATGTCAATAAATAAAGCATGCCTTGAGGTCAAGAGGAAAAAATGCCAGCCATTTTTTAGTAAACATAGAAATCACGCAGTAGTAACACATGCCCTTAATCTGATCACTTGGCAGGCAAGGTCTCTGTGTGTTCAAGGACACACTAGGGAACAGTCAAGCATGGTGACACATGCCTTTAATCCCAGTATCAACTATAGAGACCTGGGGGTCTGTACAGACAGGCAGTAACAAGGAAGTGAGGTAGCTAGGCTAAGAGCTGATGAAAGAGAAGAACAGCAAGGCTTGCTACCAACTCCATATAGCCTAAGAGCACATGTCCACCTGCCTCACCTTTTTTTCCAGTATTCAAGTCACTTATTCTCTAATGAAGACTCTACCCATTTTTCCAAGATGCTGCTTATTATTAGCTAGCAACCCAGGGTCAATAATTCCCACTATAGACAAGAGGTAGGTTTCCTGGGTGCTGCTTACAATTCTACCAATAATATTTGATAGCAAACACCCAATAACCTCTTACCTTTCATGGGTCACATGGATGGGAAGGTTCATTCTAAACTGGCCTCTGCATCAGGCAGTATCCCACCACCTGGCCACACAACCAACATCCTACTTTCCAGTCAGATTCCATCCCACTCCTTAGCCATAAACAGGGTGGCCAGGAGCTGCTTGCCATCATCCAAAGTCAACTAGTATATATAGAAAACAGATTCCAATAGGTTGACAAAGCCCTGCAGCTTCTCAGAAAAAGGATGACTTGGGGGTCTTCCAGTTAAATAAATTGGTGGAGAAGGGGAAAAACACCAGGACTTCTTCCCACTCCTTTTTTCTCATGTCTGTAAATGTCTTGGAGTTTTTCATGAGTGAAGATCTGACGGTCTCACAGCCTCAGGCAACATCTATCTGGCCTCTTCTTAGGCAGAGCCATTCCATGTGAGCAGGGACCAGGCCTTCTGGTAATAGATTAGGCCTCCTGGCTTCCCCTCTAAAGAGAATCATTTCCTGTGGCCCTTCTCACATTTCCCATTACTTCAGTCAAAAAATAAAAAGGTATAATGTCCACCTCTTCAGACTGAACAGAGAGAACCTGCAGTAATTTTAGCTTCTCTGAGCATTCTGGAGCACTTGGGTCAGACCAAGAGGACCCTGACTCCCAAAAGAAAGAGTATAAATTTTCAACCGTGGGGTAGATGTAGGACAAGTTTTCGCCAATGATCAATATAAGAGAACTGATTGAGATAACTGGGAAAGTCAGTCACAATGCTTCAGACTGCCTTGACTTCCTGGGGATCCAAAGACCTTTTAGGCAGCCATTTCAACTCAAAAGAAAGCCACCCAGGTACACAGAGTGTGGCGTCTTCCTGGGGGAGAAACATGTTACAATTGTCTCCATCCTAGAAGCTTTTCTGAAAGTATTTTAGCATGTACTTTAGAGAGTTCCCTAGGCAGTTTCCATTCCCTTCCATCATAGGGGCAAGTGACATACTGACTTAAAAAGACAGAGATAAATAATGATGACACAAACAATAGCAGGAACCAGACAAATTATAGATGGCCACAAACCATTTGTTCATCCGACAGACCAGGTTCTGTTTCCAACAGACCAGGGACATTTCACACTGACCTGGACAAATGAACCCCTCTTGTGTCCTAATCAGACCGTTTGGAGATGATCAGATCAAATGACTTTTTATTTGCACCCTTTATTTTCTTTGGAGTACCAGTGTCAGGATGCCTCCAGAGCATTCAGCAGTGATTGGTCAGAGAAGTTTTTCTTGGGGGCCTTGGAATGTCTCAGGTTGCTAACCCCCAAGAGTCCTCTTTAGCCAGTGCACTCTTGCCCAACTCTTCAGGGTCTCTGGGCTCCTAAGTGTCTGGGTCCAGACTCTGGAATTTTGTTAAGGCAAGGGGGAGTTCAGCAGAGATGACTACTGAGACACCACTTATAGCCAATTGAATATGTGTGTTCTAGCTGTCTGTGACTATATCCAAGCATTTGGAAACCTCAGTGTAACCTCAAGTGACCAGAGCATGAGATTTTTGAAGGCAGAAAGCATGTTCTTGTATCTTACTTAGCAGCGTGGGGGCAGGGGAAGGGCATAAGTTCCACATAAGCAAGCAATTTAACAGAAGCTAAGATAAGCAGTTAGCTGGAAGGGAAGTTTGCACAAGAAGCTAAGGACATTCTGACCTTGGATTCCTAGAACAGAGTTGGGTAATTGTCCATAGAATTCTCCATCAAGGAGATCAAATTCTAGTTAAACCTGAAGTTGCCTCAGTAAGAATCCAAGATGGAAGAACCTTTGGACTGTCTTACCCTGTCACAAGCACTCCATAATTCTTTAGGTTTTTTTCACTCTTTAAATTCTTTTTATTTTTTGTTCACTTAACAAGTGAACTTCAAACAAATGATCTTTGAGTTTATAAATGATTCTTCTGCTCAGCCAAGACTGAAAGTTGATATTTCTTAAACTTTTCAATTCAGCTTATTCTATTCTATTATTCCAAAATTATTCTTTGCTTCTTTTTATGCTTTAGGTTGTTAGTTGTGGTTTGTTTTTTTAGACAGGATCTCATTACATAGCTGAGGCTAGTCTTGAACTTACTGTGCAGTGCAGGCTGGCTTCAACTTTGCTACCTTCATTGTTTGTTCTCTTATGTACTAGGATTTGGGGGACACACCTCTATTCCTGACGTTTTGATCATGGGGTGTGTTTGTTTGTGTGTGGGGTGCTTCTGCTGTGTTCATGTATAACTTTTATAATTCCATTTATTTTTTCATGTATTTGTGCTTTTATAACTCACTTAGCATCATTAAGGTAGCTGTTTTATTTCTTTTTCACACAACAAACAGGTCTCTATTTAGGGTTAGTTAACTATTTTTGTTCCTAGCTGTTCCCAAATGTTGTTATGCTAGTCTCTTCACCACTCTGTATAAAGTGGAACAGGAAGGACTCCATCAGGCCTTAAGTGTTGGGTACTCACTTAATTCTCTTTTCTTTCAAGGAAGAAGTTATAGGCCAAGGCAATCACTTTTGATGTTGTCTATGTCTTTTTGAGTGAGGAAGTAATGCTAATTAAATAAAATTGTTCATCTTACGCATTTCAATGTGATACTATTTGTTTTATATTTTTTTGTTTACTGAACTTTTAAAAGCTAGATTTTGACCTTCTCATAAATGTCCTTTCTAGGAACACAGCTTCAGAAAGTAAAACTGAATACATAGAATTGTATGGATACATTAATTATAGGTCTCTGGTTGAGGAACAGGCAAGTCAGAAAGTTGCAATAGTTAGGAATAATCATTGTCGGAGGGATATTTAAACATTTGCCTAATTTGTGTAATGGTGATTTTCTATTCGAAGAATGTTCTGTATGTGAGCTCTGAAAGTATTTTAATTGATGAAAAATATATTTGCAAAGCTAAATTGAAACATTACCAGTTTAACTGGCAAATATATAAATTATGAAATTATAGAAATCATATTTTAAATTAAGACTTCTAACCTAAATGTTCAAGGAATAAACACAAATTATGCTTGCTCAGAATTAACAAGAAAGACTTGGGAACTAGACTGCATTATTGCTGGAAACTTTCTCTGACTTTGTGGTACAGACCCTGGAGTTATAAACAAGGATGACTGGAATCTTCTGATAGTTTAAAAGCTTAATTTTTGTTCCCAGTTCCAATTTTCTGCTTTAGTGAATCCTATCGCTACTCTTAACACGTAGGAAAAGTAACTAATTTTAGTTTGGTTGTTTTCCTTACTCCTGGTTACACATTTAATGAGCAATGAAAATCCATAAAACAGAGCATGAAAAGGAGTAACAAGAACATCAAGATGTAAAATGCCTACTCATCAGCTACAGAATCACTCCTTGAATTAATCAAGGGAGAACTGGTAAAATTAGAATTCAGTGTAATACTGAAAGACTGAAAGGCCCTATTAATGGGATTGTTTGTTGAAATATATATTTCAAAAAAGTGTCTAGCACAAACATACTCAGGTTGTTTGGAGAACACACGTGCACATTATACAAAGTATAAATAAATAAATAAATAAATAAATAAATAAATAAATAAATAAATAAATAAACAAACAAACATTTGGGTGATGATGTTCCTATAGTGAAATCTTAAGCCAGAGCTTAGAAAAAGGAGGAAGACTCTAGAAGACCACTCTGAACCAACAGTGCCAAAGTCCAAGCACATCCATAGCAGTTGTCATGCTGGATCAAAGGAGGTCAAAATAAACAGGAGAACAATTCACTTTAGATGTCACCAAGTGCTTATTTTATGCCTTGGTTTCTCTTTAATTTCTCAAATTTCTGAACCATCAAATATTGTCATCCCTCTAGGATCCTTCTTCTATTTGCTATTTGCCTTTGCCTCTGCTCTCCAACAGAATTACTGATGCTATCTTCCCAACTACCTGTTTTCCAAGTTCTGTTTATGCTTGACTCCTCTGTTGTGTTCTTTCTTTTATTCTGCTACCACATGAAAGGCTGATCAAATTCACAGTCTCTTCTTTCTTCAACACATTTCCATTGATCTGTACTTTTCCTCTCCGTGGACTGCCCTACTGTCCATCTCACTGCACAGTCAATCTAGACTTCCCTGAAGCTCTGCAGGATTTTATCTCCAGGTGTTTCCATGAATGCGAATCTATTTAAACAACAATACAACTTTATATACATACTAACTGTACAAAATACCATAAGCACTGTAATGATTTGAGAACAAAGATTCCTCATATACTCCCAAAGCTCTATGTAATTGCAAGTTCTAACTCTAGGTATTCAATGTGTAGATTCTGATGCACAGTCAGGCTCCTGAACCACAGGACTCTGTGCTTAAGTCTTCACACTGACTTGGCTCTTGAATACCAGCTAAGATTCCTCTTATCAAAGAAAGTTGGACTCCAGGGCTGGCATTTACATTATCTCTTAATTCAGATGTTATATTGCATCTCAGCTTTCTGAAATATTTTTTTTAAAGATTTAATGATTGAAAGTATAATGACAAAATAACAGTATGTTGTTTCCTAAAAAGCAATTAAAGCTGTAGTTACTATAAATTCCATGTTAGGTATATACCCAAAGAATTGAAAGAATGTCCTTATATATTAAAAAATATATATTTTTATCAATGAGTGTGAGAGGGAGAGAAGGAGGGAGCAGAGATAGAGTGAGAGAGGAGCTACCAGTGGGAGGTCAGAGGACAAATTTCAGAACCCTGTTGCCTCTTTTTTCTATTCTTACTGGGATCCAACTCATATCATTAGGCTTGCGCAGCAAGTGATTTTACTTGTTGATCTATCTCACTAGCCTTCAAAGAGAGATTTTTAAATGAATATTCACAACAACATTTACCATAGCTAAAAGTAAAATTAAACTAAGTTTCTCTGTATGAAGGAAAATGAGGTATATAACAACAACAAAAGACTATTGAGCCTTTAAAAGAAAGTCTGACTTATGCTACAATGTGATTAAACATGGAGGATATCATGTAAAGTAAAGTAAGCCACCACAAAAGAACAAATACTACGTGGTTATATAATTTTTCTTTTTATTATTAATTAATTTTTCCATGGTCTAAATGGTCACGCAGCTGACATCAGACATAAATCATTATTGTTTACAAAGATGCTTCTCATGTCATTTAGTATTCCACTATTGGATTTAAAGATTAAAGAACCAAATGAGTACAGTATTTTTTCCTTTAGTCTGGAGCTGTTCTTACTCAGAATCCAGAATTTCACTGAAAGTGCAATCGAAGCTACTTAATTTGTGCTATGCTCTGCTGCTTTTAGCCAAATTCATTAAAGAATCTGACTCAGTCAGCTTCTAAGAAGGGCCCAACAGCCAAGATATCCTTTAATACAAGCTATTCATTCATTCCCATAAATTTGAATGGCAATCATATACATACATATAATAGTTTTTTCTACTATAAGTAAAATGTTGATATAAGCCCCATTCTATTTCTTGATTAGGAATGCATATTTCTCCAATTCAACAAGAAATGCTACTCTTGTAAAAACTAAGTTTATTTTTGATATTTTTAACATCTTTTTGGAACAATTCTCAGAGGATATTGTAGAATTTATAGACTGTGTTGAAGAGAATACACTGTTTAGTAAATTCCTATGAGCAAGAAATTAATAATTTTCTGTTTTGCCAGTGATGTCTGGTACTAGATCTGATATACTGTAGATACTCAATAATTTGTTGGAAATAAAAAAAGATCACTCATTGACCTAGGCCCTCTGCATATATGTGACAATTTGTAGCTTGTTCTTCTTGTAGGACTCCTAAGACTGGGAGGAGGGGCTGTCTCTGACTCTTCTGCTGGATTTTGGGACCCTATTATTCAAACTGGATTGTCTTGCCCAGCCTTAATACAAGGCAAGTTGCCTAGTCTTACCACAACTGGATATGCCATATTTTATCAATACCCATAGTAGGCCTGCCCTTTTCTGAATAGAAACAGGGGGAAAGTAGATTGGGGGGGGGCAAGGAAGAAGGGAGGAGGAGGAATTAGGAGGAGAGAAAAGAGAGGAAACAGCAGTCATGGTATAAAATAAATAAATAAATGAATATCAGTTATGATGGTAAGCAGGACTAATTGTAATGTGATTGGTGATTACAAAAACTTTGGAAACCTGTGAATAGCTCTAAATCAAATCTGTCTGTCAACATCTCTAGTTGTGGTTTAGTAGTAGCCTGCTTTAAAAAAAAAAAAAACACCATGGACTCTGAGGAGATGGTTGAGGAGGTAAAATGCTTGTTATATAAGTGTTAGAACCTGAGTTCAAATCCTCATAACACACATAAGGCTGGACAACATAGCAAGCGTCTATATTCCAAGCCTACAAGGAGCTAAGAGGCAGAGACAGGCGAATCCTTGGAAACTATCTGGGTATTCACAGTTCATAAAGGAACCAGACAAAGTTAGAAATCGAGGACTGATAGATCTGTGGTTGTCCTCTGGCTTCTACATGTACATGCATGCACGGCACTCTCATGCCCCACCCCAACACATGCACACATACAAAATATACATAAATACATGGAGAGAGAGAGAGAGAGAGAGAGAGAGAGAGAGAGAGAGAGAGAACAGATCTCAATATCTACTTGTTAATGCTAACTGGTAGAAAAATCAAGGAGTACTCAAAGTTTGTGATAACATTTGTGGCTAGAGAAAATTTTATTATGGTCTTAAGACCATCACTGTTTAGAGAATAGGACCTGTTGCATATGTGAATATTCTACATTAAATATGGGAAAGCTTAGATACATGCATATGCAAGTGACATACACAGAAGTCTAATGCTCATGGGTCTTAATGTTAGCTATTTAAATTCTAAACTGAGCTAATATATGAAATCAAAACTGTTGGTACAGTAATTTTTTTATTATACCAAAATCTGCTTAATTTAATATATTTGTTTATATTACCCAGGAGTTCAAATCAAAAACAAATATTTGTATCAGTACATGTTTAACAACTGATTGAAAATACTTATTGCCATTTTACTTTTGGATTTATTAATGTAGATGTGCTCTTTAACCAAAAGAATTAACAGTAAAAGGCATGCATACTAACAAGAAAATATTGCAGTGGACAATATATCCTTGACACATAGTTTTACTGGGACATGTAACCTTTTAAATGTTTAGTAGAAGCACATAGATCATCAGTAAAAAAGAAAAAGCCTCTGTGCAATAAATTAGCATGCCGGTCTATGCACAAACATTTGAGGGAGAATATAGAAGATCATAATCTTAGAGGCAAACAATGGTGGAGAATCAAGGCACAAGGCATTGAGAAATGTAATGTAACCAGCATGGCAACTCCAAAAATAAGTTTGTTGAAAGCTAGTGTAATGAATCATAGACCAATAAAGTGTCAAATGCAAATACTAGGAAAGTATTTGAGGAACAAGCTGGACCCTGTCAATAGCTGCCCCAGAGTGCGGAGGGGTGACATGAAAATAAATAAAACCAGAGCACTGGGGATGACCATACATTTGAAAGCTAGATCTGAGGGAGTATGTGTAATGAAGGTGAGTGGCTGAGATAACTGAGTACCAAAAGTGATGCTACAAGTTGTGTTGTCCACAGATCTTTTCTGTTCAGGGGAGCATCACCTAGCTAACCATGGTACAATTTCATCCTATAATGATGACCTTAGTCATGATGGAGAGATAAGGATGCTCCAGTATGCTGTGAATATTACTCTGTATAAATAAAATGTTGATTGGCCAGTAGCCAGGCAGGAAATATAGGCAGGACAAGGAGAAAATTCTGGAAAGTGGAAGGATGAGGCAGAGAGATGTTGCCAGCCACCATGAGAAGATGTTAAGATACCAGTAAGCCACGAGCCATGTGGCAACTTAAAGATTAATAGACATGGGTCAATTTAAGATAAAAGAACTAAATAGCAAGAAGCCTGCCACGGCTATACAGTTTAAATAATATAAGCATCTGTATGTTTATTTTATAAGTGGGCTATGGGACTGCCAGGGCTTCACGGGACCCAGAGAGAAAAACTCTAGCTACACCAGTAAGTATTAAAATCTCCAAGCTTGGGAGATGGAGAGATGGTTCAGTGGTTAAGCACTGGCTGTTCTTCCAAAGGACCTGAGTTCAATTCCCAGAACCCACATGGCAGCTCACAACTGTCTGTAGCTCCAGTTTCAAGGTATCTGACACCCTTATATAGACATTCATGGAGACAAAACACCATTGCATATTAAATAAAAACTAAATAAATCATTGAGAAAAGATCTCCAAGCTTATTTTTCAGTAGGCAAAAGAGATCACTGTTCACCTTATAGCTTGAGAAAGGATCTCTCACTAAACCAGAAGCTGCTCTTTTGGTTAGGCTAGCAGGCAATTGAGCTCTTGGGATCTCTTTGTCTCCATCACCCATTGTTGAGGTGATGGACAGGCATGGACACAAATACCTTTTAACATGGGTAGAGAATCAAACTCTGATTTTCTTACTCATAAAGCAATCCATTGACCCATCTTCCAAGGCTCTAAATGTCAGAACTCTTACTCAACACTACAGGAAAGTATACCTCAATCTAGACTGAAATGCTCTGTATGTTCTTTACACAAACTATGAAAAACTAAAAAGTTGTGAGAGCTGCAGTTGGTACTGTTGTCAGTATCCATCCTGTTGGTCCTTGCAGTGAACTCATTAAATTTTCCTGGAAGAAAAATAATTAGAAAGTTATGTTAAAGTTATAAATTAAAAAAACATGAAAGAAGTGTGAAAATGTTCAATGAGCATATAAAATGTACTCCATAACATTGTTAACTAATTATAAAATAAAGTGAACTGTTTTTCTTAGCAAATTACAACAAAAACATATATTTGGTATTGACTTAAGTACTTTATTTGCTGCTAATTCCTTATCACTGTGACTCTAACCCTGCTAGATGATAGAGTTATCATGAGGACCTCACCATGTGAATGAAGAATCTGAAGTAACCTGTTCATGTAAACAAAGAAACTATGTCCTCAAATTAGCACAATGTGTGGCAATGACAATTTATATATACTACAGATTGGTAGGTAATGGAAGAAAAGCCTCAATGGATTTTTAAAAATAATAATATGTTTTGACCCATTAATCCTACTTTTAGGACTTTTTCCTTAAAAATAGTAACAACATACCTATAAAGAATGTGGTAAGAAGTGGGATCTCAATATAACTGTAATGTGATTATTCTTTCCATAATGTTCTTTACACATTTCTGTGCTGCCAAGTTTCATACTGTATTTTTCTCTAGCTGGCAATCTATATGAACAGTACTTTTAGAGTTCAGTAGGACACAACTAAATGACTCCAGTGATTTTGGAAAGTGCAGATGACAATTTATAACTGTAGAAATTGGCCATTTTCATTATCACTCTGAGAAATCAGATATGGCTGGTGGAAATGTGGGGCACAAAATAATTAATATAACTATGTTTCTTCCCTTTAAAGAAACCTGTCATTTAAAAATTATTTGATATTATTTCTACATATTTTGTCCTGGAACTCACTCTATAGACCAAGCTCGACTCAAACTCATAGAGATCCACCTGACTTTGCCTTCCAAGTGCTGGAATTAAAGGTATGTGACATCATTACCCAGCAAGTATCTGGTTTTTAAGTAGAAAAATGAAGTATATATTGTTTCCCTTGCCAAGAACTCAAAAACTGATCTAAAATAAAATCCATAGCCTGCTTCTGGCAAAAGTGTATGAAGGCATGGCGTACATTATCATGAAGTCTTTTTATCCAATTTACTACCATATTTTCTCTTTGACTTTCTTCTTAATTTATTTTATATTGTAATGTTGAATTATAACATACATCTTTGTAGGCCACCATAAATGCTGCAAAATAGGGGTCAGTATAGATAAGCTATATTAACTTTTTAAAACTTCAATCCAATTGTCATTAGTAAAATGGCAGAGAAAAAAGAAATTATTTTATGTTTTAGTAACCCTGACTTAAATAACCACTAATAAATTTAAAATGTAAACCCGTAAATGAAATAAAAATTCATATAAATGACTCCTAGATGAATGTAAGCTGTATGTTTAAGGTTAGGTGATCACCAGTAAAGCATATGTATGTAGGGCCAGATTTCCCAGTCTACTCTGTTGTGAGTTCTCTTAACAGTATAAGATCAGAGTATTGCCCTCTTTTAACAACTGCACTTCTAAGGCAGGTAATGGTGTATTCAATCTCCATGGCGAAGGGTTTGATTTATTGTTGATTTGGGAACAGTCTATGAAGAAGAAAAAAAAAGAACAAATGAAACAATGGCATTTAGAAAGCAATAAAACCCAGGGGCAAGAGTTCAGAAGAAATTATATATGCTTCAACAGTTACTAACAGGAATAAAAATTAAACAGCACACTGCACTTAGAAAGTGAAGTTTCATATATCTGAAGAAGACATAAATCATTTTGTATAATATGGCCTCCATGGGGAGGGGGGGTTATGATATATATTTTCCCATGAATCAAAAGGAAACATCAATACCTTGGCTAGAATCCAAGAGCATCCATAGAGTGAAACCAAATGATAAAGGAACAAAGGAACTGTAACTGTGATGAGATTAGAGATGATGAATGTGTGCAACTAAGAGAAAGGAAAGAAGGGATGGCAAATTTCCCTATAAGTACTTGAGAAAAAGTACCACATATGAGAAGCTGGAGCTTCTGAAAAAAGATTAAATCAACTAGGACTGATACCATTAAGTACAGAGGTACCCTGCTTAGTTTAGGGGGCTACAAAAAAAAATATTGAATTATTTTAAAAATAAAACTAAAGGACTGACAGAGATGGCTCTATAGCTAAAGTCACATGTGTTCTTCAAAAGGATTCAAGTCCTGTTTTGACACCTGTGTCCCTGGTTGACTCACAATCACTTATAACTTTAGTTATAGGGGGTTGGGCACCTCTGGCCTAGTCTCTGATAGAATGTCACCCTAGAGCTAACTGCAATTTTTAGATCAAAGTAATATCATTTAAAAAATATTGAGTTTTGATGATTTGTGTGGCTGGTAGGGAGAAACCTTAATTTGAGAATAAAAGGGAGAAGTGTCATACCAGAAATATTAAATAAAATAAAATAAATATCTTAAGAAAACAGTGTGAAAACAAACAGGAATTTCCTGGCCACTATATTCCACAGCACTGTGATGAGGCCTTCTGCCCTGCAGCTATTTCTTCTGAGTTGAAGCAGCCATCCCCAAGGGAGCTAATGAAACATAAAGGCTCTGGGAAGCTCAGAAAGCTTCAAGAGCACAAGGTCCTACTCAAAGTCAAATAACAAAACACAGCTCTGGAAAGAGATTCCTGTAATTTGGACAGGGAACTGGAGAGATGTAACTTTCATGAATTTCCACTCATGATGAGAGAGCTATTTTATGATGCATTTCCCTTTTGAGTTACCCATGCCTGTGTCAATGATTTTAATAAACTCATTGATTCACTAAGTTAGACTTGAGTGGAACTGTTTCTTTGGTTTGTTGTCAGTGCCCTATCTTGACTGAAAAGAAGCTTATGTCTCCTCAGGCAAAGCTGCACATTTACTATATGTGAACTCTCTCATAAGTAATATAGCATTTTATCATAACTTTTGAGGCAGTTTTGTTATCTCTCTTTTACAAATTAAAAAGTTAGTACTCAGACAGATGAGGCAACTTCCTAATGGATATATAATCAAACCTATGTCTATTATTGTGAACACCAAGTGTTTCTCTTACTGAGTTAATGAATATCAGAGCACAGAACTAGGAAATCAAATAGGCATCAGTTCCACCCAGGAAACCAAAGCACAGGCCAATGAGAATTACATTTTAAGTGTTATTATTAAGACCTAAAGATACATTGTAACACCTACACTGGCAAATATAAATTTTCTTTAATGTGGTCTATTGTAAGAAAAGAATATTTCTCCGGTATATGCTCTCATTGGTTGAATCACTTCATTAAATGGCTTAGATGCCATTGATAAGAGCTTATGAGGTATAGAATTTTCTGAAGCTTCCTGCCTAAAACAAGTCTGTAAAGTAATCTCTGGTATGGAGTAGAAGAGTAATGATGGCTGATCAAAGATCATTATACCACAAGAATATCTATGCAAACATAAGTTCTTCTAGACTGACCATAATACATATGGTCATGTATATTTAATACTAGAATTTCCTGGAGTTTATTTTAGGAGAGAAATCTTGAGAGAGTTGATGGTTATGTTTGTGGATTGTTATAGTCCATGGTAATTCTTGCTGCATAGTTATAAGGCTATTGGAATTGTTCAGTAAAGAAAGTGACCACTTCATTTAAAGAAAATGAGACATTTTTATTCAACAGAGTTTCTCTTAGGGAGGATATTATACTTGTTTTAGGAAAGAACAATTGGACAAACTTATTACTAAAGAAGATGAGATCCCTATGGGTCTGTAGATTGTAAAAACAAAGCATACAGGTCTTGTCTCTTTGAGGGCCCTTTGCCTGAACAACATGCTGGGTTTGAGTATGACATGTTTGGCATGGAATATGAGCAAAATTGAATGGATCTAAGCAAGAGATAGACTGGCAATAAGATATCTCCACAGTTAAAATGAAAAAGAAAATCCATTTGTAATGACAAGAAAGAGTGGAAGGTGTTTCTAAAAGAGAGTTCTGGAGAATATAAATTTTATATATATATTTATATATATATATATAATTGTATATATGTGTATATATACATGTAAATGTATATGTGTGTGTGTGTGTGTGTATTTAAGTTGTTTTCCATGAGGTGAGAAAAGCAAGCTTTGTTCCCCTTAAAGTTTTCAATAAACTCTATCTCAATAATATTTTGGTAGAGATTATTTTTTAATTATTAAAATGAATCCAAATTAGCTCAAGAAAATTCAACTACTGCAGAGTTGGAGGCAGGACATAAACATTGGGAACATAAACATTTGATGCCCCTTTAAGTTTTATTTCAAGGCAATACTACCTACTGGGCAAAGCAAGATCTCTCTCACTCTTAACATAAAAGAAATGTTCTGATAAGGAAATTATCTAAAAGTTCAAAAAAGTTCACAGACACCTTTTTTTTTAATTCTAAGCATTAAAAACCAAGGGATTTTTCTATACACTATAGGGATTCATTTTCCATTGGTGGTATTTTTATCATCAGGATTATATGATCATATAGAACCTTTGGGAATAATTTCAATTTGAAATACAAATTAGTTGAAATATGAAATGATTTTTTTTTTAATGTAATAGACCTGCTTCAATGATTCAAATCAGTATTTTACTATATTTTGTTTTTAGGTTTGGGAAAGGTTAGGGGGGTTGTTTGTTTGTTTGTTTGTTTGTTTGTTTTTCAAGACAGGGTGTCTCTGCATAACCTTAGCTATCCTAGAACTTGCTCTGTAGACCTGGCTGGCCTAGGCTAACCAGAATTCACTAGGTAGAACAGGCTGTCTTTAAACATTGTCGCTTGAGTGCTGGGATTGTAGGTATGTATCATCACATATAGATAAACAGACATACACATTGACTTTCCCCTAGTGATTCCTGTTGTCCATATTATAACAGTAAAGATGAGAAGGGTTATTCATCATTAATCTTTTAAGGAGTCAACTGGTCTCAACTAAATGCTGCTATGACTGAGACAGGTGACACAAGTCCCTCTACCTAGTGGGTAGCAGGTAACTGTTACACTTGCCTATGATGTTGAGGTACATGCCCCTGGGGCGTGGCCACTGGGACCATTAAGACCTAGGATGCATGTATGCTCTCTCTCTTTGCTACCTCATGGTTTTGGATGCTGGTCTGGACCACAGTGTTTGCCAGAGAATTGTGTTGGACCATGCCTCACCTTTCCATGATCCTGCAACAAATTCCTTTACTCTGTCTTGTGGGTTAACCCCCAAATAAAGGCCTTTGCTCATTAAACAGGCTCCATGGATTGCTGGTCATTTAATCCCAATATTTGGTGCCCAATGTGGGACAAACTTTAAAGGCAAGGTGGCCTCTGCCTGTAGCAGTAACGCCCGCGTTACCAATACCCGTTCACCATGTCCGAGCGAAGGGCTGCGGATTAAAAAATAGAGACAAGAGACAGCGAGTCATTCGTACGACTGGATGTCGAATGCCCTTTATTGAAAGAGGGAAGAAACCTTAAATACAGGCTTACAACACAAATGGAGGATCCCCTGAGGGCAGAAGTTCGCTACCAATGGTCTACATTCTAGACCCAAAGTTCTGCATTCTTGCATCTAAGTTGTTTACACCAAATACAGGATGCACCTAAGTTGTTTACACCACAAGCAGGATGTAGGAACAAAGAACCTCCGGTAAGCTCTCCGATGATCCTAAGGTGAGAAGGACACCGGCAGGGAATCTGAATAGGGAGGACACCTGGTCAGCAAGCAAGGCTGCAGCCACTCACAGTCGGGGGTCAGGGCCCATGGCGCCCACAGGTCCCCCCTTTTTATTAAATGAGCTTCTGACTTAGGTTGCATGGGACCAGCAGACCACCTTACCCGTCATAGAGACACCTACCCAGGCCACACAAGTGCTCTGTCTTAGGTTGGTGGCAGCCCCCCAAGCATTACCCGTCTCTGAATACTCATTATCATACAGACTCAACCACGTGAGCTGTAGAGTGACTGCTGCCAAAGATCTCAAAGTGGCACTGGGCTTGCAATCTGTGCGACACAGAAAAGACCAACAGAAGTCCTAACCCACCCATAGCCAGAAGGCTACAGGCAATTGAACCATTCCCTATTTAAACGAGCCTTACCGCAAATAGCTGTCCTGTAAGGTGGTATCCCGAGCAAATGGAACTTGAGTTTTAAAATAATTTACAACTTACAAAGCCAATTATAATGTATAAAAGTGGAATTAAATTTATCATGCCCAATAAAAAGAAAGATTAACTAACTGTGGTAGCTACTTTTGCTGCCAGGGTCTCCATTGTGCTAGCTGTAGTAACCAATTATGAAATAGCAATCCCAGAAACAATAGCAGCAGTGGCCACCACTGCTATAACAGCAGCAACAGCAACAGCGATGTCAGAGTCTCTTCTGGAGCGTGTGAGCATCATCTGTGTCTAGCTGCCACAGGCATGGACACGGCTCCAGGAACACGAACCACCAAGGCCCATTTTTCTTGATCCCAGCACTACTTAGACTGGCAGGTCTGCAAGAGAACAACTGAGAAACATAAAGAAAACAGAAAACAAAAACAGCAAACAAGGAGCAGAACTAATGGCCTCAGTAATGGCTACATTTAGGCTCACAAATTTTGAGGTATCTTCAGAAAGGCTAGATGAATTTCAGGAGGCAAATAAATGTTGCACAGAGCCATTCCTGAAAAGTAGGTACTACACCAGCTTGAGGGGGGTTGCAAAATGCGAAAAGCTTAGCTGGCTTGCTACTGTTAGCAAATGAAGTTCATTGACCTTCAGAGTTATCCTTAATCTCCAAGGTGTGATACATTCTCAACATTTTTTGAAAAAAAGTTATCATACATTACCTTCTGAAGAATCCAACCATATGGCTACAGTTCCTAGGCTTACAATAATGTTTGCCAAGGCTGGCCATATTGGGCTCTCAATCCCCATCGGCATCAGAAGGGGAGAATTTTTTACGAAGGCCCAATAGGTCTCTGCCATGTTGGGATTCAGCAGCAGCCACAGGGCAAACACAGCGTTCAGGAACCCACAGAGGAATTTCATTGTCCTGTGGAAAGACACAAACAGATCCCCGGGCCCACACCAACACCGGATCGGGTCCCAGTAGAAAGTGCCAGTAGAAAGATCTTTCCATCGCACCAGAGGATGATTTGCAACAGGAGCCCTCCAGTGCTTATCTGCATGCAGCAGATACTCCAGCAGAATCCACCGATAAAAAATTTAAAATATATAAAACAAGGGAAAGAATAGAATGTGGAGAGGAGAGATGAGCCCCTAACTCCCCCCTTTTTACTTTAGCAATATAAGTTTTTAAGGTACGATGGCAGCGTTCTACTATAGCCTGCCCTTGAGGATTATAAGGAATACCAGTCTTATTAACAATAGAAAAATCTTGGCAGAATTTTGAAAATCCCGTACTACTGTAGGCAAGACCATTATCAGTCTTTATGCATTTTGGCACTCCCATGTAAGCAAAAGCATGAAGACAATGATTCTTTACATCCTTAACCTTTTCCCCTGAATGGACAGAAGCAAAAATTAGAGAAGAATATGTATCAATAGACACATGGACATATTGTAATTTTCCAAAGGAAGGCACGTGTGTGACGTCCATCTGCCACACATGATTAGGTAAAAGTCCTCGAGGATTAACTCCCAAATGAGGAACAGGTAAAAATTCCACACAAGTAGGGCATGATTTAACTATCTGGATGGCTTGTTCCCGGGTTATGCCTGTATGATAACGGAGAGATCCAGCATTAAGATGATAACGCTGATGCAACTGAGCAGCCTTATCAAAGGCAGAACAGACTAATGTGACAGCCATATGAGTAATGGCGTCAGCCCTCTGATTACCTTCACTTAGAGGTCCAGGCAATTGAGTATGAGCTCTAATGTGGCCCACATAAAGGTTATGTGAGCGAGACCATATAAGTCCTTGCACTTGCAATAAGTATTCATGAATGGAAGAAATGGATGGTATGTAGGCTGTTGTTTCCAAAGGCATAATGGCATGTGTCACATATTGACTATCGGTATAAATATTTACACTCTCATCAGAAAACATCTGTAAAGCAAGCAACAGCGCCTGTATCTCTGTCACCTGGGCAGAAGTGCCCTGGACTTTTATTCTCTTTACTATGTCACCAGAAACCACCACAGCAAAACCACGTGAAGTGCCATCAGTAAATACCACACGGGCCTGAGGAATAGGAGTCATTTGTACTATCTTGGGAAATATAACAGGATGCAATTTAAAAAATTGACACACATCATTGGAGGGGTAGTGAGTATCAAACTGACCCTGCATGGAGCATGTCAATATGGCCCAATCATTATCATTAGCTTGCAACCATGCTACTTGAGACTGGGTGTATGGGGTCACCACAATATCTGGCTCCTTACCAAAAGTTTGAACACTGATCTTGATTCCCTTAAATATAATCTGAGCGACAGCCTGTGGATAAGGAGTGATGATTTTTGTTGGAGAAGCTGGGGAATGTACCCATAAAATGGGACCTGTTTGCCAAAACACTCCAGTAGGTGAATGAGTAAAACAAAATATCAAATACAATAAGGGAGAATTAAGATCTATATACTGTACGTGAGCCTGTTCCAGGGCCTCTTGCACACGTTGTAGGGCTACACGTCCTTCAGCTGTTAATTTACAGGGAGATGAAGGGTCAGGGTCGCCCTTTAAGACATCATACAAGGGGCGAAGCTGACCTGTTGGAATTTTTAAAGTGGGCCGAAGCCATTGAATATCTCCCAGAAAGGTTTGGAAATCATTAAGTGTGCGTAGCTGATCCATGCGCAGAGTAATCTTTTGTGGGCGTATGCCCGTTCATAACAATTCATGACCTAAATAATGATAGGGAAAAGATACCTATACCTTTTCTGGGGCTATCTGTAAATTAGCCAAGCTAAGAACCTCTTGTAAATAAGAAAAGGCATCAAAAACAAGTTTTTTATCTTTAGCAGCCATTAATATATCATCCATATAGTGAATTATATAAACACCTGGAAAAGCTTTTCGAACTGGAGCTAGGGCCAAAGACACATAAATTTGACATATAGTAGGGCTATTGGCCATACCTTGAGGCAATACCACCCACTGATATCTCTGATAAGGTTCCTTAAGATTTTCTGAAGGAACACTGAAAGCAAAGCGAGGACTGTCCTCGGGATGCAAAGGAATGGTGAAGAAACAATCCCTCAAGTCAACCACAATTAAGTGCCAATGCTTAGGAATTGCCACAGGGGCAGGCAGGCCAGGCTGTGTTGCTCCCATGAGAAGCATGGTTTTATTTACAGCTCTAAGATCCTGTAACAGCCTCCATTTTCCTGATTTCTTTTTAATAACAAATATAGGTGAGTTCCAAGGTGAAGTGGAAGGAATGATATGTCCAGCATCTAACTGCTCCTTAACCAATGCATACGCAGCCTCCAATTTTTCCTTAGCAAGGGGCCACTGCTCCACCCATACAGGGTCATCACTCTTCCAAGTGATTTTTATCGGTTGTATTATTGAAGGCTGCTGTGCAGTGACCCCTATGGAAAAGACCCTAATCCTCTAGTATCGCCAGGACCCCTAGTGACACAGTTTTTGTCTGCCGCAGGGAGCGGGTCTCCTTGCAACATTTTCCCTAAGCCTTTGCCCGGGCAGTAGCCCTGACTCTTCAGCATCTGTTGTACAGGCTGTGTAGTAAGCACTGCTCCCATGCCATCCAACACATCCCGTCCCCACAAGTTCACTGGAATGTCAGGTAGCACAAATGGTTGAAAAGTTCCTGCATGACCTTCCTCATCCTTCCAATTTAAAAGTAGCCTGCTCTGTAATGGCGTCTGAGCTGTGCCAATACCTTGCAGGTTAGAGGTAGAATTTTTAAGGGGCCAATTGGGATCTCAGGATTTTTGTGAAATTATAGATATATCTAGCACCAGAATCCAATAATCTTCCAATCTCAATCCCATATAATTTTATTTTTAATTTAGGCTGTTTATCATTGATAACTGTTAAAACACCTTTTTTCCTGTACTTCCAAAGCCTCCAGTTCTATATATCGGTGCCATTTTGAATTTAAAATATGAAAGTAATAATAATTGAGCAATTCTATCACCAGCTTCTGTTTTCATGGTCCTTTTTACATATGCCAATTATAAAAGCATTAAATACAATCTATATAGGATTTGAAAAGGTAAACTTTAGGTAATACTCTTGACTATTTTTATTAAATCTTAAAAAGAGGATTATTATTTTTTTTTATAGATCCCAAATAACACATTAGCACAAATAGCCAATTATTAACAATGTGGACCAAACAATTTACCTGTATTTTATTTACTGTAAAAATAATTTTGTAACCTCTTTATCAGTAAGAGATTATTATTTATGGGTTTATCTTAGCAACATTATTTAATAAGCTAATAACCCAATTCATTTCAGGTGTTATATTTTTATAGAATTAAACCAAGAATTTCTAGAAAGCAACTTAAATTGGAGAGCCAAATTTTCAGTAATGATCAACAGACAAGACCATACCTAATATATAGTTCAAAATTATGAATTTTGTTCCTTTAGTTTTTCAACCATGAGGATCAAACATTCATCCAAACATTTATCAAGACAATCAAAAGAACAGAACATCCTTTATTCAAACAGCATTGACTTAGCATTCAATGTCCTGACTGAAACCATTTTTCACCAGAAGTTAGGCCCGTTTAAACTTTTAGTGCTAGTCCCTTCCCGGCCTCAGCTCGCTTGGCGAGAGCCGCCGAGGCTGCAGCTTAGCTTTGTTCTGTCCACTGTTCGGGCTCTATTGTTAGCACTGTCTGGGCCGCACTCTGAGCTCTGCCTCTCACCAGTGCATACCTGTCCGCCCGCTGCTTCGGGCTATCTCCTGTACGCCTTTGTCCGCCACAGCCACTGGGCGCGCGCCCGCACACATAAACTCACATTTAAACTTCCTACTCCCATGAAGGGACTACCTAACAATGAGTTATTCCCACCATAAGGGAAAAACAGAAAAACATTTCCCACGAAGGGACCCTAAATATTGAATTATTCCCACTCTGAGGGAAAAAATAAAAAACATTTGAGCCAAAATTAAGCAAACAGACAGCAAAACTTCTAACCCCTGGGCTCGCTTGCTATTTAGCCAGCAACAATGAGGCCTACCTGCCGATTCTTTGTAATTCAGATGCTGCCGCTCTGCACCGGCGGGAAGAAAGAGCTCAGAGTTTCAGCTATCCTGAAAACTCTACAGTTGGAAAAAGTCTTTACATTCTCCATTACCACTGGGAAGAGGCTTCTCTCTTTCCTTCATCCTTCCTCTACAGGGCCTCAATCTTTAGGCCTAGTTTCAAAAATTTTTCCCCTTTTTACCGGGAAAATTCTTTTTTGTTGATTAAAATTTCTCTCCCATTTCTAACGGGAAATTTCCTTTCCTTCCCTCTTCTCTTTTGGGAAGATTTCCTTTTTCATTTAAAATCTTTAGCTGTCTTGCCCTTACTTAATTTTGGTACCTTCCTGCTTCAACAGTCCAATTAACTGACTGTGAGCTAGCTGTACCCATTTCAATCCACTCTCACCTGTAAAATGCCGGCCGGCCTTCCAAGAGTGTCCGTCAGCTGGTCCTTCTTACTCGGATCTCGGTAGGAACCTCCATCTGTAGCAGTAACGCCCGCGTTACCAATACCCGTTCACCATGTCCGAGCGAAGGGCTGCAGATTAAAAAATAGAGACAAGAGACAGCGAGTCATTCGTACGACTGGATGTCGAATGCCCTTTATTGAAAGAGGGAAGAAACCTTAAATACAGGCTTACAACACAAATGGAGGATCCCCTGAGGGCAGAAGTTCGCTACCAATGGTCTACATTCTAGACCCAAAGTTCTGCATTCTTGCATCTAAGTTGTTTACACCAAATACAGGATGCACCTAAGTTGTTTACACCACAAGCAGGATGTAGGAACAAAGAACCTCCGGTAAGCTCTCCGATGATCCTAAGGTGAGAAGGACACCGGCAGGGAATCTGAATAGGGAGGACACCTGGTCAGCAAGCAAGGCTGCAGCCACTCACAGTCGGGGGTCAGGGCCCATGGCGCCCACATCTGCCCTCAGCCTCCATGGCAGCTGTGACCCACTTACCACACTTCCCTGTCTATTTAAAAATTCCCACCCTGCTTGAAGAGTCTGCTCCCCTCTGCTGCCCACTACCCCCACAGCTTTCTTCCTTCCAGCTCTGCTCATTCTGCTGAGTACTTCAGTCCTAACTTCCTGCCATGTTAGCCTGAGGTTGGGGGAGGGAGGAAGGGGCAGGTAACCCTTGGTACATTGAACTGTGGGTCCAGCCTAGCCTGGCTTTTTATTTAGACAAAAGGGAACCCAGCACTTACCTGCTTTGGCTCATAACCACAGGGGTACCTCTCCCTCCCTCCCGGGCCCCTGCTCCCATGTCACATGCATCAGTTCCCTATTTTGAGCCATTGCATAAGCACCAGCATTTATACTCCTGGTACCCAAAATGGGAATAGATAGGTACAGGATATTAAGGTAGATTATTGTATATATTAGTAAGGTAATTTAGTAAAATATCAGCCTTAGATAATTTGCATGGTTGTGGATTCTTGAATATTGATACAAATGTTAACTATTTTTATATTCCTATCAAAGATAACTTGTATATTAATATAAATACAGAAATATATTTGTTGTAATGTACATGTATTTCTATTCCTATTTGAAATATTTTGTATATTGATACAAATGTAAAATTATATTTGTCACACTGTATGTATGTTCTACCTCTGTTTAGGATATTTTATATATTGATATATATTTAGGACTATTGTCATTTTGCATATTGCACTATGCATTTCTACCATGGTTTAAGATATTTTGTGTATTGTCACAATTTTGAGGTCATTGTCCTTTTACTATACATTTGTTTACAGACTGTTTACCTTGTTTATATGAAGTCTTAGTCCTTAGGTTATTTAGATAGATAAGACTTGCAGATTTATAGTCATTCATGCTTGTCATCTCTATAGTTATATTAGTTAGGCTGTCTAGATTTACATAGTTCAGATAGACAGGTAATCTCCAAACACTTCATAGACTTAGAGAATATGACAGTTAAATAGCTTAGAATTCTGTTGACATGAGACACAATTGCTCCTGGCAGCACCGATCTGATCCCAAAAGAATGTTGGGCTTTTAAGACACTCCGTTTGGAAGTTTGTCTTCTTCCTAGTGCATAATGGCCTGCTGACAGTACAAATGCTGTCCTTTCTGGATGAGTGGGACACAAGGAAAAGCAACTACTGAACTCTGCCAAGAGAGGGTAAGATGGTCTTCCAAAATTCCTGCTTCTAAAAATGGTTTGTCAGATATTCTAGGCCTGTAGCCAAATTGTGCTACAGAATTGCACACCAAATTGTGCCCCAATGGTGCTAAGAAACTTTAGATGGCTGTCCAAGCTGCCAGCTGTCTCTGTCTATTCTTGCAAAATTTCTGAAAGTTGCTCGTGTGCATTTCCTGTTTTCTCAGGTATTATTATTATATTCCTTCTCAGGTCTTTGATGGGTTGAAGACTAACAGTTACAATTACAATCTTCTCATATCTTAGCTAGAACATACTAAGTACTAGATTCAGATTCTTCAGGATAGGGCAGCTTTTAGAATAATCTCTCTAACATACCATTTACCTATGTTCTGGACATCTCTGGATTTTAGAGTGTGTCTCTTGTTTGATGTTGTTCTTGTTGATTATAGTTTCATTTTGCTTAGGTCACTATCTGTTATTTCTCCTGGACAATAATAATCATTTATAATCATTCTTATTATATATAGTTTTGTGTTAGATTAGAACTTTCTTATTTAGACAAAGGGGGGGAGATGTGATGGGTGGCTGTTTAAGCCATGCCCTGAAGCACCTCTCCTAGTGAGGTAGCAGGTGGTTGTTACACCTGCTCTTGACCTTGGAGTAAAAGCGTCTGTGGTGTGGCTGCTGGGGGACCCTTAAGACCTAGGGTACATGTATGCTCTCTCTCTTTGCTACCTTGTGGTTTTGGATGCTGGTATGGACCAGGGCAGAGTTTGCCAGAGAAATGTTGTGGGCCCTGGCCCCCCACTGTGAGTGACTGCCACCTTGCTTGCCAACCTTGACCAGATGTTCTCCCTATGCAGATTCCCTGCCTGTTTCCTTCTCACCTAACCAATCACCAGAGGTTCTTTTTTCCTGTATCCTGCATTTAGTGTAAACAGCTTAGATGCAAGAATGTAGAACATTCCATAGTGAACTTCTGCTCTCCAGGGATCCTCCATTGTGCTGTAAGCCTGTATTTAAGGTTTCCTCCCTCTTTCAATAAATGGCATTCGGCATTCAGCTGTGGCAAATGACTCGCTGTCTTTTGTCTCTTATTTTTTAATCCACAGCCCCTCGCTTGGACATAGTGAACGGGTATCAGTAGCGTAGGTGTTACTGCAACAAAATGTGTTGGACCATGCCTCACCTTTCCAGGATCCTGCAACAAATTCCTTTACTTTCTCTTGTGAGTTAACCCCCAAATAAATTCCTTTGCTCAGTAAGCAGGCTCCATGGATTGCTTGTGATTTAATTCCAATACTTTAATGGTATGTGTCTTCCAGAGAGTGAGTGAGTGAGTGAATGAGTACAAACAAAATATAAATACTTCAAGTCTACAAGGTCCAGGCTATTTAAAAAAAAAAAAAAAAAAGGCTTATTAGTGGTTGCTAGTGGATTTTTTAAAATCATAATGTACAATGCCAGCAAGAATTTTCAAATGGAGTTTCTCTTATCTATAATAGATCTTTGATGTTTTATAAATTCAACACCTCTTTCACTAAAAACCAAGAGGGTATGAGATGAAACATTTTTCCAATAACTTTGACCCAATGTTCTGATGAGAAAACTCTTACTTTGCAGCCCATGTTATTTAGATTGAATGTGAACTTTAATAAAGATAACTGTGTAAGCATGCCCTTTTCACTTATCCACTATATACACTCAGACCCACATCCATAGAAATCTCATTTCATATTTGGCAACCACAAAACTTTTGCGACCATTGGGAGGGATCACCTCTTGCTGCTTTTCAACAGTATTTATAAGTTTATTTATTCAAAGAAGATGGCCATAATACATTAATTTTTTCTCAGATCAGAGG
Source organism: Peromyscus maniculatus bairdii (assembly GCF_049852395.1). Taxonomy (NCBI): domain Eukaryota; kingdom Metazoa; phylum Chordata; class Mammalia; order Rodentia; family Cricetidae; genus Peromyscus; species Peromyscus maniculatus. Next base: position 2,711,270 of record NC_134867.1, read on the forward strand.
TTAGAAATAATTTAGCAATCTGAAATCTTCATTCCTTGTCATGATTAAATGCTGGATTTTTGCAAAAATAGTAAAGAGAAGGTCCAAAAGAGTTGCCCAAACAAGTTCTTATTGTTTTGTTGAAGTTTGAAGGTATACCTATAATGACAGAACTAGGCTGGGCTCAAATTCATAGCAATCTCTCTGCCTCTGCCTTTTTAGTGCTGAAGTAAAGGCATATATCACCAAACCTGGCTACATTCTTATGATAAAATTATTCTTTCCTCAAGGATATATTCATAAGATGCATTAGTGTAACTGAGGATAAAGTATTTCTTTAAAAAGTCATTCATTTTATAAATGCATATAAATGTGCTGTCACTGCAGTTGATTTAATTTTTCAGATTCTCTATATACAATTTAATGACTCTGTAGTGTTCTATTTACTTAAGGACCATTGCAGCAATTTTTTCTTGATCTTGTGATTCTAGCTACCTCCTTCTCATCCATAGTGGGTGCCTTCCTCTCCTATGAGCACAAGACTCAGGTGGCTTCTACTCTAAAGGCTGGGTGTTATTCCTATTCCATTAGCATGGAACTGACTGAGCACTGGGCAACGCACTGGGTAACCAGTTGAGGTAAATCAAGATTAGCATTTCACTCTTCCAAATTCTTTAGTTATTTTTGAACCAAACAAGTCAAAGCAACTCTTGGGTGCAATTCGAAGATTCAAGTGGTAAAATGTGTGTGTGTGTGTGTGTGTGTGTGTGTGTGTGTGTGTGTGTGTGTGTGTGTGTAACTATGACACAGTATGAAATTCTGAAATATAAGTGATGCATATATTGAAGAAACAAAAGGATAAGCCAGCTATAATTTCTCTTAGGCAAATCAAGGGATTTATGTCTTCCTAATTTTTTTTAATGTAGAAAATGACATCAATTCCCTCTCCAGCACAGAATGATTTTGCCATTATTGGAAGAAAGTTTAAAAATCATTTGTGAGTAAAAAGATGAGATTGGATCTGCATACCCATAAGGCTAGGCCCAGGTTCTCCATAGCCTGAAAACATTCTTTGTTCTTCAGGTAACTTTGCAGGGTAAAGCTCTCCTGAAAATACGTACAGATACCTACCTGTGGCCACCTTCACATCAATAGGCCTAGTTTTAGATTTGCAGCCCAAGAGCTAGGTTTCTTCATGAGCTGCCTTTGCCTGTAAGTTGCTTCTTCCTTGCTTGCTGCCATCTCAATTCCACAGAGCAAACTACAGACCAGTGGGATGGGAGACATCTCTGCTTGCATTAAAAATGGCCTATCCAACAGCTTTATCTGTCCTAGCTTCAGTCACACAAAAGCTCCTTTACTTCCCCAGTCTATTGTAGGACAGATTCTCACATCAGACACACAAAGAAAGTTCACATGGCCAGAAAAAAAAATTGTAAAACCAAAACTATTATGTATGATCAAGACAGAATGTCTCTGATAAAAACTCAATAGTCCTATAGAAGTGTTCTCTAATAAAAAATAGCTAGATGAGTCTCCATAACAAAGAATTTAAAAGAAAAAATCATAAAGTTTATCAAAGAATTCACAGAGTTCAAAGAATACATGAACAAACACTTTATTGAACTCAGATAACAATAAATTCCTGAGTGATGTCCAAAAAAATATAAATGTACAGCTAATGAAAATATGAAGACAATTTAGATTTGAAAACCAAATTCAATGAAAAGATAGAAACATTAAAGAAAACACAAGCTGGAATGAAAATGAAATTGAAAAGATCAATGTCCCAATTAGAAAACTCAGGGAAAGGCTTCCAAGAAGAAAGAATCAAGCTGGAGGTAGAATATTAGGACTCTAAGATAAAGCAGAATGTTTAGACCAAATAAGCAAGGAATATAAAAAAAATAAAGCACAGGAAAGGGACATGCAGGAAGTGTGGGGTGCCATCAAAATTTCAAATCTTTAAATTATAGATATAGATTAAACTTTTATAGATATAGAAGTTTCCCAGGACAGTGGCATAGACCAGACCTTTAACAAGATCATAGAAGAAAAGTTTCTGAAACTAATGAAAGATACACTAATACAAATACAAGAAGCATATATTCCATAGATACTTGCTCAGAAATATTTATTATTCCCATACTCATAATAACTATAAAATGGAAACAACCCAAAATGCCCTTCAACAGATGATGGGCTCTGAAGATGTGGTTCATATGCACTATGAAATGCTATTCAGCTATAAAGAAAAATGAAATAAACTTTGCAGGTAAATGGAAGGAACAACAAAAGATTATATTGGTTGGAGTAAACTAGACCCAGCTCCAAGTCTTCAGATATGAATAGATAATACTGACTGACAATAGAAACCAGAGAAGTATAAAGAGATTTTAGGGGGCGGGAGGGTTTCAGGGAAATAACAAGATACAAGTGATATGAAGGGAGAAACAGAAAAAGAGTGAGGGGGGACCTACGTGGGGAGATAAGTCATTGCAGAATGAGTAGGAGGGAAGAAGGACAAATAACACCAAATGGTTTGATAAAGCCTCAAAGAATCTTATTTTATATTTGCATAAAATTATTATATATCTTAAATAAAGTTAAGTCACTTGAACCAACACTTCCCAGAACTACAACAGAGTAACAAAACCCTAATCCATTGCCACCAAAGTAAACAACCAAGTGGTTGCTCAAGGAAGTCCAAATGACTTCCTAAACAATAAGGGCTATTGCTATTGTCATTAGATGCCTCTCAGAGATTAAAGGTAAGCCCCTCTTGCTGAAGACTTGGATTATTAGAACTGATTCTAACCTTAAAGTTTCCTTCCTTCAATCTATCTTCCATAATACTAGTACTCTGCAAGCTCTTAAGGGAAGAAAGCAATTGATATTTCTACCCAAATGTGACACCTCGGAACCATAACAATGACCAGCATGGCAAAATATGTATAAAGGTGCATCATGTCACTCACATGTTAGCTGTAACCAACAGCTGTCTAATTGGTCTAACGGCCCACTTAACAGGAGAGAATTAATATCTAGTGCTAGAAACCTAGTTAACCACACAAGGATCGTGAGGTCATGAGTCTTAGAAGAGGCTCTACTACCACCAGTTCCCTAAACCAACATAATTCCTTAACTACATTCTAAATCTTATCTATCCTTATACCCACAACAAGTGTAGCCATCAACACTCATCAAAGAAGCTTTTCTCCATAACACATGAAGACCATTACAGAAAACCACAACTAGACACAATACAAAGAGAAGTGGATTGTAGGGAACCTAGCTCCGGTGCACACTACAACTCAGCTTTTGTATCAAAAGCTCAGGGAACACTAAGAAAGAGCAGAAAGATTATAAGAGTCAGAATACCGGAAACTCTGCTGTGTGACTGCCTTTCTTAAAAATGGCTATGGAAACAAGACTAGAACAATTATAGTACCAACAAACATGCTAATGTGAAAGGAGGAATGTAGCTGGAAGATTTCTCTGGTCCCACTTAGACCTGAGGTCGAGACAAATCTCTCCTACCTGTGTCCTGCAACCACTTGGTCCCAAGTAAACAGACAGAAGCTTATATTATTTATAAACTGTATGGCCTATGGCAGGCTTCTTGCTAGATAGCACTTATAACTTAACCCATTTCTGTTTATCTATAAGCTGCCATGTAGCCATGGCTTACTGGTATTTACACATCTTGCTTCTCCTAGCAGTGTTAGCATCTGCCTTGACTCCACCTTTCTCCTTCCTTTCTCTTTTGTAGCTTTCCTGCCTGGATATAACCTGATTTGCCTAGGTCAGAGCAGCTTCTTTATTAACTAATCATAGCATCACATATTCACAGTATACAGAAAGACATCCCACAGCAGAGGATTCTGTTGGGAAGGGGGCATGTCCCACTCCTAGACAAAGAAGTACAGGCAACTAGTGACTATAGAGAGAGGGAGAATTAGCTTCTCCAGGCATGAGCCCCTGATTGGTTATCCAGAACAAAGTGGTCACCTCTGAAACACAATAACAGACTCTGTTGGTTGTATTTATATATTTTTATACAATAAAGCAAAAGAGGCTATGAATTTGGCAGCTGGGGTGTGGGAGGGGTTGGAGGAAAGGGACATAGGAGCTAGAAAGAAAAAGACTGAAGGGAATAAGTAATTATATTTTAATTAAAATGTAATTAATAAGTAAGCACAAAGGAAGCAAATTGTGGAATTCCACATTGTTTTAGTAACATATAATAAAAAATAATTTTAGAAACTTTATAGTTCCTAATAAATGGTTTCAACAGATATATTTATAGTTGGATAGTTACTTCTATCATTGTTCACAGTCTTTAGCTAATCTGGGCATAATTTTATATATATTGCATATGTATTACTTAATGAATTCTAAAAACAAGTATTTTGACAATTGTTACAGGACATTTTTCTTTAATTAAGGCATGTATATTGATGGACAGTGGACCACTAAACATACTCTCAGAAGTTAATTTCACTATGTTAGTAGAAAAATAGGGAAAGGTGGCCTAAGATACCTACACAAGTCAATCAACACATGTGCTCAGAACATGGGAGAATTTTTTCATGGATTTGTTTAGCAAAAATTTCCATGGTTATTTACAAACCTGTAAGCAATTTTCTTTTAAGTATTTTAATTTGTGAGAGAAATTATTTCATATTATGAAATATTACATCACATATTTTATTCAAGTTGCATCTTTAGGTCTGAAACTGTCTGAAGGTAGCATATTTGCCTTGCATACATGAAACCCTAGTTCAATTTCTAATCTTATTTGATCCCACAATGAAACTTTTTCTAATTATTGAAAATAGATATTTTTCCTCTAATATATATATATATATATATATATATATATATATATATATATATATCTTAATCATGGTTTCCCTTCCCTCTACTCCTCCCAGTTCCTCCCCCACTTCCCTCCCATCCAGAAACACTCCCTTTTTTTCCTCTTATTAGAAAAACAAAACAAAACAAAAAAGGCTTCTAGGGGATAATAATAAAATAAGATAAACAAAAACCAAACACATTAGAATTGGATAAAACAAACAAATGGAAAAGAGCCCAATAGAGCACAATCATGAAACCCATTAAAAAACTAAACTGGAAGCCATACTATATAGGTAGAGGACCTGCTGCAGACCCATTCAGGCCCAGTGTGTGTTGCTTCAGTCTCTGTGAGTTTATAGAACTTTGCTCATATTGATTTAGAGGACCTTGTTTTCTTGGTCTCCTCCACCCTCTCTGGACCTTATACTCTTACTGCCTCCTCTTCCTTGGAGTTCCATGACACCTAAGGGGAAGGATCTAATAGAGACATCCCATTTAGGGCTGAGTGTTCCAAGGTCTCTGATTCTACGCATAACATCTGACTGTGGGCCTCTGTGTTTGTTCTTATCTACAGCAGGATAAACTTCTCTGATGATGGCTGAACAAAGTAATGATCTATGAGTATAACAGAATGTCATTAGGAGTTATTTTATTGTCACATTGATTTTTTGTTGTTGTTGTTGCTGTTGTTAGTTTTTTTTGGACCAGTAGTATTTGGTTTCACCCTAGAGCCCTATGCTACCTGGTCTCAGGTTCTTGGTTACTCCAGCAGTTATAGGTATGAGTTTCATCTCATGGAGTGAACCTTAAGTCAAATCAGATATTGGTGGGTTACTCCCACCAGCTCTGTACCACTCAATGATTTTATTAGGACCACCTTCATCTATGTATATATTTTAGGAATTTTCTACTGTATTACCTTTCCATAATGATCCTCAACTGGCCCTTAATTTTAGCTGTATTTAGCTCTGTATTCCCCCCCTGGTCCCTTATCCTCCCCATTTGACCCTCTTGTTCCTGCACCAACCCTCATCCATTCATAACTACCTATGCTATTTCCCTTTATTAGCAAGGTCTATTGGCCCCAACCAGTATCTTACTCTACACCTAACCCTACGGATTGTAGTTTGGTTATCATTTACCTAATATCAAATATCCACATATAAACATGTTGTAAAATATTATTTAAAGATGTGTTACATTTGTTTATGCTGTGGAACATTTGTTTTAATGATGCAAAGATGTGTTGCATTATTTTATGTTACATTTATTTAACCCTATGAAGCTGTACTACTTTGCCTGTCTAAAATGCCTGATAGTGTAATAAAGAGCTGAATGGCTAATAGCAAGGCAGGAGAAAGAATAGGTGAAGCCGTCAGGCAGAGAGAATAAGTAGAATGAGAAATCTGGAAGGAGGAGAGATCAAGGAGGGAGAAAAGAAGAAGCCAGCCACAGAGTAAGAGTGACGGTAAGATTATAGAAGTAAGAAAAGAAAAAGGCCCAGAGGCAAAAAGTAGATGAGATCATTTAAGTTAAGAAAAGCTGGCAAGACACAAGCCAACCAAAGGCCAGGCATTCAAAAGTAAGAATAAGATATGTGTGATTTAGGGCTGGAGAGATGGCTCAGAGGTTAAGAGCACTGACTGCTCTTCCAGAGGTCCTGAGTTCAATTCCCAGCAACCACATGGTGGCTCACAATCATCTGTAAAGAGATCTGGTGCCCTCTTCTGGCCTGCAGTCATACATGTTGTATACATAATAAATAAATAAATAAGTCTTTAAAAAAAAAAAGATATGTGTGATTTTTAAAAAAAAAAAAAGATATGTGTGATTTATTTGGGAGCTGGGTAATGGACCTCCCAAAAAGCAAAAGAGTAAAACAAAAAACAACTACATTATCAAATACACATGATATTTGTCTTTCTGGGTCTGGGTTACCTCACTTGGGATGATTTTTTTCTAGTTCCATCTATTTATATTCAAATTTCATTTCATTTCTTTTTAATAGCTGAGTAATAATACTCCATTATGTAAATGTACCACAATTTGTTTATCCATTCTTATGTTTAAGGACATCTGGGTTGTTTTCAGTTTCTGGCTATTACAAATAGACCAGCAATGAACATGATTGAGCAAATGACTCCATGGCAGGGTCTTTCAGGTATATGCCCAAGAGTGGTATAGCTGGATGTTGAACCACACTAATTTCAATAGTGTCTGTACAAGTTTACACTCCCACCAGCAATAGATGAGTATTCCCTTTACTCCACATTCTCACCAACATTAGCTGTCATGTGTTATATTGGTCTTCCATTCTGATGGGTGCCAGATAAAAATCTCAATTTTTTGGTTTGCATTTCCCAGTGGATAAGAATGTTGAACATTTCTTTAAGTGTTTTCCAGTCATTTAAGTTTCCTCTTTTGAAAATTCTCTGTTTAGATTTATATAACATTTTTAATTGGGGTTTCTAAATTTTTATAACTAGTTTTTTGAGTTCTTTATATATTTTAGATATTAGCCCACTATCAGATGTGGAGTTGGTAAAAATCTTTTCCCATTCTGTATGCTGCTGCTCTGTCCAAATGATTTGACCTTTGCCATGCAGCTTCTCAGTTTCATTTATTGTTGATCTTCTTACCCATGTTAACAGTGCGATGTAGCAAGAATCTTAAAGGTACTTATTAATAAAAACAAACCTGAGGCCAGTTATTGGGGTGAATGCTGGAAGATCAGAGAAGCAGAACAAGCCACAGCTACTTTACTTTGCCAGTTCCTCAGCTGAACTTTTGAAATCTTCAAAAGGAAGACGGGACTCCACACAGATGATTCCACATGGACTATGATAAAGCCATTAAGCTGATTAACACCACAGTAAGATTGACTTTGGACTACAAACTGCTCAGGACAATTTCGCGATGACTAGTTGAGATGATCCAGCCTGACAGACAACTTGAACAAGGACTTGTGACAAGCCCTGAACTTTCCTATTATGCAGAGACTGGACAAATGATACAGGACTTGACAATTAACCCGTAAATTTTCTTTTCAGAATCCCCTAAAGATGCCTTCACCCCCAGAAAGCAGGAAGTAATTTTAAGAAAGTGACACCCACATTCCCAAGAGGTGGGACGGGAGGTTTTTGGTCATTTAGTTAGTTTTGGATATTGTCATTGGATTCAGCAAATCCAACCAGTATGCTTCACCATAACTGGCTGAGGGTAGCTAGGGTCTGAGCAGGGCCTGCAAGGCCACAGGTAAGCAGCTTTTTTGTAAATTCACACCACAAACGTTGGGTGCCAGATGTAGCAGGTATCTTAAAAGTTCTTATTAACAAAATAAAGTATTTGGGGGAATACAATACCACCACGGTGCTATGTTCAGAATGTCTTTTCCTATGCCAATGAGTTCAAGACTATTCCCCACTTTCTCTTCTATCAAGTTCAGTGTATCTGGTTTTATGATGAGGTCTTTGATCCATTTGGATTTGAGTTTTATGTAGGGTGATAAGTATGGATCTGTTTGGATTCTTCTTTTTAAGACCACCCAGTTTGACCAGCATCATTTGTTGAAGATAGTGTCCTTTTTCCAGTGTGTACTTCTGGCTTCATTATCAAAAATCAGATATCAATAGGTATGTGGATTTATGTCCTGTTCTTCAATTAAATTCCATTGATTAACATGTCTGTTTTGGAGACAATACATGCTGTTTTTATTACAATAGCTCTGTAGTAGAACTTTCAAATTGGAGGTAGCCATACCTCCCACATTTCTTTTATTATTCAGGAATGTTTTAACTATCCTGGATTTTTTGTGTTTTCATATGAAGCTGAAAATGTATTTTTTTCAACCTCTTTAAAGAATTGTGTTGGAATTATGTTGGGAATTGTATTAAATATATAGATTGCTTTTAGTAGGATGACTGTTTTTACTAAAGTAACCCTATCAATCCATAAGCATGGGAGATCTATCCATCTTCTAATTTCTTCTTTACTGTCCTGAATTTGTGTGTGTGTGTGTGTCAAGAGACAACTTTTTATTTAAGGAATCTTAACTGGGACATAAACTCTCCTCTGAAAGTTGCTCAAAATTTATCACTGTATTTTTCTTTGTTTTTTAATGGTAGCCAATATGAAATTTTTATTATGTATTTTTTTTAATTTATTCTTTGGGAATTTCTCATCAAGCATTCCAATCGCACCCATTTCCCAGTCCCTTCTTCATTGTAGTACCCCCCCCAAGGAAAACTTAAAAAGAAATTTTAAAAAATACAAATAAGAATATTAATTAAAACACAAACAAGCAAAAATAAGACAAAAAAAACAAACACTAATTTTAAAAAAAAGCAAACACTTCACTTTTCCATCTTTTCTGCCTCTCCATTACCTTTTCATTCATCTTAGTGGCACTGGGAGCTGTGATGCATCTTGCAGTATATTCTTTTGTCCAAATAGCTTTACTTGCAAATGTTTATGGTGTAGTATGTTATTCAAGGCCTCTAGCTTCTGGTGCACCATCAATGCTAGACCTTTATGGAATCTCTTTTCAGACGTGTGGTGATACTTTGTTTGTGCTTTAACAAATAAATCTTGCTTGGAGATCAGAGTGGAAACTAGCCACTAGATGCCAGGCAGTGATGGCTCATACCTTTAATCCTAGAACTTGCAAGGAGTATAGCCAAAAATTTCACCACTACTGCCCAGCCCCTTGGTCAGGACAAATCTCTCCCATCCAAGGACTGAAGGCTTTCAGACCCAAGTAAACACACAGAGGCTTATATCACTTACAAACTGTATGGTCTAAGGTCTTATATTAGCCAGCTCTTTCAACTTAATTCAACCCATTCCTATTTAATCTATATGTTGCCACATGGCCATGGCATTACCAGTCTGCTGGCAGCTTGTTGCTCCTTCAGCAGTGGGCTGGCATCTCCCCTGACTCTGGCCTTCTCTCTGTATTTCTGCTTGGATTTTTGACCTGATGGTAAGCTTTTTTGCCATAGGCTAAAACAGCTTTATTTGTTATCCAATGAGAACCACACATATTCACAGCATATAGAAAGACTTCCCACATCAGAGGAGAAAACAGGAAGTTATATGGCTGGGTAGAGAGAAGTGATAAGGCAAGAAGCTTGGCCCTTTCAGTCTGAAAAGTCATATCAGTAAGAACTATCTAGTGGCTGGCTGCTCTGCTTCTCTAATCTTTCAGCCTTTACCCTGATATCTGCTACAAGTTTTTATTATTGAGATCAATTAGAATTTGTACTACATCCAGAGTCCAACTTTGGGGCATAAATTCATGAAAAAGTCATTTGTCTGTAGCTTTGCAGCCTCTAGCACATGCCAGAGCTACTGCAGCTGGAATCACTACCCTGCCTGCCCTTCCAGATACCTGGTTCCCTCTTCGGGTGGATTTTTTTCACTTTCCTTGGAACCCCACCTCAGGATGCTACAACACTAAGTATCTGCCTTGAAACTTGCTTAGGCTTCTACTTTTCTACACAGAAGCAATTAGCCTCACATGGTCATTGTTGGAAGATTTGGTGAGACAATTGGGAATTCTTAAATGGAAGAATTAGTTAAAAGAGAGGGCTTTTTCCCACATTAAAAAATGGGAGACACTATACAATGGAGGCAGTTAAGTCTCTGTTTGATAATACACTGGATGATTTGAAAATAGAACAATTAAATAAGAGGATAATTAATTTAGATGAGATTTATGTAGTGTCAATTATAAATATCTGTTTGATCATTTTTTGTTTTATCACTAAAAGAGTTGGTTAATATGAGTGCTAAAATACAAGTTTTAGAAAAACTTATTAAAACAGATCAGAGATATATTCAGACCCAGACAGAGAAATTTAAAGGAGAACCTATTTCAGCATTGCACTATAAAGTTACAGAGGAACAGACTAAGGTTTTCAAACAGCCAACCTTAATTTATCCAGTAACTTACAGGAACTGCCAAACGATAGATATCCTTAAGGCTATGAAAGAGCTAAATGGACTCCTCTGCAAATGTTAGATTTGAGGCGAGTCAAGGAGTGATAGTCTCATATGACACGGATTGACCTTTGGTGGAGCATATGTCAAACTCATGGTCAACTTGTAATAGAATTATCCCTCAAGACTGGAGAGATTTGTTGCAGCAGTCTTGGAGGTTGGTCCTCAATTACAATGGAGGAACTGATGCAAAGATGAGGCTCAGACCATTGAACAAAAAAATAGGGCTAGAAGTATGGAAATCTCTCAAGACTAACTTCTTGGAGAGGGAGATTATGCTAATACAGAAAGGCAGTCTAGATATAATGACCATACCCTGGCTTTATGCCATGCTACGGCCTTGAATGCTTGTGACAGTATTGAAAAAATAGAAACAAAAATTGAGTCATTTGCTAAAGTTATGCAGGGCCCAAAAGAAACCTTCACTGATTTCTTACAAAGATTGACTTTGGCAATAAATAAAATGATACCAAATTCAGAAGCTATATGAATAATAATTGAATCTAAGGCTTTTGAAATGCTAATGAACACTGCAAAGGGGTACCTAGGAAGTTAAAGCCAAGACCCGCATCCTTAGAGGAATGGATCTGAGATATAATCAATATTGAACCATGATGATGCCTGGATAGAAGAGATGATTTCCAGAGGCTTGAAGGAAAATTGTAATGTCAAGTGTTTCAATTTTTGGTAAACAAGGTCACCTAAAAAGAGATTGTAAACGGGGTGTTAATAGAACAATTTTTTTAAAAGAATAATCCCAACAGTGTAACAAAAAATGCTAAATGGTCTTATTAAACTAAAAACCCAGAGCCAGATTGTGGTGGTATTCTAATTGTACTGAAATGTGATTTTGATTGTATGTTAATAAATAAAGTTGCCCAGGGGTCAGAGCTATTAGAGCCATAGACAGAGTGTGGCGGTGGTAGCACACGCCTTTAATCCCATAGATCTCTGTGTATTCAGGGATACAGCCAGCATTGAAGACATATGCCTTTAAGACCTAGGGGGCTGTACATTCAGACAGTGACAAGGCAGTCACGTGTTTGGGTTTACAACCAATGAGAAGGCAGAATGACTAGAAAAACGACTTACACACAGGAAATAGCTCTCTTTTCGGGAAGCTGGGACCGCAGGAAGCAGGGTGAGATTTTAGCTCTGAGCTCTGACCTCTCGGCTTTCTCTTTTACATTGTTTCTGTGTTTCTTATTTAATAAGATGGTTGGTTACATCTACAACTGGCGCCCAACGAAACAAGAATCCATTAAAAACCGCTTGGCTTGGAGGCAGATCTGCTTTCCCGCAAGGGCGGCAGGCCGAGCAGTTGGCTTCCTAGTCCGAGCTGCCAGCTTCCTAGTCCAAGCGGCCGGCTTCCTAGTCCAAGCGGCGACTTCCTAGTCCGAGTGGCTTCTTAGCCTGGGCCTAGGTCTGTGAGCAGCTTGCTTAAAGCCGGTGCTACAAACAACTCAGACCTGCCCTGCCAAACAGGGCCCTGCCTGTAAAGCCAACGCACGTGGTCAGAGCTTAAGGAAGCCAGACCCAAGCAGATATTTTAAAGGAAACTATCTAAAAGAGAATTTTTTTCCACATTAAAAAAAAATGGGTTTTATGTGTGCATTGGAAGAAAATTGGTTTTTGTTCGAAATTTTAGGCAGTCTGACAATGGAACAACTATATGAGATGATTAGTATTGGTGGAATTACGCAGTTTATCACTATGCTAATCCTCATTTTAATATTTTAAAAAATAGTCAATTTAAGTGCCAGGATAACAGCTTTAGAAGAACTTGTTAAACCTGTAAAAATTCAGACAGAAGAAATTAACAGTGAAGTTGTTTCAAGTCTGGATCATAAGGTTATAGAAAGAAAGCCTGTTTTCACACAGTCACCCTTAATTTATCCTGTAACCGTACAGCAGATGCCTGATCAAATGGCTACACAAAATATTTGGGCTCCAATTGAAATGTTGGATTTAAAAGGGTTTAAGGAGGCAATAGTATCTTATGGCATGTATTCCCCATATGTAAAGCAAATGTTAAACTCTTGGTCAACATATAATAGGATTGTACCACAGGACTGGCGGGACCTTGCACAAGGTGTTCTGGAACCAAGCCAGAGACTTCAATTTCTGACCTGGTTTAAGGATGAGGCTAAAAACATAGAAAAACAATGGAGGGATAAAGGAATACAAGTTTGCCAGGATCAGCTTATTGGAGAAGGCCAATATGCTTCAGTACAAACACAATGTTTATATGATGTCCAAACCCTAATTTTATGTCGAACGGCAGCCTTGAGTGCATGGGACAGAGTTGAGGAACCAGGAAAAGATCTGAGTCATTTACAAAGGTGATGCAAGGCCCAAAAGAGTCTTTTACAGAATTTTTACAAAGACTGGCTTCAGCAGTAAAGAGAATGGTCTCAGATTCAGAAGCTGGTAAGGCAATAATTGAATCTTTGGCCTTTGAGAATGCGAATGCAGCATTCAAAAGAATAATCAGGCCATTAAGGGCAAGATCTGCACCTTTGGAAGATTGGATTAGAGACACAGTTAATGTTGAAGCTGATGAGCATGATAATATGTGGATAGGAGAAGCAATTTCAAAAGGTTTGAGGAATGTTAGATGTTTTGGATGTGGAAAGCAAGAACATTTTAAAAGGGACTGTAAACAGGTCATTCCTAGAAACAATGTTTCTTCAAGGAACAATGGCAACAGAATGCCCCTTCCTTCTGGAGTATGCAGAAGGTGTGGTAAGGGAAAACACTGGACCAGCGAATGTAGATCAACAAAGGACAGACAGGGTAATCTTTTGCCTCAGTCTTCGGGAAACTCCCAGAGGGGCCTCACGCAGGCCCCCGTTGCAAATCCAGTTCAAACCTTTCCTGCAGCCATAGAGGAAATCCCTGCTCTGAGCGATTAAATAACCAAATGCCTATTGGAATAAATCATGCTGGTCAGGATGATGAAACAGAGAGAAGAGAAAATTCAGGAGAAAACAAAAAGAAAATCTTTTGACAAACTTCTATTAATGAACAAAGACCAAAATCAACGATAAAAATAAATGGTGTATTGTTGTCTGGTCTGGTAGACACAGGTGCGGACGTTACCATAATTGCACCAGAATTTTGGCATCCAACTTGGCCTCTTCAGGAGGTAAACATTCAACTGTTAGGAATTGGGACATCATCTCAGGTGGAACAGAGTGCAAGATGGCTCGAATGTATAGGTCCAGAAGGACAGAGAGGAAAATTAAAACCATATGTGGCTAACATAACTATGAACCTGTGGGGTCGAGACTTGTTGCAACAATGAAATACTCAGATTAACATCCCTCCAATCTCAGAAACAAATCATAAACTAGCACATGTTACTGAGAGAAATATTAGTAGATATTGTTCTAATGAGTGGTCACCAGCCATCCATATTATACAAGAACAGGGCACAATAACTGATGATCTTCCAAAGACACCAACAGCTCTACCTTTAAAATGGTTAACAGACAAGCCTGTATGGGTCCAGCAATGGCCTTTAACAACAGAGAAACTCCAGGCTTTAGAAGAGCTGGTAGATGAACAGTTAAATGCTCAGCATATTGAAGAATCAACCAGCCCTTGGAATTCTCCTGTATTTGTTCTTAAAAAGAAATCTGGTAAATGGAGAATGGTAACAGACCTTAGAGCAATTAACAAAGTAATTCAGGCAATGGGCTCTCTACAATATGGGATGCCTTTGCCTACTCTGTTACCAAAAGGATGGCCTCTCATAGTTATTGATTTAAAAGACTGTTTTTTTTTCAATACCCTTACAAGAAAAAGACAGAGAAAGATTTGCTTTTACAGTGCCTAGTTATAATAATTCTCAACCGGTTAAAAGATTTCAATGGAGGGTCCTCCCACAGGGAATGTTGAATAGCCCAACTCTGTGCCAATACTTTGTACAACAGCCATTGGAAGTGATACGTAAAAAATTTCCTAAATCTATAATTTATCACTATATGGACGATATTTTACTAGCTGACTCAAATGCAGATACTTTAGAAATAATGTTTGAAGAAGTAAAGAAAATTTTGCCTTGCTGGGGATTACAAATTGCTCCTGAAAAGATACAAAGAGGAGATTCTATTAATTATTTAGGATATAAAATAGAGCTACAAAAAATTAGACCCCAAAAGGTGCAAATTTGGAGAGATAGACTACAGACCCTTAATGACTTTCAAAGATTATTTGGAGATATTTCTCATCTACGAACTATTGTTGGGGTAAAAAATGATGAACTGACTAATTTGTTCAAAACCTTAGAAGGTGACAAGGACTTAAATAGTCCAAGAGAATTATCACCTGAAGCTGAGAAAGAATTAGCCTTGGTAGAAAAGAAAGTGCATAAAGGACATGTGGATCGTATAGATCCAAAGCTGGATTGCATTTTGGTTATTTTACCTTCTAGGCGTCCTCCTGCTAGAATATTAATGCAGAGGGAAGATATTATTTTGGAATGGATATTTTTACCAAATAAACCAAATAAAAAATTAAAAACTTATGTGGAAAAAAATCTCTGATTTGATTTAAAAAGGAAAATTGAGACTTCATCAATTAGCAGGAATAGACCCAGCAGAAATTGTCGTACCATTAACTAAGGAGGACATTGAAAAATTATGGACAGAAAGTGAACCTTGGCAAAGAGCTTGCAGTAATTTTTTGGGAGAAATTAACAGCAAATATCCCAAAAGTGATAGAATTGATCTTATAAAGAGAGCTGATTGGATCTTGCCTCGAATTGTACATCAAAAACCTATATCTGGAATTCGTACATTTTATACAGATGCCAACAAACATGGAAAGGCAGGTTACAAATCAGAAAATTTAAGTAAAGTGGTTCACAGTCCATATAATTCAGTTCAAAAATCAGAATTGTATGCTATTCTGTTGGTATTAATGGATTTTTCAGAACCTCTCAACATAGTAACTGACTCTCAGTATGCTGACAGAGTGGTGTTACATATTGAGACTGCAGAATTTATCCCTGATGCTTCAGAATTAACTTCACTATTCAATTACAAGATACAATCAGGAAAAGGAATCATCCTTTATATATAACTCACATTCGATCCCATACTGGTCTGCCAGGCCCTCTAGCACAAGGCAATGATGAGATTGATAAATTATTGATAGGAAATGTGCTGGAGGCCTCAAAATTTCATAAAAAACATCATGTCAATAGTAAAGGCTTAAAAAAGGATTTTTCCATAACCTGGCAACAAGCCAAAGAAATAGTAAAGAAATGTCCTACTTGTTCCTTCTACAATCAAACACCATTACCATCAGGATGTAACCCAAAGGGTACTCAGAGAAATGAAATCTGGCAGATGGACGTGTTTCACTTTGCAGAATTTGGAAAATTAAAATTTGTACACCACACCATCAATACGTATTCAGCATTTCAATGGGCAACTGCTTTGAGTTCTGAAAAAGCTGATTCTGTAATCACTCATTTGCTAGAAGTTATGCCCATCATAGGTATACCTACACAAATCAAAACTGACAATGCTCCATCATATGTCTCTGTTAAAATGAAACAGTTTTTTGCTTATTACAATATAAAACATATTACAGGCATACCACATAATCCTACAGGTCAAGCAGTTATAGAAAGATCAAACAGAACTCTAAAGGATATGCTAAATAAACAGAAAGGGGTAACAAAAAACCCCAGAAATAGACTGCATAATGCTCTTCTAATGTTGAATTTTCTGAATGCCAATGAGAAAGGAACATCAGCTGCAGAGAGACACTGGATAATAGAAAAAACTACAGAATTAAATCAGCCTATATACTTTAAGGATGTGCTGACCTCAGAATGGAAACCAGGGTATGTATTACATTGGGGACGAGGTTTTGCTTTTGTTTCTACAGGAGAAGATAAGCTGTGGGTACCATCAAAATTGATAAAGGTTCAATTTGAACAAGAGAGACCTCTTAATAAGAGGAGATGATAATTCATCAACCAGCATGAACATCCAATTTAAACTAACTTGTATCAATAACACATGCCTTTTCATTTAATCAGATAATAACTTGCCAAAAAGGAACAGCCCCAAAATTAGTCCTGGGGAAAGGTTTTTGTTTTTGTCTTTTAGGAGAATGAAGGTTAAGGAATCAGAAGAACACTGGACACATGAGACAACTGAAGAAAAGGGACAAATCATCTATCCCAGGAAATAGAGTGAAACGGCGTATGGTTATATATAATCTAAAAAAATTTTATGTCTTCTTAAATGCTTGTTTCTGCTTTTCTCTCAAAATTTAACACTATTGGTCTAATAGTCCCAGTTCAATTAAAATTTAAAGCTGACTTTGGAGTTGGAGAATGGCTCTCTCCTTCTTCAAACTCAAGCATGTTGTTAAAAGGAAAATGCAAATTCCCTGTATCATGCCAGAATAAAAGAGCCATCTTCTGCTATGGTACAGGACAAAAGCAAAATTAATTAAGGGACTATTCTATTACTAATCTCAACTCTTTGATTCTATTCTGATTCTTTAAACTTTTCTTAAAGTATGAATTTTATATCAAAATTTACAAGATTAACATATATAGATATATAGATATATATACACTTTAAACTTTGTTAAGATATGAATGGTCATATAGAGTACTAACTAATTCGGAAGGAAAAAAAAGGCTTCAATTACCTGCATATATATATCTTTGTGTTCGAGTCTCTTATCAGTTTTCTGCAGGAAATCACGGCCAGGCCTAACATCAACTGAAGTCTCTAGGAAGAAGATGGGGCCCCACAACAACAACAATTCCATGTGGACAATGATAATATCATTAAGCTGACAAACATCATCCACAGATCAGCTTTGATCTACAAGGTGCTCAGAGCAATTTTGAGATGATTAGCTGAGATGATCCAGTCTCAAAGACTACTTGAATAAGGACTTGAGATAAACCCTGAACTTTGGCATTATACACAGACTGGATAATGAAGGATATAGTTACCTTTCCTCGAATTTGACAATTAACCTAAAATTTTTCTTTCAGGATAAAGAAAACTTCGCCCATACCCAACAGGAAGCAATTTTAAGAATATGACGCCTACATTCCCAAAGAGGTGGTGTGGGGTGGGTGTTTTTTTGGACTTTTTAATGGGTTTTGGGTCTGGGATAATTTTCAATATTTAAGGGGGTTACTTACAAGTTGTTGTCAAGGGTGAGGAATAAGGCTAAGCAAAGGAGATTAGTTTTAAGGTTCTTATTTAAGAAAGAAAGAAAGAAAGAAAGAAAGAAAGAAAGAAAGAAAGAAAGAAAGAAAGAAAGAAAGAAAGAAAGAAAGAAAGAGAGAAAAAGAGAGAAAGAGAGAGAGAGAGAAAGAAAGAAAGAAAGAAAGAAAGAAAGAAAGAAAGAAAGAAAGAAAGAAAGAAAGAAAGAAAGAAAGAAAGAAAAAAAATTACTAGATTTAAATACTTTACATTGGATTGGATTGTTTTATATTATAAACAAATTTGAAGTTGATATTGTTAGAAAATGCTATATGTATATTTCTAATTGTATTTATACCATTCATTTAACAATGTAATGCAAATTTCTGATCCTTGAATGTTATTATTACCAACTATTAGGATATAAAGAAATGAAAGTTAGTAGTTAGACATTACAATAGAACTTGTAGTCATATTAGATATGTTTTAAAAATTGAGCAGAGATGTTTTAGACAGGTCATCTTCAAACCCTTCAGAGATCTACAGAATATGGCATTTAAATGTTTTAATAACTTAGAAAATTTTTCTTTTTTGAGACATGTCGGCTCCTGGCAGTACCAATCTACTTCAGAGAAAATATGGGCATTGAAGTGTGGTGGTATTGTGTTCCCCAAAATATTGTGTACTCTAATAAATTTATCTGGGGCCAGAGAACAGACAGCCACTAGATACAAAGGCTAGAAAATGGTGGCACTCACACCTTTAATCCTAGCATTCCAGAGATAGAAATCCCTCTGGATCTCTGTGAGTTCAAGGCCACATTGGAAATAGCCAAGCATGGTGACACACACCTTTAATCCCAGAAAGCCAGCCTTTAATCCCAGGGAGTGGTGGTAGAAAGCAAAAAGATATATAAAGCGTGAGGACCAGAAACTAGAGGCATTTGGCTGGTTAAGCATTTGGCTGGTTAAGCTTTCAGGCTTTGGAGCAACACAGTTCAGCTGAGACCCATTCCGGATGAGGACTCAGAGGCCTCCAGTCTGAGGAGACAAGACCAGCTGAGGATCCGGCGAGGTGAGATAGCTGTGGCTTGTTCTGACTCTCTGATCTACCAGCATGGACCCCAATAACTTGCCTCAGGTTTGATTTTATTAATAAGAACCTTTAAGATTCATGCTACATTGAAGAAACTGCATATCGAGTCAACTTTCATTGTGGCAAAAGTTAGCCACTGGACAACAAAGAATCCTTGAATCAACAGTACAAAATGGACAGACAGGACACGAAACAAAGGACTACTGATTCTTGCCAAAACAAGTGTGGTTATGTCTTTATCAAAAGGCATTTTCTGAGGCCAGGACAATATGACCCCATCCCTGAAGTGGCCTTCGCATCCGGAAAAGGTATGGTGCCCTTTTCTTCGAAGGCAGCTTAACAGGCAGAGGGCCGATGGCTTCTGTTGTACAATGGAACAGCAGCTGAAAGCTCATGCCTCTCGAAAGTAGACTGGCATTTAATAGAGGGATGTGGAGAAGAAGGGATGCTGAAATGAAGCCATATATACACAGCCAAGAAGAATGAACAGCTGAATTAAAAAACTGTCAACAATTTCCAGAATTTAAAATCCTGAATCATGACAGGACACTAGTGGAATTCAGGTGTTTCTGGTACGTGGACTGCTCTCACCCAATGTGAGGTTGAACTGTTGACCTTGTGTACATCCTACTTCACAAATGAGTCTGTCAGATACACTAAGCCTATAGGCTGAAGATGATGCTCTAACACTGCGGAGAAACCTCAGGTGACTGCCCAGGCAGCTGGCTGTTTCTGTCAACTCACAAATTTTTTGGAAGTTGCTTGCATGCACTTCCTGTTTTTATTTTTGTTAGCTAATATTATTCCCTTCTTGGGTCTCTGAGGGAGTTGAAGATTAGTTAGTTATGGTTGAAGATTAGTTAGTTATAGTTGAAAATTAATTAGGATAGAAAGTGCATTAGATACATCTTGGATTTACCAAAATAGGATAGATAACGGAATTATTTTCTCTGATTTGTCAAATACCTGTTTAGGTATTTATTACTTGTATATATTGTATATAGTTATTGTACTTTTGTATATAGTTTTTCTTTTGTTAGTTATAACCTTTTGCTTTTTTTTTCTTTTTATTAAAATAGAAAAGGGGAAATGTGGTGGTATTCTAATTGTACTGAAATGTGATTTTGATTGTATGTTAATAAATAAAGTTGCCCCGGGGGTCAGAGCTATTAGAGCCATAGCAAGAGTGTGGTGGTGGTGGTGGTGGTGGTGGTGGTGGTGGTGGTGGTGGTGGTGGTGGTGGTGGCACACGCCTTTAATCCCATAGATCTCTGTGTATTCAGGGATACAGCCAGCATTGGAGATATATGCCTTTAAGACCTAGGGGGCTGTACATTCAGACAGTGACAAGGCAGTCACGTGTTTGGGTTTACAACCAATGAGAAGGCAGAATGACTGGAAAATCGACTTACACACAGGAAATAGCTCTCTTTCGGGAAGCTGGGACATTGCAGGCAGAAGGGTGAGATTTTAGCTCTGAGCTCTGACCTCTCGGCTTTCTCTTTTACATTGTTTCTGTGTTTCTTATTTAATAAGACTGTTGGATACATCTACACCAGATATTGGGGGTAAAAGCTGAGAGATCAGAGGAATATAACAAGTCACAGCCACAAGTTCTTACTGCTAGGAAATCCTGAGCCAAAGAGAGATCTACTTCCGTATACTCATGCCTATATACCTTTCTGTGCCCCTGTTCCCAGTGTGGCCTTGAACTCACAGAGATCCAGGTGGATCTCTCTCTGCCTTCTGAAGGCTAAGATTAAAGGTATGTGTTACCATTGCCTACCCTCTAAGTTTAATATAGTGGCTGACTTTTTCCTCAGATCCCCAGGCAAGCTTAAGTCTTTAGAGCACAAATAAAATATCACCACACACATAATGCCCCTCTCTTCTGGAGTACACAGAAGGTGTGGCAAAGGCAGATTTTGGATTAATGAATGTAGGTCAACAAGGGATAATCAAGGTAACCCTTTGCTATTAGGAATCACCTTGAGAAGACTGTTGCAGGCCCCCACATCAAATTCAGCTCAATTGATTCCTGTCATCATGGAGGAAACACCTTCCCAGAACAATTAAAGAACTTAATACCCATTGTAAGAAACCATACCACTCTGGATGATAGAACAGCTATAGAAGAAAGAACAAAAAAAATATAGGAGAAACAATAAAGCAAATATTTTGGCAAACTTCTATAAATAAACAAAGACCAAAGTTAAAACTACAAATAAATAACCCTGTCATTGAAGTCTTGAAGCCACAGGTCTGCATTTAATAATTGTGCCAGAATCTTGGCATTGAAAATGGCTTCTTCAGGAGGTAAATGTTCAGCTTTTAGGGATTAGAACATTGTCTCAGGTAAAAAAGAGCATGATGTTTGTGAAATATATAGGGACAGAAGGACAGAGATAAAAATTAAAGCCATGTGTTTTTAACATAGCAATGAATTTATGGGGACATGATTTGTTACAACAATGTAATACCCAGATTAACATTCCTCCAGTCTCAGAAACAAACCATAAATTAATGTATGATTCTGGGGAAAATATTAGAAGATATTATGAAGAACAGTCACCAACCATTCAGGTTGTACAAGAACAGGGCATAGCACCTGCTGATTTTTCAAAGGCACCAAAAGCCCCACCTTTAAAATGGTTGACAGATAAACTTGTATGGGTTCATCTATGGCTTTTAACATTGGAGAAACTGCAGGTCTTAGAACAGCTGGTAAAAGAGAACAGCAAAATGCTCAGCATATTGAAGAATCAACCAGCCCTTGGAATTCTCCTATATTTCTTATCAAAAAGAAATCTGGAAAATGGAGAATGGTACCACTAAGAGCTGTTAATAAGGTGATTTAGCCAATGGCCTCTGTACAGTCCATAATTCCTTTGACTTCTCTGTTATCTGAAGGATGGCCTCTTACAGTTATTGATTTAAAAGATTGTTCCTTCACTATATGAGTAAAAGACAGAGAACAATTTGCTTTCATAATGACTATTTATAATAATTCTCAGCCTTTTAAGAGAGATCAATGGAAGGTTCTCCAATAAAGAATGTTAAATAGCCCCACCCTGTACCAATATTTTGAACACATCCATTGGAAATGATATGCAAGCAATTTCCTCAATCTACAGTTTACCATTACATGGATGACATCTTACTAGTTGATTCAAATGTAGATACTTTAGAAAGACTGAAGAAGTAATGAAAATTTTGCATTGTTTGAGATTCCAAATTGCTCCTGAAAAAAATACAAAGAGGAGATTCTATTAACTATTTAGGATATAAAATAGGGCTACAAAAATTACACACCAAAGATTGCAAATTAGGAGAAATTGATTGCAAATGCAATGAGTTTCAAAGATTGCTAGAAAATATTTCCCATCTACATGCACTATTGGAGTAGAAAATCAAGAACTGATTAATTTGTTCAAAACCTTAAATGGTGACAAGGACTTAAATAGTCCAAGAGAATTGTCAGCTGATAATTTTCATTGTTTCTTTATATGGTGAATTACTTTGACAGATTTTTGTATATTGAACCATCTCTGCATCTCTGGGATGAAGCCTACTTGATCATGAAAAATGATTTTTTTGGTGTGTTCTTGGATTTGGTTTGCCAGTATTTTATTAAATATTTTTGTATCAATGTTCAGGAGGGAGATTGGTCTATAATTCTCTTTCTTAGTTGTGTCGGTGTGGTTTGGGTATAAGGGTAACTGCAGCTACATAAAAAGAGTTTGGCAGGGTTGCTTCTGTTTCTATTGTTTGGAACAATTTGAGAAGTATGGGTATTAGCTCTTCTTTGAAGTTCTGGTAGATTTCTGCTATAAAACCATTTGGCCCTGGGCTTTTTTTGGTTGGGAGACTTTAAATGAGTGTTTCTATTTCCTTAAGGTTCTATTTAAATTGTTCATCTGATCTTGATTTAATTTTAGTATGTACTGCCTATACAGAAAATTGTCCATTTCTTCTACATTTTCCAATTTTATGGAGTACAGGTTTTTGACATATGACCTGATGATTGTCTGGATTTCCTTAGTGTCTGTTGTTACATCCCCCTTTTCATTTATGATTTGTTAATTTGGGTGTTATCTCTCTGCCTTTTGGTTAGTTTGGATAAGGGTTTGCCTATCTTGTTGATTTTGTTAAAGAACCAACTCTTTGTTTCATTGATTCTTTGTTTTGTTCTCTTTATTTCTATTTTATTGATTTCAGCCCATACTTTGATTATTTCCTGTTGTCTGCTCCTCCTGGGTGACTTAGCTTCTTTTTGTTCTAGAGCATTCAGGTGTGCTGTTAAGTCACTAGTGTGAGAATTCTCTGTTTTCTTTATGTAAGCACTTAGTACTATGAACTTTGCTCTTATCACTGTTTTCATTGTGTCCCATAAGTCTGGGTATGCTGTATGTTCATTTTCATTGAATTCTAGGAAGTCTTTCATTTTTTTCTTGATTTCCTTCATGACCCAGTGATGATTCAGTTGAACATTGTTCAGTTTCCATGTGTTTATAGGCTTTCTGTAATTTGTGTTTTTGTTGAATTCTAACCTTAAGCCATGACGGTTATTTTGATTTCCTTGTATCTGTTGAGATTTGCTTTATTACCAAGTATGTGGTCAATTTTAGGAATGGTTCTATGAGGTGATTAGAAGAAGGCATATTCTTTTGTGTTTTGGTGAAAGGGTCTATGGATGTTGTTAGGCCCATTAGAGTCATAACATCTGTTAGTTCCCTTATTTCTCTATTAAGTTTCTGTCTGGATGACCTGTCCATTGGTGAGGGTAAAATGTTGAAGTCTCCCACTATTAGTGTGGGGTTTGATGTGTGATTTACACTTTAGGAATGTTTCTTTTACAAATACAGGTGCCCTTGTATTTGGGGAATAAATGTTCAGAATTGAGACTTCATCTTGAAGAATTTTTACTTTGATGAATATGAAATGTCCTTCTCTACCTCTTTTGATTAATTTTATTTTGAAGTCTATTTTGTTAGATATTAGGATAGCTACATCAGCTGGATTCTTAGGTTCATTTCATTGGAAAAAAAATTTCCAATCCCTTTACTCTGAGGTAATGTCTATCTTTAATGTTGAGGTGTGTTTCTTATATGCAGCAGAAAGATGGATCTTGTTTTTGTACCCATTTTGATACCCTGTGTATTTTTATAGGCAAATTGAATCCATTGATATTAAGAGAAATCCATGGCCAGTGATTGTTAATTCCTGCTATTTTGGGTTATGGTGGTAGTGGTGGAAGTGTGTGTGTGTGTGTGTGTGTGTGTGTGTGTGTGTGTGGTCTGTGTGTATGATTCCCTTCTTTGGAATTTGCTGTGTGAGGTTATCTATTCACTATTTTTTGTGAGTGCAGATAACTTCCTTGGGTTGGAGTTTTCTTTCTAGTACTTTTTGTAGGGCTGAGTTTGCAGATAAGTATTGTTTAAATCTGGTTTTATTGTGAAATAACTTGTTTTCTCTGTCTATGGTGATATAAAGTTTTGCCACACAGAGCAGTCGGGGCTGGCATCTCTTGAAGGGTTCACAACACGCCCCCATGGTTGGGTGTGTTTGCATATGCCCGGCAGACACTTCTGCCTAGCCAGTTCCAGGTCAGGATAGCCATTTCTGCATCAAAGCATCTCACGTGACCAGGATCCATGATGTTTCATGGTGACGTAAGTGCGCAATGTGGCCATGTGATCTATGCACATGTGTGGAGTAGTGACGTGACCTGGGCATGCCCAGTCTTTAAAATCCAGCGCCATGTTCCCGGTTCCTTCTTCTCCACACACATGTCTCTCCCACAGGCCTGCGCACTCTCTGTCCCTTTATCTTTAATAAAACTCTTATTAGAGGATTCTGTCGTGTTTCATGATATTTCCTTGCAGAGTAAGAGCACAACGCGGCCAATTAACTAACATCTCTGGTCTCTTAGTGTCTGCAAAAACATCTGTGCGGGACCTTCTGGCTTTCATAGTCTCCATCAAGAAGTCAGGTGTAATTCTGAGAGGTTTGACTTTGTATGTTACTTGGTCTTTTTCCTTTGCAGCTCTTAATATTCTTCCTTTATTATGTATATTTAGTGTTTTGATTAATATGTGGCAAGGGGACATTTTTTGGTCTTATCTATTTGGTGTTCTGTAAGCTTCCTGTATCTTCATAGGCATGTCCTTCTTTAGGTTGGGAAAATTTTCTTCTACTAATTTTTAAATATATTGTCTATGCCCTTGAGCTGGAATTCTTCTCCTTCTTCTATCCATATTTGTAGTAGAACAGGCCCAAAGGGTTGAGGAAATTGGCTCAAAACAGTTGCTAAGGCATGCACATAACATACTTCCTAATGAGCCAATTTGGAGACTGCCTACCAATGAGTGCTGTCAGAGTTCCTGGTTACTGTTAGAGTTCCTGATCATGCAGAGTCTGCCTGAGGGTCCAGCAGCAGACTCTGTCAGAGTTCCTGATCATTGTTAGAGTCCTGATTGTGCCCAGCCAATGAAGTGTCTACATAATGCCACCAGTTTGGTACACAGGTTGGTGCTGGGAGGAAGGCTTATAAGGACTTCCCCAGCTGCTCTAGTTGCTATCAAGCAGGGAAGACTACTGTGGGCAGGCTCCCACACAAAAATCTCCCTTGGATCCTGAAATCTACAAGACCCATGCCTTACCCCAAACCTACCCATCCCCCTGTAATGCCAGTGGCTTCTTGAGACACAGAATCTGCCAGCTCTCATTGGACCAAGAGGTGAGTGACTCTTCTCTTACCCAGAAAGTCCTGCCTCTAGGACCTAGACCCTGGGACACAATCAGTCCCCAGGAAGCCCCATTCAATAGCAGCCCCAATTGCTGACCAGCAGGGAAGAATCCTGCAGGCAGGCTCCCCCACCAAAAACCTCCCATTGGACCCTATAATCTACAAGACCCATGTCCTACCCCAAACCTACCCATCCAGCTGTGATGCCAGTGGTTTCCTGAGATATAGAATCTGCTAGCTCTCATTGGACAAAGAGTGGCTCCCTGAGACACAGAATCAGCAAGCTCAGATTGGACCAAGAGCAGCTGCTCCCTAAGACACAGAATCTGCAATTCCAATCAGACCAAAAGCTAATATTGGACCCAGAGTTGCCCCCAAGACACAGAAACAGCAAGCACAGATTGGACCAAGTGCAGCTCACTCAGACACAGGCACCTCTTCCACCTATTGGAGGAAGAGATGGGTATATGCCAGTGCAAAAATACATACAACAACATAAAGAACAATATGACATCACAAAAACCTAGTGGTTCTACAACAGACACGAATATCACAATATAGAAGAAATAGAAAAAAACAACCTTAAAAATAACTTTATGAAGATGATAGAGGCCTTTAAAGAGGAAACTAAAAATTGTCTCAAAGAAATCGAGGAAAAGACAAACAAAAAAATGGAAGAAATCAATAAATCCCTTAAAGAAAGCCAAAAAAAAAAAAAAAACATAAGAAAGCAATTAAACAGGTGAAGAAAATGGCTCAAGACCTGAAATTTTGAAATAGAAACAATGAAGAACACACAAACCAAGGGAATGCTGGAAATAGAAAATCTGAGTAAATGAACAGGAACTACAGATGCAAGCATAACCAACAGAATACAAGAGATAGAAGAGAGAATATCTGGCATAGAAGATACAATAGAGGAAATAGATTCATCAGTCAAAGAAAACACCAAAGTCAAAAATGTCATAACACAAAATGTTCAGGAAATCTGGGACACCGTGAAAAGGCTAAACCTAAGAATAATATGCATAGAAAAAAAGGAAGAATACCAACTCAAAGGCACAGAAAAATGTATTCAACAAAATCATGGAAAAAAACTTTTTCAACTTAAAGAAGGAGATACCTATGAAAACGCAAGAAGCTAATGGAACACCAAAAAAACTGTACCCCCCTCCCAAAAAAGGGCCCCTCATCAGATAATACTTAAACCACTAAACATACAGAATAAAGAAAGAACATTAAGAGCAGCAAGGGGAAAAGGCCAACTGACTTACAAAGGCAGAACCATCAGAATAACAACAAAATTTTCAATGTAGTCTCTGAAATCCAGAAGGTCCTATACAAGCGTAATGCAGCCAAAAGAGACCATGGATGCTAGCCCAGATTACTATCCCCAGCAAAACCTTCAATCACAATAGATAGAGTGAACAAGACATTCCAAGACAAAACCAGATATACATATCCACAAATTCAGCCTGACAGAAAGCAACAGAAGGAAAACTCCAACCTAAAAAAGTCAGCTGCACCTACAAAAACACAGGCAATAGTAAACTCAGAGCAGAAAATCGCAAAGAAGGAAATACACACACACTACCATAAAAATGTAACAGGAATTAACAATCATTGATCATTAATATCAATGGACTCAAATTTGCCTATGAAAAGACACAGACTAACAGAATGGATATGAAAAGAGAATTCATCCTTCTGCTGCACACAAGAAACACACCTCAACTTCAAAGACAGACAACACCTCAGAGTAAAAGGCTGGGAAAAGATTTTCCAATCAAATGGACTTAGGAAGCAAGCTGGTGTAACTATCCTAATATCTAACAAAATAGACTCCAAACTAAAATCAGTCAAAAGAAATCAAGAAGGACATTACATATTCATCAGAGGAAAAATCAACCAAGATAAAGTCTCAATTCTGAACATTTATGCCAAAAGTACAAGGGCACCCACATATGTAAAAGAAACATTACTAAAGCTTAAATCACACATCAAACCCCACACATTAATTTAATAGTGGGAGACTTCAACACCTGACTCTCACCAATGGACAGATATGACAAACAGAAACTTAACAGGGAAATAAGGGATCTAATAAAAAAAAATATACCTTCTCAGTACCCCATGGAACCTTTGCTAAAATTGACCTCATGCTTGATCACAAAGCAAATCTCAACAGATACAAAAAAATTGAAATAACCTCATGTATTACATCAGACCAGCTTAATTTTAAAGTTAGATTTCAACAACAACAAAAAAATTACAGAAAGCTTATAAGCATATGGAAACTAAATAATGCTCAACTGAATCACCAATGGGTCAGGAAAGAAATGAAGAAAGAAATTAAAGACTTCCTAGAATTCAATGAAAATGAATGTACAACTTAACCAACCTCATTGGACACTATGAAAGCAGTGATAAGAGAATTCATAGCACTAAATGCCCACACAAAGAAGTTGGAGAAATCTCACACTAGCGGCTTAACAGCACTTTTGAAAGTTCTAGAACAAGAAGAAACAAAGTCACCCAGGAGGAATAGATGCCAGGAAATAGTCAAATTGAGAACCAAAATTAAAAAAAATAGAAACAAAGAGAACAATACAAAAAAATCAATGAAACAAAGAGTTGGTTCTTTGAGAAAATCGACAAGAGAGACAAGCCCTTATCCAGACTAACCTAAAGGCAGAGGGAAAGCATCCAGATTAACAAAGTCAGAAATGAAAAGGGAGATATAACAACTGAGAATGATGAAATCCAGAGAATCATCAGGTTATACTTCAAAATCCTATACTCCACAAAATTGGAAAATATAAAAGAAATGGACAATTTTCTGGATGGGTACCACATACCAAAGTTAAATCAAGAACAGATAAACTGTTTAAATAGACCAATAACCCCTAAGGAAACAGAAACAATCATTAAAATATCCCAACCAAAAAAGTCCAGGACCAGATAGTTTCAACACAGAATTCTACCAGAATTTCACAGAAGAGCTAATACCAATACTCTTTAAATTGTTCCACACAATAGAAACAGAAGGAACATTATCAAACTCTTCTTGTGAGGCTACTGTTACCCAGGTACCCAAGCCACACAAAGATGCAACAAAGAAAGGGAGTTACAGACCAATATCCCTCATGGCCACTGATGCAAAAATACTCAATAAAATGCTAGCAAACTGAGTCCAAGAACACATCAAAGAAATTATCCATTATGATCAAGTAGGCTTCATCCCAGAGATGCAGGAATGCCTCAACATACAAAAACATGTCAATGTAATATACCATATAAACAAACAAAAAAATCACATGTTCATCCCATTAGATGCTGAAAAAGCCTTTGACAAAATCTAACACCCCTACATGTTCTCTTGGAGAGAACAGGAATACAAAGAACATACCTAAATATAATAAAGGCAATTAACAATGAGCTGATAGCTAACATCAAATTAAATAGTGAGAAACTCAAAGCAATTCCACTAAAATCAGGAAGACAAGGCTGTCCACTCTCCCCATATCTACTCAATATTATAGTCAAAGTTCTAGCTAGAGCAATAAGACAACAAAAGGAGATCAACAGGATATAAATTGGAAAGGAAGAAGTCAAACTTTCACTATTTGCAAATGATGTGATAGTATACATAAGTGACCCCAAAAATTCTACTAGGGAAGTCCTACAGCACATAAACACCTAAGTGGTGTGTCAGGATACAAAATTAACCAAAAAAAAATCAGTAGCTCTCCTATATACAAATAGTAAATGGGCTTAGAAAAAAAATCAGAGAAATATCACCCTTTACATTAGCCATAAACAAAATAAAATACCTTGGGTAATTCTAACTAAGCAAATGAAAGACCTGTATGACAAGAACTTTAAGTATCTGAAGAAAGAAATTGAAGAAGATATCAGAAAATGGAAATGCTCATAGATAGGTCATATTAACATAGTAAAAATGGAAATCTTTCCAAAAGCAATCTACAGATTCAATGCAATCCCCATCAAAATCCCAACACAATTCTTCACAGACTTGAAAAGAACAACACTCAATTTCATATGGAAAAACAAAAAACCCAGGAGAGCTACAATAAGGCCACCTTTGGAGGCATCATCACCCCTGACCTCAAGCTCTCCTATATAACTATAGTAATAAGAACAGCTTGGTATTGACATAAAAACCAACATGTGGACCAATGGAGTTGAATTGAAGTCCCTGACATTAACCCACACACGTATGAACACCTGATTTTTGACAAAGAAGCCAAAACTGTACAATGGAAAAAAGAAAGTATCTCCAGCAAATGGTGTTAGCATAAATGGAAATCAACATGTAGATGATTGCAAATAGATCCTTAGCTATCACAGTGCACAAAGCTCCACTCCAAATGGATCAAAGACTTCAACATAAAACCAGTTACACTGAACCTGATAGAAGAGAAAGTAGGAAATAATCTTGAATGCATTGGAGACTACAGGAGACTACTCCCTGAATACAACAGCAGTAGCACAGACACTGAGAGCAGCAATTAATAAATTAGACCTCCTGAAACTGAGACGCTTCTGTAAGGCAAAGGATGTGGTAAATAAGACAAAAACCTCCAGAATGGAAAAAGCTCTTCACCAACCCCACTTCTGACAG
Source organism: Peromyscus maniculatus bairdii (assembly GCF_049852395.1). NCBI lineage: Eukaryota > Metazoa > Chordata > Mammalia > Rodentia > Cricetidae > Peromyscus > Peromyscus maniculatus. The sequence goes on from NC_134867.1 coordinate 2,741,793, forward strand.
AAGGCTGGTTTCCAAAATACATAAAGATTTCAAGAAACTAGACATCAAAATACAGAACAATCCAATTTAAAAATGTGCTACAGAGCTAAACAAAGAATTCTCAACAGAAGAATTTCAAATGGCTAAAAGACATTTAAGGAATTACTCAACATCTGTAGTCATCAGGGAAATGCAAATCAAAATGACTCTGAGATACCATCTTACACCTGTCAGAATGGTTAAAATCAAAAACACTGATAACAACTTATATTGGAGAGGATGTGAAGCAAGGGGACCCCTCCTCCAATGTTGGTGGGTGTGGTGGTATTGTGTTCACCAAAATATTGTGTACCTTAATAAACTTATCTGGGGTCAGAGAACAGAAAAGCCACTAGGTAGGCGGTGATAGCACACACCTTTAATCCTAGCATTCCAGAGATAGAAATCCCTCTGGATCTCTGTGAGTTCAAGGCCACATTGGAAATAGCCAAGCATGGTGACACACACCTTTAATCCCAGAAAGCCAGCCTTTAATCCCAGGGAGTGGTGGTAGAAAGTAGAAAGATATATAAGGCGTGAGGACCAGAAACTAGAGGCATTTGGCTGGTTAAGCATTTGGCCTGGTTAAGCTTTCAGGCTATGGAGCAACACAGTTCAGCTGAGATTCATTCTGGATGAGGACACAGAAGCTTCCAGTCTGAGGAAACAGGACCAGCTGAGGAACTGGCGAGGTGAGATAGCTGTGGCTTATTCTGTCTCTCTGATCTACCAGCATGGACCCCAATAACTCGTCTCAGGTTTGATTTTATTAATAAGAACTTTTAAGATTCCTGCTACATCTGGCGCCCAACGTTTGTGTTACGAATTCATGAAAAAGCTTTTTGCCTGTGGCCTTGTGAGCCCCAGCTCAGGCCCAAGCTACATTCAGCGGGTTGTGGTGGCACACGCCGGTTGGATTTGCTGAAGAAGACAGAGGCAAGAGGATCCCGAGTTTGAGCCGACCTAGGAGGCTTGGGAGTAGCTTTGGCCTGGACTTAGCCACAAACAGTGGTGGGACCATGGAAGCAGTGGCTACTGCTCCACGTTGCCAGCTCCTTCTCATCCTGTTGGTGACTGCGGTGATGCTGCTACCTGGGACAAAGGGTTTACTGCTGCTGGTTCAGAGAAGAATTGCCAAGACCATCGTGTTACAAGAAAGCATCAGCAAAGGTCAGTTTGGAAAAATTTGGCAAGACAAATGGTGGGGAGAAATTGTTGTGAAGATTTTCTGTTCTAGGGAAGAATGTTCATGGTTCCGAGAGACAGACATTTATCAGACTGTGATTGCTCCAAACCACAGAGGAGGCAAAAAAAAAAAAAAAAAAAAAAAAAAAAAAAGTCTGCAGGAAACCATGACCATGCCTAACAGTGACTTTGAAATCTTCAAAAAGATGACAGGATCCTACAACGATGATTCCACATGGACTATGATAAAGCCATTAAGCCAATTAACACCATGGAAAAATCGACTTTGGACTACAAACTGGTCAGGACAATTTCGAGAGGACTAGTTGAGATGATCCAGCCTGACAGACTACTCGAACAAGGACGTGAAACAAGCCCTGAACTTTCCTATTATGCAGAGACTGGACAAATGATACAGGACTTGATGATTAACCCAAAAATTTTCTTTTCAAGATTCCCTAAAGATATCTTCACCCCTAGAAAGCAAAAGGAAAAAGAGAATATAGATATGAGATAGATCATTGAATCTACTCTGAGAAAAAAGATAAAAAGAGAATATAGATATGAGATAGATCATCGAATCTACTCTGAGAAAAAAGATAAAGAAATAATAGGATAAATAGGTAGATCATTGAATCTACACTGAAGAAAAAGGGGAAGATATAAAAATAACAAAAGGTAGACTACTGAATCTATTATGAAAAGAAAAAAGAGAAAATATGGATATGATAAGATAAAAAGGGAGATTATGGAATCTACTTTTAAAAAGGAACTACTTGTTTTAAATAAGATAAGTAATGAAAATGTTTTGGTCTGAGTTTATCAGATGTTACTGGACTGGACATTGTTAATATATATAATGGAGTTTTTTATCTGAAAAATGTTAATGGACTAGACATCATTAATGTAATTTTGGCTGTATATATTGCATATACTTATTGGATAGTTTTTCTTGTATTAGTTATAAGCTTTTTAAATTTTAGACAAAAAGAGAGGAGATGTGGTGGTATTGTGTTCACCAAAATATTGTGTACCTTAATAAACTTATCTGGGGTCAGAGAACAGAAAAGCCACTAGGTAGGCGGTGATAGCACACACCTTTAATCCTAGCATTCCAGAGATAGAAATCCCTCTGGATCTCTGTGAGTTCAAGGCCACATTGGAAATAGCCAAGCATGGTGACACACACCTTTAATCCCAGAAAGCCAGCCTTTAATCCCAGGGAGTGGTGGTAGAAAGTAGAAAGATATATAAGGCGTGAGGACCAGAAACTAGAGGCATTTGGCTGGTTAAGCATTTGGCCTGGTTAAGCTTTCAGGCTATGGAGCAACACAGTTCAGCTGAGATTCATTCTGGATGAGGACACAGAAGCTTCCAGTCTGAGGAAACAGGACCAGCTGAGGAACTGGCGAGGTGAGATAGCTGTGGCTTATTCTGTCTCTCTGATCTACCAGCATTGACCCCAATAACTGGCCTCGGGTTTGATTTTATTAATAAGAACTTTTAAGAATCCTGCTACAGGTGGGAATGCAAACTTGTACAGCCACTTTAGAAATGTGTGGTGGTTTCTCAGAAAATTGGGAATCAATCTTCCTCAAGACCCAGATATACCACTCTTGGGCATATAACCAAAGAATGCTTAATCTTAACCACAAGGACACATGCTCAACTATGTTCATATCAGTATTATTCATAATAGCTAGAACCTGGAAGCAACCTAGTTGCCCCTCAACTAAACAATGGATTAAGAAAATGTGGTATATATACACAATGGAGTACTACTCAGCAGAGAAAAGCAATGACATCATAAAATTTGCAGGCAAATGGATGGTACTAGAAAATGTCATCCTGAGTGAGATAACCCAGATTCAGAAGGACAAACATGGTATACACTCACTTATAAGTGGATACTAGATGCAAAGGATATCCAGACTACAATCCACAGCTTCAGAGAAGCTAGCTAGCAAGGGAGACCCAAAGAGGGAGGCATGGATCACCCTGGGAAGGGGAAATAGATGAGAACTCCATGAGTAAACTGGGAATGAGGGGGGAAAATGGAGGGTAGGGGTTGGGGGGATGAGAACATAAGGGAATGGGATGGTTGAGCTAGAGTAAGGATGGAGTGGAAGAGCAATGAAAGAGATACCATGATAGATGGAGACATCATGGGGATAGGGAAAAAATGGGTGCTAGGAAAGTTCCCAGGAATCCACAAGGATGACCCTAGCTTATACTACTAGCAATAGAGGAGAGGGTACCTGAACTGGCTTACTCTAGTAATCAGATTGATGAATACCCTGTTTTCATAGAGCCTTACTCCAATAACTGATGGAAGCAGATGTAGAGATTACACCCAAACACCAAACCAGGCTCCAGAATTTCAGTCAAAGAGAGAGAAGACAGATTCTATGAGCAAGGGGCATCAAGATCATGATGGGGAAACCTGTTGTAGGATGTTCTGTATGTTAAATCTGTTGCTCTGATTGGTTAATAAATAAAACACTGATTGGCCAGTAACTAGGCAGGAAGTATAGGCAGGACAAGCAGAGAAGACAATTCTGGGAAGTGGAAGGCTGAGGCAGAGAGACACTGCCAGCCCCTGCCATGACAAGGGAGATGTAAGGTCCTGGTAAGCCACAAGCCATGTGGCAAAGTATAGATTAATAGAAATGGGTTCATTTAAGATAGAAGTAGATAACAAGAAGCCTGCCACAGCCATACAGTTTGTAAGCAATATAAGTCTCTGTGTGTTTACTTGGTTGGGTCTGAGCAGCTGTGGGACTGGCAGGTGAGAGAGATTTGTCCTGACTGTGGGCCAAGCAGGACCAGGAAAACTCTAGCTACAGAAACCTACAGAGACAACCAAACCAAACTAGTGGGAACTCTCGAAATTTAAACTAACACCTGTGGAGCTTCCTCGGTACTGGACTAGGCCCTCTGAGTAAGCTAGACAGTTGTGTAGCTTGATCTACTTAAGAGGCCCCTTGGCAATATGATCAAGATCCATCCCTGATGCATGAACTGGCTTTTTGGAGCCCACTACCTATGGTGGGACACCTTAAACAGCCTTGAGGCAGGGGGAGTGGCTTGGACCTGCCTCTACTGATTATACCAGGCTCTGCTGACTGCCCATGGGAGGCCTTACCTTCTTGTAGGAGGGAATAGGGATTTGGAGGGGGGGAGGCTGGAGGGATGGGAAGAGGGAAGAGGGGGATCTATGATTGGTATATAAAATGAATAAAAAAATTTTCTAATAAAAAAATAAGGCCTTCTCCATTATTGAATAAATGAGTCTGCTGTTTGCCTAAAACTGACACCTGGTGTTTGTGTTATTGACGTCATTCTTTCTCACCCCCTCCCCCAAGGGATCCCTTAATTACCAGCAACACCTATTATTCTTAGGTTTTGTCTTTTCATGGTGTCCCAGATTTCCTGGATGTTTTGTGTTAAGAATTTGTTGGATTTAACATTTTCTTTGACCAATGAATCTATTTTCTCTATCATATCTTCAACACCTGAGATTCTCTTTTTCATCTCTTATATTCCATTGGTTATATTTGCATCTGCAGTTCAAGTTTATTTACTCAGATTTTTCTTTTCCAGAATTCTCTTGGTTTGTGTTTTCTTTATTGCCTCTATTTCAATTTTCAGGTCTTGAACTCTCCTTCACAAGGTTGTTCTTGGCTTTCTTTATGGGATTTATTGATTTTTTTTTCCCCAAGTTTTGATTTGTCTTTTTCTCTATTTCTTTAAGGAAATTTTTCATTTCCTCTTTAAGGCTCTCTATCATCTTCATAAAGCTATTTCTAAGGTTGTTTTATTCTTCATCATCTGTGTTGGGATGTTCAAGTCTTGCTGTTGTAGAATCATTAGTTTCTGGTGGTACCATATTGTTCTTTATGCTGTTGAATGTATTTTTACACTGCTGTCTACATATTTCTTCCTCTATCTACACAAGTGGAGCCTGCTCCTCCTGGAGTCTCTCTTTCTCTAAGTGGTGGAGGTGGGGCCTGTGGCTCCAGAGGTCACTGCTGCCTGGATGGAAGATGGGGGAGGGGGGTGCTGCTGCCCAGTCTGGGGCTGAAATGGGTGGGGAGGGCATGGTATGTACCCCCAGGATCTAAAGACTATGAAGCTGGGCTGTTCAGCTGGGAGCTCAGAGACTCAACTCTTCTTCCAATTGGTACAGTTGGAGTATGTTGTTGGTCAGTATTTTATTGAGTATTTTTGCATCAATGTTCATAAGGGAAATTGGTCTGTAATTCTTTGTTAAATTTTTGTGTGGTTTGGCTGTCATGGTAACTGTGCCCTCACATAATGAATTTGGCAATGTTCCTTCTGTTTCTATTTTGCTGAATAATTTGAGGAGTATTGGTATTAGGTCTTCTTTGAAAGTCTTAAAGAGTTCTCTGCTAAAACTCTCTCACTCTGGGCTCTTTTGGTTGACAGAGTTTTAATGACTGCTTCTATTTTTTACGGGTTATAAGTCTATTTAAACTCTTTATCTAACCTTGATTTAACTTTGGTAAGTGGTATTTATTGAGAAAATAGTCAGTTTATTTTAGTTTTCCAATTTGGTAGAGTAGAGGTTTTAGTGTATGACCTAAAGATTCTTTGGGTCTCCTCAGTGTCTGTTATGTCCCCCTTTACTTTCTCATTTTGTTAATTGGATAATTATTTCTACGTCATTTAGTTAATTTGGACAAGCGTTTGAATGTCTTGTCTATTTTTCTCAAAGAACCAACTCTTTGTTTCGTTGATTTTGGTTCTCTTTATTTCTATTTTATTAATTTCAGCCCTCAATTTATTTTCTGCCATCTACTCCTCTTAATTGTGCTGCTTCTTTTTGTCCCAGGGCTTTCAGATGGCTCTTATGTTGTATGTATAACATCTCTGCATTTTCTTTATGAAGGCACTTAGTGCTATGAACTTTCCTCTTAGCATCACTTTTTTATTTCCCATATATTTGGTTATGTTGTATATCCATTTCCATAGAATTCTAGGATTTCTTCCATTTCTTTATTTCTACCTTGACATAGTAGTCATTCAGTAGGCTTTTGTTCAATTTCCGTGTGTTTGTGGACTTTCTGTTGCTTCTATTACTGTTGAAATCCAGCTTTAATCAGCAGTGGTCTAATAGGATACAGGGGCTTATTTCAATTTTCTTGTATCTGTTGAGGCTTGCATTGTGACTGAGTATGTGGTTGATTTTGGAGAATGTCCCATGAGGTGCTGAGAAAAAGATGTATTCTTTTGTGTTTGGATGAATTGTACTATAGATATCTGTTAGGCCCATTTGATTCATAATGTCTGTTAATTCTATTATTTCTCTGTTTAGTTTCCGATTCAATGATCTGTCCATTGGTAAGGGTAAGGTATTGAAGTCTCCTACTATTAATGTGTGAGTTTCAATATGTGATTTAAGCTTTAGTAATATTTCTTTTACAAGTGTGAGCGCCCTTGCATTTGGGGCATAGATATTAAGAATGGAAACATCATCTTGGTGGATTTTTTTCTTTGATTAGTATGAAATGTTATTCTTGATCTCTTTTAATTAATTTCATTTTTAAGTCTCTTAGAGTCTGCAGCACATCTGTTTAGATCCTCTGGCTTTTAGAGTCCCCGTTGAGAAATTGGATGTAATTCTGATATGTCTGTGTTTATATGTTACTTAGCCTTTTTCCCTTGCAGCTTTTAATATTCTTCCTTGGTTTATATATTTAGTGTTTTGATCATTATGTGGTGTGGGGACTTTCTTTTCTGTTCCAATCTATTTGTTTTTCTGTAAGTTTCTTGTACCTTTATAGGTATATCATTCTTTAGCTTAGGAAATTTATCTTCTATCATTTAGCTATATATATTTTCTGAGTTTTTAGCTGAGATTCTTCTCCCTCTTCTATCTATTTTTAGATCGGTCCTGGATATTTTATGTTGGAATTTTTTAGATTTAAAATTTTCTTTGACTGATGAATATATTTCGTCTATCATATCTTCAGTGTCTGAGATGCTTTCTTCCATCTCTTGTATTCTCTTGATGATGCTTATGCCTGGAGCTCCTGTTCTCTTACCCAGATTTTCTATTTTCAGATTCCCTCAGTTTGTGTTTTCTTTGTTATTTCTAAATCAATTTTCAGGTCCTGAATAGTTTCGTTTACCTTTTTTTTTTTTTTCTTAGCTTTCTTGCCATTCTTTAAGGGATTTATTGATATCCTCCAAGTTTTTGTTTGTCTTTTCCTCGATTTCTTTAAGGAATTTTTTTCATTTCTTCTTTAAGGACCTCTATCATCTTTATAAAGTTGTTTTTAAGGTAATTTTCTTGGGTTTCAGCTGAATTGTAAATTTCAGGTCTTGATGTTATAGGATAGCTCAGCTCTGGTGCAACCATATTGCCCTGGTATAAAAAATTATTATGCTCCAGCCAATATAATCTTCTTCCCAGAGACCATTAAGAAAAGCTACAAATGGCACAAATGATTTTCAAGAAAAAGAATCTAAGTACACCATGCTCTTATGTTCCTCTAAGACAAAATTCTATGTATAGTTTCAGTTCTGTTCTCACATTCAGCTCCTCTCTGTCCCTTTTCTTCCTGTTCTCTCATTGTCCTGGTTCTAACTAAGCTCTTTTGCTCTTGACTTTATCTTTATCCTTCGATCCTCTGTCCATTACATTCCTTCCTCAGGTGGAATCAATTTGTGAGACCAAAATGGGCCATCTTAGAAATAAGACCAAAATGCTTTCACCCAAAAACTAAGGCCTAAGATTTCTCCTTCTCGGAATAGGCCAATAGTTACTGAAACAAGTCAGTCCAGATTCCAGAAACCAGGAAGTGTGAAAGTACAGAGTCACAAGGTAGTCATGAGGTAATGACTGCCAGACAATAGAATGTTCCAACCCTGGTTTCCAGGGTAACTGACCATAAAAATGCCCCCACCTGAGGGCAGCCAATGAGAAATGATAGCGGGTAACCACTCCCTTAGAAGTAAGATTAAGCCGTGATTTCTAGAAAGCCCCTAGAAGCAAGCCAATTAGAATTGTACTCATACTAGCACCCCTAAATGATGTAACCTTGTGATTTTTCCATTTAAAAACTGAGCTTGCAGATAGGTAGGCACTTCCTCCAGCCTCCACTGCATTGGATGTATTGGACGAAGTCCCTGCCTAGGCTTGTATTGCTTTTGGATATCCAGAATTAAACCTTGCTTTTGCATTCTGGCATGCTTGTCTTTGGTGGTCTCTCTGGGGGTCATGATCTGGGCACAACAAATTCACTTACCATCTGCAAAAACTCTGCCTTGCTGCTTCCTGGTCAGGTGGGGCAACCCTGCTTGGAGCTAGGAATTCTGTCTCAATACTTCCCTGTCTCTGGTATGCAAAATACCCTTTTGTTCTGAGTCAATTGCTCTAGAATGCCACTTGGTCTATGAGAGGAAGGAGGGTCTGAGCTTCATTTGCATAAGAAATAAAGCTATGCACCTAGATGTCCCGTAAGCAGTGTCCCTAGAATAGTGTTTACATTAAGTCAGAAGACTTGTTTGCCATTATGCCTAGGATGCTTGAGAAGTATATCAGATAAATACACTGTTAGGAGTTCTTGGAAGCATATAGCATACAAGAAAATGCAGGAACCAGATAATATATATACAAAATCTAAAATATCACTATTGGGAACTCCTTAAGCCATGGATCGACCTTCAGAAAAGTCCATGGCCGTTCCAAGTAGTAGTTTTTGTGATAGTAGCTAGATTCCATTACATTTTCCTATGTCTTGAAGCACCCTAGCTGTTGTTAATATATCTTTCATCTAACTTTTAGACATCTAGGTTTGGGATGATTATAAGTCTAGGTACTGATTTCTGAATTTATCTTGGTTCAGTGGGTATTTTGTTCCTTGGCTTCTGCTTTCTCATTGGTTTTCTGGTCTTTGTAACCTGGATTTCTGGCAGCTGATATGACCTCTGATCCAATGGAAAATCTCTATCCAAGTTGGGGACTGTCTTCAGGCAGATATCTTGGCCTTTGGTGCAGCAGGGTGTCTCTATTCTTCTGACTGGTGTGGTCTGTACCTGCTGGGGTTTGGGGAATGGCCTTTAGTTTTGGGGTGAGAGCATTTTGGTCTTATTTTGGTTCCACATTTCCCCCTTCTCATGTGCCTAATGGAACCCAATCATGGGTTTTGGACAGTTAGCTCCTAAGTATCCCTCTCTAATAATAATGGCCATGTATAGTTAGCCATCTTGTCTCTATGCCAGGGAGTTTTCTTTTGACCCAGCATTTCAGCCTTTTCTGAACAGGGAATATGGTTGATGTATTCTCTTCTGGAACTGCTTCAAGCTGGCATTGGGGCGCCGATGTCAGGGGGCTCCAAAAGGCTGAAAAGCTAGTCAAAGACTGGGCAAGGGGGCATTTGTCAGAAGCATGTAGCTGCCTGACCCCATAGGGACAGACAGGGAAGAACCATGTTAGCTGGGCTGGTCCACGTCAGCTTTTAGCAAGTTTGGAGCTCACAGTCATCTGGAGCAGTGGAGTCAGCAACTGAAACCTGGAGGTGACTGCCAGCCAAATGGAAATCTGTTGAGACAAATTTAAACTAGGAACAGAAGTTAAAATTTATGAACTTATTTGGAACCCTTAGGTCCATACCCTTAGTAATGGGAAAATCAGTAGTCCCAAAAAAAGACCAGGAGAGAGGAAAAATACCATCTTTAGGAATACTTATCTGGGGTCCTTTTGACCTCTGCGAAGTGGGTCTAGGTTTTTATGACTCTTTTGATCCTTTGAGGCCTACTTACAAAATGACATAAAAAGTTTTAGATACATTAGTATTACCAATCTGCACTGAAATCCATATTGTAAACAAAGCAGGTAATGGGTATCTGTAAAACAGCAGAAGTGGACTCATGCCTTTGAGTCCCAACAAGAACTACAGATTTGGGTTAAAAGCTTGTGCATTTTCCTTCTGTCCAGAAAGCCAGGTATAAATTGGACAGAGATTTTTGGCCTGGTGAGAGGCACTTTTAGGTTTACATTTAGACATATTTAGATGACATCTAAAACAAATCCAAAATGTTGAGTTTGTGACTGAATAGTAAGTAGTCATTGCTCTACCAGCTCATCAGGGCTCCTGAATGTTAAGCTCTGAACCATAGAACAAGAGAGTAATCTGAAACATATCTCAATTGTAAGTAGGCCAGAAGTTACTGAGACCAGTCAGTTCAGATTCCAGAAACCAGGAAGTGTAAAAGTACAGAGCCACAAGATAGTCACGAGGTAATGCCTGCCAGACTATGGAATGTCCTCTCCCTGGTTTCCAGGGTAACTGACCACAGAAATGCCTCCACCTGAGGGCAGCCAATGAGAAATGGTGGCGGGCAACCACTCCCTTAGAAGTAATTTCTAGAAGTCCCTAGAAGCGAGCCAATCAGAATTGTACCTGTACTAGCACCCCTAAATGATGTAACCTTGTGACTTTTCCCTTTAAAAGCTGAGCTTGCAGACAGGTGGGCACTTCCTCCAGCCTCCACTGCGTTGGATGTATTGGACGAAGTCCCTGCCTAGGCTTGTATTGCTTTTGGATATCCAGAATTAAACCTTGCTTTTGCATTCCGGCATGCTCGTCTTTGGTGGTCTCTCTGGGGGTCACGATCTGGGCACAACAATATCATTGGCCACTGTTTCCTATTTATCTGGAACCTTAAAACCAACTAAAGCTTGAAATTTGTTTCTGTTGTCTGTGTAGGAAAATATTATGATCATAAAGGATCTTCTGTATGCTTTCCACTAATTATTAAAGAGATCTTGTTTATCCTATCAAGTAAGTTTATTGTTATTTTGAGGCATGAATAAAAAAATGGTTTCTAGCCAGGCGGTTGTGGCACATGCCTTTAATCCCAGCACTTGGGAGGCAGAGCCAGGCAGATCTTTGTGAGTTCGAGGCCAGCCTTGTCTACAGAGTGAGATCCAGGAAAGGTGCAAAGCTACACAAAGAAACCCTGTCTCAAAAAACAAAACAAAACAAAAAATGGTTTCTATTCTTCCTCAATAAGACATTGTCTCAGGTATTAGTTTAAGAAGAGTCAATTCTGAAATTGCATTTTATTTGTGAGCATGTCAATGCTTTGCCTTTAGCCAGAGACCTGGCCATCTGGTCAGTTCAAACTCTGAAAATGTCCAAAGGTGGTTGTTGTAAATGCTGAGCCTGTGAAAATGTGAAACAGGATCACATATAAAATGAAAAAGGGCAAACTATGAGATGAAAAAATATAGGAAGAGAATACTGCTTGTCTTTAAGTACCTCATCACAGAATAGCATGTGTAACATTTTTTTACAGTCAACTGCTAGAACCAGGCTATGGTAAACTAAATGATTAAGAAGGATACATTCCAGTTAGCATTTATAATATCCATATATCCCTGCCCTGCCTTTGTGGAGGTGACATTTAGATACCAGGCACAGGAACTTGGATTTACAGTATGAGATCTCACAACAGTAGACTTGGTCTCATCATTCCAACCAGCAAGGCATTCTGAACACTGATTCTAAAGTCTCCCATTTGCTTCTTAGCTGGAAGTTATTCAACTGGACCAATATTTGTTCTATTATTCTATCTAAACAAAGGATAAAGCTATTAAATTCAACAGAGCCCTAGACCATGTATCCAGATGTTGTTTTGCAGGTTGGCTTCAATCTGACCATCAGTATCCTTATCTTTTGGAACTGTTCAACCAGAGAAAGATCACCCAGTTGTATTGGTGTCTATAGAAAATAAGTTGGAGGAAAAACAGAATTTTTATCTAAACTCAAGTTACTATTTCTCTTAAAACAGAGTGAGAGGGCTGGAGAGTTGGCTCAGAGGTTAAGAGCACTGACTGCTCTTCCAGAAGTCCTGAGTTCAATTCCCAGCACCCACATGGTGGCTCACAACCATCTGTAAAGAGATCTGGCACCCTCTTCTGTATACATAATAAATAAATAAACAAATCTTTTTTAAAAAAAGTGAGAAATATATATATATAAAGAATTAAGACTGTAGCAGTAATCTACCAATAAATATTGATGTATCTCTATTTCTATAAATAAATACCTAGAGAAATGATAAACTGTGAAGCTGTGCTTACTACAATCAGGGAACATGCCTCTTTACAGAAAGAACACAATAATCATCTCAATTTGTTATAAATAATTGCTCTAGAGAATAATCTAGCCATAGGAAAAAAAGACACTACTTTGGAGGAAACAAAGGAAAAGAACATAAATTTTGCTATGTGTATCCATTTCTAACTAGGAGACATAAGCATTCATCCATCCTCCAGGTAGAAATAAAATTATAAAGATGAGTATAACCCTGTCCCACATAGATAGACAAAAAAAAAAATGAAAGTATTTTCTTGATAGCTGTGGTACATCAAGAAATTGTGTTGCCTGCATTACCTTATCCACATGTTAAAAAGAAAAGTTGATACCACAGCAGCTGAAGGTTACCAAAGCTGGGGAGAGTATCCCATAGAGACAATGGGGGGCATGGATCAATGTGTAGTATTCAGTAACAGAGAGGAATGAGAAGTTCTAGGATGCTTTTTGAAATAGGGTAATTATAGGTAACAAGAAGACACTATATACTTCTGTGTGCTTGTTTATGACAGGGTCATAAAGCTGAAGCTGAACTGAAACATCTTGTGTAGCCTCTGATGACTTTGATATCCTGATCCTCCTGCCTTCATCTTCCCAGTGCTAGGACTATAGACATATGTCACCATGTACAGCTTAAACTGTACAATTTTTAAAATGTAGAATAAAGGCTGGTGGGTGTTTTCATCATATAGAAATGGTAAATATTTTTAAAATTAGACACGTTTATCTCAACTTAAACATGACAAATTGTATACATGTATCCAAACAGCTCAAATTTTAAGGTATGTAAGATATTAGCTAAAGTATTTAAATTAAAAAATAAAATATGGTTTCAAGGTTTTAGACATTCAGTGTAGAATAACAAACATTCTGAAAATAGATAATAATGATGGTTGCATGGAAGTGCTAAATACCATTGTAATATACTACTGGTGGTTAAAATGATGATGTTTATGCTATTTTTGTTTCATTACTGCATAAAAGAAACAAACCTAAAGCACAAACATTAAGTCCTACTGATAATGCTGATATGCCTTCTTGCCTATGACTGTCATTGAGTCACAGGATATGAAAGTAGGGAGCTCAGAGTTGTGGCTTTCTACAATCTGGCAGGGTCCTCACTCAACTCCTTAAACAACTGGTGTGTATTTGTTGAGATGTCATATCATTTGGTCCTTTATCCACCCTAATTCTAGTGTGTTCTTTGTTCTTCATGCTGAATAAAGTGATAGCAGACTATGTTCTGTAGGCTTAGTTGAGCCCAAGAAATTGTCTTTTCTGGTTCTCACACCTATCTTTGTAATTCTGTAGCTCAGGACTCTCCTAAATAAATCAGTGATAAGTATAAGTTATCAGAAGACCATCCAGGTAGGACGGGTGTTGTCATATAAAGTAAAAATGTCTAAACACTGTTCTTGTAAGTGAGTTATTATTCAGCCTATTTCTGAGAGGCTGACTACTTTCAGATATGGTAGCTTCCCATTGTTGCTGGGAACAAAAAGCAGAAGAGGCTGCCAATCATCCTTGCTATCTGGATATTTTGGTTTATTTGTTTTTGGGGGTTTTTGTTGTTGTTTTTTGTTTTTGTTTTTGTTTTTTTGCCTTAGGATTTCTTTTTTAGTAAAATTTTTCATTCAATATATTTTGATCATGTTCTTTCTTCCCCCAACTCCTCCCAGTCTCCCTACCCATAGAACTTCATTTTCTTTCTCTATATTTAAAAAATAAACAAAAATCAATAAGAAAAAAATAAATGCCATAACAAAACAAAAAGCCCCACCACCAAACACATACCAAAGGGGAAAAAAAGGAGTCTATTTTGTGTTGAGCAACTATGCCCGGGCATGAACCTTCCATCGAGTATGATTAATAAATGCAATGTTACTCAATTGAAGAAAACTGCTTTTTCCCTTTTCCAGCATTATCAATTGCAAATAGTGTCTACTTCCCCTGCTTAGTAATAGGACACAATCAGACTTGAACCTGTGCAAGCCCTATACGTGTAGTCATAGTCTGTGAGTCAATATGTACATCAGTCCTATTGTGTCTAGAAGACAGTGTTTCCTTGGTGTTATCCATCATCACTGAATCTTATAATCTTTTTACCTCCTCTTCTGCATAGATCTCTGAAACTCGAGGTAAGGGGTTTGATGAAGACATTCCATTTAGAATTTAAGGCTCCAAAGTTCCTCATTTTATAATTTTGCCTAGATGGGAATCTCTGTTAATTCTCATCTGTTACAAGAAGCTTTTCTGATGAAAGTTGAGTAATTCTGCTATCTATGTACAGAAATATGACATAAGGAGTCATTTTATTGCTATATTCCTTTAGTAGAATAATGGTAGTAGGTCTTCCCTAGGCCTATGACCTATTTAGTCTTAGGTTCTTGGCCAACTTTAGCAGAGTCAGATATGCATTCCATCTCATGGAATTAGCCTTAGATATAATTTTTAGAAAGTAGTTGATTATTCCCAGAACATTTATGCCATTATTGCACCAGTTTTTCTTACCAGCAGGTCACTGTAATAAGTCAAAAGTTTGTAGCTAGGAGAGAGTGATGATTATTTTTCTCTGGTGTCATGCACCATGAGTGCTAATCAGTAGGAGTGGACTTCTACTTGGGAACCAGCTTGATTTCTCTGTGTTCAGTAACATAAGTATGTGGTGTCTTCAGCAATATGGTCTTACCATCAGGTAGTGGAGAGCAACCAGTAGCTTTGTCAATAGCCTATGAACATTCTTGTTCTTAGTGTAGACATTTGCATCTTTCTTTCTGTATGTTTTACCTTAAATCACTGTCAAATGCTTTGCTGCAGTTTGGACACTATATCTTTTAAATTTCTGCCACCTAAGAGTTTATGGCACATGCAGTTAGAATAATTAAATGTTCTCTTATAAGGGGCTGGAGAAATGGCCCTGACTACTCTTCCAGAGGTCCTGAGTTCAATTCCCAGCAACCACATGGTGGCTCACAACCATCTGTAATGAGATCTGGTGCCCTCTTCTGTCATGTAGGCATACATGCAGGACACTGTATATGTAATAAATAAATAAATATTTTAAAAAAATGTTCTTTTATAATGTTCTTATTCTTTGGTTTCAGCTATCTTTTTAAATTCTTTTCTCTACCCTTTACTTAATATTCCTCAGTAGTCTTGCTGTTAGGTAAGGGCAATTAACTATTTCCACTCAACAAAATGTGAATGGAAGTGAAATATAAAGAGTTTTGTGCTGAGGCAATTTTTAAAAACTCATATTCCACTGTAACATTCTTTTTTCTGCTGCCAGAGAAAAATGAGGTCTATGTCCTAAAGGAATTGTGAAGAGAAGAGCTTCATACTCACACACATAGGACATAGAATGTTGATGTACCATTTTATTTCCATAGCTTAGATAAACTTATCATAACTCATGATATGGTTGTTTATAAAGTGTCTCTTTTATGTAATAATTTTCTTGTACTACATAGTAACATATCTGAAGAGGTCTATCTTTTATTTTAAGAATAGTAGTATATGGTAAGATGTTTTAAGCAATTATGAAGTTGTCAGAAGCCTATTGTTTATATTTTGACAATACCATTTGTTGGTTGTATAAGGTGAATGAACACAATAATGGCTTCTCAGAGCTTTTTAAAAAAAAGGATGAGAATATTATATACTAAGAGAGATGCCAAGATAAAATGGGCTATAGCATCTTGTGTGGTACCTTGGGTACAGCAATTACTTGGTAGAGATTTGCCATGTGTAGCAAAACTTTCACAAATATTTCTGATTTTTTTCACTAAAGTGTGAGGTATTTTAATCTGATATTTATGAGTGCTGTTGTGGCAGATCAACATGCATTTTATAATTATGTTCATAAATGCTTAGTTTTATTTACCCAAAGAAATTAAATCCAATTGTGAAGCAAGTTATAGATAATTTAAGAAAAACAGACTTTCCCTTCTGATATGGATAATGGGCAGTTGTTCCATATCTGCCATTTTTTTTAACGACTACATGTTCCACATGATAAACAATTTTCAAATTTTTCTCTGATCTTTTTCTTTGTTAGATAATGTGTGCCAGATGGTTTACATTGAGTTTGCACATATATTTTAAGCAATAATGATTCTGTCTTTTAAAAGGATGATTTGATTTACAATTTAATTTTCCTGAGCTTTTAAAGAGACTCTAAATGAATAATTGACATTGCATTATCAGGGAGTTTAATGTTTAATTCTGTGTTTCTTTTATGAAAAGAGTAATGAGAGAATGCATTGTTATTATCATGTTTTAATTTTGGATATAAATATTCTATTTAATAATTTTATCTCGTTTTTAATTAACCAAAAGGATTTGTGAACAAAATGTGATACTTTGAAGCATGTCTACAATGAGTAATCTTCAAGTGAGAGCAATGGACATGTTTATCACCACAAGAATTATGGTTCATTTGTGATGAGAATATTATTGAGGATGAGAACCATCTCCTCTAGCTATTTTGAAATATGCAATTATTATTTATTCATTGTAGTTAGTGACACAATGAAAGCAGTGCTAAGAAAAAAGTTCATAGCACTAATTGCCTCCATAAAGAATTTTGAGAAATTGCATACTAAGAACTTAACAGCACACCTGAAAGTTTTAGAAAAAAAAAAAAAAGAAGAAGTAAACTCACCCAGGAGGAAGTGATGACAAGAAATAATCAAACTGAGGACTGAAATCAATAAAACAGAAACAAAGAAAACAATACAAAGAATCATTGAAACAACGACTTGGTTCTTTGAGAAAATCAATGAGACAAACACTTATCCAAACTAATCAAAAGGCAGAGAGAGAATATCCAAATTAACAAAATCAGATATGAAAACAATATAACAATAGATACAGGATATAACAATAGACACTGAGGAAAACCAGACAATCATTCAAAACCCTGTACTCCACAAAATTGGAAAAATCTAAAATAAATGAACAACTATCTGGATAGGTACCACATGTCAAAATTAGATCAAGACCAGATAAACAACTTAAATAGACCTATAGCATCTAAGGAAATAGAATCAGTCATTAAAAGTCTGCCAACCAAAAAATGCCCAGGGCCAAATGGCTTCAGCACAGAATTCTACCAGAGTTTGAAAGAAGAGCTAATATCAATACTCCTTAAATTGCTGCACACAATAGAAATAGAAGGAGCATTGCCAAACTCTTTTTGTGAGGCTACAGTTACCCTGATATCCAAACCAAATGAAGATGCAACTAAGAAAGAGAATTACACACAAATCCCCCTCATGAACAATGATGCACAAATACTCAATAAAATACTGGCAAACTGAATCCAAGAACACATCAAAAAATCATCCACCAAGATCAAGAAGGTTTCATCTCAGAGATGTAGGGGTGGTTCATCATATGACAATCTGTCAATGTAATCCACCATATAAACAAACTGAAAAAAAAAAAGAACCACATGATCATCACATTAGATGCTGAGAACAAATTTGACAAAAATTCAACACCTCTTTATGATAAAGGTCTTGGAGAGATCAGGGATACAAGGAACATACCTAAACATAATAAAAAGCAATATACAGTAAGCTGACAGCCAAAATCAAAATTACATGAAGAGAAACTCAAATCAATTCCACTAAAATCAAGAAAAAGACAAGACTATTCACTGTCTCCATATCTATTCAATATAGTACTTGAAGTTCCAGCTAGAGCAATAAGACAACAAAAGGGGATCAAGAGGATACAAATTAGAAAGGAAGAAATCAAACTTTTGCTACTTGCAGATGATATGATAGTATACATAAGTGGCCCTCAAACATCTACCAGGGAACTCCTACACTTGATAAGTACCTTCAGTAAAGTGGCAGGATATAAGATTAACTCAAAAAAAACTTAGTAGCCTCCTATATACAAATGAGAAACAGGCTGACAAAGAAATCAGAGAAACAATACACTTTACAATAGCCACAAAAATATAAAATATATTGGGGTAACTCTAACCAAACCAGTGAAAGTTCTATAAGACAAGAACTTTAAGTCCCTGAAGAAAGAAATGGAAGAAGATATCAGAAAATGGAAAGGTCTCCCATGCTCTTGGATAGGTAGGATCAACACAGTAAAAATGAAAATCTTACCAAAAGCAGTTTACAGATTCAATGCAATCCCCAACACAATTCTTCATATGGAATAAGAAAATCCAGGGTATCTAAAACAATCCTATACAATAAACTTCTGGAGGCATCATCATCCCTGACTTCAAGCTCTACTATAGAACTATAGTAATAAAACAGCTTGATATTGGCATAAAAACATACATGTGGATCAATGGAATTGAATCAAAGACCCTGGCATAAATCCACACACTGATGAACACCTGATTTTTTGACAAAGAAGACAAAAATGTACAATGGAAAAAACAAAGTATCTTCAACAAATGATGCTGGCATAACTGGATGTGGACATGTAGAAGAATGCAAATAGACCCATATATATTGCCACGCATAAAACTCAAGTCCAAGTGGATCAAAGACCTCAACATAAACCCAGTTATGCTGAACTGATAGAAGAGAAAGTGGGTAGTAACCTTTTACACATTGGCACAGGAGACTACTGCCTCGATATAATACCAGTAGCATAAAAACCAGATCAACAATTCAGTTAAAAAAAACTGAGATCAACAATTAATAAATGGGACCTTCTGAAACTGCAACTAAAAAGCTTCTGTAAGGCAAAGGACATGGTCAATAAGATAAAATGGCAGCCCACAAAATGGGAAAAGATCTTCACCAACCCCTCACTGGCAGAGGGCTGATCTCCAAAACATATAAAGAATTCAAGAAACTAGACATCAAAACACCAAATAATCCAGTTTTTTAAAAAATAGGGCATAGATCTAAACAAAATTTCAGCAGAAGAATCTCAAATGGCCAAAAGACATTTAAGGAGTTGCTCAACATCTTTAGTCATCAGGGATATCCAAATCAAAACAACTCTGAGAAACTATCCTACACCTGTCAGAACAGCTAAGATAAAAAAACACTGATGACAGCTTATGTTGGAGAGGATATGGAGTAAGAGGAACACTCTTCCACCACTTATGGTAGTGCAAACTTGTATAGCCACTTTAGAAATCAGTATGGTGATTTCTCAGATAATTGGGAATCAAACTACCTCAGGACCCAGTGATACCACTCTTGGACATATACTCAAAGGATGCTCAATCATACAATAAGGACACTTGTTCAACTATGTTCATAGCAGCATTATTGATAATAGCTAGAACATAGAAACAACCTAGGTGTCCCTCAACTGAAAAACAGACAAAGAAAATGTGGTACATTTACACAATGGAGTATTTCTCTGTGATTAAAAAAAAAAATGGAACTAGGAAAAAAATCATCCTGAGTGAGATAACCCAGACCCAGGAAGTCAAACATGGTATGTACTCACTCATAAGTGGATAGTAGATGTAAATCAAAGGATAACCAGGCTACAATCCACAGCCCTAGAGAAACTAGGTACCAAGGAGGATCCTAAGAGGGACATGTGGATTGCCTTGGAAAGGGGAAAATAGACAAGATCTCCTGAGTAAACTAGGGTCAGGAGGGGTAAAGGGGAGGGAATGGGAGATGAGAATATGAGGGATCAAAATGGTTGGGTTGGGAGACAGATGGAGAGGAAGAGCAACAAAAGAGATATCTTGATAGAGGGGGCCATTATGGGGTTAGGGAGTAACCTGGTGCTGGGGAAACTCACAGGAATCCACAATGATAACCCCAGATAAGACTCCTTGCAATAGTGGAGAGTGTGCTTGAACTGGCCTTCTGAAACAGATTGATGACTACCCTAATTGCCATCATAGACCCATCATCCAGTAACTGATGGAAGCAGATGCAGAGATCCATAGCCAAGCACTGGGCTGAGCTCTGGGAGTCCAATTAAAGATAGAGAAGAAGGATTATGTGAGTAAGGGGAGGGGAGTCAAGATCATGATGGGGAAACCGACAGAGATAGCTGACTGAAGCTGATGGGAACTCACAGACTCTGGATCAACAGCTAGGGAGCCTACATGGGTCCAACCTATACCCTCTGCATGTGGGTGACAGTTGTGTAGCATGGTCTGTTAGTGGGGCCTCTAGCAGTGGGACCAGGACCTGTCCCTGGCATATGAGCTGGCCTTTTGGAACCTAATCCCTATTGTGGCATGGCTCACTCAGCCTTGATGCAGTGGGAAGGAACTTGGTCCTGCCTCAGCTTGATATGCCATGTTTTGTTGACTCCCATGGGAATCCTTACCCTTTCTGAATGGAGATGGAGGAGAAGTGGATAGGGAGGCCGGTAGAAAGGAGGTGGGAGGAGGGAATGAGAGAAGAGGAGGGAGGGGAAACTGTGCTTTGTATATAAAATAAATTTTAAAAATTTAATAATAAAAAATTGCCTATAGAATATTAAAAGAAGTCCATAAAATGGAAGAAAGACTGGGACTGAAGAGATGGCTCTGTGGTTCAGAGCACTGTGGTTCAATTCCCAGCACCTACATGGCAGCTCACAATTGTCTGTGACTCTACTTCTGGGGGATCTAACATCTTCACATGCACTATGTGTGTATGTGTGTGTGTGTGTGTGTGTGTGTGTGTGTGTGTGTGTGTGTGTGTGTGTGTGAAGGCAAAAATACCAATACATATAAATAAAAAAATAATTTTTAAAAAGAGTGAAATAAAAACAACTATAGATTTTTAAAGCTAAAGCTGTAATCACAAGTTTTAATAAAATTTCAGGGAGGACCAGAAAGTAAAATTGAAAAATAACTCATAGAAAGTAAAGCAAAAGATTTTTATTTTAAAAATTCCAACATACAAATGACACAAGTTGCAGAAAGAGAATGGGCACAACTGAGTGAGTGAAACCTCAAAAATCACTAAAAAAAAAATCTCTAGAATTGGTACATAAATTGCTAGATTGAAATAGAGCATTGTATGTTCAATAGAAGTATTCAAATCAACAATATGGACACCACTGAGAAGTTGCAGAACATCAGAGAAGAGAACAATATTATCAAACCCAGTGAGGGGACAGAAATGATAGATCAGTTTCAGAATAACATCACTGAAAAGCAGAGGTAATACAGTCCTGTCTCTAAAATTTTCATGCAAAAATATTTTCAATGTAGAATTATATGCCAAAGCAAACTATTAACCACATCTAAAATAGATAAAAATTTAACTATTTAAGAACTAAAAAATTATCTCCCACAGAAATTATAGAAAGATCTCTTATTAAAGAAAATAGATCATGATGGAGAAGCATAGACTCTAGAAAATGGTATAGTCATCTCAAGAGAGATGAGAACAGAATCCTTAGAAGAGTAGGTATCCTAGATCAGATTCCTTAGGATCAGAACCTAAAGCAAGATTCCAAGATTTTCTTAATTATTAAATGAGTTCTCAATGTAGAGTGAGAAACATGTAGAAAAGGCAAAGGTACTAAAAAACATGTTGGGTTTTCAGCATTATCACAGTGTTATATTCTAGGGCATAAACTTTCCTAAAAGATGGTCTCATATAGAGAAGAAGATTAGTCTTCTATATTGTGTGTCAATCCAAATTGACTGAGGAGAAGTTTCCACAGGAAAGTTGTATCCTTCTGGTTGTGGTGGTTCCCATTTGACTGAAGATTATGCTCTGAAGAAGATAATAATTGTGAGGCATTAGCATTCACAGTAGCCAGGATGAGTGCTCTAGTCTCATGAGGATACCAATAGTAACCATTATATTGGTGAGGAATCTTCAAGAAGATAAACCCAAGAAATGCTTAATGTGTTTGAAAAGACTGACAGGAGGTCTATATAAATTGGAGGTCAGAGATGAATTTAGTGATAGGTACTTAGAGAACTTTGCAAACATCAATAAGGTGTAAAGTTTCTAAATGTACAGAATAAGAAATTAATGAAAGTTCAACAAGGAAAACATTTCAGATTGTCATAATAAATGAACAATTGAATGCTGATCTAATAAAAAGCATAAAAAATTCTAGCATTATATTGAGGGCTGACAAGTAAAGGGCAAACAAAGTAAGACTGGCCATTAGTGAACCTAGAAATGAACCAACTAACACCAGCACTACCCTTCCCCAGAATCAATCAAAGACCCACTTGTTTGAATATTTAGAAATCTCATAAAAAAAAAAAAACACTAACCTGGAAGCTATAATACATACACAGATGACCTGGTGCAGACCAAGAAGTAGAAAATTTCTAAAGATGGAACAATGTACACAGCATTTGTCAAACTTGGCTATAGCAATTTCTTTGTGAATAAACACACACACACACACTGTGTATGTGTTGGTTGAATATATTTGTGTGCATGTATGTATGTTGTACATACATGTGTATGTGTATATATGTGTGTTGTACATGCACATGTCGGGGATGCATATGTGTGTGACTGTTGTGTGTTTTCCTTGATTGCTCTCCACCTCATATGTTAATACAAAGTCTATGGCTGAACTCTGAGCTGACCTTTGGCTAGTCTAACAAACTAGATTGTATGAGGATTCCCTGCCTCTGCTTCCCACATGCTAGGATTAAAATGTGCTGCCAAGCTCAGCTGGCCCCTACATGGGTGCTCAGGATCCAAACCTTGGTGCTCATTCTTGTATGGCAAGTCCTTTACCCCTGAGCTATCTCCACAGAACCCTCAACATCTTCCTAAATTTGAACTTTTTTAAAGAATGAGTTATCAGCATCTACAAAGGACAAAGTGCTGCCACTTGTAACTGTCTATTTTACATTAAAGTGCATAATACTGAGAATACAAAATGTAGCAAGGTCTATAGAGAAGACAATTTTCTAGTTCTTAGTGAGTGATTGCTCTGATCTTGGGCATTTGCTGGATGGTTTACAATTTACCTGGATTCAATGCCTCACAACATATTCATTTAAGAATTCAATGAATGTCTGCCAGATACTTCTGGTAGAAAATATAATAAATCTGTATGGCCCCTCCCTGATCTCATTGGGGATGACTTCACAGTACTCAAGAAGTAAAGAAAATTGGGTAAACTTAGCCAACCCCTTGCCACAAATCACTTTGCATATCTTTTATGAAGCCTGTTTCTTCTCTTTGTTTGCAAGTAGTTTTTATACTGGCTTTTCAGCTGCCATATGAGTGGTAACTCAGCTCACCTATAATATATTAAAGCCAAGCCCCATTCTCTTAATTCAAGAGTGCACCTTCATGGAGGGAAGGCTTAGTGAATAAAAACACTAGCTGTTCTTCTAGAGAATCCAGGTTCAATGTTCAGTATACATATGATGGCTCACACTCATCTGTTGTACACACACGCATACATGTAGGCAATATACCTATATACACAATACACACAGAATAAAAATAAAAGGAAAAAACTTTAAAAGAGTGTCAATTTATATATTGATGTCCAGAGCTGCAGATGGGAGGGGCACCTCTGCACCTTAATCTGGCTTCTGCTTAGGTCTCTGAAGCACAATCTGCTGTAGCAAAACTGTACTTTTCAACAAAGAGGAACCATCTTCATCAATGAAATGTGAAGTGATTCGTGGTCAACGGTTGACCAAATTTACCCATCTTCATTTATTTCTTGAATACTGTGAAATCTCCCCTGTGAGGCAGAGGTGGAGCCGTGCAGCTCTGGTGCAGAACTCACACGGGTAGCAAGACAGCTGAACTTCAGCTTCTCAAAGGACCTGGGAGCAAGCTATTTGAAAAATGCTGTGCCCAGGTGCTGTTTTCCTCAAAACAATAATAAAAACTTAAGACATAAATTCTTAGTATACATTGAACTCCTAAATATAAGAATCTCAAAACTTATTTTCTTTTGTAAAGTTTAATCACTTATTTTTATGTACAAGCTATATTTGTATTTTAACATGTTTAAATTCTAGCAAATACTAATTTTAAAAATATACCCACAGTTCTTCATGCCCAAATAACCATACTGATACATTTTTCTGTAAGATTTAAAACAAAAATTTTCTCACACATTTTCCTTAACTGCTAAAAAGTTAGAGAAAAGTGACCTAGTGGGGTGTAGTTGGGATGCTTTTCCAACTGTTTTGTAGCACACTTGATTTCAGAACACAATGATGTTCCTCATACAGCATCACTCTTAGGAGGCTCTGGACCACTTTTTGAGCACAACTTGATGCTTCTTCCTTTAGGAGCTGAGTAGTCTCAGAGGGGAAGTCAAAGCAGATATAAGGTTTGATGCTAAACCACAAAAGACATATACTGCTCTCAGTGTACCTCAGCTGTGTGCTTTGCTGCACAGAGAAACATTAAAGGCAGACATGCTCATGATACCAGCTGCCTGCACCGTGGGGGTTGGGAGTAGAGCTATATAGATTTCTCAGCTAGGGGTCACTAGGCACCCTTCCTATGCTTCAAGAGAAGGACATTTATCAAGGAAACATGCCGAGAATCATGCCTTATTGTATAGTTCTTTGGATTTTCTCCTTTGTTTAAGGCTCCTAACATACCTTTCACTGTATTGATTTTTCAGTTTTATCATTTTTATTAGTCAATACACAGACTAAGAATGTTTATTGCTTGAGTTAATTTCTTTTAGTTGGCAATAAATAGCTAAGCAAAATTTTTAGAGTTCTTTTTTTCTACATTATACATTTGAAATTGTTATAAATCCTATTTGGGGAATTGTGCAGGGAATGTGTTAACAAGTGCCTCTGTGTAATAAATTTAGTAGTGTGGTCCTAAATTAGATAAAGCTTACAGACATATAATCCAACTAATGCTGCTGGATTACAATGCAGACCCAATTTGAATATTCACATTAGCACTATGCTTAAATATTAGTGACTCTCATAAACAGAGCATAAAAGGGATTGATAGATACTTTTGCCTTATAAGCCAAGTTCCTAAATACCTCTCTTTTTCCCATATATAAATTTGGCCCTACAGATTGAGCAGCCTGAGGGCTATGTCTCCAGTGAAGCCTGAGACAACAGACCAATTAGTGAGACAATGCCACTATTGCAAATATAGAGATCCCCAGTAGACTGCTGATTTTCCATCATCCTGCTGAGTTGGCTTTTTCCACAGGTGTGCTGGAAAAGAACTATGGTTGAACTGAGAACATTTCCAAGGGGAGTTGCCATCACAATACTTTGGAGAACAATTTTATACTAAAAATGTATTTATTCCTTATCTGAAATCTAAGTGTAATTATGTGTCCCATATTTTCCTTTGCTAATTCTAACACTTTTTTTTTTCTTCGAGACAGGGTTTCTCTGCGTAGTTTTGGTGCCTGTCCTGGATCTTGCTCTGTAGACCAGGCTGGCCTCGAACTCACAGAGATCTACCTGGCTCTGCCTCCCGAGTGGTAGGATTAAAGGCATGGGCCACTGCTGCCCAGCAATTCTGACACTCTTATTCCTGTAAAAGAAAAGAATAATTTCTTACTGTAGATACAAAACCCTCCATTTTCTTTTTTGCTAAGTTTGGGGAAAAGTCGAAGGAATACAAAAATTTGCTCATGTGTCTGTATCTGCCATTTGAAACCCCATTTTCTACAGGAAAAATAAAGACAAGTAGCCACACTGATCCATGAGTGTAGATCCCATGTTAGCCAGGGTTATTTACTCTGAGCTTGTACTCCCATTCATATAACCAGTTTTAAATAAATTGGCACAGTAGTCAGTGCAAAAAAAAATTAAGAAGGGTTTGTTCATATTAGACAATAACTTTCTGATGTTTTTATCTCAACTCCAGAGATTCAAACAGGAAAACACATTAAACAGCTTATTATTTTAAGTCTGTTGTTGATTGTGTCAAAAATAGATGCTCTTTAAGTAAATGTCATACTGTAAATGTTATAATTAGAATATTTATTACCTTTTCGGGTCTAGCATATTCATAAATTGGCATAGAAGTCAGATGTTTGCATTATTTGAGTTGAAAAATGTTTGAAATCCCTTTTACATGGAAGCATTTCCTCTCAAAATGCTGCAGTATTTAAAAGACCTCCACTTAGGCTGGGGAAATGGCTCAGTTAGTAAAGTGTTTGTCTTGCAAGCATGAATGACCAAAGTCTGATCCTCAGGAACCATGTGATAAGTAATCTATCTGTGGTGGTCCACACCTGAAATCCCAGCACTGAGGATATGTAGGCAAGTGAATTCCTCAGGCTTGCTGATCAACCAGCCTGCCTAGTTGGCAAGTTCTTGGCCAGTGAGAGACTCTGTCTTGGAATAACAATGTGGATAACATCTGAGCATCTGAGGAACAACTAAGGTTGTTCTTAGCCTTCACATGAAAGTGTAGACAATAACATGCACACAGAGAGAGAGAGACAGACAGACAGACAGACAGACAGACAGAAACAGAGAGAGACAGAGATGAGGGAAGGAGAGGGATAGGAAGAAGAAGAGCATACAGTGTTCATTTTAACAGTCTGAACACTGCATATGGTAGCAAAAAAGAATAAAATATTGGTAGGAGGTAAAAGCTATACCCAAGGGGGCTAGAAACATAGCTCAGAAGTTAGGAGTGAGTACTGTTCTTCCAGATGACCTAAGTTCATGTAGCTCATCCCCACTTGTAATTCAAGCTCCAGAGAGATCTGACACCTCTAGCCTCTGAGGGCACCTGTACCCATGTGCAAATACCCTCCTTCATATATAATTAAAAATAATAAAAATAAATATTTTTAAAAAATCACACCCAAGAAAAAATGTTGCATGCCCAGTGTGTCCCTGACTCATGCTATACTTCTTACTTTCAAATGTGTTCCATGCTAAGTTGTTTAGTTTTATTTAATCATCCCCCTTCTCTTGTTCTTGACTAGTAGGATCCATTTACTCCTGGCAGTACTGTGGCCCAAGGTAAACTGCCAAGCAGGATGATAGGTTTCAAGAACTTTCCTTATTTGTCATTGATTTTCTGGGTAACCTTGAACAAATCGTTTAACTTCTCTGGACCACAGTTTCAGAATTATAAAATATCAGAGTGCCATTAGCTAATCAGTTTTACCAAGGAAGGTGAGAAGAACCTGTACCATTGATGTCTTGTCACTTATTATATGAGAACATATATTGTTTCCTCATCATTACTCTGTCGCTTAATAACCATATGTTCTTGAGTATTGTGAGATTTTGTTTGTGCTTTAACAAATAAAGCTTGTCTGAATATCAGTAAAGGAGTCAACCACTAGAGAGACTTCTTACCTCTACCAAACCCTCAGCCTGAAAGGAATAAGCTCCTGTCTCTACCTTGCCTTATCACTTCCTGTTTCCTCCTCCCAAGTGCTGGGATTAAACATGTGTACCACCACTGCCTGGCCTCTAGTGGCTAGCTCCACACTCTGATATCTAGGCAAGCTTTATTTGTGAGAGCACAAACAAAATATCACCACATTTCCCCTTTTTTGTTTGATCTTTCAGCTTATACCCTGATATCTGACTCTGGGTTTTTATTATTAAGACCAATTGCGATTTGTGCTACACTTGGGCAACTACATCTCTTGTCTTTATTTTCCCATAAAATATAAATAAAACAACCTATTGGAATATGATGTGATAATCAAGGGAATCAACACACATAAAGTATTTTTCATAGAAGTACTTAGTAGGGTGTTTGACACACAATAAATGTTTGATACATTTTAGATATTATCATAGCAACTATTATTCCCTCTATAAATCATATACTTTATAATGAAAAATATATCTCTATCCACATTCCTGAGGTAGTACAACTCCAGAGTTAGTTATAGTTGGTATTTCATGAAGCCATAGTTATGAGTCCTGTTTATTTCCAATTAAGACTATTCTGTATAAACTTAGAAAAATAAAACATAGATATTATCACCACCA
Organism: Peromyscus maniculatus bairdii; assembly: GCF_049852395.1. Lineage (NCBI taxonomy): Eukaryota > Metazoa > Chordata > Mammalia > Rodentia > Cricetidae > Peromyscus > Peromyscus maniculatus. The sequence goes on from NC_134867.1 coordinate 2,769,990, forward strand.
AATGCTCAGTTCAAAATGAATAAAGACTTCCTTTGCACATAATGAATTTAACAAACCAGAAAAAGTTTTGACTTGATTCTCCTTCTAAATGATGCCTGTGTTTTCAATCCCAGCCACAAAATAGTTCTTTAAAATATTAAGCAAATAATCTGTCTTCAAAGAAACTATTTTTAAAGTCAATATTTTAATTGTTGCATTAAAATTATTGTCTTCTTAAATTGACTTTTGGTTAAAACAAAGCATGCAATTATTATCAAAGTGATTGTAGCAGTCTGTAATCTGGGGTATTTCAACCAATCTTCTTTATCTTTCATTCAGTCCATAAATTCCTCCTTCCCTCCCTCTCTCCTCCCTACATGCTTGATTTCTTTTTTTCTTGGAATGTCACTCTGTTACCATATTCCTAGTATAGTTCTTGAGTTTAGCAGTAATTTAAATATTTTCTATTATCCAAAGTTTGCCCAGCAGTATTGAAATACGTAAGAGCTGTTCTTATAGGAACTAGTGAAACACATTAACCCAGCTCTGCTACAGTGTGTTCTCATTTGTTGTTGTATTCACATTATTGGGTTTTTTGTTTTGTTTTGTTTTGTTTTTTGTTTTGTTTATTTGTTTTTTTTGGTTTTTTTTTTTTTGCTATCTTTTTTCTTTTCTTTTGGACTGTAGAAAATTCTAGAGATTGTTAATATGATGAAAGTGTGCTAGGAAGATAACCCACCATAATTCAAAGTAATGGAATTCAGTGCATCACAGTGAGTCTACTGAACACACACACGATATAGACCAGGTCTCTGGATCAGGACTTTTGACTACTAAGCATCAATGAATGGGTGAAATAAATCAAATGGGATAATAGTGAAAATCCTTTATGCTTACCTTCTAGCTAGCCAGCTTTAAAAAAAAAAAAAAAATCCCTGGCTGCTCTCATCTACTACTGAGTGTATTTTTTTTTTAATTACAACTTTTTAAAAACAAAAAGTGGGAAAATGCTGGAGGAAAGAAAGGAGCCTCCTTTTCTTTTCTTGAGTCTCCCAGATCAGTTGTTAATAAAACAAGCTGCTGTATATCATCTGTTTTGTGATGGAGAAAAGACACATTGAGATCAAAGATAATCAATGTACACCTGGTTATTATTTGTAAAGACTTAACAGTAAGTTTTTAATGATTAATTTATCTGCCACATAACACTTAATAGATCATGGAAACATCAAGGGAGGAATGTGGTTCTGCATCTCTAAAGCCTCCTTCCTGGATTCAGAATGGTAATAGGCATGGAAGGCGTCATTAGTCTTGTTAGGGGCCGGTTCCTAGAGGAATCTCTCTGTGTTACCTTTTATAGGGAAGGTCAAGGAAGCCACCCCCTGGGACTCCCCTGCAGGATACAAGTAACACAAGCATAAACTGTATGGAAATGGCTAAATTATCCTTACTGAGACCTTGATCTTTCACATCAATCAAGTCCTTCTGAACTAGTAAAACAGATAAGCACCCTGCTGACAAAAGTGTTACTCTCCTTGTGCTTGTCATGACTGGCACTACAAATTTAACAATAAACAGGCAACCCTATTTGTCTTGCCTCTTTAAAAAATAAAATAAGTGTGTTAAAAATCCTACTGCTGCAAGGAAAATTTTTTTTTAAATGGGAAGCAGGCCTAAGAAAAGAAGTGCTAAGTGGATTCTGTCACTTTCTTTTATTCCCTCCTCCCCAAATCCTTTGTCCAGGTATCTAGTGTAACTGCCACCTGAGTACACGTGGTGATCTGACAAGTCAAAACAAGGCAAACAGGGACCCAGGCTGCCATATAGGATGGAGTAAGCAAATTTATCCACTTTTGTGTCCCAGCCTGCTGAGAGCTGAGCCCATGTCATAGCTTCACCCTGCCGACTAAATCAGGAGGGAATTATAAGTCATCAATGCCAATGACTGCAAAACACTTTGTAAATAAAAATGGTTTAGAAGTTCCAATTAACAGCAAAAAGTAACTCTCTGGGGTGTACCAAGAAAAATAAATAAACACTGGCTAATTTGGATCCACTTGGTATTTCAGTACCATTAGAAATGAACCCCTTTCTCATCTTCAACTCAAAGATCCAGCTATGATTTCTTTTCTTATGTACATTTCAGTGTGTGTTGCTTCTGAGTAGAGGGTTGTGGGGAGCGGGGTTGGGGGGGACACTGAGGTGAGCATTCCCTGCTATTTTACATGAGTGCTCACAACAAGCACATGCTCCAACCCCCTTCATGCAATACAAGAAGTAGTAGAAAAACAACAGTTGCATGCCTACTAGGGATATGCAATAAAGATAGATCATAATGAGAGACCCAAGGGACTCCTCTCAAGAGTATTTAAGACTTTTACAAATACCAATAAACAGTAAATGCAAAGTAGGAGCTGCCATTGAGTCTGTAGTATGTTCCAGGCACTGGACTTACCACTTTCAACAGTTTTCACTTGCACCTGTAACAGAGGTTTGGGAAATTATTGAATATTACCAAAATAAGATTAATAGCCATACATACTATGTGCCAGGCATTATTTTAATTGTATTATAAATAGTAACTCATTAATGTTCAGATTAATCCCATAAGTAAGGTATAATTATTTATATTGTGAGATTGAGGAAATTCAAGTACAGAGAAGTTAACTGAGTGACTCAGGTCTGCAGAGAATGGAGACTTGAACTTTGCCAGTTGGAGTCCAGACACCCTTATTCACATTTCATTCTGGAAAAAGAGCCCAAACTCCACATACCTATCATCCAGGGTATTTACCTGATGTTAGAAGTAAATAAGTTAAGACAAATCAGATCAGTCTGTCCTCTACCACTCGCTGGAGTCCTCACAGACAGGCAAACAACTCTAGGTAATAGGAGTCACAAGAATGTGCAAAACAGCTGCGAAATGTAAATAAGGCAGTATTTCATTCAGATAGGACCTTCAGAGAAGCCTCTAGAAAACAATCATGCTTTGTGGTTTCCATTTCCTTGTGTAGGCCTATGTGTCCCAGTTTTATTGCAGTTACTCTTATCACTCTTTGAATCAAGATGTATAGCATGCCCACAGGGAATCATTTCAAACACAGATAAGACAAAGTTAACACCACTCTCAGCTTCTGAAAAGGTGACTCCAAGGTCTTGGTCCATAATATCAAAGCCTGGGCTTCTAGGGCTTTACAGAAAGGGCAAGGGGAGGGAATCCAGAGATTCAGATGTCTCTTGAATGAATGACTTTAGCTACTGGGGATTCCCCCATAGCTTCAGCTGGCTGAAGGCTGGCTGAGGCCTTGATAAGCAGAAGCACTGACTACAATGCCGTGGGTTACTGAGCCTTCTGATGGAGACCATCTCTCAGGAAACACATCACCTACAAATCAATGCTGCCAACAAACAGAAATATCCCACTCTCCAGAAAAGCAATGCAGTGAGAGAACACATTTGGAGAAGGTGAATTGGGAGATGGGAAAGGAGAAAGTAAAGTTCAGATCCAGACAGGATCCTTAGCTTCTGTGTGTCCCTTGATTTTTCCCTCTCAAAAAAGGGGATGAAGGGGAGATAAAGGTAGACAAAATTCTTGAAAATAAAGGAAAAAATAAGACAATAAAAGTTGAAAGAATAATGTTGTCATCTTTTTACTATAAGATTTCTCTAAGGTGCACAGTGAGTTTCCGACAAACTGAAGGAATTGAAGCCTTTCTTCAAATTTACTCATGGAATTCTTTTTTCAGATCATCCTGTGGGTCAGTGATGAGGCAATATCTTATTAGAAAAAGACCTCTAAATATATGTACTGAACCCTTCAGATAATTTAAAAATCATACAGAAAATATAAATTTATTGTTTCACCAACAACACACTTTAATTTTAAAATTTGTGGTGCTATTTCATACCAAGCTGGCTTACCAGAAGTACCAAGAACAGCAATGGTGGACAGTGTCTGCTTTTCAAGCAGACCTGTGAGCACTCACAACTAAATAGGACCCAACCACAAAAGAGTGAAGCCTACCCTTGCCACTGTCATTCTTTTGTGTAGTAATAGTTCATAGATGAACACACCATGAAAATGTTTATTTATGTTCACATGTTGTGGAAATTGCAAGAAAATCTTCATTACTCTTTTTTCTTTTTAAAGAAAGCAATTGCAATTTATCAGACAGATAGGGAATCTATTCACATGTATCAAAGCTTCTTGAAATGCAGACCTGAGTGAGTTAGGAAACACAGGCCCCACCCTAACATGTCCTTGAGATGCTGAGGCAAACTGGCTGGCTGTGACTGCAAACTGCCCCACCCCCACCCCTCACAGTCTTGTCTTGGATCCTCTCTCTCCTCAGACTAAGGCAGACTTCACCTGCAATGACACATTCTTTCTGAGTTTACATAGAAAAGTCTCCAAGATACACATGGTCTGCTGACTCTTACAGCAAGGATTTGAGCAGTACAAGCAATCTATCCTAAGTGTCCTTGTGTACATGAACATCAGCAGAAGGCAGCTGAACCACACCTTGCAGTTGGTTTGGTTGGGGGCAAGGTGCCCCCCTGCCACTCCCCACCCCCCATGTCTCTTGGAAGTATCATTTTATTTTACACAGAAATAAGCTGATTAGTATGTAGAAAAGCAGCAGTCCCTTGACTTCCACAAATGTGTTTTGATTTTCATTCTGGGCTTCAAGCCCTTCCTGCATATATTTAACCAGAGACCACCTCCTCCTCCCAAGGTAGGTACTGGGTCCAAAGGCTGGAAATACTTACTCTTCTTCAAAATCTTGCTTACATTTGCATGTGAAAAGAGAGAACAGTTTTTGAGTGATTAGTCATCTGAAATTCTGCACCACGAGGGAGGGGAAAAGGTTCTTTTGGATACTTACGGAGAGAAAAATCTATATGAAAAATGAATGCCATACTGATGAGCTGGAGGAAAGAGGTGGGGTTTTAGCAAATCATTATGAATATCACCCGAACAACAACGAAACTATTTCTTCTACATATGAATAATAGCTAACTGGAACACTGCACAAAGCTAGCTTTCTTTTCACTACTTTAATTTTTTTTTTAATATTAATCCTAGGATCTTAAAAAGCCCTTTCTTTTTGACCTGATATTTTCATGCCATATTGAAGAAACTCGTGATCAATATGTATTGATTTGATCACTAATTGCATTAATTTTGTTTTAGAAATTAGAGAGGCTCTAATGAGAATGTGAAGTCACTTCAAGACAGTACATTACTGGCAGGCTAATTTAGCTGGAGTCTGTGCATCAGATTATTTCATTATGAGCCATCAATTACCATACAAACGAATGAGATAAATAGCCTTTTCTGAGTAGATTTACATTTTTGAATTCATCTATAAATTTCAAGAGCTTAAGTTAATTTATATCCTAACATCATATTTAATATACAAACAGTTCAGTCATGAATGCATTAGCTACATAAATCTTTTCTTCAATCCTCCATGTTATTCTTTGAACAACATTAAAAACAATCCACATTTTTTTTAATATTTGTTCCTGCTATATTTACTCCCTAAAAGGAAAATTGGAAATAAATTGTTTTTTCTTAAAATCTTTTGTGTTATTCCTTTAGCAGCTGGTACAATGAAACAAAAGATGAGCAGGTGTGCCATTTAAGGTATACAAATGCTAAAAATATGAAACAGTCAAACTAATTTTGAGTTTGAATGTAGATACTACAGAAACCTCCCTGAAAATTCTGTTTATTTCTGGTTATTCACAAAACTTACTGTATAACTGAACTAAATAAAAATACTCCAGAAGCAAGATTTTTACTGTAGATTTGATTTAATTTGACCCTTGGGAATTGGAAATGGGTTGTACCCAAAAGGCAAAAGTAGAGTTTTCAAAGTGGGTATCTAGAATTTTAGAAAATATTGAAGAAAGTCAAGCCATCAAAACAAAACCCAAGAACAATTTGCAAATAAATTTTGAATGCTCATCCTATTCCCCAAACAGATTTATATAAATAAAAGAAAAAGACACTAATAACGTTTCACATAATCCTTCAAAGTTCTGAACTGGTAGTGACAGTAAAAATGTTTTTTTTTTTTCCCTCTTGCTATTTAGTATTTCATAACATCCTAAACATACAATCTTGGCATCTAATTCCTACAGTTATATTTATTGTAAACATGTGAGCTTTCAAATGCTATAAAATAACTCAACAGCTGATTTTATACTCTCACTCATTACCTTGTTCATTGGTGTAAATAACATTATACTGTGATAACAAAAATAACCCTGGACTGATCTTAGGACACAACCTATTGTAAAGCCTATTTCACAAGCAAAAGTCTTAAGGGAGAGACAACATCAGAGTTGTGGACTCACCAAAAACTAGATATCCCCTTGGGATTTAATATACAGATTTGAATATACTCCTGGGAAGACTTCATAATCACTGCAAACCTCCAGCATCCAAATTGAAATTAATAAGATGTCCAGGAGATTCATACACAGTAATGTTTAGTGTATATCCCTACAGCTGCATATGTACAATACAAGTAAATAGTTGCCCCCACACTATAGACACAGCTGAGAGCACTTAATTAGCAACAATTACAACATTGTTCTAAGCTGCCTGCAACCTTGCTCTTTCCTTTTGAATAACTCATTTAAGTAAACACAGTGTCAAGAAAATGGACAAGCCCTTTGACTTGCTCAAGAGCCATGAAAGTGGTGTATTCCTCTGTCAAATAGATGTGCATCTTTTAACTGGAATTATTAAGGAAAACTGAACTTTGCATGTACTAAGAAAAATTCATACAGCAATCTTTACATTATTTATATTAGCTATTTAATACTAAATATATAGCAAATAGTCTTTTCCTTTTAAAAACTTATAATCATCACATACCAAGCTTACACCAAGAGCTTTGCAGGAAATACCTGGAAATATATTTGAAATAGTTTACAAGCTCATGGATATGTAGTATTTTATAGGAACAAACAATTTGGAAACTAATATTTGAGTTAAATATTTAAGAATAGTTTTTTTCTAGAACATTATGACTTCAATACACTTCAATACTGGACTAAAATCACTTAAAACTACATTTTTGAGGCCATGAATTTGAGAAAGAATGGGTATGGAGAATACACAAGAGGAAGTAGTGGGAAAAAGAAATGATGTAAATATAGCACCTCCATGAAATTCTCAGCAAATAAATAAAATGTATAAAAATCTGCAATTTTTGTATCCTGCTACCTATGAAGGCTAAATGAATTGAAAGGTTAAGCAACTAAGAGAAGCTTTTACAATTTGGTTTTCTAACTTCATAGTTCACAATCTGGGGTTCCTGAGAATAGAAAATAAATGCTTAAGTTCCATGATTTCCTAGTGACAACTCAGTAATTCTATCATTCAGAAGATACATGTGTGTTTGCTGTTTTTCTGTTGGGGAGTCAGGGCTGGGGTGGAGATTACTCTGATATTTTCACATGCCCTTCCAAAGGACTTTTTGAACCAATCGATTGTGAAGGACTAACCCACAATAGTTCTCAGCACAGTATTCTGGCTAATTTTATTAACTAATCACAACCAGACAACCAAAATTCCTAATTTTCCTACCATGTCTTTAGTTGTATGACTTTCTAGATACAAAATATCTAGTTATCTGTTACAGCACTTTATAACTCTACCCTGGGACTCTTCTAAAATGCTCATAAATCCCGGGCACTGAGGATGCTGAGCAGAATTACTAGGAATTTGGTGGAGCCAATTTTTATTCTATAGGCACAGGCTAACTCTTCCTCATGGTGTCCCTGTAATGCGATCATTCTGCTCCTTACTTTCTTCTCAAATTTCCTTTCAAATACATGCTAAAATCCCCTCTGTGTGAAGACACTTGGGGCTAATCTCAGATAATATTTGGTGTTTCCTGTTCTAAACTGGTGTATTTCATACATAACTAATGAATCACTTGCCATCCTGGCTTGTAATGATTCAGCCATTAGAGTTGTGAGTCCTGATCATCTTTGCAGCAGCAGAGTCAGCAGGACATTTTTATCAAGCCAGTGAAAGCTTTGTTAAAGGCTCTTTAAGGTCTACCCCGATATTTGAAGCCTGGTTTAAAAAAACAAAAAACAAAAAAACTATCCTTTCCCTAATCACTATTATGGTTGTGAAGATTTGACAGTGGAAACTGCGGAAATGACTCAGCGAATAAAGTGCTTACCTTGAAACATCAGGACCACAGTTTTATTTTACAAAACCCATGTGAAAGTTGTGCATGGGAAAGCAAAAGCAGAGAGGATCCCTAGTGCAAGATAATACAGATTTGGTGAGTCTGCTTCAATAAATAAAGTAGACACAATCAGAAAAGACACCTATCTTCAACTTCTAACTTCATACAGAGGTCACCATAAGCACATGTATGTGTGCATGCACTCACACACCCACAACCATGCAAACATGCATACAAACAGGAATATGCACCACAGGTACATGACCCATCCCCAACAGCAATGGTTATACTTAACACTTTTCCTGGTTTCCATGAGAGTTCTGACCCTAAGTTACATGTAGACATGGAGCAGAACAAGGTCCTAAATCTTTCGTGTTTGGGGCCTTGATTGGAAAGGAGGCTTAGAATTTTAGGGTAATAAAATGAGACCCTAATTTTCCAGTATTAGTGTTCCATATCGACAAGGAATTTTATAAAACAATAATTAAAGATAATATAAATTGTTTAAGGCAGAATTCTTGGGCAATTGAGGGAATAATTTAATTGTTCAAGATGTATTTTTCTCATGTGTGAAATTAGGATAAGATCCTATTTCATTGGCTTGTATAGAATAAGATAATATTTGTAAAGTTTAACAAAGACCCAAGACATTATAAACACTTAGTAAATACCCAGTTTTAATTATTAATATCATCATTTAAAAAAGAATTCCAGATTTTTTGTATGCTTTGTGAACAGCTTAAATGAATATCTTCTTCAATAGTTTCAAAAAGTGTTTATTCAGAACCCCATACTTAAAACTTTGGCCACTAAGAAGATAGAACTAGATTCTACATACAATAAGAGACAGTCTTAGCCCCTTGGTGAACTTTTCTTGGAAAGAGCAGGGAGAAGAGTGTATGGATAACTGCCACACAAGGAAAAGACTACAAAATAAACTTTGGTCCTGTAGCCAGCAGCATCCCTAGAGACAAGGACCAGTTTTTTCTCCTCTTGAACACATGCTGCACCTGTGCTTCTCCAACATCATGTGTAGGACAGAGGACAGCAGCAGAAGCTCCTCCAGTCCTTCCTGTATCCTTCTGCAAAACTGAACAGAGCCACAAATATACACACACCTAACAGGTAGATGTCTTGCCTCTGTTGCTTTACTGGGAAAGGTGTTGTGTATCAGAGGAATTTGGTTTTCTCTAAGGTGTTAGTCACTAAATGTGAGACCTAATGTGTTGACCTAAGTAAACAGTAAATGTGCTGCTGGATTTTTTTCCTCAAGCTACTGCCAGGTCTCTTTTGTGTGACTTGCCACAGGACCCCAAGTGACCAACACATCTAAAACATGAAGCAAATGCTCTATGGTGATGGCATTCCACGGCCTGACAGAGGAAAGGCACTAGAAACCTTGGGGTTCAGTAAATATAGTTCTGTTAAAAATGAGATACATTTTTAAAGAAGTGGTTTTTAAAATTATTTTAGTGTAATAACTTAATCCCTTCTGAGCCTGAATCATAACAACCATAAGCTAGAATTTAGTCTTTTTTATTGAAAACAGTTTATTTCATATGATATATTCCGATAATTTCTATTCCGCCAACTCCTCCCAGATCCTCTCTACTCCCCACCCACCCAAATCCACACTTTCTTTCTTTCCCTCCCATTAGGATAGAAACAGGCACAATAATAATAGTAATAATTAATAATAAATAATTAAATAAAAACCAGAATAGGAACAAACAAATTTTCAAAAGAGTGAAAGGAGCAAAGTGTGCTACCCTATTAAAAAATAGACATTTTCTGGCACAACTATCAGGATGTCTGGCCATCCCATCACCAGAGTAGGTCAGTTCCTGCCGTCTTGCGACCATTGCCAGCAGTCTTTTGCGGGGGTATCTTTGTGGATCTCCGTGGGCCTCCCTAGCTCTCTGCTTCCTCCCCTTCTCACCTTCTCATGTGGTCTTATTTACCATGGTCTCCTATTCCTTGTTCTCCCTCTCTTTTCTTGATCCAGCTAGGATCTCCCACTCTCTTTCCCTCGACCGTCGCCCTTCATTGTTCCCACTCATGACCAGGCTGTTCATGTTGATCTCGTCCATTTCTCCGTGTCTTTTTTGGGGGTCCCGTTTTCCAGGTAGCCTCACTGGTGATGTGAGTAGCAGTCCAGTCATCCTTGTTCCACATCTAGCATCTTCCTATGAGTGAGTACATACCATATTTGTCTTTCTGAGTCTGGGTTACCTCACTCAGGATGATTTTTTCTAGATCCATCCATTTGCCTGCAAACCGTGTGATGTCATTGTTTTTCTCTGCTGAGTAGTATTCCATTGTGTACATGTGCCACAATTTATTTATCCATTCTTCAGTTGAAGGGCATCCAAGGACTGAGGAATCTGAATGCAGACATCCACGGCTGGGCCCCTGGTGGAGCACTGGGAGTCTAATTAGTGAGAAAGAAGAGGGTTTATATGAGCGAGAATTGTTGAAGCCAAGGTTGGATAAAGCACAGGGACAAATAACCAAATGAATGGAAGCACAGGATCTATGAACCAAAGGCTGAGGGGCCCCCAACTGGATCAGGTCCCCTGAATGCGTGAGACAGTCATTTGGCTTGATCTGTTTGGGAGGCAGCTGTGCATTGGTGCCGGGTCCTGGGCTCGTTGCATGAGTTGGCTGTTTGAATCCTGGGACTTATGCAGGGACACTTGGCTCGGTCTGGGAGGTGGGGAATGGACCTGCCTGGACTGAGTCTACCAGGTCGACTCCGGTCCTCGGGGGAGACCTTGATCTGGAGGAGGTGGGAATGGGGGGTGGGCTGGGGGGAGGGGGAGGCGAGAGGGGGAGAACAGGGGAATCTGTGGCTATTATGTTGAACTGAATGGTGTTGTAAAATAATAAAAATGATTCTTAAAAAAAATAGACATTTTCTAACTTCTAAAATCTTGAAATGAAATTTTCTTGGCAGTTCTATCCTTAAACTTGCAAGAAGCTTACAAAAGAGTGCTGGGGACTTGACTGTCATTGATAGCTCAAGTTCTCTATTCAGGGCAGATTCCTCTTTATGGCATACAGTGGCAGCATTTCTTCCAGGCACACATGAAACTTCTGGTCCTGTTGCTATCCTAAAGTATATATGGATCTGAAGCTGAGGCAGGCCAAGAACCTTTGGATCTCAGCCTGCTCGTGTGCTGGAGCGCCTTGAAAAGATCAGGGAGAAAGTTTACAGATAGCTGTGAAGCAAGGAAAAGACAAAACGACAGAACAAACATCTTTGGTCCTGTAGCTAGCAGCATGCACATCTCCATCATGGTCAGGTTAGAGACTGGGGCTCCTTTTCAGGCCCATGGCTTCCTGTTCCAGCTGAAGCCACAGCAAATTCACCTAGCACAGAGTGTTCAATTTTCATAACCAGCAGAGGGAGTGGAAGTGCAGAGAAAGACAACTTTAATGAAGTATAGAATATCTTTGAGGATTCTAGCTCATCACAGTAAGTCTACTGCATGTGTCTGGGTGAAGAAGTGTGCCATTCACAGTATATGTGTGTGCTGCCTGTTAACACTTGTCTAGGCAAGGTCAAAACTACAAAACTGTGGAAAGTCAATGGCAGTTTGTTTTAGATCACTGTGTATACTTTAGTTATCCACACCATTAAAAAAATGTTAAGTATGTGAGATGTGCATCTATTTATCCCATGATGTATATGTATTTTAAAACACATTGTGCATGATACATTGTGTTTCTGTTAAGTAAAAATTATTTTAAAATGTAAAACCACAAGAGAAAAGGGATGAAGCCTATACACACCCAGTACACTGTGTGGCACTAAGACAATGGAGGAACCAAAGGGTCCCAGAGGCCCCTCAGCCTGACCCTTTCACCTGATGACCTCCTCTTTCCACCATTCCACTGGGCTGTTTGCCTTTCCTGTCACTCATCAGGAAATAATTTCACATTGATCTTGCTGTCCTCCCTGTTTAGACAGTTTAAACTTCTGCCTCCCCATCCTTAATACCTTGAAGTTTTATTTTGATCTTAAGTTACTCTCTTTCCACATTCCTGTCTATTTTTCTCCACCTGACCTACTATTCTATGTATATCAAACTGTTTATTTTCCTCACTAGTCCAGGAATTTCTGTCATTTTTTTCTGTTGTTTCTGTTTCTGAATGAATGAATGAATGAATGAATTTTCAATTTAATTACAAATGTAAATGTAGCACTAAAAAGAAAGAAAACCAAGTTTCTTTTAATGAGGGGAACATTATATTTATTTTCCTTTTTTTGTCTTTGCTAAATATGATTTTAACAACAACTTCAAGATTGCTGTTATTTATTGGCTCCAAGGACAAAGATGTTCCTAATTTTGTTGTCTTACCACAGATATCAAGTCCTTTGCTTACCTCTTTCTACTCTAATGCAATTGCCTCTCTTGAGGGTCACACATTCCATTGTGAAAAGCCAACATTAGCTGATATATAGTACTCATTCACAGTCTTTGCATGTTTGGTATGTGTGACCAAATGCCCTTTAACGTTTTTCCATACCAATATTACATGAATGTTAGTGAATCTTCTAGCATAGATTTATGTGGGGCCTCTTAAGTAAATATGTATTTAGTTGGGTATGTTTCACGCATACTTAGGATGTCTGCATTTGCTAACTTCCCATGCATTATTTACCTGGTGGGAATATTTAGCTTCATCTTTCTGTTTTCCACATAGATAAAGCCACATATGTTTCATAGTATGTGTGGCATTATCAATTCAACTATTCTGGTATCTGGTATATTTATCATTTTTATGAGGTGAGTAACTAGAGCGGGGCATATGCTTAACCACTTGATTTTGTTTCTTTCCTTTTGGACTTTCTTCATTAAACACAAAATTGTAATGGGAAGAAAGATGGACGAGAATGTGGGCTTGGAGGTGAGTTCTATCGAGAAAATTGTACCAGATATTTCCAAAGGGAAGCCTAATCAAAATAAATAAAACTAATTAATTTCCTACAAGTTTTCTCTATTTCTTACTTCAGAAACTTCTTGTATATTGCAACCTAATTGCATAATCTATATCATTCCATTCTCAATTTTAATTGAAGCAAGTAAAAGTGTTACGTACTTGCTTTCCATTTTCACATTTAAAAAAAATCTGTTTGTATCTCAGGAGCTAAGACTGGAAACAAGTTAGAAGTCAATGGGGTAGGTGAATAATTTTGTTACATTTTCCCATTCAATCAACCTCTCATGGGAGTGTAGAAATAATTCGATTTATTTGTCTTATGTGAGGCTAACGTAGTTGATCTACCACAGACCATTACATTCAACTAGTTTGCTGGTTTGTTTGCAGACTATTTGATTATGTTCTTAATTTTTTTCATTAAAATCTTTATGAAGGCTAAGTGGCAATTTCATGTTGGAGAAATAAAGCAGCAGAAACCACTGTCTTGTATCTACCATTGAATCAGAATATTTGGGACTATTCTGTAGTACCACGACCAGTACTTCCAAGTAATGCAGACATATCTACCTAGGCACTTCAGGCAGGGATTTCTTTACAGTGTTTGGCTTAAATAAAAGCATGAAAGTACTGTCAAAATAGTACACACTCATTATATCTGTTTGGAATGCAACAAAACTTATTATGTAGAATCTGTTTTTTAAAATAGGTACTAAGGATTTTGTAACTTTTATTTTGAAATACAAGCTCACAAAAGCTGCTAAGATTATACAGAGAAGTCCTTTGTGTGCTATACTCAGCTTCTTCCATTGAAAAACTCTACATATGTGTGATTCTTTATTGGATATTTTTTTAAAAGTCAGTTTTAGAGCACTTTGAGGATCATGCAAAATTAGAGGTGAGAGCATAGATTTCCAGTACACTCCTTTGCTTACATTCCTTGCCAACATCTCCCACCAGAGTGACATAGTAATTATACTTAGTGAACCTAATGGACACAGCATAATCATCCTGTACTCATGGTTCTCAGAAGGATTCAATCTTAGTGTTGAGCATGCTGTTGGGATGCACAAATGTGTAGCAGCATGCATGATACACAACAATATATGAGTCTAGTTTATGTGAGATGATTTCACTGCTCCCCAAATCCTCCTGTGTTTTGTTGTTGTTGTTGTTGTTGTTGTTGTTGTTGATCATCCCTTTTCACAATGCAGCAATTCTTATCAACCACCAATGCTTGTACTGTCTCTATAGTTTTTCCTTTTCCAGAGTGATTTTCAAAATGAATAAACTACTAGATTTGTCCTTTCTGAGGTGGTCTACCTGTAAAAAATAAATAAATAAATAAATAAATAAACAAATAAATAAATAAATCCCCCCAACTGAGTATCTTTTAGAACCAGAAATAGAGTACCATATAATTCCTTGGACAACCCTGGCAGTTCAGCTGTATTATTTTGCATTTTTGCTTGTTTTCTTAAATGAATCCAACCTATAATGTGTAGTGGTGATTGGTATAGTAATGAACTTGGTTAGGATAATTACACAGTGTATATTTACATAAAACCATCATGTTTTCTGTAGCGGTAACGCCCGCGTCACCACTAACCGTTCACCACGTCTGAGCGAAGGGCTGCGGATTAAAAAATAGAGACAAAAGACAGCGAGTCATTCGTACGTTTGGATGTCGAATGCCCTTTATTGAAAGAGGGGAGAAACCTTAAATACGTACAGGCTTACAGCACAAATGGAGGAACCCCCGGAGGGCAGAAGTTCGCTGTCAATGGTCTACATTCCAGACTCAATGTTAGCGTCTAATTAGTTAACGCCCAAAATGCAGGATACACAACAAGGAACTTCCCTTAAGCATTCAGAAGGGTGGATACCGGCAGGGAATCCGAATAGGGAGGAATTCTGATCAAGGTCAAGCAAGCAAGGCCACAGCCACTCCCAGTCGGGGGCCAGGGCCCATGGCGCCCACAGTTCCCCCCTTTTTATTAAATGAGCTTCTGACTTAGGTTGCGTGGGACCAGCAGACCACCTTACCCGTCATAGAGACACTTGCCCAGGCCACACAAGTGCTCTGTCTTAGGTTGGTGGCAGCCGCCCAAGCATTACCCGTCTCTGAATACTCATTATCATACAGACTCAACCATGTGAGCTGTAGAGTGACTGCTGCCAAAGATCTCAAAGTGGCACTGGGCTTGCAATCTGTGCGACACAGAAAAGACCAACAGAAGTCCGAACCCACCCATAGCCAGGAGGCTAAAGGCAATTGAACCACTCCCTTCTAAAACGAGCCTTGCTGTAAATAGGAGTTCTTGTAAGGTGGTATCCCATAAGCAAATGGAACTTGAGTTTTAATAATTTTTTTACAACTTACAAAGCCAATTATAATGTATAAAAGTGGAATTAAATTTGTCATGCCCAATAAGAAGAAAGATTAACTAACTGTGGTAGCTACTTTTGCTGCCAGGGTCTCCATTGTGCTAGCTGTAGTAACCAATTATGAAATAGCAATCCCAGAAACAATAGCAGCAGTGACCACCACTGCTTATAACAGCAACAACGGCAACAGCGATGTCAGAGTCTCTTCTGGAGCGTGTGAGCATCATCTGTGTTTAGCTGCCACGGTCCACTGGCATGGACACGGCTCCAGGAACACGAACCACCAAGGCCCATTTTTCTTGATCCCAGCACTACTTAGGCTGGCAGGTCTGCAAGAGAACAACTGAGAAACATAAAGAAAACAGAAAACAAAAACAGCAAACAAGGAGTAGAACTAATGGTCTCAATAATGACCACATTCAGGCTCACAAATTTTGAGGTATCTTCAAAAAAGGCTAGATGAATTTCAGGAGGCAAATAAATGTTGCACAGAGCCATTCCTGAAAAGTAGGTACTACACCAGCTTGAGGGGGGTTGCAAGATACGAAAAAGGCTTAGCTGGTATGCTACTGTTTACAACTGAAGTTCATTGACCTTCAGAGTTATCCTTAATCTCCAAGGTGTGGTACATTCTCAATGTTTTTTGAAAAAGGTTACCATACATTACCTTCTGAGGAATCCAACCACATGGCTACAGTTCCTAGGCTTAGAATAATGTTTGTCAAGGCTGGCCGTATTGGGCTCTCAATCCCCATTGGCATCAGAAGGGGAGAGTTTTTTACGAAGGCCCAATAGGTCTCTGCCATGTTGGGATTCAGCAGCAGCCACAGGGCGCACACAGCGTTTAAGAACCCAGAGAGGAATTTCATTGTCCTGCGGAAAGACACAAACAGATCCCCGGGCCCACACCAACACCGGATCGGGTCCCCTCCAAGTGCCAGTAGAGAGATCTTTCCATCGCACCAGAGGATGATTTGCAACAGGAGCCCTCCAGTGCTTATCTGCAGCAGATACTCCAGCAGAATCCACCGATAAAAAATTTAAAATATATAAAACAAGGGAAAGAATAGAATGTGGAGAGGAAAGATGAGCCCTTAACTCCCCCTTTTTTACTTTAGCAATATAAGTTTTTAAGGTACGATGGCAGCGTTCTACTATAGCCTGCCCTTGAGGATTATAAGGAATACCAGTTTTATTAACAATAGAAAAATCTTGGTAGAATTTTGAAAATCCCGTACTACTGTAGGCGGGACCATTATCAGTTTTTATGCATTTTGGCACTCCCATGTAAGTAAAAGCATGAAGACAATGATTCTTTACACAAATACAATAAGGGAGAATTATGATCTATATACTGTACGTGAGCCTGTTCCAGGGCCTCTTGCACACGTTGTAGGGCTACACGTCCTTCAGCTGTTAATTTACGGGGAGATGAAGGGTCAGGGTCGCCCTTTAAGACATCATACAAGGGGCGAAGCTGACCTGTTGGAATTTTTAAAGTGGGCCGAAGCCATTGAATATCTCCCAGAAAGGTTTGGAAATCATTAAGTGTGCGTAGCTGATCCATATGCAGAGTAATCTTTTGTGGGCGTATGCCCGTGCGTAACAATTTATGACCTAAATAATGATAGGGAAAAGATACCTGTACCTTTTCTGGGGCTATCTGTAAATTAGCCAGGCTAAGAACCTCTTGTAAATTAGAAAAGGCATCAAAAACAAGTTTTTTATCTTTAGCAGCCATTAATATATTATCCATGCAGTGAATTATATAAACACCTGGAAAAGCTTTTCGAACTGGAGCTAGGGCCAAAGACACATAAATTTGACATATAGTAGGGCTATTGGCCATTCCTTGAGGCAATACCACCCACTGATATCTCTGATAAGGTTCCTTAAGATTTTCTGAAGGAACACTGAAAGCAAAGCGAGGACTGTCCTCGGGATGCAAAGGAATGGTGAAGAAACAATCCCTCAAGTCACCCACAATTAAGTGCCAATGCTTAGGAATTGCCACAGGGGCAGGCAAGCCAGACTGTGTTGCTCCCATGAGAAGCATGGTTTTATTTACAGCTCTAAGATCCTGTAATAGCCTCCATTTTTATGATTTTTTTTTTTTAACAAATATAGGTGAGTTTCAAGGTGAAGTGGAAGGAATGATATGTCCAGCATCTAACTGCTCTTTAACCAATGTATACGCAGCCTCCAATTTTTTCTTAGTAAGGGGCCACTGCTCCACCCATACAGGGTCATCACTTTTTTAAGTGATTTTTATCAGTTGTATTATTGAAGGCTGTTGTGCAGTGAACTCTATGGAAAAGATCCTAATCCTCTAGTATCGCCAGGACCCTTAGTGACACAGTTTTTGTCTGCCACAGGGAGCGGGTCTCCTTGCAACATTTTCCCTAAGCCTTTGCCCGGGCAGTAGCCCTGACTCTTTAGCATCTGTTGTACAGGCTGTGTAGTAAGCACCGCTCCCATGCCATCCAACACATCCCGTCCCCACAAGTTCACTGGAATGTCAGGTAGCACAAAGGGTTGAAAAGTTCCTGCATGACCTTCCTCATCCTTCCAATTTAAAAGTAGCCTGTTCTGTAATGGCGTCTGAGCTGTGCCAATACCTTGTAGGTTAGAGGTAGAATTTTTAAGGGGCCAATTGGGATCTCAGGATTCTTGTGAAATTATAGTTATATCCAGCACCAGAATCCAATAATCTTCCAATCTCAATCCCACATAATTTTGTTTTTAATTTAGGCTGTTTATCATTGATAACTGTTTGTCAAAACAACTTTTTCCTGTACTTCCAAAGCCTCCAGTTCTATATATTGGCACCATTTTGAATTTAAAATATGAAAGCAATAATAATTGAGCAATTCTATCACCAGCTTCTGTTTTCATGGTCCTTTTTTGCATATGCCAATTATAAAAGCATTAAATACAATCTCTATAGGATTTGAAGAGGTAACTTTAGGTAATACTCTTGACTATTTTTTATAAAATCTTAAAAAGAAGATTCCTTTTTATAGATTTCAAGTAATACATTAACACAAATAGCCAATTATTAACAATGTGGACCACACAATTTACCTGTATTTTATTTACTGGAAAAATAATTTTGTAACCTCTTTATCAGGAAGAGATTATTATTTATGGGTTTATCTTAGCAACATTATTTAATAAGCTAACAACCCAAACCATTTTAGGTGTTATATTTTTATAGAATTAAACCAAGAATTTCTAGAAAGCAACTTAAATTGCAGAGCCAAATTTTTAGTAATGATCAACAGACAAGAGCACATCTAATATATAACAGACAAGAGCATACCTAATATATAGTTCAAAATTATGAATCCTGTTTCTTTAGTTTATCGACCATGAGGATCCAAACATTTATCCAAACATTTATTAAGACAATCAAAAGAACAGAACATCCTTTATTCAAACAGCATTGACTTAGCATTCAATGTCCTGACCGAAACCATTTTTCACCAGAAGTTAGGCCCAGTTTAAAATTTTAGTGCTAGTCTCTTCCCAGCCTCAGCTTGCTTGGCGAGAGCCGCCGAGGCTGCAGCTTAGCTTTGCTCTGCCCACTGTTCAGGCGCTATTGCTAGCACCTGTTTGGGCCGCAGTCTGAGCTCTGCCTCTCACAGGTGCATACCTGTCCGCCCGCTGCTTCGGGCTATCTCATGCACGCCTTTGCCTTTGTCCGCCACAGCTGCTGGGCGCGCCCCACACACACAAACACATTTAAACTTCCTACTCCCATGAAGGGACTATCTAATAACGAGTTATTTCCACCATAAGGGAAAAACAGAAAAACATTTCCCACAAAGGGATCCTAAATATTGAATTATTCCCACTCTGAGGGAAAAATAAAAAACATTTGAGCCAAAATTAAGCAAACAGACAGCAAAACTTTGAGCTCTGGGCTCGCTTGCTGTTCAGCCAGCAGCAATGAGGCCTACCTGTCGATTCTTTGTAATTCAGATGCTGCCGCTCTGTACTGGCGGGAAGAAAGAGCTCAGAGTTTCAGCTATCCTGAAAACTCTACAGTTGGAAAAAGTCTTTACGTCCTCCATTACCACTGGGAAGAGGCTTCTCTCTTTCCTTTATCTTTTTTCTACAGGGCCCCAATCTTTAGGCCTAGTTTCAAAAATTTTTCCCCTTTTTACCGGGAAAATACTTTTTTCTTGATTAAAATTTTTTCTCCCTTTTCTAACAGGAAACTTCCTTTCCTTCCCTCTTCTCTATTGGGAAGATTTCCTTTTTCATTTAAAATCTTTAGCTGTCTTGTCCTTACTTAACTTTGGTGCCTTCCTGCTTCAACAGTCCAATTAACTGACTGTGAGCTAATTGCACCCATACCAATCCACTCTTACCTTAAAATGCCGGCCGGCCTTCCAAGAGTGTCCGTCAGCTGGTCCTTTCTTTCTCAGATCTCGGTAGGAACCTCCATTTGTTGCGGTAACGCCCGCGTCACCACTAACCGTTCACCACGTCTGAGCGAAGGGCTGCGGATTAAAAAATAGAGACAAAAGACAGCGAGTCATTCGTACGTTTGGATGTCGAATGCCCTTTATTGAAAGAGGGGAGAAACCTTAAATACGTACAGGCTTACAGCACAAATGGAGGAACCCCCGGAGGGCAGAAGTTCGCTGTCAATGGTCTACATTCCAGACTCAATGTTAGCGTCTAATTAGTTAACGCCCAAAATGCAGGATACACAACAAGGAACTTCCCTTAAGCATTCAGAAGGGTGGATACCGGCAGGGAATCCGAATAGGGAGGAATTCTGATCAAGGTCAAGCAAGCAAGGCCACAGCCACTCCCAGTCGGGGGCCAGGGCCCATGGCGCCCACAGTTTTCCATCTTGGTTGCATACACATTATATTTGTTATAGTCTCCTTAAATTGTACCTTTCAACCATATAACCATTTCAGTGATATCATCTTACTTCTCTTTAATGTTCTTTTCTTTCCATTTAATTTTATTTTAAAGATGTTTTTTCCAACTGGACTCCTGGAGCTCAGCCCAGTGCTTAGCTGTGGATCTCTGCATCTGCTTCTATCAGTTACTGGGTGAAAGTTCTATGGTGACAATTAGGGTAGTCACCAATCTGATTCAAGAGAAGACTAATTCAAGCACTCTCTCCACTATTGCTAGGAGTCTTATCTGGGGTCATTCTAGTGGATTCCTATGAGTTTCCCTGGCACCAGGTTTCTCCCTAACCCTATAATAGCCCCCTCTATCAAGATATCTCTTTTGTTGTTCTCCCTCTCCCAACTCAACCATCCTGATCCTTCATGTTCCCATACTCTATCCCTCCCGATACCTAGTTTACCCAGGATGTCTCATCTGTTTTCCCTTCCCAGGGTGATCCATATGTCCCTCTTAGGGTCTTCTTTGTTACCTAGCTTCTCTAGGACTGTGTATTGTAGCCTGGTTATCCTTTGATTTACATCTACTACCCACTTATGCACTCCTGTTTGTCTTTTGGGGTCTAGGTTAACTCACTCAGGATGATTTTTTTTCTAGTCTCATTCATTTACCTGCAAATTTCATAATGTCATTCTTTTTTTAACACTGAGTAATATTCCATTGTATAAATATACCACATTTTCTTTATCCATTCTTTGACTGAGGGGCATCTACATTTTTTCTAGGTTCTGGATATTATGAATAATGTTGATATGAACATAGTTGAGCAAGTTTCCTTATGGTATGATTGAGCATCCTTTGGATATATGACCAAGAGTAGAATTGCTGGATCTTGAGGTAGATTGATTCCCCATTTTCTGAGAAATCACCATACTGTTTTTCAAAGTGGCTGTCCAAGTTTGCACTCTCACCATTGGTGAGGGAGTGTTCCCCTTACTCTATATCTTCTCCAACATAAGCTGTCATCAGTGTTTTTGACCTTAGCTATTCTGACAGGTGTAAGATAATATCTCAGAGTAGTTTTGATTTGGATTTCCCCAGTGACTAAGGACGTTGAGTAATTCATTAAATGTTTTTTGGCCATGAGATTCCCTATTTAGATCTGTTCCCCATTTTTTAATTGGATTATTTGATCGTGATGAGGGAACCCAGAGAGACAACTCACCTGAGCTTGTGGGAGCTCATGGACTCTAGACCAACAGCTAGGGAGCCTGTGTGAGACCAACTTAGGCCCTCTGCATGTGGGTGACAGTTGTGTAGCTTGGTCTGTTTGTGGGGCCCCTAGCAGTGGGACCAGGATCTATCCCTGGTGCATGAGCTTGCCTTTTGGAACCTATTCTTTATGGTGGGATGCCTCACTCAGCCTTGATGCAGGGGGAAAGAGCTTGGTCCTGCCTCTACTTGATATGCAATGCTTTGTTGACTCCCATGGGAGGCCTTACTCCTTCTGAAGAGTGGATGGGAGTGGGTAGAAGGGAGGTGAAGGGGAAGGGAATGGAAGAGAGGAGAGAGGATAAACTGTGGTTGGTATGAAAAATAATTTTAAAATTAATAATAAAAAGATGGGTTTTTTTCTTTTTAGTCAGACATCACAATTTTAAAAGTCCTTTCATTCTCAGATGATGGAATGAGGTACAAAACAGTATGGTTTGTGAAGAACCTCCAGTATTACTTACTTAGGAGATACCTTTATCTCTAAATTTTGTACAAGCTCTGCATCTTCTTCCTGAGACTTTGACAGCAATAGCAGTTTAGCATTATCCCTGTAGTCATTCAATACTTCTTATCTGAGCACCACTAAATTTTAGGCAGCATTGAAGCCCCAAGGACACAGTGGTATCAAAAGAAATAATAAAAGCAGCCTACAATGTAAATGGGAGAAATTATCAAATGTAGTGAGCCACAAGAACATGTTATAAGGAGTCCAGCTGTGCATTAAAGCTATACTTTGACCGACCAAGGGTCTGTCAAAAGGCAAGTCATTTATTATGAATGTTTGGTGTTATCCAGCTTTTAGTATTTCAGCTGTCTTCTGCTATGAAATTCTTGCCTGCCCAAATATTCCCAGACCATTTGGCAAACTGTTCAGCTCCTCAGACCTGCTGAACTTCTAGGTAACTAACTCCCCTGCTGAGCCTAGGAGATAAACTGGCTGGAGACCCATAGCTTTGTTTCTTGTGCAAATGAAGCTCAGACCATATTCTTGCCTTGAGGCCTAGTGGCTCTCCACAGCAATTGACTGAGAACAAAAGATATTTTTACATATCAAGGTGGAAGGTAGGGTGGAGCAACATCCCTGGAGAGGCAGACAGAATGGCATGACCAGGGAGAAGGGAAGAACACAGGTTTTGTAGATGGTAAGGCAGAACTCTTATAGAGTTCATCAGAGCCAGGAGTGGAGAGCAAGTAGAGATGGAGGGTGAAGAAACAAAGGACAAAGATGAGGCTGGAAGCATAAGAACTTAGTTGTTAGCAGGACTATGTGAGGGTAGTAAAAGAGGACAAAGAGGAACTGAGTGTCAGGACAAAACTGAAGCTATACGGACAGAATTTCATCCCAAAGAAATATAGTAGACGGATAAAGAGCTCTGTGTATCTAGATTTATTCCTGCCCTGAATGCCTGATGGAGTTGTAGCTGTAAACATAGAATTTTGTCTTAGAGGAATAAAATTAACAAACATAAAAGCATCGTGTACGTAGATTTTTTTTTTCCCTCACATATCCTACACCAGACATAGCATCTTCCCTGGACTCTGGGCAATCCATAATGATAGTCAATAATTGAACAATAGGCAGGATGTTATTGTTATGCCCAGATCGTGACCCCCCAGAGAGACCACCAAGGACAAGCAAGCCAGAATGCAAAAGCAAGGTTTAATTTCGGCATATCCAAATGCAATACAAGCCTAGGCAGGGACTTCGTCCAATACATCCAATGCAGTGGAGGCTGGAGGAAGTGCCCACCTATCTGCAAGCTCAGTTTTTAAAGGGAAAAATCACAAGGTTACATCATTTAGGGGTGCTAGCACGGGTACAATTCTGATTGTGAGACCAAAATGAGCCATCTTAGAAATAAGACCAAAATGCTTTCACCCTAAAACTAAGGCCTAAGATTTCTCTTTTTAGGAATAGGCCAGAAGTTACTGAAACCAGTCAGTTCAGATTCCAGAAACCAGGAAGTGTAAAAGTACAGAGTCACAAGATAGTCACAAGGTAATGCCGGCCAGACTATGGAATGTCCTCTCCCTGGTTTCCAGGGTAACTGACCACAGAAATGCCCCCATCTGAGGGCAGCCAATGAGAAATGGTGGCGGGCAACCACTCCCTTAGAAGTAATTTTTAGAAGTCCCTAGAAGCGAGCCAATCAGAATTGTATCCATACTAGCACCCCTAAATGATGTAACCTTGTGACTTTTCCCTTTAAAAACTGAGCTTGCATGTGGGCGCCATGGGCCCTGGCCCCCGACTGGGAGTGGCTGCGGCCTTGCTTGCTTGACCTTGATCAGATGTCCTCCCTATTCAGATTCCCTGCTGGTATCCACCCTTCTGAATGCTTAGGGAAGTTCCTTGTTTGTGTATCCTGCATATTGGGCGTTAACAACTTAGATGCAAGAATGTAGAACATTGAGTCTGGAATGTAGACCATTGGTAGCGAACTTCTGCCCTCCGGGGGTTCCTCCATTTGTGCTGTAAGCCTGTATGTATTTAAGGTTTCTTCCCTCTTTCAATAAACGGCATTCGACATCCAAACGTACGAATGACTCGCTGTCTCTTGTCTCTATTTTTTAATCCGCAGCCCTTCGCTCGGACATGGTGAACGGGTATTGGTAATGCGGGCATTACCGCTACACTTGCAGACAGGTGGACACTTCCTCCAGCCTCCACTGCATTGGATGTATTGGACGAAGTCCCTGCCTAGGCTTGTATTGCTTTTGGATATCCAGAATTAAACCTTGCTTTTGCATTCCGGCATGCTCTCTTTGGCAGTCTCTCTGGGGGTCACGATCTGGGCACAACAGTGATTGGCTTTGTCTAGGAATTCCAGAAATCACAATTCAATTTTCCTTCTAAGGAGGTAGTTGCCCACCACCATTTCTCTTTGGCTGCCCCCAGATGGGGGCATCTGGTGATTACACTGTCACTATGGAAACTAGGGTTGGAACATTCTATGGTCAAGCAGTTGCCTAGGGGGCCAGGGAGAGGACATTCCATAGTCCAGCAGTCATTACCTCCTGACTACCTTGTGACTCTGTACTTTTATACTTCCTGGTTTCTGGAATCTGAACTGACTGGTTTCAGTAACTTCTGCCCTGTAGCTAAAAGGAGCAGTCTTAGGCCTTAGTTTTGGGGTGAAAGCATTTTGGTCTTATTTTGGTTCCACAGTTATCACAAAGAAATTGAGGTGATGAAGAAAATCAGTCAGAGTGATTCCAAAGAGCATTTGGGACATGGAACCAAAGATAGTTTTTATGTGTGTGAAAGGAGGACTCTTGGACCATGTAACATTTGAGCTGTGTCTGGAACGGTGAAGAAAATGGTGAGAGGATTGGTCTCAAAAAGAGCAGAAAAACCAGGGTGCAGAGAGCATCAAGTGCCTGCCTCTGTACACTATGTCCCCACAATGGAGATCCTGGAGTATGTGCTTTTGTTGACTATTTCCAAGTAGAAAATTTTACAGATTTCATCTCCTTTCTTTTCCCCTCTTCTTGTTCTGTTTTCTTTCTACATTCTCTTTCTTTTTCTCCCTACCTTCAGTTCTCTCTCTATCATTCTCTCTCTGTCTCTGTCTCTGTCTCTCTCTGTCTCTCTCTCTCTCTCTTTGTGTGTGTGTGTGTGTGTGTGTGTGTGTGTGTGTGTGTGTGTGTGAAAACATTCTTGAAGGGTCAACAATTAAACAATTATATCAAACTTAAGATAAATAAGAGAAGAATATCATGAGTCCATACAGAATTAAAGTTAACTATGTCTGATTCACACACTCTTCTTACTTTAAAGTTGCTTCCATTTATGATTTAAAGAGCAGTTACAGAAATACATAAAAGGGCATAAGCTGAAATCTTTTGTTGGTAAGACGGGTGGGGATCTGGATTTTTTCCCCATGAAAGCAAAGTCACTAGAGCATTTCAGAGCAATAGTATGTCAAGATAAACTCATATTTTTAAAATACGGAATTTTCCTCAGTAAGTACATCTAAATGAAGTTAGCAATATTAGAGACAGAGAAAAGTGCTAAGCCATCAATGTTGTTACAACTAAAAAGAACTTTTGAGAACTGTATTTGGCTAAAAGTATAAATTCGTAGATTAGTAATTTTTTTAATTTGTCATTATAACTTACCTGGGGAGTATCTTATAAGTAAACTAAATTTTAATATTTCCAGATAAAAACATAATTGCTAAATTACCTTCAAAATTTAGATCTTACTCTTTATTTGTTTTGTTTTTGCCACTAGAACATGGCTACATGATGAAAGTTCTAAGAATTTCCTATTTTTCATATAAAAATACTTATATAAATTCACTAGCTTTAGAAAATTAGATTTATTTTGAATTTGCATATTTCCCCTAAAAGTTGGATTAGGAAAAACAGCAAAACTATATTTTTAAGGGAATTCCCTTAAAAATAGTAAACTAGGATGAGAAAGGAAGTGAGAAGCAACTGATAGTCTCAAGCCAAATGGGGCAGAAGAAAGAACCAACAGGGAGGGCAGCTGCTAGCCAACTGTTGACCTTGTTTACTCCATGAAGAGGAGAGCTGGCCAGTGCCTGGATCAGAGGAAAACCATATCCTTCCTCGGGGACAAGGTATAAAAAGCAAAGTATCTATTAAGTCTTGCATGTCCTGTGATAACCACAGCAGTCCCTGGAGTAAGACACCAAAATGAAAGGGGGAAGGCACACTCACACAGAAACGAGGCACATTTGGCAGCAAAGAGAAAGCCTTCATTTCATTTCCAGCTTTTTGAGTGGAACCCATGTTTGTCCCGACTAGGAATGCCTTCCCATCATATCCCTTGGACTATTGTGGGGTAATCACCAGAGAAGACACCTCAGACATGAGTTTAAGACAATAGAATGTTTTTATTAGCTGGCTGGCAACTACACTGGGTCTTCAGAATCCCAGTGCAGTCCCGAGCTTTTCTAAGGATGAGCTTTTAATCAGAAAAACCATGTTTTGGGTTGACATAATTTGGTTAACAAAAACAAATACCAGAACCAGAACTACAGAAGCCAAAAAGCAGGGTTAGTACATGTAGAGACTTTCCCATAACTATGGACTTTGATGGATCAGGCCTTTGCTTTAGTTTTGGCAGGTGGTGTTACTAAGTTTTATAGCCTGAATGGCACTTCCATCATGGAGTCAGTTGTGCTAAGGTTTTGGGGGCCTTATTGTAGAGCCCTGACAACAGGACAGTGCAAAAATTAGGGACTGTCCCTGTGGTTTTTCTCAAGTGTCTTTGTATTGAGATTGGAAAGTACCTTTGTATATTCAGAAATATGTATATCTCCCTGTATTAAAAAACACAAGGGAGAGGATGGGGTTTATGCAGAGATTATTGTCATAAAACCCTTTTTTTCCTGAGGATAAACCTCCTCCAGAAGTTTATTGTCCCTTTTTCAAATATCAGGGAAGGGCATTTTAGATATTCCTCAATTTTATATTATTATTATTCTTTGTTTTATTTTTCAAGACTGGGTTTCTCTGTTTATCCCTGGCTCTCCTCAAACTTAGTCCATAGACCAGGCTGGTCTTCAGATCTGCCTCCTTCTGCCTCCCTAGTACTGGGTTTAAAGTCATGCACCACCACCACCACCACCCAGATCAATTTATATTCTTATATCCTCTTTTGTTTTCACCTTCTTTGATACATTTCTATCATAAATCAATTATGACTATATTATATTTCATTTTGCATATATTTTTATGGGCACATGTAGCAATGTAAATAAATATTTTCTGATACATACCATCTCAGAGAGCTCTACAAGGGTAAAACCTTAAGTATGAGACAAAAAAGGGTATGTTGAATGTTGGGTTAAAGGTAAACATGTATTCTTCCAAAAGGAGCTAGATTATACATAGAAAACGGCTCCTAGATCTTGGGTTAGAGCTTCATTCTTGTTGGGATAGTAAGATAAAAGTATAATTGTGAGATTAGGTTATAATTCTCTTATTCAGGAAATAATAAGACATAAAAAATTTTATGTGTGGGTAATAGAAAGCCATCATACACTGATATGATATAAAATAAAGACTCCACAAGGAAGGGCCCTACACATTGCTTCATATATAAGAGCATGCATGATGGCTGCTAAACCATCTGTGAGGCTTTTAGGACCCAAGATACACTATGATGAAGAGTTTAAGGGAAGCTATCACAGCCTGTATGAAATTGCTCATAACAGCTGTAGCTGAGTATGTGTGTGCAGGAGGTGAAAGTGTAAAGCCTCTACATTGCTTTCATCAGCACAGCCTCCCTGAATTGAGGCAGTTGGCAATGAGAATCATTTTTTGTTTGTTTGTTTGTTTGAGACAGGGTTTCTCTGTGTAGTTTTGGTTCCTGTCCTGGAACTCACTTTGTAGACCAGGCTGGCCTTGACCTCACAGAGATTTACCTGCCTCTGCCTCCTGAGTGCTGGGATTAAAGGCATATGCCATCACTGCATGGTGAGTCATTTTTGCAAATGAAGTGACTCATACTGAGTAGAAACAGTTAGCCAAGATAGAAGGTGCCCTGATTTCATCTGATTTATCATTGGTTATCTCTGAGAAATTCTGGTCTCTCTTTCCCTTCCCAATGTAAACCATTTAAAAAGGTCCAGATGTTCTATAAAATGGATTGAAATAACAAAAAAAAAATAGACAATTGCTATTTCTCATAGCACCATTCCATTTACTCATACAGGCTGTTATTTTGGATGCCATATTGATAAAGCAAATGAGTCCCCCAGATTAAAAAAAAATGCTTTTGAAAGAGCATAATTCTGTTTAAGTATCAATTCATTTCACTATTAGTCAAACTGTCTTGTTCCTTGCAAAAGTATTGGATTAGAGAACTCAAAAATCATGAGTTTTATTCTAGGATCATATATTAGACACATGATCTGAACAAGACATTTCAAAATGTCTATTTTTTAACTTATAAAATAATGATATAGAAGTAATCAGATCTTCACAATACACCCAAACTTATGGGACACAATGAAAGTAGTGTTTAAAAAAAGTTCATAATACTAATCACTTTCATAAAAAAATTGGAGAGATCTCATACTACTACCAACTTAGCAGCACACTTGAAAGCTCTAGAACAAAAAGAAGTAACATACCCAGGATGAAATAATCAAACTGAGGGTTGAAAGTAATAAAACAGAAATAAAGAGAACAATACAAAGAATCAATGAAACAAAGAGTTGGTTCTTTGAGAAAATCAAACAAGACAGACACAGAAAAGATATCTAAATTAACAAAATCTAAATCTAAAACTAAATGGGGACGTAACAACAGACATTGAGGAAATCCAAAGAATCATTAGGTCATGCTTTAAAAACTGTCTTCCATAAAATGAGAAAATCTAAAAGAACTGGAAATTTTCTCAATAGATAGACCACTTACCAAAATTAAGAAGTTAATTAGGATCAGATAGATAATTCAAAAGACCTGTAACCCATAAGAAAATGGAAGCATTCATGAAAAGTCTCCCAACCAAAAATAGCCCATGGCCAAATAGTTTCAGCTCAGAGTTCTACCAGACTTTCAAAGAAGAGCTAATGCCAATAATACTCTTCAAATTATTCAACAAAATAAAAAAAAGAAAGCACATTGTCAAATATGTTTTATGAAGGCATAGTCGTCACAGCAATACCCAAATCACACAAAGATTCAACAAAGAAAGAAAACTACAAACCAATTTCCTTTGTGAACATAAATGTAAAATACTTGCAAACCAAATCCAAGAACATACCAAAAAGACTATCCACCATGATCAAATAGGCTTCATTCCAAAGAAGCAAGGATAGTTCAACATATGAAAATCAGTCAATGTAACTTACCATATAAGCAATCTGAAAGAAAAAAGAAACACATGATCATCTTATTAGATGCCAGAAAAGTCTTTGTCAAAATCGCTTCATGATAAAAGTCTTCGAGAGAGTAGGGGTACCAGGGACATATATAAATATAACAAAGGCAATTTACAGCAAGCCTATAGCCAACATCAAATTAAATGGAGAGAAACTCAAAGCAATCTCAATAAAATCAGGAACAAGACAAGGCTGTCTATATCTAGGCAGTGTAGAAGAGCAATAAGAAAATGGAAGGAAATCAAAAGGTTGTAGACTGGAAAGGAAGAAGTCAAAACATTGCTATTCAAAGATGATATGATAGTACACATAAGCAACCCAAAAATTCTACCAGGGAACTCCTACAGCTGATACACACCTGCAACAAAGTGGCTGGATACAAGATTAACCCAAAAAATTATGTATATATACCAAGGACAAACAGGCTGAGAAAGAAATCCAGGAAACAACACCCTGAAGATATAGTTTCACAATAGCCACACATAATATGAAATATCTTGGAGTAGCTCTCACCAAGCAAGTGAAAGACTTGTATGATTAAAAAAAAAACAACAAAAATCTTTAGTCTTTGAAGAAAGGAATTGAAGATGATAGCAGAAGAAGGAAAGATCTCCCATGCTTGTGGATCATTAGGATCAACAGTAAAAATGGTCATCCTTCCAAAAAAAGTCTACAAATTCAGTGCAATCCTTATTAAAATATCAACACAATTCTTTACAGTCCTTGAAAGGACAATACTCAACTTCACATGAAAAAACAAAATAACCCAGATTAGCTAAAAACAATCCTGAACAATAAAAGAACTTCTGTAGGTATCACTATTGATGTAACCAACCGTCTTATTAAATAAGAAACACAGAAACAATGTAAAAGAGAAAGCCGAGAGGTCAGAGCTCAGAGCTAAAATCTCACCCTTCCGCCTGCGGTGTCCCAGCTTCCCGAAAGAGAGCTACTTCCTGTCTGTTTGTTTTTTTTATAGTATGTTGTTCTGCCTTCTCATTGGTTGTAAACCCAAACACGTGACTGCCTCGTCACTGTCTGAATGTACAGCCCCCTAGGTCTTAAAGGTATATGTCTCCAATACTGGCTGTATCCCTGAACACACAGAGATCTATGGGATTAAAGGCGTGTGCCACCACCGCCACACTCTTGCTATGGCTCTAATAGCTCTGACCCCCGGACAACTTTATTTATTAACATACAATCAAAATCACATTTCAGTACAATTAGATTACCACCACATTTCCCCTTTGCTATTTTAATAAAAAGAAAAAAAGCAAAAGGTTAAAACTAACAAAAGAAAAACTATATACAAAAGTACAATAACTATATACAATATATACAAGTAATAAATACCTAAACAGGTATTTGACAAATCAGAGAAAATAATTCCATTATCTATCCTATTTTGGTAAATCCAAGATGTATCTAATGTACTTTCTATCCTAATTAATTTTCAACTATAACTAACTAATCTTCAACCATAACTGACTAATCTTCAACTCCCTCAGAGACCCAAGAAGGGAATAATATTAGCTAACAAAAATAAAAACAGGAAGTGCATGCAAGCAACTTCCAAAAAATTTGTGAGTTGACAGAAACAGCCAGCTGCCTGGGCAGTCACCTGAGGTTTCTCCTCAGTGTTGGGGCATCATCTTCAGCCTATAGGCTTAGTGTATCTGACAGACTCATTTGTGAAGTAGGATGTACACAAGGTCAACAGTTCAACCTCACATTGGGTGAGAGCAGTCCATGTACCAGAAACACCTGAATTCCACTAGTGTCCTGTCATGATTCAGGATTTTAAATTCTGGAAATTGTTGACAGTTTTTAATTCAGCTGTTCATTCTTCTTGGCTGTGTATATATGGCTTCATCTCAGCATCCCCTTCTTCTCCACATCCCTCTATTAAATGCCAGTCTACTTTCGAGAGGCATGAGCTTTCAGCTGTTGTTCCATTGTACAACAGAAGCCATCGGCCCTCTGCCTGTTAAGCTGCCTTCGAAGAAAAGGGCACCATACCTTTTCCGGATGCGAAGGCCACTTCAGGGATGGGGCCATATTGTCCTGGCCTCAGAAGATGCCTTTTGATAAAGCCATAACCACACTTGTTTTGGCAAGAATCAGTAGTCCCTTGTTTCGTGTTCTGTCTGTCCATTTTGTCCTGTTGATTCGAGGATACTTTGTTGTCCAGTGGCTAACTTTTGCCAGAATGAAAGTTGACTCCATATGCAGTTTCTTCAATGCCCATATTTTCTCTGAAGTAGATTAGTACTGCCAGGAGCCGACATGTCTCAAAAAAGAAAAATTTTCTAAGTTATTAAAACATTTTAAATGCCATATTCTGTAGATCTCTGAAGGGTTTGAAGATGACCTGTCTAAAATATATCTGCTCAATTTTTAAAACATATCTAATATGACTACAAGTTCTATTGTAATGTCTAACTACTAACTTTCATTTCTTTATATCCTAATAGTTGGTAATAATAACATTCAAGGATCAGAAATTTGTGTTACATTGTTAAATGAATGGTATAAATACAATTAGAAATATACATATAGCATTTTCTAACAATATCAGTTTCAAATTTGTATACAATATAAAACAATTCAATCCAATGTAAAGTATTAGTAATTGCCTTTTTCTTTTCTTTCTTTCTTTCTTTTTTTCTTTTTTTTAAACAAGAACCTTAAATCTAATCTCCTTTGCTTCGCCTTTTTCTTAACCCTTGACAATAACTTGTAACCAACCCCCCTAAATACTGAAAATTATCCCAGACCCAAAACCCATTAAAAAGACCAAAAAACCACCCGCCCCACACCACCTCTTTGGGAATGTGGGCGTCGTATTCTTAAAATTGCTTCCTGCTGGGTATGGGCGAAGTTTTCTTTATCCTGAAAGAAAAATTTTAGGTTAATTGTCAAATTCTAGGAGAGGTAACTATATCCTTCATTATCCAGTCTGTGTATAATGCCAAAGTTCAGGGTTTATCTCAAGTCCTTATTCAAGTAGTCTTTGAGACTGGATCATCTCAGCTAGTCATCTCAAAATTACTCTGAGCACCTTGTAGTTCAAAGCTGATCTGTGGATGATGTTTGTCAGCTTAATGATATTATTATTGTCCACGTGGAATTGTTGTTGTTGTGGGGCCCCATCTTCTTTCTGGAGACTTCAGTTGATGTTAGGCCTGGCCGTGATTTCCTGCAGAAAGCTGATAAGAGACTCGAACACAAAAACATATATATGCAGCTAGCCTTTTTTCTAGAATTAGTTAGTACTCTATATGACCATTCATATCTTAACAAAGTTTAAAATGTATGTATATATAAATCTTGTAAATTTTGATATAAAATTTATACTTTGAGAAAAGTTTAAAGAATCAGAATAGAATCAAAGAGTTGAGATTAGTAATAGAATAGTCCCTTAATTAATTTTGCTTTTGTCCTGTACCATAGCAGAAGATGGCTCTTTTATTCTGGCATGATACAGGGAGTTTGCATTTTCCTTTTAACAACATGCTTGATTTTAAAGAAGGAGAGAGCCATTCTCCAACTCCAAATTCAGCTTTAAATTTTAATTGAACTGGGACTATTAGAAAACCAATAGTGTTAAATCTTTAGAGAAAAGCAGAAACAAACATTTAGGAAGACATAAAAATTTTTTAGATAATATATACCCATACACTGTTTCACTCTGTTTCTTGGGATAGATGATTTGTCCCTTTTCATCAGTTGTCTCATTTGTCCAGTGTTCTTCAGATTCCTTAACCTTCATTCTCCTAAAAGACAAAACAAAAACCTTTCCCCAAGACTAATTTTGGGGATGTTCCTTTTTGGCAAGTTATTATCTGATTAAATTCAAAGGCATGTGTTACTGGTACAAGTTAGTTTAAATTGGATGTTCATGCTGGTTGATGAACTATCACCTCCTCAATTAAGAGGTCTCTGTTGCTCAAATCGAACCTTTATCAATTTTGATGGTACCCACAGCTTATCTTCTCCTGTAGTGCTGTAGGATGGTCTGTATGTCAAATCTGTTGCTCTGATTGGTCAATAAATAAAACACTGATTGGCCAGTGGCCAGGCAGAAAGTAGGTGGGACAAGGAGAGAGGAGGATTCGGGGAAGCAGAAGGCTGAGGCAGAGAGACACTGCGAGCTGACGCCATGACCAGCAGCATGTGAAGACGCCGGTAAGCCACCAGCCACGTGGCAAGGTATAGATTTATGGAAATGGATTAATTTAAGCTATAAGAACAGTTAGTAAGAAGCCTGCCACGGCCATACAGTTTGCATGCAATATAAGTCTCTGTGTTTACTTGGTTGGGTCTGAGCGGCTGTGGGACTGGCAGGTGACAAAGATTTGTCCTGACTGTGGGCAAGGCAGGAAAACTCTAGCTACATATCACCATCCCTGACTTCAAGATATACTACAGAGCTATAATAATAAAAACTACATGGTATTTGGCATAAAAACAGATACTTTGATCAATGGAATCTAACAGAAGAAGCAGACATAAGTCCACTTGCAAATGAACAACTGATTTTTGATAAAGAAGCTAGAAATACACAATGGAAAAAAGAAAGCATCTTCAAATGGCACTGATCTAACTGAATATCTGCATGTAGAAGCAAACAGATTCATATTTACAACTGTGTACAAAATTCAAGTCCAAGTAGATCAAAGACATCAACATAAAACCAGATATACTGATCCTGATAGAAAAGAAAGTGGGGAATATCCTTGAATACCTTAGCACAGAAGAGAACTTCCTGAACAGAACACTGATAACATAGGCACTAATATTAACAATTAATAAATGAGACCTCACAAAACTGAAAAGCTTCTGTAAGGCAAAGAACACCATCAGTAGGACAAAACAGCAGCCTTGGAATGGGAAAATATATTCACTATATCCACATCTCTAGAGAGGGCTAATTTACAAAATATATAAAGAACTCAAGAAACTAAATATTAATAAAACAAATCTGATTTTAAAATGGGATACAGATACAAATAGAGGATTCTCAACAGAAGAATCTCAAATGGCTGAGAAATACTTTAAAAGAAATTTGCAACATCTTTAGGCATCAGAGAAATAAAAATCAAAACTACTTTGAGACTCCATTTTATACCTGTCACAATGATTAAGGTAAAAAAACACAAGTGACAGTTCATGCTGTTAAAGATGTGGAGCAAGGAGAGCACTTCTCTATTGCTGGTGGGAGTACAGATGTGTATAATTACTAAGGATATCAATAGAACACTCCCTCAGAAAACTGGGAATTGATCCACCTCAAGACCCAGCTATACCACTCTTTGGCATATACTCAAAGGATGCTCCAAAGACACTTGCTCAACAATGTTCGTAGGGTCTTTATTCATAATTTCCTAAAAAGGGATACAACCTAGATTTCTCTCAACCAAAGAATTGATAAAGAAAATGTGGTACATTTATACAATAGAGTATTACTTAGCTGTTAAAAAAAATCACATTATGAATTTTTCAAGTAAATGAATGGAACTAGAAAAAAAATCATCCTGAGTAAGGTAAGCCAGATCCAGAAGACAAACATGGTATATATTCATTTATAAGTGGATATTAGCTGTTCAGCAAAGGACAATCATGCTACAATCCACAGACCCAAGAAGACTGAGTAACAAGGAGGGCTCTGGCTCTAAAGGAAACACTATATCTCCTTGGGAAGGGAAAATAGAATAGATTTTTCCAGTGGATTGGAAAAGGATGGGAATGGGAACCGGAATGATGAGGGGTTGGGGAAGGTATGGAGGGAGAGAGTATAAGGGAGAGATGACTGTAATTGGAGAGCATAATGCAGTAGAAACTCCCAGAATTCTATGAAGGTGAATTCGGAGGATTCAGAGCATGAGCCAGCCATCCTCTGTAACCAGGCAAGGCTTCCATTGGTGGGACTGGGACAACAACCCAGACATAAAACCTTTGACCTACAATCTATCCCACCTGCAAGATATGCTGGGGCTAAGATCAAAAACACTGAAAACAGCTTATGTTGGAGAGGATGTGGAGCAAGGGGAACACTCCTCCACTGTTGGGAATGCAAACTTGAACAGCCACTCTGGAAATCAGTATGGTGGTTTCTGAGAAAATTGGGAATAAGTCTTCTTCAAGACCAAGCTATACCACTCTTGGTCATATACCCAAGGAATGCTCCATCTTAACCACAAGGACACATGGTCATGAACTATGTTCATATCAGCATTATTCATAATAGCCAGAACCTGGAAACAACCTAGGTGCCCCTCAATGGAAGAATAGATAAAGAAAATGTGGCACTTATACACAATGGACTACTACTCAGCAGTAAAAAACAATGATATCATGAAATTTGCAGGCAAATTGATGGAACTAGAAAATATTATCTTGAGTGAGGTAACCCAGACTCAGAAGGACAGACATAGTATGTACTTACTCATAAGTGGATACTAGATGTGAGGGAAGGGATAGCCAGACTGCAACCCACAACTCCAGAGAGGCTAGCTAACAGGGAAAGACCCTAGGAGGGACACATGGATGACCCAGTGAAGGAGAAGTGGATGAGAGCTACATGAGCAGACTGGGTTGGGGGGGTGGCAGAGGGCGAGGAGTGGGGGATGAGAACACAGGAAAATGGGAGGGTCAACCTGAAACAGGGACAGAGTGGGAGGGCAGGGAGGAAGATACCATGGTAGATGAGGACATCATGGGAATAGGAAGAGGCAGGGTGCTAGGGAGGCTCTCAAGAATCTACAAGGATGACCCTACCTTGGTCTGCTGGCAGTTATCCAGAGGGTGCCTAGACTGGTCTACTCTGGTTACCGGTCTAGCAAATAGCCTAGCTGTCATCATAGAGCCTTTGTCCAGTGATTGATGGAGGCAGATGCAGAGATCCATGGCCAGGCACCAAGTTGAGCTCTGGGAATCCAATTGATGAGAGAGAAGAGGGATTCTGTAGGTGAGGGATGTTGAGATCATGATGAGAAGATGCACAGAGATGACCGGCCACACTAGTGGAAGCCCATGAACTGTGGACTGGTGGATGTGGAACCCCTATGGGACTGGACTAGGCCCTCTGGATATGGAAGATGGTTGTTTGGCTCAAACTGTTTGGGGGGCACCAAGGCAGGGGGATTGGGACCAGTCCCTGGTGCATGAGCAGGCTTCTGGGAATTCTGTGCCTTGGTGCAGCGGGAAGGGGCTTGGAACTATCTAGGCTCAATGTGCTGGGCTCTGCTGACTCCCCATAGAAGACCTTGATTTGGGGGACATGGGGATGTGGGGTGGCTTGGGAGAGAGGGCTGGGGGTGGGAGGAAGGCAGAGGGCGGGTCTGTCAGTGGTCTGTGAACTGAGTTGAAAATTTCTTAATAAAGAAAAATGAAAAAAATCTTTAAAAAAAGAAATGAAAGTTAGTAGTCACTACAATCAAACTTGTAGTCATATTAGGTATGTTTTGAAGGTTAAGCAGAAATATATTTTAGATTCAGGTCATCTTTAAACACTTTAGAGATCTGTAGAATATGGTACTTAAGATGTTTTAATAACATATTTTTTCTTTATTTATGACTCTGAGACATGTCTGGCATGTCTACCCCCTGGCAGCACCAATCTACTTCAGAGAAGATGATGGGAATTTAAGAAACTCCATATGGAGTTTACTTTCATTATGGCAAAAGTTAGCCACTGGGCAAGAAAGTGGCTTTGCATCAACTGCTGACAGTATGCTGTCCAAAATGGACAAGCAGGACACAAAAGAAAGGACTGCCAATCTTTGCCAGGACAAGGTAGGAAAGATCTTTAGAAAATTATGCTTCACAGATGAGTCTATCAGATATGCTAAGCCTGTAAGCGGAAGAGTAGATGCCCCAGCATTTCAGAGGAACCTCGAAATGACTTTCCAGCAAGCTAGCTGTTTCTGTCATAACTCACATTTTTTGGAAATCGCCTGTTTGAACTTCATCCTTACTCAGTTAATATTATTTCCTTCTTGGGTCTCTGAGGGAGTTGAAGATTAGATAGTTATAGATAGTTTTCCTTATTAAGAAATTCACTAAGAAGTGTAAAGTGTGTAAGTTTGAAAGACTTCAAAAGATAGTTTTTGGTTGGTAATACAAATTAGGATAGAAGGTGAATTAAGTACATTTTGAACTCACCAAAATAGGATAGACAATGGAATATTTTCACTGAATTTGTCAAATACAAATGGACTAGACAATGTTGATGTGTTTATTGACTGTATATATTGTATATAGTTATTGTACTTATGGGGGATTAAGGGGGTCCAGCCCCTCAATAGTCCCCTCCCAGGGTCCGGGAAGAATCTACAACTAGCTGATAATTAATCTTTGATGAGAAGAAATGAATCTATGTACACGAAACTCCTTAGTCCATATACTTTATTATTCTGTGTCAGTTACAAGCTTATATTCTGCTCTCATATTTAGGTCATCTTTAGCCTGATTTCTCTCTACACTTGTCTGCGATCCCCTCTAGGTTCTATCTTAATTCCTTCATCTAGTTCTGCCCCTTCTAGGTTCTCATCCATCTTGTTCCTTCCCATATCATCTCCTCTCCCATATCCTCTCTCCTCTTCTCATTCTACCTCATCTTGTTCTTCCCTATCTGGCTCTTTCTCCTCTTCCATCTTGTTCCTCTAGTACTCTCTTATAGCCCTTCAATCTACTTCTTTCCCATCTCAGTTTGTTCCTCTCAAGTTCTTACCCATCTAGTTCTTCCATTCTCTTTTCTCTTCTCTCTCCTATGCCCTGGAAGTCCCGGTATATAAAGGGAGGGTCCGAGTTAAATTGTGTAAAGCTATTACTTAACGTCCAGCTCTCCTAGGCGGTGTCTCCTTGTGGAATTTACCATAAGTCAGGAGACTTGCATGTGGGCTGTTATCATTGTTAGTCCTCGGAGTTTGGGCACCCCCCTGGGTGGTGTTTCCTGTAGTCCTTGAAAGTGGCCAAGGGAGATAGATAATCTGATTCCAGAGAAAGCCTTTCCTGAGGCTGTTCTCCAAATACCTGGAATGTGTATGTCCAAAGAGTGATCAGTCCACACTGTTAGCCCTTCTTAGGGAAAAGTCAACTGGGAAAACTATGAAGGCACACATGATTTTCATAACAGAATACAGCTGATATATAACAAGCCAAGTAGCACCACCAACAACTCCTTGGGATTTGGCTTCCTCTGGAAGAATTCCCTGATCCCTCCAGGTAGTGACTTTGCCATAACCAGCTGAGTTCTTATGATATATTCCTGCAGCCCACAGCACTTACTGTATATATTCTTCCTCATATTAGTTATAACTTTTTAAATTTTAGACAAAAAAGGTGGAAATGTGTTGATATTATAAAGCTTATCAGGAGATCAGAGGAAAAAGCCAGCTACTATATTAAACATATAAGTCAGTCAATGGTAGCACACACCTTTAATCCTAGCATTCAGGAGGCAGAGATTTATCTGTATCTCTGTGAGTTCAAGGCCACAATGGGAACAGAGCCAGGTATGGTGGCACACACATTTAATTCCCAGCACTAGTTAACCATAGAAGTCTGGAGGTCTATATAGACAGACAGGAAGTGATAGAGCTGGGCAGAAAGAGGAAGTGATGTAGCTGAATAGAGAGAGGAAGTGAGATGGCAGGGTACATAAAAGATATAGGCATGAGTATACAGGAAGTACCTCTCTCTGGAGGCTGAGAAGTTGGTAAGCTGAGGTTGGCTGTGGCTTGTCCTATTCCTCTGTTCTTTCAGTTTTCACCCCAATATCTGGCTCTGGGTTTTTTATTAACAAGATAATTGAGTAGTTTTTCTTACAATTTCATGCTGTGTTTCCCTACTTCTTTAATCATAACTCCCACAATTTTAAAGGTTATCGAAGAATAATATTTATAGGACAAAGACAAGAACTCAGTTTTCAATAGAGGAGACAGACAAGTAAGTCAATGCCTGATGGTAACAGCATATGCTGTTGGAAAGTGCTTCAGTAGAGCCAATCATAAATGAGTTGTGTTGATGATTAGAATACTATTATAACACAAGCCAAAAGGCAGTGTTTTAAGCAAATATAATATACTTGAAAGTACAGTGTTATGATTTTAGTATTAAGTGGCAATGATATGAATATTATCATAATAATTCTACTGTTAGTATTTAGAGAATAGAATTAGGCATAGAATAAATGTTCATTTCTACTTATAATCAATGGTATTCATACAAGAATTAGCAATGAAGAAGGAAGGAGGGTTTGTTTAACCATGGAGAAATGATATTGTATTTATCCAAAGACTAATTTCTTCTATAAACTAAACCTAATAATTGAAAAGTTGTTCTGCTCTCCAAGGGCAGTCCTTCTTGTACTTTGAACTTGCTTTCTTTTAGTTCTGCAGAAAACCATCATTACCAACTATATCTTCTCTCAAATTCAACCATTCCTCCCAATGATATGTCCTTTATATCTTGTCATTCAAACACTTCCTATCTTGCCATTCAAAATTAGCCCCTTTTCTGTTCAAAGCCTCCTCTACACACTCTCACCCCACCTTCCTTTGTGCACCTTACTCTAGGTCTCCATTTTCCCATCGCCATTGATACTTCTGAGTGACGAAGAAAATGGAGTTTGCATGGTCAGAGACTATTTATCTACTTCGCAGTTTATCATGCAAAATGGAACAAGTCAGAGTTAAAACCAAAAAGATTTTCTAAATGTTTACCATGTTACTATTCAGTAGGATGATGGGTCATGAGTTCACCATGAGCTATATCTGAATCTCTTGTGTGCTTAGTCCTTAGAGTCATACTATAATGATCTCATCCAATCTATGACTTCAAATACTGTCTATATGATGACCTATATCATGATAATGATCCCCAAATACACATAATCTGCTCAACAAGGGAAGCACATTGAGACATCCTTGTAGAGGTCCAATGCTCTGAAATTCAGAACCTCTTAGCTTTCTTCCACAAATATGTTTCTCCTGAAATAAATGACAATTATATTCTTCTAGTGTATCTACCCTCAAATCTCCGCATAATTTTTCAGCACTTTTCAAACTGTCCTCACATTAACTTTGTCTATGTCACCAGCATCTTTCTGACCTATTTAATGTCTGTTTTAGTACTGACAACTTCAGTCCAGTCTCCACAAAGCAGCAATGTCACAGAAAACATCATAATCAAACACCCAGAAACATTTTAATGGATTTTTATTTCACAGGAAATACAAGGCTGTCCCTGAAGATGAACTATTTTTGAGTTTATCTTGCAATCTGCTTTCCTTGCTCTGACTTGGCTCTTCTTTGAAAACACCTTTATTGTCCTGCCTTGGGCATTTGTCATTTCCACTTTGTCAAACCTTCCCTCAGATACTGTCATAACTACATGGCTCATACCTTCACTTTATTTGCCCTTCATGATAGATCAATCATTTTTCTGCTACTCTACCTGCTTCTGTCTGTAGATGAATTTCTAAGCAGTCTTATTAAATAAGAAACACAGAGCCAAGTACAGGGGTGCAAGCCATAGAGATCAGAGCAATGGCTGCCAACTAACCTTAGCTCACCACACTGTCGTCGCTTCCTAAGAGAATCAAACCAGCTTCTCCCTGTCTAATCTGTGCCTTTATTGTGGGTGGTGCTATCCCTGGGATGGTGGTCCAGGGTTCTATAAGAAAGCAGGCTGATGTGCAGATGCCTAGGGTCTGGACCACCACCAGAGGCCATGTTGGAGTTTCAGGGTCATGCTGCCACCAGGCCATACTGATCTGAATGGCCTATTCTGCTACCAGGGACCATGGTGACATTGGCCAAGCTGCTACTGAGTCCCGCTGGGTCCGTGGTCCTGCTACACCTGGGGTCTGTGTTGAAGTCTATAGCCTGTGTTATCAGTGAGGGCCATGTAAACCATGCCTGTTGAAATCCCGGGAATGTGCTGAGCAGGCCCTGCTCTTGGCTGGCCCTGGGTGTTCTGGCCCCTGAACCTTCCTGGGATAGTTAGCCCTGCCCTTCATGGGACAGCTAAGCCCCCCACCCCCATGGC
Organism: Peromyscus maniculatus bairdii; assembly: GCF_049852395.1. NCBI lineage: Eukaryota > Metazoa > Chordata > Mammalia > Rodentia > Cricetidae > Peromyscus > Peromyscus maniculatus. The sequence continues at coordinate 2,811,595 of NC_134867.1, forward strand.
ATGAGCACAGGAGAGTTGTCTCTGCTCTTCGCCTGAGGGGGGCAGTCCCAGCAGTGGCCAAGACTCACCAACTCAGATACCACTCAGGACAACATCCAGTGCTTTTAGTTGGCCCACCCCAACATCTACCCCATCTATGACCTGCTGGAGTTGGTGAAGCAGCTGGAACCATAGCTGCAGAATCCACATGACTCAGGCATCAGCAGGATATCCAAGGAGAGTTTCAATGAGGGTCCAGTACTCCAAGTGTATCAGCAGCCAGTGGCCTTGAACCAGACCAACAACTCAATACAATGAACATTTGCAAGTAAAGTTGTTTGGAGAGAAGAACATACTTCATGACACATTGCAGTTCCTAATGCCACTAAGATGAATGAAGAGGTGTTGGAAAAGTGGGAAAGATGGAGAAGCAAAATAGGTTTTTGTTTTATTTTGTTTTCTGGCTTTTTAAAATTAATATTTTTATTTTTTTTATTTTCTTTTGGAGAAAGACATGGCAAGGGTGAAGGGCAGATATGGAGGGACTGGGAAATGAGTGGGTTCATGATGTGAAATTCCCAAAGAATCAATAAAAAAATATTTAAAATAAAAAAAAGAAAAAGCAAGCAGGTTGAGCAAGCCAGTAAGCAGCACCCTTCCATGGCCTCTGCATCAGGTTCTACCTCCAGGTTCCTGCTCTGTTTGAGTCCCTGCCCTCACTGCTTTTGATAGTAAACTGGAGGCTGGAAAGAGAAGAGGAGTCTTACAGCAGACAGTAATTATTACCTTTGAAGGTTTGAAATGTTCCCTGGCTCCACCCACATTTCCATGGTCACCACTCCCCAGTGCTATTAATTGCCCCTTTCATTTCTTGTTTTCATTAGTTTGCCATTGGAAAGAAAATGAAGCAGCATGTAGAACAATATCACAATTGTCTACCTTCCACCAAATTTACACTCTATGTCCTTCTACCCGCTAGAAGATCTCAAATCACAAATCATTTGGATTGCTCAAACTTTGGCTTTCCTCATTTGTCTTTTCTCTAGTACTGGATTCTTTCTGAGGTGATACTAGATTGAAAACTTCTGCCTAGCATTACATCACAACCCTTTCAGGTTCTGTAGAAATCAGCACACTTGTTTTCCCAGGTATGCTCTCAAATGCTCCAATTTTAATTTGGTTAAATTGTAACTGTTTAATAAACACTTACTGATTAGTATTAATTTGAACAAAATGAAGAAATGGGAGATTTTTTTCTTTTACTTATTGTCACCATGTGTAAACTTTTTTGTCTGTAACCAAAACAAAGACAAAAAGAAATAAATCTCATATCCAGTGTGGCAAAAAGAAAAAAAGACAAAGAAAAAGAAAGGAAACAAAGACAAAAAGAGAATACACACATTCAGTATTAATCTGACCATTATTTAAAGGGATAAGAAACATATTACTTTATTATTAACTTTATTACTCCACAATGAAAGACTTGAGTGTTGTTATACAAATACATTTAACTCTGTAAATAGAAAATAGTAAGAACAAAAGAAAGCCCCATAGTCCATAAACTCTGAAAATATTTTAATTATAAATTCAAAGAATGACTTTTATAAATGAAAAGCATAAGAAATATTATGTTTGATACCTAATTTTAATTCTTTTAGTATAAAAGGGAGAGGTCACTCCCATAAAAACAGTCAGTTAATTTTTAAATGTTTTGAAATGCTGAGGGAATAGAGTTTACAGGGTACTGGTATTAGAAGAAGGTGTCTGAAGCACTCAAGGAATGTACATGCTTGGAAGCAACATTAGGGTAATTTTGTTTGGAAAATATAGAATAAAATTTGCCAGAATATATCAATGTGCTGAGTATCATTAATAGGTAGTATAAAAATACTAATGATGTTTTAAAATGTAATAATTTCCATGTTTGTGAACTCAATGACAGAAACTGCTGCAGCCTCAGATGTTCTGGCTTCTCCTTTTATTCTGACTAGGTTCCAGGGTGAGGATCACTTGTTATCCACTGTTCATTTCTTAGAGGCTTCATGGCCTTGTAAGGCTTTCCTTGTCACTATGTTTTCAACAGAATCCAGGTTATGCTATAACCTAATCCCTTTGTCCTTCTTGTTAATCCAGTAAAGTTCCTAGAGATGCTCCACCTCCATCTCCACTGGGCTTTGATAGGGACCAGGGTCTTTATTCAATTTTCTCCTGATTTGGAGAGAACATGGGACATCCTCTATAGCTCTCCAATAGTAAATGCTCTTTTAAAAGCAATTCATTCAATATATTGCAGCAGTGAATACTTTCTAGAAAGTATATACATTTTCTGTAAACATTTATATTGGGGATTCTTTTATTAATTTATTGCACAATTGTATTGTTATTCTTGCTATCACTGAAATATCTGAGTGATCAATTTAAGGGTGGAAGGATTCATTTGGGCTCATGGTGCCAGATGGTTCAAGTGGCTCTCTGTACTTGGGCAGAGCATCATGGCTGTGTGAATCTGTGGTAGAAAAGGTTTATCACCTCATGAGCAATAGAGGGAGAAACTAGGGACCAGCTATAATCTTCAGAAACATATTTCAGGCAGGCTCCAACTTCTGTAATTTCTAGAATCTCCCAAAATCATGTCACCAACTGGGAATCAAACATTCAACACAAAAGCTTCTAGACACAATGTCATATTCAAATTGTAACAAGAAAATTATATTCAGAATCCACTATTTGCCAGTTCCTTACATCAGTGACTAAGCAGACACATCCCTCCTCTCGAGTTTATTCTCTAATGAAAGGAGCCAAGCAGGAGACAAAGGAATGCATTATATTATCATACAAATAATGATACATTCAACTATGAGCAGTCAACAATAAATACATCATTAAGCATCTACAAGAGAATCTTTAATACGTTTATATACCAATGCATGAATGGAGCAAATGCCACACCTAGACACATTTCTATCCTTGCAATTGTTATATCTCAGTATGTTTCAGAAAATGTATAAATAAGGAACTCAAAGAAAGTATATATATATATATATATATATATATATATATATATATATATATGTGTGTGTGTGTGTGTGTGTGTTTCTATGTATGTATATATTAGTCTGTGAATAACTATAAGAAAACATAATTACAAAATTTCACACAAACTGAAAATTTTTATTTACTTAAGCAATGTACATCAATATTACTGAAAAAGGCATGCTGATATGTAATTCAGGATGTTCTCCAACCACTAAAACAATGGGTTAATATTTCCACAAAGGAATAAGTAACATTTCTGACTGCTCTAACAGAAAAGACATTTTAAAATAAAACATGTCACTGGGCACATTTGCCCCATTAACTATGACTCTGCTTATGTATGAATGTCTCTGTATAAACTATTTTTTAACTGTTTGGAACAATTAGGAAAGGGGACTAAATTTTGAATTATTATTTTCTCCATGACTTCATTACTATTGAGAAAGTCAATAAGTAATAATAAATATTCTGCAGCACTCTAACAGCTTTCCTACAATATTAGACTAATGAGTATTTAGAAAAATAAATTTAATCCACATGTTCATGATTGACTTATAATTAAACTAATTGTAAGAACCATTTAATGTCAAAAGATTGTATTACAAGACTTTAAGAAGCTTGATTTCTTTGAAACAAAAGCTATTATTACCAATAGTAAACCAAAATTAAAAAAAGATACATCTACTTTAACAACAACAAAACAAATGAAAAACAAAAACAACACAAATACTTCCAAAGCAGGATCACAGTGCTTCATTCTTGAATATTCTCACTGTTTGCAACACCCCCCTCAAAAAAAGGGGGAAAAAGACAATATACTTTTTCTGGGACCATTCCCATTATCAGTTTTCTGATCCAGATCTGAATTACTGGGCAATCTCATCATACCCACTCCTTTATAACTGTATTGGACAGTTGTGAAAATAAGTATAGTACATTGAAATCAATGTAAATAAAGAGATGTTTTCAGACTAAAGTTTCAACTGTTCATGCTAAAAAAATTTTAATTCACTAAAAATCTAAAATACCATTTTTGAAATTTATTATTGAAAAAGTATTGTTGATTATTGAAAGACCCTAGCCCTTCAGGCTTACAGCCCCCAAGCCTCAGGAAAAGAGAAACTTCAAGCACCAGAAAATGAGAAACTAAAAAACTAGTTCCAAGGGCCACCTGACTCAGCCATTATTCAACCACCCCTACAATGTAACAATGTAAAAAGATTTCTGTTAAGAGATGTGCTCAACTGTGACTGGGATAGTTGCAAGTGTTCCAGGAAGGACCACTGTGACCTTTGTGTAAACTCTACTCCTGCCCTGATTACCCCCCCCCCCCTTGAGGTTTCAGGAAAAATGTACCTGTTGACATAACTCTACCCACTCTGTGATCACTCTGTAACCAGACCATGATCTTGTGAAATGAAACTGTATGGGAATTGTAATCTTATGGTTTTTGTGGGTTTTTCCTTTAAAAGCCCCCATAGGGCTACAGGAAGATGTGGCTCTTGCTCTTAGGAGCAGAGTTTGCCCTTCTATATAGAAGCTTCAATAAAAACCTCTTGCTATTGCATCAACGGGACTAGAGTCTGGGTTCTTGGGACACCCACTCGAGACCCCCAGATTTTGGGGTCCAACAATTGTAGAAAATCAGAAGAAGTCAATAAATTTGAAGAATAATTGTATATTCCTACCAACTTACTATAATAATTATTAATTATTGTAGGTATAGAGTATATGTAATTGAATTTCTCCACATATATTTACAGTTTATATAAATACATGTATAAATGCGATATTGTATTTATCATAAGAAAATTCATAAAAATATGACTTCAATGACTCACTTAAGAGTAGCAGTCTAAAATAGAAATAGTTTATGAAGAAATAGTTTTCTCTTAACATCAAAATGAGGGGTCACTGTACACCATACCCCATGCTTACAAAGTATAGAACACTGAATATTTTTAATAATTACATGAATTATTTTAGGAAGCTACATGAATTACTTTAGGAAGTTTAGTTTTGTTTTAAAATAGGAGAGAATACAAATCTTTAAAATTTCACTATTAAATATAAAAGGAATTGTAAAGATAGAAAAATAATCATATTTCAAACACCATAACAAAATTGGTTAAGATAGGAATTGACATTTGATTCTAGAATTATTATATTAAAACTTTGGAGGCCATTATATAAAGAAATTGAGTTGGGAAAATCTCTTACTGACTTATTAAATTTAATATCAATACATTGTGAAAAGCTGACTTTATGTGCTTTTGACTGATGTAATGAGTATACCACTTTATTTATGTCATAATCCTGTCAAGAATCTTGAACCTAATTAATCATAAAGAAGTATTAAAATTCACCAAATTCAAATAAAGGCACAACCTAGAAACCACTGGCTTAGATTCTGAAAATTACCAATAACATAAAAACCTCTCACACCATTCATCGCATTAAAGGTTAAGAAACTGCTCTAGGTTAAAGAAAACAAAAGTTATAAAAAAAACTGAATGAAATAAATATCAATTGAATGATACATCTCCCTTAATAAATTATGTGCTAATGGAGAAATATAGTTAAGATATGTCGATGTCATTTTATCTGAATGTGGGGAGGAAATGCAAAGTCCTTGCTATTGAGATGTATGTGCTAAAATGTCAGTCAGAAAGAAAGAGCACCTAAATAAAGAAAAGAAGTAAAAAATGGCAAAATATTTACAATGCATGAGTCTGGGGGGCAGTGTACATAGGCATTCTTTGTGCTATTTGGCTATTGTCCAAAGTTTTAATTATTTTGAAATAATTATATTTGAAATAGAAAATGTTATTATTATTTATAATTTAATTATTCTGAAATAATACTGGAAAAAATGAATATTTATAAAATGAATATTTGCCATACTTAGCAGTGTTATAAACCTTTCTCATTTTTCCTATGTGAACTCTATCTCTTAGAGTACCCTAGCATGATATTTAAATTGCATTTGAGATAAATGATGGCCAAATTTATATTCTTAGTTCTGTTTTGTACACTAAATTTTTCATTGCAGAATCCCCATTGTCTGATACAGAGCAAATTTCCAAAAGATGTTCAAACATAAATATTTTTGGCTTGGGGGAGAGAATGACAAGGCCATTGAGGTAAAGAAAGCATAAATGGTAGCACCTGGAAAGTGTGGGTTGTCCAAGTAGAACTGACATAAAAAGCCTCATACTGTTGCTCCTTGGATTCAGACTGGTGCTTCCAAAGTTTCTGCTTCATTGGGAAAAGATAAGCACTGAGAAGCAGATATAACAGACATTCTCTGGATAAAAGTCAAACTGAAATGCAATTCAAAATGAAAAGCCCAGGAAACTCAAAAAGTTCATAGGAAAGTTTCAGCAATATATTGGATCAAATGGAAGAGAAATATGAGGTCTCAAAGACCAGGTAGAAGAAATGAATCATTCAGTTAAATAAAACTTTAAATCTAAGAAAACTCAGAAACAGAACACACAGGAAATCTAGGACACTATAAGACCAGACTTAGGAATAATATATATGAACGAAAGAAGAAAAAAGGTTCAAAGGCATATACAGAAAATATTTTCAACAAACTATAGGATAAATTACCAATCTGAGTAAAGCAGTCCCTATCAAGGTGCAAAAAGCATACAGAACATATAATTGACAGGACCAGAAAAGAAGTTCCCCATGTCAAATAATAATCAAAACACTAATTGTACAGAACAAATAAAGGACATTGAAAGCTGCAAGAAAGAAAGACTAAGTCACACATAAATCCCCTCAAAGTAATAATTGACTTTTCATTAGATATATTTAAATCCAGAAAGGTCTGGACTGGTATGATACAAGTTCTGAAATGCTATGTAGTCCAACCTAGACTATTATACCTAGCAAAACTATCAGCCCTAATCAAAGGAGAAAGAAAATATTTCTAAGATAAAAAACAGATTCAAGGAATGTGTGATCACTAAGCCATATCTAAAGAGGATACTAGAAGGAATTCTTTAGCCTAAAGAGAAGAAAATATACCCAAGAAGGCATAAAATATGACTAAATAATTCCAGAAAAATTATTCAAAATAGGTGTAAAAAGACACTACCAACATAACAAAATAACAGAGATAAATAAATCTTGTTTGAGAATAATAGTCAAAATTACTGACCTAACTTCTCTAATAAGACAAAGAGCAACATATTTGATTAGAAAAGAGGATCCATCTTTGTGCTGCCTCTACGTAAAACACCTCACCGTTGACGGTAGATACCACTTCTCAGTAAAGGAAGAAAAGGGTTTGCCAGCAAATATAACTCAGAAACAGGCAGACAGAGCTGTTTTTATATCTGACAAAATAACATCAAATCATAACTAGTCAAAAGAGAGGAGGAGGGACATTTCATATCATTAGAATAAAAATCCTCCAAAAGATTACAATTCTAAACAAACTCACCCAATTTCATAAAAGAAATGCTAAAACTACAGATTGACCCGAATGCAGAATTAGTGGTCAACTTCAATATCCTACCCTCTCCAACAGAAATATCATCCACAAAAAAAATCTAAATACAGAAACTATGGAGTTATATTATAAACCAAATATATCTATGAGATATTTATAGAACACTCTACCAAAATACTAAATACATTTTTTCTCAGCAACCCATGGAAGTACAAAGTGAATCACATACTGGACACAAAGAAATCTCAAGAATTTTAGAAAAATTGAAATAAAATCCTGGATTCTATCTGACCACAAAGAAATAAGGTTGGTTATAAAGAAGAGTAAAAATAGCAGAAAATATGGAAACTAAATGAAACACTACTGAATAAAAACTGGAATAAGGAAGAATCAAGAAGATAAATTTTAAATTCCTAGCATTGAATGAAAGTAAAAATACAACATATCAATTCTATAGGATGTAATAAAGGCATTTTTAAGAGCAAAGTTTTGAGTGCTAAGTGCCTACATGAAAAAAGACTGGCGTGATCCCATATTAATAACTTAACAATGCATCTGAAGGCTTTGAAAAACAAGAACAAACAACTCTGCAAAAGAAAGGAAAGAAACAAACAAACACAGGGTGAAATTAATGAAACAAAAACAACAAAAGATCAACAATACAAAGAATCAAAAAGTCAAGAGTTGAAAAGATTAACAGGACTGACAATGTTAATCAGATTAACCAAAAGGAAAAGAGAAATAATATAAATGAGTAAAATCAGAGATGGAAAGGGAAACATTACAATATATACTAAGGAAATCCAAAAAATCTTGAGGATGCAAATTGCTAAACGGTTCTATTAATAAAAAACCCAGAGTCAGATACTGGGGTGAAAGCTAAAAGATCAGAGGGATAGAACAAGCCAGCCACAAGTCCATATCACTAGGAAATCCTCAGTCCAGGAGAGAGCTACTTCCTGTATACTCACGCCTTATATACCTTTCTGTGCCCTGCCATCTTACTTCCTATCTTCATCCAGCTACTCACTTCCTCTGTCCACCCATCTCTATCACTTTCTGCCTGTCTGTATAGACCTCCAGACATCGATGGTTAACTAGTGCTGGAATTAAAGGTGTGTGCCACCACACCTGGCTCTGTTCCCAGTATGGCCTTGAACTCAGAGAGACCTTAATCAATCTCTGTTTCCAAATGCTAGAACTAAAGGCATATGCTGCCACTGCCTGACTTCTATGTTTAATATAGTGGCTTGTTTTCTTTCTTTGATTCCCAGGCAAGCTTTATTTGTTAGAGCATAAATAAAATATTACCACAGGAGAATATAAAAGAAATCAATGGGTAGATTTCTAGATATATATGATCTGCATAGATTAAATCAAGAGGGAATAAATATATTAAATAGACATGTAACAATTCATGAAACAGAAGCAACAATTTAAAATCTCCCAACTAAAAAATTCACAGGATTCAGATAAAAACTAACAGAACATTTCTAAATTATTTTTACAAAGTCACTATCACCCTTATACTAAAACCACACAAAGACTCAACCAAAAAGAAAATTATAGACCAATATCCCTTACAAACGTAGATCTCAAGATACTTGCCAACTGAATTCAAGCACATGTCACAAAGATTATTTATCATGATAAAGTAGATTTCATTTCAGAGATGATTCAGCATAAATCAATAAATATAATCCACTCCATAAACAAACTGAAGGACTGTAATCACATATTGGATGCAGAAAAGGCCTATCCAGTGTAAGACAAATCTTAAAATGTCTTATTAATAAAAACCTGGAGCCAGATATTGGGGTGAAAGCCAAGAGATCAGGGAATAGTACAAGCCACAGCCAACCTCACCTCACCAACTTCTCAGTTTTGAAAGAGATCTGCTTCCTATATGCCCACACCTATATGCCTTTCTATCCCTGCCACCTCACTTCCTCTCTCCACTCCGCTATATCACTTCCTCTTTCTGCCAGCTGTATCACTTCTTGTCTATCTGTACAGACATCCAATTCTTTATGGTTAACTAGTGTTGGAATTCAAGGCATGTGCCACCAGGCCTGGTTCTGTTTCCAGTATGGCCTTGAGCTCACAGAGATCCAGATGACTCTCTGCCTCCTGAATGCTAGGATTAAAGGCATGTGCCTGAATTCTATGTTTGATATAGTAGCTGGCTTTTTCCTATGATCCTCAGATAAGCTTTATTGGGGTACACAAAGAAAATATCACCACATCTCCCCTTTTTTGTCTAAAATTAGAAAAAAGTTATAAATAATATAAGAATAACTATATACAATATATATAGGCAATAAATACATTAACAATGTCTAGTCCATTTGTATTTGACAAATTCAGTGAAAATATTCCATCATTTATCCTATTTTGGTACTTAATTCACTTTCTATCCTAACATGTATTACCAACTGAAAACTATCTTTTATGTCTTTCAAACTTATACATTTTACACTTCTTAGTGAATTTCTTTTCTGAATTTCTTAACAAGGAAAACTATAACTATAATATCTAATCTTCAAATCCCTCAGAGACCCAAGAAGGAAGTAATATTACCTAGTTAAACAGGAAGTGCAAACAAGCAGCTTCCAAAAAATTTGAGAAATGACAGAAACAGCTGGCTGCTTGGACAGCCACCTGAGGTTTCTCTGCAACACTGGGGCATACAATCTTTGGCCTACAGGCCTAGCATATCTGACAGACTGATCTGTGAAGCAGGATTTTCTAAAGATCTTTCCTACCTTGTCTTGGCAAGGATCATCAGTCCTTTCTTTTGTGTCCTTCTTGTCCATTTTGGACAGCATACTGTCAGCAGTTGATGTAAGGGTACTTTCTTGCACAGTGATGTAGCTGGAAGTTTTCCTGTGTCCTGGCTGGCTGGCGTTCAGGACAAATCTCTCCAACTCACATTTCCTAAGTAAACACACAGAGACATATATTAATTATAACTGGTAGGCCATTAGCTCAGGCTTATTACTGACTAGCTCTTACACTTAAATTAACCCATAATTCTTATCTATGTTTAGCCCCATGGCTTGTTATCTTTCCTCAGCTCTGTCTTGACATCTTGCTTCCTCTGTGTCTGGCTCACAACTCCTGACTCAGCCCTTCCTCTTCCTAGAATTCTCCTTGTCTGCTTATCTCACCTATACTTCCTGCCTGGCTACTGGCCAATCAGCATTTTATTTATCAACTAAATCAGAGTAACACATATTCATAATATGCAGAACGACATCCCACAGCACAGTGGCTAAGTTTTGCCACAATGAAAGTAAACTCTATATAGAGTTTTTTCAGTGTCTACCATCTTCTCTGAAGTCGATTGGTGCTGCCAGAAGCAGATATGTCTCATTGTCATTTAAAAAAATCTATGTTATTAAAACATCTTAAGGGGCTGGAGAGATGGCTCAGAGGTTAAGAGCAGTGACTGCTCTTCCAGACGTCCTGAGTTCAATTCCCAGCAACCACATGGTGGCTCACAACCATCTGTAATGAGATCTGGTGCCCCCTTCTGGCCTGCAGTCATATATGCTGTATACATAATAAATAAATAAATAAATAAATAAATAAATAAATAAATAAATAAATAAATAAATAAATAATCAAATAAATAAGTAAGTAAATAAATAATAAACATCTTAAATGTCATCTTCTGTAGGTCTCTGAAGGGTTTGAAGATGACCTGTCTATCTAAAATATATCTCTGTTTGACCTTGAAAACATACCTAATATGACTACAAGTTCAATTGTAATGACTAACTACTAACTTACGTTTCTTTATATGATAATTACTTGGTAATAATAACATTCAAGGATTAGATATTTGCATTACATTGTTAAATGAACTGTATAGATACAATACCTTGAACAAGATTAGAAATATATGTATAGTATTTTCTAACAAAATACATCTCAAATTTGTATACAATAAACAAAAATCCAATCAATGTAAAATATTTAAAACTAATAGTTGCCTTTTAAAAGTAGATTCAATAATCTACCCTTTTATCTTATCATATCCATATTCTCTCTTTTTTCTTTACAGAGTAGATTCAATAATCTACCCTTTATTCTATCATTTCTATATTTTTTTCAAAGTAGGTTCATAGATTAATAGAAATGGGTTAATTTAAGTATAAAAGCTAGCTAGCAAGAGGCCTGCAATAGGCCATGTCCATAAGTTTGTAAATAATATTAAGTGCTGAGTAATTATTTTATAAGTGGCTGCAGGACTGCAGGGCCAGGCAGGACTGGAGGAATGTGGGAACGTGGGTCTGGGCGGGAGTGGAGAAAACTTAAGGTTACAATCCTGGTCAGTGTTCTATTGCTGTGCAGAGACATCATGACCACAGCAACTCTTCTAAGGAAAGCATTTAATGGAGGTTTGCTTACAGTTTCAGAGTTTTAGTCCATTGATATCATGGCAGGATGCATAGTGGCATGCAGGCAGACATGATGCTGGAGAAGGAGCTGATAGTTCTACATCCAGATAAGCAGCCATCAGGAAGAGAGAGACACTGTATCTGACTTGAGCATTTGAATCCCCAAAGCCTACCCCCAATGATACACTTCTTCCAACAAGGTCACATCTACTCCAACAAGGCAGCACCTCCTAATCCCTCTCAAGTAGCATCACTGCCTAATGACCACACACATAAATATATGAGCCCATGGGGGCCATTCCTATTCAAATCACCATAAGGTCATTTAAAAAATTCTAACATTCTTTTATTAAAAAAGGTCTGACGAGACTAGTAATCGAAGAATGTATCTCAACATGATAAAGGTAATTTACAACAGGCTTAAGTCAAGTATCATTCTATTGGAGAGAAACTCAAAGCATTTGCCCTAAAATCAGTAATAACACAGGATATTCATTCTCACCATAACTGTTAAACATAATACTTAAGTTCTTATCTACAGCAATAAGACCAATGAAGGAGATCAAGGGGATACAAATAGATAAACAAGTCAAATTATTTTTATTTGAAGATGATATGATTTTATACATAAAATTCCTGAAGACACCACTATGAAACTTCTACAGCTAGCTGATAAATACTTTCAGCAAAATTGACACATAAATCAGTAGCCTTCTTCAGTATATACAAATGATAAGCATATTGAGAAAGAAATTAGGGAAACAATATCTTTCACAATTGCCTCAAAAAATATTGGAATAACTCTAATCAACCAAGTGATGTACTTGTACAATAACAACTTTAAAACACTGAGGAAATAAAGTGAAGAAGATATCAAAAGATAGAAAGTCTTCCCATGCTTATAGATAAGTAGAATTGTGAAATATAGTGAAAATGGCCATCCTACAAAAAGTAATTTACAGATTCAAGATAATTTCCATTCAAATTTCAACACAGTTATTCACAGAAATTGAAAAATATCTGAAATTCCATATATAAACAATAAAATCAAGATGACTAAAACAATACTCAACAATAAAAAAAACTGCTGGAGGTATCAAAATCCCTCATTTTAAGATATACAGCAAAGCTATAATAATGAAAACAGCATGACAGTGGCATAAAAACAGACACATTTATCAATGTAATAAGGATGGGGATCTAAATATAAGACCCACATCATTACAAAAACCTGGTTTTTAATGAAGGCAAAAAATATACACTGGAGAAAGGACAGTATCTTCAGCAAATAGTCCTATTCAAATCAGATAGCTACATGTAATAGGATGAAACTAGAACCTTATCTCTTTCTCTGCACAAAACTAATCTCCAAATAGATCAAGGGCCTCAACAAAGACCTGATCCATGAATCTGATACAGGAAAAAAAAGAGAATTCCTTGGAATTTATAGTAACAGGATAGGACTTTCTGAACAGGACCCCAATGGCACAGATATCAATATCAATAATCAACAAGTTGGGTCACATGAAACTGCAAAGCTTCTGTGTTGCAAAAGACATCATTCATTAGAGTGAAGAGACAGCCTACAATGCGGCGCGCTCCTCGGCCAGCGAGGAAGAACGACCACCATGCGAGGATCCTTCTCAGAACACACTTTATTGGAGCACCTCTTGATTAAGGGAGAGCGGGAGGTGAGGGGCCCCGAGGACTAAACTGCAGCTGCTTATATAGGGAATCAGGCAAACGTGCCGTACTGTGATTGGGTCCCGCCAGAATGCGAACACGGGGAGCCACGGGATAGGCTGAGGACATAAGGCCAATTACCATACTCACGCATCATAGCCAAATATGGAGTTGTTTACAGCTAGGCTATCAGGAAGCCAGCGCCATCTTAGAATGGCGGCTCCCTACACTACAAAATGGAAAAAATCATCTATACCAGCACTACGTCAGACCATGAGATAGTAAGTATCAAGAAAGCAAACAACTCAATTTTTAAATGTCATGTAGAACTTAGCAGAAAGTTCTCAAAAACAAAATACAAATTAGAAACATTTTCAAAAATGTTCACCATCCTTAGTTATCATCCAAGGAAATGAAAATTAAACTACTTTAAGCTCTCATCTTAACCTAGTCAGAATATTTTTTGTTGTTGTTGTTGTTTTTTGTTTGTTTTTTGTTTTTTGTTTTTCGAGACAGGGTTTCTCTGTGTAATTTTGCACCTTTCCTGGAACTCACTTGGTAGACCAGGCTGGCTTCAAACTCACAGAGATCTGCCTGCCTCTGCCTCCGAGTGCTGGGATTAAAGGCATGCACCACCAATGCCCGGCTGAATAGTTTTGTTTTGTTTTTGTTTTTTTTCAATGACAAGATTGAAATCTTGAAATCACAATCACAAGCCTTTGTGAAAGTGCAGAAATGGGAACAATTATTCATTGCTGGGAGGAGTGCAAACTGGTTCAGTCATTATGGGAATCAGTGTAGGAGTTCTTCAAAAGCTAGAAATAGATCTACTACATTATCTATACCTTCCTTGGGTATATACTCTATATCCTACTGCAGAGAAACTTTCTCACCTATGTTCAGTGTTGCACTATTCATAGTAGTCAGAATATAGAAACTACCTAGATGTCCACCAACTAATAAATGGACAATGAAAATGTGGTAGACCTAAACAATGAAATATTATTCAGGTATTAAGAAAAATAAAATTATAAAATTTGCAGGCAAATGGATAGAACTAAAAATAGTTATTTTGAGTGATGTAGCCTAGACACTAAAATACCACAATCACGTTTTCTTTCATTTGTGGATGTTGTTTTTGAATCTTCAGAAATGTGTGTTTTATTTGAAATACACATATAAGCTAGGAAACTAGCAATGGGTCATGGGAAAAGGAGAGATCTTTAAAGGGTGGTAGATAAAATACAATGATATAAATGAGAAGAGGGGAAAATGAAAGAGGAAGGATTAAATGGAGGAGGAATGGGAGGGCAGGATAGAGAATGGATATGGTTAGAATAACTACTATTAAAAGCATCTTTAAAAAGCTATTCGAAAACATAACATGACATATGCTTTTTGAGATGCATAGATAAGTATGTACAAAAAGAGTTAAGTGATTACCCTATAATTGGGAAAAAATACTCCAACCAGACACCCCTAGCAAGTAAAGCTCCCAGAACCGGGAGCGAGTTATTTTTAAAGTTGTTTGTCAGTGGGGGTCTCATAGAATCAAAAACATTACAAGCTATTGTTGCTCTTTGTTACTGTGCTGGTCAGTTTGGGGGATTTTTTGTTTGTTTGTTTGTTTGTTTTGTCAGTTCTAGCCAAGCCAAAGTCATCTGGGAAGAGGAAACTTCAATTGAGAAAGTGTCTCCATTAAGTTGTCCATAGGTACGTTTCTTGATTGGTGATTGAGGTGGATGGGCCTAGCCTACTGTAGCTGGAATCATCCCTGAGAAGATGATCCTAATGTGTATATGAAAGCAAACAAAGAGGAGCAAGAAAGAAAGCAGCATCCCTCCATGGCCCCTGCTTCAGCCTCCCTCTCTACCTTGAGTTCCTGCCATGACTTTGCAATGATGAGTATTATCTGAGAGTTGTAAGCTGAAATAAACCCTTAGTTCCCCAATTTGCTTTTGGTCATGATGTTTTATTACAGCAATAGAAACCCTAACTAAGATGGTTATCATTCAGACACTTGATGATACAAACCCATACCATACACAAATCATAAAACATGGTGAAATCATGTGTGCACTGACCCGGAAGGTTCATTTCTATTTGGTAGTTTCTATAAGTCTAGAAGGTTCTGTGCATGCTACTGAACAAAAAATCATCATCAGTCTTATCCAGCTGAAAACCCTGTGAGGTACAATAATGACTATCCTGGCAAGATATGTTCACTGGTATGATAATGGCATGAACATTCTGAATGGATTTAAAACTGGATCCACAAGATGGAACCCAAACTTGGCACCATTATCAGGGTAAAAATCCTATGTAGGTAGGTTACAGGGCCCAGGGAGAATATACTACTATTCTGCTAAGTGGTCGTGGAATTTAAAAGTATGTCTCCTAATGACATTGCTATACCCATAGATAAGTGCACCTCTCAACTCTCAAGCTTCTTCTTGCTTAACACACTGTGCACTTAACACAGATATGTGCAACTGGCAAATATACAGAGAATAGGAGGCTTCAGAATGCTCATCTCTAAATGGGATCATATACACCTTCAAGGCTCAGGGATAATCATGGAAAAGAGAGTAGAAGATTATGAGAGCCAGAAGTGGTAGAAGGCTACAACAAAAGTGTTCCCCAGATATAATGGAGCATATGAAATCACAGTAGTCGTGACAACATGCACCACACCTATGCAAGCTCAAGCTCAAAAATCCCAAAATGGAATTGGGGTGGGGGTGCCAATATGAAATCTGGCCGCTATCATGTGAGCTATTGACACTTGATAGCTGCTGAGAGAAGAAGAGTTAGTTTACTTTAAGGATGTGACCCTGGGCAGGCCACAGGTGTACTTGGGAAACACAAATTAGACTCAATGGGCTTTACAAAGGAGAGAGACAATATGAAATTGAGTAGATAAAATGTGTGGGTGGATCTGGGAGGAATTGGGGCAAGCCAGTGAATATTATCAAAATACACTGAATAAAATTCTCAAAGAATTAACAAAAATATTATATTTTTTAAAAAAGATCATGCTTGTCATGAGAAGACTATCTTTTATTTTTCCTATATCCAGTAGAACTACATTCAGCATTGTCTCTATAGCTGTTTCTCATAGGAAACTGAAGATTATAATAATCATTCAAGTATAACAGATTTCTGAAATGTATTGCCTGAGTAATTCAAGGATTCTATGAATAAATAAGACAAACTATTAAGAATCTAAATTCATAAGAATGTGATACATTTGGCCGGGCAGTGGTGGCACATGCCTTTAATCCCAGCATTCAGGAGGCAGAGGTAGGCGGATCTCTGTGAGTTCAAGGCCAGCCTGGTCTCCAAAGTGAGTTCCAGGAAAGGCACAAAGCTACACAGAGAAACCCTGTCTCGAAAAACCAAAAAAAAAAAAAAAAAAAAAAAAAAAGAATGTGATACATTCAAATGCATTATGCCTTACGTGTCTATGAGAAAGTATTCTTTCTGAGTCAAATCAGCCAAACTGTGGTCTCTTATGTTACTGATCCAGTTGTCCATCTCTGGGTCTTAACTAAGCCAGTCACTATTATCATTTAGTCTTAAAAGCAGAAAATGACTTGTATTAATGAGTACTGTGATAGGTGTATATCACATTCCCGACTATGTAAATCTGACTATTAGGGAGTTGTTAATTCTGACACCATACAAGAAAAGACAGAGAATTTTGTGTTTTTCGAAAGGAGAAAAATTACACCTTAGGAGCACAAGAAAACAAACATTCCATCCCTATCTGCATATATGCATCATATTTAGGTCAAGGTGTGATTTTTAAGGAACATTTGGGCAAAATTTACAGGATAAGAAGATTACAGTGAGTTAGTCTTAGAAAAAAACTAATGTAAAGCTTCATTCAATATGTGTAAAACATATGACATATGTGAATTAAAATGTCATTTGAAACCCATTGACCTTTACATTGAATATACACTAATAAGTTTTTGAAAACTATAAACTCTGTTGATGACTTTTCTTGAAAATTCAAGTTTAAATGAAGGCTAATTGAAAAATGAAATACCAAATAAACCTCCATTAAATTATTCATTATTTTCATAATGATATATAACAACTTGCATGAGATGATGGAGAGAGGAAAAAATTAACCAAATTTATATTTAAAAAGTTAGAACTGGACAGGCCTGGCGGCAGCCAGCAAACATACACAGGCACAGCAGCGGTGACAAGCAGAGGGAGGTAGGCCCGCAGCGGCGGCAGAGACATTCAGGCCTGGCAGCCTGCAGAGACAGACAGACCAGGTGGCAGCAACAGGCAGAGGCAGGTAAGCCCAGCGTTGGCGGCAGGGACATACACGCCTGGCGGTGGCCGGCAAAACTAAACAGGTCCAGCGGAAGTAGACAGGCCCGGCGGCGGCGGTCAACAGGGACATACAGGCCTGGCAGCAGCTGGCACACACATACAGGCCAGGCGGTGGCCTGCAGAGGTAGACTGACCCAGCAGAGGCAGGCAGGCCTGGAGTGGAGGCAGGCAGGCACAGCAGGCGGCGGCCAAAACACAGTCGCAATAAAGACCAGAAACAGAGCTATTACCCCTTGAAGAGCTAGTGAAAACAAATTCTTAATCAAAAGCTTGGAACAGGGACGCCTCTAACCCAAACACCGGGGGAAGAAGCTATCTCTGTGGGACAGAACCAGAACAAATCTGAACACTCCATCTGAGGCCAACCCAGGGCCCAGCTGCTGATGCTGAGAAACCCAACAACTTGGAGGTGTTGGTGAGACTACCGTGCTCAACTGAAATCCATCCAGGAGAGGATTCAGATGCCTACAGTTTAAAGTCTGAAGAAACAAGATCAGCTGAGGAGCTGACAAATGAATAAAACGTGACCTGGGAACACAGAAGAAGGCGCTGCCCAGCCACCAAACAATATCACCAGAAACATAAGTATATACTTCACTGACTGAGATCAGCTGCTCCTGATGAAACAGCCTAATAGCACCAATTTAACCAAGAACTCCTACTGAACCAAGACTAAAAATTAGAACAAGAGAGGCACTCTCAGACACAAACACCACCTGCACCGAGCAGAAGAAGAGATGAGTAGACGCCAGTGCAAAAATACAGGCAACAACATAAAGACCTATATGGCAACATCAGAACCTAGTGATTCTACACCTGCAAGACCTGAACATACCAAGACAGAAGAAACAGAAGAAATCAACCCTAAAAATGACTTTAAGAAGATGATAGAGGCCCTTAAAGAAGAAATAAAACATTCCCTTAAAGAGGAAATAAAAAATTCCCTTAAAGAGGAAATGAAAAACTCCACTACAGAGGAAATAAAAACTTCCCTTAAGGAGGAAATGAAAAACTCCATTAAAGAGGAAATAAAAAACTCCCTTAAAGAAATGGAAGAAAAAATGAACAAAAAATGGGAAGAAATCAAAGAAAACCAAGACAAAGCAATTAAACAGATGAAAGAAACATTCCAAGATCTGAAAAATGAATTTGAGACAATAAAGAAAAAACATGCTGAGGGAATGCTGGAAATAGAAATCCTGACTAAACAAACAGGAACTACAGAAACAAGCATAACCAACCGATTGCAAGAGATGGAACAGAGAATCTCTGACACTGAAGATACAATAGAGAAAATAGATTCGTCAGTCAAAGAAAACATTAAAGACAAAAAAGTCGTAACACAAAACATCCAAGAAATTTGGGACACCATGAAAAGACCAAACCTAAGAATAATAGGGATAGAAGAAGGAGAAGAATACCAACTCAAAGGCACAGAAAATATATTCAACAAAATCATAGAAGAAAACTTTCCTAACCTAAAGAAAGAAATACCTATGAAGATACAAGAAGTTTACAGAACACCAAATAGGCTGGATCCAAAAAAAAAAGTCCCCTCTCCACATAATAATCAAAACACTAAACACACAGAACAAAGAAAAAATATTAAGAGCAGCAAAGGAAAAAGACAAAGTAACATATAAAGGCAAACCCATCAGAATAACACCAGACTTCTTAATAGAGACTATGAAAGCTAGAAGATCATGGACAAATCTTATGCAGACACTAAGAGACCACGGATGCCAACCCAGGCTATTATACCCAGCAAAACTCTCAATCACCATAGGCGGAGTAAACAAAATATTCCAGGATAAAACCAGATTTAATCAATACCTGTCCACAAACCCAGCCCTACAGAAAGCACTAGAAGGGAAAATCCAACCCAAAGACGATAAACACATCCATGAAAAATCAAGCAATAGATAATCCCACACCAACATACACCAAAGAAGGACAACACAACACAACCAAAAAATAACAGGAATTAACAATCACAGGTCATTAATATCCATCAATATCAATGGTCTCAACTCACCTATAAAAAGACACAGGCTAACAGAATGGATAAGAAAACAGGACACATCCATCTGCTGCATACAAGAAACACACCTTAACTTCAAAGACAGACACTACCTCCGAGTAAAAGACTGGGAAAAGGCTTTCTAAGCAAATGGACCTAAGAAACAAGCTGGTGTAGCTATCCTAATGTTTAATAAAATAGACTTTAAACTAAAATCAATCAAAAGAGATCAGGATGGACATTACATATTTATCACAGAAAAAAATCCACCAAGATGAAGTCTCGATTCTAAACATTTATGCTCCATATACAAATGCACCCACATTCATAAAAGAAACACTACTGCAGTTTAAAATGCACATCAAACCCCACACATTAGTAGTGGGAGATTTTTACACACCATACTCACCAAAAGACAGATCTGCCACATTGAAATTTAACAAAGAAATAAAGGACTTAACAGATGTTATGACTCAAATGGACTTAATAGATATCTACAGGACATTCCATCCTAACACAAAAGAATATATCTTCTTCTCAGCACCCCATGGAACCTTCTCAAAAATTGACCACATGCTTGGCCACAAAACAAATCTCAACAGATATAAAAAAACTGGAATAACCTACTGTATCTTATCAGACCACCATGCCTTAAAGTTAGACCTCAACAACAACAAAAATTATAGAAAACCCACAAACTCATGGAAACTGAATAATGCCCACCTGAAACATCAGTGGGTCAAGGAAGAAATAAAGAAAGAAATTAAAGATTTCTTAGAATTCAATGAAAATGAAAGTACAACATACCCAAACTTATGGGACACTATGAAAGCAGTGCTAAGAGGAAAATTCATAGCTCTAAACGCACACAAAAAGAAGATGGAGCAATCCCATACTAATGAATTAACAGCACAACTGAAAGCTCTAGAACAAAAAGAAACAAACTCACCCAGGAGAAATAGACACCAGGAAATAATCAAATTGAGGGCTGAAATCAACGAAATAGAAAACAAGAGAACAATACAAAAAAAAATCAATGAAACAAGGAGTTGGTTCTTTGAAAAAATCAACAAGATAGACAAACCCCTAGCCAAATTAACTAAAAGGCAAAGAGAGAGCACCCAAATTAACAAAATTAGAAATGAAAAGGGAGACAACAACAGACAATGAGGAAATCCAGAGAATCATCAGATCATACTTCAAAAACCTGTACTCCACAAAAATGGAAAACCAGGAAGAAATGGACAATTTTCTGGATAAATACCACATACCAAAATAAAATCAAGACCAGATAAACCATTCAAATCGACCAGTAACCCCTAAAGAAATAGAAACAGTCATCAAAATTCTCCCAACCAAAAAAAAAAAAAAAAAAAAAAGCCCAGGACCAGATGGTTTCAGTGCAGAATTCTACCAGACTTTCAAAGAAGAACTAATACCAATACTCTTCAAAGTGTTCTACAGAATAGAAACAGAAGGAACACTACCAAACTCTTTTTATGAGGCTACAATTACCCTGATACCCAAACCACACAAAGATGCAACAAAGAAAGAGAACTACAGACCAATCTCCCTCATGTACATTGATGCAAAAATACTCAACAAAATATTGGCAAACCGAATCCAAGAATACATCAAAACAATTATCCATCACGACCAGGTAGGATTCATCCCAGGGATGCAAGGATGGTTCAACATATGAAAATCAGTCAATGTAATACACCATATAAACAAACTGAAAGAAAAAAAACCACATGATCATCTCCTTAGATGCTGAAAAATCCTTTGACAAAATCCAACACCCCTTCATGATAAAGGTCTTAGAAAGTTCAGGAATACAAGGAACATTTCTAAACATAATAAAGGCAATTTATAGCAAGCCAACAGCAAACATCAAATTAAATGGAGAGAAACTCAAAGCAATACCACTAAATTCAGGAACAAGACAAGGCTGTCCACTCTCCCCATATTTATTCAATATAGCACTAGAAGTTCTAGCTAGAGCAATAAGACAACAAAAGGAGATCAAAGGGATACAAATTGGCAAGGAAGAAGTCAAACTTTCACTATTTGCAGATGATATGATAGTATACATAAGTGACCCCCAAAACTCTACCAAGGAACTCCTACAGCTGATAAATTCTTTCAGTAAAGTGGCAGGATATAAGACCAACTCAAAAAAATCAGTAGCCCTCCTATACACAAATGATAAAAGGGCTGAGAAAGAAATCAGAGAAACATCACCCTTTACAATAGCCACAAATAATATAAAATACCTTGGGATAACACTAACTAAACAAGTGAAGGACCTTTTTGATAAGAACTTTAAATCTCTAAAGAAAGAAATTGAAGAAGATATCAGAAAATGGAAGGATCTCCCATGCTCATGGATAGGTAGGATTAACAGTAAAAATGACAATCCTACCAAAAGCAATCTACAGATTCAATGCAATCCCCATCAAAATACCAACACAATTCTTCACAGACTTGGAAAGAAAAATACTCAACTTCATATGGAAAAACAAAAGACCCAGGATAACTAAAAGAATCCTCTACGATAAAGCAATGCTTGGAGGCATCACCATCCCTGACCTCAAACTCTACTATAGAGCTATAGTAATAAAAACAGCTTGGTACTGGTATAAAAACCGATATATGGACCAATGGAATCGAATTGAAGGCCCTGACATTAATCCATGCACATATGAACACCTGGTTATTGACAAAGGAGCCAAAACTATACAATGGAAAAAAGAAAGTATCTTCAACAAATGGTGCTGGCATAACTGGATGTCAATATGTAAAAAATTACAAATAGATCCATATCTGTCACCATGCACAAAACTCAAGTCCAAGTGGATCAAAGACCTGAACATAAATCCAGTTACACTAAACTTAATGGAAAAGAAAGTAGGAAGTACTCTTGAACGCATTGGCACCAGAGACCATTTCCTAAACAAAACACCAACAGCACAGACCCTGAGCACAACAATTAATAAATGGGACCTCTCGAAATTGAGAAGCTTTTGCAGGGCAAAAGACACAGTCAATAAGACAAAAAGATAGCCAACAGAATGGGAAAAGATCTTCACCAACCCCACATCTGACAGAGGATTGATCTCCACAATATATAAAGAACTCAAGAAACTAGATATCAAAATACTGAACAGTCCAATTTAAAAATGGGCTAAAGAGCTAAACAGAGAATTCACAATACAAGAATCACAAATGGCTGAAAGACATTTAAAGAAATGCTCAACATCCTTAATCATCAGAGAAATGCAAATCAAAATGACTCTGAGATACCACCTTACACCTGTCAGAATGGCTACGATCAAAAACACCAATGACAGTCAATGTTCAAGAGGATGTGGAGCAAAGGAAACACTCCTCCACTGTTGGTGGGAATGTAAACTTTTACAACCACTGTGGAAATCAGTATGGCAGTTTCTCAGAAAATTAGGAATCAAACTACCTCAAGACCCAGCCATCCCACTCTTGGGCATATACCCAAGGAATGCTGATTCATACCAAAAAGATACATGCTCAGCTATGTTCATAGCAGCACTATTTGTAATATCCAAAACCTGGAAACAACCTAGATGCCCGTCAATGGAAGAATGGATGAAAAAAATGTGGTACATATACACAATCGAGTACTACTCAGCAGAGAAAAACAATGAAAGCATGAAATTTGCAGGCAAATGGATGGAACTAGAAAAAATCATTCTGAGTGAGGTAACCCAAACCCAGAAAGACAGTCATGGTATGTACTTACTCATAAGTGGATTATAGATATAAAATAAAGAACAATCAGACCACAACCCGTAGAACCTTGGAGGCTATATATATAGCATGGGGGTCCCTAGGACGACTGTGGCTTATAATAAATTTCAGATTTACTCAATTATTGAAAAAAAATAGCCAAATGAATGGAAACACATGAACTATGAACCAAAGGCTGAGGGGCCCCAAGCTGGATTAGGCCCTCTGAATAGGTGAGACAGTTGATTGACTTGATCTGTTTGGGAGGCAACTAGGCAGTGGGACCCAGTCCTGTGCTCATTGCATGAGTTGGCTGTTTGAAACCTGGAGTTTATGCAGGGACGCTTTGCTCAGTCTGGGAGGAGGGGACTAGACCTGCCTGTACTGAGTCTACCAGGTTGATCTCAGTCCTCGGGGGAGGCTTTGCCCTGGAAGCAGTGGGATTGGGGGATGAGCTCGGGGGAAGGGGAGAGGGTGGGAAGGGGGAGAACAGGGGAACCTGTGGCTGATATGTAGAACTGAATGGTATTGTAAAATAAAATAAAATTAAAAAAAAAAGTTAGAACTAGAGAGATGGATAGTGGTTAATTACTGCTCTTTCACAGGACTAGAGCTCAGGTCCTAGCACCCACATTCAGTCCCAGGTAATTCAATGCCCTCTTCAGGTTTCCAGGGACACCTACACACTTGTGCACACACACACACACACACACACACACACACACACACACACACACACACACAAATAAATGAATGAATGAATGAATGAATAAATAAATAAATAAATAAATAGAATATTTTTAAAGTAATTGTGGCACTTATGATAGAAATGTGATATGAGCAAAATATTCTGGATCTTAGTGACAGAAGGGATTAATGCTACCACTGTAGATGTCAGAGGAGGTGCCTCTGAAAATTAGAAAACTATCAAGAATTAATAGTTCAGAATAGCATAGTTCAATTGAACAGTAGAAAATATTTTCAAGATGCCTGCCAAAATGAAGAACTGGATGGATGGTCTTGTGAACAGGTTTTATAAAGTGAGAAAAAAAAACTTGTGCTATGCTATAGGGAGGGAGAAAAAGTTCTGAGAGCAGGAACTTCTCAACAGCCATGTATCTGATTTTTCCTTACAAACACATCAAGCCTATCTATGGGAAACCAAAACTAATTGAAAGATGGTATGTGAAGATATTTGATGAAAATTATGTCAAGTACTTGAGGAAACAATCTGCATCTCTCCACATTAAAAATCTACACAATCCTCACAAACTGTGTCCAGAATCCACAGGATCTTGTACTGTTGTAGAAGTGGGAAGATGAATAAAATTGCCCTGTGATGCAGTCAGCTATGCCTTTTCTGAGACTTCATGTATTACCAAGGGAGGGAGGAGAAACAACCAACTTTGGGCACACGCAAGAAGGGGGTGTATTGTAGGGAATTAAAAACAATACAAAGGCCACTGGCACTGCATTCATCATGACAAGAGAACCCTCTTTTTGCAGTTAATACAGGGGTGCATAATAGGTCAAAATGCTGAGAATGAGGTTGACTGTTTTACCCTAAGTGAGACAGCTGTATCACCCCCTCCTAGTTGAAGGGAATATCACAGGAAAGAAGGTGAAAAGATTTTAAGGGCTGGAGGATAGAAAGGAGGCCTATGAAATGTTTTCTTCTAGATAGGACATTGCTGGTGTAATCATAAGCACAGAGCTGCTATGGCTACCTGAACAAGGCATGAAGACAAAGAAAGACATGAAAGAAGGATGGGCATAGTTGGGAAGAGAAAGGGGGTCTGAAGGAGTGGGAAAGGTATAAGAAGAGGGCAACTGGTGGTAAATATCATCAGTTTGCAGTGCACCATTCACATTTATAAAATTGTGAAAAATTAAATTAAAAATAACAGTAAAGCTGGCCAAAACTGATCCCATTTTTCATTAGTACCACAAACTAATAATTCTTTCTTTCCCTCTTTTTTTGAGATTATAATTACATTATTTCCCCCTTCCGATTCCTTGTTGCAAATCCTCCCATATACCCCTCCTTGCTTTTTCAGATTTCATTGTCTTTAATGCATATATGTATATACATATATTCTTAATATAACCTGTTCAGTATGTATAATGCTACCTGTATTTGTGTTACCAATTGGTGTGCTTGTCCTTGTGGAAGACTACTTCTCCCATTCTCAGCATACAATAGCTGCCCATATTTCTTCCTGTAGGGTTGAGACCTTCTGAGCTTTCCCCCATCCACTTTAAGCCAACAACAATATTTATAATAAAACATTTTCCCCAAAATCACTGGTCTGAATTCTGACTACTGTTGGTAGCCTTTGCATTCTGCTGTAGTTCAAATGTGAACATTTTTGTTCTCCTCCTTTAACATATAGTGTTTGACATGAGAGTTAACTGAGAGTTCTTAGTTTTACAAATACTCTACACCAAAGACTCAAATATACAGTTGAAAAAAATCATAACAGTGAGGGATTCTTTGAGGTTATACAGTTTCTGCAACACCTAAGATCCTAAAAAGTCTTCCAATTTAAACAGCAGTGTGAAATAAACAGCAATGGCTACATGGAATTTTTATTGTTTAAACTTTTAGTTGTAAAATATCAAATATGGTTAATTTGTCACACAAAATGTTTTGAAAAGAGTTAGTCTTAACAATGAACAAAGCTTGAAAAATCCTTCCTTGATTGACTCACAGAAAAATGTGCAACATGTCATAAAAGGAGAACCAACTTTTGAAGAAGACTTTTTCATTATTCTTTGTGTTAGTTTTCTGATCACTATTTTCAAGTTACTATTGAAGATCATTTTAATTATTCACAAGTGGTTCCTCTGGGCCTCAAGAATTATTGCCTGCTCACAAACTCCTCTGGTAATGAGCACAAATGTCTGGATTCAAGGAACTTTACAAGCCAAGGAAGCAAAACTTGGCACTTCTCCAAATGTGGTTCCATGGACTTACTGCATTAAACTTAATGTGATTGGATAATTCATGAAAATAAGCAAGATTTTATGGGAAATTGTGTATAAAATTTTTCAGAACATTTTAAGCTCTAAAATTCATACATGTAGACATTTTATATATAAATAAAAGATGTTAGATTATTACCTGCACCATCTCTAGATAATACCACTCAAGTTACATTTCGTGCTGCTTTGAGGAACTTTTTAATCACAGAAGAGAAATCTGAAATTATTGCATTGATGCAAATGATTGATCGAATAATTGTGTGAATTAACCTGTTGCAGCAGAGCAATAGAGTCTTAATAGATGGAAGGCAAGAGGACAGACTGAGTCCTACATAGCTAGTTTCATTTTATCCTCAGTAAAAGCAGTCAGGGAGCAATATAGAAGATATGTGACATACTTCTCTTTAAGACCTAAATGGACATGTTCTCATACATGCTACCTATTTCTAGCCTTCTGGGAAGCTCAAAACACTCCTAAACATCTAGTTTTGAGATGTACTTTCAGAATTGACTGTCTAGTGAAAAGAAGAATGACTGAGTAGCACTGTTCAGGGGATACTTCATGCCACTGATTACAATCAGAATCTTAATTTTGTTAGTGGTTCCTATGGTTTAGGTAACCATAATCTACTTAAGTAACTGTAATTAAATATTGGCAAGCAAAGTATTTTATTTGATGTGTGCACTACTCTAATGTGAATCCCATGTTGCTGTTATTCTGCTGCTAGTAGCAGTATTGACAATTTATCATAATTTTAAAGAGTTTTAAAGTTTTAATATAAATTATCTCATCCCAAAGTTCTTAAAATTCAAAGAAATATGTATTTAACACCGACGCTATTTCTTTTGCCATATTAATGGCAGACATTATTAATCACTCTCCCTCTAAACTAAATCTTTCTCAACTGTGAGCTATGTCCAGACACCCACTATCCAGCTGTTAGAGCATTATAAGGAAAAATGTATTTTCAATATCTGATACCATACAACCCATCACTTCATATCTAAAGAAACACTCCCAAAAGGATTACACATTACATTAGTTGTAGAATAGGACTAGAACAGGTCTTACTTCCTGATTCTCAGCCTCATGCTTTTTCTACTGACTTGTAACAGCCAAATGATTGATCAGATTCTGATCTGAAAATGCAAAAGCTCTCAATGACTTTCAAATTTCATTATTTGGAAAGCTGTTCTAATAAAGAGACTTTGGTTAAGTATATACACTCCCTCATCTGGTTACCATTTTTACTCCCAGTAATATAATCAGTTATCTCTGGGGAGATGGGGGGGGGGTTGCTGTAGTTGTTGAAATACACACACTTCTGAACACTGCTACCTACCATATTCACATTTTACAGAAACGCACAAGATCAATCCCCAAACATCATTAGCCCTTCAAATAGAAAGATTGTTGCTATATGCAAGAGGTGGCTGATCAAAGTCAGCTAAGAATAATAAACATGAAAAAGAAGAGCCAAAGAGAAAGACAGATGCTGATGAGTACATTTTACCATTTGAGACAACTTATAATTCTAACCATTCTGCTCAAATCAGACAACAAACTGATTGCTATTGTTTTACTGATTAATTATTCTCTGTGCTTTTTCCCAAAAGGCACCCTGGCAAACTTTGCTTAGTAAATATTGACACCTGTAAACCAAGCTGGCTAATGCTGTTGGCTCTCGAGCAATCTTCCCATCTGCTGCCTGAGAATTTTAAGCAATGTATTTTGGGACTCTTGCTCGCTTTCCATTGTAAACTGTAAAAAATGCTACCCAGAAGCTAATCCCAAAGCCACATGGCCCTAGAGAAGCCTGTGATAAGTAAAGGGAAGTGTAGTCTAATATGTAAAATGCTATCCCATTGGCCTCCTTGGCCACCTTGTCTTTAGTTAACAGCATGCCAGGGTAATCTGCTTAGTTACCAAGTGGGGCTTTTTTCCCCTCTCCCCCATGAGATCACCCTGACCACATCAAAGCCCAAACACTCTCTGCCAGCGCTATTGTTCCCCAGAGTGGGATTAATGACTAATTATGTCAGGTCACTCATCCAGATGGCCTCTCAGATGTTCCTTTGTCATTGTCTGACCTTCCATATGCCCCTTTGACCTTGAGGTTTATTTCCATGGAAACATGAAGCCTCAGTTTCCTTGCTTGATTGCCAAGAATTGGCCAAAAGGAGGGCTACAGAATAATCTACTCACACTTTGTATTCTGCTTCCATCTCACGCCTTGTTAAATCCAATGAATAGATAAAAAATGCTATCTGGTCCCAGCTGAGTGATGACCATGGTCATGATTCTATGTTACATGCTATGTTTTTTAAATTAGCAGACAGCTTTGTACATGGAAACGTGCATTCAATTTGAAGAACATCAATCGCCATAATGTGATCTTTTTATCTCATTAATGTTAAGCAAGGGTAATAGAATGGAATTACAAAATATCACTGTGAAAGGAATACAATTCAGAGAATTATAGACATCTCCTATTAAAGCCCTAGAGATGTTTGGATAAGCCAACTTGTTCAGTTTCATAAATTAAAGATTCTTTACTTGCCATATTTTCTGGGGTTTAAATTCTAGCCTCAGATGTGATCTCAATCTGAAGAAGGAAATTAAGGTGGCTACAACAGTGAAGACATTTTTTTACAAAACTACCAAACAAAAAAATAAAAATAGGATACTGATTCATAAAATCAATTAAACAAAAAAGGTTGAATATGTGTTTGCATGGGATGAAATACATTTCCCTTCAGAGTTTAAAGGGCTAAGGAATAATTCAAATGTCTTAAAATGTTGTGACTAACTCACACCTCCTGATTTCATATAAGAATTAAAGGTCTCATTGCTCTGTAGATGAATTCACACAATCTCAGGAGTCTCATAGGAAATGCAAGCAGAGTGAAAAGTACTCTCATGCTCAAGCTTCCCAGGCAAGGTGGTGATTGATATACTAAGCGCTCTTAATTAGTGGTCAGATTATAACTGAGTCACCAGATTATTTAAGAAAACTGGAGGCTTTAAGTAAAAGAAAGGATTTTACTCCTTGTACTGTTTTTTAAATTTCATTTGTTTGTTTGTTTGTTTCGTGTGTGTGTGTGTGTGTGTGTGTGTGTGTGTGTGTGTGTGTGTGTACATGTACAGAGCACACATGTGGAGGTCAGAGGACAACTTGTAGGAGTGGATTAACTTTCATCCACATGAGATTCAGGGACAAAACTCAAGTTGCTGGGTTTAGCAGCAAGTGCCTTTACCCATTGAGCCTTCTTGCCAGCCCCTTGCACTCTTCTTGAGGAGCTATTTTCAAATACTTGCATATGTTCAGAAATCAAATCCTCAGTGTTGTCTGAAAAGATTTATGAGAGCCAGCTAGTATATTAGAATATTCATCAATGGGGAAATTACTGTATCAAAGAACACAAAAGTCAAGACCAGTATCATACCAGCACTGTTTGTTGATTTTATTGTCCTTGGAATTGCCTTGTACATAGATTTATGTCCACAAAAACAGTGTTGTGGAGTGTATGTGTATGTATTTGGGAGGGGAGAGTCCTTGGTTTCTGTAAATACGGTGATGGACCTCATGTAGGTATTAACCTGGATAGAAGAAAAGGAAACAAACCAACATGCCTGGAATAAACACAGGTCAACTTTGTGAAAGAAGTGATATAAAAGTTGAGCCCTAAATAGAAGCAGGCCCAGAAAACAAAGAAAAAGTAGGCAGAGGAAACTATTTACACCCTGCCTTTCAGGAAAATGTAGGCTGCATTTGAGATTTGAAAATTGCTCAGCATGACTGGGATTTTGGGGTGTTGAGATAAAAAAGGGGTAAGTGGAAATCCTATCTGCATATACTTTATGCTCCCCTTAGGGATTCTGCAGTATCAAGAGACCAAATCTGGCAATTCTGGACTGTCCACAAGGCAGCCATTGCCTGACTTCTCATGGAGTTCTAAAAGTCTTCCAAGTTACACAGTTGCTGATTTGGTCCTTTGGTACTGCAGGAGAAGTGCTGTGGAATGTCGTTCTGTATGCTGTGAATGTGTGTTGCTCTGACTGGTTGATAAATAAAATGCTGATTGGCCAGTAGCCAGGCAGGAAGTATAGGCAGGATAAGCAGACAAGGAGAAATCTGGGCAAAGGAAGGCTGAGTCAGGAGTCACCAGCCACACACAGAGGAAGCAAGACGACAAGGTAGAACTAAGAAAAGGTACCAAACCACATGGCTAAACATAAATAAGAATTACAGTTTAATTTAAGTGTAAGAGCTATTCAGTAATAAGCCTGAGCTAATGGCCATACAGTTTGTAATTAATATAAGCCTCTGTGTGCTTATTGGGGCCTGAGTGGCTACAGACTGGGCAAGACCCAGAGAAAACTTCCTACTACAAATGGCGTCCAGACATGGAGCAAGAATTTCTACCCAAAACCTGAGAAAGCTTTAAAAAGGGTTCAAAAATGGAGTCAAGAGCAGCTTCCTAGTTGTGTCTCTCAGGCAAGCTGTGATACAGAGATGCCGAGGCCTACAGGCTTGAGCTACAATATGGTGGGTTTGTGGTGTGTAGGCTTTAGTGTAGCATGGTCAATATCTTTCTAAAGAAAAAAGGGGGATAGAATATAAGATGAAAGGGTAGATTATTGAATCTACTTTTAAAGAGCAACAATTTGTATAAGATGTTTTAAATTGCTATAGATTTTAGTTTATTAAAAATTTAAAGTTAATTTTGTTACACTGTATGTATATTTCTACTCTTGTTTAAAGTATTGTTTGTGCAATTCATTTAAAATTGTAGTGGATAATTAAAAATTACAGATTAATAATTAGTCTTCTATGATAGTCATGTTAGGTAAGTTTTCTAGGTATACATAGATATAATTCAATTAGATAGGTAATCTTCAAACACTTCAAAGACCTACAGAATGTGGCATTTAAAATGTTTTAAAAACTTAGACTTTCTGGACAGTAAGACACATCTGCTCCTGTCAGCACTGATTTACTTTAAAAAGAAAGATGGGTATCAAAGACAGTCTATGTGGAGTTTATCTTCTTCTTGACAAAAAGAGCCATTTGGACAAGAAACTGTTCTTGCCTGGACTGCTTGACAAAATGTTATATAAACTGGACATGCAGGACTCATAGAAATGTAACCACTGAATTTGCCAAAAGAAGGTGAAATGGTCCTTCAGGTTCCTGCTTTGCAGAGGAAACCGCCAGATAATCTACAGAACACAGAGAGAAGCAACTGAGAGACTCTAAGCCTATGGGCTAAAGATGGATTCCCCAACATTGCAGAGGAACTTGGGATGACTGTCTAGGCAGGCAGCTATCTCTGTCATTTCCAGAATTTTAAAAGTTGCTTACAATGCCTTTCCTGTTTACTTAAGTAATGTTATATTCTTCTGGGGTCTTTGATGTAATTGGAGACTAGATAGTTATAATTTTCCTTGGTTATGATAAAAGATGAATTAGATTCACAAATATAGGATAGATAGAATATTTTCTTTAATTTTGCCAAATGCAAATAGACTAGATATTGTAACTGTAATTCTTGCTTGATAACTGTTCTATTATATGTAATTTTACTATGTTAAAGGTAAAACCTTCCTTTTTGATTAGACAGAAAAGGAAAAGTGCTGTGGAATGTCATTCTGTATGCTGTATGTTTATTGGGGTGTGAGTGGTTGAGGACTGAGCAAGACATAGGAAAAACTTCCAACTACAACACAGCAGTCTTGAAGGACACAATGATTGATAGACTGTTCAGACAGAAACTTGAGTAATCAGAATAAGAAAGTGAAGATCACTATGTCAGCATTAGGCTTCAGGGAAAGGAAGAAGCCCAGAATGCCCTTGCTGCTAACCATAGCTAATGTGGAGATGAGCTTCCAAGAGCTGAGCTAGACATCCTTACATCTTCCCCTTCTGGAGAAAGGTATTGAGGTTATCAGGAAGTGCCTGGTGAGCATTTGACAACCAGGTGAAGGAGAGGCAGAGGAGGGGAATTTTTCTGCCACTGCATGATATACAGAATCCTGGGTCTGGAGATTTGACATGTAACTTTAAGAAAATTACCTTTTCATCCTCTTTGAGTCTCCATGTCCTCCTTTATAAATTGGGAATAATGATATTTTCTTTACTATATTGTTGCATGAATTAGAAGTGATAGAAGAAATGTGTCGGCATCTACCAGGCACTCCATAGTGGTATCAAATAAGACATAGCTGTTAGCAAGAGGATGTGTTAATTACTCTTTGAGAGATATTCATCACATGAAACAGGGAATTCATTTGTTTAAAAAAATCCATGTACATTCACTGTACAAAATGACAAGTTTCATTATGGCATTTTCTTACATGCACTATAAACTTTGTTCCTGTCTACTTCTCATAGTTTTTCCTCTTGTCTCCCCTCCAATGCCAGGCCACTTCCTCTTCCCAGACAGTCCCTCTTCTGCTTTCAAATCTATAAATAAAAAAAAAAAACTAAACTATACATATATAAGAAATGTGATATTTGTCTTTCTATAGTGTCTTGATTCATTTAATATAGTGATCTCCAGTTCATGTTCCAGAAAATGGCACACTGAAATTCTTTGTGTTTGTATGTTTCCTTTATTTGCTCATCAGTGATGAACACTTTGGTTGATTCCAAAACTTAGCTATTCAGAATAGTGCAGCAATTAACATGGATGTAAAGGTATCTCTGTAACAATCCATTAGCTTAACATTTACTTTGCCTGCATATGTTTAATGGCATTTTCATTCTACTTTAAGCTACTGTTATAAAAGTATTATGAGTTTATTTATTAATATATTTCATGTTCTGTGCATGTTAATATCCCCTAGAGCAGTCATCACAGCTTTACATGGAATCAGTGCCTCATTAATTAATCCTTTGGAGTATGATATATGGACTGGTCACAGAACAGCTCTTGAATATTGCTTGTTATAGGTAGCTAAGCAATTATTCCTCCATTCTTTCAACGTGCATTTATTGTATTAGTTTGTACTAGTATATCCCACTCATCATTCATACTGGGTTTTTTTGTTTGTTTGTTTTCTTTTGTTTTGTCAAAGCAGTCAAGATTGATTTTTTTGTTTGTTTTATTTTCTTTCTTAATACCATGATTCCAATGAGATCAGTTTATAATTTTTGTCAATGTGCATTGGCTGGTTACAGCCACAAATGCAACCCTGATTTTGGCTATTCAAAAAAAGAAAAAAAGGACAAAAATATGGCTGCTCGAGATGCTATCATAAGAATCATAGGTGGCATGGAAAATGAGGTACGTGGACAACTCATAATTATTCATAGTCAATCAGCGCTGTGGCTTGCTGACTATACTAAATCCTTGTCTTTGTTTTAGAGTCTTTAAATTTGCTCTATTCAGAAGCCTTGAGCACAGCCCAGAGCAACAGTTTAGCAAACTGGCTTTTGAAGTGTCAGTACAAGAGTAATCAGCCCCGTATGTTATATTCAGATACCAGGCATAGTGGCACATAACTGTAATTCCAACATTCTAGAGGCCAAGTCAGGAGAACTGATGCAAGTTCAAGACTAGCATAGGATACATAATGAGTTCAAGGCCAACCTGGGCTACATAGCAAAACCTTGTCTTAAAGCAAATGGCAAAAAAAAAGACATACAGAGATGATACTAATTTTATTTTTATAATGCAAATGTTTTTCTTGGGTAGAAAGATATTCTCAAGTTATAATAAAATGTATTAAAATAGTCTCAATAATAAGGTGGCAAATAACATAGATAAGTACCACTTTAAAATAATATACAGTATCCAGATGTTTTTATGTTTGGTGTAGAACTAAATCACTAAATGGAATACAAGTAAACATCATAGAGTGGCATTTATATCTGTCTTTTTCCCATCATCTACAGTACAGTAGCTTTGAATGCTCCTTGGCTATTCACATGCTTACTTGGTACTTTATTTAGCCCATTGTCTAATCTAAATAAATAAATTAACTTGTATCTGGGAAACTTGTATGCAGAAACAGCAGAGGGAAATATTCAGAAGTCAATTTTAAATATACAAATGGGATAATTATTCTATAAAACATGTTCATTCCTAGTTTTGTTAAAGCCGATGTGCAGAGATCCTAAAATTTCAGTATAAGTATCCAGCTGTTTTGTGTGTATGTGTGTGTGTGTGTGTATGCACAGTTTACTGATATGCTAATTTCTAATAGTTAGACCTACTGTTGGTTGGATTTCTGTGCAACAAAGTCTCCCTCTGGTATCAAAGCAGCCAGAAAACTAATCCTTCATTATTTCTTTAGTTTTGAAGTCCTTAGTATTTAAAATCGTTCGTTTTGATTAGTGGAAAACATACATCATGCTTCAAAGGTAACATTATTTGTAATATGTAAACATCTAATGGAAAAGAAATTTATGAATGAATGGTAGTAAGGACCTCAAATCAAACTATTTATCTTAAACACACTAGGCATTTGCTACCCATCTCTAGAGTCTAAAATATTATTATATCAGTAAAATCTTTTCTTTTTAGACTCTACAGATGGGTAACAAATGCCTAGTGTATTTAAGACAAACAATTTGAACTACTCTACTATATTCAGTACTGAAGAAAAATAGCCTTTGAAAGTTTAAGAAATTTCTTTTCAAAGGGAAATAACTATAAATTATGTAAATTTGGCCATTTAGAGATAATCTCCAGTGTAAAAGCACAAACTTCACCTAAATATATAAATTAAATAAAATTTACAGTATGTGATTTTGTTTCAGGAATAAAAATATCAGATCTGCAAGAAATTATACTTTTGTTTTTTTAAGAAAGGCTGGGAAATGCTGAAATTCAAATGTGCTTTAAAAGTCATGGTTCTTCCCCAGCATGCACCTCATGTCCCTGCTCCTTAAGTCACATCTGCTTTTCTTACTAAAGAAATAAGCCTGTGGAACAGAAGAGCTTATACTGTTGAGAAGGGAAAGCACATTCCTTTTTGCCTGGTGCATCATCAACCAACCTGTCAGCCACATTCGCAATGTAGAATCTTTATTTTGCATGATGATTCTAGGAGTCAGAAAGCACAGCTTGCCTGACTGATCCCAGGTGGAGTCTGAAGTGCTGACAGCAAGAGAACTAATGTTTAGATTTATAAACTGATTGAAGTTGATGTGGAAATCATTGCAAATGAATAAATACAGACTCTTGCATTGTCATTTTTATCAACTCAGTTTGTTCACTAGAACTCTTTCTATGTAATTACTTACAATGAATGTGAGTTGTACCTACAGCAGACATATGTACCTATAACTGCCACATATGCATGAAATATGTAGCTCTTCAAAGGAGAAACACCAATTTATTCAGGATGCAAATTACAAATACAAAACTCAAGCCAGAATCCTATGTAATAAGGAAGGAATAGTTGTGGCTTGTATAATTCATATCCTTAAATGAGTCACAGAGTATTCATAACCAGGAGTGAAGATAAAACTGGCATCTTATTGATGGCATTATATAAATGTTAAAATGTATATATTTTATATAGTAAAAGGGAAGATAAATAAAAACTAAGTCAAAGAAAAACGGGTTATTGGTGTAGTACTCTATTTTTCATATTGACCAGAGTATATATTAAGCTGATCTACAGAAATTGGATTTAATTATATTTGTGGATACATTTGAGAAAAATATGATTTCTGGTATTAGTAGATTTTATCTATTGTTAATTGTACGTTTTATGTATCATTTATATTATTTGTTTCTGGAAGTTTACCAGACATCCTTATGAACAATTTTATAGTATTTCTACTTAGAAACAGCAATCAGTATTCAGATTTCCCTAGTAGTTCTTTTGGTGGGAGAATAGATTCCTGCCAGAGAGAATGATCATATCACCAGATGACACTGGATCTCTGCTCCCTGTGCTGTGCCTGGTTCACACTGTTTTTCCTTGGCTACTGTTGGTTTGGAATGCCATGGTCAACATGCACAATGACATGTAGATTGCACTATAGAGAGGGTTCCAGGTACGCTAAAAAACTGTTTAGATTGCTTGAAAACTCATCCAAGGCACATTTCATGCTATTAACACTAAATGCTTATATAAGCACATATTTAAAACAACCACATCTTCCTTCTAATTCTATTAATTAGAATTAATTCTACTAATTTAATAATATGAATAAAGTTTAAAATATAACTTTGCTAAGATTCCATAAGGTTTTTATATACTGTGTATTTATTAAATGTGTTTATTCCTGTCACAAAATAGTTTTGATTCTCTATAAAAAGTAGAAACTGAAGTCTGAGCTCTTTCTACTTTATCTGAATTGATTGAATCAAAATATAAGTATATTTTGTTTCTTAGAGTATCACCTTCTAAAAAAAGACCTTAATAGCTATTATTAGTCTACATTTCTGAAACAAGGGGTTTCATAAAAGTTTGCACCCATCAAGAAACTCTAATTACCAACACTGAATTAATGTGAATAACATTAGAAATTATTTATTTAATTGTATTTAATGTATTTAAATTTAATGTATTTAAATTCATTTTCTGGGAATTGAAAATATCTTTGATATTGTTCTTCTCTAAGTTGAATGTCTTCCTAAGTTTTCAGGCTACAAAATTCTCCTAGACTTCTGCCATATTTAAAAAAATTAACATCTTTAATGTTTTTCCATCTCTAAAAGCCAAGATGAAGAGGTCCGCATTTATCTAGTCAAGTCTGGGAATAGATAAATTCCAAAAGCTTCAAAATGTAAAGTCAGCCCTATTTTCTGTGTGACTCTGTAATGATAGGTCCAGAATAGGGATATAGGAATGAAGCACAATAAGGAAACACACTATTCACAAGGAAGGGAAGGCACTGTGATCTTCCTCTAAGTTTACTTAAGAAAGTGATTCTAGAGATGGCTTAGTGATTAAGAACACTTGATGCTCTTCCAAAAATCCTGGGTTCAGTTCCCAGGCCCCACATAGCAGCTCAGAACTATCTGTAACTTCACTCCCAAGATATCTGATGTACTCTTAGGGCCTCCTCATGTGCCAGGCATAAATACGGCACATACATATGTGCAGGCAAACACTTGTACAAATAAAATTAAATAAATAAATCATTTTTCAAAATAAAAAGAAAGTGATTTTAGACAGACACATGCTTAGAGTATTAGTTATCTTTTTATAACTAAAACTGTTGGCTTTCTCTTTACAAGATGTGGTGGTTTGAATGTGATAGCCCCCAATCTTGGGCTTTTGAACACTTTGTTCCCTAGTCGATAGTGCTGTTTGAGGTGTGACTTTGTTAGAGGAAGTATCCCTGGGGGTGGACTTCAAGTGTTTCAAAAGTCTCTTGTCATTCCCAAAGGATCTCTTGGCTTCCTGCTTGCATCTAAGATGTAAGATCTTAGCTTCTAATCCAGCTACCATATGTGCTGCTTGCTGCCATGACAAACTCTTATTCCTCTATAATAACCCTAGGTCAAATAAACCTTCCTTTTTATGAGTTGCCTAAGCCATAGTGTTTTATAGCAGAAATAGAAAAGTAACACATGAAGTCATAACATTATTTAATTCAGAATACTACATTACAAAACAATGATTTTCTCTTTTAAGAACTTTCTCACTGCCCATGAAAAAAAACAAATGATCAACAATTTGACATCATTAAATGCATTTTGGGTATACATGAGTTAATATGAATACAAATATATTTTTAAGTTTGTAGGTATTCTTTCTCTTCCATATGGAGAATGAAAACCTAAGATAAAATGGAACTTTAAACTTATGGTTACAACACAAATATTCCTAGAATTATAAATGAAATTACTCAGTAGAGTTTAATTAAAAGTGTATTAGTATCTCATTTGTTATTTTTCCTACCTCTGTGACCAAATACCCAACAAGACGCAACTTAAGGGAAGAAGGCATATAATCCATCAAGATGGGGAAGGCTCCCAATGGGAAGAATGTACAGCTTAGTTTCCTCACCTCCTCTCATCTTGACAGAACATGAAACAGACAGTAGAAAGGAAGTAGGGTTCAGCTATAATTAAACCTCAAGGCCTGTCCACTGAGGACCAATTTCTAAAGGTTCTACAACCTCCCTACCCCAAATAATATTCAACCACATGGGCCTATGGTGGACATTTCACATTAAAACCACAATAAAATCACTACTCCAAATTATCCTTTGCCTTCTATATTCATATAAAACACGTGTTTTTGTTTTTGTGTGTATATAATTTCTTTTTAAATTAATTATGAGGTTGAGATGTTAATCCTCTATCATAAGATGAATCACATGTTTAAAATATTTCTTTAAAAATTATAGTTTAAGAGGGCCTGAGGACACCACAAGAAAACCACAGTATCAATTAACCTGGGCTTACAAAAGCTCACAGAGTCTGAACCACCAACCAGCAAGCTTTCATGGGACCGACCTAGGTCCTCTGCACATATATTACAATTGTGTAGCTTGGTCTTCTTGAGGGACTTCTAACAGAGAAAGCAGGGCTGTCTCTGATCTGTTACCTACTTTGGGGAAGCTTTCCTCCTACTGGGTTGCCTTGTCCAATTTCAATAGAGAGAAGGTGCCTAGTCTACTGCAACTTGTTCTACCATGGCTGGCTGATATATATGGGAAACCTGACCTTTCCTGAAGAGAAAGGAGGAGAAATGGATGGGGGAAGAGGGGAGGTTATGGAGAGAAACTGCAAGGAGAGGAGAGAAGGAGGAGAAACTGCGATCAGGATGGAAATTTTTAATTAATTAATTAGAATAAATTTTAAAAATATGTAGTGTATGTGTACTATTTTTAAATGTAAGATGATTAAATTTTTCCAGAAACTTATATTCAAACCTTAGAAAAATGAAAATTTTCTATATTCTGGTCTTGACAAAAAAATCAACACCAAATGAGACACATTGGTGTTTGGTTATCCAGACACTCTAACAGGCTGCAAGAATATATTATACTCAGCTGTATATTAAAGTTATATGTAGCTCGAGTTTTCCTGCCTGACCCATAGTCAGGACAAATCTCTCTCACCCGCCAGTCCCTCAGCTG
The DNA here is from genome assembly GCF_049852395.1 of Peromyscus maniculatus bairdii. Lineage (NCBI taxonomy): Eukaryota > Metazoa > Chordata > Mammalia > Rodentia > Cricetidae > Peromyscus > Peromyscus maniculatus. Next base: position 2,851,345 of record NC_134867.1, read on the forward strand.
CTCAGACCCAACCAAGTAAGCACAGAGACTTATATTGCTTGCAAACTGTATGGCCGTGGCAGGCTTCTTGCTAACTGTTCTTATATCTTAAATTAACCCATTTCTATAAATCTATACCTTGCCACGTGGCTCGTGGCTTACCGGCATCTTCACATTCTGCTTGTCCTGGTGGCATCTGGCAGTGTCTCTGACTCAGCCTTCCACTTCCCAGAATTCTTCTCCTCCTTGTCCCGCCTATACTTCCTCCTGCCTGACTACTGGCCAATCAGTGTTTTACTTACTAACCAATCAGAGCAACACATTTGCAATACAGAGCATCCCACAGCAGTTATACTTAGAAAATTCAAGGTATTTTTCTAGAGGAAGCCATTTATCAAGAAATATTTGGTATAATTCAGTTTTTAATATTTCAGCGGTCTTCTGCTATGAAATTCTTGTGGGCCCCTATACTACTAGGCCATATTGGTAAACAGTATAAGCTTCTCAGACCTACTGCTGATCCACACCCCTGCAGAGCCTAGGAGACAGGCAAGCTGTACATGCATAGCTTTGTTTCTTGTGCAAATGAAGCTCAGACCTCCCTCCCCAGCAGGGAAAATGGCATTTGAGAGCAATTGACCCAGAACAAGGGAGTTTTTGCATATCCAGGTGGAGTGAAGGGTGGGGCAGGATTCCTGGCCAGAGCAGAGTCACCTGGCTGGAGAGAAAGAACAAGGCAGTTTCTGTAAATGGCAGACAGAGCCACATGGCAGGGGAAAAGAGAGAAAGGCAGAGATTCTGTAGATGGTAAGGCAGATCTCTTGTAGAGTTTTCTCAGAGCCAGGAGTAAGCAGCAAGGAAAGAAAGATGGAGGATGAAAGAACAGGGAACTAAGATGAGATCAAAAGCACAGGAGCTTAATTATTACTAGGGCTATGAGGGGACAGAAAATGAAGGGACAAAGAGGGACTGATTGTCAGGACAGAACTGAAGCTATATAGATAGAATTTTGTCCTAGAGAAATAAAGTAAACGGATGTAGAGCATGGTGTACATAGATTCTTTTCCCTCAGATGACCCCCCACCAGACATAGACTCTGGGAGGAATCTTCTCAGAGCAGACCCTTGGGAAAATTCTATTAAGACACTTTGAAGATTGTTTATTATTTTATTTAGAAGTGATAATAAGATAAAAATAACCTGGGAAAGTATGTTAATAATTTCTAATTAATAACAATTAATTAATACTAATTATTAATTAATATTTATGCCTTTGTGAGGAATCACAACCATTCTTAACTAACATTACAGACTTCTGAAGTAACACTGTACTTGTTAGAGCCAAGACCTTCTAATGCCCCGGGATACAGAGAGGGGAGGAAGTAGAATATAGTAAAACTGTGAAATGGCTGTAGATCAGATTCCTGTCTCAAAATGCTTACAATCTGGATGGACCAGCAAGACAGGTGAGTGGTGATGAGTTGTGTCAACAAGAATAGGCCGCAAACGGCTCAGGAGAAAGAGAAAGGACCTGTTTGTGGAAGGAGTTAGCCTGCATTGTTGGGGAGATGGTGCTGGAAGCAAGTCCTAATAGAGAGAGGAGTTTATCCATGTTTGTGCTTTTGATCATAATATATTTATTATACTGTAGGGAGCCGCCATTCTAAGATGGCGCTGGCTTCCTGGGAGCCTAGCTGTAAACAACTCCATATTTGGCTATGCTCTCGGGACTATGTGTCCTGTGACCTGTGCATGCACGGGTATGGTAATCGACTTTATGTCCTCAGCCTATCCTGTGGCTCCCCGTGCTAGCATTCTGGCGGGACCCAATCACAGTACGGCACGTTTGCCTGATTCCCTATATAAGCAGCTGTAGTTTAGTCCTCGGGGCCCCTCACCTCCCGCTCTCCCTTGATCAAGAGGCGCTCCAATAAAGTGTGTTCTGAGAAGAATCCTCGCATGGTGGTCGTTCTTCCTCGCTGGCCGAGGAGCGCGCCGCAACTGGTGCCGAAACCCGGGACGGGACACCAGGTGAGGGGTCGAGGAGGATTCAGAACTCAGCACACGGAGCGGTGACGTCGGTAAGTTCTCCAGGAACGGTGACGTCGGTGGGTTCGCCAGGAACGGCGGTGACGTCGGTAAGTTCTCCAGGAACGGTGACGTCGGTAGGTTCGCCAGGAAAGGCGGTGACGTCGGTAAGTTCGCCAGGAACGGCGATGACGTCGGTAAGTTCTCCAGGTATGCTGATTGTTGGGATAAATCCGTTTGTGCTTGCTTTTGTGTTCATTCCTATGACAATTGTTGTTCTTCTTTGCTGTTTTGTATATGCATGTCTCAAGGAAAAACGCAACGTGGAAATCATTAGAAAGGGACGCAAGGCATTAATTAAGCACCAGGATAGTCTATCAGAATCAGACGTTAAAGGGGAGAACTTAAGTAGGCCTAAAAAGGAAGGATATCCAATATTAGATGGTGAGTTAGACCCTGATGAGGAGGAGGATTTAGAGGAAGCTGCCGCTGAATATGAGGAAGAGAGACATGGGCGGCAGCGACCTCCTCCTTATAATGTTTCTGCTGGGGTGAATGTGGAACCAACGGCGCCTTCGGGACCACATCCACCCTCGGCAACACCTTCGTATCTGCAAACAGGTGGAGGTTGTCGTTTTATCAGGAGAGACACCTGGGCGCGGCTAGCGTCCGCGTTTCCAGTATTTGAAGATCCGCAAACAAACAACAGATATCATGAACCTGTGCCTTATAAACAATTAAGAGACCTGGTAGAGGCTGCTCGAGCCTATGGAGTAACAGCCAGTTATACCTTAACATCATTGACTAGGCTCACTACTCAGGCTATGATTCCAACAGATTGGTTCGAATTAGCCAGAGCCTGTTTAACTACAGGACAGTACTTGGATTTCAAATCCATAGTGGAGAGGTTATGGGGAATCCTTGTGCTGGCTGGGGGCCAGGTGCTAGGTATCACCATTGCAGTGGAGGTTCAAACTGCTGCAGCTGGTCCCTGTCTCCAGAGATGCAGGCTTGGCCATTTCAACCTCTTCAGGTGGAAGGAGTTGATGGCTCCAAACCATCCTTCATACCTCTACTTCCCTAAATGCACAGTTGAAAGGTGGCCTTATGGTGCTTAACCAGTGCATTGACTTGGTACAAGAACAAGGTGACATCCTTTGGCAGCTGTTCCAATTGGGCTGTGAGTGGAGAATGCCTGGTTTGTGTCACTAGTGTGCAGAATGGTTCCCGAGCAGCGAATTTGTCTAAACGATTGTCCAGTTATCTTATAGGAAATTGGTCCGGAGAATTTGAAGAGACCTTGGAGAAGCAGAGTGGCGGTGGTGACCATCAACTCCACCCGAGTGGATCTCAGCATGGCAGAGGGACTGTCCTCCTGGATTGCTTCTACCTTTTCCTTGTTTAGAATGGGTGGGGGTAGGGTATATTTTTGGCATGCTGCCTTGGAGGATGTGTGTTTTGTCTGTGGTTGGTCTGCCGTTTGCGAGCACGTACAAAAAGGACAAGGGCATTATCACTCAAGCATTGGCTGCTTTGGAGTGTGGCGCCTCCCCCCAGATACCTAATATCCACACAGCCTTTGCACCCCCAGGACTGGTTAGTCCATTGCACTCCGGAAGGTGTGTGGACAATTAAGCACAGGATGCCAGGCTCATGCACTGCACTTGAAATGTAGGACATTTTCCTTCCTTCAAGGAGAGCAAGTCTGACTGCACATGGAGTCACATAGCCTTTGCACCCCAGGGACTGGTTGGTCCATTGCACTCGGGAAGGTATGCAGGCAATTATCAACAGTTAACTCATCCTCGATCGGTCAACACATCATGAGGTGGGGACCTGATCGGATGAAATACTTGTGCTGCAGAAATCAGACCTAGACTCTCTCCTGCGGCTTAATTAATAAAGAGGGGGGAGATGTAGGGAGCCGCCATTCTAAGATGGCGCTGGCTTCCTGGGAGCCTAGCTGTAAACAACTCCATATTTGGCTATGATGCACGAGTATGGTAATTGGCCTTATGTCCTCAGCCTATCCCGTGGCTCCCCGTGTTCGCCTCTGGCGGGACCCAATCATAGTACGGCACGTTTGCCTGATTCCCTTTATAAGCAGCTGCAGTTTAGTCCTCGGGGCCCCTCACCTCCTGCTCTCCCTTAACCAAGAGGCGCTCCAATAAAGTGTGTTCTGAGAAGAATCCTCGCATGGTGGTCGTTCTTCCTCGCTGGCCGAGGAGCGCGCCGCATTATACAAAACAATAAGTTTTATCATTAAAAAAAGTGGGTTTCATTGTGATGTTTTCACATACATATATGTTGTACTTTGAGAAGAGTTTAGACAAAAAGTGTCAAGAATGTCAAAAATATTGAGAGGACCAAGGACAGGGAAGGAGCAAAAGGTGAAGCCTCTTGCAAGCCTGGGCCAGCATCATTTCCATGTTACCCTGCATCAGCAGTCCCCCTCTTTGTACCAACAGAGCTGACTTCTCCTGACTTCTCTTGTTGACTATTTCTTTTCTACTACTTTCAGAAATGCTGCTTTGATTTTGTGTACGTGTGTTTAATTATAGGACAAGAAATTAACTCTAACAACAGAAATTTGAAAGTTCCTATAACTCTTTCCTAATCTTCACCTTATTCCCAAACAAGATTAATCATGAAATCCCTTCATTCCCAATTTAATATCTTTCAAATATATCCAACTATTTTCACTCTTTCATATTCTGCCCCAGTCTATAACCTATCCCCTGTCACTGTAACATAACTCTTTCCAGGCATCACTTCATTTTACAGTTACATGCTTTAAAAATATTCTCCAAGTAATTGCCTGATTTTAAGTAGTAATATTATCATTTTTCATAACACTTCCCTCATGAGAAAATTCAAACTGTTTTATGATCCTTGAAGTCTTACAAGATCTTACCCCTCTCTTATGGTAATCTGATGGTAATCTCAGATGATCTATCATCTGTTTCCTCTGACCCTATTACCCACTCCCCATGATCTCAGCCATTGCCCTGAATTCTGTAGGGCTCATCATAGTGTCCTTTCTTTGAGGGGATGTTCTTGGCCCCCATTCCTAGAACCTTGGTTAGCTTTCATCACTCTTTTTCAGTACATTATAGGGTTTTTTTTTCTTCATAAAGCTAACTACATTTAGTTCCTCCCATATTTAGGTCACCCCTGTTTTGTGTATTGCCTTGTCTCCAGTGGTTAGCTCAATGCCCAATCCAGATTGAGAATCTAGTATTTAATAAATACGTTTTTATTAAATGAATAAAAATCTAATTGAAATATGAATTCTTTAAACTATTAGCTAAAATATTTGCTAGTGCATTAAATATAGTTGTATATTTATAAATTATTCTTTTCTCCAGAAATTAATCATCTTCAACATAAGTACTGAAATAGAGTTCAGTGTCTGGAATTAATTAATTCCTATGGTGGGGAAATATTTAGTTGACAGGCTTTGAGATAATTGAATATTGGGAGAAGAGAATGGGGATTTTTTTCATTTGGACTTGAAGGAAAACTAGTTTAGGAAAGAAATTTTCAAAAACCTGAATGAAAAGGCATTGTTGGGAGGCATAGTTATTTATAATCAAAGTAAATGGAAATTAAAATCTAGAAAAACTTGATTAGTGGTGGTAATGGTAAGGATGTGAAATCAGTTTCTAGTTGTCTTTTAAAAAAAAATTAAGTTGCTAGTATCATTTACATTTCAGCATTTTTCTCCCAGACTGCAACTTATAGTATCACACAGTATTCTGAAGGGATGTTCGTAGAATTTGTGTTCAGTCAGAAAAAAAAGAAACTAATGGAAACAAACCAACCATATATCCATTAGAGGGAGAATAAGGCACACTGAGTGCTGCACACACACACACACACACACACACACACACACACGGAGGGTGATAAAAATGTTGCTATTGTGGTTTATTTATACAATGAGATATTACACACTAAAGAAAAATGAGTGAAACCACAGATACCCATATCAAGAAGAACAACTTTCAGAAAAATGATCAATGAAAAAGACAAATTGTGAACATTCATGGTGCAATGCCATCTTGAACATTCAAAAATGAATATCAATACATTGATTAGGTTCTGTATTGTATTGTAATCTTGTATTAGTCATAGTTCTCCAGACAAACAGAATCAACAATATATACACAAAATACACATGAGGATGCTTAGAGTTGGTACACAGTCAAGTTAAGACATAAAATTAGTCATGACAAGAATTTAAACATGGTAGAAAATGGAAAGAATGGCTTAAAAATAAAATGAGTGGCATGTTTGAATGAAAATGTCAGATCCAGAAGAAGCAAGAGAGATGTTTCAGCAATGTCAACATTGCTGCTCTATTCCCTACAAAGACATCATTTTATCACTTGGCTTCATAATTTGTTTTTTTTAATATTAATTCATTTTTTTCATTTATTTTATGTACTGACCACAGTTTCCCCTCCCTCCTCTCCTGTTCCCTCCTCACACCTCCCTCTCCCCACATCCACTCTTCTTCCATCTCCATTCAGAAAGGGGCAAGCCTCTCATGGGAGTCAACAAAGCATGGCACATCAAGTTGAGGAAGGACCAAGCTCCTTCCCCTTGCATCAAGGTTTGGCAAGGCAACACAACATGTGGAATGGGTTTCCAAAAGCTAGCTCAAGCACCAGGGACAGGTCCTGATCCCACTACTAGGAGCCCCACAAACAGACCAAGCTATACAGAGGGCCTACATCAGTCCCATACAGGTTCCCTATCTGTCTGTCCGGAGTCAGTGAGATCCCATTAGTTTAGGTCAGATGTCTGTGTGGGTTTACCAATTGGAAACTATTGGGATCAAGCCCCTCTAGTCTCCTTCCCAGGGGTCCAGAAGAAGTGCTACCAACAGCAAGAATAATCTAAGGGAATGAATCTAAGTACACTGAGCTCTGCAGTCCATTTACTTTGTTGCTCTGAGACAAGAAACTATCTACACAACTTCAAGTCTGTACTCATACTTGACTCCTCTCTGCCCCTTTTTCTCATGTCCTCTTATAACTCTAAGTTATTTTCCATCTCCAACCTCATCTTCATCTTCATTCTTTTCCATCCTCATTCCTTTCCATTCCTCTTCTGGTGACCCAGTCTCAATAATCCTACAATCTGCAAACTCTGCCCTGCTGCCTTCTGGTCCTCAGGGTAACTCTGTTCAGGGCCAGGAAACCTGTCTCATAGCTTCACTGCACCTGGTATGCAAAAAAAGTCCTTTTGTTCTGAGTCAACTGCTCTGGAATGCCACTTGGGCTGTAAGAAGAAAGGAGGGTTTGAGCTTCATTTGTAAAGAAACAAAGCTATACACCTAGGAGACAGGTGCTTAGCCAAGGAGACAGGCTATATCTCCGTAAGGGTGTTTACCTTAGTTCAGGGGCCTCAGATACCTAGCAGGTGGTCTGACCAGCTATTCTATCTGCCACTTGTCCTTGGATGCTTGATAATGGGGATATTTGCAGAAGGCAGGTATCCAATTCAAATACTAAAAAGGGAGCAGGAAACCTGGAGGCAAAAGACCTTGTTTTCGTGACCTTATCCAAGTACTTTAAATGTCTATGCCTAAGAAATGATGCATCCACACTGTTATAAGTTCTTGGGGAAATTATGAGAGTACACATCAAGTTCATAGCCAGAAATAGCTGATATATTAAAAGCCGAACAATATCACTCCTTGAGATTTGGCTTTTCCTCTGGAGGAATTCCTTGATTCTTCCAAGTATAGCTTTACCATATTCAGCTGAATTCTTACTACATTCTATGACTCATAGCATCCACCTGTTATGACATTGACCCCCCTGGCTTGTACAATCCTTCCTCTCTTTCTTCAACAAGACTCATGTTGGCTTCATAATTTGTATGCCTACATTGTATACATCCCATTAGAAATAAAAAATAAAGTAAACTTTTAAAATTATGACAAAATTAACTCCAGTAAATAAATCTAAAAATTAATGACTCTACTATAAAATGGATGAACAAGAAAAGCAAACTTCTAAATATAGAATTTCCATCTTGAGAGAAAGAGAAAAAACTGCTGTGTAAATGACAGGAGTTATTGAGAAACAATGTTTATCTCTTTGTTATACATAACCTCATAAAACTGTTCCCCCTCTGCAAGGCATGAGGAAAAAAATTACATGAATTTAAAATACAAAAATCTCAGAACAAACAATGAATGGCATGTTTTTTTGGTGTGTTTTTTGGTGTGTTGAGGTTCCAGCTGTTGCTGTAGGAAAGTTCTATGGCAATAGATTTAGACGGTCACTGTTGTAAACTGCTGGTGTAGGCTAGAGTGACAGAGACTACTACTCAAGACTGGGTCCTGAGTAAAATGAGGTTTATACTAGAATCTGGCATGTAATCACTCACTAAATATTTACTGTATAAAAGTTAAAAGTATAAGATTCATTGTGGCCCCCAGTTCAGTGGAGGAAGCGTCTAGAAGGGAGATGACTGTGTGAACAGTCAAATTACTCTGGGAAAGCAGTCAAGAGAATATTAATAATCCAAGGCTTTATTCAGCTTTTAGTTCAAAACACACTTTCAGACAGCCAAGGTCATAAGGGAATGAAGAATATCTCCTCTAGTTTGAGTTACCCCTCGCCCCTGGGAAAGGAAGAAAATGGTACAAACACTTGGGCAGGTGATTGCTTCTCCTTCTCAAAATCCAGGTAGGAGATGGTGTAAAGGTCACAAATATTTTTATAGGTTATAATCACACACACACACACACACACACACATATATATATAACATATAATGTATTATTAACCCCTTCAATTGTACTATTCATTGACATAAAGGAAATTCACATTGTTCCTCTAACTCTACTATCTGTCTCTAGAACTACTTCATCTTTCCAAACTAAAACTCCATAATGATGAAACAAGTACTCATTTCCTCTCCTTCCACCCCAACAGCCACCTACTTTATACTTCTGCGAATTTGCTTATCCTAGGCACCGTATGCAAGTAGAATCCTACGTTCGTTCTTTGTGCTCAGCATACTATGCTGAAGTTTATCCCTTTTACTCAATATAATGTCTCCAATGTTCATAAATGCTGTAGTGTGTGCCAGAATTTACTTTCCTTTTAAGGCTATATAATAGTCAAATGTACATACACACTACATTTCTTATCCATTCATTTACCAATGACACTGAGTTGTTTCTACTTTTCAATTGGAAACATTAACAGTCTGAATATAATATACAAAACATCTGCTCTAGCCCATGTTTTCAATCCTTTGAGTATATGCCCAGGAGCAGAATGGCTGGATCACATGAAAATTCTGTTTAATATTCCAAGGATTCACGATACTGTTTTCCTAAGGAGCTGTGCCTTTTTTGTATTCCCACCAACGCATCCTCACCAGCAAGTTACTTATGTTTTTATATACCAGCCATCCCAATAGATTCTCTTCTGGTTTGCTTCCCTGTGGCTATGATAAAACACCAACCAAAAGTAACTTGGGCAAGGGTGGGGTGGGGTGGAGGGTTTATTTGGCTTATACACTATAGTCTATTATTGAGGAAACCAAGTAACTCAAGGCTGAAACCTAAAGGCATGAACCAAAGCAGAAACCACAGAATTTGTGCTCTCTGGCTTGTTGTCAGGCTTACATTCCAGCCTAGGGGTTGTCATCCTTGACCTATGAAACCTCATCTTGTGGTAAGGTGCCTGGGAGAATCTATCATCCCTAAATGTGATGACGTCATAATTTCAGGGACCACCACAGTATTTGACTGTCAATCGCTAATTTTGTGTATATTGGGCTTTGTTGGTGTATATTCATGCTAGTAACATTTAGAAACACAACAGTGCTTTTAACACAAAGCAATGCCACAAAGAAATGGGTCTGAGAGGACTGTCATCTGTGATCATTTTTAAATGATTCCATCAATTTTAAGTCAAAGAGAAAAGCACTTCTTATGAAAATTTCACTAGGTATTCCTGGTGACTCTGAATCTGCTACTTAGATAGAAAATTGAAACTACCAAATGCATGTCAACGTGGGATTGGGGGTGGAGTGGTCTGCCTGTGGCCCTTCTGGTGCTAGGTGCTGTATCCTCAGGCAAACTCAACCTTGGTTCACCTTAAAGTCTTGGAACTGACAAATCTTCAGATATTGTGTTTCTTGCCTGTGCTTCTTTGATGGTGATTGACAGCTTCTCCCCTCCTCCCTCCAGCCTAGGCCAGCTCTGCTGGCTGTTTTTTCAGCTGTAACCTGCTTGCTTGTGCCTGGTAAGGTTGAAGCCTGTTGCTCCACTCTGCGGGAGCCCGCCTTGCCTGGCCTAACTGCTGCTCTGGCTGACATGCTACCTCAGGGCCTAGGGAGACCTTTCCAGTCTACAAATAACACTGGAGAATTCAGACTAATCGGTTCAGCTTCCCTGAGGCAAAGGGGAAAAAAGGTTTCTTACAAGCGAAAGGATTAAGAAGGAAAGTGAGCAAAGTGGTTTCCACTTAGGGCATCTGAGAGAGTACCATCAACTGAATAAATGGTTCACCCAATCATAGAAAAGCAGGGTGGGAAAAGCTCGTTTTGTGGCTTTTTACCTTAGCACAATCATTTACAGAATCATCTACGCATAACACACCCTGAGGAAGTAGTTTTTTAAAAGTGGAAGATATTTTCTTTTGCTTTCTTTTTTTTTTAACTTTATTATAAAACAAATCCCTGAAAATAAAAATACCACATACCAAAATTCACCAGACCTAAATACAGAACAAAATTTACCAGACCAATATAACATAATAAACTTACATAGAGTTAGAACTGGCATTCAAAATGGAAACTATGAAACTTCACACTAAATTTATGCCCTTATCAACCATCAGTCCCCCTTCCCCCAAAAATCTAACAGAATTGGAACTAGAAAGCATTTAGCTTTATGTATATAAACTCAGGTACATTGCCTGCATGCAGTCCTTCCTCATACTTTTATGTTTACTATTTCTTGTTCTCTTTTCTTCCTGCTATACTGTTCCCACATGTACACTTATTTACATATATGTATATATTAATGGCTATATTCCATATATGAGAGACTATGTGGTTTATTTCTTTCTGAGATTATATGGCCTTGTGTAATAATACATCCTAAACCCTTAGTGAGTATACTTTTCTGCAAGATTTTTAACTTCATTTTTCTTTAGAGATCAGTAGTATTTCATTTCTTGTATATGCATATCCACACCAAATTTTCATTATCCATTCATCTGTTGATGAATAATGAGGTTAATTCCAATTTTTTGACATAGTGAATAAAGCAGCAATAAGCATATTCTTTATTGCATATTCTGTCTTGGGGTATTTTTTGTTAATAGCTACAATCCTTCATCCTTCATATGGAAATACACACAAATGAGCTCACACTCAACATGTGCACATATACATGCTCACACATGGGTGCACCTCATTGTTTTTTCCATTTTTCAATTACAGTAGTTAGACAATAGATTAATTTAAAAATAGGAGTTGGGGAGATATCTGTGGTCTATAAGAAGTATCAAGAGATAGTAAATTCTGTCGTGAAGGATCTCAGAACAACCAATCTGGGAGTCCATGGACCAAACTTTAAGACATGAAAGTGGCTATTCTAGGACCTCTTTGTGCCTGCCTTGTTTGGTATTTGCTAAGATTTCCTAAACCTTTTACAGGTTATTTTATCTGAGATTCTGAAGCCCTCCTCCTGGTGAATGAAATCTTATTGGAAATTAGTTATCCCAATGAAACTGCTTGCTAATTGTAATTAAATTTGAATCTCACTTAAGAAAATATGTTCTTTGGCATGAAGAAATTTTCATGGGAAAAAATACTTTCAGGTGTTGATTTGTATAACTAACCCCTTGCACTCGGTGGGTCATTAGATCTCACTGGTTTGTAATGCAATCAGAGTCAGTATTCTGCTTCTACGGGTTGCTTGGTAATTTGTTTGTTAACATATTAGCATACAGCATTGATCAAATAGCTAATCCAATCACAAGCTTGTAATCGATACCTTATTGATTACCCAGCTTGGTGATCACTTTTGCTAGGTTCAATCAATAGCAAATGCCAAGTAGCCTTTCACACAACCAATTAGCTTATGAAATAAACCAAACATTTTGCTTGGCCCTGAAAGTAAAGATCAATGGAAAGCTCTGGAGTTGAACACAGATGATATTTTTTTTCATCAACTTTTTCCTCTCCTGCAGCCACTCAAGTTCACATTAACACTCTCCCACTAGTTCTGAAGACATCTGAAAAGCAGCTGCAACAGTGAGACAGTGAAGCAGCTGTAAGCTATAAATCACCAGGGTGAGGGATTCTCAGTTGCACGTTGGCATGTGGTCTGTCAGATGAGAAAAAATAGAGACATAAAAGAGGCAAAGGTTAGAGGTACATAGAGTTTAGAAGCCTGAACTTGTGCTGTATTTCATGCAAGGAAACCTTGGCATTGGTGGTTCTTTCCAAATGTTCTTTAACATTTCCTTACTCATGTGCAGTTGCTTCCATGTTTACTCCCTGAATGGCGCAACTCCAGTTTCCTGCTTTCCGTCTTGCTGCTATTAAATTGATTATTATCCATGTCATCACACAGAAGTCCCATCCCTCTGGTAAAACCTGGGTTAAGTAAGAAGTTTCCAGTGGTATTAAAGTAGCCTGACCACTCATTGTTTTAAAGTTGAAAATGAAAGCAATATTTACAATGGATTGGCTAGTGCTTATCCTGAGAGATATGTGCCAGGGGCCTGAGTGTTTACAGACATGCTTACTGGTTTACCACAGGAATCTGGTGAGATGACTTTGCTGTAGACTAAGGACAATTTAAAACTTACAAAACACACTTTGGGCTGAGGTAGCATAGTCATGCCTCTGCTGGCAAAGGGAAGGGGAGAGCTGAAGTCAAACCTAGGATGTGTATGTCTGAACTCCCTTTCTCCCTTTTGTGAATAAAGAATTCACTAAATACCAATTTAAAAAGAAAAGCAATCTTCAGAAACAATAATTTTCCTGAGGATTTAGGACACCAAGACTATGGCTGAATAGCCATCAATCAATCAAACAATCAAACTCACAGAGCAGATTAACCATTCTTATTTGTCAGAGAATATGAAAACAAGTGACCTTTTCTTAGGAATCATCTGGATCTTTTGGCCAAATTCTGATCTTGCTTTGTTGGTAAGATCCATGAGTTAAATACAACCAAAGTGATTTGTTTTTCAAAGACTTCTTAAAGTTTTCTTTTTCCATCTGCTTTTTACTTAGAGTAATTTGATTTGGTCTACTTAAGGTTTTGTTTGGTTTGGTTGCTTATGTGTTAAATAAAACATATTCTAAACTAACTGTGTGTTCCATCTCCAGTGTTCACTTGACATTTAAAATGATTTGTGCTTGTTTGTTTTCTTTTGTGGAACCAATTGTGTTAGGCTCTGTTGTTACTGTTGCTGCTATCACTGTTATTGTTGTTTTGGTTTGGTCTCATTGGTTATTTTATGGTTTGAAGTTTTTTGTTTCTCTTCCTAGACACACCCTACCCATCACATGCTAAGGACAGAACACAGGGCCTTGGCATATATGCTAGGCAAGCATTATTCAGTGGAGCTACATCTGCAGCCCCTGAACCACTTTTTGTTTGTTTGTTTGTTTGTTTGTAAATGGAATTGAGTTAAAGAGAAAGGGCAAACTTAACTGTATCAGCATGACTTAGCAGAGCTGAAAGAAAACAGATTCCTACTCCTGAGAGAGAACATGAGGCCAAGATGATCTTCCTAGACTGTGAAAAGTGATCTGCAGCAAAATTAAACTGGGTGGTGTGTCAGAGGAAGCACCACACTCTCCTGAGTTCTTTCCTTTTATAGTTTATAATAACCAGATTTCATTGTTCCTATGAAAGGTCACAAGTGAACAGATAGTATTGCATAAGCTATAGAGCCAGACTGTCTGGGTTCAGATCCCCATTCTTACTTGCTGACCATGCTTTGTAGTTATTTTTATCATTGCTTCAGTTTTAGAATCCATAAAAGATGAATAATTGTACAATCTACCTCATGAGGTTTTTAACATTGATTTAACAATCAAATGAGTTAATACAAGTGAAAGTGGTAAGCACCCCAGAAAGGCTGGCTATCTTCATATTATATGATAATTTATCTCAATCTCAACCTTCATTAAGCAGTAGAACACACACAAAAAAAGTCATAAATGCTTTTGCATGTAAGGAAAGGGGGACTGGTAAAATGTTCAGGGTGTCATCCCTTCCAAAGATGATTGGGGAAAAAAAAGATTCAAAACCAAAACACACTTCCCAAAGGCAATAGTAGATGGTCTCAAATATCCAGTATCCCATCACAAATTCTGACTATTGTCAGGACATCAGTTTTCAGCACCTCACAGGATGAGTTGCAAAAAAAGAAAGTGTGGCCTGGTGAGATGGCTCAGCTGGTAAAGGTGCTTGCTAACAAGCTTAATGACTTGAGTTCAATTCCAGGGTCCCACTTGGTACAAGGGGAGAACCAACTTCCAAAAGTTGTCCTCTGGTTTCCACACACATGCCATGGCACATATGTGCATTCACAAATGCAAATACACACACACACACACACACACACACACACACACACACACACTGTAATTTTTAAATATTTCTTAAAGAGAAAGGCTAATCCATTTGGTCTCCAGCTTCCTGTCATGTTCTGTGATGTCTTCCACGTGTGGTACTGCCATTCTGATGCCATCTGCCATGAAGACCTCACCTCTTTCTTTATAAGTCCCCACATATAAGGGGTTTGTTATATAAATACAACATGCACTAACTTAGCACTTTACTTTTAAGCCATGTAATTACAAACTGTTAATTATATGACATTCTTCTATGGAGTTTTATGAAAAAATGTAACAAGATTCTATTTATGGGTTCATTTTACACAGGACAGCAAAATAGCATACTTGAACATCTCAAACGTATTCCTCCTTCTCTCCCTGCTTGTCCTGCCCTGCTGACCCAATGCTGTCAGTCTGTGGTTTGGTCCTTTGACGTTTAGTTGTTTGAATTTTCACCATCTACATTGGTGAATTTAAACCAGAAAAAAAAGGGCCTATTATTTTTATAATTTTTATAATATTCCATCATCTAGCATGAGCTATAATTAAGTTGTATATTAACAATAGTAAAATAGTTTGACACACAATTTTATCTTTAAGGTGGTTTGTCTTCTTTTTAGTGAGTTACAGGTTTAAACATATTTTAAATCCTTAAGTGATTAAGAAATTAACATTAAAATATTTATCATAAGACAAAAGTAGTAAGAAATCTGTCATAGTATATTTAGTAAGATTAAAGTGTCCACTCTTAAAGCAATAAAACTTGGTTTTTAGATGTATAAAACAAACTTGACATTCATCTGAACCAATTTTCTAATCAAATTGCAGACCTCTAATGTAACTCAAATATGGATCATAAGTAAGTTCACTGCAATAAATTATAACTTTGTTTTAATATGTTATTTAAACATAATGTGCTAATAAGGAGATAACTAATAAATTCTATATTTCTCCTGTGATTCATTACTACAAACACATCTTAATTTTTTCAGGAAAGAAATAAAATCTCCCAAACAGACTGGAAATAGTATTTGCTTTTAGAGACCATGTATTTTAACCTAAAAGAGAATAACATGTTACATCAGCTTGAAGTCCAGAAGTTCATAAAAGTGACATTTGATCTCTTAGCATTTTCTGGAAAAGTGATTCAGCAGTGAGGTCAAAGTGTTCACCCTGGAGGCCTTAGAAGATGACCTTTGTACACCACCCTTACATGATGGAGCAGATGGGGGGCTATAAGGGACTAAGGGATGCTGATAACCAGATAGCAAATGAGCTTTTCTTCCTCCCCTTTGCCATGCTCATTTTTGGGAAGAAAGAGGGGGAGGAAGAAAAGAAGGAGAAGCAGGTAGATACTCTACTCAGGTAGTTAGATAATCTACCCCCTTTCCCCAGCATCAGTCATCAGGCACTTCACTGTGTAAAGTTTGAAATAACAACACAGATTAGTAAGGACTTTTTAAAAGCTAAAAGAAGCATTTGAAGTTCCAGCTCATGAGTTAGTGAATCTAACTAAGCTTTCTAATGAAAGTATCTTTCCTCTCTATAGCAGTGTTTGCTAAATGACATCAAGTACTATAATTCAGAGCTAACCTGCTATGGGAGTTTTTCCTCTACAACCCTACTTGTAGAGACAAGAAAACTGTCTCCACAAAAGAAAGGCAAATGGCATGAAAAGAATCTTACTTATGTTGCAGTTACACAAAGAAAGGCCATTGTCAAAGTATGTGTTGAGGATCATCAATGACTAAGAATTGAAGAAGTTTAATGATGTTAGGATGTTATGATTCACTTTCAAATGGGTGACAAATTCGCTAAGTTATTGGTATAATTTGATGTAATTGCCCTTGACAACATTCCTTTGAGGTAGTTATTTTTTATTTTTTATTATTTTACAGGTGATGGAACTGAGGCTTATAGAAGAAAAAGAAGTTAAATCCAGAATTTGAGCTCACAAAAGATAGCAAGAATAGCCGGGCGTTGGTGGCGCACGCCTTTAATCCCAGCACTCGGGAGGCAGAGGCAGGCGGATCTCTGTGAGTTCGAGGCCAGCCTGGGCTACCAAGTGAGCTCTAGGAAAGGCGCAAAGCTACACAGAGAAACCCTGTCTTGAAAAACCAAAAAAAAAAAAAAAAAAAAAAAAAGATAGCAAGAATAAGCTCAGAGTCAACCAGTGGCAATCCTACAGGCAGAGCTCTCTCCAGGAACTGCAAAGAAATAAAAAGATAACCCAGAGTTCATCAGCCAGCAACATTACACTTCCTCACTGCAAGCACAGGGCCGATAAGAGTCTGCACCAGATCCTCTGTATATATATTGTGGCTTTTAACTTAGTGTTTTTGTAGAACTCCTAACAATGGGAGCAGGTATGTCTCTGTTTCTTTTGCCTGCTCTTGAGACTCCTTTCTTCCTATTGGGTTATTGTGAAGCATCACTACAAGGACTTTTGCCTTGTTTTATTGTGTCTTGTTATGCTATGTTTGGTTGTTGTCTCTTAGAAGCCTGCTCTTTTCTGAAGGGAAATAGAAGGGGAGTGGATCCTGGGGAGAGGGGAAGTGGGTGGGAGGCATAGGAGGAGTGGAGGGAGGTGAGCTGTGGTCCAGAAGTATTATATGAGAGAAGAATCTATTTCCATAAGTAAATAAGGAAAGAATGAGAGAGAGAGAGAGAGAGAGAGAGAGAGAGAGAGAGAGAGAGAGAGAGAGAGAGAGAGGAAGAAAGAAAGAAAGAAAGAAAGAAAGAAAGAAAGAAAGAAAGAAAGAAAGAAAGAAAGAAAGAAAGAAAGAAAGAAAGAAAGAAAGAGAAAGGAAGGAAGGAAGGAAGGAAGGAAGGAAGGAAGGAAGGAAGGAAGGAAGGAAGGAAGGAAGGAAGGAAGGAAGGAAGGAAGGAAGGAAGGAAGATATTGTCCCAGGTCTGAACCAAAAAGGACTGTCACATTACATCACAATTAGCTGGGAAACTGAATTAACTAGAAAGTTGTCTTGCTCACACATCCTTGCTCAACAGGATGTTACTGCTTGAGAATGCCACAGAACATAGAACAATGGCAGCACCAGATAAAACCATCACAGATGTGAACAACATTTTGTGAGATTGGCATCCATTTAAAGTTTTCAGTGAAAAGTTTGAGCAGAGCTAAAATTGAGCTGCCACTTGGCATGTCCCAACATAAATAGAACAAAATGCTTGGTAAAGAGAGATCTGACAACTGTGGGTGGAATAAATGACACCAGCATCCTCTACACTGCATTGGGGCATCAGATTCATACCAGTTTGAGAGAGAGGGCAGCAGCAGAGCAGCTGCTTATCATCCCTTCTGTTACATAGAAATCATTACTTGCGAAATCAGATGTGGTCAAATTCAGAGCACAAAACAGGGTGTCCTTTCTGAGACAAAAGATCAGAGATGGATAAATATTTGGGGGATGAGAACTGGAGAGGGATTACACTGTTGGTTTTTTACTTTAAATAAAATGTCTACATCTCTAACCACAGTTATTTCCAGTTTGTAGAAGACTATGTGCTGGAAAGCTAATCCTCAGTCCCTATAACAAGATGCAGCCACAATCAAAGCAGGATGCTAGCAGCCATGAAGGTGGGGCTTGGTGTGGAGACATGGTGCTGTGCACATTCCCTACTCCAACAAGCCCCTGGAGGACTGTCTGTGAGGTTTGGCTCTCTAAGAGGGCAAATTTCATGCTGGCTTGAGTCTGATACCCCTCTGTTTCTATTACATTTTATTTACAAAGTAACATGCAAAAGCCCTAGAATACAATTTGAAGGATTTTCTTTCAGGGTGGGATGAGGGCAGGTGTGTGTGTGTGTGTGTGTGTGTGTGTGTGTGTGTGTGTGTGTGTGTGTGTGTGTGTGTGAAGTTTAACTACAAATTGTCAAAGGAATGCAAAACCAAAGAGAGGGCTGAGGCTTCATAGTAATTTTGAAGGAGAAAAAAAAGCCTTTTCAAAAATACATGTTCCTAACAGCTGATTGCAGGGCTGCAGGTGCAGATTTTGGGTGTATGTAGGAACCAGGGAAATCAAATTTACATCCCTCCCTTCTCTTCATTGGTTGTGTAACCTTGGTTGAATCATATTTGTTCCTTTATTTCTCTACTGTACATGTGGAGAGTATTTAACCAGGTGAGGGCAGTTATGAAAAGCATCGTTTGGGTGCTGACAGCGTAGGTGAGTATTCAGTAAATGCCCAGGGTGTTGTTCTGAGGCTTTTGTAAGGTTTCTAGTTTGATTGAACTTCACTAAGATCTCAAGGATCTCCCTCCCCACGTTATCCCCAGACCTCTTCTTTGACACCATATTTGGAATTCTCTAGCATGGATTACAAAATTCCTGTCAGAAGGATGTACTAGTGATTCTGGAAAGCTACATCAATTCCATCAGAGTTGACATGTTCCCTGGGAAGATACTGAGATTTCAGTGAAGCAAATGATGGCATTTGGATTCCTAATGCATCAAAACATTCCAACTGCT
Organism: Peromyscus maniculatus bairdii; assembly: GCF_049852395.1. Taxonomy (NCBI): domain Eukaryota; kingdom Metazoa; phylum Chordata; class Mammalia; order Rodentia; family Cricetidae; genus Peromyscus; species Peromyscus maniculatus. The sequence continues at coordinate 2,870,462 of NC_134867.1, forward strand.
TTTATAAGACATGCTCAAAGAAACATAGGGTGAAGGGTGTGATAAAGATAAATCTCAGAAAGCTAAAGGAATGAATAATATGTGTCATTCACAGAAAATCATTTTCACTTGGGAACATTTTAAATAATTCCAAAGAAAGATTTGTGGCTTTTACATTAAATTATTGCTTACTAATTTGGAGGATAAAAGGGAAATAGAATAGAAATATGACTTTCCAATGAGTGAAAATGAACACAGACTGAAGCACTACATTCTTTGGTACTTGGGGTTCACTTATCTGCCCACATTTGTTTAATGAAATATAACAAGCCACAGGCACACTGCTTCTTACCAGTACTGTATATCAGAGCATAAGAAAGGCAGGGGATTCATAGCAGGGGGAAAACAGCCCTCTGTTTTTCTGAACAGATCTCACAAAAACACTGAACTCTGCTGGGGATCATTAGTTTTTTCCATCATACTATTTCTAGAATTCAAAATCACAAAACTCTTCCCAGTTTAGTTCTTTTATGCAACAAAACCATCATGCAGACCTGCTAAGATGTATTATTCTCCAGGAGTCTAATATCTGCAGAATGCCAAGCAGGTTCTCTCTCTCTTGTGGGAAGGTTAAGCAAGAAAAGATTTGGTATAAGGAAACAGCCCCAGGACTCACAGTCATTTTAATTGTAACTAGGTGTGATTTAATTTACATATAGACTGGAATGCAGTCTTAGAGAATAAAAGCTGTTTGGGAGAAAAAAATTATCCTTTTGGAAGAATAAAACTGACCATTTTTCAAAATGGTAGACATTTTAAAACTATATATGTAGTTGAGAAATACAGTATAACAACAATATGAAATAAGCATTATTTTAAAACCAATTACCTATAAAACATTATGAAGATATTCTTTGATTTAAGAAATTGGTTATGCAGCTTTATGCGGTACTGAAACACTCAGAGTCTCTAATATGCCATAGCTTTTAACCAGACAAGCATATTTTTCTGGGAGATATTCCTTCAGGAGACTATAAATCAACGACAGACACAATAAAATGGCCAGAGCTGTCAGGAATGGGAGAAAGCTGGATGCTATTAAGAAATTAAATGAAGAAAATATGGTGAACTTCTATCAACAAATATTTAACCCTAGAATTATTTTTATTAAAACCCTAAAAGGGAAAAATGTGAGTGATAGTAATGTTTGTGTATCTGTGCCTTACCTCTTGTAATTATTTATGCCACATCTGGTTGACCTGTAAGAATTAACATAATGCTGCTTTCCCAGTCCCTTTTAAAGAACTGATGAAAATCTTTTGCTTTTAAATTCAAACCCTAATTCTTGCAGTCCCATTAAAAAACTAATTAACAATTGTATTTAAGTTAAAGTTCAGCACACAAAAAAATGTTTTGACTTTGGGAAAGACAAAGATTTCTCAGGGCATGACATAGTTGGTGTTCTATTTCTGTGAAAAGACACCATGACCATGGCAACTCTAATAAAGGAAAACATTTAACTGGGGCTTGCTTACAGTTTCAGAGGTTTAGTCCATTTATCCTCATGACTCATTGAAGGGGAGCATGGCAGCCCTGTAGGCAGATATAGTGCTGGAGAAGTTGAGAGTTCTACATCCAGTTCTGCAGGCAGCAGGAAGAGAGGAGAGATACTGGGCAAATGACATATTTGTTCTGACAAGGCCAAACCTTTTATTCTTTATCAAGTAGTGCCTCTCCCTGAGGACTAAGCATTCAAAAATATGAGCCTATAGGGGCCATTCTTATTCAAACCACCACAGGGCACAAAAGTCATTAATCTAAAACAAAAGAACAAGGATTTATAGACAGTGATTTCAGTGCCCCTTGGAAGATACTGTTCAGAAACTAAAGAGGCCAGGGGCTGAGGACTCAGATGTTACAGGCCTGGGGCTAGGGAGATGTCAAGCCTGGGGGAGAGGTGGTAGTGTAGGGGGATGGGAAGTGTCTTAACAATTAAAGCCCCCTGAGGAAGGATTGTGTATGTGGAGGTTGTATCTCAGCAGGTATGAGCCAGGGTGTGTGTGTTTCAGTAGTTATAAGCCTGGAAGGGTGGGTAGTTGTGTGGAGGCGTGTCTCAGCTGTTACAAGATCCCTGGGGGAAGGCAGAGTTGGGGGTGGATGGTAGGGTGAAAGGGGGGTGTCTCAGCAGTTATAGGTTCAGGGATTGTTGTGGTCTAGGGGTTGGGAAGGTATCTCAGTAGTTGAGAGCACCTGTGACTCTTCCTAAATTCAGTTCTCAGCAGTCCCATCACAGGGCTTTCAACCATTTGTAACGCCAGGTCATGCAGACACATACACCTACACATAACTAAAACCAACCTTGTCTTTTTATATGTAAAAGCAAGCCACAAAACAGAAATAAACACAAATCATGTAGTTGGTATAATATTTAATTCAGAATTTATAAAAACGTTTGTAATAATAAAATAAATAACCTGATATTTTTAGTGGACAAAAAGTTTTAAATGAGACCCTTCACCAAAAAGGAAGAGACTGATAAAGAACACACGAAAAGGGACTCATTAGAAGAGAAATGATATTAGAAGAGAATGGACTATCATTGTACACCTTTTACAATGGCTAAATTTAAGAAATAATTAGAATATGTAAAAATTTAATCTGTGAGATACAGAGCCACTCCATGCATTGGTGTAATAATGAGAAAAAAAATCTGATGAATTCTAGAAAAACATAGTGTTTCTTACAATGTTAAACATGCACTCACCATGTGACCCAGATGTTTCATTCCTATACTTTTACTCAATTGATATGAAAATGTATTCACACAGAGATTATTCTCAAATTTTCAGAACACTACTTTTAAGAGACAAAGATGACAGACAGCCCAGTTATAAATGAGATAAACAATTTGTGATATATATATATATATATATATATATATATATATATATATTCCGTGTGTGTGTGTGTGTGTGTGTGTGTGTGTGTGTGTGTATCTATACACAGTAGGATAATATTAAGTAAAATGAATGGGCATTCAAAAACGTGCATGAGTCCAATTAACATAATGCTATATGCTGACCCAAAGACTAACATAAAAGACTGTATGATTACAATTACAAGAAATCCCAGAAAAGAAGAAACTAATCATGGTGTACTGTACAAAAGGAAAGGCTGTTCATATCGCACGCGCGCGCATGCGCTCGCACACGCACACGCATGCACACACACCCACCAATGAATGAGACTCAAGAAAATTAACAATAGGTGAAAAATAACAGAGATAAGAAAAAAGATCTTCTGGTTAACAACAGTCCTTTTAGAACTGGAGCTTTAGCTGAGGTAGGAGAAAGACCCTTTTTGACCTTATTATGCACTCTTGACTTCCACTAGACATATTTGTAAGTGCCTAGCATCAGGTGTTTTGAATAAGCTGTAGAAATAATATATGACACAAGAGAAGGTTAAGGTACATTCTTCATAAAGCAGGTAGTCTGTACCAGTTTTCAGAGAAAGAACCCAAAAGTTGAGGAATTTAGATGATTGATTTAATGTGATAATTAAGATTGAAACCTAACCTACCTGACTTAATTCTATTCAATGACATCTAGAGCCTTCCTATTTGCAGATAAAAAGAAATACTATAAGTGCTACAATAATATATATGTTAGAATTATCTTTGGAATATGATGTTATAATAACACAACTAGCTAAAATGTCTTACAATCTCATACAGGACAATTTACAGCATACAACCCTCATAAACTGTGCTGGAATAGGATATAATATAATGTGAATAAGAAGAAATTATTCTTAATCACTTAATTCTAAAACTTTACATAATTACTATAGTGAAAAGAAAATGATCTTTAACAGGTTAATAGTACCTGAATATTCTATCAGCATTCATCAAATGTTACTAAAACATGTAAGGTTATACATGTTCTACAAAAGAGTACCTGCCAGAGATGAGGTCACTTACCAGCAATTGACTTCTCTTCATGTCAGACTGACCTGGACTTAGCTATAATTTCTGATGAAAGAGTCAAAATCATACCCAGCCATTTAGATACTTGGCAGCCTTGTCTATTCAATAGAGAAAATCAAAGTCATCCTATGAGCACTAGGAGGAATGCATCAGAGAAATTCACTCAGTACCCCACAAATATGATTTATTATAGGAAGCAACATAAGCAGCCCCAGAAATTCCATTTAGGAGGGCTTTGCAAAAGAAGAATCTGGATCCATTTCATTGTAATCTGCATGAGCTTCATAATGCATTGTCAACTGTCCACATTGAAGAACTAGAATGGGGGACCAAGACTTGAGCAAATAATAAAGGGGTAGAGTGAGCATACAGACATCAACTCCTTCCACTCAGGTTAGACATCCCTGCCCACCAGGACTCTCTGTAAGCACAAGCCCTTGGAAGATGCTGACTGGAGCTATAGAACCATAGGCAACACAGACTAGACCCAAAAGGTGCCATTACAGCATCAGGACCCACACCAGGTTCCTGTCCTGACCCTTCTCTTCCCCCTGACATGGGGGCTATCATCCTACATGGAAGAGAGGAAACTTTCCAGAATTGACTGAATTATTTTGCCATGGAGCAAGAGATCACCATAAAAATTTTAAAAATGTGGTTTTAAAAAGTAAAGTCCCAGTTCTCATCCACATCTGGGCTTGTGGACATTAGAAGAATTCCATTCCTGTACATCTGTACTGTTCCAACATCCAATAGTGGCATTCCCATGAGCAATGCTGAAGCCCTCAGCTACTCCTCTGCTATTCCTGTCAGTCCAACTTGCCATTTCACATTCACATGCAGTGTCACTGCAAACTAAGCCAATCCCAGGCTCAATTCTCTTATTTGAAAAGCATATATTGCAGAATAAGTCTAATAATGTGTCTAATAAACTTTGGGTTACTGCCACACAGAGGAAGAAAGAGGATGATGCTGGCACTCTTCCAGAGTCACATTAACTGAACACAGAGAACACCTTCATGTCATTCCTTATATTTATGGGATCAAAACTGTAGTAGGTAGAGAAAGGTAAAGGCTGACCTGTGAGTCAAGAAAAAAATCAAGGAGCAACCCTGAAAAACTGGAGTTGGGCCTTCCTTCAAATTTTCAAGGGCCAAGAGGGCAACCTCCATCCTGAACTTTTAGGGCAGCAGTGTTTGTTTTTAGCAAACACAAAGAATCGCCTTGAGGTAATTATTATCACGTTCTTAATACCTTTCTCAGCTGCTTGCTGCCTAAGGAGGAGACACTTCCCTGATTAGGAAGAGCAGAGATGGGGAAAAATTAAAAATGATTAAACAAAAGTTTAACATTACTTCCAAGCCTCTATCTGTTAAAGAGAAAAATAGAAATTAGTTCTTGCTAATCCTGTTTAAATGTCTAACTCATGTTTCTTTCTGTCTGACCTAAATTACTACATTTTATGATTTATTTTAATTAATTAGGCTTTTAAAGACAATATTTTACTGTGTAACCCAAGTTGGCATCAAATTCTCTCAATCTAAATTGCTCAAACGATGGGGTCATGGGGATTACAAGTGTATACCACCACACCCAGCTGATTTTTTTAAAAGAATTTCCAACTTTTGAGAGTATAAACAATCAGGATATAACACTAAGCATAAATCTAAGCATGTAAAAAATGTGAAATGCTTTAAATAAATTATATATTGTAACAAAGAAAGTATGGGCTATTGGAACATTCCCATGGCTGTGTCTTGAAAGGTTGAAATAACCTAAATTACAAAGTGATAGCAGTCCCTATTGAGCGTAGATAATTTATGGTGTTTATACAGGGAAAGACATTAGGCGACTACAGTTCATGAGAAGGGAGATTTTGAACAAAGTCCAGATGGTATTGCAGCAGTAAAATGTAGACATCCTGAGGCTATCTGTGAACAGTGAAATCACTGAAATCAGGCTCAGTGTCCCATGCTGGAATCAAGTTCAACAGAAGCCCCACCAGAAACAATGGAAAACACCTTGTCAGTAGTTTAATATTAGAAATGTCACTGCTCATTTTATCACTTAATTTTTATTAAACATATAAATCATATATTTATCAGAATAAAGAAAATCAAAAGTAGAAATTCCATATTGGCATCATCCTAGCACACAAAATTATAAGCACACATTACTCACCACAATGGCAATCAAAGTGTGTTTTTAATTTACATTGTTTCTTTTATGTAATAAAATACTAAATAAGCATCCAGCACTGTTATTTCTGCTATGTTTCATAATATTATAATTTTTAAAATATAGAATTCAAATCTCCTTAAAACTTGCCAGGTAAGATAATGCCCTGAGTTTTTATTATTATCATCATTATTATGAATATATGAAGCATAGTTCAAGCAAAAAACTCCTGTGCCTTTAAAATATTTTTTAGACAGCATAATCTTTTTCAGTGTTACAACAAAACCCTGGTATATACTCCATTTGATAAATTATTTTTCTCTTATGTTAGTGTTTCTCTGCATCTCTTCTAGGCTCTCCACCTTAAAATTTCCATTTCATAGGCTATCTCCAAATTCTGTTGAACTCAGATGACTGCTCACAGTAAGTTCCATTTTACTTGGCTACAATCAATTACAGAAATATAGATGATTTACAATCCAAATCATTTGAGCTCATACATTTCACCTAGGGTAAAACAGAGTTGACAACCTCACTTGAAAATGTTAAAAGGGTAGTCCATGGTTTCATGCAGTAGTAAGTGATTTCTCAGTTAAATCTGAATGAATTTGAATACATAATTAAAACAAAACATACAGCAAGTCTGGATTTTGTGGAATTCACAGCATGGGATAATCATCACTGAAATTAACTGTTTCTTAATCAGCTAAGTCTCAATTTTTTTTTTCTTTTCATTGTTGATTCAGTCAATCACTTCATACTACTACATCTTTTCTGGAAACAGGATTGTTTTTCTGAGGAAAAAAAAAACCACAATGTTTTATTTTAACTGTTAAAATAAATATGCCTGTGGTTACTAAACTGTGTAAAAGCCCACTATATCCATCCCTGATTCCTATCTTCTGTTTTACTCTTTCCAAGTAGTTGTTCACTGGAAGTGGGGGTTGGGAAGGAAGACATACTTTGTTACATAGAGAAGACCAGTAGAAGAAACCTGGGCCACTTCTTACATGAGTATTACAGAGGATGCTGCTGTAGAATAATCCTTCTATACATTATGAATATGTATAGCTTTCATTGGTTAATAAAAAGCTGACAGGCCAGTAGCTGGGCAGGAAGTTAGGAGGGAAAGCCAAACTGAGAATGGTGGGAAGAAGAAAGGCAGAATCAGGAGATGCCAGCCAGCTCCCGAGCAAGCAGGATGTGTGGAAAAATGAGGTATAACAAGTATGAGCCATATGGCAAAGCATAAATAGAAACATGGGTTAATTTAAGTGTAAGAGTTAGCTAGTAACAAGTCTGAACTATTGGGCAAGCTTTATAAGTAATATTAAGTAAGTCTCTGTGTAGTAATTTGGAAGCCCCTGCTCTGACAGGGAGCAGGCATTTGAGACAGGAAATGTGCAATTACAGGTCTCAACAACCTTCTCAAAACCCCATGGTTGGATTATTATAAAGGTACAATTCTGAAAAGTCATAGAAAAATTGGTTTTAAAATGATGAAAATGAGTTTTTAAGATTTGAAGAACATCTTAAGTCTTTCAGTGGGATTGCTTGGGAAGGAGAGAGGCTATATATCTTAACTTAGAGCTAAAATCAACAAAGGAATTCAATTTTCTTATAATAAACTTGCAGATCAAAGTTAATCACAATATTAAAATTCACTAGAATAAAAGGAAGAAATACACCATTAACACATCATAAAGCTAGATATGAATATCAATTTACCAATGTTGCTGATACTAGATTAATCATTACACTCTTATTTCCTATGATGTTGTCTAACAAGGAACAGAAGATTGTATAAAATCAGATTCATGAAAGAAATTTGTCCAACAGACCAATTTACTAAGAAAGAAAAATACCATCTCATATTAAATATATAATTCTGTCACATTTAGTACAAAAATAAAAGAAACAATTGTCTTCACGCAGGAGAAAGAGAACATGTTACATGGGAGGTATTATAGAGAGCCACGTGCTTCAGGAAAGGCTGAATGGTAAGATGATGTCTGAGAAAAGAGGTCCCACACACACCTTACTAAAATGCTTAACCTGACAGTAGAAGAAATGTGTGATTCTTTCCTGTCTATATTTTAAAATATTTCCTAATTATTTTCAAGTACTTGATTATGATTTTTTCCAAGAATTATTGATTACATTTAAACTACTTTTAGGAACTACCTTAATAATAACTCATTGTCACCCCCTTCTTTTAAAATTTATTATATTTTCTAACTTTCTCTTGCTGTATGTTTCTTTACAGTGCTGGGAATCAAACCTAGGACCTTGTGCATGCTGGACAAACACTCTATCACTGTCCTGCCTCCTCAGTACCTCATACATGTAACAGTCTTGCTTTTAATTTATTTGTTATGGAAATGACAGAGTATGATTTTTAAGTATAATTACAAAAGTAGCATGCCTGAACTTTTAAAAATTGTTTACGTTGGTCTTGTGACAGTCCAATAAATTTAATGATATTTAAGATGCATTAAAGATCTATAAGTATTTGTTAATTACTAAGCAGCTGTGCAGAAAGAATAGAAATTATGCTGGTTCCATAGGCAATAATAAATAATGATATTTAAGACATAATATTTCTCAAACTTAAGTTCAGTTTGAAGAAGAGCTCTTTAAGAGTTCCTAATAAGAGAGAAGCCAAATGGAAAGGTGAGGTGGCAGAATTGATTGACATAACAGCTTTGAGTTGGGGTAGCGAGGCATTTGGAACCCAGAAGCCAAGGGAAATTTGAACTTGGTACTACAGACTTCAGAGAATTCACTCATCAACAATGTACTGAGTACCAGTAATGGGCTTGCTGCCATGCCAAGATTCAAAGATAAACAAAGCTAGCACCTGTCTTCAGGAACTTGATCTTCTAAGGGGCAAATGATAAGAAAGTCCACAATCCTGTTGTAGAGAAATTATTGTCATGGCAGAATCCAAGAGCCCTCAATTGTGTAAGTCACTTGAACCCTTAATACAGGTGGCATTATTAGGAAATATTTCCAAGGCTAAATAATATTAATACCTCAAATGTGTGCTTATAACTTATTAATTTATTTATTCACTAAGTATAAGTCTTGTGCACACACTAGGATTACAGCATTAGATGGACACACACACACACACACACACACACACACACACACATTGTCCTTACTAATGCAGAAGCACTGTCAGTAAGTCAAACATTGATTGGATTAAAAAGTGCCTAAAGGAAATCTGCGGTTATAAAACAAAATATTCAACTGTGAGGTATGAACGTTATTCTTTAAAATGTGATTAAAGAAGATACATTAGCCATAAATAAGGTATATTAGCCAGTATTCTGTAACTAAAACAAAATACCAGATTAAAGGGCACTTTATCTTAAGAAAGTGGTTTACTTGGATCACAGTTTTGAAGCCATAAAGTTTAAACAACTTAACATTTGATGCAGTGGTGCCAGTGATGGAGCAAACCACTTTAAACTGATTCATGAAATGGCAAGTAGCTCACTATGGGAACACATGAGAGAGTGAGAGACATTAATAATAAGTTCAATATCTCTCTCTCTCTCTCTCTCTCTCTCTCTCTCTCTCTCTCTCTCTCTCTCTCTCTCTCTCTCTCTCTCATAGATATATATGTGTTTTATGGATGTGTTCATGCATCTGTGTAGAGGCCAGAGGCCAAATCAATTGTCTTCCTCAATTAACCTCCACTTTTGTTTCAGAGACACGATCTGTCAGTGGTTTGGCTAGACTGGATGACCACCAAGCCTAGTGAATCCTTCTGTCTCAGCCTTCCCTGTGCTAGAATTAAAGCACATGTCATCATGTCAGGCACATTTATATGAGTGTTGGAAATCTGAACTCAGGTCCTCATGCTTCTATAACAAGCATTTTAACCAACTGAGCCATCTCCTCAGCCTCATCAGCTGCGTGTTTTTTTTTAAAGCACCTTTCTATTTAAGAAGGAAATTAGGATTCCCTGAGATTATTATCCTTTCAATGTCAGGACCATCAAAGAATTTATCCCTTTCGAGGTCAGGACTTTCAATGACCAAATTACTTTGTACTTAACTCTGCTTCTTTAAAGTTCACACTACCACCCAACATGGCCATGATGAGATCACAGCTTCTTCTTTGGACACACAAACCATATTTAAATCACAGAAGAAGGTCTCTCTAGAAATGATACCTGAGTCACAAGGATACAAAGGGTAAAGTAAGTAATCACACAAGGTTGTTGTAGAGAGTGGGAAGCACACCAGGGAGAACCTACTGAAAACAACCTGGCATGTTTTAGGAAATGAGAGAAGGGGAAAGTGAAAGAGTGTGGTGCATGAGCAGAAGATAGTGAGGCAAGCTGAGTGGGACCCAATGAAGTCCTGCAAGGCTTTCAAGGTCGTTGAAAAATTTCCTTTCCTGAAAGTATGAAGAGCAATCACTTAGGACTTAAGTAGGAAAATGAGTCATTTATGTTACAGAATTGATACAACCTAAGCTCTGTGTCCTTCTTATCTGTCTTTGAAGCTTCCCTTCAATACAGGAATGTGAGGGATAAGTAGTTAAAATGTCCTGTTTCAATGATGTGTATATAGTTAAAACTCAATAGGAATCACAGCAGTTGTTTACAATGGAGATCATTGAAAGACATTTTTGGAGTAAGAAGAATCTATCACAGACTTTGTTTACAACTTCAGGCATGTGAGAGAAAAGCAGCCTAACTCCCTGTCATTTTACTGCTTTAAAATTCTGAACTGAAAGTTTCACCCTTACTGCATGTACCCAGTGGCACCCATTTATCCCACTGGTCCTCAGTAATCCTTGGGCATAAGAGCATTCTGCACAGACCCATCCATTTGTCTTCCTGACTGAGTTCCTCAGGTCTTACTTACCAGGCTGACCTGGCTTCAGAGAGTGATATTTCTGAGTTAGGCACCTACAACACTAGTAGCATTCTGTTGTAGTTAGGGTTTCTATTGCTGTGAAGAGACACCATGACCACAACAACTCATATAAAGGAAAACATTTAATACTGATGGTTCACTTACAGTTCAGAGGTTTAGTCCATTATCGTCATGGAGAGAAACAAGGCAGCCTGCAGGCAGAAATGGTATTGGAAAAGGAGTTTAGGGTGTTTACATCTTGATCCCTCAGGCAACAGGCAACAAATGGTCTGTCTCACTGGCATGGTTTGAGTATATATGAGACCTCAAAGTCTGCTTCCACAGTGACACACTTCTTCCAACAACACCACACCTACTCCAACAAGGCCACATCTCCTAATAGTGCCACTCCTTTTGGGGGACATTTTCTTTCTAACTACTACATTCCACTCCCTAGCCCTGAAAAGCTTGTAGCAAAAATGCATTCAGTCCAAATTCAAAAGCTTCATGGTGTGGGAGCCCCAAAAAGCTTCCTAGTGAGATCTGAGCTTGCTTTACACAGCAGAGCTGCATTAGGGAATGACTTGACCATGTGCATGGTCACTAGGTGTTTGGAATAGTCTGCACTTGGCTGTGCTGGAGGGAGGTCTTTTGTTTCACCCCTTGGCATTCCTTTAAAAGTCCTTTAGCAGAGACAGAAGGGGCTGTTAGATTTTGACCTAGGCCCTCCTGAGCTTATCCTATGTTTCTACTCTCTCCTCTATATTTCTATCTACATTTTCCTCATTTCTCCCTGCTCAAGAGTAGGCGGGAGAGTGGGGGTAGGACCCCTGTAGGGCCCTGGCCCCCCAATTTTGGGTAGCTATTGCCTGCCTGCCAACTCTATGCTAATTCCCTGCCGGTTCCCACCCTCCTGAATGCTTAAGGAAAGTTCCTTGTTTGTGTACCCTGCATATTGGGTGTCAACAGCTTAGATGCAAGATTGTAAACATCAGTAGTGAACTTCTGCCCTCTGGGGTTCTCCCATTGTGCTGTAAGCCTGTATTTAAGGTTTCCTCCCTCTTTCAATTCGGCATTCTGCTGAGGCGAATGACTGCTGTCTTTTGCTCTGTTTTTAGATCCACAGCGCGGCAAGCGTTATTGCTACAGGCCCCCACACCATGGTTTATAACAATCTCAAACTTATTTAAAGTCTGAAGTTCAAAGTCTTTTCTGAGACTCAAAATCTCTTTGTTAATATTCTGATCCACCCCTTGAAATCCCACCCCTTGGCTGCCCTGTGTCCTGATGTAAAAGCCTCATTGTAAGGAAAAACTCCTCCCCTTCCTCTCTCTCTCTTCCACTTTTCCTCTCATAAGGTGTGCGCCCTCAATCTTTCTCTCTCTCTTATTCTCTCTTTCTCTCTGTCTCTCTCTTTCCTATCTTTCTCTTATATCCTATTATAATAAACTCTCAACATGGATGCAGCATCTGGGTTGTGAATTACTGGCCACTGCTGCCACCGCCATGCCCACATGGCATGCATCTGCCCAGCATGTTTCCCTACACACACGAGATACCCTCAGGGTCCCCCACCTACCCCTGTGCAATAATTCATAACACTCTTAACTGTAATCCCCTGTAAAATCACAATCAAAAAGCAGATGACATGCTTCCAACATAATGGCACAGGATATACATTACCATCCCAAAATGTAGGGAAGGAAACATACTGAGGAAATACTGGAAAAAACAAGACTGAAAAACCAGCTGGGCAAACTCCAAACTCTGCATCTCCATGTCTGATGTTGAAATGCTCTCAGATCTCCAACTCCTTTCAGCTTTGTTGACTGCAGCACACTTCTTTCTCTTGTGCTGGTTCCAACTCTGTTAGCTGCTCCCCTAGGCAGGTATCCCATGGCTCTGGCATCTCTAACATCTTGGGGTCTTCAAGGCATTCCAGGCTTCTCCTTCACAGCTTCACACTCTCTAGGCTTCCATTCAGGGACACCCCTGACACATTTTTTTTTGTCTCAGTGGCTTTCCTTAGTAATGAAAGCAAATTCCATAGCCCCTTTCTTCTCTCCTTAACTCCAGAACCACAAAGCCAAAGCTGCCAAGTTCTGCTTCTTACTGGGACTGAAACATGGCCCCCTTGCTCAATTACATCTTCACAAACTTTCTCTTTTCAATGGTTTCCTTCACTGCCTGGGCTAGGCTATCCTGAAACTAGATCTGTAGACCTGGCTGGCCTCAAACTCAGAGATACACCAGCCTCTGCCTCTCGAGTGCTGGGATTAAAGGTGTATACCACCACACCCAGATCTAAGCTTTTCTTTAATTTTTTCCCACTGGAAATTTAGCTGAGTGTGTTCTTACCCTGAGGTCTGCCACTCTCTTTATTCCATTTCTTAATCTGTTTATCTCCTTGAACACAGAAGTTAGTGCCACTCTACTTCCTACTGCTCCTTTTCTCCTTAAATTTTGCATTTTGTAATTTACCCTGCTCAGCTTGCTCCCTTTCATTATAAGTCTTCATTAGTGACGCCAATAATAACCGTAGGATAGAGTCTATACTAGACTGTTTTGAGATTTCCTCTGCCAATGGAATTAATCAAAAATTCTTCACTTTAGCCTCAGACAGACTCTTCAGACAAGGGCAAAAGGCAACTACTTTCTTCACCAAAATATAGCAAGAATAATCTCTAGGCAGCATACTAAAATTCTTCTCCTCTGAAACCTCTTGAACCAGGCACTCACAGTTCAAATCACACTTAGCAGCACTGTCTTCCATGTTCCTACTAGGATGGCCCATTAAGCAGCACTTAAAATGTTCAACTGCTTTTCTAATCCACAGTCTCAAGGTCCATATTCCTTCAAACAAAAGCATGGTCAGGTCTATCACAGCCATACCCCACTCCTGGTACCAACTTCTGTCCTAGTTAGGGTTTCTATTGCTGTGAAGAGACACGATGGCCACAGCAACCCTTAAAATGAAAATACTTAATTCTGGCGGCTTGTTTACAGTTCAGAGGTTTATTATCTTCATGGCAGTAAGTCAGGCAGCATGTGGGCACATATGGTACTGGAGAAGGAGCTGAGGGTTCTTATATCTTGATCCCATAAGCAATAGGAAGTGGTCTTTCTCACTGGTCATGGCTTGAGCATATATGAGACCTCAAAGCCCGCCTCCACAGTGACATACTTCCTCAAACAAGACCACACCTACTCCGACAAGGCCACACCTCCTAAAATTGCCACTCCCTTTGGGAGCCATTTTCTTTCAAACCACCACACATTCTTTCTTGATTTATTTGGAATTGGGGAATAGAAAGCAAAAACTAGAGTATAAAAGCTGATACTTGTGTGAGAATCATATTTTCAAAAATTAGTATATTCTTCAAGATAAGAAGTATGAAGAGACAAAGGCAATTACCTGGCTCTGAGGCTTGGATAAGAAAAGACAAAATAAGAGGGAAGATTTGGATATGGTTTGAGTTTGTCCATAGAGGAAGGTGTGATCTCATCATGGCCACATTGAAAACTAGTGTGGACTTTTAAGAAGCAAAGTTAAGTACAAATGACTAAAGTACTTAGAACAAAATCTGAGGAAGAGATGTCAAAAGATACATGTTTCAGAAAGAGAATTATATAGACTGGTTTATACTGGTGAAAATATTAGAAAGATGGAGTTGAAAAACAAGTAACTAACTCAGATACATCAGAATCTGAAGCCATGCCACAAACAGGATTTCAGTTGAGTCTATGAGGAGTAAGGTGATGGTACTGATCAGAGAGGTTGATCAATAAGACACGCTTTTCCCCCCAGAGACTTGCCAGGGGCACATGTGTAGGAAGGACCCATATCACAGATATCATTGGGGTTCTCAAGAGATGTGTTTTGTCAAATATGTTGTGTTCTTCAATTTGTTTTGTTTTGTCTTGTTTTGGTGATAGGTATGGAATATAAGGCCTTGCACATGCTAAGCAGACATTCTACAACTGACTCATAGCTCCCAGACAAACTGGTCAATTTTAAAAGAATAATTGAAGCAGAAACTTGCTATAAAATTAGTGAAAAAAATTGTTACTTAACTAGAATATAAAGAGTTTTAACTGCTTGTTAAGAAATTTTACACAAAAAGGGAAGAACCTTTTGGACTAGATAAACATTAAACTAGCCACAGAAACCATTTTGTTGTTGGTGGTGATGAGTGAGTGACTTTGAGTTCCTTTTCTTTTCTGAGAGTGAGAAGACATGAGATGCATAATAGAAATTAAAAGGAAGGAGATGTAGAAAACATGAAAATTGGTGCTCCCCAAGGTGCTAGTGAAAGGGTAAGCAGTCAAGGGAAAAATAATTAAAGCCTGAAGTCCACTGGCTCTGGCATGAATAGAGTTAATAGAGTTGGTATCATAGGGGTAGCTGGAGAAAGCAGGTAACTGGAGGCCTGGTACATACAGAAGAGGTTGAGTAACTAGATGTGGGAAACTAAAATATTTGCTTCAGATGGTAGAGGTTGGAGAAAATATCAGCCAATGAGAGGTGAGAGCATCTAGCTTCTAAGCCAAAAAGGCAGCTGCATTTTCAGCTCTGAAAAGGCATTATATTACCATGTTCTCTAGAACTACCCCAAGTATTAGAATAACAAAGCCTAAGATGACATCGGAGGCCACAACAGTAAAGAATGTGGGAAGAAGTCATTTATCTATTTATATGTGTGTATATGTATGTGTACCACATGCATGCAATGACAGCCAAGGTCAGCAGTGGTGTCAGATCCCCTGAAACTAGAGTTACAGGAAGTTGTAAGTCCCCATATGGATGTTGGAAACTGAATCTAGTCCATCTTCAAGAGCAATACTCAGACACTGAGACATTCTCTAGCCCCAACTATGGGATTTTGAGTCTTAGTTTTCTTTTACCTCATGAGGGATATGAAGAGTTTCCACTGCAGTTCAGATGGCAAGGTCCTTCCTAAGGGAATAACTGCCTCCGCTGGAGATAAGATCTACAGAATTTCAGAACTGATACCTGTAGACTGACTAGAGTTTGTGAAGCCTAGTAGGAAGGGTTTCATCATCATAATTAATTTATCCACAAAGGTCTTTTTTCATTTTCATTTTCATTACTGATTATAAAAATAAGACCAGTAAATAATGTACAGAAACCACAGAATTTGTTAAAAATATCTTCTTTAACTCCACTGTACCGAACCCTACATACAGAACCGTGTGTGTGTGTGTGTGTGTGTGTGTGTGTGTGTGTGTGTGTGTGTGTATGTGTGTGATTCATGAGGACAGTTTGGGGTTTGCATGGTAGATTTTGGAACATATTCTAAATGCAAATATGTGGATGAAATTAAAGATAGAAACAAAAATTATAGTTTATATCTTTTCTGTCAACTACCAAGTCTTAATTTAATTACTTCACATACACACTGAACATTGGTCATGGAGGTTGAAAAACTTAATATCACCCCATATTGCTTTTGATTTCCAGAGGTTAAGACCTTAGATGATATTTAACATTTAAAATACTGAAAAATGGACAAACTTTTAAAAACCCACAGGAAAGTACTTAATTTTTGGAACTGAGAAATTTAATGCAATTGTTTGCTGTCCAGATTAACAGTAGTTCTTTCATTGTACTTACTAGTTCTTTTGAAGACTTCACTAAATAAAAGTGAATGGAGGAGACCATGATGAAATCAGGACGACCCTGAAAAAAGTTGAGATAAATAAGGTCAGAGCTTATCAACTCATTGAGGACCTGGGATTAACCACTAGTCAATACTCTAAGTAATAATTCTTTAATTTTAGTTAATGTTATAAAATTGATAAAATTCATAGTCAATAAAACTTACAGCTTCTCAGTCATTCCAACTTTAACCTTGTAAGTGTGAATGTGTCAAATAAAGTAAAATGGGTGAGCAGTTAATTGGATAATTTTAAAAGGGGGACATTAAATAGAGACTTAATATCTACTATCTCTAGAAACAGACAAAAGAGGGGGGTTTACTGAGTAAATTGCCCCATGCGTGTCTAATTCTATATTATCAGAATTAATGTTCCACACTTTTATTTTATACATTATTCTCTTTTAATTACTACAATATTATTACTCATCAAAAATAACACCAGACACTTCTTTTTCCTATTTTGATGAAGTCCTAACCTAGAGAATATGGAAATTTTTCTCTAAATAAAATCTTTTATCTCAGGTTGAAAGAAGTGGAGTGACCTTCATTCTAGTTCATGTTAACTGTGCTGGCTAGTGGGATTTATGGCTAAGGAAATTGGCTTGTTCTTTCAGGCAGTACCTCACCGTCACTGGAATAAAGCTAGCATTGGACATGCTGTCAGGGCTGCCTGACTTCAGCTGTTTATTTCACAGGTAATTAGTAGAAATCTCTTATATTCTTCTAAAAGGGTCATTCTAAGAAAAAAATAGGAAACATCGGACAAAGAAAATATGAGCTGATCTTGTCAGCAGCAAGGATTTCTCTGCAGGAGATCTCACTGTGGCTTTCATTATCACAACAACCAATAGGTGTTGCTATAGAAACCATACTGTTAACAAGCTAATGGAACAAGGCAGAGGTGGATAAATAATAGAACTGGGAGGAGGTGAGGGGGGAGACTGTAAGGCTTAGTTCTTGTAAATGAGCCTCTGGCTTTCAAATTTACCTTGCCTCTCTTTGTTTTTTGTTTGTTTGTTTCTTGCTCTTTTTTTTTTTTTAAATTAATACTGCATGAATAACAGATAACCAGGAATAAGAACAATATAATAATTTAAACACTCCTTTTCAGATACGTTCTCAGGGAACTTTATGATTGAAAAAATGAAATTAAAAGCAAGAATAAGCCCATTCTTTAAAATTTAGGACCTTAAACTCCAAAATGATCTGAGTAAGCAATGAGGTATCTGCTAGCCCTAATGGACAAAAATACTACTCATATATTATCTTGGTAAGTCAGATGTATTTGAGAAGTTGATGCAATGTAATAAAAAATAAAATATATCATCTCAGTTCAACTAATGATTAGGTATTAAGGAAGAAACTAATTCAAAAATATTTTAAAATATATACTTAAAATATCATAAAAATCCCCATGAAACCTCAACCTCAGGTAGCTGAGAGGTATATTAATTTGACTTTTTTCCTATCAACATTCATGTAATACAAAAGATAGGCAATTATATACAAAGTATATAAAATACAAAGTATATTTATAAGTCAAATCCTCTAAAATTGTCATATAAAATTTTTCCCCATTTTTCTTCTATTCCAAGCCTAAATCACTCTTTATAAAATTAGTCACTTACCAAAGGATATCTGTGCATCTAGATAAAAAGAAACGTAAGCATTTACTGTTAGCATTACTAAAGGGGGAAAAGGAAACAATTGTACACCCTCCATTCTTCCGCAGCATGTGTCCTTCAACAGCCTGTGAATACAAACAAGGCTGTGTCCATGCCCAGTGTTCAAACTGTAATACATCATAGCTTGGTGCTTTGTTTCCCCATAGTAGCTCTCTCATTATTTCTATAAGGCCATGAAGCAGTGATCATGTGTGATAACCAATAGTCCCCTCCACTATAGCCAGAAGGTAAAGTTTGTTTTTGTTTTTCTGGATGTTACTGTTTTCCTGCTGATAGTCACAATTAGTGCTTACTATGGCTCCTGTTCATGGATCACCTCACAAGATCCCAGAGCCCATAAAGTGATTGGAAGAATGACTTATACCTCAACTCCATGCCTGCTTTCATTTATTAAATATTGAAATAAATGAATCATTGTTTATTCAAACAATTATTTTGGTAATGTGCCCCAAAGCATCCCTACTTGTGGCCAAAGTTGTACAAAGTGCTATATTTGCAGGCTCTGTATCTAAGTTTCTATTAGATAGTAACCCTTAGGAAAAGGTGAGGGAGGAACAGGGTAGGTAATGAGAAGATAGAAGGAAAAGGTGTTATTCATTTCCACAAATAGAAACAAAATTATTCAAGTACAGAACAATCACAATCCTTTAAATAACATAAAATTACACCAGAGCACAGTACTTACAGATATATGACTTTACTCACTACTTAGGCAGTATGTTTTTATTTGCAGCTCCATGGAGACACTGATCTTAGGAATTTTGCTTGGTTGTAGCTACTACATTAAGTTTGGAACTCTCAATGTCTCCTTTGGAAACAGTTGTCCTGATATAAAGGGCCAGTGTATCCACTCTGTGTTCAAATCCTTCTTCCATTTATAGGAAGGCAGATAGCCAAAGATTTTAAATAAAGTTGCTGTCTTGCTTCTACCAATAAATTAAAAGTTTCAAAGACATTGATGCTTTTTAAGTTATTCCCTCCTGAACACTGTTTCTACAAGATAGAAGAATCGAGGCACTTCATGATATTAGTGATGCTGAGAACACTGGGACAGAGCTTTAAAGACAGATGTCTGAAAGGCAAGAATGTTTCTGAGAATGAATTTCCTTTTTCAAGGAGTCCATTTTGACACCAAGAATGTGGTACCGTGAAGATTCTCTCTGGGTCATGAATGCATGGGTTCCCATGTGGGCTTATAGAAACATGCACACTGAGATTGAGTCAGTTTTCATCACAAACAACCTATTATTACTCAAAGGGGCAATAGATAAGTAAATTATAGTCATACAATGATGTGGTATAGAGGCGTCAAAATGGAACAAAGGGTCTAAGTATAACAACATGCAAGAACTAGGAACACAGAGTATTAAAAGCACAAAGCAAAGTTTAAAAGGAATTTTTTCAAATATATTACAAGAAAATACTTAATATTTAAGCAAACATGTGTGGCATATGTGGCAAAAGTATAAACCCAGAAAAATAAATTCCAAGTGCCTTAGTGACTGTTCTTTTGCTGTAAAGAGACCCCATGACCAAGGCAATTTATAAAAGAAAGCATTTAACTTGGGGGTTTGCTTACAGTTTCAGAAGTTTAGTCCATGACCATCATGGAAGGAAACCTGGCAGCTGGCAGGCAGACATGGCACCGATGCAGTAACTGAGAGCTTACCTCTTATCCACAAGCAGAAGGCAGAGAGGGGGAAACGGAGAGACAGAGACAGAGACAGGCACAGAGGAGACTAAGCCTGGCATGGGATTTTGAAAAGCCCACCCCTAGTGACACACTTCCTCCAACAAAGCCACACCTGCTAATCCTTCTTAAAACAGTCCCCCCATTGGAAACCAAACATTTAAATATATGAGCCTACGTGGGACATTCTCATTCAAACAAGCACAGCAAGTAATAAAGTGAAGTATACTTTAGTGAGCAAAGAACAGAGATGAGAATGGGATGGATTCTAAACGGGCCTCTCCCATTAGTAAGAGCTAATCTATACTGTGTCTGAAGAACATACCATATTGATATGCTGTCCATAATGAATATTGTATTATTGTGTTATAGTTTGTATATTAAATATTCCATAACGTGTTTACAACCTCAGGTCTATTTTTAAAAATTTATAAAGAAAACACAATCTCAGACTATATATAGCTTTTTAAATTTCTTTGCTTCTCTTACACACTGTCCTCATTAGAAAGTGTCTTGTGTAGTTGTGCATTATACAAGGGAAAAGGATGACAGATACTAGCCTTCAGGCTCTCACAAAGAGATAGCTTCTCATGGGCCCTATTGTCAGAGCCAAAGGCTCTCAAGCTTCCCACAAAAGTGCCAGCCACTGAGGTCATCTGCCCCAGAGCAAAGCCTGTGCAGAACTTTTGGGTGGGCTCAACTTCCTTCTATTTCTTTCTTCTCTTTGCAGTCTCCATAAGAAACAGCTCTACTCTTCTCCTCAGGTACTTTTTGGTTTTTTGTTGTTTTACCTCTTCCCTCACTTTGATTCCCTAGTAGAAAACCGGAGATCCAGACACTGGCTTCTGCTTTGCAAGGCAAGAAATAGAAATCAAGGGATAAAGGGAACTAAGGTCTGGGCTCTCAGATGTAACATACTATTTCATTTCTACTTTTAAAAAATGAATTATACTCATTAAATAATGCTGTATTTTGTTTTGTTTTGTTTTGATTGGTTGGTTGGTTGGTTGGCTGATTGTTTTGTTGGGGGGATGTTTGTTTGTTTGTTTTTAGACAGGATCTCTCTCCATAGCTCTGGCAGTCTTGAAACACACTAGGTAGACCAGGCTGGCCTCAAACTCACAGAGATCCTCTTGCCTCTGCCTCCTGAGTGTTGTGATGTGTCACTACACCTGGATTTAAATCAGTTTCAAATGTGCCAAAAATAACATAAAATTTATCATCTCAGTCACTTTATCTATACAATAAAATAGGATTGAATTATTACATAGTTATTAATAATGTAACTGCATTACATTATTACACAGCAGATCCCTTGAACTTTTTCACTAAGCAAAACTTACTCCAGGGCTAAGAGTGTAGCTCAGTGTAGAGTAGTTGACTGGCATGTACAGTGCCCTAGGTTCAGTCCCCAGCAGTGCATAAATGCTAAGCATGATGGTTAGTGCTTATAATACCAGCACTAGAGTGGTAGAGACAGGAGAATCCAAAGCTCAAGGTCCTAATTTGATGACAGCTGGGAATATGTGGGGTATATGTCTGGGTAGGGGGAGCAACCAATCCTGGTTCTATCATCAAAAATGAGTCCCCTTCCTCCCTTTCCTGAACTCTGGCAACCACCACTGTATTTTCTGTATCTAAAAGTTTTACTGCTTCAAATTCCTCATACAGAAGGAATCAAGTAGTGTTTGTGTTTTTATAACTGGTTTATTTTGCTTAGCACAGAGTCCCTAAGATTCATCCATTGATGATGGATCCAAGAGTATGACAGAAAATCTCTTTCATAAGATTTAATGTTAGTTCACTGTTTACCACATTTTCTGCATTCATTTTTCTGATAATGGACATTTGGCTTACATTTAGTTAGCTTTTGCTAATAATGCTTCAGTGAACATGGGTGTGTCAATATCTCTTTGAGTTCTTGTTTGAAATTCTTAAGTTATATATGTATATGTATAATATAATAATATATGTATATATTGTTTGACTTATAATTCTACTTTTAATGTGTGAAGGCCTACCATGCCTGTTTTCAGCGAACTTCCACCATTTTCCATTCCCAGATATAGCCTGTATTTGAATATATTTTTTATTTTATTTATTTTATTTTATTCCATAGGAGGCTGTAATGAGCAAGAAGGTAGATACACACAGTATAACAAAAGTTACGTTTTATTATGCCGAGGATCATCACAACAGCTTCACACTCTAAGTTCCTAACTATTGTCCTAAGCCTATCTTCCCAAGGCTGCTCACCTGTGCCACATATTTTAGCTGAAGGTCAGGTCCAGTCTCCAATACAAGTCTCTGACTAGAGGGTCAGAATCCTGGGGAAGACTCTCCAGCTGCAGGGAAAATCCAGGTGGTGTCTCTCCAGATGTACAGAGGAGAGCATTGCTCTTGGTCTCTACTTATAGACTGTCCAGTGAGTGTCATGGGGTTCTAGGACTGTGTCTGTATATCTTGAGTGAGTGATATCACTAAGTTCTGATTATCAGGTGCAGCCTTGGGTGTAGTGGGGTTCCTGACTAAGCTATTTTTACATGTATAAAAGGATTTTTTTTTTTTTTTTTACTATGCTCATTACAGAGCTATAGTTCTAAAAAGAATTAAACACTCCTCCTTGGGCAGGAATGGCTGATGAGACCCTTGCCACCCTGGGGCCTGTCTTAGCAGAAAGTCATGAAGAGTAACAGCAAGAGAATTCCTGCAGGATCTCTGAGACACTAAACATGGTATGGTCAGCAGTCTAGAAAAAGAGACCAATTTCCTTCTTAGGCAAAAAACAAACAAACAAAAACAAAAAAAAAAAAAAGCAAGCTTTCATCATCCTGGGCCAGGCCATACATAGCACTTCCCTCAATGTGCCTACTGGGAAGAGAAGAGCCTTCCCAGGGCTTTGCCCTTGAGGTAGCTCCACTGCCAGACAGTAAGTTAGTTCTTACACATCCTACAGTCCTGCACCCTGGGGAGCATCATGCACATACAAATCCAGGGCAGACTGTTTGCAGGCTTCTTCCTTCTGACCATATGATGAAAAACACAAGAATATATACATTTCCATCAAAAACTCTTACATTTAAATGGCAGGGGAACTTCAGGGGAAAATTATACATAAATTCATGTCAAGATAAACCTGTTTATTTCCATACTGATTCCTAGACTTAACTAGAAATACAATATTTGATTTCTTGGACTAATAAGGACTGTAGCTTGGAAAAGACTAGCCTGAAAGGGGGTGGGGAAGAAGGAAGGGAAGGATATTAATTAAGTTCCTGGTCACGGACAAACCTACTGAAAGAAGCAATCTGTGGGAGGGGGGTTTAATTTCACTCTTGGTTGAAAGAAGTACAGGCCATTCTTCCCAAAAAGCATGAACACTGGACTCTGTCGGTGGCACCTTGGCAGTGCGATCTTCCTGAGGCGGAGCGGTGGGGGCTGGAGGGGCTAAAACTCAGCAGATAAGGAAGGAGGGTAAGAGTAGTGCTCTGGTCAACACCAAGCCTGTGCTATAACCCTCAAGGCCGCTCCACCTGTGGCTCACTTGCCCAAGCTGGAGTCTACCCACTAAGGGTTCTATAACCTAAAGAAACAGTGCCACAAGCTAGTAACAAAGTGCTCAAACTCATGAGTCTGTTGAATACACTTCACATTCAAACACCAGCAGGGATACAAAGGAAATCAGCTGACACTCCCAGGGAAGGGAAGTCTAAGCTAGCACAGATCACAAGAATTCCACCTTTCAGCTGCTCTTCATCTTTGTCAGTATCACTCCCCTTCTGCTCACCTTATCTCCCCACCCCACCCCCTCATACTCTCTCATGCATGTCGGGAGGCATCCTGCAGTCACTGCTTGGCTTATGTACTCAAAGGTCTATGGAACAAAAGGAAAATTTTTCTCTCACTTCTAGTTTGAAATACCACAGGAAAGAACTTTTGCTTTGGCTCAAATAAGCCAATCACACTCAGTTTTCTTTAAGGGTATGGCTCCTAGTGTTAGTTATTTTGCGGTGCTCTTACCCTTCAAGGAAATGTCATGAAACACGACAGAATCCGCTAACAAGAGTTTTATTAAGATGAAAGGGACAGACGAGTGCCCAGGCCTGTGGAGTACAGAGACAGGTCAGCTTAGGAATCTTTATGTAAGGCATTAAGCTGAGAGGTTTTAAAGCTTCAAGAAGACAGCCTAATGGAGAGGAAGGACTAATAGGGTTGGAAGCCTTGTTTCCCATGTCTATAGCAGAGAGGCAGAAAAATAAAAAAATAAAAAAACAAACGTGATCTGGAGCCAAGGCCCCAGGCGTCCCCAAGGCCAAGGACAGATACTGGGCACAGGCCGCTACTGGCTCGTCAGCCAGAGAAGCGGGGTCCCGCCACGTGAGGCAAGGATTCCCCGGGAATCCGGAGAGCATCTGCCACTTCATCAACCCGGATGAACGTATCGCCCTCACGAGGCCCCCAGGACGCACCTAACAGTGGTGGTCCCACTGTGAGGAATATCTCAGGCTGCAGACGTGGAGACGGCTAGAAATTTAGGCCTGCCATAGGGGCCGACCGTAGCCAATAAAGATTGTGGCCGGGGGATCCTCCAGTTTCAAGAATACTTGATGAGACACCACCAGAGGCTCAACAGTCATTTTCACAGATTCAGGAAACTATTTACATTGGCCGAAAAGTGGGGGACTCACCAATCGGAGAAGTGGTGTTGGATGTAGTTTTGGTGCGGCCAGGCAAAATAGACAGTGGTCTGTCGCGTACAGAGCAGAGTCCCCAGTTTATGTGCAGCAGTCCCCGGTTTACGGGTTCCCAGGCGCAGGGTGCCCGGAAGTGCCCGCTTGGTCTCGGCACCAGATGTTAATTATTTTGCAGCGCTCTTACCCTGAGAGGAAATGTTACGAAACATGACAGAATCCGCTAAGCTAACAACAGTTTTATTAAGATGAAAGGGACAGACAATGCCTAGGCCTGTGGAAAAGACACATGTGTAGAGAAGATGAAGAAGAAGGAGCCGGGAATATGGCACCAGCTTATAAAGGCTGGGTGGGCTACGTGCGTACACAGGTTAACTTAACTACTCCATGCCTGCGCAGATCACATGGTTGCGTTGTGTGCTCTTACGCAACCATACAAAGTCATGGATCCTGGTCACTTGACACGCCTTGACCGGGAAATGGCTATTTTGACCTGGAACTGGCTAGGCAGAAGTGTCCAGGTCCACCGGGTATGTGCAAACACGCCCAACCGTGGGGGCATGTTGTGAACCCATCACCTAGTACGGTGACTATGCCCCACTCCTGAAGCACATTGACAGCACAAAATGGAATGGAAGGGTTATTAAATTTAAAAATTTAAAATAAAACAGGTTTAAAATTGGGGAGTTAGGTGAGTTAGGTGTTGGAAATGACTGGAACTGAGAGGAGTTGGGAGTAAATATGATCAAAGTACATTTCATGAAATTCGCAAAGAATAATAAAATATTTATTTTAAAGAAAGAATACGTAGAGATTGGGGGAAAATTAAAACAATATATATCTGAAAAAGACAGAGGAAAGAAATGATAAATTCTTAAAGCTTGGGAACCAGATAAGTATACATGGAATCCCTGTGGGCTGAGGAACCAGCCCAATTTGGCCTTCTATACCCAATCTGTTTCCTTGTGGCAGGCAATGTACCTTGTAAAAACTTTTAAAAGGGGGTCTTAGAAAGAACACGTGAGGTAAAAGGAAAGTCCACAAATAATTAACTTAACAGCACATTCATTTGCTGGCATTGGGGAGAAAGGCAATGTTTATTTAGAACAGCTTTTAAGGCTGAATAATTGGGAAGTAAAAAAGAAATGAATGAGTTCTCCCACATACAGACTGAAGGCAGAACGAAGGGAGGTTTCTGTGGGTCTGTAATGTTCATTGCATTAACCTATTTTGATCTCCTAGTGGCATATATCCTATTTTTCCCTAACACTTGGAACACTAGCACCCATGTCTATGGAGAAATATTCTGAGAATAGATTACAGGACTAATCTCCAGAAAAGAACCTCTCTTGGGTCTTCTTATTAGAACCCTTGAAGAAGGATCAAACTGTTTTTGTAGAAATGCAGGTTAGTCAACTTTTTTTTCATTATTTCCTTTTAAGTTAGTCTTGCATTTTAGCTAAAAGGACATGAGTTATTAAAAATAACAACAGACAGGCATGTGTGGAGAGAGAGTGTACTGAAAGAGATGACTGGAAAGAGGGATGGGTGGCATTTCAGGGTCAGCTAGAAACCTGGTACAAAGGAAACTCCAAGGAATCTACAAGGATGACCCCAGCTAAGAGTCCTAGCATTGGGGAGTACATAACCTGAACTGGTCACCTCCTGTAACCAGGCACAACTTTCAGTGGAGGGATTTGGACACCAACCTAGTCACATAACCTTCGACCTACATACTCTCCTGCCTATGGGGTGTGATGGGGTAAGGGTAGTACAGAGATTGTGGGAGTAGCCAACCAATGACTGGTCCAGCCTGAGACTCATCCCTCCCCTGACACTGCCTGGAGCACCAGGACACAGAGGCTGGATGGCCCAGAGACCTAGGATAGAATCAAACACAACTGGAAAAAAAAATGCTAATGTAATGATGTCTAATGATAGTGTGCTATATTCATAGACTGGTACCTAGCCCAGTAGTCATCAGAGAGGCTTCATGCAGCAACTGATAGAAACAGATGCAGAGACCCATGGCCAAACATTAAGTTGAACTCAGGGATGCTGAAGAGAGGGAGGAAGGATTGTAGGAGCCAGAGAGGTCAAGGACATGACAAGAAAACCCACAGAATCAACAAACTTGGGATCATAGGGGCTCACAGAGACTGAACTGACAGGGAGCCTGCATGGGACTGACCTAGGCCCTCTGCATGTGTGTGACAATTGTGTAGCTTGGTCTTCTTGTGGGACTCCTAACAGTGGGAACAGGGGCTGTCTCTGACTCCTTTACTGGCTTTTGGGTACCTATTCCTCATAGTGGGTTGCCTTGCCCAGTCTTAATACAAAGGGAGATGCTTAGTCTTACTGCAACTTGATATGCCATGCTTTATGGATATCCATGGGAGGCCTGCACTTTTCTGAAGAGAAATGGAGTAGATGTGGGGAAGGTGGGGGGAGTGACTAGGAGGAGAGGAGGGAGGGAAAACTGTGTTCAGAATGTAAAATAAATAAATAAATAGAAAAATAACAACAGCTGATTCCTGTTCTGGTTTGGACTGGCTGTATGCCTCACTGATACTGTGCTTTTTTAAGAAAAATTGGGGGAAAAAAACAATTTCAAGTTCCTTTCAACTTTCTATTTAATGATTCTGTATTTGCTTGGAATCAAAGTATATGGTTGACAGCAAGATATGGACACAAAATTTCATCCCTAAGAGATTCTGGCATCAGCATGAGGTTACAGACTTTGTTAAAACTTTATAGGATTTCTATGAAAGCTTAGCAGATAGCTGGGTAGGAAAGCTAGGACAATAGAGATCTGAACTATTAACTTGAAAAAAAAAATATTTGCCCTGAGGTCAAAGGACACATTTATCAGAAATACTTTTAAGAGCTCTAAAGTAATTTTACTTGTATTTCCTTTACTTTAAGTCAATTACACAAAGTCACAGTTAGGGTGGGACCAGAAATGGTCAGAGCCGTAAGGACTATGGCCTTGTTTGCCTCAGGAGGTACAAACAGGGAAAGCCTCACTGAAACAGCTAGAAGGCTACAGACCATCCCACCAGCAGGAAGGTGATTCTATGCGAGCATGAGAGCTGCCATGCTGTGCTCTGTGGCATGTAGCTTTCAGCTCAGTCAGGTGGCCTCACAGTGGCTACTGAATTGGCTGTCAGCTCTGCTGCCTTGGATGACTCTGCAGAGATGATGGCTGCCTTCTTTGGCTGCTCATCTTTTTCTAATCCACACCTAGTCATCTCTGCCTACTACTGAGCTACTTGTTTGGCTTCTACTGGTTTTGTGTATTTCTCTAAAATCAGATATTCAATGGCACATTATCTAAGATAATTCTAAAATATTGATAGTTACCTGACTGGAGACCAATTCTCTCTGGCTGATTAGTTTCCCAGAACCAAAGTGAGTGTATTTGAGGATCTCTGTAGTGATGGATAGCAGCATCAGGTAGTCACTATAGGCCTCATTTTCTGATATGCAAAGATGCAAAGAAGATAGAAACAAGCTGGAAGAGGATATGTGATGCAACATTTTGAAAATCTTTGCTACCAGTAATGATTGACTGGTGGATCCTGTCATTGAGCTGTGGTCAAAATAATTGTATTCTGAACTCATGAGATAACAAAGGTGAGTTCTTTCTCTACAGAAAATTCCTCTATGCTATACACTTGGTTAAGGATGGTAGCTCCTTCTTCAATGACTATAGGGTCAAGTGGAACTTGCAAATGAACTCAGATACTTTACTGCTGTGTTTCTTTTGGGGTTCCACCCAGACTAGCTTTCCCAAGACCTTTCATATGTGTTTCTCAGACCAGAATTATCTTTGAAAGTGACCTGGAAGGTCAGAAATATGGCCTCCCTTATCTATTGCATTTTTTAGATGGTTTAGGAAACATCCTTTGTTGACCACCTAATGGGATGTATCTTCTGCTTCTGCTGCAACTATTTCCTCACTTCCATCCCCATCCCCATCACCTTTGGTAATATTTCCATCTTTCTTTCTGAAAGCCAAAAGTATAATAGGTAAAAGGTCATCTTGCATCTACAGAAGAAACAAAACTCAGTTTAAGAACTGTGAAATTGGAGGTAGACAGGCCCGGCGGCAGAGACAAGCAGACGCAGGTAGGCCTGTGGCGGTGGCCTGTGGAGGTAGACGGGCCCAGTGGCAGCCCGCTGAGGTAGACGTGCCCGGCGGCAGCGGCCGACAGGGACATTCAGGCCCGGTGGCGGCCCCCAGAGGCAGACAGACCCAGCGGCAGCTGACAGGGACATACAGGACCGGCGGCAGACCACAGAGGTAAACAGGCCCAGGGACGGAGACAAGCAGACGCAGCTTGGAACAGGGACGCCCCTAACCCCAACATCTGGGGAAGAAGCTATCTCCGTGGGTCAGAACCAGAACGAATCTGAACACTCCGTCTGAGGACAACCCAGGGCCCAGCTGCTGATCCTGTGAAACCCAACAACTTGGAAGTGTTGGTGAGACTACCCTGCTCAGCTGAAACCCATCTGGGAGAGGATTCAGATGCCTACAGTTTAAAGTCTGAAGAAACAAGATCAGCTGAGGAGTTGACAAATGAACAAAAAGTGACCTGAGAACACAGATGAAGGCGCTACCCAGACACCAAACCAGATCACCAGAATCATAAGTATATAATTCACCGATCGAAATCAGCTGCCCCTGAAGAAATAGCCCAATAGCACCAATTTAACCAAGAACCACTACTAAACCAAGACTAAAAATTAGAACAAGAGAGGCACTCTCAGACACAGACACCACCTGCACCTCACAGAGGAAGAGATGAGTAGACGCCAGTGCAAAAATACAGGCAACAACATAAAGACCTATATGGCAACATCAGAACCTAGTGATTCTACACCTGCAAGACCTAAACATACCATGACAGAAGAAACAGAAGAAATCAACCCTAAAAATGACATTAAGAAGATGATAGAGGCCCCTAAAGAAGAAATAAAACATTCCCTCAATGAGGAAATAAAAACTTTCCTTAAAGAGGAATTGAAAAACTACCTTAAAGAGGAAATAAAAACTTTCCTTAAAGAGGAAATAAAAAACTCCCTTAAAGAGGAAATAAAAATTTCCCTTAAAGAGGAAATGAAAAACTCCATTAAAGAGGAAATAAAAAACTCCCATAAAGAAATGGAAGAAAAAACGAACAAAAAATGGGAAGAAATCAAAGAAAGCCAAGAAAAAGCAATTAAACAGATGAAAGAAACATTCCAAGATCTGAAAAATGAATTTGAGACAATAAAGAAAACACATGCTGAGGGAATGCTGGAAATAGAAATCCTGACAAAACGAACAGGAACTACAGAAACAAGCATAACCAACCGATTGCAAGAGATGGAACAGAGAATCACTGACACTGAAGACACGATAGAGAAAATAGATTCGTCAGTCAAAGAAAACAATAAAGACAAAAAAGTCCTAACACAAAACGTCCAGGAAATTTGGGACACCATGAAAAGACCAAACCTAAGAATAATAGGGATAGAAGAAGGAGAAGAATACCAACTCAAAGGCACAGAGAATATATTCAACAAAATCATAGAAGAAAACTTTCCTAACCTAAAGAAAGAAATACCTATGAAGATACAAGAAGCTTGCAGAACACCGAATAGGCTGGATCCAAAAAAAAAGTCCCCTCGCCACATAATAATCAAAACACTAAACACACAGAATAAAGAAAAAATATTAAGAGCTGCAAAGGAAAAGGACCAAGTAACATATAAAGGCAAACACATCAGAATAACACCAGACTACTCAATAGAGACTATGAAAGATAGAAGATCATGGACAAACCTCATGCAGACACTAAGAGACCACAGATGCCAACCCAGACTATTATACCCAGCAAAACTCTTAATCACCATAGGCGGAGTAAACAAAATATTCCAGGATAAAACCAGATTTAATCAATACCTGTCCACAAACCCAGCCCTACAGAAAGCACTAGAAGGGAAAATTCAACCCAAAGAAGCTAAACACATCCATGAAAAATCAAGCAATAGATAATCCTACACCAACATACACCACAGAAGGACAATACAACACAACCAAAAAAATAACAGGAATTAACAATCACTGGTCATTATTATCCATCAATATCAATGGTCTCAACTCACCTATAAAAAGACACAGGCTAACAGAATGGATTAGAAAACAGGACCCATCCATATGCTGCATACAAGAAACACACCTTAACTCCAAAGACAGACACTACCTCCGAGTAAAGGGCTGGGAAAAGGTTTTCCAAGCAAATGGACCTAAGAAACAAGCTGGTGTAGCTATCCTAATATCTAATAAAATAGACTTCAAACTAAAATCAATCAAAAGAGACCAGGATGGACATTACATATTCATCACAGGAAAAATCCACCAAGATGAAGTCTCGATTCTAAACATTTATGCTCCAAATACAAAAGCACCCACATTCATAAAAGAAACACTACTAAAGTTTAAAACGCACATCAAACCCCACACATTAGTAGTGGGAGATTTTAACACACCACTCTCACCAAAAGATAGATCTACCAGACTGAAACTTAACAAAGAAATAAAGGACCTAACAGATGTTATGACTCAAATGGACCTAACAGATATCTACAGAATATTCCATCCTAACACAAAAGAATATATCTTCTTCTCAGCACCCTATGGAACCTTCTCAAAAATTGACCACATGCTTGGACACAAAACAAATCTCAACAGATACAAAAAAATTGGAATAACCTCCTGTATTTTATCAGACCACCATGCCTTAAAGTTAGAACTCAATAACAACAAAAATTATAGAAAACCCACAAACTCATGGAAACTGAATAATACCCACCTGAAACATCAATGGGTCAAGGAAGAAATAAAGACAGAAATTAAAGAATTCCTAGAATTCAATGAAAATGAAAGTACAACATACCCAAACTTATGGGACACTATGAAAGCAGTGCTAAGAGGAAAATTCATAGCTTTAAATGCACACATAAAGAAGATGGAGCAATCCAATACCAATGAATTAACAACACAACTGAAAGCTCTAGAACAAAAAGAAACAAACTCACCCAGGAGAAATAGACGCCAGGAAATAATCAAATTGAGGGCTGAAATCAACGAAATAGAAAACAAGAGAACAATACAAAAAATCAATGAAACAAAGAGTTGGTTCTTTGAAAAAATCAACAAGATAGACAAACCACTAGCCAAATTAACCAAAAGGCAAAGAGAGAACACCCAAATTCACAAAATCAGAAATGAAAAGGGAGACATAACAACAGACAATGAGGAAATCCAGAGAATCATCAGATCATACTTCAAAAACCTGTACTCCACAAAAATGGAAAACCAGGAAGAAATGGATAATTTTCTGGATAAATACCAAATATCAAAATTAAATCAAGACCAGATAAACCATTTAAATAGACCAATAACCCCTAAAGAAATAGAAACAGTCATCAAAAGTCTCCCAACTAAAAAAAGCCCAGGACCAGATGGTTTCAGTGCAGAATTCTACCAGACTTTCAAAGAAGAACTAATACCAATCCTCTTCAAAGTGTTCCACACAATAGAAACAGAAGGAACACTACCAAACTCTTTTTATGAGGCTACAATTACCCTGATACCCAAACCACACAAAGATGCAACAAAGAAAGAGAACTACAGACCAATCTCCCTCATGTACATTGATGCAAAAATACTCAACAAAATATTGGCAAACCGAATCCAAGGATACATCAAAACAATCATCCATCACGACCAAGTAGGATTCATCTCAGGGATGCAAGGATGGTTCAACATACGGAAATCAGTCAATGTAATACACCATATAAACAAACTGAAAGAAAAAAACCACATGATCATCTCCCTAGATGCTGAAAAAGCCTTTGACAAAATCCAACACCCCTTCATGATAAAGGTCTTAGAAAGAATAGGAATACAAGGAACATTTCTAAACATAATAAAAGCAATTTATAGCAAGCCAACAGCAAACATCAAATTAAATGGAGAGAAACTCAAAGCAATACCACTAAATTCAGGAACAAGACAAGGCTGTCCACTCTCCCCATATTTATTCAATATAGTACTAGAAGTTCTAGCTAGAGCAATAAGACAACAAAAGGAGATCAAAGGGATACAAATTGGCAAGGAAGAAGTCAAACTTTCACTATTTGCAGATGATATGATAGTATACATAAGTGACCCCAAAAACTCTACCAGGGAACTTCTACAGCTGATAAACTCCTTCAGTAAAGTGGCAGGATACAAGATCAACTCAAAAAAATCAGTAGCCCTCCTATACACAAATGATAAAAGGGCTGAGAAAGAAGTCAGAGAAACATCACCCTTTACAATAGCCACAAATAATATAAAATACCTTGGGATAACACTAACTAAACAAGTGAAAGACCTTTTTGATAAGAACTTTAAATCTCTAAAGAAAGAAATTGAAGAAGATATCAGAAAATGGAAGGATCTCCCATGCTCATGGATAGGTAGGATTAACATAGTAAAAATGGCAATCTTACCAAAAGCAATCTACACATTCAATGCAATCCCCATCAAAATCCCAACACAATTCTTCACAGACTTGGAAAGAAAAATACTCAACTTTATATGGAAAAACAAAAGACCCAGGATAGCTAAAAGAATCCTATACGATAAAGCAACTTTTGGAGGCATCACCATCCCGGACCTCAAACTCTACTATAGAGCTATAGTAATAAAAGCAGCTTGGTACTGGTATAAAAACCGACATATGGACCAATGGAATCGAATTGAAGACCCTGACATTAATCCATGCACATATGAACACCTGGTTTTTGACAAAGGAGCCAAAACTATACAATGGAACAAAGAAAGTATCTTCAACAAATGGTGCTGGCATAACTGGATGTCAATATGTAAAAGATTACAAATAGATCCATATCTGTCACCATGCACAAAACTCAAGTCCAAGTGGATCAAAGACCTAAACATAAATCCAGTTACACTAAACTTAATAGAAAAGAAGATAGGAAGCACTCTTGAACGCATTGGCACTGGAGACCATTTCCTAAACAAAACACCAACAGCACAGACCCTGAGCACAACCATTAATAAATGGGACCTCTCAAAACTGAGAAGCTTTTGCAGGGCAAAAGACACAGTCAATAAGACAAAAAGACAGCCAACAGATTGGGAAAAGATCTTCACCAACCCCACATCTGACAGAGGATTGATCTCCACAATATATAAAGAACTCAAGAAACTAGACATCAAAGCACTGAACAGTCCAATTAAAAAATGGGCTAAAGAGCTAAACAGAGAATTCACAAAACAAGAACTACAAATGGCTGAAAGACATTTAAAGAAATGCTCAACGTCCTTAATCATCAGAGAAATGCAAATCAAAACGACTCTGAGATACCACCTTACACCTGTTAGAATGGCTAAGATCAAAAACACCAATGACAACCAATGTTGGAGAGGATGTGGAGCAAAGGGAACACTCCTCCACTGTTGGTGGGAATGTAAACTTGTACAACCACTGTGGAAATCAGTATGGTGGTTTCTCAGAAAATTAGGAATCGAACTACCTCAAGACCCAGCCATCCCACTCTTGGGCATATACCTAAAGAATGCTGATACATACCATAAAGATACATGCTCAGCTATGTTCATAGCAGCACTATTTGTAATAGCCAGAACCTGGAAACAACCTAGATGCCCATCAACGGAAGAATGGATGAAAAAAATGTGGTACATATACACAATGGAGTACTACTCAGCAGAGAAAAACAATGAAAGCATGAAATTTGCAGGCAAATGGATGGAACTAGAAAAAATCATCCTGAGTGAGGTAACCCAAACCCAGAAAGACAGTTATGGTATGTACTCACTCATTGGTGGATTCTAGATATAAAATGAACAATCAGACCACAACCCATAGAACCATAGAGGCTATATATATAGCATGGAGGTCCCTAGGACGACTGTGGCATATAATAAATTTCAGTTTTACTCAATTATTGAAAAAAAATAGCCAAATGAATGGAAACACATGAACTATGAACCAAAGGCTGAGGGGCTCCCAGCTGGATCAGGCCCTCTGAATAGGTGAGACAGTTGATTGGCTTGATCAGTTTGAGAGGTATCTAGGCAGTGGGACCAAGTCCTGTGCTCATTCCATGAGTTGGCTGTTTGAAACCAGGAACTTATGCAGGGACACTTGGCTTAGTCTGGGAGGAAGGGACTGGACCTCTCTGGACTGAGTCTACCAAGTTGATCACAGTCCTCGGGGGAGGACTTGTCCTGGAGGAGGTGGGAATGAAGGGTGGGCTGGGGGTAAGGGGAGGGTGTGGGAGGGGGGAGAATAGGGGAACCCATGGCTGATATGTAGAACTGAATGGTATTGTAAAATAAAAAATATATATCACAAAAAAAAGAAATAAAAATCAATAGAAAAGTAAAAAAAAAAAAAAAAGAACTGTAAAATTAAGGAAAATGAAGCCATTGAGTTATTGATCATATAGACATACATAAACATGCAACGTGTGTGTGTGTGTGTGTGTGTGTGTGTGTGTAACTTTCCTCACAGTGGAGATAACCTAATTGGGAAAAAGGTCCCTCTTTGTCTTTTTTGTTGTAAACCTCACCTATAATGGCTGAGCCATCTCTTGTCATCCTACAGTTGACATTCTGGTAGAGTGGAAAAGACAGCAAACAGTAAACAATTAAACATATGATATTATAATATACTAAATAATATGGAGGCACATAAACACAGAAAGAAGAACCAGGAGTTTCCGGGAGTCATAATTTTGAGAAAGAAGGTAGCAGGCAGGCCGGGATTTACTATGACACTAACAAAGCAGAAGTCTCAGGAACCCACACTCTGTTTTGTACCCCTTCCCACACACTTTTATAAATGTTGCAAACTTATGTTGTATGTTGTTTATTTTAAATATAGAATGTTCCACAAATTTTCACGTCATTCTTGCATGGAAGCTATGCTAATTTTCTCTGTATCATTCCAATTTTAGTGTAGGTGCCGCTGAAGCAATATGCTGTGGTAACTGAAGTCAGTCACATTGCTGTCATTGTCTTTCCTGCTCTCCTTCAGTCAATTGGCTTGTGTGGATGGCACTGAGTAGATGTTAGGCATGCTTAGGTCATAGCTAAGAGGCAGTTAAGTTAGAAGTATTTTTCTTTGGGTTTAGTGATGTATTTTTCTGTAGCTCACTATCACTTTTGCTTCTAGCATGGCAATAAAGGTTTCACAAACCAGCAAGTTCTAGAACTAGATGGTAGGGATGTCCAACCCCTATGATAGTTGATTTTCTGAGACAGGGTCTCAGGTAGTCCAGAAGAGCCTTGAATTCACCATGTAGCTGAAGATAACCTTAAACAACTGAGTTTCCCACTTTTACCTCCCTAGTACTAGGGTTTGCCCAGTTTGTACAGTGCTGGGGTTCAAACTCCAGGCTCCATGCATTCTAGACAAATATTCTAGCAACTGAACTACATTTCAAGGTACCTCAATGGCAATTTTAACATAATTTTTATTAATTTTTAATATGCTTAATTTTTTTTATTAAGAAGTCTTCTATTTCTTACTTAAGGGTACCCTGAGCCACACCCAAGCACACTGGCTCCACACCTGGCTCCAACTCATCATTTGAGTCTGAGTTCCCACAGCAGCTCTACTGACAGTGTATTAACCAAAACCCAATTCCTTGCCTTCCTTGGACTCTGACTTCTCTTGTGATCTGCTCCCCATCTCACATAGTCTAGCTATTACAAATTTATGGATAATAAAGCATAAAAATATTTACAAAGATAAGCTAAAATCATATATAATATGCCACTGCAATAACCATACCAGGGTTAATGAATGTTTCAATCAAAGGGTGTTTATGATCATTAATCAAAGTATAAGAAAATTTGATATTCCTTAAAACCTTAGTGTTTTTATGGGATTCCTGATGTGAGAAAGAATGGGTCTCTGATTCTTGAGCCTTGTCTTGGACTCTCTTACTCCTGTTTTTTTGTTTTGTCCAATTCCAATATGTAAGTTTTTGCTTTATCTTATTTTGTTATTACTCATTAGAAGCTTGTTCATTTTCTAATGAGAGAAATTTCTAGTCTTAAGAAAATGTAATAGAAGTTTTCTTAAATATGACAACAGTCCTAAAATTTTACATGAATATTATGAATTACAAGTTGTTAAGAAGCTGAAACTTTTTTCAACTATGGTTGATCTAAAATTTAAGTGTGTTTATAAACCATACTAGAGGAAAGAATGGTGTAGGGCCCTGGCCCCCCATTTTGGGTAGTTGTTGCCTTGCTTGCTAACCTTGGCCAGATGTCCTCCCTATGCTGATTCCCTGCCGGTTTCCTTTCTCCTGAATGCACACCGGAGGTTCCTTGTTTGTGTGTCCTGCATATTGGACGTTAACAGTTTAGATGCAAGAATGTAGAACATCTGTATCTAGCTTCTGCCCTCCAGGGTTCTCCCATTGTGCTCTAAGCTTGTATTTAAGGCCTCCTCCTTCCTGCAATAAATGGCATTTGGCATTCTGCTGAGGCTAATGACTCACTGTTTCTTGTCTCTGTTTTTTGATCCACAGCCCCTTGCTTGGACATGGTGAATGGGTGGTGGTAGCATGGGCATTACTGCTACAGAATGGGACACCTTTTTTTCTTTATAGAAAACTTTACAAAATTGTCACCTATAAAAGAAGGAACATCTAGAAAAGCATTAAAGAGGTATATGTGGTCAGTTATTAATAAAAAAAATATTTCATTATACTTTTGAATTTGTGATATTTGAAATAGTTTAAGTTTTCAGATGTCATTTTTGTTCTAAGTCAACACTCACTTTCATATGTAAATATCTAATTTGATATTTTTAATATTCTTTGTATTTGTAAGGAGGGTCTCAAGATTGTATGAGCTTCAGATGCTGAAAAATCTAGATCAATTCTGGGATATCAGAGAAGAATTTATTGATAAGGTGAGACTTGAATAAATCAGAAGGCAGGAAAATCACTAGGAAAAATCTTTTCCAAGTAAATGAAACATAAAAGGGAAGGGCATCAATTAAGAAGGTGTATTCTAGGCAGTCATACTTCCTTGTGCATTCTTTTTTCTTTCTCTTTTATTGAAAATACATGTTTTTCTCATATTATATACCCAGATTATGGTTTCCCCTCTCTTTGGTCCTTCCAGTTTCTCCCCACCTCCCCTCCCACCTGGATCTACTCCTTTTTGTCTCTCATAAGAAAACAAACAGGCTTCTAAGGAATAATAATAAAATAAATAAAATATAAAAACTATCACATTGGAATTGGACAAAACTAAAAATAGGAGGAAAAGAGCTGAAGAGAAGGCTCAGGAATCAGAGATCTACTTTCCCACACTCAGGAATCCAATAAAAACACTAAACTGGAAGCCATAATATAGATGCAAAGGACCTGGTGCAGATCTATGCAGGCCCTGGGCACATAGTCTCTGTGAGTTCCTATGTGCTTTGATCTTGTTGACTTAGAAGGCCTTGTTTCCTCCATTCCCACTTTTCTGACTCTTACACCTTTTCTTCCTCCTCTTTCACAGGGTTCCATAAGCCAAGAGGGAAGGAATCTGATGGAGAAAACCCATTTAGTCCTGAGTGTTCCAAGGTCTATTGCTCTGTGTAATGTCTGGCTGTGGGTCTCTGTGTTTGTTCTCATCTGCAGCAGGAAGAAGCTTCTCTGATGACGGCTGAGAAAGGGACTGCTCAATGAATGTAGCAGAATGTCATGTCATTAGGAATCACTTTACTGCTTTTTTTCCCTTTCCTTTTCCTTTTTTTTTTTTTTTTTTTTGAACATTAGTATTTGGTTCTACCCTAGGTCCCTGTGTGCTCTAATAGTATTGTCATATATAGGTTCTATTCTATGGAGTGGGCCTTCAGTCCAATCAGAGAGTGCTGGTTATATTGGTGCTAGGGTTTGTGGCTTGGTTAGTAATTATGTTTCTCTTTTGGTAACGTGCAGAGTACTTTCCTGAAACAAAGACACTAGAAAGCAGAAGTGAAGGCTCTGTGTAGGCAACAGCTTGACTTCTCCATGTTCAATGAGTTGTCTTCAGCAATGGGGCCTTCTATCAGTTTGGGGAGAGCAACCTATGTAATCTTGGAAACAGCCTGGATTGTTTGGGTATCCCCATGGGGCCCTTTGGTCAACAACTCAATTAGATGTAACCCAATCCCAGTACTGGAAGCTTCATTTGGTCACAAGAAATGGCCACTTTAGGCGACGTCTCCCCCATTATTTGGTGATTTCTTTTAGATTGCTTTCATTGGGTTTCCATACTAACCCTCAAATGACCCTTAATTTTAGTTGTCTTTCCTCATATTCTTCCCTTGTCCTCTTCTCCCTTCCCCATCCCCATTTGATCCTCACT
This sequence comes from Peromyscus maniculatus bairdii, assembly GCF_049852395.1. NCBI lineage: Eukaryota > Metazoa > Chordata > Mammalia > Rodentia > Cricetidae > Peromyscus > Peromyscus maniculatus. The sequence continues at coordinate 2,909,680 of NC_134867.1, forward strand.
TCCCAGCTCCCAACCCCCATCCATCCATAAATATCTATTTTGTTTCCCTTTCCTAGGAAGATCTGCCTTCTCCTAGTCCTTACTATGTATTTAACCTCTGTGGTTCCATGGATTGTAGCTTGGCTATCATCGACTTAACAGGAAATATTCACATATAAGTGAATACATACAATCTTTGTCTTTGTGAGTCTGAGATACTTTATTCAGGATGATTTTTTTTTAGTTCCACCCATTTACATGCATATTTCATTATTTTTACAGTTGAGTAATACTCCATTGTGTAAACATACCACATTTTCTTTATCCAGCCATCTGTTGAGGGACATCTAGATTGTTTCCAGTTTCTGGCTATTATTAATAGCAGCAATGAACACGGTTGAGCAAGTGCCTCTGTGGTAGAATGAAGCGTCTTTTGGATATAATGCCAGAGTGGTATAGCTGGATATTGAGGTAGATTGATTCTCATCCATCTTCCTGAGGAACCATCACAGTGATTTCAATAGTAGCCTTATAAGTTTGCACTCCCACCAGCAATGAATGAATGTTCTCCTTGCTCCACATTCTCACCAACATGAGCTGTCACTTGTTTTATTGATCTTCTATTCTGATAGGTGAAAGATGAAATCTCAAAGTAGTTTTAATTTGCGTTTCCTGGATGGCTAAGGATGTTGAACATTTAAGTGTTTCTCAGTCATATGAGTTTCCTCTTTTGAGAGTTCTCTGTTTAAATCTGATAAGATGAGAAATGTAAAGTTTAAGTGACTTTAAAAGGCATCCTGTTTGAGAAGTACATTGCCATAGGAACTTGGCATTGGTCTGTCTCTTGGGCCTTGAAAGCCATAGATATAACAGATAACACTATTTGCCTATTTAACTTTTAGTTTCCTTTTGCCGAGCTAACAGAACTCTGATAGTATTTGGACTTTCAGTGTGCCTGACTAAAAAAAAATCTATTTTCCCAACCTTCTTTGCAAAGGTCATATGATGCAATTGTTATTAGTCAAGTCAAATGGGGGGTCCCAAGTGGGGCTTCTGAAGAAACACTTCTGACATGCTAATTCAGCATGGGCATTGTGATACACTCCTATAATCCTGACAGTCCAGAGGTTGAAGGAAGAGGATTGCCGAGGGTACACAGCAAGTTTGTACAACTAATTAATTAGCTAATTAATCAATTAGAAACATAGCTCAGTTGAAAAGTTTTCCTTTCCTTGGCCTTTATATTTTTGCCTGAAATTTTTCTGTGAGGCTGTAAGCCTGCAGCTCTTCCCAGCTAATGCAGAGACTTTCATACTCTCATACACTCTAAGGATCACACAACAAAAACACAAAAGTGTCTTGGGTCATCAGTGATTATGGAGGCACTGTGCTAACCTAAAATGCCAGTGTCAGGACAGAAAAAGAAAGTCTCATCATTCATTATTGTTTTCAGAACTCTCTACTGATCAGCTGGATGAAATTCCTAACTGGAATGTTACATAACAAAAGAGGAAGAGGAGAAGGAGGAGAAAGAGGAAGAGGAGCAGGAAACAGAAAAAAGAATGAAGGAAACCTGATATGCATATGGATATTTAGTTTTTTTAGTGAAGTACAAACTCAGAATTCTAGTCACAAAATTCTGCAGATAGAAAACGTTTTCTCCCATATCTACTTTCTTGGAGCAGTTCATAGAGAATATCTATGAGGTTTTGTTTTAAATATTTTAATTGAATATTTTAAGTGTGGACAGTGTGACAGAAAGCACTAGTGTTGAATATGCTAAATTGCTAAATGACAACATTCAAGAAGCTCAAACATCATATATCTTTTTCAAAGAATGTAGAAGTATTTGTCACTGACAGTTTCGCTGTTCAGAAAAAGGATGGGTATTTTACTTAGTTAATGAGTAAATAGTTCTTACTGTTTATAATTTACAATTTTAATCATAAAAAAATTCCTTGTTACCCAGATACTCACATTAACTACATGTCTTATCTGCAGCCTTAAACAGAGAACCACCCAGAGAGAACACAGAGCCTGCAAAAGCAGAAGCACTTCTAGCTGTTGACATCAGGCAAAGATGAAGAGCAGTTCTCATACACATACAAGAAGAGGTGATACAGTAACCAAGAACAGACTGTTAATCTGCTACTGAAAAGAAGCACACTAGTGTAGGGAATTGGTGGCAGTAAGTAACCTTTTAAAGTACCTCACAACAAAGCACCTGCATGGTAGAAAATGTCTTCTTGGCTTAAGTTTTAAAGGTAACAAAGCCATTCACTGCAAGGGCTAAGGAGGTGGCCAAAAAACATGCCTCTGGCTGCTTTAAGTGGTGCCCCTCACTGCAGATGAGTACCTTCTGCAGGAGTGATTTTCAGGCTCGTTCTAAAATGGTTAAGAAAAATGAGAAACATGGTGCAAGTACATTTTTGGCTCAGCATAAACCATTCATTGATTTGTGGGCTGCAAGTCCTCCAGGGGGTGTTACAAATCCATATGATAGCTAGATTTTTACATTTGGATCTCTTCTTTAGCTGATGGATGTGTAAAATTTCATGTTAGCCTGGCTACCCCCTATTGGCTACACATCTGAGGAGGTTCAAGTGTATGAGTTATTTCTTCCAAAGTCAATTGTAATTTACACTCACTAAATTGCCTCCAGATCCACCTTTTAAAGATAGTAGACTCAAAATTGCATTCATTTTGGCCCATACTGCCCATTTGTGTTTAAACCACAGCCCTACTTTGGAGAGCCGCCATCGCTAATGGAAAGACATTATGTGGCTGAAGATCCACATTTTCCACAGGAGAGCAGAATGCTGGCAAGTTAAATGGCCAATGTACGAGCAGTTTTCAGCCCAGCAAAAGCTCAGCTTTAATATCGAGAAAGCAGGCTCCAGGAGAAGTAAAGGCCTGGGATATCAGGCCTCAGTCCATCTTGTGCCAGGAAATCAAAGCATCGCAGTTTCACACCATGAAAAATTTACCCTTGGCCTGAAAATAGTTTTGAGATGGGATAGAATTTTGCTTTGCTTTCCTTTCTTTCTTTCTTTCTTTCTTTCTTTCTTTCTTTCTTTCTTTCTTTCTTTCTTTCTTTCTTTCTTTCTTTCTTTCTTTCTTTCTTTCTTTCTTTCTCTTTCTTTCTTTCTTTCTTTCTTTCTTCCTTTCTCTCTCTCTCTCTCTCTCTCTCTCTCTCTCTCTCTCTCTCTCTCTCTCTCTCCTCTTTCTCTCTCTCTCTCTCTTTCTTTCTTTCATCCCTTTCTCTTAGTGCTCATTTTACCACTCAAAGCACTCTTGAAATTTACTTTTCTACCCAGTTTAATCCATCTTCCTGCCTGGCTTTTAAAATTAGCATCATTAATACATATGCATGTCTTTCTCATTGCAACTAAAAAGCAGCCAAGCTACTCACCTTTCTCCCTCCAAAGCCCAAACGTCAAATTCCCACCATCAGGGACATTTGTAGTTCTACTGTCTTCTACCTGCTTGCTATGGTTGGGGTTAGTGGAATCTAAAGTGAAAGTTTAGTGGGCTTATCAGAAAGGAGTATTTTCTTCAAGACTAAAATTATTAAAAGTATAAAAACAGCCATAGATGATTAAGCCACTGGTCTAAAACAACTGCATCAATCTCCAACTGAAACCACTATGTACCTGAAGAGATTAACTTATCCCATGGCATTGAGCTCCAGGCCACATCAAAATATGATGAGTCTGGGAAAGGTTGTTTTTCAGAAGTGAGGGGGTGCTGTCAAGGGGTGTACAAGTAGGCTTTCTCATTTTCAAATCCAGCTTTGCTGACTGGCTCCAAAAGTACATTTGGGGAGAAAAAAGAGTAAATCAGGGAGACAATGAGCTTTATCTCACCAAACACCTGACAACTCTCCCGACCAGCCTTGCCTTCTCTCTCCCAACAGAGTCTCTATGATGAATCCTCTTTAACCCAATTAGGTGCCATCAATTTCCCACTCCAGTCTCCCCATAACCTTCTCTCCTCATGCAATTTAAAAAAAAAAAAAAAAAGCACAGCTGAACTACTCCCTGTGTGTTCATCAGTCAGAGCTCATTGTAGAAATACATATGGCCTGTTTACAAGATCAAATGAGTACAGCTGTCTTTCCAGTTAGGATTTACTTTCTAAATGAGCTTGTAATGTCACAGTTTAGACAGCTCCATTTCCAACGGATATCACTGATATTTGTTGATATTTTAGGTCTGAGAAACCTACTTGTCCATCAGGAACCAAGTTTAAATTTCTAGTAATGCTACAGGGTTAAAACTTTCTTCCTTACATAAAGGAGACAGGGTCTATCACTCTACCATGCTGGCATTTGCTCCTGGGAGGTCCAATAGTCTTAAACAAAAAGAAATGGAAACATCTGGAATCTCATGGTCAGAGTGTTTGTTATGTTCAGCAGCAGGGAAACCTATAGCCCAACCCCAATGTAAAGCAAGTCTGCAGTCAATAATTATTCTTCAATATAGGATTGAGAGAGGAGGAACACTCCATATCACATCCAAAGCAGTACACAAATAAAAGGGGAACTCATCACCAATGCCAAATTTAGAAGTCAGAATTCCATTTTCAATTTGAAAATATAAAATTTCCTTCCATCATTCATTACTATCTTTAATTTTATTCAGTGTTATGGCCACTCAAGATTCACATACCTGCATCCATATCATCAATGTATTCTGTCATTACGATTGCATTTAAAAAGAGCATTTGAATATTACAACGTATGGAAACACAATAGACAGTTATATCACATGATAACCAAAATGTTTTATGTTTACTATTGCTACATTATTATCATTAAGTTAATTATAAATTAGAACAGTAATTCTTATTCTCTACTAGCATAAAGTTTACCTTTCAAGACCAAGATGAGTGATTGTATCACTGTACTACCCTGTTCATTGAAACAACTAAAATGAATGAAGACACTATCATGGCTTTTTAAAATTTTTCAGTGTAAACTGCAAATTTTGGCATGTCCAATCAGGTAAACAGAAATTAAATATATATTATATATGTGTGTATATGCACATATATATGTATATGTATGTAGAGAGAAAAATTAAATATATCTATTTGTATTTATAGAATAAGATGAGATTAAATTCTTGGGCTTTTACTTCCATGTTTCAGCCAAATGAACAGAAAATCATCTAGTTACTTAAATTCGTCCTAATCAACTATTCAATCTACTTCACTTGGCATATATATACACATACACACACACACACACACACACACACACACACACACACACACACACACACAGTTTAAACTTTTCTGGATCTCAATAATACTGCTCTTACCACATGGGGCCCAGCCTGAAAGAGGAAAATGGCTGCAGTATGTAAGAATGTAAAGTATGAGATATTGAAGAGCCAAGGTAAACAAAAACCAGTACATCTATAGGTTGAGGAGGCCATCATTGAGTTGGAGAAGGGCAGTGTAATAAGAAATAAAAATAAAAAAAATATTCAAAAAAAGTTGTGGTTCTGACTTTGCTCTACTGGGTATCAAAATGTATCATATGCATATAGTAATTCGAATAGTATGTACACAAAAATAGTGAATGTAATGAGTGTATGAGAAAGACCAGTTTATGTTAAATTGCAAAGATGCATTTTAAAATGTGAAAATTATGTTGATTTGTTTAAATCACTTAAGTTAAAAATATGAACATTCAGTGAAAACAGATCATTTTGGAATCTTATTTGAAATAGTTTGCTAAAGTAATCCTAGTAAAATTGTGAAACAAAAATAAAACTAAAGAGATGGAAAAATAGATACAAGCCCTTACCAGGCAATCATGGACACATGAGTTCAAATCCCTTGCAACCATGTAAAGTCAGGCATAGCTGTGCATGCCTATAGCACCAGTGTTATGGAGAGCAGATGGGTTCATCCCAAGAGTTTGTGGACCACCCTTCTAGCTGAAATGTCTCAAGGCAATAAGGCCAAGAACAGTTGTTGTTGTTTTTTTTTTAAAAAAGATATTATCCAATGACCTGCTCTGGGTTCATAGGTATGTGAATGGGCACACACACATCCATCCTAACATGCATGCACCCTCAACAAACACACTAAATGAATTAAAATATGTTCTAAAAGATAAAATATATGTATTTGTACCGCTTTATGTAGGAAAGATCACAATCTCAGAACTTATGAAAAGATTGATAGATTTGGTAATGTACATATTTTAGACACTGTGTAATAAGAGTTTCTAGAAACAAAAGATATGCGACAATTTTAAAAAACTTTGCCACACACTTAACCAGCAGAGATACTATCTAATATATGAAGGTTGAAGACAAAGAAAATAATATATTATGAAAAAATGGGAAGGGAATTGACTAAACCATTTACAAAATAAATATACATATTGACCAACCACAGTAAGAGTCACCCAATTTTACTACTAACCAGAGAATAGTAAATAGAACTATTTTTCCTATAAATTCATCAAAAATAAAATGTTGAGTGCTTCCAAAGTTATAGAGAAACATAGGGAATTGGATTTAGAATATTGGAAATGGGTGCAGCATTTTTAGAATTTATTGGCAGACTATTTTAAAATTTTATGTACAAAATATTCATTGCAATATAGTCTGTAAGAGGAAAAACAATGAAGCAGAATAAATGCTTGTTTATAAACAGCAACACAGAAAATGAAAATGTGTATTTATTAAAAGGCAAAGTTGATGCCCTCACTTGGAAAGATGTGGGGGTTATGTTGAGAGGAATATGTATTTTAATGTATGTATTTACGTTACCAAAGAGAAGCATCACAAAGAAAACATATCAGGCTATTTCCAGTGATTATCTCCAGGGAGTGAGTAGGAACAGTAGGCAGATGTTTATGTTTTATTTTAGACCCTTCTATTCTGTTTGATTTTGTTACTAAAAGCAAATGGTTGCTTTGAACATAAAAAAAAAAAATAGCAGTCCAGAGTTCTGCTTTTCATTTTCTAGTGTTGTCACTAAAAATTGACTCAGGTATGAAGATTCTTTCTCACAGACATTCATTTACTCTAATGAAGCTTATTGATGTGCTAACAGTGCATCAGGTAACAAAATGGATACATATGCCGGACCTAATGGAATTTATAATCTAGTTTGATCAGGTCACACTTGTATAATTTTTCTCTCCACATAAAGAAAATTTAAAAGTACTATCTGAGACTCTAAAGCCACTCTATTCTTTGTTTATGAACTGACATGTATTGAGATACACTTAGTAACTATTTATTTGAGGCATATTACATTAAAACATAAGGAACTGTGTTCTTGTACAAGTTTTTGCCTTTAATTTCTAATATCTCCAATAGTGCCAAATCTCTCCAAATTTCAAGTTCTCTGAAATGAGATTAGAACAGTATCTTGTCTACACTGTAGGCTTAGTATAAGGAAAAAATAGGTAAAATTAAAAATAAAACTGCAAAAGCTATAGTGCAGATTTATAAGACTTTATTCATTAGGGTTTTTATTAACCATACATGCCATAAACATTCCTTGAATAACAGGATATTTAGAATTCAAGGAGGCTGGAGGTAACTAATTTATCTTAGTTTTCTTTCTAATTTTTAATTTTTACTATTTTGATCTTTTTTTCATTTTGTTATAACAAACAATAACACATTGTACAAAATTGTGTGATTAATTCATTTCTAAATTTTAAAAAATTCAGTGTGTGGGCAAAAACTTGAAAAATGTGATACTTAGAAGCAGTTTATTTTTAAATGCAAAGTTTCCTCTAAAAGGGGTAAATATCTCATCTTAGTCTAACTGTGAAAGCCTCACATCAGAGCAAGTCCTTCAGTAGATACTCAGATGAAGAGCTCTGGGAGAGCTGGAGCTGAGCTAACAGAATAGTAAAGGGGAATAAATAATATTTCTTTTCTTCAAAACTTTAGAGAAAATGCAACCTGTTGAAGAATATCCATAAATTACACAGAAAAGATAAAAAAGAATAAAAGTCATGATGATTTTTTACACATTTCAGAGACTGACAGGAGTACAAGGACAATCTAGAGAGGGAGTCCTGAAAACACTTTACAAGCAAAATTTAAAAGTTTTAACACCACAAGTTAAATTTTTTTTAAAACCATGATTTGTAGTGATGACATAAAAATAAATAGATGAATAAAAATGGCATCTAACACCTTAGCTAAAATGATCAGCTAACAAATTACAATACATAGTTAGAAAGGGCATTGTGACAGCCAGAGAACTTTGAAAGGGACATATCATTAGATAAAATTATATTGCTATGAAATTATACACAGGAGTGGTCCTGTGAGAAAGAGAACATTGCCTAGGAATGTAGCTGCCTGAGGTTGTGCCAGCAAACTTCATGGTGTTTCTACAATGACAAAAATCACCCAAGATCTATTTGTCTCAATATACTCATTGTTAAACTATGGACAATGGTAATAGTATTGTGGTGATGTAAAAATAACTTGCTCCATCTTAGGAAATACATGCAAAAGTATGGAAACAGAGTTGCAGTATCTGCAGCTATCAATTTTTTTTTTTATCTTTCTGTTCTTGTGTGTTTTTCTCTATGGCTACACACATATCCCTAGCTTTCTCTCTCACACACATTTATATACCATAGCAAATATGGAAAGAACTATTAATCTGAGTAAAGTGTTACATGGGTATTCATTGCAGTATTCTTTAACTGTCCTGTAGGTTTCAGATTCCTCAAAGTAAGTTGAGGAGGAAAAAGAAATCATATTTATCAAATTATGATAAAATTGATACTTTCAACACATTTTTATTTTAAATTAAAATACTTGATCATTTAAGTGTTCAACTGATAATATGAATCCATATTGAAGACAGGGTTTTAAGTGGTAAAGAATGCAAGAATAAGTGCTTGAAGAAGATAGAGCCTAGCTTCGAATGCAGTTGGGTGGAAACAGCAAGACTAAAGGGCAAGAGTGCTGGGCTATATATAAATTAGCAGTTTTGTGTGAGAGATACTCGCCCTATGTGGGCCTCAATTTCCTTCTTTGAAAATAAAGGCTAATTAATGTCTACAGTTGTTTTTACTGTTGTGGATCTCTGGGGGTATAATGCCATTCATTTAAGAATATATCACAAAGGACCTGGGAGAGAGTTCAGTGGGTAGATGCTTTCTGTACAAGCAGAAGGATCTGAGTGCTGATCCCCAGAAATCACATTTTAAAAAGCCAGACACAGTCTCGCATGTCTGTAACTCGAGTGCTGAGGATGTGAAGTCAGGCAGGTCCTAAAGGCTTGCAGGCCAGCCAGTCTAGCCCAAATGACAAAGACCAAGTTCAAAGAGACACCGTATCTCCAAGAATAATGTGGAAAACAATGGAGAAAGACATCCAATATCAGCTTCTGGCTTTCACATGCACACACACACACATGTGACACAGGTGAGCACACTGACACACTCATGCATGCACACACATACACAATAAAATAAGAAAAATTGAAAAGCAAAGAATGCTATATATAGTGTGTGTGCATTATATATGGTATTATATGTATGTATATATAATGTGTATAGTATTGCATATGTGCATATTTATATGCATATAACTATAAAAGAATTACACAAGCATCTATAACAACCTATTTAAGAATAGGGAAACTATAATATAGTACAATATTTCTCAATGTAAGTTTTCTTGAGAGAACAAAAATGTCATACAGAGACGATTGGTTAACAGCAATTCATTCTGATGGAAAATTACATAACATGGCAATGCAGGGTATGAGTCAATGCAAGGGTTTGAGAAAACAAAATTGAGTACACACAGTGAGAAATCTCATTGAAATTTACCTCTCATAGCCAATACAAACCAAATTCTGACGGAATTTTACTTAAAAGCTTAAAAAATACAAGTCAAGGTTTATTCAAAGGAATTCCGTAAAATTTTCTATATTTAGCAAATAATAGCCCAACAGCCCTAAATACATCATGTACATGTTTTATATCAATGTAATGTTTCATATGACAGCTTCACTTTAAAGGAAAATAAACTACGGAGCCTGGCATTTATAGCGAGCCAGATTTTATATCAGGTATTCTCATGAACTACTGTATTTAATTTTTAAAACCTGAAGTATAGATATCATTTGCATTATCTTTGTTCATGAAAACATTGAAAATGAGGACAGATATTCATTGAAAGTAACTGTACAAGATTCTATATTCCTACCAAAGAAACATTGCTGAAAATTCATTTTAAATTTTAAAAAGCCTAAACTTTAACTGCAAGAGCAGTTGAGTTCTGGGGATTACTAGGAACTGGGATTCGATGCTACAGGGATTCAGGATTCCTGGCCGAGACCTTTAGGTAGGCTAGCATCCCTGTTCCTGGGAATAGGGAGACACAGCCAAGCCCAACAGGCAATGTCAGAGGTAGTATGCAGGATCAGGTCTCACTGGACTGAGAGGAGATCTATGTTCTATTAGCCCTGGGAATCAGAAATGTCAGATGATCTTGGCTTGTTTTCTCATCTTCTAGACCTTCAACACTGAAGCGTTCTCCCTTCTTGAATGTGTTCCAAGCCTCTTGAAACAGTCTATCAATTAATGTGACATTTGAAAGATAATTTTTGTGTTCATAACTTTTACAATTATTGGGATTCAAAAATATAAACAGTTAAACTTTAACATTTTTTTTTCTTAAAGGGAATTTAAAATTCCAATCCAAAGGGTAGGACGTGATTTGTAGGTGATGGGGAAAACACTATTAAATCCTTGGAAGCAAAGCCTGGGCCTCCTCTTAACCATTCATTCTATACATTTACTTTATCAGTCTTCAAAGAGCTTTCACAATTATAGTAAAGGGATGAGGACATGGGTTCTTAAGGACAAAGAGTATTAGGAAGGCATCTGTGAACATATTTGGAAGAAAGCAGAAAGAAAGGAAGACCAATGAAAGTGAGCCCTGAGGCTCTGGGAATAGAGGTGAGGTGAGTATGGTCAATTAAAAGCCTTAGCTATACAGGAAAATCAACTGAAACGGAGGGTGGCATGGAGTTCAAGAAAAAGGAGCATAGAACTTGAGCCACATTGCACAAGTATTCTCGTAAAGGAAGCAGATTCAGTGGTGACCACTCAGATTAGAGAAGAGGGAAAAGCAACCTTCTCCAAAGGAAAGGAGAATAAATCTTTATGGTTTTGAGAACTAGATGAAAAAAAAAACATAAGTAGCTGCACAACAGATGAAGGTACACAGGGTGTGAGTCATCTCCAAGAAAGGTCTAGAACAGACAAAGGTACAGTACTGGTGAAAAATAGTGTTTGCTAGGAATGGAGGGAGCAAAAAGAGCGAAAACTGACACACTGATCTAAAGTTTGCAGGGCAGATGCTGAAAGTGTTCTGAAGTTAGGCCAGTGTTATGATTGGAAATATCTATAAATATCTGTAAAAAGAGTACACCAGGAGCTGGAGAGATGGCTCAGTGATTAAGCGCACTGGCTGTTTTTCCAGAGGGCCCAGTTCAATTCCCAGCACCGATACAGCAGCTCGTAACTGCCTGTAACTCCAGTTTTAGGTGATCTGACACCTTCCCACAGATACACATGCAGGCAAATGAGAGTACACGAAATAAAAATAAATTATTTTTCTAACTAGGAGAGAAAAGACTTTAAAAAAAAAAAAGAGAGAGAGAGAGTACACCAAATACATTAGCCAAGGAAGGGAACTTGTGTTAAGACTAGACCCCTCCAAAGAATAAAGATGCTTGAACAAAAGTGAATCTGGACAATATAATCAATGGAGAGTATTCATACCTTCAGGAATTGAATCTCTCTCTTTCTTTAAGGTTTTGAATAAAAATAGTACCTCAATGCAAGGACAAAATCATTCAGGTGCCCCAGTAAAGATATTAAATGTTGAGGTCCACTTCTCTTGCCATTAGACACCTTCAAGTGAGCCATATTTGGTCCTGATGGGGTACTGTTTGGGTGGTTTTGTTTGTTTGTTTGTTTTTAAGGTGAGAAAATTGAAACCTAGGAAACCTGAATTGTTTGCCTATAGTCACAAAATAAAGTAGATGCAGGCCTCAGTTTAACAGCTCTAATGATTTAATACGCCTTAGCACAGCTACTCTCCCAGAGAGCCTACATTTGAGCACCATAAAATGCAGAACATGTGCTTGGAGGCAGAAAATCACTGATGCTGAGCTTATTTCAACCAATGCCTGCACATAATAAGGTGCATAGAGAGATGTTTTCTATGTCCTCTTCCAAAACAAACTACATAACATTGAGCCAATCCTAAATGCTTTTATGTGTGTATTTTCATAACTCCCCCAATTAGTTTTTAAACAATGTGTCATGTAAAACCAGATTTATGTAAATTAAACAAATGTGAGGTGAATTTAACACCCCCCCAAAAGTAACATTTTTAAGTAATGCTTCAGTTTAGAAAAATTCACAGATCAGTTCTTTTTCCAACTTCCTAAGACAATGTTTTCACAAAGAGCCAAGCGAACTATAATTTACCATAACCCAAATTGCTGTACAAATTGGTTTTGTATTTATTCTAGGTCACTGAAAGAGTAGCTACACAGAAATGTGTGTGCCAGACCTAAGTATGGGTATATTCAGGTATACAGATATAGATATATCAACTACGCAGAACAGACATGAGAACTATATAGAAATGGATCTGAGAAAAATATGGGACAGATATGGACACCATGTCTTTCTCATATGATCTTCTTTCCACAGGAACAACTGAAATGCTAGAAATGAACAGGAACACACAGACTCTATTTGATGCACCTCTATTAGCTTCACTAGTCCCCCACATGGCCAAGATTTGTATGCTTTTATTTCCATCAGTCTTGAGAGTAATGCAGAAAAACACTCTACAGACCAAGTTTTTAAAATGTCCTTTATTAACAACACATGTACATTTCCACTCCAAAGAGTTGCAATTCAATTGTAGACTTTAACTGCATAGCATCTGCAGCCATAACTACCTTTCTTATGTTGACAGGTGGCTGATTAAGGAAAAGAAATGTATTTTTAAGTTTGCTATCATGGAAAATATACATACATACATACATACATATATACATAATGAGTGTGCCATATATATTTTTCCATGATATATGCCATATATATGTATGTGCCACTCTCTTCAATGGTCTGGACTTCATGATTTTTTTTCCTGGTCCTTTTCCTTCTGAGCAGTTCAATTAGCTGGAAATCTTGTTCTGATGGACTGAAGCAGCTTGAGTGAACGCCCGAGCGCTCAGCCAATTAGGCTCATTTGAAGTTGCAGAATTGCCTTCTTTGGTGTTAAAACCCCATGTCAAACACCGGGTCTAAGATCATTTGTGCTCCAAAATGAGATTGACAGAGCAGCTGCAACAGGGGGCATGCCTGCTGGACGACTTAATTGTGGAGCCTGAAGGGCCATCATGAACCGGCGTGCGGAGACCGCCTCTCCGCGGCTGCATTACAAATGCTCTTTATTAACAGCGATCTGTAATCAATGGGCTCAGGCTTTTTGCCAGAGCCCCCAAATCAGACAGGCGGGCCCCTGAGTCAAGTTGGGCGGAGCCATGGACCCCACTACCCAGCTGAGTGGAGAAAGCTGCTTTGTCCCTGCCCGACTCTTGGGTGTGTTGCTAAATCAGAAAGGGCCCCTGCTAATCATTCCAGGGGCGCCCTTCTCTTACTACTGGTTGAATATTCATTAGCCTGGGTGAGCCAGGCTCACTGTACATAGAATTACGTGTTATTGATGGGAATGAAATGAGTTGCTTTTATTTCAACAAAGGCAAATGTTCTAAATCAGTTCAGCATTATGTGTAAGCGTAAACTTTGATCTGGAATATAAAGGCTCAGAAATGTGTATTCATAACTAAATACACAGACATAAAATTCACTAGGTATTAGAAGACAGCAGGAGTTAGGAGAGCTTTGGTGAAGAAAGATGTATTTAAGTTAATTTCAGAAATGTTCAACCTATTTATTTAGACACAATCTGCAAATTCCTATGGAGATTTCCTTCCTTTAAAGAAAAGAAAAGAGAAGAAAAAAAAAACAACCAAAAACCTCTTTATCAGGCATTCTTTTGGACAGAGTATAATGGAAAGAAAAAAAAAAAAACACTGAACTGGGAATCAGAGACTGGTGAGCTACACTAGACTCACAGCCAGCAATCTGTGTAACCTTGGGCAAACCATTTAACCTCTTGGGTTAGCCAACTCTATCTGTAATGTGTGAGGGGCAGATGAGTCACAGCTATCCAGGAAGTTCATTTTCTATCCACCTTCTCTTAAATATATTATTTCTTCTCCTCTGTCCTGTAAGAAAGCCATTTATTCTACTATTAAGAATATGAATTTCTTAAGAAATGAAGAATACAGACTGGACAACCAACCCTTTTTGCCTCAGTCCCCAAGTCCTGTTATCAAAGAAACAGTATTCTAGATACTCTTTTCACAAAGGTCCATGTTAAGTGTCACAGAAGACAGGGCAGGACTAGAATCTCCTAGGCCCTGCTTGCAAAGAGTTCAGGGGCTACTGGAGGATGGTGGATCAATAGATAGATGACAGTCTCGGCCTTGTCTGGGTAGCTTTTCAGTTCACTAATAGATCCAACTGCATCCCACTCAGGACCAATGCAAATGCACTGTGCATGACTCAAGTCGGGGAAGAGTACCATGCACAAAGACCACCAGGTAAATAGGCACATTCTGGAGGCATGGCTTCCCTGACACTATTATATCAGTCAACAAGCATCATACTCCACTAAGTTCTGAAAGAGAAAACTTGACCTTTCTGTTCACTGGTCATTATACTCTAGAATAAGCTCTGAATATATATGAATAAAAGATAAGAAGGTTAATATTCAAGTAAAATATTAAGTATAAAAAAAAACAAGAATCACAATCGTTGAGAACTGTTGAGATGAGGGCCATGGCCTGAATTAAATGAAATAATATCTGTAAGGTGTTTAAATTATTTTTAAAAAGAAGCATCTTAATAAGTGTTCTTTTCTTCCCAACCTTTTTTGCAATATTTAATATGATGATGATTATATTTATCTTAAGAGAAAGATTGTTGTTTTTGTTTGCGAGTACCCGGGAAGAACTTACAAAGGGGGTAGGGTTTAAACTCAGTCTTAAATTATTGTTGAAATTCGCATAGCAAAATATTAAGTTAAAACTTTTATTCAGATTTCCAGGAATTATACTTGGGCTGGTAAATTATCAGGGTAGAATGTTCTGAGGACACTTAGAGGTCCAACAGTTTCTCATCACAGCATTCTAGAGCTTTCAGCAACCAGCCTTGGTCACCAGTGAAATTATCATTTATGCAGTCTCCTGCTGGACCTCCTTTTCTAGGGGTGAATATTTCTTATCATATCTCCAAATACAACCAGAACAAAATTGAACTATCATATTTCAACTCAATGGACATAGAGCTATCTCTACATGAGGCTTAAGAAAAAATAATAATAATTGTTTTTGTTGTACTTATATCCCAAATACCTTCCTTAAAAAAAAATGTGGCCAGCATGGTGGCGCACACTTTTAATCCCAGCACTTGGGAGGCAGACGCAGGCAGATCTCTTTGAATTCCAGTACAACCAGGGCTATATAGATAGAACCTATCTCAAACAAACAAAAAAGAATAAAATGTGAAGCTTTTTTAAAAACTTAGTCCTCATGATAACCCTTTAAGGTCAAGACTGCTCTTATTTCACAGTGAAAGGAACTGAATGACAGTGACTAATCTGCCCGATGTTGTGGAGTATCTTTGAATGATACATCTAGCAAGTGGAGTTGGGATCTAAGTCCAGACAACCTAAGCTAAGAGTCCTATCACATGCAATTTAGTGTCTCTTCCTCTTGGCGCTGAGATCCACTGTAGCAAAGACCAAGGTTTCTGGTAGCTTTCACATTCAGTTGTGGTTAGAGGTCTAGCAAATTTAATATTCAATAGCATCTCAGGCTAGCTCCACACTGAATCCTGTATATTACCTACAGCTGCCTACTAAAATTCTACCTGCCTTACTTCAGTCAATCTCCACAAACTCAAATTACCCTTTTCATTTCACTGTTTGTCACGCCCACACATCAACCTACTCAGTTCCTGAACTCACAAGCTCAGAAATTTGCACCAGAAATGAACCCAAAGCAGAACTCAAAAATTATTCAAGATATTTTCTTATCATTTATTCTTTAATAAACAAGTGATAAAGAGGAAAATAATTCAAATTTGACAAATGTGACTCCCCTGCACAAAATTCAATATTGCCTCTAACCTATAGTATTAAATCTAATCTCATTGCAAAGCAGAGAAAATTTTGGATATTTTGATCCCAGCTTCAGATCACATCAAACTCTGTTCCATCTACCTTCCTGATGGGTGATGTTGTTCTGTATGCTGTGAATGTGTTGCTCTGATTGATTGATAAATAAAATGCTGATTGGCCAGTAGCCAGGCAGGAAGTATAGGTGGGATAAGCAAAGAAGGAGAATTCTGGGAGAGGAAGGCTGAGTCAGAAGATGCCAGCCTGCCATCTAGGGAGCAGCATGTAAAGGCACACAGGTAAAGCCAGGGAACACTTGGTGACATATAGATTAACAAAAATGGGCTGTGTTTAAGTGTAAGAGCTAGTTAGTAGTTACCCTGAGCTAATGGCCAAGCAGTTTTAATTAATATAAGCTTCTGAGTGATTATTTTATAAGCAGGCTGTGGGACCATGGGGCCTGGTGGGACTGGAGAAACCTTCAGCTGCACCTTCCTGGTCTCCCTTTGGCTTCTCTGCCCGGCCTGCCATTCATTCCCTTACCTGCATACTGATCAATATACCCTAGTCCTTAAGGCCACTGGTCACCATCAGCTCTGCTCTCAAAGCCTCTCACAGCACAGTCAGGACTCTTTAGGCAGATTAGTCTCTTTACTGTCCTTTGCATGTGGCTTGCACACCCCTAGACTAGTTATCTTATAGTTTTTCTACACAGAGTTCAGAGAAGTGATTTGGGATTCTGTTCCTTATTTTAAGATAAGAAATTTGAATACAACAGAAAATTGTTTTCTTCTACTTTAACTATATTTTCCCTGGGAATGTGGATTTAACTTGGCTTCTCAAAACAGACAAAGCAAACTAAAACCTTTTCTTTTAAATAATTTTCCTTCACACAGAACATTTTGGTCTGATAGGGGAAATGGAAAAGGGGGACTCACATTTCAATTTGGTAATTCATTAGAAGCTTCCAAAATTAATACAGATTTTTTTTTCTCATTCCATAAGGCTTTTTTTTTTTTTTTTTTTTTTTTTTTTGGTTTTTCAAGACATGGTTTCTCTGTGTAGCTTTGCGCCTTTCCTGGAACTCACTTGGTAGCCCAGGCTGGCCTTGAACTCACAGAGATCCGCCTGGCTCTGCCTCCCGAGTGCTGGGATTAAAGGCGTGCGCCACCACCGCCCAGCCATAAGGCATTTTTATTAAGTACTAAAATATGTGGGCCTGCTGAGAAATTATTGTAACTATACTTCTTTAGAAATACTTTTAATCTACGATTCTCAAATCTAACTAAAATGCTTAGCACTAGATGTAACAAAACTTAAATATTGCATTCTGATTTTATTTACTCATGTCCTCTGTAATCTTGTATAAGCAGAAAATATTTTGATTTTTTTATGTAAGTCATCTTTCTAGAGCTTTCTAGAACTATGTTCTTCTCAAGGACATGCCTTGGATGGATCATGCAGCTATTTTCCAAGCTGTAAAATCTATCATTTAAAATAGTTTAATGATTGCTGTCCTTAAATAATGTCACAGTAATAAAGGAATTAGTATTGACACTTGACACTGTTCATGCTAATATTTTACGCTCTAGATTTTTCCACAGTATGAAATCAAGTTGCATATCTTGAGGGAAATGCATATGCCATCTTACCACGCACAGTAGATCCAACTAATGTAGTAAAAATCCTAAATGAACTCCTCAGAGGAATTTTTAAATACACAAGCTACATCTGCAAAATATTTAGCTATTATGTTTTTACTAAAAATTAATGACATTTAAATTCAGCTTGAAAGAGAGAACAACTGAAGTTCGAAGTGCACACTAACTTTGTGTCCTGGTTGGTCCCTCAGGACTCTATTCAGCCTGTATCAGACAAGCTATTCCAAGTTCAGAACAATACAGAGTAGGGATAGGGAGTCTGACTTCATGCTTCTATCTGTCAAAGATCACAGCACAATTCTATATGCCTTTAATTAAGGAATTAAATGTCTTCTCAAAGTTGTGAGACTTCCATAAAAAGGGAAATTAGAGAGAACAGATACAGTATCTTTTCTCACATGGGAGATTCATGGAATTTATCAGATATAGGAAGGTGGCTTGCAAGATAAGTGTAGTTGGTAAACTAATGTTTGCTTCAGTCTAACATATGACCACATAGATAAAAAAAAATTTTCCCCAGTAGTCTTCTTCCATTTGGCTACCGAAAGCTCTTTCAGAATTCAAGGAATTAAAATACTAATTATTAAATATGCATAGTAAACTACATGTATGCCTGGTTTTAAAAATAAAACTCAAATGTTAATTATTCTCTTTGCTACACTGCATATTCTTTATACCAGGAGGGAGCAATGCAAAACTGAAGTCCATTTTAGAGAATTTGTATAATTGCAGCCAAACACTAAACACTCAGGCTCATCAACAAAGCCACAAAACAGTCAGTGTCAGTATTATTTCTTTGGCAGTTTGTGTTCAATAATTTGATTCCATTTCAATAGTGCAGCACATAACAACTATTTTTTGAACCAGTAGACTGTGTGCCCATGAAGTGAGAGTCATGATGGAGTGTACGTTTGCATGCTGAGGTATCATATCATAAAGCAGCATTTCACCAGGGGCACACAATTAAAACATTCAGTCTTCATGTCTGGTATCGAATAGTCATTAGCTATTAATTCATTATAGTTACTTTTCTAGCTAGATAACTTACTGTTTCTCAGGAATTTACAGAAGTGTTTTCTATTTCCTTAAAGCTTTAAACAGAAACACTAGAATGTAAAAACTACTACAATACCAAGCAAAGGCCATTTTTCAACAAAGCTATATTTGAAATATTCAGAGGCACAAGTTATCTCAGCTATCAGTATTTTTAAGATAAAACAATGATACAACAGGAAGTAAAAATGAATTACATTTTTAGTTTTGTTTTGACCCATGTCTTACAGTTTCTATTGCTGTGGCAAAACACCATGACCAAAAAGCAAGTTGGAGAGGAAAGAGTTTATTAGGCTTACATTTCAGCATTGCTGGTCACCACTGAAGGAAATCAGGACAGGAACTCAAACAGGGCAGGATTCCAAAGGCAGGAGCTGATACAGAGGCCATGGAGGAGAGCCGCTTACTGGCTTGCTTCCCCTGGCTTGCTCGACCCACCTTTTTATAGAACTCGGGACCAGCAGCCCAAGGATGGCACCACCCACCATGGGCTGGGCCCTGCCTCATTCATCATTAAATGAGAAAATGCCTTACAGCTGAATCTCATAGAGGTATTTCCTCAATTGAGGATACTTCCTCTCTGATGGCTCTAGCTTGTGTCAAGTTGTCACACACAACCATCCAGTACAGCCCATTTCTATCTGTAATATAAAATAATATGCATAAAATTGAAAAGTTCAATGGCTCCTTCACCTGTCTGCTTATGAAATTTGAATCCTATAAATTAGGATAAACTTATAGAAAACTATATAATAATCAATTAGCAGATAATTCTTTCTAGAAATCTTGTGTGCATAGGCAAAAATGAACATGCAGTTGTAGCAGGAGAGTTTTCTCTCCAGTCCCATCAAACCCCATGAGTCTGACAGCCCACTTATAAAATAAACATACAGATACTTATATTATTTAAACTGTTTGGCCTAATGGCTCAGGCTTCTAGCTATCTAGTTCTTACATCTTAAATTAATCCATTTCTATAAGTCTATACCTTGCCACGTGGCATCTTCACATGCTGCTTGTCATGGCAGCGGCTGGCAGTGTCTTCTCCCACCTTCCTGTTCTCTCAATTCTCCTCTCTGTTAGTCCCGCCTATACTTCCTGCCTGGCCACTGGCCAATCAGTGTTTTATTTATTGACCAATCAGAGCATTTGGCATACAGACTATCCCACAGCACTCCCCCCTCCTTTTTTTTTTCTAAAAAAGGAAGGTTTTAACTTTTACAGTTCTCCAAAGCCAGCTTGGTATATTTGGGAATTTGGGTGTAGCTTCTCTTACTACTTCCTGCTTGAGGGAGGCACTATATCTTCTGGGGACACAAAGAAAAATTTAAGATTATGAAGTAGTCTGTGAGGGTGTACCGTCTGAGCCAGTTGCCTTGAAACAGTTCTGGATGTTGGATCCTCTGGGCCTTGGTGTCATCAGAGACCTTTCAGGGGGTCTTGGCTGGTCAAACCTGACGTATCTTAATCTGGAACAAATCCATAGCCTCTGGCTTTCTGTGGAAACAAAAGCAGAGCCTCCTTTTCAAAGCAACATACCCTTATATCCAAATTTTGAAGTCAAGGTACCTTTAAAATATACATTTTGGCATAACTCAACAGCTTTTGTAATGAAATGTTTTTCTTCAGTTACGAATATCAAAGAGAACATAATCCAGATTCTCTGTGTGGTAGCCATCTTTACGTGGCTTATTTTTTATATTACCTTGAGCCTATTACTTTAAACTGCAGCCTTCTAAGCCTGAAACAGTGCTGGCCCTTGTGGCTGCTGGCTCCGCCCAATTCAGCTTCCCAACATGGCGGTGGTACATTTTCCGCCAGCTCTGGGAGCCATCAACTCTCAGAAATAGTGGGTCTATGCTTCTATCATGTGAGACCAAAATGCTTCCACCCTAAAACTAAGGCCTAAGATTTCTCCTTTTAGGAATAGGCCATTAGTTACTCAAACCAGTCAGTTCAAATTCCAGAAACCAGGAAGTGTAAAAGTACAGAGTCACAAAATAGTCACAAGGTAATGTCTGCCAGACTATGGAATGTCCTCTCCCTGGTTTCCAGGGTAACTGGCCACAGAAATGCCCCCACCTGTGGGCAGCCAATGAGAATGGTGGCGGGCAACCACTCCCTTAGAAGTAATTTCTAGAAGTCCCTAGAAGAGAGCCAATCAGAATTGTACCTGTACTAGCACCCCCTAAATGATGTAACCTTGTGATTTTCCCTTTAAAAACTGAGCTTGCAGACAGGTAGGCACTTCCTCCAGCCTCCATTGCGTTGGATGTATTGGACGAAGTCCCTGCCTAGGCTTATATTGCTTTTGGATATCCAGAATTAAACCTTGCTTTTGCATTCCGGCATGCTTGTCTTTGGTGGTCTCTCTGGGGGTCACAATCTGGGCACAACAATCAAAGCAGCGTGTAGCCCAGAAACCTCTTTTTTTTGTTTTGTACTAGCAAAGGCTAAATCCACCACACAGCTTAATGTACCAATTGCAGAGGCCTCATTCCCACCATACTGCAGGTCGAGCACGCATGCCAGGAACCCGCCATAGTATCTCAAACACGCAGGCTGCCGCTAACTTGAGAAAGATAACTAGGAACTGTTTTTAGCTCCGTTTTAGAATCTTTTCTCCCAGGTTTTAGGTGAAGACTCTTGCCACCACGTAGGGCGCCATTCAGTGGATGTTTTTTTAAAAGCCATTTGTAGTTCCAATCTTAATGAAGCCCTTACTTGATTACTACTTCAGGTCTACCAATAATAAACTCTGGGTCTGCACCTCACATCCACTCTCTGCCCATCTCCTGTAGATATCACCACCACCTCTTTTTTTTCTACAGCCTTTGCTTGCTCCCTCTGTCAACATTTCTCTGAGTAGTAAAAGCAGATTGATCTCCTTTGCTGTCCTCATTCATCTGTCAGCCTCACCAAAGCAACAACAACAATGAATCCATACTGAAAATAGTGGGGAAGCAAAGGATTAAACATGATCATATCCCCAGATGATTCAAATATATGTCATGACATTTGTTGCTGAGTGCTAATGCTGTTGTCGTTTTGTTTCATTGTGTATCCCAAGATGGCCTTCAACTATCTGTGTAACGAGAATGATTTCAAACTTCTGCTTTTCCTGAATCCATCTCTAGAGTGCTAGGATTACAGATGTGTAACTTCAAGTTGTGTTTTAGAGTGGTTCTGGGGATTGAACCTAGGGCTTCATGCATGCTAGGTAAGCACTCTCCAGCTAAGCTACATGCCTAGCCCCTGGATCATAACATCTTAAAGAAGTTAAGGCCACTCCTCTTTATTTGCTTTGTTTTAGTTATTTGCATTCACTTCACATACAAATACACCATTTCTGATTTTCCAGTATGACATAATGAATCCCAAGATCTTTAAAAATGCTAATCTTATATCTGGGAGAGGCGTCCATTTATTGAGATGACAATTGTTTTTAACTTTGATGTCCCTCATGTTGCACATCTGTTTCAGCTCCTCTACCAGATACACTCACAAATTTATCACCACTGCTTTTGTTGAGTTAGGATTGCCTTAGTGGCAGATCACAACAGTAAATTCCATGCTGTAATAAGTTTGTCGAGCAGAAAAATAACTAGCTTTGGACTGAGGATTTATTGTGACTTTCTCCCACAGCATGCTGTGGAGGTTTTCCAGAAAAGAAAATCTTGGATTTTCCCCATAAAATATGGTAACAATAGGCAAAATACTTCCTTAGTTACACAGTTTAGTCCAGTATATAATCATTGAATATATGTTTTATTAATTGTTACTTGATAACTGTGGCTTTTTCTGCTGTATATAATGCTTGAATGAACTTATATATTCTGTTAATTATTGTTATATTTTGCTATAATAGTATTCTGTTATTTTCTGTTAATTACTAACTTTATGTAGCCTTAGGCAGATTAGAATTTTTAATTGTAAAGTGAACATAAAACAACACCAATTCTTCAAAGCTTTTCTGGGAAACTAAGGAGCAGACAAGACAGTGGTGGATGTGTTCTGTTAACCACATCAATGCTGCTGTGAGTGACTCAGAACTCACATGACCTCTACCATGCATTGGATGATTTGATGATTCATCCATAGCAGAGAAATCCATGGAACAATGAATAATGTTGTGAGATGCTTTTGTATTTTAAAAAAGGTAGCCTTTCACTATTCCTGATACAACCAAACTAGTCATTGGGCATTGCTTATGTCTTGGACCAAAGGTAGGATGATGTCATTTTATTATCTACATCACCTTCACTACAGTAAATTATATCTGAGTAGGTGTGGGCTCTTTTTATTTTAGAATAAAAACTTGAAAATAGGGGAAAATTGAATTTTTTAGTATAAACAAGCCTACCTGTGTAAATGGAGGTTTCCTGTTCTGGCGGCCATTTCCAAAATAACTATCACAAAGGCTGAATATTACTTATAAATGACCAGCCAATTGCTCAGGCTTGTTAATACCTAATTCATATATTTAAATTAACCCATATTTCTTATCTATACTTTGCCACATGGCTCATGGCTTGTTACCTCATTTTCTACACATTTTGCTTCCTTGGTGTCTTGCTGGTGCTTCCCCTGACTCCACCATTCTTCTTCCTCTTATTCTCCTAGTTTGGTTGTCCCAAATTCCTATAATTCCTGCCTGGCTACTGGCCAATCAGCTTTTTATGAAACCAATTTGAATGACAAATCTTTACAGTGTGCAAAAGGATTACTCTACAGTATACCTGTTTAGTCATAAGTTGCATGCTGGACTTACTGCCATAAAAGAGCATTTTTCAATGGGAACAGGGAATGAAAAACTGAAAAAAAATTATTGATTAAAATAATATAAAGTATAGTAGAACATAAAACAAATAAAGACTCCTCCTTAATTCTACCATCCAGAGTTTACCAGTATTACCATGTTTCTTTCTGATACTTAATTTAGTGTTTGGTGTGAGCTGTATGCATCTGTATGTGTTGGTGTGTGTATACATGTGTATGGGAGTACATGTGTATGCACGTGCTTGCCAGGGTCAGAGGGCAATTTGGGTGATTTCCTCTGTTCTCCACCTTACTTTTTGAGATAGAATCTCTCATTGAACCTGACAAGACAAGCAAAGCATTGTCTTCATCTCCCTCACAGCAGCATGCTACTTCAGTTCTTCAGGTTTGCCTGGCAAGCACTTTGCCAACTGAGTCAGCTCTCTAGTCCCCTGGAGGTTTTATTAACTATGTAGTATGCAAATGCACACTTCATCATTTTCTAAAAGATCAAAGTTTTGTTTTTACAGGTCTCATTCACGGGATTATTCATGTTGGTGCCTACAGATGTTTCTATCCTGTTAATATGACTGAGTGATGGTATAACCAAACAGTTTACTACTAACATATGTGAATTGTTTTAATATTTTAATATTTACAAACTTTACCATACCCATATATGAAGATATTATGTTCTGCATGACATATTCCTAGAATCATAATTACAATCCAAGTGGCATGTATATTTTTTTATTTTTAAAAGCGCTATTAAGTTGTTATGTAAAATCATAATTTTTATTTCCTGAAGCATTGTATAATGAATGTAATCTAAATATTAGGTAGTATTCAGTATAATTAAGCTTTCAAATTATTGATTGATTGATTGATTGGTAAATAAAACAAAATTTATATCATTAACACTTAAATTTGCATGAGCTCTAATGATATTAAGCCTTTTCAGAGTTTGCAGTTTCTGTTTTTATTCAGTGAATCATCCTAACTCCTTTCTCTTTATTGATAATTTTAGTCCTTTTTTATTGATTGCAATAAGCTCTGGTTTTTTACTCCTTTCAGCACTTTTAGGTATGACACTCAAGTATACAGACAGACAGACAGCTAAATAGGTATGTACAGACATGCATACATAAACAAAAACATTTTTAAGTGTGTGTTTATTCATGTTTTTACTACACAAAATTTTTAATTGTTAAGTAATCAAAATCACCATTTTTTTCTTTTGTTATTTATAGGTCTCATTTCTTCCTGAGAAAAATCATCCATACCCCAATATTGTAAAACTATTCTGTTCTACTTTTTCTAATAGTCCCATGTGTATTTTTAACATTTTGATCAGTGAATGATTTGCTAAGAATTTCACTAAGTGCTTAGATATATAACTTTATCAACCAGGCACAATGTGGAATTTTTTTGTAATGAAAATGTTTTGGGAAATAATTTTACTAGCTCTGTGTCTCATAACAGCTGCTTTAAATGCAATAATGCAGATGAAAATGCTATATGACAAAGCAGGATGCTCCTGTAAACTAGTAATTCTTTATATATCTATATCATCTATATCTATATCTATATCTATATCTATATCTATATCTATATCTATATCTATATCTATATCTATATCTATATCTATATCTATATCTATATCTATATCTATATCTATATCTATATATAGTGAGCTATGCCACAGAACCACTTGCAGACATAAATAATATTTAATCCTATTGTTCGTAAATATGACTTATCTTCCATGTTCTGATAATCACACCTCAGGGTACAGTACGCTGAGCCTTACTCTTTGCAATTTATATGATCATGCTTTAGATAAAGTTCATAGAAAACCAGAATCAATTTATTGATTTAAATTGAAATCAAGGAGTTTTATTAAGAAATCCTTTGATGGCAACTCAATGGAAAACTCTCACAATAATACTGATTTTTTATACATAATTTCCTGCTCACCCTAGAATATTGCAAACTAAAATGTTTAAAACAGGATCAAAGACTGAAAATCTATTGTCATATGTATTGAAAAGAAATGGAAGTTTCTCTCTCATGTATAAATCTTTGCAATGGGTGCTCCTCCAGAAATCACTAAAATACTAGAGTCCTTCTCTTCAAAGGCATTTGATGTTCAAAAGGACACATATTCTCCAATTCCTAAAGGAAGAGAGGACACTTCATAAACAGTGTTGTAGAAGTAACCGTCTTATTCAATAAGAAACACAGAACCAAGGCAAAGATGAAAGCCCAAGAGGTCAGAGCTAAGAGCCTTACCCTTCACTCTGCAGCTATCCTCTTCAGCCAAGAGAGCTACTTCCTGTGTGTTTGTCTTTATAAAGACTTTCTGTTCTGCCTTCTCATTGGTTGTAAACCCAACCACATGACTGCCTCATCACTGCCTGTCTGTACAGACCTCCAGATCTTCTGTGGTTGGTATTGAGATTAAAGGCATCTGTCTCCATGATGTCTGTATCCTTGAACACACAGAGATCCACCTAGCTCTGCCTCCCAAGAGCTGGGATTAAAGGTGTGCACCACCACCGCCCAGCTTCTGCTATGGCTTGCTATTAGCTCTGACCCCCAGGCAACTTTATTTATTAACATACAAATAAAATCACATTTCGGTACAAATAAAATATCACCATACAGTGTTGTATGAAAACCAGCTTGTACAAGTTCCAATTTGTAGCCAGACTTTCAATCTTTGATTGAATCCAAATGGACATCTTCCCTAAAGACTGTGAGCCACAAGTATGGTATGTTTGACAAACAGAATTTTTTTTTCAGTTTTTTGAGCTAGTTCCCAATATTCCAAAATGCAAAGATTTTAAATTCAAATAAATTAAAATTTCAGTCTGTTGAGATAATAGTAGAAGATCTGGTGGCAGGAGAGATGGCTCAGCAGTTAAGAGCATTGGCTGCTCTTCCAGAGGACCCGAG
Source organism: Peromyscus maniculatus bairdii (assembly GCF_049852395.1). Taxonomy (NCBI): domain Eukaryota; kingdom Metazoa; phylum Chordata; class Mammalia; order Rodentia; family Cricetidae; genus Peromyscus; species Peromyscus maniculatus. The sequence goes on from NC_134867.1 coordinate 2,936,375, forward strand.
TTCAATTCCCAGCACCCACACTGCAGCTCACAATTGTCTGTAACTCTAGTACCAGAGGATCAAACACACTCACACAGACATATATGCAGGCAAAACATCATTAGAGAGAGGGAGGGGGAGAATTAAAGTTTTGCCAGCACCAGGTCTCTACTACGGCTTAGTAACAAGTTGTCTGGTACTGAGTTGACTTTATTCAGGCTGAACATGAATGCATTATAATGTACACAGCCCATATGATGTTTCTGTCTGCTCTTCACACTTCTGTTACCCACCCACACCCTTTAAAAGACACTTATCACACCCTTTAAAAGATACTTATGAATATTATGCTTGAAAAACAAAGTCAGGGATGTTGCTGGAGGGTATGGCTTGGATAAATGATCTATTCTACAGTATAGATTTAAATTTACAAATTTCATCAGTTTAAAACAGAACAATAGGACTAGAGGGACAGCTCAGTGTTAAGAGCACTGGCTGCTCTGGCAGAGGACCCAGGTTTCAGTTCCTTGGACAGACACAACTGCTCACAGCCTCCAGTTCAAGGAGATCTGATTTCCTCTTCTGGCCTCTGGAGGCACCAAACATACATGTAGTACACCAAGTAAAACATTTGTCCATAAATAAAACATAATAATAAAAATAGAACAATTACAGAAATTATCTTGACTGGCAGGTTTATATTGTCTAGTGAAACTCAAAATGTGATTTTCTAGGCAAAATAATAAATAAACGTATGAAACAGCATATTCAAAAATAATACATTTGACAAACAGAATGTTGTATAAGAGACTAGGAATGATAAATCTGAGATACTCTGTTATATAAGCTACGACCCCAGAGCCTGAGCAAAGGAAAGAATGAAGCTATGATATAGTCACACTGAAGTCTCAGTCTATTTTCCGGGGGCTCAAATGATGGCATGTTTTTTTTTAGCATTTTGCTGACCAAAGATAAAGGTACTTAGCCTTTACAATCTCTCATTCACCAGCCAGAATGCAGGCTATCCCACAATATGACCTCAGTCAAGTCTGAAGGTAATTCCAGGAGAGTAATGCAACAGAGATCTGCCAGCTATCAGCATTCCCACAGCTGGGAGATAATATACCTCAGGCTTGAAAGAGAATCTGTGGTACACACCATGGTGCCCACTGTCAATTTCTTTCCACCCACTCTAACTGATTTTTAGTGATCTCTCTTCCTGGGTACTTTTTTTATTTCTTGACTCTAATTTTTTTTCTCTTTATTGCTTCTCATTACTAACATGCTATAAAATTGTATTTTGCTTGTGGCATATCTTCTACTTGAGAACAGCTCCTTGGGGGAATAAATTTCTGCCTGTTTCATTCTATAATATTCAAACAGTGGCTGCTTTGCACAGGGAAAAATGAACAAATAGTTTCTCTGACAACAGCTGTAGAGCCTGTGGAGCTTGGCTTGGACAGTTTCTTTCTTCAGAGCTCTTTTTAAAAATTAACATGATGCCTGCCTAAGAAGGGACTCCCACTTGGGCTATGCCTGTGAACTTCAGTCAATCGAGACTTCTTCTATGTTAAAATCGGAAACTCAAGAGAATCCTATTACTCTGAAAGAAAGCTCTGCCTGTGAAGAATATATCACAGGTCATCCTAGTTTAAAGAAAAATTTTATTTGATCACCAAATAAGCAGAAATGAAGAGACTGATAAACCACATGACAATTAAAAGTAATTATAAGTGGCTTCACAATTTCCAATATCTGAGTGAGTGTTTAGTGATTTATTTTCCTAATAAAAGAAGCAGTGTTGACAATGAAGACACATGAGGCCTGAATGAGGAGACACCATATCCTAAGTCTATAGGGAAAAATACCTTCATCAGATCAGATTGCTCAATAGTAGGGAAGTAAGAACTCTGGAAAGCTGGGCACTGGCAGGTATCTTCATAGACATACAACTACAATTCTTTAAGATGCATGTTGCTTGCTAGTGTTATATAATATTACATCTTAGATAAATTCTTAATGAGGTCTCAACCTTAATTTCCAGATTTGTGACAGTCTGGATGAAAGTACATATATTCTAATGCTTTTGATCCTTGATATATCAACCAAATATTTTCTTTTTTTTCCTTGTCCTTTCTCCTTTGTCAGCCTCCTCTCCCAAGATCTATGCTGTTTTCATGTAAACACCCTCAATGACATGAAAGAATAGAAACCACTTGAGGAATTTCTTTCTCCTATTTCAAAAAAAATAGCTTTACTCATTACATGTCATATTTTTTAAATTGTTAAAACATTAGAATTGGCATCCATATCCAAAATTTAAAGCTACTAGCAATCATAATAACATCCTTTCTTTAACTAAAATATTCCCTTTGTTAATCAAAATTTATCTTAGAAATTGTATTGAATATAGAGCAAATATGATTTTTTATGATCTCTATTTTATTATTTATCAGTTAGTGACTCCTAATATTCTTAGGAATTTAACACTTAAAATGAGAGATTTAGGAATGCAACAAATGGTAAATAGATTTCAAATCCTACTGCCAATGTCATAAACCAAAAAGCAAGGAGGCATTGATTCTGACATCTTTATTATAGTCTCATATCGTTGTTATATTTTGAGGCTATAATCAAATAAGTTACTTGATTTATTTTACTGGTTGCCTTTGAAAGGCATTTCTTTCATTATTATTTATTGGCAAAGATAGTTTGAATTTTTTTAATATAAGAAGCAAGGGGGGAGATTATAGAGATCAGCAACTAAAGAATCATCCACTGTTGTGCACAATGAAGTAAGACTCTTTCAGAAGAATAATTAGAAGTTAGATAAGACCCATGCAGAAGGGCAGAAGTTGGGGTGAGAGCCACTAATTTATAAGTTATAAGGTAATCTGTGCAAAATCAGGGAAACAGATATTGACTAAGTCAAGTCACTGGTACACCTTTTAGCAAATAACCAGTGACCTTCCATGTTATTCTACCGTGAATTTCACATTCTATTAGCATAACTGATTTATTGTGCATTTATTATCTGCAAGGTCTAGTGACCAAATAAATTTTAGTGGTCTAGAATAGAGTTTCTCCAAGTAACCAGTCCTGTTAGATGCAACTATAGAACATACAAATTTGGTAATTGCTTCATACAGAGCTGACCTTCCAACTAATCTCTAACCCAATGCCCTAGTGGCAATTTATAATTTACTGTAATTATTTTTAGGCAAGATGAGTCAATAGTTTGTGTGAAAATTATCTTTAAGAATCACAAGAAAAATATAATGATGTAAAATTCACTTATGATCTTCAAGTAAAATATATAAAATGTGAATTTGGAGGTCTCTACTCATTTGATGTTTTATTTTTTTTTTATTTATTTATTTTTTTTTTTTTGGTTTTTCGAGACAGGGTTTCTCTGTGTAGCTTTGCGCCTTTCCTGGAACTCGCTTTGGAGACCAGGCTGGCCTCGAACTCACAGAGATCCACCTGCCTCTGCCTCCCGAGTGCTGGGATTAAAGGCGTGCGCCACCACCGCCCGGCTCATTTGATGTTTTACACACACACATACACACACACACACACACACACACACACACACACACACACACACACACACACATACACATGTCCTTCAATGAGCCCACTTGGCACTCTGGTAGCAATTTTGGTTTCATATAATTCTTAAATCTTTTAAACATACCCTCATTCTGTGGTTCTTTTCTCTGCAATTATTCTCTCATTAGAATTCTGTAACTAGATAAAAAAAATATTAGCACACTATTTCCAAACTGCAAGTACCAGCCATACAGTGACAATGAATCATCAAACTTCTAGGTCAGTATAACAAAGAATCTTCTTTACTATTTTTCTCTGTGAAATGTCTGGCAGTCAGTCACCTGGGAATTGACAACATGTAATACAGCTCCCTTCAATTTAGGTAACTTCTGAATCCTTGCCAACTTATGACCCTCATAATTCCAAGAGTCAGCCTAAAGAGAAGGACCCAGGATAGGGAAAGAAAAGGAATTACATTCTAAATTACTGTCAGTGTTTTAACAGTTCCTCTTCTCTGTAAATTACTCTTCATGTTAAGCTCCATCAAGATGTGTATGTTCAGAAATATTTGAATCATTAAAATAGGACTGGGGCCCTTGCTGAATCACAGGCCATGCCTGCCAGAAAACCAGGGAGGCTGCCTATAGACCTTTCCCACTCTATTGCCCCAAGCCCAATTCTTAGGGTGTCCCCTAGCAAATTTAGTCAATAATCTGTTTACAAATCCAGCTCTATAGAAGAGACTAGAAGGAAAACCTCAACCTGAAGAGGTTAACTCCACAAAAACACAAGTAATAAATAATCCCAGATCAGCAAATCAAAAGAGGAGACACACACACATACACACGTACACACACACACATACACACGTACACGCACACACATCAACACCAATAACAGCAACAGGAATAATAACAGGAATCAACAAACTGTACTCACTGATATCTCTCAACATTAATGGCCTCAATTCTCCAATAAGAAGACACAGATTTTAAAAATGCTTGAATGGTTGTGAAAACAGGATCCATCCTTCTGCTGCATCCAAGGAACACACTTTAACATCAAGGGTAAAAGGATTGATAAAGATATCCCAAGCAAATGGGCATAAGAAACAAACTGGTACAGCCATTTTAATATCAGACAAAATAGCTTTCAAACTGAAACTAGTCAGAAGACATAGAGAAGAATACAACATATTTATTAAAGGAAAAATCCACTGCAATTCTTAACAAGGGCACCAATTCTATAAAAGAAATACTACAACTTAAATCACATATTGACCCTCACACAGTAATAGTGAGAAATTTCAATATCTACTCTTGCCAATAGACAGGTCATCCAGACAAAAATTAAACAGAGAAATGCTGGAGCTGATAGATATTATAAACCAAATGATCTAAGAGATATTTACAGAACATTCCACCTAAACATAAAAGAAAATACCTGCCTGTCAGCACCTCATGGAACTTTCTGTAATTTGACCAGTAGAGAAACTGAGTTGCTTTCAAGTGTTATTAGCCAAAGGGGACCTATAAAAAACCCCAAACACCCCAGACTGATGCTAATTTAATGGGTTACTGTATGAAAACTGACAGTGGGACCCCGTTGCTGAGGGATAACACCCAGGAAAACACCCACATAACTCATTGAAAACAAAGAATTCCAGTTGGTGCCTACATGGAACCATCACTCTATGTTCTAGTGTCTGGTGCATGTAGATACTTTATAGGTTATCAAAGAAGAAACGTTAATATGAACCCAGTCACAAAACCTTTGACTAACAATTTGTTCCTGCAAGATATGCTAGAGCAACGGTGGCACAGAACTTATGGGAATAGCCAACTAATGTCTAATTAGACTTGAGGCCCATTCCTTGTGATGAAACTCATATTTTGTCACTGCTTGGATGACAAAGAACCACAGACTAGATAGCTCAACACCTAGGGGAAAACCAAATACTACTGATCTAAAAAAATAAAAAAGTATCAATAAAATGACTCCTAATTATATACTGCTATTCTCATAGATCAGTGCCTTAATAAATCATTATAAGAGAAGCTTCCATCTGCAGCAGACAGGAACAGATGTAGAGACCCACAGCCAGATATTACATACAGAGAGAGTCCTTGGAACACACAACTCTAAATGGAATGTCTCCATCAAATCCTTCCCCTCAGAGCTCAGGGAACCCCACAAAAGAAGAGGTGGAAAGAATGTAAGAGCCAAAGGGGTGGAAGACACCAGGAGAACAAGGCCCTCTGAATCAACTAAACGAGACTCAATGTGAACTCACAAAGTCTGAAGCAGCAAGCATGGAGCCTACACAGGCTTGTACCAAGTCCTCTGCATATATTTTATAGCTTTCAGCTTAGTACTTTTATGGGATTCCTGAGTGTGTGAATAAATGGATTTCTGATTCTGAAGCCTGCTCTTGGGGCTTTTTTCCTCCTGTTGGATTGCCTTGCTCAACTTTGATATGATAGCCTTTGGTTTGCCTTATATTTTATTTTGTCACATTTGGCTGTTATCTCTTAGAAGCCTGTTTTTTTCTAATGAGAGATAGAAGGGGAGTAGATCCAGAGGGAAGGGGATGTGGGGAGGAACTGGGAGGAGTAGAAGGAGGAAAAACTATAATCAGGATATACTGCATAAGAAAAGAATATATTTTAAATAAAATGAAAAAATTAAATGGGAAATCAGAAATAAATGATTCATGTTTAAAATTGTACAGTGCTCTGCACAGTGAAGCTAAATCTCATGCCAGCTGGCTCCATCCAACCTAGGACATGAATCACCAAATGCTTCATATTGTGGGGTTATGTTCAAATAACCTTTATGTAGTAGCTTAATAATATGTCACAATGCCTACATCAGTCACCTTATATGTCTCATGACTGCAGATAACATATTGACTCTGATCATCATATTATAAGATAAAGGAGAAAAATAGAACAAATAGATGATAGAGTTAGAAAGATAGATGATATATTAACAGATGATATATAGATAAATAGATAGATGATACATAGATTAATAGATGATACATAGATATATAGAAGTTAGGAAGGTAGATGATAGAAAGATAGATGATAGATAGATAGATGATAGATGAAAGATACCTTTCATTGTAACTTTTGTTTCTGAAAATTGTAATTTTTAATGTGTTATTGTTAATCTTTCCTGTGTTTAATTAATAAATTAAACCATCCCAAATATATATGAATAAGAAAAAAATGTAAGACTCTCTATACAAGGTGCTAACTCTAGTTTCAGCATTCACTAGAGGTCTTATAATTTGTCCCCTGAGCATAATAATGGGAGAAACTACTATAAGACTGAAGACTAATGTTATGATCCACAAAGGCTTCATATAAATTGTTAAGAAGGTGCAAAGACACCCATAAAACAATGGGTAAAGTATTCATTTGGTTGACAAAGAGGAAAACAGATAAGAAAAGATATCTAATTTACAGTAATCAAATTAAATTTGTATATCAGTGTTTGCTCCATTTAGTTTAAAAGTAAGTTAATCTTATTGAAAAGGAGAAATGGCATTTAGAGTTGAGACAAAGGTTAAAAGAACATGTCACTACTTATATAAATAGTGTACCCTGTCATGAAAGCCAAGAATGTTAAAATAGTCAGACCCTTTGTTTGGGAATTTTCAATAAAATGGTTCAAAAGAGGTTATCCTAACTTCAGGTTAAGAGTTTAAACACTAATCTCTTTCATAAGGTTATCAGGACCCAAAACAAAGGAACAACCTAATGATTTTCTATCATATATGCTTTGCTCAGATCTCAGGGACCCCCCAAAAGACCACCATGGAGACCAAATCCCATATGTAAAAGCAAAGAGTCTTTATTTTCAAGCTCTGAGCTTGGTCTCTCTGTCTGTACAATGCAGTGGTGAGAGCAGGGAGCCCTGAACCCAGGCAAGGGAGCATTTTTATCATAGCAGAGGTTGGGGTGAGGGGATGTCCAGGGTTCACGATCCTGATTGGATGACATTTTTCTAGGGGTATCTGTAAAACAGAAAATAGGTGTGTGCTAGACTTAGGGACATCTGGCCATCTTATCTAACCTTATCTAATGGTTGCAATGTTTGGTATGTCAGGTACTTCCCTTTAGATGTAGGCCCTCCTTGGGTGGGGTCAGCTTATGGCTTTTCCTGGGTCTGGGTGTTGCCTGCCAGTAAGCCTGTCATAGAAGCTGTGTCTGGGCCTCTAAGCCTGTCATGGTAGCTGTGTGGTCAAGCTGTTTTGCCTCCCCTCGCCCCACAAAGCAGTCAATCAATAAGGACCCATTGACCACCTAGTGTACCACGCTAATGAAGGGGATGGGAAAGTAGTGGTGAACAAAGCCGACAAGGAGCCCACCTTGCAGAAGGCCTAGAGCAAGAAGTGAGTGAATGATTCTATCAGTCACTCCTCACAACTTTCCAGGCTCCCTCCTACCCATATCTGCAGAAAGTCCCACAGGAAGAGAGGTCTGTGCAGAGGTCCTGAGCCCAAGAAAGAACTTAACTGTTGAGCCTTTGTAGCGAAGAGATGAGGGAGCAAGGACAAGAGCTGCAAATGGTAATCAGGCAATTTCTCCAGTAAGGGAATAACAAAGCAAGACATAATACTGGGGAACACTGTTCAGCTTTAGAAATGATGCATGTTCACAAAGGGTTTTCAGTGATATGAGAAATGTTGATGATAGGAAAAAATAAATTGGACACATAATTTTCTGTATTATTTCATGATTAGAGAAAAATGCATAGAAAACCATGGGGTGTGGGGAGACTCGCAGTATCAAGAATTATTGCTCCTAAGAGAACACAGTAGGATCCTGTGCATGATCCCTCTTGGACTCTCAATATTTTATTTTCAAAAGCTCTATAAAGATAACATATTAAGTTAATAAGTCAAGAATGTTTAAACCTGGAGAATAAAGAAAATATTTCCTTCAGTCCAATAAGGTACCATTTGAAGCTGTAGAACTTAGCATTTCTTCATAAGGGTTACAGAGATTTTTTTCATTGCCCTATGCAAGGTTAGCACAGTTTTAATGTCTATAATGCAAGCCTTTTTTATTTTGCTATTCTGTTGATAGATTTTACTGAAGTCACATTTAGCAAGGTCCCTAAATAAGACATTTAATCAGACTTCATACTACTGCCTCCTAGCCCATTCTATCCATCCTGTTTCCACCCCCACTACATTTAATATAGTGTACTATGAGAGACTTTTAGTGCCAACTTTGCTCAGATGATGGAAGATTTTGACAGAAACTCCATCCTCTTGTAAAAGCTCCCTGTCAGCATGAAACCTACTTAGTATAATAAACACCCCAGCATGAACTATTTTTGCAGGTGAGTTGTCCTGTGGGGAGCCCACCCATAAATTAGAAGGACAGAATAGAGCAAGTGGAGTGATTCCAGCAAGAAGAAGGGGAAAGGAGTTTAGGCCCCAGCCCCCCACTGACTGAAGGTCACAGGCCTGTTGAGACTGATGATTCATTATGATTTATTATGATTTATTAGAGTATTTTTCCTTAAGCCAGCAGGGCCATTAGAACCTGACACACTGCTTTAAAAACTCAATACAAATTGAAAAGCTGTTCAAAGACATGAAGACCAGAAAAGAAAGCAAGGTTTATAGCCTGTCAGCAAAAGTCAGATTTTTTCTCTTACAAACAAAAGGACCTTCCAAATGCTGTTGAAATCTCAATGAATGAAGAGTGAAATTACAAACTACTGAGAGTCCTCCTCTAACTTACTCTTGGTATTCTTCTTCTAGATTTATCTATAAAGTATTCAGCAAGGGCTAATTGCTCATGTCATACTTAATGTGAGGGGCTCCTATTCCTATTTCAATGCCTGACTTGAACTAATGTTACTGATTTGATTTTAATATTACAGCTGTCCAGTGAGTCTTCAAAAGAGTATATCCTGAAATGCATCTCATGTAATACTAAAGTCTAACTGGCATTCTTCCAAAAGATATAAATAGATTCTGTGGTTAAATGATTTTGGTAAACTACTAACATGAGATTGATTCTCAAAGCACATAGTTATATAAAAGGTTTTTAAAGTTTAAAGAAAAGAAAATACTTTAACTTTGATTAAACCATGACTAATGCTTAAGAATTTGTATAGAAGGTATCTTTTAACAGCAGTTTCAAAGATATTTGAAAAAGTTACTTTAGAATAATTGTGTGTGGCTATCACAAATTTATGAAGAACAAGCATTTCAAACTATGAATAGTCCAGACACCATGGGCTTAGAAAACTAGTACATAATTGTTTGTTGGCACTTATTTTTTCCACAAATTCTATACTCTTAGTGGATTCAAACATGACTGGGATCTCAAGAGAGGAGGGACAAGGTTGTACAGACCTCAGTCCATCCCAGCCAAAGCCCCTGCTTCTCCTTTTCCTCTATGATGGCATATGATAGAAAAGAGTATTCCAAATTAGTTATTTTTCTATTGCAGTGATAAAAATATCATGACAAAATCAACTAAGTGAGAAAGGGTGTATTTTGGCTTGTAGTTCTAAGGTATAGAATCAAGGTAGAGAATTTACGGCAGCAAAAGTTTGAGGAAGCTGATCTCATTGCATCCACAGTCAAAAAGCAGAAAGAGATAAACGGTGTTGCTACTCAGCAACCTTTCTTTGCTTATAGAGTCCAAGATCACGGTGAGGGAACAGCACCAGCAATGGTGGGTAGGTTTTCCCATCTCAGTTAATGCAATCAAGATTGTACAGCAATAGACCTTCAGTGTATTTCAATAACATGTTCCTAACATGTGACTATAGCACATTGTCTAACATATTATAGTATCAAGATTCACACAACTGTGTAAACCAGTGGTTTTCAACCTTCCTAGTGCTGCAGCCCTTTAATACAGTTCCTCATGTTGTGGTGACCTCCGGTCATAAAATTATTTTGATGCTAATTCATGACTGTAATTTTGCTCCTGTTATTAATGGCAATATAAATATCTGATATGCAGGATATCTGACATGTGAACCCCAAAGGGGTCACAGCCCACAGCTTGAGAACCACTGGTGTAAACAAAGTGAGGAAAACAAAGGAAAGCACTCACCTATAAAACATTAGTAATTAGTCTACTTACAGAAACTGCTTAAAAAGTTATATTGCGTTCTATACTTTGCTGCATGTTGGTCCTTTCTAAGTGCAGAACATCATTACAATGTTCTAAGATGTTTACTTTCCTGAACCTTGATAGACTCAAGGATTACATATCAGTTAGAATGTACATGCCAAATCATGTGTGATAAAGAAAGGGAAATCATAGAGCTTATTCTAAAATGTAAAGCACCTTATATTATGTTAAAAATTACAATTCTGAATTGACATTGTTCTTTAAAAAATGTTCAAGCAGTGAGGAAAAGCAAATGAAGGCCCTCAAAGATTCACAAAAGCCTATGTGTGAGCATCCAGAGCTGGGTTTCAGTTGCTTCTCACTGTCACTCTGGCATTCTCAGAATACCTTCCATCTCAGAATTTAGTATTGTCCCCTGAGATCCTAGTCAACACTGGAACAAGAGTTGGAACGAGACCTTCTAGGTTTACAAGCTTTGTTCTCATTTCAGCAATAATATATTCAAATTGGAACAACACAGAGAACGGCCCCTGAATAGGGACCACTTGAAAATTCATGAAGAATCAATCCACATATGTAACAGTATCTGGTGTTCTATGGCATAGTAGGCTGACTATAGATGATGATAATATAGTGAATATTTCAAAAAAGCTAAAAAAATTAAATGACTTAAGGAGGTATGGATGTGGAACCTGATTGGAAAATTACATAATACATATACTGTATCAAAATGGTACCACATGAATATGTATAATTTAATATCAGTTAAAAAATAAAGCTTTGTTAATAGCATAAAATTTTTGGTTATTTTGTAGCTATATTACTTTAAAAGGCCATCATACTGTGACTTTATCCTACATTGACTTTTATGCATATGGATATGCTTGAGGGTTTAGAAATAGAGAAAGATGACTAAGATTATGATTAAAAAGTAAAAGAAATTTTAGAAAATTGTGAATGGTTTGATCCACAAAGCACAGTACTTGAGTCCAGTACTACAACCTAAGGCTTCAGAATCCTTCCATCTGAAGAATCCATCTGAAGAATCCTCCCAAAGTCCCAAAGCTGTTTGTACTTTCTCATCAGCATCACTGTGGTGCCACCTATCTCCCATGGTCTGAGTCTGGGGAAGCACCATCATTCTTCAAAAGACTCTGATGAAAAAAAACTGTCTAGACAGCTGTAGCCAGCTGCACACTCAACATGAAATAAGACATGTGGCAGCTGTGAGGAGTGAGTAGCCAAAATAATGCATTTGACTTTCATTGCAAGAAGTACCTCTCCATCAAGGGGGATTATGCAATAGGGGCCCATATCATGCCCAGAGACAAGGAAAAGCCTAATATGGAAGTCCTATTCGTTTATAAACTATTGTCTAGGTTTCCCAGGTTCTTCTGAGAACACCCAGGGTGTCAGATAAATGAGATTTTGCAGTAATCTATATTGACTATCCTTGAAATCTCAGCTCAAAGTGTCACACATTCTGGCAAAGGGTGCAAAAGGAAGCAGGTGTGCTCTCAGTTCAAAAGCAGACCAGTGACCCAGAAGGCCATTACCAAGGATTAACTTTAACCATATTGCTCTTTTGAATATTTACTGCCCTGTTTTATTTCAACAAGACTATATTGTTATCTCCAACCCACAGTTTTAAATGCACGAGAAATTAGAAAAGGCATGCTTTCAAGGATGCTTGATATATAGTATAGCTTAATTCCATTTGTGAGAACTAAGTCATTACTTTCATATGAGTTTATACAGCATTTTCATGGAAACATATTTCTGATGTAATGCAAGTTTTTAACTTAAGTTTACAGATATGAAATGGAAGACCCATACAGGTACATGAACAGAGTAAATTCACTTCAATTTAATCTAAATACTGCTATTGTTAGTCAATGACTTAAATTGTTCCTACTCTCCAATTAAGTAATAAGAAAAAGAATCAATGTAACATATGGAAATATATTTGTTTTTATATGTGCAACACATATATATGCAAATATATAATTTCAAATATGTAAAAATTACATTGAAAAAAACTAGAACTATTTTCCATTGTTTTCCAGAGACTATATATTCTGAAAAATTTTGCCTCAGTATGTTTTAGAAGAAGGGGATCAAAAATGCTTTAATAATCAAATATTTCAGGAAGAGAAAATATATAAAATTCCAAATTTTTAAAATAAATTTATCTTTAGTATGGTGGTATTTTATTTGTACTGAAATGTGATTTTAATTGTATGTTAATAAATAAAGTTGCCCAAGGATCAGAGCTATTAGAGCGTGGCAGTGGTGGCGCACGCCTTAATCCCAGCACTTGGTAGACAGAGCTAGGTAGATCTCTGTGTATTCAAGGATACAGCCAGCATTGGAGACACACACCTTTAATCTCAATACCATAGAAGACCTGGAAGTCTCTACAGACAGGCAGTGACGAGGCAGTTATGTGTTTGGGTTTACAACCAATGAGAAGGCAGAACAGAAAGTCTATATAAAGACAAACACACAGGAAATAGGCCCTTTTTTGGAGAGGTCTCTTGGCTAGCTGCAGCAGGTGGGGAAGGCTCTTAGCTCTGATCTCTTGGCTTTCTTCTTTGCATTGGTTCTATGTTTCTTATTTAATAAGACAGTTGGTTATATCTACACTTTAGTTCATGTAATGAAGGGCTTTTTGTTTGAAATTTTATACATTAAAATAATGTGTTGATCAAACTCTCCCCTTCAGTCCCTTTCCCACTACCATTTTCCTCTTCTATCCTCATGTGATCTTTCCACCCACTACATCCACTTAGTGCCATCGGTACCAGCTTGTGTGTAGACCATCCACTGGAGCAGGGGTAGCCTCTCATGGGCTGCATTCCTGAAGAAAACTGACTCTCCTTTCACCAGAAACTACCAACTTCGAATGGCTCCTCAGCTAGGGCTGGGAGTCATAAGCACCTCCATAATCTGTGCTGGGACTTTGGCTGGCTTGATCATGTGCAGGTCTTATGCATGTGGCCATAGCCACTGTGAGTTCATGACTCTGTCATATCTGGGAAATATTGGTTTGCTGCAGTCATCCTCTATCTCTGATTCTTACAACCATTCTACCCTCTCTTCCACAGTGGTCCCTGAGCACTGAAAGAGAGGTTATGATATAGATGCATCATTTAAAGCTGAGCACTCCACAGGCTCTTATTTGCTACATGTTTAACAAATGTGCGTCACCATATTAACATCATCTACTACAATACTACAAGAAGAAGCTTTTTTGTCGAATGTTGAAAGATGGACAAGTCTATAGGTATAAAGATAAGAACATGGGGGGGGGCATTTAAAAATAGACCTAATTAGTAGATATTATTAGGTTCTTCCCCAAGACCTGTGACATAGCCAGCCACAGGTACTTGGACAAGTTAACTCTACCAGGTATGGGTTCTGTCTTGTGGAGCTTGTTTAAATACAATCATTGTTTATTACTTCCATAACATTCATGCCACTATTATACTGGTGAGCATATCTTGCCAGGACAGTTGTTATTGTAGTTCACAGTGTTTACATCTTACAACAAAAGGAGGATTGATAGGCACCTGAGACCAAATTATGGCCATGCTAAAAGCCTCCCACCTCCCAGTGGCTATAGGAATTGTCCACTTCGAGTCCCACAAGAATAACAATTTCATAACAGAGATGATGAGGTGGGTAGAGCTGCAGCTCTTGGAAGCCCAGACCCATCTCACCCACTGAAATACAACCTTGCACTACAACCCACATCCCCACTATCACCCCATGACACAAATTCTGTCCTATCTACACCACCTCTTTCATCCTAATAGCCAAGCCTTGTCTCACTTTATTAAGGCCCACCTGCAGCCCACCCCCGAGGATTTGCATTTTTAATGGGCTATTACTACCTCTTATAAAAATCTGTCAAATGTCAGACCCCAAATCCAGACACCCTGGCCCTCCTTTTCCTACCTACCAGGCCAGAGGCTTTCTCCCTGGAACTGACTGCCAACTTGCCTTTCCCACATGCCCACAGTCAAAGGAGTTAGGTACATCTTGGTCTTGGTGGACACATTTCAGGGTGGGTGAAGGCATTCCCCACCACCAACAAAAGGGCTCAGTCTCTAACCTCCTGCTCCAGGAAACTGTTGCCTGCTTTGGAATCCCTGTCTCCTTCCAGTTAGACAATGACCCTGAATTCACCTCCCAGGTTTCCCAAACCCTGTCTAAAGCCCTCAGCATTCCTTGGCATTTCCATATCCTATACCATCCTCAGGAAAGATAAAACAAACTAATCACTCCTTTAAAAACATCCTTGTCAAACTGTCACAAGAACATCACCTTGATTAGATAAATCTGCTGCTGGCCCTTCTCAGGCTATGGGCTCTCCCCAAGTGACCTCTAATCATTTCGCCTCTTGAGCTCATGTACAGATGACTGGTTCTGGCCTCCAGACTTTCACCCAAACTTTCTCTTCTCCCTAACCACCTACTCACCCCCTTACTCTGTCATCTCTGCTCCCTTGTAGGAACTTTACTGACCACTGCCTACTCTGGCCATGTGCCAACCCCTGTCTGTCCCCAACTCAACATCGGGGATAAAGTCTTCTCTCTCTTCTTCAGACCAGCTCTTCCTTCACCCCTTTCCCTTGGCAGGCCCCCTTCAAGGTAAACCTTGTAACCCCCACAGCCACTAAGCTTGAGGGACTCCCTTATTGGATTCATCTCCCTCACCTCAAGCCCTTTACTCCTCCATATCAAGATAACTTCCCTGCCTGCATATCAACCACAACAGGACCCTGATCACTTAAGTTCCAGAGGACATTTTGAACCCCAGGACCCATGCTCAACTCCCCTGGATTAGACATAGACTTTTCCTCCTTTCCCTTTTGTCCACTTCTGTCCAGGGCAACTCTTACATATAGACGTATGAAGTTCATGAAACAAACAGTCCCTCCAAATAAGGTTGGGAAATTGTTCCATAGCAGGCTATCAGGAGCCAGTTAGTATCCCATTACTTCTATATTCACCCCTCCTCCTTCATTTCCTGACCTTTTTCTCTACCTTCCCTTATGACTAGACAACAGGTTATTTTAAAGAGTGGCCAGACAGATATGGAGGTTGCCCATACTGTTCTTGCCAATACATTTGCCACATGTACATCTTCACTCTAATTCCCTCTTCTATCGACAAATGCGGCCTTTTACCTCTATATCTGGGACCTATGGAATTGTAAGTGGGAAACTCAATTACCCAACCCCTGGAGACAGGGGAGGTAGAAGAGGTAATTAAACATTCCTCCAAGGTCATAACCTCTTAATCATCCCCTCTCCTAAATAACATAAACCTGTCATTTTGTCTTCTGCTTTAGATTCTGACCTCAGCCTACTGGCTCCTTAATGTCACAAAACCTGGACACTTTGGAGATTTCTGGCTGTGTTCACAACTAGTGAGACTAGTTCACAACTCCTACTTACAGCTTCTCTCATAACCTTGTTAAATAACCATACCATTCACCACCAGCCATGAGTCCAGTGTTGCTATGACTCCCTACCTTTTTCATATAATCCTCTTTTGCATGGCAAATTGCTTTAAGGCATCTAGGACACATTTTGTATGGCCATTAATTTCCCTAAACTGCAATGAAACCTTAACCCTCAACATCCCACCTCAGCCCCAGTGCCCTACAATCCATAACATCTCCCTTCTGTGTGGTACTCAAGTCTACTGTCACCTACCTGCTAGTTGGTCAGGAGTTTGTCTGCTAGTATTTCTCTTCCCCAAGTTGGGAGTGATACATGGATAAGAACCCAAACCAATTCTAGTCATGGATTCAATAGCTGCCTGACATGATAAAAGGGCAGTTCAAATCTTGCCCCTCTTTCCTATCACAGGAATAACTGTGGGTGTTGCCACTGGGGCAGCAGCACTAACCACCACCATCTCCCTGACTTTGTTTTGTTTTGTTTTGAGAAGAGAAAACCTTTATTGGGAAAATGCCTCCACTAGATTGGCAAGTCTATGGGGATATTTTCTTTCTCTCTTTTTTCTTTCTTTCTTTTTGTTGTTGTCTTTTTTCTCTTTTATTTATTTTTTGAACATAAAAACAGGTTATAATTCAAAAGTCCAAGGTTATTTTAAACAGTAAAATATTTTCTCTATAAAAATAATAAAAATGATAACATTTCCCAATAAGCCCTTTTAAGCCAAATGATAGCTGAATTATACAGAAAACTATCTTCATCTCTTCAGAGAGCTATGTTTTACTTAAGTTGTGTAAGTGAGATTCCTAATCATCTTCCCCTTCACTGTTTGATTTATGACAGACATTTTTCTATAGGCTAATCCATAATCTAAAAAGATTTTAGCCTCCCCTCCTGAAAGTATGGCCAGCATATTCTTTCATCAGCTTGATACAGTACAAATTCTTATCCTAATAGTGAAATGTTTCACTAAAGCTTGCCCAGTGATTGGGCAAAATCAAAACTTATTATAAGCCACTGTCATCCTAGGGTCACTGCTGCTGGGTAGCCTCCCTGGATCTGTGGGAATTGCAGTCTGATTGTCCTTTGTTTTATATGAGTATCCACTTATGAGTGAGTACATGCCATGTTTGTCTTTCTGAGTCTGGGTTACCTCACTCAGGATGATATTTTCCAGTTCCATCCAATTGCCTGTAAATTTCAAGATGTCATTGTTTTTCTCTGAGATTTCCATCTCTCTGACTTTGCATCATCAGTTTTCTTCCCAGTTTATCCAGGACCTCCAGCAGGTGGCCCAAACCACACTTACCCTTCAGGGACAAATTGACTCCCTGGCTACAGTGCTACTCCAAAATTGACAGGGACTAGATCTTCTTACAGCTTGAAATGGTGGCCTTTGCCTCTTCCTCCAAAAGGAATGTTGCATCTATGTCAACCAATTAGGTATAGTAAAAACAACAACAACAACAACAACCACAACAAAAAACCCGAAATCCAACAACTTCAAATGGACCTCCAAAAATATAAGGAACTGCTTCATGCCTCCAGCCCCTGGACCCTTGAGAACCCCATATGGAAGTGAATACTTTCTTTCCTGATGCCTCTCCTTCTCATTTTCCTGCTTCTACTAATCGAACCCTGCTTTACCAAATATTTGCTGATGATGAGAATCAATAGTGCCCCAAAGATGATAACACCCTAGACAACAGGAAGCAATCTGAATACCAAGGCACCTTCATTCCTGGCTCACCATCACCCTTTTCTAGTTTCTCATCTTTTATAATAAACAAAAGAGAGGAATGTTATCAATCAGGTACCCTACCGGCCTGCCCACAGGGACTGAACCTTCCTTTGCCCACTAACTCCATCTCCACAAAGATTTTCCCCTCCTAACCTCTTTCCCCCCACTTACTGCATTATCTGAGACCACAAACCCTAGCAGTCATTCCCTAGGAATCCACTGACTACCCTACCCAGGGAAGCAAGTAGGCTAACTTCAGATCTTCACTTCTCCCTCAGCTCCTCCAAATCCAATCCCCCAATGTTATCTCCAGCTCAGTAGCAAATCACCTGATGTGGCCTCCCCTTCCTATCTGCCCCAATCTATGGTAGACAGCACAGATCTTTACCTCAAAACTTTCTCCCCCCACTCATTGCATTATCCCAGCCCCCAATTGTAACAAGCATTCCTTGGGAACCCACAAAGCACTCCTACCTGGGAAGCAGATAGGCTAAGTACAGATCTTCACCCCTGCCTTCATTCCTCCAACTCCAACCCTTCAGTGTTATCTCTAGCTCTGTAGCAGACCACCTTCTGTGGCCACTGCTCCTTACTCTTTGCCCTATCGCCAGGGGACTGAGTAGACCCTGGGGGGAATAACTTGTTTTTCTCCCTCATGTGGACCTCCTCAGTCCCTGCCCTCTTTGCCCATCCCCATTCCTAAATGTCAGCTCCCAATACTGAGAAACACATTTTATCTGGAACCCCTAGTGGCCACACCTATCAAGATCCCAGAAAACTTTCCTACCAGGAAACACATAGCCAGACATTCACCTAATAACCAGAGATGGCAAAGACATAAAGGAACAAATTATTCATCTAACAAAGACAAAACCAGGTATCAGCACCTAGAATTATAATCTTTCTAAACCAAGATGCCTAGATGCCAGCTTAAAAATATAATCAACAACAGACAATATGTCTCCACTAGAACCAAGCAACCCTACCACAGCAGTTCCTCACTGTGGCCACATAGCATAAGACAGAAGCCTTAAAATCATCTTTGTAAATATGACAGAAGTCCTTTAAGAAGAAATGAATAAATCCCTTAAAGAAATCTTTGAAAACACAAACAGTAGGAGGAAATAAAGATCTGAACGGGGAAATATGGTCAATAAAGAAAAACCAAACTAAAGGAAACCTGGAAATAAAAAAAAAATGAGTAACTCAAACAGAAAGCTCAGAGGCAAGCTTTACCAACAGAATACAAGATATGGAAAAAAGAATCTCAGGCATTGAAGATATAAAAGAAATGGATACCTTGGTCAAAGGCAATGTAAAATCTAAAAACCTCCTGTCACAAAACATCCAGAACATCTGGAATACTATGAAAAGAAAAATGATAGGAAAAGAGGAAGGAGAAGAAACACAATTCAAAGATACAGAAAATATTTTCAACAAAATCATAGAAGAAAACTTCCCTAACTTAAAGAAGATAAAGAACACAAAATAGATTAGACCAGAAAAGAAAGTCACCTCTCCACATAATAATCTGCTGCAGGCCACAGGAAAATGTAATGGAATTTAGCTACTATGACAAAAGCTACTACTTGGAAAAGTCAAGGACTTTTCCAAATGTTAAGCCATGGCTTAGGAAGTCTTGGTGATATTTTAGCTTTTGCATATCTATTAACTGGTTCCTACAACAATTTTCTTGTATGGTTCCAAGAACTCCTAACAGTGTCTTTATCTAAAATACCTATCAAGAATCCAAGGTCAAACAATTTCCTGAACTAAGGTAACATTCTTGTGGAAACTTCCTGTTTCCTAGGCCAGGTAGATAACTTTATTTCTTGTGCAATTTAAGGTGAGACCCTCCTTTCTTATACAGCTTTACTAACATTACAGACTCCTAACTTCTTACTTAACCACTTCTAAGGTTGAGCACATAAATTCCCTTTTTGATATACTAACCAATTATTAGTTCTCAGTTGACCTCCTCCTTTACCACTCCCCTATGGGATGATAAAAGAAAGTCTGGTGGTCACTGCCTGAGGAAAACTCTTATCTGCCTTTGTGACCCTGTAAGAATTCAAGCCTAGTGACCTTGCTCTGCCAGAGGATTGCTATTACTTGGGTTTAAAAATGAATACCCTAGAGAACTTTAGGATGGAGAACAGAGAGGGATAAGAAGACTTAGGAGGATTTGACATATAGAACTTGAGGACAAGATGAAGAAGAGAAAAGAGAACAGAAGAACTAGATGGGTAAGACTGAAAGGGAATGAACTAAGATGGGGAAGAACTAGATTGAATGGCTAGAAGAGAGTACTAGAGGAATGAGATGGAAGATGAAGGAGAGCCAGATGGGAAAGAACAAGATGGGGAAGAACAAGATGAGAAAGAAGGAGATGAGGGATGAACTAAAATGGGAATGAACTAGATGGATGAGAACCCAGATGGGGCAGAACTAATATGAGAGAATTAAGATAGAACACAGAGGAGATAGTAGATAAATGTAGAGAGAAATCAGGCAAGAAAGGAGCTGGGCATGAGAGCAGAACTGAAGCTGTGTAGAGAGAGAACTGACACAGAATAATAAAGTGCATGGACTAAGGAGTTTCGTCTACCTAGATTCACTTCATATCATCAAAGATTAAATTATCAGATGGTTGTAGATTCTTCCCAGACCCTGGGAAAGGACTCTCGAGGGGCTGGACCCCCATTGTCTCCAATAATAATCAAAATATTAAATATGCAGAACAGCTGGGCAGTGGTGGCCTTTAATCTCAGCACTTGGGAGGCAAAGCCAGGTGAATATCTGTGAGTTCGAGGCCAGCCTGGTCTACAAAGTGAGATCCAGGACAGGCACCAAAACTACACAGAGAAACCCTGTCTTGAGAAGTAAACAACAAAAAAATGCAGAACAAAGAAAGAATACTAAAAGTTGCAAGGGGAAAAGACCAAGGAACATTTAAAGGCAGAACTAACCAGGACTTCATTTTTGTGTATTTATTTACTTGTTTGCTTGTTTTTACATCGTGACCATACTTTCCCCTCCCTCCTCTCCTCCTAGGCCCTCCCCAATCTCTCCCCCACCATTCACTCCTCTTCAGAAAAGGATAGGCCTCCCATGGTTATCAACCAGGCCATGGTGTATCAAGTTGCAGTGAGACTAGGCACCTCCTCTCCTAAAAAGGCTTGACAAGGCAACCCAGTAGGAGGAAAGGGTCCTAAAAGCAGGCAACAGAGTCAGAGACAGACCCTGCTCCCATCATTTGAAGTTCCACAAGAAGACCAGCCTACACAATTGTCACATATATGCAGAGGACCTAGGTCTGTCTCATGCAGGCTCCCTGGTTGTCGATTCAGTCTCTGTGAGCTCCTGTAAGCCCAAGTTAGTTGACTCTGTGGGTTTTCTTGTGGCGTCTTCAATCTCTCTGGCTCTTGCAACCCTTTCTTTTCTCTTCCACAGGATCGCCCAAGGTCTGCATAATGTTGGCTGTGGGTCTCTGCATCTGTTTCCATTGGTTGCTAGATGAAGCCTCTTTGCTGTCCACTGGGCTAGGCAACAATCTATGAGTATAGCAGAATATCAGTGACTTTTTTTTTTTCATGTTTGATTCTATCTCAGGTCTCTGGGCAATCATGCCTCTGGGTCCTGGTACTCCAGGCAGTATTAGCGATGAGCTCTTTCTCATGGTATGGGTCTCAAGCTGGATCAGTAATTTGTTGGTCATTCCCACATTTCTGCGCCACCCTTACCCCAACACATCTTGTAGGCAGGACAAATTGTAGGTCAAAGGTTTTGTAGCTGGGCTGGTGTCGCAATCCCTCCACTGGAAGTTATGAGTTTATCCCCAGTTACAGGAGATGGCCAGTTCAGATTCAGTGTCACTCATTACTAGGAGTATTAGCTAGGGTCACCCTAATAGGTTCCTGAGTTTCCATTGCGCTAGATTTCTAGCTCTTCCCAGAGAAGCAATGATTCCCACTGTCTCTCTCAATATGCTCACCCTCTATCCTACCCCCACCTAATCCCTCCTGTTCTCATCCCTGCCCCCCAACCAGACCCTCCCCCCCATCCACCCTCAATATCTCAGTGTCACAGTGAGATTCATGTGCCGCTGCCTCCCACCCCCAGCTCTCCTTGTTACTTAACTTCTCTGGGTCTGTACATTGTAGCATGGTTGTCCTTCATGGCTAATTGGAGTACATACTGTTTGTCTTTCTGTGTCTGGTTATCTCACTCAGGATGATCTTTTCTAGTTCCATCTATTTGCTTTCAAATATCATAATCCCATTGTTTTTAAAAGCTGAGAACACTCCATGGTGCAAATGTACCACATTTTCTTTACCCATTCTTTGGTTGAGGGATATCTAGGTTGCTCCAGTTTCTGGCTATTATGAATAAAGCTGCTATGAACATAGTTGGGCAAGTGTCCTTGTGGTATGATTGTGTATCCTTTGAGTATATGCCCAGGATTAGTATAGCTGGGTCTTGAGGTAGGTTGATTCCCAATTTTCTGAAAAACATTAATTTCCAAAGTAAGTGGCTGTATGAGTTTGCACTCCTACCATCAGTAGAGGAGTGTTCCCCTTGCTCTGCATCCTCTCCAGAATGAGATGTCACTTGTGTTTTTGATCTTAGCCATTCTGACAGGTGTAAGACAGAATCTCAGTGTAGTTTTCATTTGCATTTTCCTGATGGCTAAGGATGTTGAACATTTCTTTAAGTGATTCTCAGCCAGTTGAGATTCCTCTGTTGAGAATTCTCTGTTTAGATCTGTACCCCATTTTTAATTGGATTATTTGATTTGTTGATCTCTAGTTTCTGGAGTTCTTTATATATTTTGGATATCAGCCCTCTGTCATATATGGAGTTGGTGAAGATATTTTCCTATTCTATAGGCTGCCATTTTGTCTTTTTGATGGTGTCTGCTGTCTTACAACAGCTTTTAAGTTTCATGAGGTCCAATTTATTAATTTTTAATCTTAGTACTTGCTCTGTTGGTGTTCTGTTCAGGATGGAGGGTGAGAGTTCCTGTGCCAATGCATTCAAGGCTATTCCCCACTTTCTCTTCTATCAGGTTAGAAGTATCTAGTTTTCTGTTGAGGTCTTTGATCCACTTGGACATGAGTTTTCTTAAGGGTAATAGATATAAATCTATTTGCATTCTGCTACATACCAACATCCAGTTGGACCAGCATCATTTGATGAAGATGCTTCTTTTTTCCATTTTATATTTCTGGCTTCTTTATTGAAAAGCAAGTATCCATAGGTGTGAGATTTTACTGTTGGGTTTTTTATTCAATTCCATTGATCCATGTTTCTGTTTTTATGCCAATACCAGGTACTTTTTATTGCTATTGCTCTGTAGTACAGCTTGAAATCAGGGATAGTGATACCTCCAGAAGTTCTTTTATTATTCAGAATAATTTTAGCCATCCTGTTTTTTGCTTTTCCATATTAAGTTGAGTTCTTTCAAGGTCTATAAAGAATTGTGTTGGGACTTTAATGGGGGTTACATTGTACTGTAGATTGGTGTTGGTAAGATGGCCATTTTTACTATGTTAATCCTACTATGGACTCATGAGCATGGATGATCTTTCCATCTTCTGATATCTTCTTTCTTTCTTCAAAGACTTGAATTGTATTGGAAGTATTTTATGGAGTATATCTGCATCAATGTTCATGAGGGAAATTGGTCTGTAATTTTCTTTCTTTGTTTAGTCTTTGTGTAAAGGTATCAGGGTAACTGTAATATCATAAACTGAATTTGACAATATTCCTTCTGTTTCTATTTTGTGGAATTGTCATATAAATCTTTCACTTTCTTGCTTAGAGTTACCACAAGATATATTTATATATATATATATATATATATATATATATATATATATATATTTTATATATATATATATATATAATTTTATATTATCTGTGGCTATTATAAAGGGTATTGTTTCCCTCTTTTCTTTCTCAGCCTATTTATCATTTGTATATAGGAGAGCTACTGATGCTTTGAGTTAGTCCTGTATCCAGCCACATCACTGAAGGTGTTTATCAATTGTAGGATTTCCCTGGTAGAATTCCCTTATGTATACTATCATATCATCTGCAAATAGGGAAAGTTTGACATCTTCTTTTCTAATTTATATCCTCTTGATCACCTTCAGTTGACTTATTGCTCTAGCTAAATCTTCAAGTACTATATTGAATATATATGGAGAGAATGAACAGTCTTGTCTTATTCCTGATTTTAGTGGAATCTCCATTTAGTTTGATGTTGGCTGTCAACTTGCTATATATTGCCTTTATTATGTTTAGGTATCGTGGTGTTTTATTTGTACTGAAATGTGATTTTAATTGTATATTAATAAATAAAGTTGCCCGGTGGTCAGAGCTATTAGAGCCATAGCAAGAGCGTGGCAGTGGTGGCACACACCTTTATCCCAGCACTTGGTAGACAGAGCTAGGTAGATCTCTGTGTGTTCAGGGATACAGCCAGCATTGGAGACATATGCCTTTAAGACCTGGAGGGTTGTACTTACAGGCAGTGACGAGGCAGTCATGTGTTTGGGTTTACAACCAATGAGAAGGCAGAACAGAAAGACTATATTAAAGACAAACACACAGGAAGTAGGTCTCTTTTGGAGAGGTAGGACCATCGCAGGAGGAAGGGTAAGGTTTTAGCTCTGAGCTCTGACCTCTTGGCTTTCTTTTTTACATTGGTTCTGTGTTTTTTATTTAATAAGACGGTTGGTTACATCTACATTTAGGTATGTCCCTTGTGTCTCTGATCTCTCTAAAACTTTTGTCATGAAGAGGTGTTGGATTTTGTTAAAGGCATTTTCAGCAGCTAGTGAGATGATCATGTGTTTTTTTCTTTTCATTTGTTTATATTATGGATTACATTGACAGATTTTCATATGTCAAACCATCCCTGTATCTCTGGGATGAAGAATACTTGATCATGGTGGATGACTGCTGTGGATGACTACTCTTATACATTGTAAAGATTTGTCACTCTAATTGGTTTAATAAAACACTGATTGGCCAGTAGCCAGGCAGGAAGTATAGGTGGTATGACCAGACTAGGAGAATGCTGGGAAGAGGAAGGGCAGAATTAGGAGTCACCAACCAGACACAGAGGAAGGAAGATGATAATGCCAAATGGAGAAAAGATACCCAGCCATGTGGCTAAACATAGATAAGAATTATGAGTTAATTTAAGTGTAAGAGCTAGTTAGTAATAAGCCTGAACTAATGGTTGAGCAATTATAATCAATACAAGCTTCTGAGTGGTAATTTGGGAAGTGGCTGCTGGGTATTTGGGAAATGGGGGTGGAATAGAATCTTGCACCTACAGATGATCTTTTTGATGTGTTCTTGGATTGGGTTTAAAAGTATTTTATTGGATAATTTTGCATCAATGTTCATGAGGGAAATTGGGCTATAGTCCTCTTTGTTGAGTCTTTTGTAGTTTGGGTATCAGGTTGATTGTGCATCATAAAAAGAATTTGACAGTATTCCTTCTGTTTCTATTGTGTAGAACAATTTGAGGAGTATTGGTATCTTCTTTGAAATTTTGGTGGAATTCTGAACTGAAACCATCTGGTCTGGGCTTTTCATTTTATTTTATTTTATTTTTTGGTTGGGAGACTTTTAACAATTGATTCTATTTTCTTAGGGGTTGTAGGTCTATTCAAATTGTTTATCTAATCTTGATTTAACTTTGGTAAGTGGCATCTAATGAGAAAATTGTCCGTTTCTTTTATATTATCCAATTTTGTGGAGGACAGCTTTTTGAAGTATGACCTAATGATTCTCTGGATTTCCTTGGTGTCTGTTGTTATATCTCCCTTTTCATTTCAGATTTTGTTAATTTGAATATTCTCTGTGTCTTTTAGTTACTTAGTTTAGTGTTTGTCTACATTGTTGCTTTTCTCAAATAACCAACTCTTTGTGTCATTGATATTTTCTATAATTCTCTTGTTTCTATTTTATTGATTTCAGCCCTCAGTTTGTTTATTTCCTGTCATCTACTCCTCTTGGGTGTATCAGTTTCTTTTTGTTCAAGAGAGTTCAGGTGTCACTAGTGTGAGATTTCTCCAAATTCTTTATAAAGGCACTTGGTGCTATGAATTTTCCTCTTTGCACGACTTTCATTGTGTCTCATAAGTTTGATTTTATTGTGCATTCATTTTAACTGAATTCTATGAAGTCTTTCATTTCTTTCTTTATTTCTTCTTGACCCAGTTATAATTCAGTAGAGAGTTGTGCAGTTTCCACAAGTTTGTAGGCTTTCATTTTTTTGTTGTTGTTGTTGAAATCCAGCTTTAATCCATGGTGGTCTGATAAAACACAGAGGATTATTTCAATTTTCTTGTATCTGTTGAGACTTACTTTGTGACTTGAGTATTGGTCAGTTTTGGAGAGAGTTCCATGAAGTGCAAGAAGATGGTACATTCTTTTGTGTTTGGGTAAAACATTCTGTAGATATTGACTAGGTCCATTTGGGTCATGACGTGTTAATTCCATTATTTCTCTTTTTAGTTTCTGTCTGGATGACCTGGGTGAGACTTGGGTGGTGAAGTCTCCCACTATTAATGTGTGGGTTCAATATGTGATTTAAGCTTTAGTAATAATTCTTTTACAAATGTAGGTACTCTTGCATTTGGACATAGATGTTAAGAACTGAGACATCATCTTTGTTGGATTTTTCCTTTAATACTAGGCAATGCCCTCCATCTCTTTTGATTAATTTTGGTTTGAAGTCTATTTTGTTAGATATTAGGATAGCTATATCAGTTTGCTTCTTAGGTCCATTTGATTGGGAAATCTTTTTCCAACCTGTTACTCTGAGGTAATGTCTATCTTTGATGTTTAGGTATTTCTTGTATGCAGCAGAAGAATGGATCCTGTTTTCATATTCATTCTTTAGCCTGGGTCTTTTTTATTGGTGAATTGAGTCCATTGATATTGAGAAATATTAATGACCAGTGATTCTTAATTCCTGTTATTTTGTTGATGGTGGTGATTGTAGTAGTAGTAGTAGTGTGTGTGTGTGTGTGTGTGTGTGTGTGTGTGTGTGTGTGTATGTGTGTCTCCCTTCTTTGGATTTTGCTGTTATGAATTATCTATAGCCTGTGTTTTTGTGGATGTAGATAATTTCCTTGGGTTATTGTTTTAACTTCAGTACAGTGGCTGTGCTCTAATCTACTGCTATTTCATCCAGCAATTACAACTCTGCAGTTACCAGCCTGCTTCTCTGGCAATGGCTTGGCTGCTCAGGTGGTGCTGCAGGCCACAGGAAAATGTAATAGAATTCAGCTACTATGATAAAAGCTACTACCTGGAAAGGTCAAGGACCTTTCCAAAGGTCAATTCACGGCTTAAGAAGTCTTGGTGATGTTTTAGCTTTTGTATATATATTAGCTTGTTCCTACAATGACTTTCTTGTATGTTCCCAAGAACTCCTAACAGTGTATTCATCTAAAACACCTATCAAGCAGCCAAGGCCAAATGATCTCCTGAACTAAGCTAACACCCTTTTGGAAACAATGCCTGTCTTCTAGGCCAGGTAGCTTTATTTCTTGTGCAATTTTAGCTGAGACCCTCCTTTCTTATACAACCTTACTAACATTATAGACTCCTAACTTCTAACCTACATTCTACTTGATTGAGCACATAAATTCCCTTTTTGATATACTAACTGATATTAGCTCTTAGTTGACCTCCTCCTTTAACCACTCCCTTTTTGGGTTATAAAAGAAAGATTGACAGTCATTGCCTGAGGAAAATACTTACTTGCCTTTATGACCCTGTAGGAATTCAAGCCTGGTGACCTGGCTGGAGGAGAAGGATTGTTATTGGTTGGGTTTATAATGAAACACCCTAGAGAACTTGAGGACAGAGAACAAAGAGGTATGAGGAGACTCAGAATAGGATTTTGGGAGAGAGAGCTTGAGGATGAGGCAGAGAAGAGAAAAGAGAATGGAAAAATTAGATGGGTAAGAGCTGGAGAGGAATGAACTAGATGGGCAAGAACTTGATTGAAGGGTTAAAAGCAAGTACTAGAGGAACAAGATGAAAGATGAGGAAGGGTTAAATGGGGAAGAACAAGATGAGGAAGAACAAGTTGAGAGAGGAGCTAAGATAGGAAAGAACTAGATGGATGAGAACCTAGATGGGGTAGAATTAAGATAGAACTTGGGACAGCAGATAAATGTAGAGAGAAATCAGGAAAGAAATGAGCTAGGTATGAGAGCAGAATAGAAGCTTGTAGAGAGAGAACTAACACAGAATAATAAAGTGCATGGACTAAGGAGTTTCATCTACCTAGATTCATTTCTTATCATCAAAGATTAAATTATCAGCTGGTTGTAGATTCTTCCTGGACCCTGGGAGAGGACTATCAAGGGGCTGGACCCCCCCATAGTCCCTAATAAGGTGGTAGCCTGATAGAAATTCTGTTTCCACAAACACCAACTCTGTCACTGAGGCTAAAGATAGCTTTAACTAAATCTCTATCATTCTACTTATAAACAAGACTAGAGATTCAAAGGCTGGGATGAAAACCTGATAGCTCACCTGCACCAATTGGAGGAAGAACCCCAGGAGCCTATCCCACACAGCATCAGAGGCCACTGGAGGCACAGACACCAGCTGCACCAAGCGGCATGGAGGCACAAGCACCATCTGCACAGATTGGAGGAAGAATCAACACCTGTACATATAATTACCCCAAGTCAGACAGCAGTATAAGAATATATTTAACAACATGAAGAGCAACATAGCACCACCAGAACCTAGCTGTTCTACAACAGCAAGACCTGAACAATCCAAAGTAGATGAATCAGAAGAAAACAACCTTAAAAATAACTTTATGGAGATGATAGAGGCCCTTTAAAAGGAAACAAAAAATTCCCTTAGAGAAATCAAGGAAAAAAAGAAATAAAAAATTAGAAGAAATCAATAAATCCCTTAAAGAAAGCCAAGAAAAAAATAATTAAACAGGTGAAAGAAACAGTTCAAGACTTGGAAATTGAAACAGAGACAATAAAGAAAACACAAACTGAGGGAATACTAGGAATGGAAAATCTGGGTAAATGAACAGGAACTACAGATGCAAGCAAAACCAACAGAATACAAGAGATGGAAGAGAGAATCTCAGGCATTGAAGATATGATAGAGGAAATATATTCATTGGTCAAAGAAAATGTTAAATTAAACAAATTCTTAATATAAAAAATCCAGGAAATCTGGGACACCATGAAAAGACAAAACCAAAGAATAATAGGGATAGAAGAAGATTTCCAGCTCAAAGGCACAGAAAATATATTTAACAAAATCATAGAAGAAAACTTTCCCAACCTAGAGAAGGACATGCCTATGAAGCATGTACAAGAAGCTTACAGAACATAAAATAGACTGGAACAAAAAAAAAAAACCTTCACCACATAATAATCAAAACACTAAACACACAGAATAAAGGAAGAATATTAAGAGCTGCAAAAGAAAAGAACCAAATAACATATAAAGGCAGACCTATCAGAATTAAACCGGAATTCTCAATGGAAACTCTGAAAGCCAAAAGGTCCTAGACAGACATTTTGCAGACACTAAGAGACCACAAATGCCAGTCCAGACTACTATACCCAGCAAAACTTTCAATCACCATGAATGGGAAAAATAAGATATTCCATGAAAAAAAACATATTTAAATAATACCTATCCACAAACACCAGCTCGACAGAAAGTGTTACAGGGAAAGCTCCAAACCAAGGAAATTATCTTCACCCAACACAAGTAATAAATAATCTCACACCAGCAAACCCCAAATAAGGGAAACACACACACACAACAACAACAACAACAACAACAAAATAACCGGAATTAACAATCACTGGTCATTAATATCTCTTAAAATCAATGGAGTCAATTTGCCTATGAAAAGACAAAGACTAACAGAATGGATATGAAAACAGAATCCGTCCTTTTGCTGCATACAAGAAATACTTCTTAACTTTAAAGACAGATATTACCTCAGAGAAAAGGATTGGGAAAAGCTTTCCTAATCAAATGGACCTAAGAAACAAACTAGTGTAGCTATCCTAATATCTGACAAATGAGACTTCAAAGTAAAATTAATCAAAAGAGATGGAGAAGGACATTTCATATTAATCACAGAAAAAATCCATCAATATCAAGTCTCAATTCTGAACACATGTCCCAAATACAAGGGTACCCACATTTGTAAAAGAAACATTATTGAAGCTTAAATCACACATCAAACTCTACATACTAAGAGTGGGAGACTTCAGCACCCCAATCTTGCCAATGAACAGGTCTGCCAGACAGAAACTTAACAGAGAAATAAGGGAACTAATAGATATTATGACTCAAATGGACTTAACAAACGTCTATAGAACATTTCACCCAAACACAAAAGAATATACCTTCTTCTCAGCACCTCATGGAACCCTCTCTAATATTTACCACATACTCAGTCACAAAGCAAATTTCAACAGATATCAAAAAAAAAAAAGGAATATCTTATTGGATCACCATGGCTTAAAGTTAGAATTTAACAACAACACAAATTATAGAAAGCCTACAACTTTATGGAAACTGAACAACATGCAACTGAACCACCACTGAGTAAAGGAAGAAATAAAGAAATAAATCAAAGACTTCCTAGAATTCAATGAAAATGAGTGCAAATGTATGGAACACTATGAAAGCAGCATTAAGATGAAGGTTCATAGTGCTAAGTGCCCACATAAAGAATTTGGAGTAATCTCATACTAGTGACTTAACAGTATACCTGAAATCTCTTGAAGAAAAAGAAACAAGCTCACCCAGGAGGAGTAGACAACAGTAAATAATTAAATTGGGGCCTGAAATCAATAAAATAGAAACAAAGAAAACAATATAAAGAATCAATGAAACAAAGAGTTGGTTCTTTGAGAAAATCAACAAGCTAGACACACCCTTATCCAAACTAACCAAAAGACAGAGAGTACGCATCTAAATTAACAAAATCTGAAATAAAAAGGGAGACATAGCAACAGACATTGAGGAAATCCAGAGAATCATTAGGTCATATTTCAAAAACCTGTACTCCACAAAATTGGAAAATCTAACAGAAATGGATAACTTTCTGGATAGGTACAACATACCAAAATTAAATCAAGGCCAGATAAACAACTTAAATAGACCTATAAGCCCTAAGGAAATGAAAGCAGCCATTAAAAGTCTCCCAATCAAAAAAAAATCCCAGGACCAAATGGTTTCAGTTTAGAATTTCAAAGAAGAACTAATACCAATATTCCTCAAATTGTTCCACACAATAGAAACAGAAGGAATATTGTCAAATTCTTTTATGACATCACATTCAACCTGATGCCCAAACCACAAAAGACTCAACAAAGAAAGAGGACTGTAGCCAAATTTCCCTCATTAACATTGATGCAAAAATATCCAATAAAATACTTTCAAACTTAATCCAAGAACACATTAAAAACATCATCCACCATGATCAGGTAGGCTTCATCCAAGAGATGCAGGGATGATATGACATATGAAAATCTGTCAATGTAATCCACCATATAAACAAACTGAAAGGAAAAAAAAACACATGATCATCTCATTAGATGCTGAAAATACCTTTGACAAAATCCAACACCCATTCATGATAAAGGTCTTGGAGAGATCAGGATTACAAGGAACATACCTAAAACTAATAAAGGCAATATACAGCAAGCTGACAGTCAACTTCAAACTAAATGGAGAAAAACTCAAAGTGATTTCAATAAAATCAGGAACAAGACAAGACTGTTCACTCTCTCCATATCTTTTATATATGTACTTGAAGTTACAGCTAGAGCAATAAGACAACAAAAGATCAAGGAAATACAAATTGGAAAGGAAGAAGTCAAACATTTCCTATTTGTAGATGATATGATAGTATACATAAGTGACCCAAAAACTTCTACCAGAGTACTCCTACAGCTGATAAACACCTTCAGTAATGTGGCAGCATACAAGGTTAACTAAAAAAAAAAATCAGTAGCCCTCCTATATACAAATGATAAATGGGTTGAGAAAGATATCAGAGAAACATCAGCTTTCATAATAGCCACCAATAACATAAAATATCTTGGGGTGACTCTAACCAAGCAAGTAAAAGACATACATGACAAGAACTTTAAGTCTTTAGAGAAAGAAATTGAAAAAGATATCATAAAATGGAAAGATCTCCCATTTTTTGGATAGGTAGAACCAACATAGTAAAAATGGCAATCTTACCAAAAGCAATCTACAGATTCAATTTAATTCTCACCAAAATCCCAACACAATTCTTCACAGACCTCAAAAGAACAATATTCACTTCATATGGAAAAACAAAAAAAAACAAGGATAGCTTAAATAACTCTGTACAATAAAGGAACTTCTGGAGGCTGACTTCAAGCTCTACTATAGAATTATAATAATAAAAACAGCTTGCTATTGGCATAAAAACAGACATGTGGATCAATAGTACCAAACTGAAGACCCTGACATTAATCCACATACCTATGAACACCTGATTTTTGACAAAGAAGCCAAAACTATACAATGGGGAAAAGGGAAGCATTTTCAACAAATGTCCATGTTGTGGACATGTAGGAAAATTCAAACAGATCCATATCTATTGCCATGCACAAAACTCAAGTCCAAGCAGATCAAAGATCTCAACTTAAATACACTTACACCAAACCTGCTAAAAAGGATAGTGGGAAGTAGCCTTGAACACATTGACACAGGAAACCACTTCCTAAATATAACACCAGCAGTACAGACATTGAGAGAAACAATTAATAAATGGGACCTCCTGAAACTGAGAAGTTTCTGTAATGCAAAGGACACCATCAAAAAGACAAAATAGCAGCCTACAGAATGGGAAAAGATCTTCACCAAACCCACATCTGACAGAGCACTGATCTCCAAAATATATAAAGAACTCAAGAAACTAGATGTCAAAATACTGAATAACCCAATTAAAAATGGGCTACAGATCTAAACAGAGAATTCTCAACAGAAGAATCTCAAATGGCCAAAAACATTTAAGGAATTGCTCAACATCCTTAGTCATCAGGGAAATGCAAATTAAAACGATTGTTACACCAGTCAGAATGGCTACGATAAAAAACACTGATATGTTGGAGAAGATATGGAGTAAGGGAAACACTCCTCCACTGCTGGTAGGAGTGCAAACTTTTACAACCACTTTGGAAATCAGTATGGCGTTTCTCAAACAATTGGGAATCAATCTACCTCAAGACCCAAATACCACTCTTGGGCATATACCCAAAGTATGCTCAATCATACTACAAAGACATTTTCTCAACTATGTTCACAACAGCATTATTTGTAATAACCAGGACCTGGAAACAACCTAAATGCCCCTCAACTAAAGAATGGATAAAGAAAATATGGTACATTTACACAATGGTGTATTACTCAGCAGTAAAAAACAATGACATCATGAAATTTGCAGGTAAATGAATGGAACTAGAAAAAAACAACCTGAGTGAGGTAACCAGACCCAGAAAGACAAACATGGTATGTACTCACTCATAAGTAGATATTAGATGGAAAGCAAAGGATAAGCAGGCTAAAATCCACAATACCAGAGAAACTAGGTAACAAAGAGGACCCTAAGAGAGACATGCATGAAACGTCCTAGGAGGGGGAAATAGATAAGATCACCTGGGTAAACTGCTAGATGGTAGCCGCCGATAGAGGAGGGGATGGTGGATGAGAATATGAGGGAATGGGATGGTCAAGTAGATGGAGATGGGATGGTCAGGTAGATGAAGAGGGAGAACAATGAAAGAGATGTCTTGATAGAAACAGCCATTGTGGGGTTGGGGAGAAACCTGGTGCTAGGGAAATTCCCGGAAATCCACAAGGATGACTCCAGTTAAGACTCCTAGCAATAGTGCAGAGGGTGTCTGAACTGGCTTTCTCCTGTAATCAGATTGGTGACTACCCTAATTGTCATCATAGAACCTTCATCCAGCGACTGATAGA
Source organism: Peromyscus maniculatus bairdii (assembly GCF_049852395.1). Lineage (NCBI taxonomy): Eukaryota > Metazoa > Chordata > Mammalia > Rodentia > Cricetidae > Peromyscus > Peromyscus maniculatus. The sequence continues at coordinate 2,970,297 of NC_134867.1, forward strand.
AGCAGATGCAGAGATCCACAGCTAGGCATGTGGCTGAGCACCTGGAGTCCAGTCAAAAAGAGGGAGGAGGAATTGTATAAGCAGGGGTGATTGAGATCATGATGGGGAAACTCACAGAAACAGCTGACCCAAGCTAGTAGTAGCTCACAGACTCTGGATGGACAGCTGGAGAACCTATAGGGGACCGAACCAAGCCCTCTGAATGTGGGTGGCAGTTGTGAGGCCTCGTCTGCTTATGGGGCTCCTGGCAGTGGGGCTTGGATTTATCCCTGGTACATGAACTGGCTTTTTGGAGCCTACTCCCTACCGTGGGATATCTTGCTCAGCCTTGATGTACTGGGAGGGGCTTAGGCCTGCCTCATCTTGCCAGACCTTGTTGACTCCCCATGGGAGGCCTAACCCTCTCTGAGGAGTGGGGTAGAGGGTGGTGAGAGAGATGGGGGAGGGCAGGAGGAAGAGAAGGAGGAGGAACTGTGATTGGTATGTAAAGTGAAATGAAAAAAATTAAAATTGTGTGTGTGTGTGTGTGTGTGTGTGTGTGTTAAATCTACTAGCTCAGAGAGGTTGAGTAGCAACTACCTAACCTTTTCTCCTCGCTGGTATCTCCAAAAGAGAGCATACTTGTGCTCTACCAAAACAAAAATGCCATGCCACTCAAAGTCCTTCCCCATTACTTCCAGTGTGTCTCTTTATCTCTTCCAGATGCCCTCTGATGCTCTGTGATTACTTTCTGTCAACTAGTTGCTAACTCAGCCTCCTGACCAAAGGTTAATTTTATTTAATTAACAAAAAATTCAAACTTGGAGTTCACAATGTGATCAAATATCCCCCAAGAGGTTGGAGTTTTCCCTCTAGGACATTATGTAGGGCTGGATTTGTTGCTAGATATTGTTTAAATTGACTTTGTCATGAAATATCTTGTTTTCTCCATCTACGGTAATTGGAAGTTTTTCTGGTTGTAATAATGTGGGCTAGCATCTATGGTCTATTAGAGTCTGTAGCACATCTGTTCAGACCTTCGTGGCTTTTATAGTCTCCTTTTGGGGATTTGGGTGCAGTTCCAATAGGTCTGCCTTTGTATGCTAATTGGCCTTTTTTTTTTTTTTAAACTTGGCCTTTTCCCCTTTTAGCTTTTAATATTCTTTTTTCTGTATATTTAGTGTTTTGATTATTATGTAACATGGGGGCTTTCTCTTCTGATCCAATCTACTTAGTGTTCTGTAAGCTTCTTGTACCTTTATAGGCATCTCCTTCTTTACGTTAGGAAATTTTCTTCTATGATTTTGTTAAATATATTTTCTGGGTTTGTGAGCTGGGATTCTTCTTCTTCTACACTTATTATTCTTAAGTTTTATCTTTTCATGGTGTCCCAGATGTTCTGGACATTTTGTATTAAGAGGTTGTTTTTTGTTTTTTTTTGGTTTTGGTTTTGGTTTTGGTTTTTGGAGACAGGGTTTCTCTGTGTAGCTTTGTGCCTTTCCTGGAACTCACTTGGTAGCCCAGGCTGGCCTCAACTCACAGAGACCCGCCTGGCTCTGCCTGCCGAGTGATGGGATTAAAGGCATCCGCCGCCGCCGCCGCCGCTGCCGCCGCCGCCGCCGCCGCCACCACCACCACCACCACCACCCAGCCGTATTAGGAGTTTTTTAAACTTAACATTTTCTTTGACCAATGAATCTATTGCACCTTCAATGCTTGAGATTCTTTCTTTTGTCTATTGTATTCTGTTGGTGGTGCTTGCACCTGTAGAGTTCCTGTGCACATACCCAGGTTTTCCATCTCCAGGATTCCCTCAGTTTGTATCTTCTTTATTGCTTCTATTTCAATTTTTAGGCCTTGAATAATTTCCTTCACCTGTTTGTTTTTTGTTTGTTTTTCTGAATTTTTGTTTTGTTTTGTTGCTTTCTTGGCTTTTGTTGATTTCATCCCAATTTTTTGTTTGTCTTTCCCTCAATTTCTGTGGTTGATATATTGTGCACCCCAATAAACTTATCTGGGGGTCAGAAGACAGAACACCGACTATATTAAACATTGTTTTAGGCAGTGGTAGCACACGCCTTTAATCCTAGCATTCAGAAGGCAGAGATCTTTCTGGATATCTATTAGTTAAAAGCCACACTGGAAACAGCCAGGCAAGGTGACACACGCCTTTAATCCCAGGAAGTGATGGCAGGAAGCAGAAAGGTATATAAGGCATGGGGACCAGGAACCTTTTAAGCTTTTAGCCTTTAGCAGTTCAGCTGAGATCATTCAGATGAGGATTCAGAGGCTTTCATTCTGAGAAAAGAGGATCAGCTGAGGAATTGGCAAGGTGAGGTTGGACGTGGCTTGTTCTGTTTCTCTGATCTTTCAGCATTCATCTCAATACCTGGCTCTGGGTTTGTTTTTATTAATAAGACCTTTTAAGATTCATACTACAGGGCTGGAGAGATGGCTCAGAGGTTAAGAGCACTGACCACTCTTCCAGAGGTCCTGAGTTCAACTCCCAGCAACCACATGGTGGCTCACAACCATCTATAATGTGATCTAGTGCCCGCTTCTGGAGTTCAAGCAGAACACTGTGTACATAATAAATCTTAAAAAAAAAAAAAAAAAAAAAATTCATGCTACAAGTTTCTTTAATGGTGGTTTTTCATTTCCTCTTTAAGGACCTCTGTCATCTTCATCAAGTTGGTTTTAAGGTCATTTTCTTGTGTTTCTGTTGCACTGGAATGTTCAGGTCTTCCTGTTGCAGGATAGTTGGACTCTGGTGGTGCCTTATTGCCATGGCTGTTGTTGATTGTATTTTTATACTGGCATTTAGGTATCTGGGTTTGGAATGATTAGGTCTAGGTCCTGATTTATGACTTTGCCTTTGTTGGATGGGTATTTTATTCCTTGGCTTCTGTTTCCTCTTTGATCTTCTGGTCTTTATGGCCTGGGTTTCTAACAGCCAGTGTGACCTCTGATCTGCAGACAATAAAATGGGAGGGCAAGGACTGTGGGATGAGTCTTAGGGAACAGAATCTGGGGAGTGGGATAGTTCAGCTGGCAGGCCAATTACTTATCTATTCCTCTGGGTGTTATGGCCTGCACCAGAGCAGCCTGGTTGGGTACAGGGCCCAGCAGCAGTGGGAATGGTGAACTGGGAGGGTGAGGGCTGGGGGGATGGGTCTTGGGAAGAATCTAGGGAATGTGGCAGTTTGGCTGGCAGGAAGGTCACCCACCTGTTTTTCTGACTGGTATGACTTGGACCTGAGCAATGGAAGTTCACCATTGTGGGCAAGGCCTAACAGTTGTGGGATCAATGAGGTGATGGTAGTGAGGGCTGTGGATTCCTAACCCCTGACTTCGTAGTGGAGACTCTAGCACCAGAAGGACCTGGACAGATGTTCTACAAACTCTAAAATACCACAGATGCCAACCCAGACTAATTGACCCAGAAAATGTTTCATTCACAATAGATGGAGAAAATAAGACATTCCATGATTTTTTTTTAAAAAAAGCAAATTTAGGCAATATTTGTCTACAAATCCAGCTCCATAGAAGGGAACTAGAAGGAAAAATCCAACCTAAAAAGGTTAACCACCTCCTGAAAAACACAAGTGATAAATAATCCCTGACTAGCAAATCCAAATAAGGGGAAACACACATACACACACAAAACAACAAAATAACAGGAATTAACAAACACTTCTCCCTGATATCTCTCAACATCGATGGCCTCAATTCCCCAATAAAAAGAAAAAGACTAACAAACTGGTTGAATGTTTGTGAAAACAGGGCTCTATCCTTCTAATGCATCCAGGGAAATATCTTAATATCAAGGATAGCTATCACCTCGGGGTAAAAAGATGGAAAAAGATATTCCAAGCAAATGTACGTAAGAAGCAAGCTGATATAGCCATTTTAATATCTGAAAAAGTAGCCTTCAAACAAAAACTAATCAGAGAAGATATGGAAAGATACTACATATTCATTAGAGGAAACATCCACCAAGAGGAGACTATAATTCTTAAAATTTGTGCCCCAAACACAAGGGCACCCAAGTTAAAAAACAAAACAACAAAAACAAAAAACAAAAAAACACTACTACAGTGTAAATCACATATTGACTCTCAAACACTGATAGTGGAAGACTTCAAGGCCCACTCTCACCAACAGTCAGGCCATCCACACAAAAACTGAACAGAGAAATGCTGGAGCTAACAGATGTTATAAACTAAATATACCTAATAGATACTTATGGAACATTTCACCCAAGCACAAAAGAATATACATTATTCTCAGCACCTCATGGAACATGCTCCAAAATTGACCACATGAAACACAAAGCAAATCTCAACACACAAGAAATTGACCTAACACCCCGCATCCTAGTTGACTACCATAGATTAAAGCTTGATATCAACAATGAAACAAAGTTTACAAACTCTTGGAAACTGGCTGAATAAAAATGAGTAAAGACAGAAATTAAGAAAGATATTAAAGACTTTCTAGAATTGAATGAAAATGAATAAACAATGACTCAACCTTATTGGACACAATAAAGGTGGGTCTAAGCGTTTTTATTTAAAAAAAAAAAATGGAGAGCCCTCATACTAGTAATTTAACAGCACACCTGAAAGCTCTAGAACAAAAAGAAGAAATTATACCTAAAAGGAGTAGATGCCAAGAAATAACTAAACTCGGGCCTGAAATCAATAAAATAGAATTAAAAAAAAAAAAAGAAAGAATCAACTAAACAAAGAGTTGGTTCCTTGAAAAAAATCAATAACTATCCAATTTAACAAAATAAAAATGAAAAGGAGCATAATAATAGACATCAAGAATATTCAAAGAATAATAGGTACATACTTGAAAAATATGGCCTCAAGATGAAAAATCTAAAAGAAATAGATAATTTTCTTTGTATACAACACTTACCGAAATTAAATCAAGATCAGATAAGCAGTTTAAATACTCCTAAAACCCCTAGTGAACTAAAAATAGTAATTAAAAATCTCTCCCCACCACCACCACCCCAAAAATCCTAGGGTCATATGGTTTTAGTACATAATTCTACAAGACTTTCAAAGAAAATTAATTAATTAATAATGCCAATGCTCCTCAGATTATGCCACAAATTAGAAACAGAAATATTGCCTAATTCATTTCACAGGGCCACAGTTACCATAATACCCAATAAATAAAGACTTAACAACGAAAGTGAATTACAACCCAGCTTCTTTTATGAACAAAGATACAAAAATTCTCAATAAAATATTTGCAAACCAAATCCAAGAACACATAAAAATGATGATCCACCATGATCAAGTATGCATCATCCCAGAGATGCAAAGAATGTTCAACATACAAAAATCAATAAATTATCACATTTTCATCTAATAAGATACAGTAAAAGCCTTTGACACAATCCAACATCCTTTCATGATAAGTGTCCTGGAGAGATTAGGTGTACAAAGGGAATACTTAAACATAATAAAAGCAGATTACAGCAAGCCCAGGGACAACATCAACTTAAATGGAGAGAAATTCAATGCATTTCCACTAAAATCAGGAACAAGACAAGGTTGTCCACTCTCTCGGTATCTAACCAATGTAGTAATTGATGTCTTAGTTAGGGCAATAAGAACAGTGAAGGAAATAAAAGGGATACAAATTGGAAAAGAAGAAGTCAAAGGATCGTTATTTGCAGATGACTTGATAGCAATCCCAAAAATTTCCCTGAGAAACTCCTACAGCTGATAAACACATTCTGAAAAAGAGGTGGATACAAAATTAACTCACAAAAATCAGTAACCCACCTATATAGAAATGACAAACAGACTGAGAATGAAGTCATAGAAACACCTTTCACAATAGCCTCAGGTAATATAAACTATTGTGAGGTAACTCTAATCAAGCAGGTAAGATATCATATAAGACTTGTATGAAAAAAAAAAATCTTTAAAACATTGAAGAAATAAATTGAAGAAGATATCAGAAGATAGAAAGACCTCCCATGCTCATGGATCAATAGGATTCATATAATAAAAATGGCCAACCTACCAATAGTTGCTGGGGATGGCATAAAAGATGGCTGACGTGATGCCAGCAGAGATTGGAGAAAAGGGAACCTGAGATTGTGGACCATCAACCCCCCATGTGTTCCCCTCCAGATTTCTGCTTAGCACGCCTCTAGAGGGCCAAGGCAGAAATGCCTACCTGTCCCAAGGTGTGCACATGTCATGCCCTCCTCCATATAAATATTTCTTGTAATACAAGACTTTTTCTTCTATCTGATCTTCATGTTCTGTGTTACTAGACCAATGATGATTTCTATGATGCAGGAAAGGAGTGAAGTAAATTTCATAGCAAACTATACAGAGATGATCACTCAGGCTGGGGTTGAGGCAGTTATGTAGTTCATGGAAAAGAACCTGCAGCCTGGGGAAGCTTTTTAGGCTTGGATAAACTGTACCAAATGTATGGTCAACTATAGCACATAGTATGATGTGTATCAACACACTGGACTTAAATTGGCCATGATGAATAATTCAGTTTCTGAGGATATACCAAGGACATTGTGTAAAGCTTGAGTGTAGATGAACAGTCTTATTAAATAAGAAACACAGAGCCGGCCGGGCGGTGGTGGCGCACGCCTTTAATCCCAGCACTCGGGAGGCAGAGCCAGGCGGATCTCCGTGAGTTCGAGGCCAGCCTGGGCTACCAAGTGAGCTCCAGGAAAGGCGCAAAGCTACGCAGAGAAACCCTGTCTCGAAAAACCAAAAAAAAAAAAAAAAAAAAAAAAAGAAACACAGAGCCAATTGCAGAGTTAAAAGCCCAAGAGATCAGAGCAATAGCTAAGAGCTAAAAATCCTTTCTTACCCTTTACTGCCGCTGCTGTCCTTCCCCTCAGCAAGAGACTTACTTCCTGTGTGTCTGTCCTTTTATTGACTTTCTGTTCTGCCTTCTCATTGGTTGTAAAACCCAACCACATGACCTCCTCCTCACTGCCTGTCTATACAGACCTCCAGGTCTTTTAAGGTTGGTATTGAGATTAAAGGCATGTGTCTCCATGCTGGCTGTATCCGTCTAGCTCTGCCTCCCAAGTGCTGAGATTAAAGGCATGTGCCACCACCGCCCAACTTCTCCTATGGCTTGCTATTAGCTCTGACCCCCAGGCAACTTTATTAATTAACATACAAATAAAATCACATTTCAGTACAAATAAAATATCACCATACTTGAGACCCTAAGGGGTATTGGCTGAAGACTATGGATGAAATAACATAGAGATGGGATGACAAACTAAAAGTGTGGGAACCTAGAATAGGAGGAAAATAGTGGCCTCCACCAAGAAAGGGAGATGGCAACTTTAATTCAGATACTTTTTATTCCTCCTGAAGGAATATGGAGATAATGTGACAATTGATGGAGTGATTGCTACAAGCTTTATTGGGTTCCTAGATTGAAAAGAGCTGCCAGAAAAGGTGAGCTTCCTTTCATTGAAGCTCTATAAATTAGATTAGGTCTTCCTTGGAGTCGTTGGACATAGAAGGACAGAAGTTGCTGACTTTCAGGGACAGATTTCTTGTCTGAGGTCATTGTGGCCCACCAGTCATGGGGCTTGGTGTTTGTAGAGGACAGAGGAGGAACTTAGCCGGCTACAGGGGTCTTGAGGTTGGAGCAGGCTGTGTGAGAAGGAAATGATTGTCTGGTACAATGACCACTGTTCTTATCTTTACTTTTTTTGTATGTTGCTAGCCTTTGGGTCAAGTGCTCAAAAGATTGTATAATCATTAATAATAAAAATAGATTATGCTTGCTTTGGTGTTAAGTCTGGGATAGTTCCTGTGTTTAGTAAAAGATGATAAAGAATATATTGCATGAACATTGTTGCCGAGTTGTTATTGCGCCTTCCAGGTATCCCATCCTTCAGACCTCCGAAACTACTGAGGCTGGTCCCCGGCAAATAGTAATCTACAGATTCAATCCCCCACCAAAGTTCCAACATCATTCTTCACTGTTCTTGAAAAAAAAAAAAAAAAACAATTCTCAGCTTCATTTGGAAACAAACAAATAAAACAAGAAACAAAAACAAAAACAAAAAACAGGATAGTTAAAAATTCTAAATAATGAAAGAACTGTGGTGGACGTGACCATCTCCAATTTTAAGAGTTGTACTATAGAGCTATAGTAATAAAAACAGCCTATTGTTGGCATAAAAACATTTAAGTTGACCAACGGAATCAATCTGAAGACCTAGACATAAATCCACACACCTGTAGATACCTGACATTTTATAAGGAAGCCAGAAACACATAGTGGAAAAAAAGACAGCATCTTCAACAAGTAGTGCAAGTCCAACCAGATGGCTGCATGAAGAAAAAGTCAAATAGATACATACTTACCATCCTGCACAAAACTCAACTCCAAAATGGATAAAAAACCTCAACATAAAACCAGATACACTGAACAAAGAGAAAGTGGAGTATAGCCTTGGATTCATTGACACAGGAAAAGACGTCGTGAAATGAATTTTGTTAGTACAGGCACTAAGATCAACAATTAATAAATGAAAACTATGAAACTGAGATCTTCTGCATAACAAAGGACAGCATCATTCAGACAATGTGGCAGCCTGTTGAATGGGAAAGATTCTTACCAACACCACATCTGATAGAGGACTAATATCCTCTAAAATATATAAAGAGTTCAAAAAACTAGATATCAAGAAAATAAATAACCCAATTTTTTATAATGGCATACAGAGAATTCCCAAAAAATGAAACAAATTTCTGAGAAACAAATTAAGGATGTTCAACATCCTTAATCATCAGAGAAATGCAAACCAAAACCAGTTTGAGAATTCATCTTACACCGTCTGATTAGCTTAGATCAATAAAGAGAAATGATAGCTCATGCTGGTGAGGATGTAAAGTAAGGGGAACACTCAACCATTGCTGAGGGGTGAAAATTTAAACAGCCACTGTGGAAATCAATATGGCATTTCCTCAGATAGATGGGAATGGATCTACTTCAAGATCCAGCTATACCACTCTTCAGCATATAACCAAAGAACAGTTCATTCTACCACAGAGATACTTGCTCAAGCATGTTCATTGCTTCTCTATTCATAACACTCACAATTTGGAAACAACCTACACATCCCTCAATAAATGACTATGTAAACAAAATGTGCTATATTTACATGGTGCTGTAATTCTGATGGTTAAAAAAATTAAATCCACTTGTAAGTGGATAGAACTAGAAAAAAATCATCCTGAGTGAGGTCACCTTGATCCAGAAAGACAAATATGGTATGTATTCACTTATATGTGGATATTAGCTGTTAAGTTGATATAAGCTGATAATCAAGCTACAATTCGTAGAACCACAGAGGTTGGGTATAAAGTGAGGAACTAGGAGAAACAGATCTCATTAAGAAAGGGAAATAGAATAGATAGTTATAGATGGATGGAGGTGCTGTAATGGGAGGATCATGTGGAGGGAATGCACAGAGAAACAGGCAAAATTAGGGACCATTTTAGGGCTGGTATGGAAACCTAATTCAGGTGTAGCTTCCTAAAATATATACATATATAAAGGCAATCTAAATGAAATAGTCAAATAACAGGGGAGCTAGAGCCCTAACAGGCATTGTCAGCAAATGAAGCTTCCAGTCTCAGAATTGGATTACATCTAACTTGAGTTGTTGTCCAACGAGGTCCCATGAGAATCTCAAAATAACTCATGCTGTTGCCAAAACTATAGGTTGCTCTCAACAAACTAAAGGTGAGCCCCCATTGCTGAAGACAACACTTATACAACTCATTGAACATGCAGAAGTAGAGCCTTCACCTCTACTTGCCAGCATCTTTGGTACAGGAAAGTACTCTGCTCAGTACCAAAAGAGAAAAGTATAAATCAAGACAGCCACAAACTCTTAGATGGACAATGGTGTCCTACCTGCAAGATATGCTAGTGCAATGTTAGCAAAGAATAACCATCCAATATTTTATTTAATTTCTGGCCTACTCAGCAAGATGGAATGAATCCCTATCCAACACTGCTTTGTTGATAAAGAACCTAAGACTAGATAGCCCAATGACCTAGGGTAAAACCAAATACTACTAGCCTAAGAAACAAAACACAACCAAAAAAAAGTAGCAATAAAATGACTCCAAATTACATTCTGCTATACTCATAGATCAGTCCCTTGCTCGGCCATCATCAGAGAAGATTTTTCCTACAGCAGATGGAAACAAATGCAGCCACAATCAGGCAACCTATGCAGAGACCTTGGGTCACTCAACTCTTAATAAGATATCTCCTTCAAATCCTCCCTTCTCCCCGCCCCCTACCCTTAGGGATCAGAGAATCCTGTTGAAGAGGCCACAGAAACATTATAAGAGCCTGAGGTGATAGAAGACACACACTCAAAAACAAAAACAAAACAAAGAACAAAAAACCCTCCAAGTCCTTCTAAATTAACATGATCAAAGCTCATATGAACTTACAGAGACTGAGGCAGCATGCACAGGGCCTCATTAGGTCCTCAGCATCTGTATTATGATTTCCAGTTTAGTGTTTTTATGGGATTCCTGAGTTTGTGAATGAGTGGTTCTCTGATTCTTGTACCTTCTCTTGGGCTCTTTTCTATCTGTTTGTTTTGCTCAATCCTATGTGTTAGTTTTTGCTTTATCTTATTATATTTTTATAATATTTTATTTCATTTTTATTATTATCCCCTTGAAGCCTGTTTGTTTTCTAATAAGGGATAGAAAGGGAGTGGAGCTGCATGAGAGGGGATCTGGGGAGGAACTAGGAAGAGTAGAGGGAGAGGAAAACACTGTAAACATGATATATTATATGAGAAAAATCTATTTTCAATATACAGGGTGAAAAATCTTTACTAAGAAAAAATAGAACATTAGATGTAGAGGCCCAAGAATCAAAAGTTAGAATAGTCTGGACTAGATCATGATGATGATAATGAGGAGGAGGAAGTGAAGGTCTATGTTCAGTTCATCTTTTCCCATGTCCATTAGATTGTAGAACAACTAACAATGTACATGAATTGTTTTAATCTTGCTTTAAGCTTGAGTCCTGATTTACCTCTGTAGGGAGTTCACTTATTTCCATGTCCCACTCCCTTAGGCATTTCTCAGTCTATGTACTGGCTCCTCCCACCAGCGAAAATGTACTTAGTGATAGCACTGGTTTCACCTTTATTTTCTCATTCTATGAAGGGGTAGGTGATCTGTTCCTGAAGGCTGCTGTGGGATGTTAATGTATGTCCTGTGGGAGCCCTTCTTGGGTTCCTTGTGGCGTTACCCAGCAGGTTTGCATAGAGGATGATTAGGACCATGGGCCTGAGTGCAGGTGTATGAGATGGTCTGCACTTGGCTGTACTGGGGGATGGTCTGTATGTCAAGTTGCTCTGATTGGTCAATAAATAAAACCTGATTGGTCGTGGCTAGGCAGGAAGTATAGGCGGGACTAACAGAGGAGAAATAAAAGAACAGGAAGGCAGAAGGAGACGCTGCCAGCCACTGCCAGGACAAGCAGCACGTGAAGATGCTGGTAAGCCACGAGCCACGTGGCAAGGTATAGATTTGTAGAAATGCGTTACTTTAAGATATAAGAAAAGTTAACAAGAAGCCTGCCACGGCCATACAGTTTGTAAGCAATATAAGTCTCTGTGTTTACTTGGTTGGGTCTGAGCAGCTGTGGGACTGGCGGGTGACAGAGATTTGTCCTGACTGTGGGCAAGGCCGGAAAACTCTAGCTACAGAAGGCTCTATATAAATTTGTATTAATTAGTTCTAAATCTTTAGAATTCAAATTATTTACACTCATTAAAAAGGAAAATTAAATAAACTCCCAATGCTTATTTTGTTTGCTTGCTTGGTTTTTAAAAAGGCAGAGTTGGTAAGTGACATCCCAATTTTATCATTTGAATCAATAGTAAATTAATAATAAAAGCTATTATGTGTTTGACATTTCAAATTCCATCGACTATTCCCTTTAGTCTCAGAAGTACCATACAAATTATCTCAGTTATGTCCTTCCACTAGGGAAACTTTGGCTTTTCGCAATGTACTTCCAAGTGTAAGTATAAGCATTCTCTCAATTTATGGGAACAATTTCCTTGCTTATTGAAGTATTTAGAATTTACTCCAGACACCTCAGATTGCTAAGCAGTTTGTGAAGGCAGTCTTCTGGATGTGAAATCCAGCTCCTCTATGTACTAATTTAAATAACTTACCTTCTCTATGCCCCAGCTTCTCCCATTTATAATGGGGTACTTAGTTCAAAATGACCAATAAATACAAGCCCTGCAATCTGATTTACAAAGCAATAAAGCACCACCTGCATTTACATTCCTGTTCTCCAGAACTTTATCCACTTGCTTGCCTGACAGATAAGAAGAATGAGCCTGCCTTGCTACATAGTCCCAGAGCTTTGGAGAATATAGAGAAGTAATTTTTTTTTTAATTCAACTTATTTTTTTCTTAAAAAAGAGATTTCTTTTTTAAATTCATTTTACATACCAACCACCACAGATCCCCCTCTCATTATTCATCTCACTCTCCCACAGGCTCCCTCCTTGACTCTCCCTCCATCTCCTCCTTCAAAATGGGAAGGCCTTCCTTAGAAAGTCAGCAAAACCTGGTACATTCAGTTGAGGCAGGACCAAGCCCCTCCCCACTGCATCAAGGATGAGTAAGGCATTCTACCATATGTAAATGGTTACAAAAAGTCAGCTCATGCACCAGGGATAGATCCTGATCCCACTGCCAGGGGTTCCTCAAATATACCAAGCAACATAACTGTCACCCATATACAGAGGGCCTAGTCCTGTCTTATGCAGGTTCCACAGCTGTCGGTTTAAAGTTTGTGAATTGCTACAAGCATGATTCAGTTGTCTCTGTAGATTTCCCCATCATGATCTTGACACACATGGCTCACATAAGCCCCCTTATCTCTTTGACTGGACTCCAGGAGCTCAGCTGTGTGCTTGGATGTGAATCTCTGCATCGGCTTCTATCAGTTACTGGATGAAGGCTCTATGATGACATTCAATCTAATTACCAGGGTAGGCCAGTTCAGGCACCCTCTCCACTATTGCTAGTAGTCTAAGATAGTGTCATCCTTGTGGATTCCTGGGAATTTCTCTAGCACCAGGTTTATCCCTTACCCTTTAATGTCTCCCTCTATCAAGACATCTTTTATTGCTTTCCTACTCTGTTCCTCTCCCAGCTTGGCCATCCTGTTCCCTCATGTTTTCATTCCTCATTCCCTCACCTCTATTGCCCTCCATCACCCCCAGGTCACTCATGGAGATCTCCTCTGTTTTCCTTTCTCAAGGTGATCCTTTCATCCCTCTTAGAGGCCTCAAATGGCCAAAAGACACTTAAGGAATTCCTCAGCATCCCTAGTCATTAGGGAAATGCAAATCAAAATGATTCTGAGATATCATCTTACACCTGTCAGAATGAATAAGTTCAAAAACACTGATGACAGTTTATGTTGGAGAGGATGTTGAGCAAAGGGAACACTCCTCCACTCTTAGTGGGAGTGTATACTTGTACAGCCACTTTGAAAATCAGCATGGTGGCTTTTCAGAAAACTGGGAATCAATCTACATCAAGATGCAATGATACCACTCTTGGGCATATACTCAAAGGATGCTCAATCATACCACGAGAAGACTTGCTCAGCTATGTTCATTGCAGCTTTATTTGTAATAGCCAGAACATGGAAACAACCTAGATGTCCCTCAGCTGAAGAATGGATTTAAAAAAAAGTGCTATATATACACAATGGAGTAAAAACAATGACATCATGAAATTTGCAGGCAAATGAATTGAGCTAGAAAAAATCAGTTTGAGTGAGTTAA